>NC_138168.1:10634337-11910520 GCF_964165515.1 Mesoplodon bidens | reverse complement strand
AACCATCCTCTTCAAACTTAACGTGCTGATGAAGTTAACCACTGGTCCCTCAGGCAGGCAAAGCAAAACTCGACCTCATCGCATTATTTTAACTTATAAATTCTATTGATGTTACCTGTAGTTTCAGTCATGAAGATCAATGAAGACATACTTCTGAAGATGGGCTTTTTGTGTACTTCTGCAACAAAGTATTTGGTTTATGTTGATTAGATAATTTTTAAATCTTCCTTTCTTCACCATTGAACAAGCTACCTTTTTTTTTAAGATCTTTAAATTAATTTATTTATTTATTGGTTGTGTTGGGTCTTCGTTTCTGTGCGAGGGCTTTCTCTAGTTGTGACGAGCAGGGGCCACTCTTCATCGCGGTGCGCAGGCCTCTCACTATCGCGGCCTCTCTTGTTGCGGAGCACAAGCTCCAGACGCGCAGGCTCAGTAGTTGTGGCTCACGGGCCTAGGTGCTCCGTGGCATGTGGGATCTTCCCAGACCAGGGCTCGAACCCGTGTCCCCTGCATTGGCAGGCAGATTCTCAACCACTGCGCCACCAGGGAAGCCCTGAACAAGCTACTTTTAATAAATGTATTAGTTTATGGTTTTGGTTTGTTTTTAAAAAGTATTTGGTTTAGAAAGAGCCTCAGGGTTCCTAGAGCAGGGTCCTGTTAATAAGTCCAAGGGCCCACATCCCACGCTGGTTAGAAATAGAGCAGGGACGGATTCATACCCCCAGCTGCAGCCCAGCCAATGACACTGCCCTCTGTTCCCTCTTAGAGCTCAGTGCGGTGAAAGCCCTCCTCCTTGTAAGCTCCTTCCTTGAACGTGCATCTCTGCGCTAACCCTGAGGCCCCCACCAGGACGCTGTATCAGAGTCATTGAGCCTGTTTCCTCAGGGCCCTGCCCCAGCCCTCTCACCCTCCAGACTGCACCAGCATTCGGTTCCCCAGAGACAATCAGGGAGCGGTTCTGAGGTATTTCCCCAGGGCATCTGCTCTGTGTCTAACAGCAGGACCTGGCCTTCTTCTCCTTTTTTTCTTTTCTTTTCTTTGATTTTGGCTGCGCAGCCTGCAGGATCTTAGCCCCCTGATGACCAGGGGTGGAACCAGGTTTGGAGTCCTAACCCCTGGACCACCCAAGAAGTCCCCTGACCATCTCCTTGAGGCCACCGCAGAGGCCAGTCTTAGGCCAGTGACACTCCGTATTTGTCTTGGGCATACTCTGTTCCTATGTTTCTGCTCCCACTGACCCCTCTGCTTCAGGAGAAACTTCATGTCTGACGTGGAGGGGGTGTAGGCTGGCATCACGCACAGGTTCATTCTCAGCGCTTTAATGTTTGCGCATCCAAATCCACGCAGTGGACCGAAGATAAAATCGGGGCAAGGAACAGACGCTTCCTGGGGGAAGAGCCCCCATACTGCCTCCTCGCTGCCTTCATGCCCCCCACGTCTGGGGTGGGAACTGCCAAGCTTGTGCATTTCTGCAAGGATCTAACTGTCATGGGCTTTTCCAAGAGTTTATGCTTAACGGTTTCAGTTTCCAAAAGCAGAGCTTGTTATCTGTACCAATGAGGTCTGACCAATGTATCCACAACAGAAAGTCCCTACAGGCATTCCATCTGCCCTATAAATTAGTCTCATACCATATTCCCCTCCCGAATTCTGGAGCTTTGGCTGCATTGTGTTAATGCTTTAAATGTTTTATATGCTTGCTAAAAAGAAAAAGGAAAAGAGATTCCTAATATGTTCACAGACAGTAGTCACTGGCAAGCATTGGCTCTACTTGTTGTCAACAAATAATTTTATTTAATTGAGTCCTTGACCGAATGCTTCATTCTACAGTCTTTCTCATCTTCTGTATTCTCCTGAAGTGGTTTTTCAGAGATCCCCGAAGAGTCTTCTTTATTCTTAGAAATAATACTTTTGTTTGTGAGAAATGTAAGCCCAATAATCATTCCTTGATAACTTTCTCAGCTCTAAGTAGACGCATTTTAGGAGATGAGAAAAGCATAGCATTTATAAAACTTAGACTCTTGAATAAACGCAAAAGCATTTATTAGTCACATTCATAGGACCGTACATGTCACTGCTCTGGATTTTTGAGAAATGCTTCATAGGGCACATTACTTCTTGCTGGTGCCTAAAATCTACTGTGAGGCAGCTGGTGACCTGAAGCAGAAATCAGGGCAGACGTGGAGCCCAGAAATATCTTGGGCTGTGATTTCGTCTCTTTCTTTGACAGTTTGCTGTAGTTTGCACTTACCGACTTTCGTGATGGTAAACAATTCCATGTGCCTAGACAAACTGAAGCTTCCAAGACTGTTTTCTCTTTTTTTTTCTTGGCATTGACTGGGATCCTTGCCAGATAGTGCTAATTTCCTAACTATCTTTTTAATCATAAAAGGAGACGCAGTCATCATTCCCAACAATGTTGGTGGAGCCAGTTGACGAAAGAAATAAAACAAGCAAAAGTGCAAAAGGTAATACAACCTGCACCCATGAGGAAAAGGGTTGGTCACCATCTGTGTAATGCCCTTAAACATAGGGCTGCTGCCTTATTTTACTGGCTGAAATAGTGATATACATTTACTGGGTAAAATTCGAAAACTAGGGAAAATAGAAGGAATAAAATTTGCTAATAATCCCACTATACTGAGTACCACTACTTCTAACATGCTGCTATATTTTCTTCTGATCTTTTTAGAATATATGTGTTTGGACCATTTGGGGTCATACTATATATTCTACTCATATTCACTTAACTTTGCAACATAATCATTTATCTGTTTTCTTGAACAATGCTTCACAAAACTCATTTTAATGGCTTGGTAATAATTCATCATGTGGAATTTCCCTATTGATTAACATTTTGTTTATTTCCAATTTTTCACCATTACAAGTTTACAATGGTGAACACTTTTGTATTAATACCATCGTGTGTGTGTGTGTGTGTGTGTGTGTGTGTGTATCTCAGATTATTTCTTCGGGATAGATTTCTAGAAGAGGTATTAATGGTTCATAAGGCCATCTCCACACACATAAAAAAAACAAAGGGTCGTAAGCAATGTATACTTTACCCTTTTGCCACTCCTTTTATCAAAGTCTTAATTATGAAATCCATTTGTGCAGCAGACGAGGGGTACGTTTTCCAGTACGAATGTAAATGTGAATTTTGAAAAGCATTTACCTAAGCGCTCTTTGGTAACATGGTATGTGGGGTGCCCTTTCACAGTGACATGAGATGAAATATGGAAAGGTTAATTTTAAAAGAGGACTTAATTGCCAGGTACCACTGATTATCATTAGTGAATTACATCATTATATTCTCGGATATAAGCACTCAGACACTGAAAGAATTCAGTACAGACTAGTGAGAAGTAGCCCTTTTTCATCTTGTTTGCTGTCGGTTGTTTGTTTCCTCTTAATGAGTGTGTGGCTTTTCTAAGACTCATAAAGCACAGGACAAAGTATGTGGGGTTTTTTTTTCTCCTTTTATTTTCATCCATAGCTAGTCATCATGGTTCGCATGCTGCTTTTGCCCTTAAATGCTTTGGATGAACTTGGAGGAAGATCTTGTGAGCTACAGTGCAGTGGTTTTTAGTTCAGGGAGCAAAAATGGGACTGCTTTGAGGAAATTGTAGTGGGAACCCAGTAATAAACTTACTGGCCAAATTAACAGTATGGGAAATGCAGGACAAACATTTAATTCCCTAGTTATAGAGGCATCGGCCAGATAGCTTGGAGTCTTGGAATTTTCAGACCAAGTTGTTTTCTCATACAGGTCATTGCCAGATGACCTCTTGAGGATGCTTAAGCGTTATGAGTCTATGATTACTGCTTTACTTTCTCTGTTGCTATGTTTTTCCTCTGGTTTTGGTCCTTAAGGCTTTTGTTGAATTGACTCTAACGCCTTACCTCATCTTTCTGAGGGTGAATCATTTTCTTCTTTTTAATTGTATTTGTTAATTTTTATTTTCCAATGTATGGGAATAAATCTATAGATGGTTTTATAGTTTGAAAATCTCTTTTCTACACAAAGTAAATATTCCACACCATAAGTAGCATTTTCTTTCTTCTTATTTATTATAGGTGTGTCTCATTTCTCAGGAGATTTGCCAGTGAGAATTGTCTCAATCCATGTGGTACAGTGCTTTGATTCCAATTATTTTTGTGTGTGTGTGTTGGTTTATATTTGACATCGGGAAATCCTACAGTTGAATTCTTTAAACCAGTCAACACAGTAAGTGTTGAAACATCGCAGGTTTTGATGTCAGAATATCTGGGTTCAGGTACCAGCTACCTCTTTCTACTACATACGATATTTATACTATAGGACTTGGTTCGTAATAAGCACTCAACAAATTTTCATTACTACCTCGTCATGTTTATTTACTATTTACTATGTATTGCCATATGTAGCAATAGAATAGATGTTTCAAAGGTATAATTGATTTACACAGTAGTCATTCTCTCTCTCAAGCAGAGACAAAATCTATTAAATTATAATCTATAAATTTTCATCTAAGATAAACATCTTTTGTACTTTGAAATTATTTTTCTCTACGTATTATCTTCTTTCCTGATGACTTTTGAGCTGAAGCACTGGTCCTTGAAGTTTGGCGTGAAACACAGCCACCTGGGGGAGTTTGTCAAATTGATGTCCAGGACACACGCCAAACCTACTGCCCGTGGGGCTCAGGCAATTGCGAGGCCCCCTAGAGCTTACAGACCACGGAGGTACATTGTTACGCTTTACGCTCCTAC
This sequence comes from Mesoplodon bidens, assembly GCF_964165515.1. NCBI lineage: Eukaryota > Metazoa > Chordata > Mammalia > Artiodactyla > Ziphiidae > Mesoplodon > Mesoplodon bidens. The sequence goes on along the minus strand of NC_138168.1, from coordinate 11,905,768 downwards.
GTGGCTTAGCGGGCTGTGCAGCCAACATACCCCTCCCTTGGCCCCCACCAAGACCAGCCCCCCAGGAGAAGGGACATGCGGGTTGGGAACTGCAGGATGGGAGGAGTTACTCTGAGCAGGAGGGCCTTCCAGGCAGAGGAAGCCGCAAGTGCAAAGGCCAGTGCAAGTTCTTTGGGGGTAAGTAGAAGAAGTTCCCTATGGAAAAAGGGAAGTAGGGAGGAAGTAGGAAGTAAGAGTGTTGAGGGCTTCCCTGGTGGCGCAGTGGTTGAGAGTCCGCCTGCCGATGCAGGGGACACGGGTTTGTGCCCCGGTCCGGGAAGATCCCACATGCCACGGAGCAGCTGGGCCCGTGAGCCATGGCCGCTGAGCCTGTGCGTCCGGAGCCTGTGTTCCGCAACGGGAGAGGCCGCAACAGTGAGATGTCCGCGTACCGCAAAAAAAAAAAAAAAGAGTGTTGATACTTTGGGCTTTATCCTGACAGTAATAAGTTGGTAAAGAAGAGCTAGTGGGAGATTCATGTAACCAAATGCTTGTCTTACAAAATCCTTCTTCTGGCAGCAATCAGAAGAGTTTACCGGGGAAGAAATTGGAGGAGAGTCGATGGTAGCCTTATCTGGGTTAGTGGACAGAAGTGGGCTGATTTGAGAGATTCTTAGGAGAATCTAAGGAAGAAGTGGTTGCATGTAATTTTGAATTTTCGACTTCAAACGACTGAATGCTCGGTTAAGACAGGAAACAGGCAGAGCATCCACCCTGGGGTGGGCAAAGGCGGCAAAGCCACCTAAAGAAGCAGCAGCTAAATTGATGTCTCTTTGTTTGGTCTGGAATATTCAGGGAAGGCATCTACATCCCCCAAATAAAACACACACTTGTTAGGCCTCCGTGTCACTGGGGGAGGGGTGATGGTCACCAAGACCACGTGACCTTTGGATTAGCTGTCACTTTATGTCTTGCGTTAGTCATCCTGATGGTCCACTGTGTCCACCTAAAATAAAGCAGTTTAAAGCTAGAAAAACCAAAGACCCTGTTTGTCTGCTATTGTCACGTCTTGTGCCTTGGAATGACAGAGGAGCCTCTCCCAAGCCGGTGGGGAGGGAAGGTGACTGCAAAAGCGACACCACATGTGTTGAGTCACAGCCGTGTGGACGGGGCAAAACCTTGCACACAGAAGAGCACGTGTGAAAACAGTAACCCGCGTGGGCTGGAGGCGAACCGCATTGGATGCAAATTTGCACGTAGATCACTTCCCTACCGTTTAATCCTTATTATGTCAAGAAAAAAGGAGCTGTTTAGTGACGGTCAATCTGCCCCATAGGAGATACGGGGGTTTCTAATGCTTCCCGGGACTTTCACTTTTTTCTAGAGTTCGCAGACGTGCCCTCGATGGGGTCCGGGTATTTTTGTGAACTGCTGGAAAATTTCACTCACACACTCACGGTTCCAATGAACACAAAATACCTCTTCCAGGGAGCAGTTGCCAATAAGCAGTATTTTTAGAGGCACATGTCACAGTTTCTGTTTGCCTCTGTTGTGACTGTTAATGGGCCCCAAAGGATTAAGAAACATCTGATAAAAGGCATTGCCCACCGCTTCATTATATACTCTGGGCAGTGAACATTTACTACACTTTAGGCTGGAGCTAACATGTCATTAAACAAGCTCCCAGCTCGTAGCTGTTACTCTCTGCACCACGTTCCCCTGGGTCTGAAATAGCGAATCAGTCCTCTGGGTTTCTACAGCTAAATGTCCCTTCACAAGGACGCCACATCATTCGCGCCTGCTTCCTCCAGAAGTATTTTAGTTTGCTTTCTGAATTCTTTAGTAAACTTTGCCAACCATAGCCTTTGACCTGCTGAGTAAAGGAATCCTTTTCAGAGAAGTAGGAGGTGAAAACCACCCAGCACACAGGTCTAAACCCTGACCTGCTGTGGCATCTTATGTCACAGAATGCACAGTCTAGGATATGCTGGTTTGCTGGGCATAGAGTTCTCCTGGGAATTGGAGAACCAAGATTTCTAGTTATCTGACCAGACTAGAAATCTCTTTTCCTTTCCTATGGTAGGAGTGGTGACAGTACCAAACTTTCTCACTGTCCAGCTCTGCAGGGAACCTTTTTTTTTTTGCTGCGCTTGAAATGAAAAAGGAAGTGCTTTGCTATTGCAGACAGCCCCAGCTACTACAACGTGCTAGAAATTACGGCGCTAAGCAATTAGAGGGGAGAAGTCATCCAGGTGCTATTGGCTTTCTGTTAAACACGGCTATAAAAATGAAGTGCATCTTTGGGCATGCTTAGGCGTTATTTGGGGGTTAAGACTGGAGACAGGGGGGAAAATATCTGAAACGTAAACACGTGTTTTTCATCCTGACATGTAGAGTTAATATTATTTTCCACAGCTACAGTTCGGAAGGGTTAGTGTCTTTTCATCTATTTTCTAAAGCAACACAGTAACATTTTTCTGCCAGCTAACCTGGACGTCTGGCTGTCTCAGGTACAGGGTACACACTTGCATAAGTGGATGAGGTTCATTTCCACGTGTGTATTCAAGGACCAGAAAACCACTTCTTGCCTAAAGGTCAGGCCGGGCATCACTGCGCATGGCTTTGCTCAAGCCCAGACCTCGCCAGGTTGCTTCAGAGTGCAGGGTTGGAGCCCGAGGGCAAAATAAGCTGCCACCGTTGGCAACAAACTTCCACGATGCTTCCCTGGGCTAAGTCTGAAGCAAAGGAAAATTCTGCTGATGGTCAATTCTGGAAAGCGTACTTCTGGTAGAAAGGAATACTCATGGAGGGAGTTTTTTTTTTCTTTCCTCCTCTTCCCAGAAGAATCCTTTGCTCATGCTTCCTGAATCCAAGAAAGTCTAATAAATTCTGAATACTAGAGAATTTCATGAAGGCTCATTTGAATGTCATCAACCACTCAGATTCTATGCATCCTCTTTTAGGAAAGGATCATAATCTATTTTTCCTGCATTTGTGCATAAATATACTGTAAATGATAGATGTGGGTATCTCTTTCCTACTAAAAAAGGACACTCTCTTCCACCAGCAGTTTTCTTAAGAATTTCTCAGAATTATTCTTCTGCATTCCCACAGCACATCTTGTGGTCGGCATGTAGTAGGGTTATTGAAGGATAAGTCCTTCTTCTCTGCTGGATGATAAGCCTGTGGCTGCTAAGTTCCAGGGCCCCTCACCGGACTCGCCCTACGCTGCACAGAGCACATTACCCATAGGAGGTGCTGAAGTCTTGTTTACTGAATGAGATCACATGGAACAGGGACCCCACAGGAGCGTCATTCATACTCTGCTGAAAAACATTTGCTGTCAGAATTCTTTTTTTTTTTATAACATCTTTATTGGAGCATCATTGCTTTACAATGGTGTGTTAGTTTCTGCTGTATAACAAAGTGAATCAGCTATACATATACACACAGCCTCATATCCCCTCCCTCTTGCATCTCCCTCCCACCCTCCCTATCCCACCCCTCTAGGTGGTCACAAAGCACCGAACTGATCTCCCTGTGCTATGCAGCTGCTTCCCACTAGCTATCTGTTTTACATTTGGTAGTGTATATATGTCCATGCCACTCTCTCACTTTGTCCCAGCTTACCCTTCCCCCTCCCTGTGTCCTCAAGTCCATTCTCTAGTAGGTCTGCATCTTTATTCCTGTCCTGACCCTAGGTTCTTCATGACCTTTTTTTTTTTTTTTTAGATTCCATATATATGTGTTAGCATACGGTATTTGTCTTTCTCTTTCTGACTTACTTCACTCTGTATGACAGCCTCTAGGTCCATCCACCTCACTACAAACAACTCAATTTCGTTTCTTTTTATGGCTAAGTAATATTCCATTATATATATGTGCCACATCTTCTTTATCCATTGTCAGAATTCATTTAATGACAAAACCCCTTCATACTCTGTCACGGACCTGCTGCTTAAATTGTGTACAGAGTTAACTTGGAACTGTCATGATAAAAATCATTGAGAAAGAGGTAAAAAGCCACTTTGCATGAGGAATGTCACTCCTGGTCCGAGATGGAGGCTGGGAGGCTGGTTAGCTTTACACAGAATGGAGTGAGGCTGCTTGGACTGGCTTCCAGGGCAAGACTACCAAGAATGGCACAGTACATGCACCCAAGCTTCACTTCTAACTGCACGGAAACATTGCACAGGTTTCAGGAACAAGCAAGAGCAAATTACAAAATAAGCCGCAGGCCAGGGCTGAGCCCAGAATCTTTGTCATGAGAATTGCTGGGTCAAGGGAGTGGCATTTTTAATTAGAAAATTTGTTTTTATTTAAATTAACCAAAATGCATCTTTCCCTAGGTGACTTACAACGTATTGAGAATTTACTTCTAAGCTAGTGTTACAATATAGTGAAACTGTTTTGGAAGCATTCTAAATGTGATCGCTTTCCTGGTGAAATCAAGCATTCTGGGGTTTGTCTGGCTTTTTCTTTTGTAGTTCTTACCTAGAGATGCTATTTTTTTTTCATTGAAGTAGAGTTGATTTGCAGTGTTGTGTTCGTTTCTGCTGTACAGCAAAGTGATTCAGTTATACACATAGATATACATTCTTTTTTCATATTCTTTTCCATTATGGTTTATTCCAGGATATTGAATATAGTTCCCTGTGCTCTACAGTAGGCCCTTGTTGTTTATCCACCCTATATATAATAGTTTGCATAAAAATGCTATTTATTCATCAGTCAGGAACTGTGACATTTCATTTACTTAATATTTGTGGTTCATTGTATTTGTTTTTATCAGCTACCTTTGACTAAAGTGAGCGGTCTGAGCAATATATATTTAAACCAAATAAAACTTTTAAATAGCCTTCTTTGCAGAGGCTTACTACTAGGACACCACCACCCCCGCCCCAGCATGAAGCTCTCACCCTGAGAATGAGGTCGGCCCCCTGGGGAGACGGTGATGTTTGAAGGCTGCTTAGTGCTGGGTAGCAGTCATAGGCGTTTACAAGCTTTTTCAGTGGTTTACTTGTATGCGCTTGTACCTGGGAAGAGAGAAATAACCTTTATCCACATGAGCCTCTGCTTCTCACAATTACAGACATTACTGTATATCACGGCACCTCACACACCACCTTTTTAAGTGAAGGCTCTCATTAAATCACGTAACTGTGCCCCTTGGATCAGGCGTTTAGCAGTGGGTGCTGGGCTGGGGCTGGGGATGGGATCCCGGGATTACTGACTGTCCTGAGCCCGGGCTTGTGCCGCAGTCACCCAGGGCTCATGGGGCCAGGCAGGATGAGGGCAGGAAAGAAGGCACCAGGGCTGCTGCTGCCCGGCCAACCCCATGCCCGGCCCAGGGTCACTGATGCACAGCAGGATGGAGACCCGAATGGAAGGAAAGCACAGGGGGTGGACCACAAAGCGTCGTACAACAAAAGGGGCAGGAAAGGGCCAGTTCCCGGTGGAGGATGGCAGAGCCACCCTGCCGCCAGGAAGAACCTCCCTGTGGGGAACGTGGACCCTCTGAGAATAGGGCGAACTAGCGACATCCCACCGCAGCCCTCGGTTCTCGGCTGCGGGGCCGTTCACCCCTCAACCTGTGCTCGGACTGCCTGGCTTCAGAGCCCCCGCTCTGCAACCTACCGATGGTGCCACCTTAGGAGGATGTCTCAAGCTCTCCTCGTCCCTGTGTCTTCCTTATAAAATAGATGTAAAATCATTACCAACCTCAGAGATGCCTGAAAAGGTTACTTAGAGAATGCCCTGGCTCTTCCTTGTGAAGAACAGCACCTAAGCCAGAGACAGCATTCTGGCATCGTGTTGTCTGTTGAACTCCAAGGACGTGCTATTGAACACTTTACCTTCTATGTGGCTTTCTTCCACCAATAGCATTGGCGAGGGTTTTTGTTTCCTTACCAAACCCTTTGGAGTAAATTGATTTTAAAGTCTAAATCCAGAGGTATCCTCATGTGGAACGCCACAACGTGGAGGTGTTCCTTCCTTTATCTTGTAAGTTGGCGAAGGTAAAAGGATGCTACCAGTCAAGGCCCCAGTGACAACAAGAAGTGCAACTTTTCCTTGGCTGGTTTTGTATGCATTTCTTTTAAAGCAGAATAGAACCCTTTTTTAGAGTTTTAAGCAGGAAACAATTTGGTATTATATTCATAATTTTGCATGGATTTTCACATAGACCTTGTCAACTGAATTCTGAAATCCAAGAGCAGATATCAAGCAGAGTGCACGGGATGGAAGTGGGAGAGGGGACCATGGTCAGGAAGCTTGGGACTCAGTGTTTGATCATCCATTTAAATGATGTGTACATGGGTGGCATTCCAGTGCTTGATGTTTCAGAAGATGCAGAAAAGAATCACCGTTTTTACTCTCGAGAAGCTTACAGAGTCAGGTAGGTGACATATGGCATGTACATGGGAACTTCACATGCCCAGAACCTAACATGTACCTGGGACATGGGAACTCTGAATTGCTCACTTTTTATCCCCAGAACACAGCAAAGTGAGAAAATGTAGTAAAAAGTTACAACCAGGTTTTTATAGGTGACCTGAGAGAGATGTAAAATTCTATGGAGAGAAGAGGGAAAGTCATGGGGGGTGAGCACCTGGGCCAGGTCCTCACTGACTTGCAGGACACCTGGCCTTGTGGGCGGAGGACACACCAGCAAAGACAGTGAGATGGAAAGATTCAGGACACGTGGGCGTAATTGTAGGCCGTTTTCTTTGAGGAAAGGGAAGTGGTGAGAAAGGAGGTCGAAAAGTAGTTTGGCTCCTGGCCAATCAGGACCTTGAAAATTAGGCTTGGAAACTTAGACTTGATTCTCTAGGCAATGAGGAGCCAGGGGAGACATCAGAGCAGGGTAATGGCCGGATCAGAACTGAGCTTCAGGAGGACGAGTTATTTAAACGAATCAGTAGGTTTCCAGTGTTGAATACAATAGGGGTGAGAGTTGAAGCATCTGGCAATGAGCATAGGAAGGAGGGCACCAGTGCATTTGGAAGATGACACTGATATGGTCCATTTTGAGCTCCTAGTGACAGACAGTGGTGCCATGAGCAGAGCCGGACAGCCCAAGAAGGAAGAGCTGGCTTGACAGGGGACAGGGTGAGTTTAACCAGGGATCTATGAAGTTGAGGTGCTGGCAGGATATTCATGAGAGAGACTTCCAGTGGGCAGATCATTCACAGACAGAAGATAACTGAAGCCTTAGAATTAACTGCCAAGGGAGGAAGTGCCTGAGAACAGGAGACTAAGGGCAACTCCTTGACGGACACTCCAATACAGAGCAAGGACACACAAAAATGCAATGACAAAACGATGGCGTGAAGACCTTGGCGTGTCGAGGAAGCTGCAGGGGCAGAAAGCGTCAGAGAGAAAAGTGCCGACAAGAATTTTAGTGTCGCGAATAAATATGGGACCTGAGAATAGACGCTGAGTTTGGTGAGCAAGAGGAAACTGGTGACCTTTCATGAGGGCAGAAGAGCCATGATGGCCAAAGCCACACTGCAGGGTTAAGGAGGGGTGTGTGGTGAGGACGTGGAAGCAATGAGCACGGAAGATTTTATCAGGATGTTACGAGGAAAGTGATAGATTTATTTAATTCCACTCCCTTGGACGTCACCAACCTAGCCTGGCAATTGAGGGGAATAGTAAAATGAGAGTAACTTTGTAAGGACAGGAAGACTGCAACAGATTTATAAACTGAAAGAAAGTCCCCCATACACTGTAAGGGATTCATTTTGAAAACTAATAGTGAGGAGTGAAAGACCTCAAAGCAAGAGGTAACATATGAGACCAAGGACATGACTGTGATAGGTTCCAATTTTACGAGCTCCACATTGCACGTATAGATAACTGTTCACAGGTTATGGATGAATGTGTCTCCCCAGCTGCTCGGAACTGACCGTGAGCACCACCCCAGGGCTGGAGGAGCCGTGTTAGGGTCCAGCCCTGCACTTGCCCGAGGAAGGTGGCTGGTCTTCCCATGGACGAATGACCTTATCTCTTTGTTACCGTCCTCCTTCCATGGCCGTTTCTCAGAAACATCAGAGAAACAGACTGAGTATCTCTTTGCAAGGGCTCCTCGAGACGGAAGAAGAACCCAGACTCAGTACTGCCTTCAGCAAGGGGCCGGGAGCAACAGTCCTCCTAAAACCTGTCTTGTGTCTAAAAGATAGGAGTCTACACAAGTATGTCACGGATTTGAGAAGTACAGAAGGTTATTTGGCATATCGTCCAGGAGCTGCTAGGATGTGTTTATTCCTGATGCTGAGTTAGAATTGCTTCAGAGTAAAATATTAGGGAAGATATAATAAAGATGTTTCTACTTCTACAACCAAGAAGGGATTTAGAGAAGCCTCTATCTTGAAATCACATTCAAATGCTATAATCAATGTGGTTATTATTATTTTTTTATTGAAGTACAGTTTACAGTGTTAAGATTTACACTGTTATGTTACTTTTGCTGTATGGAAAACTGATTCAGTTATGCATATATGTACATTTTTTTAAAATTCTTTTCCATTATGGTTTATCATAGGATATTGAGTAGAGTTCACTACGCTATACAGTAAGACCTTGTTGTTTATCCATCCCATATATAATAGTTTCCATCTGCTAAACCCAGCCTCCCACTCCATCCCTCCCCCCAGCTCCCCTCCCCCTTGGCAACCACAAGTCTGTTCTCTATGTCTGTGAGTCTGTTTCTGGTTCATAGATAAGTTCATTTGTGTCATATTTTAGATTCCACATGAGTGATATCCTATGATATTTGTGTTTCCCTATCTGACTTACTTCACTTAGTATGATAATCTCTAGGTCCATCCATGTTACTGCAAATGGCATTATTACATTCTTTTTTATAGCTCGGTAATATTCCATTGTGTGTGTGTGTGTATCTATCTATCTATTTATATGTATATATAAAATGTGGTTATTATTATTAATGTTGTCAGCTTTAATAGAAATGGTGACAACGTATCTTCCCACTTGCTACTGTATATCTAATCGAGAAATAGTGGGGATAAGGTACAATTTATCCTAGCTTAACAATGACTCAATTCATGACAAAAAATGGTCATAGTAGGTTCATTTTAAATACCTAAACCCCCCAAATTCAAGGATTTACTTAGGTATACATTGCTCAAAATTAGGTTCTAAAAAATGTGAAACATGTGGCTAGAGCACAAGTACAAAGGCAGCTAAAAATATAGCATAAAAGTAGAGATAATACTTCAGAAAAATGCATCAAAATTGAGCACAAGTTGAAGAAAGTCCAGCTCAGCCCAAACATGGAGCCATAATTAAAGCTGGACGGGAAATTGGAGGCTCCTCTGACAGCGTCCTGGCTTTATAATCGAGGAAAGAGAGGCCCGAGGTGCCTGAGACCCCATTAAATGATGCAGATAAATCAAAGTCCCTTCAATAAATCAATAGGGTACATTAAATTGACACATTTTATAGTTTTATATTCATCAGTTAATTTTTGAAAAGATATCTAAGCTCAGTCTGAATGAAGCTTAACTCACAAGCAATAGAATTAGCCCATTTCATCACAAGAGTTAGAAGAAGTTGTGAATAAACATTCACACAGACTTATTTAAACTTGTACTGAGTGTGAAGAAATGCTGATTAATGAAAAAAAAATCCCTTGAGAAGTTGTTTCTTATTTTCAGCATGGTTTTAAAAATTAACTTGCTTTCTCTGTTTACTAAAATCGTCATCTCATAGTTCAATAAATTTTATGGACACTAATTAATACAGACTGTATTATTTTTGTACTGTTAAGAGGTTTTTAGAATTTTAAGAATCTGTATTTGTTTATTATTCAAAGTGAGCATATTGCAAGGAGAAAACAGCTAGGAAGGGTATTTTTCTTAGTTTTATACATTTTAGTTGTGTTCACAGTGCATATGTGACTGTTTTGAATGTTGGCTTTATGAAAGCTAAGATCAGTGAATTTGAAATTTATGTGAACATTTCCATTAATATTTAACTAAAATCTATGCATTACTTATAATGGGTGTGTTATATTTGAGTTGTATTTTACAGAAGTATAAATATTGGGTTGGCCAAAAAGTGTCTCCGGTTTTTAAGTAAAAATAAAAGACACATTTTTCATTTTCACCAAGAACCTTATTGGACAACGTATTCACCCTTTTGTTCCACTACCTTCTGCCATTTTTCAGGCAACTTCATAATTCCATCTTGAGCAAAGAACTGTTCCAGGTGCCTTTTACAGTCTTCCAGGGAATTGAATGTTTTTCCATTAAGAAAATTTTGTAAAGACTGAAATAAATGGAAATCTGAAGGTGCAATGTCCGGCGAATACAGCGGATGAATCAGAACTTCCCAGCTAAGCTATAACAGTTTTTGCCTGGTCATCAAGGAAACATGCGGTCTTGTGTTATCCTGGTGGAAGATTATGTGTTTTCTGTTGCCTAATTCCGGATGCTTTTCATCAAGTGCTGCTTTCAGTTGGTCTAATTGGGAGCAGTACTTGTTGGAATGAATCGTTTGGTTTTCCGGAAGGCTCTCATAATAGAGGACTCCCAATCCCACAATATACACACCATCACCTTCTTTGGATGAAGACCGGCCTTTGGTGTGATTGGTGGTGGTTCATTTCACTTGCCCCACGATCTCTTCCGTTCCACATTATTGTACAGTATCCACTTTTCACAGCTCGTCACAATTTGTTTTAAAAATGGAACATTTTCATTATGTTTAAGTAGAGAATCGCATGCAGAAATACAGTCAAGAAGGTTCTTTTTGCTTAACTCATGTGGAGCCCAAACATCAAAGTGATGAATGTAACCAAGCTGGTGCAAATGATTTTCAACACTTGATTTGGATATTTTGAGTATGTTGGCTATCTCCCACGTGCTATAACATTGATTGTTCTCAATTAATGTCTCAATTTGATCGCTATCCACTTCAACTGGTCTGCCTGACCATGGAGCATCGTCCAGCGAGAAATCTCCAGCATGAAACTTTGCAAACCACTTTTGACATGTTCGATCAGTCACAGCACCTTCTCCATACACTGCACAAATCTTTTTTTTGCATTTTGGTTGCGTTTTTACCTTTCTTGAAATAATAGAGCATAATATGCTGAAAATGATGCTTGCTTTCTTCCATCTTCAATATTAAACTGGCTACACAAAATTCATCAATTTTGATAAGTCTTTTTTTAAACACATGCTGATATGTCAGCTGTCACATACAATCTAACAAAATTGTTTTGAATGAAGTTAAAGACAACTAAGTGCTCCTAGAGCCATCTTACAGAAAAAAATGAATAGACCTTTTGGCCAAACCAATATTACACCATGTGGGTGAGTCTCTTGACCCTGATGTGTTAGCAATTATTTTAGAGGTATTTTGGAATCTTTAATAACAGAATTAGTTGACTTGTTCCCTATTTCACAGTAATACTCCAGTTGGATATGTGTGTGTGCTTAGATATGACATACGCTCTGAAAGAGAGTTAATGTCTGTTCGTTCGTTCATTTTGCAGCAAAAAGCTCTTATGACAATTGATGTCCAATATTTCATGATTTGAAAACTTGAGAAGTTAGTAATTTGTACAATAGATACAAGGAATTAATATTCATCTGGTGATAAAGCTGCTAAAAAAAACCCAGTAAATCTGTTAATAAAAATACCAAGACTTAAAATGAAATCATGAGATCACATCACTGAGTTCATATTTCTTCATAGTTTGAAGTTCTTTTTTATAAAATCACTACTAAAATCAAAGCTGTTTGGTGTTTCTTCCAAGAGTATTTAAAAGTAAGAATTATCTAATATTCCAAAAGCAAACCCAAGTGAGGACCAGCACAGATGAATACTCAGTAAAACTGCTGGGGCCCTGTGGACGGTCCTCTTGCTCCAGGAAAGACTGTCCCCCTTGTCACCCCCACCCCCCCACCTCTAGCCCAATGCCCAGGCCTCTGTGGTGGATCCACTGGGTGAACCATCACACTTGTCTGGCGAGTTTACTTGGCGGACTAACTTCTCACCTATTGGGTTTTGCCAGCTCAGCTCTGGCTCAGCGCCTCTGGGGCTTCTCTAAAGGTAACCTGTGTTTACCCTCTGTCTGCCTGTTGCAATGGCTCCTGATTTCGACTCCCTGGGCAGCTGCTGCCAGGCGGGCAGCCCCACACTTGGGTCCTGCTCTCGGGCCCTCTCTCTGCTTCCTCTCTGATACCTCTGCTCCCACCCTGGCCTCTGCCCTGTGCTTTACAGATGCCCTTTACAGAGGCCCCTGCAGCCGGCACTGCACCCCTCCCTCACCCCTACTCTGCACATCCAAGGCCCCAGGGCCCCTCCCCTTACACCAACAAAGGCCCATTGGGTCGCCTCATAATCGAGTCTCCCTTTAGGTTTTGCAGGGGGACACCTGTCAACTCCCTGTATTGTAGCGTGTGGAAGTTCAGGTTGACCAAATGGAGGAGGTCGTGGTTCCCATTTGAGGGCCAAAATACAGTTCTCATTACCTGTATATGTGGAAAGAGATGAGCTCCATGTCCTACTCCTCTGCCATTTTGATCACCTCCCCCCCTATTAACTGGAGAGATGGGGACAATCAAGGTGTAGGGAGGGTAAGACAGGCCACCGGGTGGTGAGAAGTAGGGCTGAGATTAGAACTCAGAGGGTCAGAAGGTCCAAGTGTGGGCCCTTAAGCCCTTACCTTACCCTCTGAGGGTAAGTGGGAGGGGTGGAATACTGAGGAGACCACTAACTAACTACTAACCCCTTACAAGTCACCAACAGGGCCTTACCTTCCCTTTTCTAAGTAGTTTTAATAGGTTGTGAACTTATGCATGCATTCCAAAAAGTAGGTGTGTTCTGTAAGAAGTCGTATATTTGAATATCTCATTTCCCTATAGTAGGGAGAATGAAATGCATTGCAAACAGAAAGACAGAGCAGGCCTGGGGGAAACATTCAGAGGAAAGGGCAGTTTTGCCCTTTCTGGCAGCAAATCAAAGACAGACTCACAAAGAAGACATAGGCCACCCCGGAGATATCGCTGAGCTGTACCCTTTCCTCTGTCCTGAGGATCTACCAGGGGAGCCTCAGAGCTGGACACTAGTGTTTATGAAGGTAGCGTTTTATAGAAGTGGTGTAAGAATCCTCGTTTTCCAAGTAGTGTCTGGCGTGTGCATCTTGCGATTGCTGGGATAAGGCATGAGCACATTCATAAATGTGCAGAAGCCGCATTAAATTCCATCACTGGACTTTTAGCTGGACAACTGGGGTAGAGAAGCTGATAGGGAGTGAATGTGTGCGTCGTGACAGCACTAGGGCAGAGAAAGAACAGCGCCGGGTCCCACCAGCCCTTGGATGGCTTGATGAGGATGTGAGGATGCCGAGACGAAGAGACGGATAAGCTCCTAGTAACGGTGGGACCCGTGTTGGCAGCGTGGCAGGCTTGCAGCTGCAGTTTGTAAATGGTGGTGAAAATATTCCGCAGAGTTACGGAACATGAGTGGTCCAGACAATTCATAATCTGTCCACAACAGGTGCTCTCTACTACAGTTTCTGTTCCACACACCCTCCCAGCTCCAACCCACCCCTTACAGCCACGCCAGGAAGAAACGCCAGGGCTCAGTCCTGGGTTCGAATTCTCTTCTCTGACATTTGCACACTTAGACACATTGCCCTTTCCCTTGTGCCCGACTGCAGCATGCGTATAAATGAGAGATAAATCTACTTGTCTTCCTCCCCAATTGCCTTCCACTGAGTTTCATAGATTATGTCCTGTCACCGTGAGAGACATTTGGAGCTAAATCTTCCATCGCAACTGAAATGCCACAGCCATTTATCTCTCCTTGTGAAGGGTGTTTATTGCAGCGTCTCCGCTCATGAAGTTTCAAGGGATTTTTTTAAATGTATTACAGTCTCCTCCACATCTCCAGTCGGCTGCTGATTTCTGACATCACGCTTCTCTCAAATCATCCCTCCATCTCCTTTGCTTCTACTTTTATTAAAAACCGGTTATTTCCTACCTGGACATCATACTCGTGTTATTGTGTTTCTCGGGGTCTGGGACGCTCATACCCGTGCTGCCGAAACTGCACTCACGCAACTCTGTTGGATGGTTTCTAGTCTTTCCCTCCACACCTCTTGCAATGCTTCTCAATGCCTAATAAACAAAGACCAAGAATTCAGTCCCTGCATCCAGGCTCTCATCACACCTGAGCTGCCCCATTGTATGACTTCCGCCTTTTCTCTGCTAATCTCAGGAAGGCTATTGATTTCCTGATCAGTCTCATCTTCCAGGACCGAGGCAGAGAGCATGCTCCATGCCACCCTCCTGAAAAATATATCTCCTGCGTACACCATTTCCTGACCGACTTGGGGAGACTGTCAAATTCCCGAAGCGACTAAGGATGCAGCCTCCTGAGCCTCTACATCCTTCAACGCCAGTTTGAACTTTCCTCATAGGAAACGTTGTTATTGCTCGGATGCTATAACAAGGTACCATAGACTGGGTGGCTTGAACAACAGAAACTGATTTCTCTAGAAGTCTACGATCAAGGTGCCAGCTGAGTCTTCCTGGCTGGCAGAGTGCCTTTGCGCCGTGTTCTCACACAGCAGAGACAGCTCTGCTCTCTTTGCCTCTTCTTGAGAAGACACGGATCCAGTCATGGGGGCCTCACCCTCCTGATCTTATTGAAGCCCAATTACCCTCCCATAGCCCCGCCTCCAAACACCATTACATTGGGGTTAGGGCTTCTGCATATGTCTGAAGGGACACACATTCAGTCCATATCACCTGGTCAGCTCCGGCTTGGATGCATGGTCATCTGGGTGACTGTACACCTGCAGACTCTCAAGGAGCCACGAAGGATGTTCGTAAAAGACACTTAGGGTTTTACTGCTCGATAAAGTTGTAGGATCATGTGCCGAGCCGCTTCTGAGGCTGCTGCACCTCGAAGGCTGCACCCTGAAGACCAAACCACATGCTGGCTCAAGGCCTGCAAAATAGAGAACAAGGGAATGAAAAAACCTTTAATTACCTTTTTTTTTTTTTGCAGCTGCGTTGGGTCTTTGCTACAGCACGCGGGCTTTCTCTAGTTGCGGCGAGCAGGGGCTACTCTTTGTTGCGGTGCGCCGGCTTCTCTTGTTGCGGAGCACGGGCTCTAGGCCTGCAGGCTCAGTAGTTGCAGCACGTGGGCTCAGTTGCTCTGCAGCATGTGGGATCTTCCCAGACCAGGGATCGAACCCCTGTCCCTTGCATTGGCAGGCTGATTCTTAACCACTGCGCCACCAGGGAAGTCCCAGAACCTCTAATTAACTTTGTAAACCAAATATAATGGGTAGACTGTGGATGGTGAGGACAATATATCCAAATACATTTCACCTGGTGAAGCCTGGCCACCTTCTGATCAATTGCTTTGATCTACTTCATCCACATTTGTCTATGATTAATTTTCTTTTTAAAAATATTTTATTGAAATACAGTTGATTTACAATGTTATGTTACTTTCAGGTATACAGCACAGTAATTCAGATATATATATATATATATATATATATATATATATATATATTTCCCTTATAGGCTATTATAAGATATTGAGTATAGGCCCCTGTGCTATACAGTAGATCCTTGTTGTTTACCTATCTTATGTATAGTAGTGTGTATCTATTAATCCCAAACTCTTAATTTATATCCCCCTGCCACCCCTCACCCTCCTCGATCCCCTTTGGTAACCATAAGTTTGTTTTCTATGTCTATGAATCTATTTCTGTTTTGTAAATAAGTTCATTTGTATCATTTTTTAGATTCGACAGATAAGTGATATCATATGACATTTGTCTTTCTCTGTCTGATTTACTTCATTTAGTGTGATAATCTCTAGGTCCATCCATGTTGCTGTAAATGGCAATATTTCATTCTTTTTTATGGCTGAGTAGTACTCCAGTGTGTGTGTGTGTGTGTACATCTCCTTTATCCATTCATCTGTTGATGGACACTTATGATTACTTTTCCTCCATAGTACATAATACATAGAATACTTTCATGTGTTTTTGTTAGATTCATTTTAATTTTTCCAAATTATTTCTATTAATAAGTACCATGTTTAATTCTCTTATCTGTAATTCTTATTTTAAAAAGGATCACTGTATTCCAATGAGATAAAAATTAAACATTAGAGATTTGTCTCCCATGTTGTTTCAGAAAATTAATATTTGAAGATTATGAGTCATAAACTAATTGCAAGCTCCCTACCTACTATTTTAGAAGTATTTGGACAACAGAAATGGTCTTCAGATTTATCAACTCTTGATCTCATGAATTCAGAGGGGAGTCTATGAAATAATGAAAAAGGAAAATTTTGATTTTTTTTAAAAAGAGAACAAAAGTGGTAACTAAGTTAAGAAATTATTAGTTTTGTTTCTTGTATCAAGTTATTAATTAATCTCGACGTTCGCTATGTATTCTTAAAAGATCTTTTTCTCATCTGTGTTCTTCTTTTCTCGTTGGCAGCTGTAATTTTCTATTGCCTGAGTCAGTTGAGACGTGGCAAAGTTAGCCTGCCTTTCAGTTTACACATTTACTTAATAGGGTAAAGTCAATATTTTTGTCCTAGAATGGAGCATGGGCTTTGCAGTCAAATGGTCAGGAGCCAAATTATTCAAGAAGAATCGAGCTGTGCTCTGCAGGGTTGGGTGGAGGAAGTCAGCTGACAGCTTGGTACTTAGGTTAGGAGGGACCAAGCCCATGTTTCATCTCTCCATCTCTGTCTCTCATCTTTCTGCTGCAGTTAGTAACATTTGGATCCAGGCACCATCACCCCACTCATTTCTAACACGATTCTGCAGTAATGTTCCCTTGCCAGCATGGAGAGCGTGCCTTGTTTTCAAAGCTCCTTTGCAGCCCTCTCTCCTTTGATCCTCACAGCATCCCTGAGAGGCAGGCGGGAGGGACAGTGATAGCCCCATCTTGACACATGAAGATCCCTCTCCAAGCTGCAGCATCTTGGAGGACCCCTAGGCAATGTTGTCTTGTAAATGCCAGGTGAGCTTTGTTTAAAGAGCAGCCTGGGGAGAAACAAAAAGCAAAACACCCGTGCTGGCCTGGCGCACCCCTGGTGCCCCCGATGTGCTTTTCCCTTTTTCTCCTGGTGTAATGTTCGCCCCCAGCCTTCAAAGGTTCCAGGCCTTCAGGCTGTTTCTCCCCTTCCCCCTCCAGATCTGCTCTGCAAAGTGATGATGACTTCGTCCCTACGCCCGACACTCTGCCCCCCTCTCTTGCTTGCTGCTTTTCCCACCACGCCGACCACTTCGGGATGTACTATACATGTCACGTGTCTGTCATCTGGCTGCCCCGCTGGAATGTCCGATCCTTGAGGGTCAGGCTTTCTGTCTGTTTTGTACGTGTCTCCCCAGCAACCGGAATAGTGCTAGCATAGGGCACGGTCAAGGCCGGCAGGAGTGGCCGTGTGCAGTCTGGGGGCAAGAGCATCAGCGGGGGGCTCCCCTGGGCGGCGGCAGGGGTGGGTCTCTCCTTCTCAGAGGCCAGAGGGAGGCGTCTGATGAGCCAGGCAAATACAGCTTGAGTTAGAGTCACCAACAGTCTGGCCGTAGGGATCAGCCCTTTACAGAAGCCCATGGGGCCGCGTAGCATAACATGTGGACCCTCGGGGCCCATGATCTGCTGAGTCTGGGGCAGCCACGCAGCCCAGGGTCCTCCTTCCCGGGTGACCTGAAGAAAGTTGTGAGGGTCACTCCTGTCTGTCCACCCACACCGGCACACGCGGGGCACCGCGTTTGTCCAGTGAATGAAGGAAGGTTCGAACGAATGAATAATAGATGGATGACACCAGCCACTTTTATGGTAAAGTCCATCGATGTTGTGGAAAAGCTTTATCTTTAACTGTGGAGGGAAAGCCTCCATCAGGCCAAGTCAGTAAGTAAAGGAGGGCTGTTTGGAGTCTGGGAGGCCCCAGCTCAGGTGTCCGATCATACCTGCCTTCACGGTGTCAAACGTGGTGCTGTACCAGCGCGCATCACAAGCTCCCAGGCTGCAGAGCCCGTCTGATTCTGGGGCGCTGCTCCCCCCTCTTTGCTGTCATAGCCCCACCCCGGCCAGGAGCTCCGGCTCTGGGGGCTGTAATTTACACACAGCAGTTCAGGCTGTGTCTGCAGAACTGCTCACCTGCAGGGTCCAGATGCGGGTTTAATCTGCTCTAACCATCAGAAGAGACATATATTCATATATGACACTGGGAATACATTAGTCACCAGCCGTCCTTCTTCTGAGATCAGTCATTAGACCCCCTGGTTAGCCTAATCAGGTGAATCAGGCAGGTTTGGGGAAAAACTAGATAATTATAATGAGCTAAATTTAGAAACAAGTCATTTTTTGTAGCTTAGAGAAATAGTGGAAGTTGGTGTCTTGTCTATCAGCCTTTCGCCTCAGAAGCTACAAGAACATCATAAGAAATAATGAATAGAAAGAAATATATCCTGCTTCTAATTGGGAAAAAATGACTTTTATTTCAGCTCTCTTGCATGCCTGTCTGCCTAAATATAAGCATATTTATCTTTCATATGATCTCTTCAGTGTCCCCGCTATGATCTTAAATTAAAAAAATATATATATTCCTGATTTTAATCCAACCCACAAAATAAATGTGGGTTGTATAATATGTAATAAGGTACATATACACACATACACGTATATGTATGCATTTCTAGGTATATATTTGTACATACAGGTATGTTGACGTATATATATATATATGATGCACTCATGGTAAACCAGTTCGGCTGTGATGTGTCCTGCATCCGCTGTCGCTGGCTCCTTTATCCTCCCCGTGAACCATGGCTCTCATCCCCAGGGACCCCAAAACAGTCTGCAACAGGACCTCTTACGGAGAGATCCTTATCAACTACCCTCTGCTTATTTCAATACATTCTTAAAACCTGAAAAAAACTCAAGACAACAAAGGAATTTATTTTTGAAAGTGGAGTTTCATGCAGCAGTTAGTTAGATGAGTTGTTTTGGGCCCAAGGCATTTTTGCAGCACACACCAGGCAAAGGGGCCTCCTTGACTCCACTTGCAAATGACTTGACAATTGTCTTGAAGGCCTTGCTCTTCCTCTCCCTTTTAAGGCCTTCTTCCATCCATCCAACACACGCATTCTACGTGGAAGGCCCCGTGCTAGGAACTGCGGAACACACTTCAAGGCATAAGCCACATACCCCAAATTCTGCAGTATGGATTTGCCACATGAATAGTTTAGGCTGCTCTGCAGATGCCATGGGGTTCCTGGAGAAAGGATGCTCTGGTCCAAAGGATCAGGGGAGCATTCTGGGAGGAGGTGGCATCTATCTGAACCAGCAGCGAGGTCATCAAAGATAAGTAGAAGCCCAGTCGGGGGAGAAGAAAGTGTGGGAATTCTAGGAAAAAGGAAAACATGATGAAAAGCACACAAGTGAGAGAGTGAATAGGTGTTTGAGACAAGGCAAGTTTTCACATTTACGTGAGATCTAGGAAGATTGGTGGACAGATTGCGGACAGCCCCAGGTGTGGGCTGGGGGACTTACAATTCGTGTATCGACTGATGAGGCGATATTTGAAAGAATGAGAGCAAAGAGAATAACTGAGCAGCATCTTGGTAGCTTTTACCCACATTTTAATGACCAGCCCTAGGTTTTACTATCGTTTCTGTTTTAAGTGACTCTACACCAGCAGTTCTCAACCAGGTCGAGGATTTTGTTAAAAGCACAACAGGGGGGCAGTGTGTGGTTCTCCTGGGTGAGCCCAGGGAAGCTGGTGAGCATCCTGCAGCACAGAGGATGACACCACAGCAGAGTTATCTGGACCAAAATGTCAGTAGTGTGGAGGTTGAAAAACCCTGCTCTGTGTTTGCCAAGGGAGAATCCCTTCAACATCTTGTCTAGTCAGACAAACACTGTCTCTCAAAGGCTCTCATCTCCTACAAGAAGTGAAAAATAGAAATCCTTTCAGAAGCAAACAAACTCTCCTACCAGGGCCTCCAACTCTTCCCTCACGTTTCCCTGAAAAAAACAACAAAAAACAAAACTAAATAATCAATGTAAGAATGCCAGTTTTATATAGACCATTTAGAATTATTTGATTTTTTCTTTTTATTTTGATGACAATATATGACATAAAGATTGTCATTCTAATTGTACAATTCAGTGGCATTAAGTACATTCATAGTGTTGGACAACCATCACCACTGTCCAGTTTTAGAACCTTTTCATCACCCCAAGCTGGAATTCTGTACCCATTACTTAGTAACTCCCATTGTTCCCTTCCCCACCTCCCTGCTACTCATTGTTCTTTCTTTTTTTCTTAATTTATTTTTTGTTGAACTATAATTGATAGCAATGTTGTCATTGTCCTACTACCTTCTGTCACTATAAACTTGGCTATTCCAGGGACCTCATATAAGTGGAATCATACAGTATTTGTCCTACTGTGTCTGGCTTGTTTCACTTGCCATATGTTTTCAAGGTTCATCCATTTGCAACATGTATCAGAATCTCGTTATTTTTTATGTCTGAATAATATTCCGTTGTAGGTATATTCCACATTTTGTGTGTATATTCATCTGTCGATAGACTTCTGGGCTATTTCCACTTTGGGATAATTGTGAATAATGGTGCTATGATTGTGAATAATGCTGCTGCTTCATTTTATTTTGGATTCTTAGGAGTTATTAATAGCAAATTATATAAATATTGGTGTATAAAAGTTAAAAAAAATGAATGCCAGTTTTGTACCAAATAGTTTACACAAAAGCAAACAAACACCCATCTTTTTTCAAGTAATTCCAGTTTAACACGTGTATGTAAAACCACCGAGGGAGACCAGGAAGGAGTTCACACGTGGTCACATTCGTCCAGGGTGTTCACAGATGCACAAGGTAAATGAAGAGCACATCTGTGTGCTTCTTGCTGAAGATCCCCTTGCCTGATCACCAGTGCATTGCCCAGGCTCCTAGTGATTCTGCACTTGGAAATAAGATTTTACTTTGATAACTTTCCTCAATAGATGCCTTCTTAATTCATTGTGATCAAATTAGGATAAGGAAATGTGAAAGAGTCAAAATATTCATGAACCCCTTGACAACTAGCCTGTATACTGGGATGTCATTTTTGTAAATGTGTCTCCTTGTTGATTATCTATTTTATATATAGTAGTATATACATGATTTTTCAGTTGATTCCAAGTCCCATTTGCTTTATATCATTTTCCAGCTGCCCCTCTCCCAAAAAACTGTTGAACTGAGCCAGTTTTGTCTTCTTGCTCTATGAAGAGACCGTCTTTTCTCCATTGTATATTCTTGCCTCCTTTGTCATAGATTAATTGATCATAGGTATGTGGGTTTATTTCTGGGCTGTCTATCCTGTTTCGTTGCTATATGTGTCTGTTTTTGTGCCAGTACCATACTCTTTTGATTACTGTAGCTTTTTAGTATAGTTTGAAGTCAGGAAGCCTGATTTCTCCAACTCCATTCTTCTTTCTCAAGATTGTTTTGGCTATTTGGGGTCTTTTGTGTTTCCATACAATTTTTAAGATTTTTGTTCTAGTTCTGTGAAAAATGCCATTGGTATTATGATAAGGATTGCATTGAATCTATAGATTGCCTTGGGTAGTATGGTCATTTTAACTATATTGATTTTGCCAATCCAAGAACACGGAATATCTTTCCATCTGTTTGTGTCATCTTTGATTTCTTTCATCAGTGTCTTATAGTTTTCAGAGTACAGGTCTTTTGCCTCCTTAGGTGGGTTTATTCCTAGTTATTTTATTCTTTTGATACAATGGTAAATGGGATTGTTTCCTCAATTTCTCTTTTTGATCTTTCACTGTTAGTGTATAGGAGTGCAACAGATTTCTGTGTATTAATTTTTTATCCTGCCACTTTACAAAATTCATTGATGAGCTCTAGTAGTTTTCTGGTGAAATCTTTAGGATTTTCTATGTATAGTGTCATGTCACCTGCAATGAGTGACAGTTTCACTTCTTCTTTTCCAGTTCAGATACATTTTATTTCTTTTTCTTGTCTGATAGATGTGGCTAGGACTTCCAAAACTATGTTGCATAAAAGTAGTGAGAGTGGGCATCCTTGTCTTGTTCCTAGGATAAAAGACTTGGTTTTCTAAAGTAGAGATTCTAAAGAGAATGCTCTGGAAGATGTTTGGAGGACATAGGCATTGATGTTTATGATTTGAGGAACCTGGTTCTAGGTAACATGGTACCTGTCAAGGGTTCTACACAAAATCACCCCACAGAACATAAATTACCTCTTGGTAAAATGACCAAGACACAATTAAATTCTACCCCCTTCACTTAAGGAAAGTTTGGAATTGACCTTCTGCTGCAAGACCCCACTGTCCTTGCTTTTCTTATGTGGAAATAGGATTGTCCTACTATGTGGAAAGCTAAAGCAAACCCTATAATCATTTCTTGAAATGCATGTATAACTTCCATTAACACATTTCCCCAATAATACTTCAGCATCACTATTTTTTGTGAATGGCTCTCGAATGGAATGAAGAAAAATGTTGAGTTTTCTGTTGATTCCAAGTGCCATTTGCTTTATATCATTTTCCTGGTGCCCCTCTCCCCAAAAAACTGTTGAACTGAGCCAGTTTTGTCTTCTTGCTCTATGACCATAAATTGTGTAAATTTTTTATAAAGTCATCACCATATTTCAGTCATCATCATAATTCAGTCAACCTCAATTTCAAATATGTAAATAACCCCCAAACTCAGGACCATGTTATATGGGTTTTTTTTCCTTTCTTTTGCAAGTAGCGTGCAATATAAATTTTCTACAAGCATTGTAGGCATGGACATAGGTCAAGGGTGTTAAAGTACATGTTGTGGTTTCTTTCCTCTCCATCATTAACTACCATGACTATTGTTTGTTTATATATTAAAATGCTCTCTCCAGCAAGCATGGAGGCCACCTCAGAATCCTCCCAACATTCAACTTCAGTCTGAGGCTCAGTTAACCAGAATTATTACATGAGATGAAGCCTCTTACTGCAGGTGTAACGATTCCAGAATGTAGGGAATCCCTTTCTGCTTCACCATCCAGCTCATAAAGCACTGCTTCAATCATATTGGTTGAGACTGTTTTTTCCCCTTTCAGTTTCTAGTAGCAGATTACCATCTGCTGTCTAGGAAGCAAAACTGCTGTCTTTTCATAGATCACAAAATAAGAAATATATTTTCTCATCAGTAAAATTTCAGTGTTTTTTTCCAGTGTGAACAAAGTAATTTTACCAACAATGTATTGTGGTAGTAAAAATTTATAACAATACACTGAGTGAATTATTATTATGTTTCTGACATTGTGCTAAGTATCATACAGGTATTTCCTCACTTCATCTTTGCAACATCTCTATGAAATAAGTACTGTAACTACACAGATGAGAACACTGAGGTGTAGGGAGATTAGGTTATTTGACCAGTAATGCCTGGAGGTCCAGCCTCAGTCTGTGTGCCCTGAATTTGAACAACTGCACTGCACTCAGGGTGTGCTGCCTTCTCATATTGGCTCACAAGAGCCCACCAAAGAATCTTCAGGAATTTTGTACTTTGGCCACTATTAAAAATTAAATTATATAAACTTAAAATTCAGTAAGTTACATTAAAAATAAAGGCAATAAATACTCAGAGTCCATCACATCCTAATTATGTACTACACCTTACTATTATAACTCTCGATGTTATTTACATCCGTCATGCCTTTCTGGTGGACAGACAGTATAACAGTGTACTGCTGCACTTTTCTCCCCAGCTCTGCATTCAGGGGCATTACATAGGTAGCTTGCAGTCAGCCACGGATGGAGAGTTTACGCCACGGAAAATGGCAAATGCTACCAAGCGGGGTTCTGTTTAGTTGTGTTTTGTCTGAGAGCCAGTTGTTAAACACGCACCACTGACCACACTGGTGGGCGTGTTCATGTTGTGTTTGTCGTTGTTTTTGGCTCCATTGGGTTCCTCACTATTCACATAATTTGGAGTGAGTTTAGATTTGGGTGGATATGTCTAATCGGAAAGTGAGAAGAGTGATGGGCCTCATTACAATGTTACTAACGAAACGGCCCTGAATTTTAAAAACAGAATATGCATTAGATGACAAATAGGACATTAGAAAATGGGTCTTCTGGACATAAACTGATGATTATATGACTCTCAGGTAAGTATCTGAAATTTAGAGTGCATTTATTAGAGCAAAACTAGAGGAGATTTGCACTTTTTTGTGTGTGTATCTATATATACATTTTTATGTATATATCCATTTTTATACAAGCATGATGATGTATTTTATAATCTCTAGCTACCCCCAGTGTCTGGGACCACTGTCCATACCAGATAATCTATTGTTTCAATTACTAAGTGAAAGTTTTTCAAAACAGGGCCATGTCTTTTTTTTTAATATTTATTGGAGTATAGTCGCTTTAAAATATTGTGTTAGTTTATACTGTACAGCAAAGTGAATCAGCTATATGTACACATATATCCCCTCTTTTATGGATTTCCTTCCCATTTAGGTCACCACAGTGCATTAAGTAGAATTCCCTGTGCTATACAGTAGGTTCTCATTAGTTATCTATTTTATATGCAGTATCAGTAGTGGATATATGTCAACCCCAATCTCCCAATTCATCCCACCCAGGGCCATGTCTTTTTATCTTTATATTTCCATCCTCCTATTCTACTCTTTGTCTTGGGATAATGTGTTGAAATTTGTAGGTGCTGATAAATCATTGTGAAACTTATCTGGTCTTAAGATTCATAGCAGGTATTCTCTTTATAAATGCTGTTATATATTCTATTTCCTGGAAGTCTGCTAGAATATGGAACTACGTGGAAAATTTGCATATTTTAGTTCTCACCTAGGGTTGCCAAATAGTGTTTTAGTTCACTTTTTATGTGAACTTTCAAATGAACAATTTAGCACTTCTTGGATGTCAGTATAAGACAAAATTTTCAAAATTTTCAAATTATGTCATCATTCATTAATTTTTTCATTCATTCAATGAATTTTTTACCGAGTACAATAATAATATAAACATAATAACGACCTTTTACTATATTTCAGGTCCTAATATATGCACTTTACCTGCTCTGTCTTATACAAAATGTGCAACAACTTTATGAAGTAGATGTGATTATTCTCATTTAAAAGATGAGAAAACTAGGGCTTCCCTGGTGGCGCAGTGGTTGGGAGTCCGCCTGCCGAAGCAGGGGACACGGGTTCATGCCCCGGTCTGGGAGGATCCCACGTGCCACAGAGCGGCTGGGCCCGTGAGCCATGGCCTCTGAGCCTGTGTGTCCGGATCCTGTGCTCCGCAATGCGAGAGGCCACAACAGTGAGAGGCCCGCGTAACGCAAAAAAAAAAAAAAAAAAAAGAAAGTAAAACCTCAAAAACCTGACAGTCAGCCCATTCTGGTTGCTTCCTCCAAGTCTTTACTCCCTTCAAAATATTCTTACTTTTGTTCACTCTTCAGAGTCTTCAGGTAGTTGTTCTTTTTGTATTTTGATCAGAATTTATAGTCATTTGTAAAAGGTTCAATTAGGACCTTGTTCCTCCTACGAGAAGGGGAAACGCCTATATTGACTTTATGGAACAAAACATTTTACTGCCATTTACCAGAAGCATTGCCATAACATGTAAATTCAGGAAGGCTGTGATTCACATGCCTCCCTGAGGGTCAGGCAGTAACAGCCGTCTGTCTGTAACAACCCTGAGAGTAC
This sequence comes from Mesoplodon bidens, assembly GCF_964165515.1. Taxonomy (NCBI): domain Eukaryota; kingdom Metazoa; phylum Chordata; class Mammalia; order Artiodactyla; family Ziphiidae; genus Mesoplodon; species Mesoplodon bidens. The sequence continues at coordinate 11,880,012 of NC_138168.1, read as the reverse complement.
AAGCATATTACGTCGCAAGCACAAGGTTACTTTGACACCATCATACCAGTGAGCGTATGGGTGACATTTTACACAAACTCTAAGGCTAGGTCTTACTTTTGTCCCTGGTCCTTACCTTCACTGAAATACTCACCTAAAGCACCCAGACGGCTGGGCAATCAACTGCGATCCCAAGTAACTGTACAGAGTTTTTCCATCACTTTCCAAATAATCCATCACAATGCTTACTATAGGATTGCTGGGAAAATCTAACTTAAGCTGGCTGGCTGCCTGTCCCAGCATAGTGTTCACTGATTAATTTCTATAAAAGTATCATAATTCCCATTCATTTTGTAAAAACACTCTTGTGATTGTGAACGTCTGATGATGAAGACCAGCCAGGTACTTATCACTTGAGTCAAAACTTCTATCTATCTTGAAAAGACCCTCTTAAAGTGCATTTATCCATTCTTCCAACTTTCTTTACTATTATGTTATGAACAGGCCCTCATCCTTATTCTGTCATAGATACACCATGTCACTCTCTATCCAGATCTTTGTAACAAAACACTTGGGCTATCGAAAGAAATACCTCTAGATTTCTACATTCTTTTTGTTTATTTGTTTTGTTTTTTATCACTTTATATCATATTCTTTACTTCTTTAAATTCATTTTTACTGGAGTATAGTTCCTTTGCAATATTGTGTTAGTTTCTGCTCTACAGAGAAGTGAATCAGCTATATGTGTACATGTATTCTCTCTTTTTTTGGATTTCCTTCCCATTTAGGTCATCACAGAGTACTGAGTAGAGTTCCCTGTGCTATACAGTAGGTTCTCATTTGTTATCTATTTTATACATAGTAGTGTATATATGTCAATCCCAGTCTCCCAATTCATCCAACCCACCCCCTCCTAGGTATCCATATGTTGGTTCTCTACATGTGTCTCTATTTCTGCTTTGCAAATTAGTTCATCTGTATCATTTTTCTAGATTCCACATATAAACAATATTATACGATATTTGTTTTTCTCTTTCTGCTGGAGAGGGTGTGGAGAAAAGGGAACCCTCTTACACTGTTGGTGGGAATGTAAATTGGTGCAGCCACTATGGAGAACTGTATGGAGGTTCATTAAAAAGCTAAAAATAGAACTGTCATATGACCCAGCAATCCCACTCCTGGGCATATACCCTGAGAAAACCATAATTCAAAAAGATACATTCACCCCAATGTTCACTGCAACACTATTTACAATAGCTAGGACATGGAAGCAACCTAAATGTCCATCAACAGACGAATGGAGAAAGAAGATGTGGTGCATATATACAATGGAATATTACTCAGCCATAAAAGGGAACAAAACTGTGCCATTTGTGGAGACATGGATGGACCTAGAGACTGTTGTATGGAGTGAAGTGAGTATACATTCTTTCTTATTTTTATTCCTCCCAGAACTGTAGTGCCATATTTCTTACATGTGGTCTTTATTCACCATAAACCCGTAGCTCTTTCTCTGCCAATATTACACCTGATTATTCCTTCAAAACCACATAAGTATGAAAATGCTCCTTCTTTCATTTATATACTGGATGCTAATTAAACACTGAATCCCAGTACTTAGTTCCTAAATGATGTAAAACTCATATGCCCACTTGTTTTGATAACAGGTTAACTCCATACATTACTGCAATTACTATGAAACATTTAAGGGATATTCAAATTAAATACAGCATAAAGTAAATGTATTAAAAATATGTTGAAATTAAATACTTTTAGAAGATTGTTTGTGGCTCTTGGTTGTCAAGAGGTCCCTACTTGCTATCCTATTACCTCTTGATTAATGCACACAAAGTACAAAAATATTTTTTCTATTTTTTTTTGTTGAAGTATAGTTGATGTACAATATATGTTACAGGTCTGTAATATAGTGATTCAAAATTTTTAAAGGTTATACTCCATTTATAGTTATTATAAAATATTTGCTATATTCCCTGTGTTGTACAATATATTCTAATTTTATACCCTATAGTTTGTATCTCTTAATCCTCTACTACTATAATGCCCCTCCCCTCCCCTCCCCCCAGTAACCTAGTTTGTTCTCCGTATCTGTGAGTCTGCTTCTTTTTTACTATATTCACTAGTTTGTTGTATTTTTTAGATTCCACATATAAGTGATAATATACAGTATTTGTCTTTCTCTGACTTATTTCACTTAGCATAATGCCCTCCAACTCCATCCATGTTGCAGCAAATGGCATTATTTCATTCTTTTTTATGGCTGAGTAATATTCCATTATATGTATATATGTGTGTATATATATATATATATATATATACACACGTATATATATATATATATATACATCTTATTTATCCATTCATCTGTTGATGGATACTTAGGCTGCTCCCATATCTCAGCTATTGTAAATAGGGCTGCTATGAATATTGGGCTACGTGTATCTTTTCAAATTGGTGGTTTTGGTTTTTTTTATATATACCCAGGAGTAGAATTGCTGGGTCTTTTGGTATTTCTATTTTTAGTTTTTTGAGTACAAAAATAATTTTAATCACAACTAACTGAAGAATAGAATAAATTAGATTCCACGAACTGGAGATTACCACACATCATAAAGCAAGGGTTCATTAGAGATCAGGCTGAAAAGTTTCCTGAGCGGGGAGGGTCAACTGTAAGAAATGACACTTGGAAGTTACTGGGGTGTTGAATTGAGCCTGACATGAGGCATGGACATCATCTATTGAAGGGATTTCCCGAAAGAGAGTGAAACAGTTTTCTCTCTTTGTAAGTTCATTGACAAAATAGCTGGAAAGTATCCCCTCTGCCTTTGGGGCTAGGTAGTAATAGCCATGATCACAAGAAGAATTAACAACTGTGATCCATTGAGTGGGTGCCAAATGCAGACACCGGCCCATTTGTATGGTTGGTATGGCTGGACAATCATCATCCACATTTTCAGAGGAAGAACCCGACCCTCAGAGACATTGTGTAGTTCATCCAAGGCCATGCTGACGGAGGTGGCAGAGCTGGGATGACAGCGAACAGCCACCTAAGTCTCAGGCGTGGATGTGACTCAGGCCCCTACACTTTGGGGGGATGAGCTCATCCAATGAGAACAGACCTTATGAGCTCTCCGTGGAAAGATTGCATCATGGATGTGAAAAGCCTTCCAGAGAATCCTGTGGAGGCGCAAGGCATTGTTCCTCCTTGTTTGCTTATTTGTCTTTGTTTTTCCCCTCTTCTCTCCTCGCACTTGGTAAATAGGTGAGTCATCCTGAAAATGTGCAATTCTCTTCAGTTTATTCATCTCTAAATCTATCCCAAAATGAAACCTACTCTTCAAAAACTGAAGACAGTATAAAAATAGTAGAATTCAGATAAAATAAACCTTTATAATTCACACACTACGTATTAGTCTATATTTTCTATTAATCTAACTTTCTGTGATGATTCACTGTAACAGAAAACATGGGAATCAACTGATAAACTTTCTTCAAGTCTCCACTTTCAAGGGATGCAAAATTGTAAGGATAGGAGTAAAGTCCCTCAACATAGAAAACAAACTATGGTTACCAAAGGGGAAGGGGGGAAGGGATAAATTAGGAGTTTGGGATTAGCAGATACATACTACTATATATAAAATAGATACACAACAACCTCCTACTGTATTGCACAGGGAACTATACTCAATATCTTGTAATAACCTATAATGGAAAAGAATCTGAAAAAGAATAGATATATATGTATAACTGAATCACTTTGCTGAAACCAATACAACATTGTAAATCAACCATATTTCAATTTAAAAAAAAAAGATGTAACGTCCTACAAAAAAAAAATCCTGCCAAGTACATACTTAAAAAAATAAAACAAATTGTGAAGCAATCAGTTGTATAGAAATAATGTCCCTAACCTTTCCTTAAATTACATGAACGTTGTGACATTTCATGGCCACTGGCACAGCTAAATATAAACAGACTATGCTGGGCTGCCCCCTGTGCTTTTGCTGACTGACACAACAATTAAGGGAACAAGTTTCCTTTGTAAATTAAAGCTCCACACAGCTTTGAATAGGCAGAGAGTGTACATTAGAAATATTTTTAGCTTGACATGAAACTTTCCAAAGGCTCCTAATTAAGCGTTTAAGCCCAAGGAACTATAATTGCAACTGCCAAAATAACTGGGAAATCATACCTTCAGTGGGATCAATCTTAAACTGAAACTATTGTTTGGAAAGCCTTATGGAAAGGCTTTATTATTCTTCAACATCCTCTTAAACAGAAGGCCACTTCTAACACCAAGACCACTTGGTGAGCAATGCAGACGCACTGTTTATATGCAGGGAGTGTATGCAATAAATGTAGAAGCACATACAAGGGAAAAGAATGTCTGTGAACATCAGTCCTCTGTAACTAAAGAGAAAGACTCCAGTCTTGTCCTACTGAATTCCACCATGGAGCATCCCATTTCCATGAGTCAGATGTGGTTCTGGCTGTGGCAGTTCAGCTCTCAGCGTCACTGGGAGAGGCCTTATTAGAATACTGTCTCACTTACTATCTGACCCCAAAAGTCTTGCATCTTTGTAAATGTGTAATATCTCTAGAAGAATAATACCATAATGGGGTTTTATGCAGAGTATTTCTCTACAGCTCATACTTCAAAGATTGTTATATGAAGGTAAATTCTTTGTCCAGTTTAAATGCTAAGAGCTTTCAGATGAAAACATCAGTTGCTTTTAATGAGAATTTTTCAGGACCATTTGCATATATGAATTTAAAATAACTATCATCTAGCTACCATTGTCAGAACAAGTCATGTTTTGGTCACTGGTGCAATTACCCAGATCAATCTTCTGCGAGTATCTTTAGAGGCTTTTGTATTCGTGCAATTTTAAATAAATAATCAGATGAAAGTGATGTTGTTTATTTCAATATTATTTTATTGGAATGTATTTAAGTTCTCAATTATTGTTATGATTCATTTCAATCCCAAACCAAGAGTTTCAGCAGCACAGTGAGTGGCACTGTGGGTTTTCAGTAAAACTTTGTTGATGACCGTCATGTACGAGTCATGCCCGTGGGCGTCAGGCAGTGTGTGCATTGATCACTGAGTCACCAACAGCGCTAACATCATACCCATTCTGCTCAGCTTAAGAGACTAGCCCAAGGTGAGGTTAGGTAACCTAGCCCAAGGTGACACAGTACAAAGTATCAGAGTTGTATTTGGAGCCAGCCAGTCTGGCTCTGGGCCCTTCTCTTAACGCCAACACGATGTGGATGAATACATCCTTGTTCAATGAGCAAATAACTAAATGAATGATCCTCCACTGCTTAGAGGAAGACATCAAACTACAATAGAATATGTATGACAGTAAAGTAATGAGGCTTGTTGTCCAACAAATGGTACACCCCGTTGGTTTCATTTGTATACAGGATCAGAATAGGCCCCTGGGATTCTCATCTTGTACTAATGGCACCACCAATTCTCAAAACAGTTTCAGCATTATCCTTGGAGGCTGACTTCAGACTCAGTGTATAAGCCACAAATGCACACGGCTTAGCCTAATGGCTTTATATCCCCCCCTTATTTCTTAACCAAAGAGGCTCAGCCTGCATGATCATGCACATTCCTCACCAGAGTTGGCTCTGGATGACATTTGGCTGTAAAAAGAGTCAAAGCCATCTTCCAAGGGTGAAAACATGCCAAGAGGCAAAGTGTTCATAGGGATTCTGTCGTAGTTTATTTTAATCAGTTCCAAAGTCGTTCTGAGTAACACGGGCATTGCTCTAAAGGTCTAGTCCACTAAGTTGGAAGCCCATATGGGGATCCTACTTATTTGGATAAATGAGTTATTCAAGAAGAGCAGAAATGGGACTCATTCTTTTCTTTTTTACATCTTTGTTGGAGTAGAATTGCTTTACAATGGTGTGTTAGTTTCTGCTTTATATCAAAGTGAATCAGTTATACATATACATATGTTCCCATATCTCCTCCCTCTTGCGTCTCCCTCCCACCCGCCCTATCCCACCCCTCTAGGTGGTCACAAAGCACCGAGCTGATCTCCCTGTGCTATGCAGCTGCTTCCCACTAGCTATTTATTTTACATCTGGTAGTGTATATATGTCATCATTCTTTTAAAATCCAAGTTGAAAACCTCTGCCTTGCTCTAGGTTTGCTCTCTCTAGAAAATAAGGGATGGAGTAGAGAGAGAGGAGGGTAGCTACTCATTTTTTTCCTTCCAGGATGTTACAAGATTGAGGTCCCTGGGAAAATTCCTTGCCCTCCATCTGAGTCTTAATGGTGATGGTAGGAGAGCAGGAGACAACAATTTAGTAAAAAAGTGGGAGTGAAAGGTTTTACCAGCAATAGGGAATGAGTCTTAGGCAAAAGTTAAGTAGAAAGTTTGATTTTTGAACCCCTGTGAGGTGCCCCCATCAGGCTCCCCTGATTTCATCTCCCAATGAGACGGCACCCCCATTTCTCCCCACATCTCAATTCTTGTTTACACCGGATGTCAGAAAGGTACTAGCTAACGGCAGTTTGCCATGTGATTAACTGCTAGTATTTGCATCACTCAAGAAACTTTTATAGGAGAAAGCAGCCGAATTCTGCCACCGAGGAACGCCTCTATCTTCTGTACCCACTTTCTTCACCAGTGAATCAACGGAGGCTTGTAAGCCACCTCTGAACGGCAGAGCTCCTTCCTTAGAGAGAGAAATAGCTTAGAAATAGCTATAGAAATTTAAATCAGACTTGCTTGTATAACCAGAATAATACATCACAAGCAGCAACTATCTGAAGAGGACCTTGAATTTCTGGCACTGTATCTCTATCCAGAAAAGCCAGGAAAGACAACCCCTGGTGAAAATCATCCGGTTTCAAAGGAAGTATCTGAAAGTAGTCTAGCCCGTGTCTGGAAGGGGCCAAGGATACTGGGGCTGTGACATTTGCTGAGCACTTGAAGTGCCAGTGTGGCCTCCTGCTATAATGTCTTCATGAAAAGCTCTCAGGACGGCCTTTTAATATTGATAAGATAACTAGTGAAAAAGATTGTAATACTGATAAACATTTACATTGGTCAATGTTGATTCATTCATCACAAATGTACTTAGTTAACAAGATTAAAATTAATGTTTTCTTGTGCAATTTGGAATGAAGAAAAGGGTATTCTGATCTGGCTTTGTAACTCAAATAACCCTTCACCCATCCCTCAAAGTCGATTTAACCCCAAAGGAAAATGGTTGGCAGGCAGCTTATAAAAACAGCCTTTCTGGGCTTCCCTGGTGGTGCAGTGGTTGAGAGTCCGCCTGCCGATGCAGGGGACACGGGTTCGTGCCCCGGTCCGGGAAGATCCCACATGCCGCGGAGCGGCTGGGCCCGTGAGCCATGGCCGTTGAGCCTGCGTGTCCGGAGCCTGTGCTCTACAACGGGAGAGGCCGCGACAGTGAGAGGCCCGCGTACCACCAAAAAAAAAGATTCCAGCAATTCCAAACTCAACTGGTGCAACCACGTTTCCATGGCTGTTGAGAGAGCCCTTCTTCAGCAGTGGGAGAACCCAGGGACCTACCGCTGACCCCGCCGTGTCCTCCCTGCCCACTCAGGAATTTCCCCATCCCCGCCCATGGGAGATTTACTTCCAGTGAGTTACAAACAACCCCAGAGCCTCTACATCCCGGAATTTATAATAAACGCTCAGAATTTTAAACACTCTGATGTTTAAGAACATTTTTCTGCATCTCAATATATTGGTTTACTGAGTATGTTTTTTGAAGATACGAACTTTTGCCGGTTTCCTCACAGAATCAAAGGCCACACTTGGTTTAATGCTTGCAATAGCCATTGAACAAATAAAATTAACTATCATCGTGTGAAAATAAGAAAAAGGGAGGGAGAAGAGGCAGACTACTTAGCTCAGGCTGTGATTCAGCTCTGTTACTGGCATTTATTGAGCACCTACTGCATACATGGAAGAATCGCTCTGTCCATTTCATTGTGACTCCTGGCAAACTCATCTCCTGTATGGCTCTTGCCCCCAACTCTCCTGTGAGAAAAGTCATCTTTCACACTGTCTGGTTCCTGAAGACGCTGTGAAAATTGACAAGTGCATGTTTGTGAAGTACGCGAAATCCTCAGACTAACGTGTTATGTAAACACAGAAGTGTGCAGCCTTTCCAGGCCACAGCCCACATCTGTAGCTTCTCTAATAAGCCAAGCTTTCCTGGTTGGGTGCTGTTTCATTCTGAGATAGCTGATGTGCCTTTTATTAATACATGTCCATGACTCATTGCCCAATAGAAGATATGGCTACAAAGATCAAATTGTATTTTACATGGACTAAAAGTCTCCTAATCTCTTTTGTTCAAGTAAAGTGCCTCAACTCTTCATGATTCATTATACATTAGAAAAAAAAAAAAACACTTTCTTCTTGGCTAACAGATATTCCTTATGTTCATGAAGATTTTTTCACAGATGTTCAAAACCCAAAAGTAATTGATTGCTTAGAAGTTGGTCCATATATAATTGAAATAAATAATTTTTAAAGTCCTATTGAATTCCATAGCAATTGAAGAAGTTTTAGCATTAAAATGATGCATTATCAGATTAAAGACCATATTGTTATCACCTTTTCAAGTAGTTCAAACATTAGAAAACAATTCATATGCAGGTTTTTAAATAGACTTGCTGAATATTTTGCAAATGCATTTTTTAAGTTGCCAAAAACCTCTGCTATTTAAAATTGTCAGCATCCATCTGAAATTATTAGCTCAATGACACTTTTTGAAAAATACAATTTTGTGCCCCTTGTAATGAGTGTCAACAGTGAGCGGTATAAATTAGCACACAGCAGTCATGGACCCAGCTCGTTTCCAGCTGTTAATCTGGGACCAACTCAACAAAGACTCCTATAAGCTAATCAAGTCTAGCTACTGGTTCTTCAATTCATCATATGTCATATTTCTCTGGGTAAAACTGTATTCCCATTTGCTTTCTTCATTTCTACGTCATTATTGCCATTGCTTGCAATTTACTGAAAAGGTCACTTTTTGAGGAAATTGGCATGTACGTGTCAAAATATAAACTCTTATCTAAGGTAGATGGCATGTTATTTATATTTTTGATACATATTCTATTAATTCGAGTTCACTAATTTTTTCCACCCACCATAGTTGTTTGCATAAAATAGAAATTATTCTGTAAATACTGTAGGGGAATATTAATACTTTTAAAAAGGTATCTATACATGTTAATAAACTTAAGAATATTTATGAATAGTTTTGTAAAATCATATTTTGTAGAGTTATTTTTCTTGGAAATGATTGAGATGCTTTTTCCAGAACATAGTTTATATTCATATATAGATCAATAGAGATAGATCTCTCACAATATTAATCTATGTATCTCAATAGTAGATAGATGATAGACTATAGCTATAGTGAGATGGAGATATTTCACTACATATATAAATAGACATATACGTAGTATTTGTGGATAATAAACTATCCCTTTCATTCCCCATTTTTCTTCAAGAACAATTAATTAGCAAACAGCAAGTTTCTTTGTGGCCTTTCTAATAATGTTTAAAATTAACTCTGTAACAAAACTAAAGAGAACACAAACAATAATTTAAGCATAAGTAGGACATACTTCACTATATTTGTAAAAAATAAAATGGTAAAAGTCCCCCTACCCAGCAATGTGCTAAGCGTGGCTCACAGCAGCTTGTAGGAGCTGAATGTTAAATTTTCAGGAATTTTGTGGCCCAGTTGGCAAACACAGGTTGTTAAATTTTAACTACATGAATTTATACATAAATAAAGCACATTTAAACCAAAATTAATTGATACTCAAACCTCATCCAACCCTAATTTTCTTGTGTGTGGTCTAAGTTCCTTATTGTGTCCCTGTGAAGGGGTTTTGGTCATGAGCTAATCTGTTCCTTGATGTCACATCCAGTGACATCAAGGCGGTAGCTTGAAAGTGGCCAGGGTGGGGTATTTACACCTCAGAAATCAGCACACCTATAGATTAGGGTTTCTTTCACTAGAGAGTTGATTAATAAAACATTTACCAGCTTGCCCTTGGCCTGTCCTAACTAAATTACTGGGTGAATGTCTAATTCTAATGATTCTTCATATCATTTTATCCTTCTCCTTCTCATAGACTTTAGTGAAAATGAGGAAACAACAATATTTTGTCTTCCAATCTGTCAAAAGTGCTCTGAGATTTGATGATTCTAAGCCCTCTTTCTAACTTGAAAGTCAGATAGGATCTTAGGCAACACTGAAAAATGTACTTCAGGTGTAGGTTGGTGGATCATTTTTGCACCCCTCAGTGAGGCAGCCCTGGCTGACGTGCAAGCTGCTCAGACAGCTTGCCCTTGTGTCCAGTGGCAGAAATGAAGATTGGTCAATATTCACTGAAAAGAGCAACCTTGGGAGATTCTCGATCTAGATGTAGCTCATCGAAGTCACACATGAGTAGCCCTTTCCAGCAGTGCCCTGAGCCCTCACAATTCAGTTTCTATTCCTTTTTATTTTGTAGAATATTATCCTGTTTCTTGTAAAACAGAGATAGACATTTAGAGAAATGTGTAGTTGCATGATTAATATATACACTGAAATCTTAAAGCCAAACTACATGTACGACTTACTGTACACTTCCTGGATGGGATCAGTTTGTCTTTTGTGTAACTCACTTCCAGCAGGGATCACACAGACCCGATCATACCAATGCCTACTTTGTAGTGAGCTGTCTGTGCAGTGAGGTTTCAATGACCTGATAAATAGAAACACAACAAGACTGCTTTTTAAAAATATGAATGCAACATTACATTCAGGATTTAAATTGGGTTCTTTTTTTTTATTGAAGTATAGTTGATTTACAATGTTGTGTTAATTTCTGCTGTACAGCCAAGTGACTCAGTTATACACATATAGACATTCTTTTTCTATATTCTTTTCCATTATGGTTTATCACAGGATATTGAATGTAGTTCTCTGTGCTATACAGTAAGACCTTGTTGTTTATCCATCCCATATATAATTGTTTGCATCTGCTAAACCCAGCCTCCCACTCCATCCCTCCCCCAGCCCCCTCCCCCTTGGCAACCATGAGTCTGTTCTCTATGTGTTTCTGTTTTGTAGATATGTTCATTTGTGCCATATCTTAGATTCCACATATAAGTGATATCACGTGTTTTTTATCTTTCTCTTTCTGACTTACTTCACTTAGTATAATAATCTCTAGTTGCGTCCATATTGCTGCAAATGGCATAATTTCATTCTTTTTTATGGCTGAGTAATATTCCATTGTATGTGTGTACCACATCTTCTTTATTCATTCATCTGTTGGTAGACATTTAGGTTGTGTTCTTAAATTGGATTCTTAAATGAGTTCTCCTTCTAAAATATAATACAGATTTTTTACAGTGTAGTAGAAAAACATTCCTGTCCCAACTAGTAAAGTTATAAAAAGAGGGGGAAAAAGGTGTATGAATGTCAGTAAATCATGTTTTTCAATCTGGTTGTATTGAAATTTCAAATTGACCAACTAATGTTACATTCAGAATATTTATAATCACACTTTACTGAGACAACGCTAAATATGGGATGATCAGAATATTGTTCATGGTGGCAAAACCCTTATGAGATTATGGAGCTTTAATTGATGGAAATGTTTCTTTTTACTATTAATATATGTTCATACATGTAAAAAATATTCAATAGTACTCTAAAATTCTGTCAAAGTCTTTTTTTAAGTAATCCAAAGAAGTTTCCAATATCTGTCATTAATTCTTTAAAGAGAGAAGAATTGTGTGAATAAAAATTAAAGGATTCTTTTATCATACTTCAGTCCTCTAAGGGACTGTATTTTCTATCCAAACTTTTTATAGTGTCAAAGCATGCAGAAATTATATCTAAATGACTTGATAAGAAGTTGGTAACAGAAAGAATACATATGTGTATGTATATCTATATAGATATAGAAATATATACATACCAAAACCCATGTTACATGGATGATCAGAGCAAGGAGATTAATTTTATCATGCCAGATGAGAAGTGTCATTTATGGAGTCACAATTTTCCTATTGTAATTACATGGCCTTGTGGAAGAAAAGACATAATTATCATTTTCAACGTCCCTGGCCTGGCCTCATTGAGCAAACGGCTTTTGATATTGACATTTTGTACCGTGGATAATGATACTCTTCCTTCATTCAGAGGAACAAGAAGTGCCATAAAAGCACTCACTCATCAATGGCCATTGTTTTATCATCAATTTTCACACATTAGAAAAGAAACAACACCAAGCCTCACCCAGTGCAAATTATTATGTTCTCACTAAGCCTGACCAGGATTAAACATTCAAATTAAATTCATGCTTTTGATAGGAAGATAAGTAGCTATGCCATGGGATACCAAATTATCTTTTAACAGATCTAGCATTTTAAGTAAGATAAATTAAGACTATTTGAAATTTAAAAGTTTATTTTTAAGGAACATAAAATGGCCGATATAAATTCGCTAGAAACTAGAAAATTGCTCGTCAAGTCATTAAATGCATTATTTTACTAAAATACTGGGTTTTAGAAATAAAGACTTATTAAAACAAATAGCAATTCAAATAAGAACAGGTCATCTTTGTTTCTGACTTTCTGAGTGTAAACACACACACACACAAAATTCATGCAGAAGTAAGTAGGTGTTAATTTTATACACCACGGTCTAGACACAGCAAGAATACAAACATGTTACTCAGTTTTTTAAAATATTTTCAGTTATTCCAACAAGACACCAAGGAAATGGTATTCATATGGCTAATGTGGTTTGGAAAGGCACTCTGGTGAAATTTTAGCTGATGTTAGACTGGAGCACATAAGCACTATTATGGAAACCAAAGACTTGGAAGTAAGTGGTTTATGAGTCAGGAGCGTATTAAGCTGTAGAAATAATAAGCCCTACCCTCTGAGAGATAAAATTCACCATGCAGAGTTCAGCCTCTGGTATAGATGAGAAATTAAATTAAATTTGAGCTAAAGACCTATCTTCTGAAAATCTTAACTTAAAATGTTGCTTTGAATTTGTCAGTATATCTGAGTTTACCTTGAGATTTGATTAACCAAGAAGTACAAGATAGGATCACTGTTTAAAGTATGTAATTCATATCTATCCCTCCCAAGAGAAGCTAAAATGAAGGATTTAGTTCTTTATGAATTGAGGAACGTATACACTCCTACTGTTTAGATTTTGAATGAGCATCTTCAAATATGTTTATTAGATACAGTTGCATACAAATGCTGTTTCTATTTTGGCTCTTTTCTGTTACAGATTCTATCATTTCTGTCTTTGACTTTTTTCCTCATCTTCTTCAGGGATTCTAAAGAGAGGTCTTCTGAAAAGTCAGCACACACGTGGAACTTTGGCTTAGATCACAGCCTACCTGACATGTATTTACTTATTGATTTGTTTGTTTGTTTGTTACAATAATGCTTGCAGTCGACAGTGACATCATTTGGGGGAGGCCCTTCCCTTAAAACAGCGGTCCTTTTTTGGCACCAGGGACTGGTTTCATGGAAGACAATTTTCCCACAGACGGGGGGGGGGGGATGGTCAGGCGGTAATGCGAGTGATGCGGAGTGATGGGGAGTGGCAGATGAAGCTTCGGTCTCTCCCCCGCCGCTCACCTCCTGCTTTGCGGCCGGGGTACGTGTCTGCGGCCCGGGGTTGAGGACCCCTGCCTTAAAAGGTTCAAAGATTCCCTACCTGGAGTTTAGTCTCTTAGACAAAGGTTCTTACATAGTTGGAAGATGTATGATTTAAGAAAAATTAATAATAAAAGTAGGCCAATTGTAATTTCACCAAATCCTTGACAGCAAAACATTTACTATATCTACATATGAGCTGTGTGCATATATTCACAAAACTGAACAATGAAAATGCCAACAAAAATGAAAATGCAACAAAGAAACAAAAAGTAATAATGCCAGAAGTGAAATTGAAATCAAATGTAAATGGAATTATGGAAGAAGTAGCTGACTGTGGAAATGCTGACACCTCCCCATTCCATGGGAACTTCAGGGAAGCAAACCTATTGACGTACGCGAGGAAGGTGGGGCAGTGGGATGGGAAGGATGAAGACGTCCCAGAGAAAGTGACCAAAATATTCACATTAAAGGAATCCTCAGAGACATTTCATCCCATAAAAGCGCAAAGGACAAAATGTTGGCAACTAATCCAAACCTAGAAAGCAGGGTGACAATTTTCCAAGCCATGGAGAAGATGCTTTTTCCATATTGTGCATGTTTCACCATCCACTGGGTGGCCAGGCTGTGTGGCCAAGGTTAAAAGGCAGGTAAGTGCCACCCAGGGAAGGACCAGTGCAGGTTTCAAGGTCCCTGAGAACAGACAAGGCACACACCAGGTGTAAGTGGCACAGCATTTACTTGCAGCAAGAGGAGAGAGTGTGCACAAGGCCCAGCCCCTTGCAATGCATCAGTTCCCACAGGCAGTGTTCATGCTGCCTAAGGTGGTGGGGCTGACACACCCCACTTTGAGCTGGAGTAAAAGGGATCAGGGAAAGATTCTCCCTCCAAAGGCCCAGGGAGCTCTTCATCTCCCAGTGAGGAGGTGTCAGGGCCCCCGGCCACTCTTTATGATTTTTTTTCACTTTATTGAGTAGGTCTTAAGCATTCTTACCACACACACACACACATACACACACACACACATGGCACCCCCCTTACCTCTGTAAGGTGATGGATGTGTTCATTGCCAAGGCCACTCCTCTTAAGAGCCCATGTACCAACCAGAAGCTGGCGTGACAGTGTTTCCCAACAGAAACAGGAAGAAAGCACTATTCAAACTGCTCATGTTTGTTTTACAATGAAGTAAGTCACTTTAATTCATGTTTCTAAAGTTTTAAGTTATACTAAAAAAAAATATTTGTTTCACCCTTTTTTTCTTTCCCTATACCTTTATAACCAACAATCAGAGAATTTTGAATGTTTTGACAAAAATGTTGAAATATCACGGTCAGTCGTAATTTTCCCTTGGTTATTCAGGTCACTTTGCATGGCTTCAGCTGTGATTTCACAGCCTGCACTGATGCTGGCAGCTTCCACTTTAAGTACCGAACAAGTTTACAAGATGAAGCCTTTGCAAATATCCCCATTAATCTACCTTTTGGTTTAAGCATAAAACTAAATGACTTTAGAGTATAAATGAGCATTTGCCCAGTGAAATAATTTGTGGTTATTGCATATTTACAAGTCCAGAGAGAGAAAACAATGGTGGTTTTGTTGACCCAGGACACTGACCTGTGACCTGAAATAATGGGAATCCTCTTGACATGTTTTACCTCATCCAACCTGTTTATTAACAATTATTTCTTCAGAGCCCACTATGTATGCAGGAGATGATACAGAATGACATGGACCCTACTCTCAAAGAGTTTGCAGTTTAGAGGGTAAACTATATTCCTTAATGTATTCAATAAACATCTGGAAGCTGACTGTGGGCCTGGCACTGGGCAGATTCTTGGGCTACATAAGAGGACAAAATGCACAAAACTCTGCCTCAAAGAACTTGCATCCCGCACCAATGAGTGAGCAAAGTGTAGTTAAGTGGACAATGATGTGGATCCAGGAGGGAGACCAGACAGTAAGGACCTGAGAGGCTGGGGACAGTCATTGCAGAAAGAAGACTTTGAGCTGATCATGACCAGTAGAACTATGTATGGAGGATACATTGGAACAAAATTATTCTAGATTTTCCTATGGCACTTAACTTTAAAATATTCTTTGGCTTTGAAAAATTCATTTATGAATAGAAAAATCTTTCAGATACTGATCTATAGTTTACGATTTTCTATATTTCTGCTAAACTATACAAGAGCAGCTTTGCCAGGGAGGCAGCTATCGTGAAATTCTCTCTGCTTATGTGGTGCACGACAGCCAGTGGAGAAAGTGATTTCTGTTGGATGAGTCCTTCCCCTCCTACAGGCGTCATCTAAGGTTAATGGTTTAAACCATCCTTTCTCAATACATTCAACTCCTTTCGCAAATGAGTGCAAACTTTTGGTAACTGAGACAATGGCATTCCTGGAGAGAAATATCATTGCTCATCCAAATGTAGTGATTTTCCTACATTTACAGAATTTCCTGTCCCCTTTTTCTCCTTTTGGGGGAGAGGAAACATCACAAACCCACATAATATGGATGTTTATTGTAGATGTGTAGCATACAGACCAAATCATTCATAACCATAAAGCCAGAAAATGGCCTTTCTCTTGCCAGGCAATCTCATACTTCCACGTTCTATGGTTGAAAAATATATTTAGCCATTGAATATATTTACAAAGGAACAGTCTTCAGATGCACATTTGCATTTTTCTTTTTTAGTATTTCAGTTCCCTTTTCATATCTGCCTTCACCACCAGCACCCCCAAAATCATAAATTCCTTGGTGTAAAAAAACAAAGCTTGCTTATGGATTCTTTTCCATCTCCAAGATAAATGGATGGGCTGTTCGTTGGCCCATTCTTGGCTTTCAGTCGTTTACAGTCCATGTATTCATAGGTAATTTGTTGGAGGCGATATTGAATAAAGGACATAGTGTCGTGTTGGCACATGATAAAGTGTTTAGTAAGTGACTGCTGCATTTCTGCTGGATCTTAGTGACTGACTCAGTCAGGGTGCTTTGGCCTCAAGTACGAACCTGGCCATACTTGGCCAAAACAATAGGGTTTTATTTGATCAAATAAAAAGAAGTCCAGAGACAGACTATAGCCAGAGTTAGTTCGGTAGACAGAACTATGGTTCAGCTTCTCTGGGACTCTCCTGTCCTCACCTCATGGTGGCAAGATGGCTGCAGCAGATCCATCCTGTCCTCATAGAACACCCTGTCCTCACAGACCATCAACAGCAGGAGGGAGAGAGGGCTTCTTAGCTCTTTTTCCTGTTTCTCAGTCTCTTTCTCTCCTTTTATAATCCAGGAAGAAATTCTTTCCTGGAATGCTCTCTAGCACACTTTCCTTTCACTTCTATCAGCCAGAATGGGATTGTAGGTCCATGGACCAGCTGCACAGAAGGTTGAGGAAGCAAGTTTAGCCTGTGGACACTGTTTGCAGCTTGGCGTACACATTGTAAAAGTTATTTTATTGAAGTATATTTGATTTACAGTGTGTTAATTTCTACTGGACAGCAAAGTGACTCAGTTATACATATATAAATATTCTTTTTCATATTCTTTTCCATGATGGTTTATCCCAGGATATTGAATATAATTCCTCATGTTATACAGTAGGGCCTTGCTGTTTATGCATACACATTTTAACAACTATGGAAATGTATGATTCCGTGAGCCTTTTAAAAATTCTCATTTTATAGCTGTAGTCTGTATCACCCATTTGTTTTGAGTAATGAACTTTGACAACATTTTTTCTTAATATCTATATCTCTGTGGCCATAGAAATTTGTTTCAAAAATTAATTTGCATTTCCTCAATAAGATCAGATGTTCCTATGTTTCTGTCACTTCACGCCCTTTTTTCAAGAAAAAAGGCTGTTTTCCTGACATGTTAAATTTTTATTGGGTTTGACCCCTTCGTTGTGCAATGTGTCTCATATATGTTTATATTTCCCAGGTCTTCTGAAGGTAGTAACCTTCAAAATATGACTTTTACATCATTGCACCCCAACCTTTATATTTATATTTTCAGTTTTTTTATTTTTTATTTAATTTTTCCAATTTTTTCCTTTTAATATTTCTGGCCTGTTATCCCATTGATTTGTCTTTCTTAGAATAGCTTTCTTATATGAGGCATCTCTCTATTATCTGATCTCTCATTTTAAAGGGTGTCCTCCAGTTCTCTGTCTTGACTGTGGTGTTAGTGGCACAAATCTATGCATGTAATACAATTTCATAAAATTATACACACAGATTCAAAACAGCATGAAAACTGGTGAAATCTGAGAAAGGTCTTAGTTTAGTTATTTGCATTGTGTCAATGCCAATTTAGTTTTGATAAAGTATCATAGTTACTTAAGACATTACCATTGGGAGAAGCTTAGTGAAGGGTACCCAGGACCTCTCAATATATTTCTGCAAATTCTATAAGTCTATACTTATTTCAATTTTTTTTAAATTTTAAGGTGTTCTCTCATTCCCATCTTTCTTCAGACTGAGCACATTTGTGCCATGTAAATTTAAGAACTTTATGTACTCAAAGAGTGTATAAACTTCCTCATTAAAAAATTTCAAGGCTCTCTTATGATAATAAAGTTTTATTGTAATAGAGTCCTGTAACAATAATAATAAAGTGTTCCTTTTAACTACAAGAAATAAATCCCATCAATGGCATTTTAAAAATCTAATGGTAGAAATAATACTGGGCTTTTTTAAACATGGGTATAATTAACTTTAATCCAATGTGTAGAAATCACTGACAAATAATTTATAATTGTTTTCCCCACATTTTAAAATTTTTCTTTCAGGTTTACCTCATCATTCATCACTTCTTCCAATATGACTTTATCTTTGCTTCTCCTAAAATATCTAAGCTCTGTGCTCATTTTATTTTTATATCTTTGTGGCTGTCTCCTTTACTTATTCCTGATTCTTAAATACCTGTTTGTCCTCCTCTTCTGTTATTTCATTATAATTTTGTAATCTTACTGATTTAAAAACATCTCTTTTTCCTCTTGTAATCTCTGCCCTCAGTAAGTGATTATTGACCTTCTTCTCTGTGTCAGAGACTGGACAGGACACCAGAGGGAAGACAGTGCCCTTTTCTGAAAAGCCAAAGCCCAGGGGAGAGAGAAGAAAGACAAGTCCTCAGATAAAATGATTCGAGATTCACCATGCTATGTGTCACACACATGGTGACACTTCCCCAGGCCCACCCCCATTTCTGTTCTCTCTTTTCTCCCTCTGAAGTGCCACCTGCAAGGTAGCAGAATGTCACAAGTATTATACCTGAGACCCAGTCCTCTTCAAACTTCAGTCCTGGCTGATCATTTAGACAAGGACTTTGCAAAGTGCTTGGTCTTTCTTGAGGGAAAATGGTTTTTAAAAGCCCTGGTATAGAGAATCAGTTTATTCATTCTCTACTGTCAGAAAGTTAATCAAGCAGTATCCACTTTCCCTGTAAAGCCCATTCATTCCAGGTAGAGTTCTTCCTTCAAAACATTACAGTATTGTGTTTCATACACTGAGGTATGGATTTAATTCCTGTGATCTTTATTTCTTTTTTGTCTTAGTGTTAATGTATTTCTGGCTCACTGCTGCCCTTTAGGGCTCTAAAATATGGATGTGTGTGTGTGCATGTGTGTGTGTATTTTGGGGGGATAGAGGGAGGGAATAAGGATCACCCTCCATTCTGAGTGGTTTTCCCTTTGGTTGTATTTTCTGTACATTTCATGGAGCTTGGTATTGACATACACAACATTAGAAGCCTTATCTGAAACATCCTGTGTAGCTTGGGGTAAAGAGCTCACCTTTTCAAACAGCAGCATCAGCGTTACTACTCAGTCTCCTAAAGTATTCCCAGGTTCACAGGATTAAAAGAGTGGCCACAAAGCCATTTGAAATCTTTCTAGGATGTGCCCAGATGGAGAAGTGCAGCCAAACAGGGACACAGCATGTGCCTCATAAATTTTCCTTTTTTCTTAATAATGACTCCAGAAGAAAACACGTGGTTTTAACTATGCGGACCAACCAGCAAAATTCCAAATACAGAAAATAAACATCAGAGATCCCTTTAAAGGATAATTTAAAACACAAGTAAATTCCCAGAGGGCTAGCAGCAAAATTGAAATAGAGGACCAGAGATATGTGTGTGGGGGGTGGGCAGAGATGAATTAGTGAGTGTCGCCCTTGGAGTCCCGGGAGCACACAAGGCTTCCAGATTTGGAGTGGCCAAAGTAAGGGCCTTGCCCTGATTCCCCCTGGGCCCTTGGTGTGGTTCTGGCTGCCTTGGTCAGAAACCTCTTGATCATAAAGTCAGGGTACCTGTAGGGTAACTGAGCTTGAGCTTCGGGGCCCTGCACCGAGTTTTGTATGGCGACTGTGAAATCTTCTGGAAGAAGGCTCCGCAAATGGTGCTATGATTCAGGACCCACAAAACATGGATCCACTCCCAACCCCGTTGTCAAGTCGAGAAACTCAGTTAAACCAACTCGAGGGGCTCATCTCTCGTGGGATCTTTATTCTGTGTCCCCCCCCCATTCCTCCCTCCCTCTGCACCCCTGTCCTGCCGCTCTGGCCTCCCCGGCCACCATGCGATCCTGGCCTGGGCTGGCCTGTGGGCTACGCTGGTGGGAAGTCTGGCTCCTACTCTGCAGGTACTTTCAAAGCAAACCCCTGCAGGCAAATCACTGACGCCTGTCCTTAGGCTTCCATTCCAGATTCCTCAGAGAGGGGCCGGCAGTCCAGCCCTGGCCACTTGTCACCCGGATCCCATCAGCTGAGACTGGGCGGCAGGGGCCTGTCCTGGGGGGAGGGGGGCCTATCTTGGGGGATGGAAGGCGATATCTCTAAGGAGGAGCCGGTGGGTTGGCAGGAATGTCACGTCTACCGTATCTAAAAAGGAAGTTGACTCAGCGTACTGAATCTACTTAGGACACACTGATGGCTGGATGAGGAAGCCCAGTAGTGCGTGGCCGGCTTTCTCCCTATTATTCACCTTTGCTTTCCTGCAGTCTCTCTGTTTAGATTTTTAATCATTTTCCATACTCTCAGCAAACAGCTTTCAAAAAACGTTTGTGCTAATTTGCAAAGTATCTCATGAGCTCATTCCAGTGTTAGAGCAGCCTTCCAGCAACTCTGTTACACTAGGGGAAAACTCAACCGATGTCTTTTTATATCTAAAGATAGTAACACTTGTTTGTTTTTCTCTCAGTGAAATACCTTTGCGCTGTTATTCGTAGGCACACAGCCAAAAGAGAGAAATGCTGTTATTTTCTGGAGAACACAGGCTGAAAAACTGCACGTGGCTTACGGCAGCTCATGGACTCACTTGATTTTGTGTGTGTGAACACACTCTATCATGTGCAGAGAATGCATTTCTCAGCAAGCAGGCGTGTCTGAAATGTGGTGGATGGGGATATAGGACAGGCATGATCCCAGACTTCTAGAAAAATCAGCCTTTCCTGGTCTCTCTGTTTGCACACCCATACTGTTTACCCACAGAGAGACTACACGTTTTCCAGCCCCTCCTTTATATATTAATCCTTACAAAAAAGTCACCAGAGAGCTCAACACAAACCGGGTCAAACAAGTCTGTCCTCAGGAGGCGAGACTTGTCAGCCTAACACCAAAAGTCATACCCTCTTTAGAAATAAATATTTCTTTGTGTTTTCTCAATAATGCATTTCCTGAAACTTACATTTTTAGATTCTTATTTTTGCATATGACTGCACAATATTTTTCTCATTAAACCCAACACATTTTATTGAAAAGACTCTAAAGGACTTAGGGAAGGGCAAATTTCTCCGCTAAGACAGCCAGCTGCACAACCATTCTGAAAACCAATAAAAACTAATATTTGGGGCTTCCCTGGTGGCGCAGTGGTTAAGAATCCGCCTGCCAATGCAGGGGACACGGGTTCGATCCCCGGTCCGGGAAGATCCCACATGCCATGGAGCAACTAAGCCCGTGTGCCACAAATACTGAGCCTGCACTCTAGAGCTTGTGAGCCACAACTGCTGAGCCTGCATGCTGCAACTGCCGAAGCCCATGTGCCTGGAGCCCGTGTTCCGCAATGGGAGAGGCCACTGCAGTGAGAGGCCCGCGTGCCGCAGCAGAGTAGCCCCCGGTCGCCACAACTAGAGAAAGCCCACGCGCAGCAACGAAGACCCAATGCAGCCAAAAATAAATACATAAAATTAAAAATTTTTAAAAAAACCCTAATATTTGAAAATAGCTCAATGGTAGGTAAGGGGGACTAGGTGGACCCAAAGAAGACTGGTTAAACTCTATCTGAGGGCTTCCCTGGTGGCACAGTGGTTGAGAGTCCGCCTGCCGATGCAGGGGACACGGGTTCGTGTCCCGGTCCAAGAAGATCCCACGTGCCGTGGAGCGGCTGGGCCTGTGAGCCATGGCCGCTGAGCCTGTGCATCCGGAGGCTGTGCTCCACAACAGAAGAGGCTACAACAGTGAGAGGCCCGTGTACCGCAAAAAAAAAAAAAAAATTCTATCTGAACAACATTAGTTTCATCAGATACAGGTATTTCTGTAACAAATACTTCTTTAAGGTATTATTTTTTAAATTTTGTTACAGTGTTTTGTTTATTCAAAAAATAAATTTCTTTCAAGCTATGGCTGAATATGGTAGTGTAAAAATTACAGCTGGCAATATCAAATATTTAAATTCATATTGCACAGAGATAAGCATTGTGTGTTGTAAGTGTAAAGTGTGAATTTCTTTTGATCACCACTTTCTCCCCAGGGGACTGACTGTTTCTCTGTCCACGGCAGAGGGATTGCACCCTCAATAAAACACTCAGATATCAAAACTGGGTCCACACGCTGCTGCCCAGGTGCATAAATGCTTGTATCTTGACATACCACTCTCGTCCCACATGCTTTATGGTTTTTAATTTTCCAGTTTTTCCGTTTGGGTTTATTATTTTTTTTTATGGGGTAAAATTGCTTTACAATCTTGTGTTAGGTTCTGCTGTACAATGAAGTGAATCAGCTATATGTGTACAAATATCCCCTCCCTCTTGGACCTCCCTCCCACTCCCCATCACACCCATCTAGGTCATCACAGAACACCGAGCTGATCTCCCTGTGCTATACAGCTCCTTCCCACTAGCTATCAATTTTACACATGGTAGTGTATTTACATCAATCCTAATCTTCCAATTCATCCCACCCTCCCCTTCCCCGCCTGTGTCCACATGTCCATTCTCTACGTCTATGTCTCCATTCCTGCCCTACAAATAGGTTCATCTGTACCATTTTTCTAGATTCCACATATATGTGTTAATATATGATATTTGTTTTTCTCTTTCTGGCTTACTTCACACTGTATGGACTCTGTGTGGAGTCCACTGTGTGAACTCTAGGTCCATCCACACCTCTACCAATGACCCAATTTCATTCCTTTTTATGGCTGAGTAATATTCCATTGTACATATGTACCACATCTTCTTTAACCATTCGTCTGTCAATGGGCATTTAGGTTGCTTCCATGACCTGGCTATTGTAAATAGTGCTGCAGTGAACATTGGGGTACATGTGTCCTTTTGAATTATGGTTTTCTCAGGGTATATGCCCAGTAGTGGGATTGCTGGGTCATATGGTAGTTCTATTTTTAGTTTTTTAAGGAACCTCCATACTGTTCTCCATAGTGGCTGTATCAATTTACATTCCACCAACAGTGCAAAAGAGTACCCTTTTCTCCACACCCTCTCCAGCATTTATTGTTTGTAAATTTTTGATGATGACCATTCCCACTGGCTGTGAGGTGATACCTCATTGTAGTTTTCATTTGCATATTTCTAATAATTAGTAATGCTGAGCATCTCTTCATGTGCCTCTTGGCCTTCTGTATGTCTTCTTTAGTGAAATGTTTATTTAGGTCTTCTGCCCATTTTTTAATTAGGTTTTTTTGGGGTTTTTTGATATTGAGCTCCATGAGTTTTTTGTATATTTTGGAGATTAATCCTTTGTCCGTTGCTTCATTTGCACATATTTTCTCCCATTCTGAGGCTTGCTTTTTGTCTTATTATGGTTTCCTTTGTGTACAAAAGCTTTTAATTTTAATTAGGTCCCATTGCTTTATTTTTGTTTCTATTTTCATTACTCTAAGGAGGTGGGTCAAAAAAGATCTTGTGGTGGTTTATGTCAAAGAGTGTTTTTCCTATATTTCCCTCTAAGAGTTTTATAGTGTCTGGTCTTACATTTAGGCCTTTAATCCATTTTGAGTTTATTTTTGTGTATGGTGTTAGGTAGTGATCTAATTTCATTCTTTTACAAGTAGCTGTCCAGTTTTCCCAGCACCACTTATTGAAGAGATTGTTTTTTCTTCATTGTATGTTCTTGCTTACTTTGTCGTAAATTGGTGGACCATATGTGTGTGGCTTTATCTCTGGGCTTTCTATCCTGTTCCATTGATCTATATTTCTGTTTTGTGCCAGTACCATACTATCTTGATTACTGTAGCTTTGTAGCATAATTTGAAGTCAGGGAGTCTGATTCCTCCAGCTCCATTTTTCTTTCTCAAGATTGCTTTGGCTAATCAGGGTCTTTGTATTTCCATGCAAATTGTAAAAATTTTTGTTCAAATTCTGTGAAGAATGCCATTGGTAGTTTGATAGGGATTGCATTGAATCTGTAGATGTCTTTAGGTAATATAGTCCTTTTCACAGTATTGATTCTTCCAATCCAAGAACATGGTACATCTCTCCATCTGTTTATGTCATCTTTGATTTCTTTCACTAGTGTTTTATAGTTTTCTGAGTACAAGTCTTTTGCCTCCTTATGTAGGTTTGTTCCTAAGTATTTTATTCTTTTCTCTGCGATGGTAAATGGGATTGATTCTTTAATTTCTCTTTATGATTTTTTATTGTTATTGTATAGGAATGCCAGAGATTTCTGTGCATTAATTTTGTATCCTGCAACCTTACAAATTCATTGATTAGTTCTAGTAGTTTTCTGGTGGCATGTATAGCATCATGTCATCTGAAAACAGTGACAGTTTTATTTTTTCAATTTGGATTCCTTTTATTTCTTTTCCTTTACTGATTGCTGTGGCTAGGACTTCCAATACTGTTGAATAATTGTGGTGAGAGTGGACATCATTGTCTTGTTCCTGATCTTAGAGGAAATGTTTTCAGTTTTTAGCCATTGAGTATGATGTTTGCTGTGGGTTTGTCATATATGGCCTTTATTATGTTGAGATAGCTTCCCTTTGTACCCATTTTCTGGAGAGTTTTTATCATAAATGGGTGTTGAATTTTGTCAAAACTTTTTCTGCATCTACTAAGATGATCATATGGTTTTTATTCCTTAATTTGTTAATATGGTGTATCGCATTGATTGATTTGCACATATTGAAGAATCATTGCATTCCTGGGATAAATCCTACTTGATCGTGGCGTATGATCCTTTCAATGTGTTGTTGGATTTTGTTGAGGATTTTTGCATCTATGTTCATCAGTGATATTGGCCTCTAGTTTTCTTTTTTTGTGACATCTTTGTCTGATTTTGGTATCAGAGTGATGGTGGCCTCATAGAATGAGTTTGGGAGTGTTCTTCCCTCTGCAATTTTTTGCAAGAGTTTGAGAAGGATCGGTGTTAACTCTTCTCTAAATGTTTGATAGAATTCACCTGTGAAGCCATCTGATCCTGACTTTTGTTTGTTGAAACACTTTTAATTACAGTTTCAATTTCATTACTTGTGATTGGTCTGTTCATATTTTCTAATTCTTCCTGGTTTGGTCTTGGAAAATTATACATTTCCAAGAATTTGTCCATTTCTTTGTCATTGTCTGTTATATTGGCATATAGTTGTTTGTAGTAATCTCTTATACTCCTTTGTATTTCTGTGGTGACAGTTGTGATTTCTCCTTTTTCAATTCTAATTTTATTGATTTGCATCCTCTCCCATTTTTTCTTGATGAGTCGGGCTAAGTGTTTATCAATTTTGTTTATCTTCTCAAAGAACCAACTTTTAGTTTTATTGACCTTTGCTATTGTTTTCTTCATTTCTATTTCATTTATTTCTGCTCTGATCTTTGATTTCTTTCCTTCTACTGACTTTGTTTTCTTTCTCTAGTTGCTTTAGGTGTAATGTTGGATTGTTTATTTGAGATTTTTCTTGTTTGCTGAGGTGAGATTGAATTGCTATAGAACTCTTTTGATGTGTCCCATAGGTTGTGTGTTGTCATGTTTTCCCTCTTAGAACTGCTTTTGCTGTGTCCCATAGCTTGTGGGTTGTCGTGTTTTCATTGTCATTTGTTTCTGTGTATTTTTGTCTGTAATTTCTTCAGTTATCTCTTGGTTATTTAGTAGTGCACTGTTTAGCCTCCATGTGTTTGTGTTTAGCCTCCATGTATTTTACAGTTTTTTTCCGGTAATTGATTTCTAATCTCATAGTGTCATGGTCAGAAAAGATGCTTATATGATTTCAATTTTCTTAAATTTACTCTGGCTTGATTTGTGACCCAAGATGTTATCTAGCCTGGAGAATGTTCCATGTACACTTGAGAAGAAAGTGTAATCTGCTGTTTTTGGATGGAATGCCCTATAAATATCAATTAAATCTATCTGGTCTCTTGTGTCATTTAAAGCTTGTGTTTCCTTATTTATTTTCTGTCTGGATGATCTGTCCATTGGTGTAAGTGGGGTGTTAAAGTCCCCTACTATGATTGTGTTACTGTCAATTTCTCCTTTTATGGCTGTTAGTATTTGCCTTATGTATTGAGGTGCTCCTATGTTGGGTGCATAAATATTTACGATTGTTATATCTTCTTCTTGGATCGATCCCTTGATCATTATGTAGTGCACTTCCTTATCTCTTGCAACAGTCTTTATTTTAAAGTCCATTTTACCTGATATGGGTACTGCTACTCCAGCTTTCGATTTCCATTTGAATGGAATATCTTTTTCCATCCCTTCACTTTCAGTCTGTATGTGTCCCTAGGGCTGAAGTGTGTCTCTTTATATATGGGTCTTGTTTCTGTATCCAGTCAGCCAGTCTGTGTCTTTTGGTTGGAGCATTTAATCCATTTACATTCAAGGTTATTATTGATATGTATTTTCCTATTACCATTTTCTTAATTGTTTTGGGTTTGTTTTTGTGGGTCTTTTTCTTCTCGTGTTTCCTGCCTAGAGAAGTTTAGCATTTGTTGTAAAGCTGGTTTGGTGGTGCTGAATTCTCTTAGCTTTTCCTTGTCTGTAAAGCTTTTGATTTCTTTGTTGAATCTGAATGAGATCCTTGCTAGGTAGAGTAATCTTGGTTGTAGATTTTTCTCATTCATCACTTTAAATATGTCCTGCCAATCCCTTCTGGTTTGCAGAGTTTCTGCTGAAAAGTCAGCTGATAACCTTATGGGGATTCCTTTGTATGTTATTTTTTGTTTGTTTGTTTGTTTGTTTGATTTTGTGGTACACGGGCCTCTCACTGTTGTGGCCACTCCCGTTGCAGAGCACAGGCTCTGGACGCGCAGGCTCAGCAGCCATGGCTTACAGGCCCAGCCACTCCGCAGCATGTGTGATCTTCCCAGACTGGGGCACGAACCCGTGTCCCCTGCATCAGCAGGCAGACTCTCAACCACTCCGACACCAGGGAAGCCCTGTGTGTTATTTTTTGCTTTTCCCTTGCTGCTTTTAATATTTTTCTTTGAGTTTAATTTTTGTTAGTTTGATTAGTATGAGTCTTGGTGTGTTTCTCCTAGGGTTGATCCTGTATAGGACTCTCTGTGCTTCCTGACTTGAGTGACTGTTTCCTTTCCCATGTTAGGGAAGTTTCCCACTATAATCTCTTCAAATATTTTCTCAGACCGTTTCTTTTTCTCTTCTTCTTCTGGGAACCCTATATTTCCAATGTTGGTGTGTTTAATGTTGTCCCAGAGGTCTCTGAGATTGTCTTCAATTCTTTTCATTCTTTTTTCTTTATTCTGCTTCTCAGCAGTTATTTCTGGCATTCTCTCTTCCAGCTCACTTATTCATTCTTCTGCCTCGGTTATTCTGTTATTGACTCCTTCTAGTGTATTTTTCATTTCAGTTGTTGTGTTTTTCATCTCTGTTTGTTCTTTAGTTCTTCTAGATCTCTGTTAAACATTTCTTGTATTTTCTTTATCTGTGCCTCCATTCTACTTCTGAGATTCTGGATCATCTTTACTATCATTACTCTGAATTCTTTTTCTGGTAGGTTGCCTATTTCCTCTTCATTTATTTGGTCTTGTAGGTTTTTACCTTGCTCCTTCATCTGTGACATATTTTTTTGTTGTCTCATTTCCTTTTTTGATGGGTGGGATTGTGTTTCTGTCTTACTTGTTCTTAGGTCTGAGGCTTCCAGCACTGGAGTTTGTAGGCTGTTGGGTAGAGCTGGGTCTTGGTGCCGAGATGAGGACCTCTGGGAGACCTCACTCTGATGAATATTCCCTGTGGTCTGAGGTTCTCTGTCAGTCCAGTGTTTCAGACTCGGAGCTCCCACCGCATGACCTCTGGCCCAACTCCTGGCTCATGAACCAAGATCCCACAAGCAGTATGGGGTGGCAAAAAAAAAAAAAAGGAGCAGATCTATAACAAAGAGTAAAAAATAAAGTAAGATTAGAAAACTAACAGATATGTTAGAAATAATAACAAAAAATTTATATAGATGAAACAATAACTGGAAGGTAAAACAGAACCACAAATAAAAAAAGAGGAGGAAAAAAAAAACAGAAAAGGCCTTGGCTGTGGGGTGTGGGGCTTAGGCAGGGGCAGGGTTTAGGCAGTGGGCGGGGCCTATGCTTAGGACCAACTGGGCCAGAAAAGGCCCTGGGGAGTGGGGGGCTTAGGCTCAGCGGGAGAGACCCAAGAGTGCCTCTGGTCTTGGAGGACGAGGACCAGGTCCAGGACCTCAGCAGGCTCACTGGGCCCGAGTGGGCGGGAGAAAATGCTAGGCTCATTCCCCCTGATCTTCTGATTCCAGACAGCCCCCCTGTTGGCCTCTCTACTTCTTCCCCCCTCCATGCTCCTAGGACCCACGCAGCCAGTGGGGGTCCCTGAAGGCAGGGTACCAGATCTGAAGCCCAGTAGGCTTCCTGGGGCCAAGCAGGTGGGAGAAATGCCTGCCGCGCTTCCCCTGATCCTCCAATCCCTCCCCGTCCACCTCTCCTCTTCTCCCCCAGCCTCCCTCTTATGCTCCTAGGACCAACGCGGCCCAGAGGGTCCTCGGAGAGTGGAGGACCTGGCCAGGGAGCCCTGCAGGCTTTCCGGGCCCCGATAGGGTGGGGAAATGCTAGGCACACTCCCCCCGATCCTCCAAGCCCCCAAGGGTCCCTCCAGGCATAGGAAACCTTCCCCCCTCCCAGCCCCTTTGGGGAGTGCCTGTCCTATCCAGCCTCTATTTCTCCTCCCCCCTCACTCCCCCCACGTCCTACCCAGTCCCTCGGGCATTCCTTCCATCTCCTTGGGTGTCAAGGTCCCCCCACCAGTGTCCGCAGGTGCCCTAGCTGAGGGGAGAGGCAAACGCCACATCCTCCCCCACCACCATCTTGCCTCTATCCCCCCATATGCTTTACTTTTACTTACACTTTCCTTGTTCTTCTGCCCTTTCCCTTGTACTTGAAACCAGCTTGTGGTGCAGTGCATGCTTTGGCCACATCTGTGTCCCATGAGGGTTGCTTCCAGTGCTGCCTGACTCTCTGTGCTTCTTTCTATAATCAGTAAGGCATTAATAGACCATCAGTACTACTCAGGACACAAAGCTACTTAGTACACATATATAATAAATTAGAAAGTACTGTCCTAGTAAGTATTATCCTAGTAGCTGTAGTAACTTAATGCCAATTCCAAAATACCAAACTCTTTCCCCGGAAGCAATGTTTGCTCACTAAGAAAATCTAGGTCAGAACCTGACCATAATTAAGCCACTTGTCTTTCCTTCATCTGTTTTTTTTTTTTTTTCTTTTCCTGAGGTGTTAGCCTGGTTATTTGCAAAATAACCTGATAGTCTCATGAGGTAACATTTATTAAACATAAAAATGTTGGCAGTAGCCAAAGCTTGAATGAATTTGACTTTAGGAAGCCATGCAGAATTATCTGAAAATACTATTTTCTATCAGTAATAACACCTGTATGTAACTTAGTTTCACACACACACACACAGGGTGCCAAACATTCTCATGACCTTTAGGCTTCATTAACTTAGAAATATAAATGCTACAAAGTTACAGAAAACATCTTTTGAAAGTTTAATTACTTAGGTTTCTTTTTCATTTATGTATTTTTATAAATTTTGAATAATAAATTCTAGGTTTTTTTTGTTTCAGATGCTTGACACCTTCAGTCAGAGCATCTGATATGTATTCCACGTAAATGGAAAAACTAGAATCCTAAGGGTCACACAGAGCTTTTCACATCTGAACCAATATTTGTACATTGTTTCAATTAGCAGCTCATACAGCTTCTGCTATTTGGAGAACCACCCATGGGAAATATTTCATGCCTTTGATCCAGGAAACACTTGTTGAGAACGTTCTACCTTTAGGGTCTCTGTTACATTACTTATATTCCTTTGTGTGACCCTTACAGCATCTTTGGAGGTGGATATTGTAACCCCTTTTCTGTCTATGAGGACACTGAAGGCTAAAGTAGGGAAGTGACTTTGCCTTGAAACCTACAAGTTGTCTGTGCAAACCTAACCTGAACCCCAGTCTGTCTGACTCCAAGTTCTTTCATGCCATTATGTTGTCACTCCTTTCTGTGTTGTCATTCAAGTGTAGGTATGTCTAAAATTCATCATGAAAAAGTATGCTGAAAGACAGTCTTGGCCAAATTACAGAAAATTAGTAGGCAAACTATCTCATAGATATAATCTCCCTCATCCACCATAATTAAAGGAATCAAGTGGAATTAGTAGATTCAATACAAAGTACTGACCCTGTCTCAGAGTCACACAATAGTCCTGTCACAACCCTACTCTGTGTAGGATTCAGTGCATTATCTCTTTGACAGGCTAATCCTCATGCTGAGTTCTTTTGATCATAAGGGGTCCTGGACAGGATGTTTTCCCAACCAGAAAACCAGCACTACTAGGATGCCAGCTGGAGACATGACATGAAAACTTGGCCCCTATTCCAAAGCCAACAGTGTGTTGAAATTAGGACATATCATTTACTTGGTTCCTGGCTACATCCTTCACAACTGACAACTGGAGATCACTAATACTTCTGCTGGTACAGAGCCTCATCCAGGAGGGTTCCAAGTCATCAGCTCACTCTGTAGAAGTCATTTAACTCCTGATTGTAAGGAGGTTTTAGGTCCCCAGAATCTTTAAAGTGGGGCAATGGGGAACGAAATACTGGTTTTCTGCAGAGAAGGGCTGCTGTACACAGGTCTTCTGCGTGTGCTAATGGAAACTTCACAGCACATCCCTTTAAAGTGAAAGAACAAAACCCAGCGTTTCTAAACAGCATTGGAACCAAACAAAAATTATGAATTAAAGATCTAAACCCAGCTAGCCCCTGCTTTAGACAGCTCCTGGTACCATATTGCCTGTGTCAACTTTCCTGGGAGATAAACATTTTATTGAACATATTAGTATATCCTGGTATATTGAACATATTAAATGTTAGTATATTGAACATATTAGTATATCCCGGGAGCTTTTTATATATATTTACATAATAAAATCTTAATTAATTCTTCCAAAAGTACTTAAAAGTAGCTATTATTAACCCTGTTTCACAAATACAAATACTAGTATTCAGATACATTAGGTAATGTGGCCAGATGTCACACGGTATAAAATGACAGAACTATAAATATGTTTACAGCTTTGTTATGCCACCTCGGAATCTCCCTGTCATGCCCATTTCCCTTCCCGTCACCCTCTGTATTTCATGCATCTCCCTCTTGGGCCTCTTCTGTGAGGATCTTAGTCTGATCTACAGGAAAAGCCCCAAAAGGTGATGCACATGTGTGTC
Organism: Mesoplodon bidens; assembly: GCF_964165515.1. Taxonomy (NCBI): domain Eukaryota; kingdom Metazoa; phylum Chordata; class Mammalia; order Artiodactyla; family Ziphiidae; genus Mesoplodon; species Mesoplodon bidens. The sequence continues at coordinate 11,848,374 of NC_138168.1, read as the reverse complement.
AACAACTGGACACATAGGTCTGCCTCTGAACCACATTTTTGTCAGACCATCTAGGTAGTTCAATCATTGCCATGTATCCAACCATCAGTCAATGACTTTAAAAGCATGAAGACAGTTTCAGGATTCAGACAGCACTGTGATTTAATACACTGCCTACAGACCTTGAACTTCATGACCTCTATCATTAACACTTCAATACCACTAAATTAGAAGATCCTTTCTTAATATGGAAAACTACAAAAATCTCTTCATTTTTTCCATCTCCCCTTTTTCTGCATGAAATATACTCCTCCCAAAATACATTTAACTTTTTTCTGTCTAGTCTTTTTTTTTTGAAAACACTATTTTTTACTTGAATGGAAAAGGGGGTCTTTTAACAATATTGCTGATCTAACTGGATATAACATATAGAAAAAAATTAAACCATGACCCATACTACACCATACAGAAAAATCAACTTTACATGGATTACAGAACTAAATGTAAGAGCTAAAATTGTAAAGATTTCTTAGAACACAGAGTACTAACCATTTAAAAAATCAATAAATTGTATGTATCAAAATTGAAATATTTTCCTCAAAAAGATATTAAGAAAATGATAAAGCAAGCCACAGACTAGAAGAAAATATTTGAAAGCATATATCTGAAAAAGGACTTATAAATATAGTTCATATAAAGAAATTCTACGAATTAATAATAAAATGACAATACAATTGAAAATGGGCAAAAGACTTCGAAAGACATAATTCACCAAAGAAACTGTGTGACTCATCAATAAATACATGAAAAGGTGCTCAATATTGTTAATGTTAAGGGACCTGCGAATTAAAACCACAATGGATAACAATACACATATTCTTAAACAGATAAAATTTTTAAAACTAAAATACCAAACATTGGAGAGGATACAGAATGACTGTAAATCTCTTACATTGTTAATGGGAGTGAAAATGATACAACCACCTTGGAGAACTATTTGGAGGAATCTCAAAAAAGTTTAAGCATACATCTACCCTATTACTCAGCAGTTCCATTCCTAAGAATTTAAATAAGAGAAATTTAAAGATCTCTCTAGAAAGGGTTCCATAGCAGTTTTATTCATAATAGCTCAAAACTTGTATGTAACTTGTTGCTTTTCCCTTGCTGCTTTTAAGAATCTCTCTTTATTTAAATTTTGCCATCCTAATTACATTGTGTCTTGGTGTGGATCTCTTTGGGTTGATCCTGTTTGGGACAGTCTGTTCTTCCTGTACCTGGATGTCTGTTTCCTTTCATAGGTTAGGGAAATTTTCAGCTATTGTGTCTTCACATATGTTCTCTGCCCCCTTTTTCTTCTGTCTAGTCTTTATGAAATTATTCTAACCCATTAAGCTCTGATAGTGTGACCACTGATATGAAGCACAGACTGCATATTATTTTAATAATTGATAAATATATGTGTGTACATGGACTTGAAGGAAGAGAGTTTGAAAATATGTACATAAATCAGTATTTGCTTTATGGAGGGAAATAAGCTGGTAAACCTTAACCTAATCAGATTTCTCACATGAAACCAGATGAGCTCTTGCTTTCTCAGAGTAACTCACAACTTTCTTTATATTCCTTTTTGAGAAATGATCTTAAGAAAATATAACTTTGGTTTTGTTCTGTTCGTTAGTTACTTACCTTAGAATACTTGGTATTTAAAGCTCAGAGTCTCTCTTGCCAGCCTCTTCCAACTTGCTGCCATCTTAGGCTGATTTCAGAGAAACAGAGAACATTGTAGAACAAGAGGAATTAGAACCCCACTCCACTCCATTTTGGTGAAACCAACCTACAGTCCTGTTGTGTTTGGTTCATAGTGCACTTGAAGAAAAATACAGATAAATGGAAGCATGTTCCAAACAAAGCCAACAGCAAGGTGAAGGGATTTGAAACATTTGTGAAGAGGAATAATTGAAGGAAGTAGAGATGTTTAACCCAAAGAAGAGAAGTTGCAGAGGAAATAGAATAGCTGTTACCCAATAATTGGAGAATTCTTGTATGAAAGAGCCGTTTAAACCTGTTATTTGTGACTCAAAGAAGCAGAACCAGAACCAATCCACAGACCACCATGTAGCACTGCCTGGGCCTGTCTTGCTCAAGGGCACCCAGCCAAGGGGTCAGGACTGAAATTCTGTCCACACTCATGGCTCAGCCCTATGGCCTGGATTAGGCTGTGGGATGCAGAGGCCATTTTTGAAATTGGTCTGCCTGAAGAGGGAACTTCTTCCACTTTGCACAAAATCACTGTGTGTGTTATGTAGGCCCTGATTTCAAGTTCATATAATAAGAACATTTCTGTTAGTCATTGGTTTTCATAAGATAAAATGTACTTCCTCAAAAACTAGTGCATCATCAGACCTCGCAGACTCTAGCAATTGAATGACCACTTAATAAAAATTACGTTCTAGTTGAGATCCCTAAAGGTGTGTGCACCAAGGCCATCTGGGAAAGCCAGGACCTGAGCCTCTCTTCTGACACTGGCAGTGGTTGTTGAGAGAGTGGGCCTCACTGCACAGGAGAGAACGGATTCAGGCAGGTGCCAGGCTGTATTCAGTGAGCCCTGTGACAGGCAGCAGGTGGCCTGCCCTGCACAGGTGACAGACAGCTGCAGCATGATCCCCGGAGAGACAGGAGCCAGGAAGCTCCAGAGATACAGCCGAATGGATGTACATAGACATCAGAAAGATAACGTCTGGAGTTGGCAAAGCTCCCATAGAAGGTGGTCTTCTAGTGCCAGTGAGGGTGTGGAGAAAAGGGAGCCCTTGTGCGTGGAATGTAAACTGGTGCAACCACTATGGAAAACAGTATGAAGCTTCCTCAGGAAATTAAAGATACAACTCCCGTAAGATCCAGCCATTCCACTTCTGGGCATATGACCAAAGGAAATAAAATCAGGATCTTGAAGCAGTATCTGTCCTCCTTCATTCGTTGCCGCACTATTCACAATTTCCAAGACACGAAAACAACCTAAGTGTCTATCTACAGATCAATGAGTAGAGTAGATGTGGTAAATGTATACAATGGAATACTACTCAGCCATACAGACAAGGAAATTCTGCCATTTACAACAGCATGTATGAACCTTGAGGGCGTTATACTAAGTGAAATGAGCCAGACAGAGAAAGACAGAAACTGCGTGATGTCACTTGTATGTGGGATCTGAAAAAGCTGAACCCATGGATGCAGAGTAGAACTGTGGTTTCTGCGGGTTGGGGGCTGGGGGAGGAGGGCCATGTTGGTCAAATGGCACAAACTTCCAGCTGTGATGTGACAAAGTTATGGGATCTAACGTACAACACAGTGTGGTGTACTTGAAAGCCCCTGAGAGAGTAAATCATAAATATTTTCACCATGACAACAATAACAGCAAGAAAATTATGTGAGATGAAGGATGAGTTAACTAACAAAGTAAATACATAAAATATAAAAATAAATTTTAAATTAAAAACTGTACTAATGTGTTAGGAGGGACATGGGGAGAGGGGACAGCCCCCATTTCCTAAGAAAATGACAAAAATAGAGATTCAAGTACAAGAAAATGTGTCAGGAGCAAGTTTCTGGCCAGGACTTAGTCTCGGCGGTAGGAAAATGCCCAGTTTAGCATTCGTGCTCACAGTGGAACAGGATTTGTGATGGGGGAGGGTCAGGGACTCTTATCTGGAGGGGGAGCACCCTTGGGAGCCCAGGGACCAGGCCACCTGTGGGTAACTCATGTGTGGGGTCACTGTCTAGACTGCAGGCTCTCCAGGTATTTCCCAGTCCTGAAGCCCTCTGATTCTGTAATAATATATGGACTCTCTTATACTTCGTTTTTCCATTTTTGCAGGTACTTTAGGTAAATTCACGAGGGCCTTTTCTTCTGCAGTTTCCTCTCTCATCTTTGACAAGCATATCACTTCTGAAGACAGCACCTTTGGGCACAGTCTTTTTGACATTCAGTCATTTCAAGATGTAAGATTTTTTTAAAAAATATGGAGGGGGGTGATGTTTTTCAAGTGGGCATAAGACGTGCATCCTTCACGATACCCTCCACGGGGTGAGTGAGGCCCAAGGTCAAGGTCAGGCTGAACATGGGCTCCATGTGCCTCCACACAGTTCAAGCACCAGGAATGTGATGACAATCAGGGAAGAATGTGGATGACTTTTGTGCAAAGAACTTGGCATTTCAAGAGGATGATAATTTAATAGTTTGCTCTTTAGGGCATGTCAAATGTTCCCTCGCCAAAACTCCTGCATTGAAAATTCCACAGGGAGACCTTGAAGATGACGGAGGAGTAAGACATGGAGATCACCTTCCTCCCCACAAATACATCAGAAATACATCTACACGTGGAACAACTCCTACAGAACACCTACTGAACGCTGACAGAAGACCTCAGACCCCCCAAAAGGCAAGAAACTCCCCACGTACCTGGGTAGGGCAAAAAAAAAAAAAAAATAGAAAAAACAGAGACAAAAGGATAGGGACGGGACCTGCACCAGTGGGAGGTAGGTGTGAAGGAGGAAAGGCTTCCACACACTAGGAAGCCCTTTCACAGTCAGAGACTACGGATGGTGGAGGGGGGAAGCTTTGGAGCCACGGAGGAGGGTGCAGCAACAGGGGTGCGGAGGGCAAAGCGGAGAGATTCCCGCACAGAGGATCGGGGCCGACCGGCACTCACCAGCCCAAGAGGCTTGTCTGCTCACCCGCCGGGGAGAGCAGGTGCTGGGAGCTGAGGCTCGGGCTTTGGGCGGATCGCAGGGAGAGGACTGGCAGCGTGAACACAGCCTGAAGGGGTTAGTGCACCACACCTAGCTGAGAGGGAGTCCAGGGAAAAGTCTGGACCTGCCGAAGAGACAAGAGACCATTGTTTCCGGATGCGCAAGGAAAGGGAATTCAGAGCGCCGCCTAAACAATCTCCAGAGATGGGTGCGAGCCGCAGCTAGCAGCGTGAACACCAGAGACGGGCATGAGACACTAAGGCTGCTGCTGCCACCACCAAAAAGCCTGTGTGCGAGCACAGGTCACTCTCCACACCTCCTCTCCCAGGAGCTTCTGCAGCCCGCCACTGCCAGGGTCCCGGTATCCAGGGACAACTTACCCAGGAGAACACACGGCGCACTTCAGGCTGGTGCAACGTCACGCTGGCCTCTGCCGCCGCAGTCTCACCCCACACTCCGTGCCCCTCCCTCCCCCCGGCCTGAGTGAGCCAGGGTCCCCGAATCAGCTGCTCCTTTAATCCCGTCCTGTCTGAGCGAAGAACAGACACCCTCAGATGACCTACATGCAGAGGCAGGGCCAGATGCAAAGCTGAACCCTGGGAGCTGTGTGAACAAAGAATAGAAAGGGAAATATCTCCAGCAGCCTCAGGAGCAGCAGATTAAATCTCCACAATCAACGTTATGTACCCTGCTTCTGTGGAATACCTGAATAGACAACGAATCATCCCAAAATTCAGACAGTGGACTTTGGGGAAAATGATATACATATATTTTTCCATTTTCTCTTTTGCTGTGTGGCTGACAGTGTCTTGGTGCGCCAGCCGGGTGTCAGGCCTGTGCCTCTGAGGTGGGAGAGCCGAGTTCAGGACATTGGTCCACCCAAGACCTCCCAGATCCACATAATATCAAATGGCAAAAGCTCTCCCAGAGATCTCCATCTCAATGCTAAGACCCAGATCCACTCAATGACCATCAAGTTCCAGTGCTGGACACCCTATGCCAAACAACTAGCAAGACAGGAACACCACCCCACGCATTAGGAGGGAGGCTGCCTAAAATCATAATAAGGTCACAGACACCACAAAATACACCATCAGACGTGGACCTGCCCAGCCAAAAAACAAGATCCAGCCTCATCCACCAGAACACAGGCACCAGACCCATCCACCAGGAAGCCTACACAACCCACTGAACCAAATTTAGCCACTGGGGGCAGACCCCAAAAAGAATGGGAACTACGAACCTGCAGCCTGTGAAAAGGAGACCCTAAACACAGTAAGATAAGAAAAATGAGAAGACAGAGAAACACACAGCAGATGAAGGAGCAAGACAAAAACCCACCAGACCAAACAAATGAAGAAATAGGCAGTCTACCTGAAACAGAATTCAGAGTAATGATAGTAAAGGTGATCCAAAATCCTGGAAATAGAATGGAGAAAAAACAAGAAAAGTTTAACAAGGACCTAGAAGAACTAAAGGTCCTTGGCAAACAAAGGCAAACTAAAGGCAAACAAACAATGATGAACAACAAAATAAAGGAAAATAAAAATTCTCTAGAAGGAATCAATAACAGAATAACTGAGGCAGAAGAACGGATAAGTGACCTGGAAGATAAAATAGTGGAAATAACTACTGCAGAGCACAATATAGAAAAGAGAATGAAAAGAATTGAGGACAGTCTCAGAGACCTCTGGGACAATATTAAACACACCAACATTCAAATTACAGGGGTCCCAGAAGAAGAGAAAAACTAAGGGACTGAGAAAATTATGAAGAGATTATAGTTGAAAACTTCCCTAATATGGAAAAGGAAATAGTTAACCAAGTCCAGGAAGCCCAGAGAGTCCCATACAGGATAAACCCAAGGAAAGACATGCCAAGACACATATTACTCAAACTATCAAAAATTAAATACAAAGAAAAAATATTAAAAGCAGCAAGGGGAAAACAACAAATAACATACAATTGAATCCACATAAGGATAACAGCTGATCTTTCAGCAGAAACTCTGCAAGCCAGAAGGGAGTGGCAGGACATATTTAAAGTGATGAAAGAGAAAAACCTACAACCAAGACTACTTTACCCAGCAAGGATCTCATTCAGATTCGACTGAGAAATTAGAAACTTTACACACAAGCAAAAGCTAAGAGAACTCAGCACCACCAAACCAGCTTTACAATGAATGCTAAAGGAAATTCTCTAGACAAGAAACACAAGAGAAGGAAAATACCTACAATAACAAACCCAAAACAATTAAGAAAATGATAATAGGAACATACACATCGATAATTACCTCAAATGCAAATGGATTAAACGCTCCAACCAAAAGACATAGACTGCCTGAATGGATACACAAAGAAGACCATATATATATGCACTCTACAAGAGACTCACTTCAGACCTAGGGACACATACAGACTGAAAGTGAGGGGATGGAAAAAGATATTCCATGCAAGTGGAAATCAGAAGAAAGCTTGAGTAGCAATTCTCATATCAGACAAAATAGACTTTAAAATAAGGACTATTACAAGAGACAAAGAAGGACACTACAAAATGATCAAAGGATCAATCCAAGAAGAAGATATAACAATTGTAAATATTTATGCACCCAACATAGGAGCACCTCAATATATAAGGCAAATGCTAACAGCCATAAATGGGGAAACTGACAGTAATACAGTCACAGTAGCATCCTATGGGATGCAGCAAAAGCAGTTCTAAGAGTGAAGTTTATAGCAGTACAATCCTACCTCAAGAAAAAAGAAATATCTCAAATAAACAACCTAAGCTTAAACCTAAAGCAATTAGAGAACGAAGAACAAAAAACCCCAAAGTTAGCAGAAGTAAAGAAATCATAAAGATCAGATCAGAAATAAATGAAAAAGAAATGAAGGAAATGATAGCAAAGATCAATAAAACTAAGAGCTGGTTCTTTGAGAAGATAAACAAAATTCATAAACCATTAGCCAGACTCATCAAGAAAAAAAGGGAGAAGACTCAAATCAATAGATTTAGAAATGAAAAAAGAGAAGTAACAACTGACACTGCAGAAACACAAAGGATCATGAGAGATTACTACAAGCAACTATATGCCAATAACATGGACAACCTGGAAGAAATGGACAAGTTCTTAGAAAAGCACAATGTCTGAGACTGAACAAGGAATAAATAGAGATTATAAACAGACCAATCACAAGCACTGAAATTGAGAGTGTGATTAAAAATCTTCCAACAAACAAAAGCCCAGGACCAGACGACTTCACAGGTGAATTCTATCAAACATTTAGAGACAAGCTAAATCCTTCCTTCTCAAACTCTTGCAAAATATAGCAGAGGGAGGCACACTCCCAAACTCATCTATGAGGCCACCATCACCCTGATACGAAAAACAGAAAAAGATGTCACAAAGAAAGAAAACTACAGGCCAATATCACTGATGAACATAGATGCAAAAATCCTCAACAAAATACCAGCAAACAGAATCCAACAGCACATTAAAAGGATCATACACCATGATCAAGTGGGGTTTATCCCAGGGATGCAAGGATTCTTCAATATACACAAATCAATCAATGTGATAAACCATACTAACAAATTGAAGGAGAAAATCCATATGATCATCTCAATAGATGCAGAAAAGGCTTTTGACAAAATTCAACATCCATTTATGACAAAAACCCTCCAGAAAGTAGGCATAGAGGGAGCTTACCTCAACATAATAAAGGCCATGTATGACAAACCCACAGCCAACATCGTCCTCAATGGTGAAAAACTGAAACATTTCCTCTAAGATCAGGAACAAGACAAGGTTGTCCACTCTCACCACTATTATTCCACTTAGTTTTGGAAGTTTTACCTCAGCAATCAGAGAAGAAAAAGAAATAAAAGGAATCCAAATAGGTAAAGAAGAAGTAAAGCTGTCACTTTTGCAGATGACATGATACTATACAAAGAGAATCCTAAGGATGCTACCAAAGACTACTAGAGCTAATCAATGAATTTGGTAAAGTAGCAGGATACAAAATGAATGCACAGAAATCTCTTGCATTCCTATACACTAATGATGAAAAATCTGAAAGAGAAATTAAAGAAACACTGCCATTTACCATTGCAACAAAAAGAATAAAATACCTAGGAATAAACCTACCTAAGGAGACAAAAGACCTGTATGCAGAAAACTATAAGACACTGATGAAAGAAATTAAAGATGATACAAACAGATGGAGAGATATGCCCTGTTCTTGGATTGGAAGAATCAACATTGTGAAAATGACTATAGTATCCAAAGCAATCTACAGATTCAGTGCAATCCCTATCAAACTACCAATGGCATTTTTCACAGAACTGGAACAAAAAATTTCACAACCTGTATGGAAATACAAAAGACCCTGAAATACTATCCAAAGGAATCTACAGATTCAATGCAAACCCTATCAAACTACCAATGGCATTTTTCACAGAGCTAAAACAAAATAATTCACAATTTGTTTGGAAACACAAAAGACCCTGAATAGCCAAAGCAATCTTGAGAAAGAAAAATGGAGCTGGAGGAATCAGGCTCTCTGACTTCAGACTATACTACAAAGCTACAGTAATGAAGACAGTATGGTACTGGCACAAAAGTAGAAATACAGATCAATGGAACAGGATAGAAAGCCCAGAGATAAACCTATGCACATATGGTTACCTTATTTTTGATAAAGGAGGCAAGAATATACAATGGAGAAAAGACAGCCTCTTCAGTTCATGGTGCTGGGAAAACTGGACAGCTACATGTAAAAGAATGAAATTAGAACACTCCCTAACACCATACACAAAAATAAACCCAAAATTGATTAAAGACCTAAATGTAAGACCAGACACTGTAAAATTCTTAGAGGAAAATATATGCAGAACACTCTATGACATAAATCACAGCAAGATCCCTTTTGACCCACCTCCTAGAGAAATGGAAATAAAAACAAAAATAATCAAATGGGACCTAATGAAACTTAAAAGATTTTGCATAACAAAGGAAACCATAAACAAGACGAAAAAACAACCCTCAGAATGGGAGAAAATATTTGCAAATGAAGCAACTGACAAAGGATTAATCTCCAAAATATACAAGCAGCTCATGCAGCTCAATTTCAAAACAACAAAAAACCTAATCCAAACATGGGCAGAAGACCTAAATAGCCATTTCTCCAAAGAAGATATACAGATTGCCAACAAACACATGAAAGAATGCTCAACATAAATAATCATTAGAGAAATGTAAATCAAAACTACAATGAGGGGCTTCCCTGGTGGTGCAGTGGGTGAGAGTCCACCTGCCAATGCAGGGGACACGGGTTCGTGCCCCGGTCCGGGAAGATCCCACATGCCGCGGAGCTGCTGGGCCCGTGAGCCATGGCTGCTGAGCCTGCACGTCTGGAGCCTGTGCTCCACAACGGGAGAGGCCACAACAGTGAGAGGCCCATGTACCGCAAAAAAAAAAAAAAAAAAAAAAAAACTACAATGAGGTATCACCTCACACCAGGCAGAATGACCATCATCAAAAAATCTATAAACAATAAATGCTGGAGAGGGTGTGGAGAAAAGGGAACCCTCTTGCACTGTTGGTGGGAATGTAAATTGATACAGCCACTATGGAAAACATTATGGAGGTTCCTTAAAATCTAAAAATAGAACTACCATACCACACAGCAATCCCACTACTGGGCATATACCCTGAGAAAACCATAATTCTAAAAGAGTCATGTACCACAGTGTTCATTGCAGCTCTATTTACCATAGCCAGGACATGGAAGCAACCTAAGTGTCCATCGAGAGATGGATGGATAAAGAAGATTTGGTACATGTATACAATGGAAAATTACTAAGCCATAAAAAGAAACGAAATTGAGTTATCTGTAGTGAGGTGGATGGCCCTAGAGTCTGTCATACAGGATGAAGTAAGTCAGAAAGAGAAAAGCAAATACTATATGCTAACACATATATATGGAATCTAATAATAATAATAATGGTTCTGAAGAACCTTGGAGCAGGATAGAAATAAAGATCCATGTGGAGAGAATGGACTTGAGGACACAGGGAGAGGGAAGAGTAAGCTGGGACAAAGTGAGAGAGGGGCATGGACATATATACACTACCAAACGTAAAATAGATAGCTAGTGAGAATCAGCCACATAGCACAGGGAGATCAGCTCGGTGCTTTGTGATCACCTCGAGGGGTGGGATAGGGAGGTGCAAGAGGGAGGAGATATGGGGATATAAGTATATGTACAGCTGATTCACTTTGTTATACAGCAGAAGCTATCACACCATTGTAAAGCAATTATACTCCAATGAAGATGTTAAAAAAAAAACAGTCCACAGCATCAAATTGGCCACATCAAAATTTCACCTTCATATGCTCCTTTTGGAAAGTACAACTATTTCTGAGTTGCTGGCATTTTGATTATAACTTTCTTAGACTACTTTTTTTAAAATGTTGAAATTTGGAATCCTGGTATAATTATTACATTACAGAGTCAGATAACTGGATTTCTGTTGTGACCACCATGACATCAGGATAAGCCTGCTACTCCATGCTGATATGCCCTGGAAGCCTGGCAAAAAATATAATAAATTCCTCATTGTTATTAAAATGCCTCCAAATATTTATTAGACCAACTGATCATCATTTTATTGTCTTGAAAATATTATATTATTTCTCTGCATGCCCTTGTATCTAACATGTAACCAGGTGAAAATTTTATACCTGGGGGAAAAAGTTATACATTGCACAAATAATCCAGTAATGCACACTTGTTGTGTATATCATCATAATGACTATGATTTATTCTATTTATATTACACAGATTTTTTGAAGTCAAATACTCAACAAAGAGGATGACGGTTATTTCTCTGCTGCTTCAATTTTCTCTTGTGTTTAATTTTCCTTTTCTGTGTTAACCACTTGAGATCTATACTGTTGAAAAGAACAGGTTTCCTAGTTTCCAAGTGGATGCCCTGAGAACTTACACACATCGGCCCCGGGTTGGTCTCCCTGATGCCTTTACAAGCAGTCATAGCTACGGTCACTGAGGGTTTCCTGTACCAAGAGCAGCGTCCTAGATACCCGACCCCTGTCTTCCTAATCATCACCACACATTTTAAAGAAAATGTATGGGTAATTTCAGTATGTATCACTTCTGTGGTTTAACTTCTAACTTTTTTATTTGACCATGTAACATACTGTTACTGATTATGCAAAACCTGGTAGGAAACTCTGGGCAACAAAGAGAAGTAGGTTCTTAACTTTTTCCTTTTTCTTTTATCCCCCTCTTTGTTGTATATTTACATCTGTATGTAGGAAATACTGTGAGGATATGGCCACCAGCTTCTTTGTCCTTTAACATGTTAAATAAACAAACGTGTGCCAGAACCAATCGCTAAAGAAGTAGCTACCCACTGAAGTTAAAGATTGATTTTACTTTGAGTATAATAACTCCCTTGTAGCAGTAACAAGCTAAATTAAACAAACAATATTCTAAATTATACTTGCCATATTAATCCACAGAGAATGATATTTAACCTAAATGTAAACCAAAAGCTACCTTGCTGCTTCACTAAATACAGAATAATAAAAGCTGGAAGAAAATCAAAGACACTGCCCTAAGTACCATGTAAGGTACTTTGGTTCTGTAATAAAGATGCCTCTTCCTTTCCCTCCCATTGCTCTGAATGTCTGCTCAAGAATACTTTCCGTCTAGCAGACTCTGGGATTGGGCTGGCATTCATCTGCTGCCTCAGATTTTTTTTCTCAGACAGAGTCTTGAATTTTGTGCTCTAACCGATAAGAATTTAAAACAGCTGTTAGGAAGAAATCCAGCAAGCTACAAGAAAACTCAGAAAGATAATTCATTTTGAGCCTCTTAGGAGAAATTTTACTCTCCTTCCTTCTGCCAAATAGGAAGTTTCCCCTAAAGAGTAAAAAACAAAACCCAAAATCAACCAAGAACAACAACAAAGCAAACAAACCTAGGACTCCAGGGAAGCATGCAAGCTTCTAGACAAAGTTTCTTCAGTATTTTCAGCCCCATGTTGATATTCTATAAATATTTGATGGATAGAAGAATGGTTGGGTAGATGGATGGATGGATGGAGAGACAGGTGGATGGATGGACAGATGGAAAAGAAAGTGATCATAATTAATGACCACTGAATGGCTTTATCCAAAATCATGACCTCAGGACCTCTCCCTTCCCTTTATTTCCTAAAAGAAATGTTCTCAGAAGAACTAACTCTGTCTTAGTCTACTGGGACGTGTGTTCTTATTAGCCTGTTACTAAAATCAAGTGCTGAGGTTTTAAAATTATTTCTTAAAGTTAGAACAGATTCAGGGTTATCTCTGTAATGATGTCACTCTTGCTTATTTGCATTACAATATGATATTTGCCATGAGAGAGTGAGGAAGGCTGCTTTGTAGAAGTTGGACCCACAGGGTGTGTGACATCTATGGACATTCTCTGTCTTGTGAGTCTCAGCAAAACCAAAATGTTAGGGGTTACTGCTCTGAAATGGCAATCATAATTGATGTTTATTGAGTTCTCTGTGCCAGCCAGTTTTACAAGGGCTTAGAGTGAATTATTTCACTTACTACTCTCGACAACTTTCTTAGGCAGGTATTATTACCCCTATTTTACAGCCCAGTGCAGTGGAGTAACTAGACCAAGGTCACGCAGTTAGGAATTGGTAGAGTCACATCCTGAACCCAAGCTGTCCAGCACCAGAGCCTTTGCTTTTCTGGGGGGGGTGGGGGGTCTGCATTCAAAGCTCCCCTAACGAAATGCTCTTCATTGCTACCATCTTGGGCAAGTATTCAAAGTGTGTATTATGTGACCAAAATTGAAAAAAAAAATCTTGAAATTGGTGTCCTTATTTTACATTAAATCATTTTGATATGGAATCAGTCATTCATTCATATCGGTTTTGGAAAGCCTATGTAATCCTTGTAGACAACAAATAGCTCTTCTACTAAAACAAAATCGGAAAGATATGCATGACTTCTGCTTTAAGTCTCCAGAAATGACAATACTCACATTTTTCTTGAGACCCTTACGTGCTTAGAGGAAGAATCTCCTTTCCTTTTCATCTAAACCTTCCTAGAACTAGTATAGCTTTCAATTTCTCTTAAATCAAAGAGATCGGATTTTCATTCTCTCTGATATATTCAGATAATTTTTCTATTCAGCTTTGCTCTCTGGCATTAATATTACTAAACCTAAAATAAAATGTACCAATTGGAGGTGATATTTAAATTTAACGGCATTTTTATTGTTGTTTGCAACACTTACTTATTGGAATTTGTAAGTTATGCTCTTCAGCTCAGGCAATTTAACAATTATTGTAGTCCATGGTTCTGTGTTATATCCACCACAAACATGATGTGCCCTCCCTAAAGTGTAGGATCAATTTTGGCAAAGCAATCTCAAACTCCCCTAAAAAAAGCAGTTCTGAAGGTACCTGCACAGTCTGGGTGAGACTTCATTTGACTCCATCAGAAATCTTATTCTAATTCAATCTTCCAACCTTTTATGGACAGGACAAGAACAGAAATGCTTACCTGGTATTTCTGCTTCCAGATATCAGATGTGATTTGTTACTGAGTAAGCAGCAGGCCCAATGGCTTTAACTGGCTTAGAAAAGCCTAGCTGTTCTTTCGCCTTAATCCTATTAGTAGTCATCTTGGTATTTAACTACGTTCCCAAAGTATCTCAATAAGAGTAGTGTTTTTAGTATATTATGAATAATCTTAGACAATGAGATGAGCTAAGGTCCATCCACCAGAAACAGTCTAAGTAGTCATTTTAACAGGCACACGTGTATATTTTGAAGTGCTTCCCCAAATTACGTACGTGTATATCCTTCACGAAACTCTGATGACGTCAGTGAGTATACTGATAGCACGAGGTGGTAGAAGACTGTATAAACCATGACACTCGGTGATGAATAGACTCTGAAAATGTATATTTGGATTAAAGCTCCACATTTTACATGTGAGTAAACCTAAAACCAGCAGATATTATACTTAGTGTCTTAATTATGATATCACTGAAGCATTAAAAATCATAGTTATTTAACCCAAATGAGAATGCATCCTCCAATCTGGTAAGAGAAATATCTTAATAACATAAAACTTATGGTTACCAAAGGGAAGAGGGGACGGATAAGTTAGGAGTTTGGGATGAACACATGGAAACTACTATATATAAAATAGGTAAACAACACGAACCTACTGTATAGCATAGGGAACTCTACTCAGTATTTTGTAATAACCTATAAGGGAAAAGAATCTGAAAAAGAATAGATATATATATACACATATACACATGTATACACACACACACACATATATATATATGAACCAAATCACTGTGCTGTGCACCTGAAACTAGCACAACATTGTAAATCAACTATCCTTCAATTTAAAAATTCCTTTAAAATAACGCAAAACATAATTCATCTTTGCTATATTCAGAGAAGGAAAATAAAGGAGGATCATAGTTTTAGTTTTCTGGAAAATGGTATCATTAATTTAACCAAATTATTATTTATTTATTTATTTTTGCGGTACGCAGGCCCCTCACTGTTGTGGCCTCTCCCGTTGCGGAGCACAGGCTCCGGACGCCCAGGCTCAGCGGCCATGGCTCATGGGCCCATCCACTCCACGGCATGTGGGATCCTCCCGGACCGGGGCACGAACCCGTGTCCCCTGCATCGGCAGGCGGACTCTTAACCACTGCGCCACCAGGGAAGCCCAATTTAACCAAATTAGATAAGCTAAATACAGGTTTGTTGTTGTTTTAGAAAAAATAATAATAATAAGTGAACACATTCATTCACCTGGAAGAATTCGATATCAACATCACACTGAGTATCTTTGACTAAGTAGAGTGATTGTGTTGTATATAGAAATGGTGGGGAATATAACTCTGGGACTTAGTAATCATACGATGAGATTTTTCAGGGAAATTTATTTTTACTTCAATCAGTAAAATAACCAAACTCAATACAGAAAAGTATATCATTTCTCAAGTCTAATGGGAGTAATTTAATGAGAAGAAAAAAGTTGACAGGCTTTTTGTCAAATGAATACTATCATAAAAAATAGCCATTGTAATCATAATAGCTACCTCTGAGTGTCTGCCACAGACCAGACACTGTGATGGATCCTGCCTTGCCTCCCACTGCAGTCCGCTCATCCCCGCTGCAGACGCAGACCACTTAGTGGGCAGAACACGAATTCAACCCCTAGCTGAATTCATAGCCCAGGTACTTCATTAAGTTATATACTCTCCTGAAATATTTGTCTTTAAAAGTGTAGCAAAAAGGGGACTTCCCTGGTGGTCCAGTGGGTAAGACTCCACGCTTCCACTGCAGGGGGCTCGGGTTCGATCCCTGGTTGGGGAACTAAGATCCCACATGCAGCAAGGCAGGGCCAAAAAAAATAAAATAAAAATACAAAAAGAAGTGTGTCAGTATCAAAACAAATAAGGATGTAAAATAGTTCTAGAGCAATCTTTAAAAAAAAAAAAAGTTTACCAAAAGAAAACATCATATCATATTTGTGCAAAACAGAATCACAAATTTCTCAGAAAAACATAGCAGGGCTTACAGTCAATTTTTATTTTCTTTAAATAGCACTATGTATAGTTCTTCCAATAATGCTGCCATCCATGAAAGTACTGGGGGATCTGGCACTGGAATTGCACATTCCCTTGACAGTCTTCACTGATGGAAAGTTTTTGTCCATTAGAGGTGGATTTCACGTTTAGAAGCAGCCTTGAAAGCTTTCAGAACCTTGTTTTATGCATAAGGTGGGAGATTAAGGCAGGTACTACAACATTTGCACAGAAACTCTTTCACCAAAAGCCCATAGAGCAACGTCAGCGTAGTGAAGGCAGACACACACACACACACACACACACCCGCAATCCCCTGGTTTTGTTTTACACAAAATCTTTCAGATGCATCATGATTTCTCATCACAATGAATTTAATTGAGTATTTTACCCAATACTATGAATTCTCCATGAATAATGTCATCGATATCACAGAAATACATCAACAACCATTTCACTTAGATTTTGGCAAATAAACTTTTCTCCTCGTTGGAGTTTCTACTGCAGACTTTTATGATGTATTTCCAGGTTTTATTGGAAACAACATATTCCATCACCAACTACTATTCTCAAATACACATTATTTTGTCCACTTTACTTGAAAGAGCACAACAAATCTCAAGTTGTTTGCTCAGATCAGTCACAATGTGTGAGACATCTTGGCAGAAACTTCATTTTTTTCTCTTTTTTTTTCATTCAAATTTTGCTTCTTTCAGCCTTAAGTTGTTTTGTTTTAAATGCAAATGTTTTCTTTTATAATTTTAATTATTCAGTCATTATCCTCACAATTAATCTACTTAAATAGCCCAAGTCTCTGTCCAATTCACTATATTATTGGTCCCTTGGGTTCTTAGTATACTATGACTTGAATCTTTACATTAGAGATATTTTAATTGAGAAAAATTAAAAACACAATGGATAGTAAAATAATTACCAACATAAATGCCACAAATAAATAAATATTAACATTTTGTTATGATCATCTTAGATTTTTTGACAATTTACATCGCACTAAAATTTGATGTCTGCTGTATTCCACTCTTTAGTTCACATTTTCATACTTTTTATTGCTCTCTATATGTTAATCCATATATAATACATGAAATTTTTAATTTTTCTTCACTTATAAAAATTACATCATAAGGTATATTATTTTCTATAACTTGCTTTTTTCATTTAACCTAGTCAATTGCCTTTTTACTATCTTGTGGGGAAGTGGCTTTTGTACACAGACTTTAAATTAATATCCTGTTTAATAGAGTTTTAATTTTAAAGCCTAGCTTTTCATAAGATTACAAAGTAAATTTATAAGTCTATTTTCTAAAACCAGCAATTTTGTGAAAAAATTAAAATACTAGCCTGTATTTGTTCCTGAATTAATATTCGATTTATTTATGCATTTGGTACAGTAAATATTTTAAAATATTTACAGAAAATTTAAGCAAACTGTCCTAAATGTTTTTAAATAAAACCACAAATATGATATAGCTGATACTTTCTAGCACTTTAAAACACCCAGGAAGTCAGACTTTCAAATACTCATAAGGAATCCAAACAAAAAAAACTTCCCAAGCACTCAAATGCTGCTTATACATACAATACATCTAAATGGATGGTTCTAAGAAGTCAGATTGCCTTGAGCATCTAAATATTGATCATAAAGTTAAGTTAAAAATTCCTGAGTATTTCAATTAAAATCTCAAATCCTTTTTGTCAGATTCCTTTACATCAGCGGTCCCCAACCTTTTTGGCACCAGGAACCAATTTCGTGGAAGACAACTTTTCCACCCACCTGGGGAGGGTGGTGTGGTTCAGGTGGTAACGCAAGCAATGGGGAGCGGCAGATGAAGCTTCGCTTGCTCACCTGCTGCTCACCTCCCGCTGTTCGGCCCGGCTCCTAACAGGCCACCAACTGGTACCAGTCCGAGGCCAGGGGGTTGGGGAGCCCTGCTTTACATGCTACCCTTTAAAAAGCAGCACAAATACAGGTTAACAAAGTGATTACAAGTCATTACTACACTTGCACTGAATATAAAATTGATGCTGAATTTGGTTTGTTTCTTTCTTTTTTTTTTTTTTTTTTTGGCTGTGTTGGGTCTTCTTTGCTGCGTGTGGGCTTTTCTCTGGTTGCAGTGAGCGGGGGCTACTCTTCGTTGCGACGCTCAGGCTTCTCATTGCGGTAGGCATGCAGTCTTCAGTAGTTGTGGCACACAGGCTCAGTAGTTATGGCTAGTGGGCTGTAGAGTGCAGGCTCAATAGTTGTGGCTCACAGGCTTAGTTGTTCTGCGACATGTGGGATCTTCGCGGACCAGGGCTCAAACCCCTGTCCCCTGCATTGGCAGGCGGGTTCTTAACCACCGTGCCACCAGGGAAGCCCTGGTTTGTTTCTTTATCATCTTCATAATTTATTTGACAAGGAAACAAAATGACCATGTCAAGGTGGCTATTTGGTTAGAGATTAAGTTTACAGATTGTACCAATAGAATTAGGACCTCAATATGTTTATAGATTTAGATTATTAGCCAGAAATTTGAGACCAAAACATAGGAGCCTAAATGTTCCTTCTTATATGGTCCAACAGAGCCAGTGATTATTGGGATGGGGTCTGCTGCTAGGTGTCAGTTGGCCTGTTAGTGAGAAAAGGTTTCTCGCAATGCATCCCATGGACATTTCTTTTTTTTTTTTTTTTGCCATATGCGGGCCTCTCACTGTTATGGCCTCTCCCGTTATGGAGCACAGGCTCTGGACACGCACGCTCAGCATCCATGGCTCACGGGCCCAGCCGCTCCGCGGCATGTGGGATCTTCCCGGCCTGGGGCACAAACCCGTGTCCCCTGCATCGGCAGGCGGACTCTCAACCACTGTGCCACCAGGGAAGCCCCCCGTGGGCATTTCTTAATGGTCACCCTTACCCATTTTTTTCTTAGCATCTCATACTCAACTTTTTGACAAAAGCTTCCTCCTTAAATTTTTACCCTCTGATTTTTCCTAGTGGGACCAATGAAAATAAAATACAATGTACTTACATAGTTTCTGTTGATATACCTATTTTCTGTAGACATTGCTGGAAACCCATAGATGCCTCTGTTTCTATATACTTATGTCTATTTTGAGTAATTATATTATAAACTTGTGCCTCTGACCGGATCTTTATTTTCTTTTCTTGTCCTCTGAATGTCACAACCCCTGGAGGCACTTTCCTCCATAGTGCTGTCTGCAGACATCTTTGAAAGCATTCTCACTTTCTGGTAAGAGCTACACATTTCAAGTACAACTTTATCTTCCCTACCCTGTCACAGGGAATCAATTACTCTTCAAGGAGCCCTGGTTCCTTTTATGGAAAAGAGAGGCCAAATCTGGGTATCAGGGGTGCACATCAGATTGTGATTTATGAGGACTGGAGGAAGACACAGTGGCATTTTAACAGAGCTGGCAGAGACATTTTTTGAAGTTTATGTGGACTGCATGAAGTTCATTTTACCTTTAAATTCAATTTTACTAAGGTCTGTTTAATATCTGTGTTCTAAGGTGAAATGCCTTATCTCTTTTTTCCCTTTCATACTACCATTATTTCACCAGTTTGAAAATGTCATATAAGCTATATCAGATTATATGATTAAGTTATGAGCATATCTAACCTTTGTCTAACTAGATATGATTTGCTAGCTCCTGTATCCATCTCAGCTGCAACTGGGTCTTCTCTTTCTTTAGATAAAGCATTATTTTACAGTCATTTTTGGATAAATATGTTTTTGAGGTCTTTCCATATATATCTACACTATATGTATGTATACAGTATACATAGATAGATATCATACATACATAGTGATTCCTAATATGACTATATCATTATTTATCCATGAGATTTAGTGTTTCTATTTTTTTCACTATTAGAGACAATGCTATAAACAAATATTCTTAAACGTGTCTCTGCTGCCAGGTGCTGGAGTTTCTCTAGGGTCTGTATCTAGAAGTGTAATTATTAGGTTATTCATGCTTCACTTTTAACTTTACTAGATATTGATAAATTGCACTTCAAACTGGGTTGACAATTTTCACTTCCACCAGGGGCATATAAGTTTTTCAATTTCCTCTCATCCTAACCAATACTTGATGTTGTCAGATGTTTCAATTTTTTTACACTTCTGATCACAGGAAATGGCTCTGCTTCATTGTTTTGCTTCACTGCCTTGATTACAAGATTGAGCATCTTTTCATAAGCATCATTAATTGCCATTCAGGGTTCCTGCTTAGGGAATTTCCTGTCCTCATCCTTACCCACTTCTCTTATGTTTTTTTTCTAAATTATGTTATATATTCTAAATATTTATCACATTATATATGCTAACATATATATGTTTCAGGTACTTTACTTTTAGCATTGTGATGTCTTTTATTGTAAAGAAGTTTCATATTTTGATATAGTGAATTCATCAATTTTTTATCATCTATGTTCTGTGTCTTATATAAAAAACCCTTTCTTGCTCTGATATAATAAGGATACTCTACATTTTCAAGTCATTTTATTTTGTTTTTATCTGCAAAGGAAGTTGTCCCAATACTCCCAATATCATCACTGTCCATTTTCCTATTTTCCTTGCTAATTTGTAATGCCTCCTCATGATGTAACAAGATCCATGTGTGTACATACCTATGAGTAGGCTTCTGGGCTCTCTGTGCTTTTGTACAGATCTACTTCTTGTCTATCCCTGTGCCCAACAATACACTTGATTACTGTATACTTAAAACATCTGGTAAGGCAACTCTCTCCTCCTTTGTTTTCTTTTTTCTAGTAGTCTTGGTACTGGTACTCTTCTATAAGATAATTAAATCACTCTGTTAATCTACCCCTTCTCCAATAAAAACCACTTATAATTTGCTTGGAAATTAACAAAATTTATTTTAAAATTTGAAAGAATTATTATCTGAATAATACTGTGTTTTCTTATCCATGCATTTGACCTAACTTGCCATTCATTCTGGTCTCCTGATAATAACAATAAATATCACAGACACCTGCATGTTTTGTTATATTTATGCCTGGAAACTTAAATGTTTTGTTGCCATAGTGTCTTTTTTCTATTTCATTTTGTATTTAGCTATTGCTGCTGAATAGAAACACTACTAGTTTTTATATATTGGTCTTATATCCTGCCACCTTGCTGAATTTCCCAATTAGTTTTAATAGATAGTTTTATATTATCTTGGATTTTTTTTATAGATGATCAAATCCATCAGTCATGTCAACTTTTTTCTCTGCCTTTCCAACTCAGTTTCTGGCCTTATTGCTTTGGCTACCACCTCCAGTACAATGTTAAATGGTAGGATTAATAGCATTCAACGGGAAAATGACAAGAACAAAACAAAAAAATGGACAGTTGGTTTGATTCAAGGTTAATGGAACAGAAAGGAATTAAGGAATTAAATATTATATTTGAAACTATTGATTGTGGTAATCCAGTTTGATGGTAATGATGATGATTATGATGATGGTAATGATGATAGCCAACAATTAATGAGTGAGTGTTACTACATCTCAGACACTGCTAAATATTTTTTATTTGCATCATATTCAATCATTAGGAAAACATATGAGGAAGGTAATTGTTATTATCACCATCTTAGGGGTGCAAAAAATGGGTCCTAGAGAAGTTTAGTGACTTGCTCATGGTGGGACAGCTAGGGACTGGTGGATACAGGACACAAATCCAGGCTTAGAATCCACAACACCAGACCATCAGCTAATTTCTTTAGTTCTAAGAAGGACAGGAATAGAGGTAATGGACAACTCCAGCATAAATCATTTTAAAATCATTTTCACTCCTTTCTTGGGTATGTTTCTGATTATTTTCTCCGGAAGTTTTTAAAAAACAGGATAAAAACCGATGTTCCTTAGATTTCACTTAACAAATAATTCTTGAGCATCAATTATGTGCTAAGCATGAGAGGACATTCAAAAATAAAAACCCAATTTCCTCAGTGAGATTTCAGTATACTGAAGCAGATAAATGAGGATGAGACTAACCATAATTTCAGGCAGAATAAAAGAATTGTTACAGGGGCTTCCCTGGTGGCGCAGTGGTTGAGAGTCCGCCTGCCGATGCAGGGGACACGGGTTCTTGCCCCGGTCCGGGAAGGTCCCACATGCCGCGGAGCGCCTGGGCCCGTGAGCCATGGCCACTGAGCCTGCGCATCTGGAGCCTGTGCTCCACAATGGGAGAGGCCACAACAGTGAGAGGCCCGCATACCACAAAAAAAAAAAAAAAAAAAAAGAATTGTTACAAATAAAAATATAAGCAAAATGCTACTTGGGATAAAAGCCAGGAATAAATTCAGTTACCTTTAAGACACATTCCAGATGGTGATTCTGCAATTCATTCTTTACTTTTCAGCTTTTTGATTGTATGGTCACTGATAAAAGAGGGAAAAGGATAGAGACAGGTGAATTTCTATGGAGGCTTGCCCATGCACTTAATATTTTTAATGAACAGAATAGGAAAATAAAAGGCAGTATACCATCCCACTAAGTAATACTTTTATAAAATATATGATTGCCACTTCAAAAGCCAAAATATCCCATTTTAAAAGTCCAGCACTAGTACAGATATATTCAATCTCTGAATTTTAGTCCTACTGTACAGAGAGAGCTTCATGTTAGAAGTGGATGTGGGTGGTTCTAAAGTTCATTTGCATAATTATTACTAATGCAGAGCAGTGCACATGCAGTAACTAGGACATACTCTTTTTCAAAAGGCCTGAATTTGCACAAGCAAATCTTTGGGAACTTCTTTTAAATACATAGGACGTAATAAAAATAAAGAAAAATGCTGTCAGATGTTGTGGAGTGAAATGAGAGAATCCATCAGTAATGTCTTCAAGGAAAGCAAAAGGCACTGATATTACATAAAGTTGTTAAAAGAATCAGATTTAAGTACTCAGAAATGTTGATACGTTTTACTTGGCTTGTCTTTAATTTTCAGGTATTCATGTTTCTAAAGATCAGTACTTTTAAAATTCACTTTTGACAGTATTGGAGTAATCGTGCATATTGGGCATATTCCTATTATTCTTTTCTTCTCTCTTCAGCACACACTGCACATATTCTAGGGATGGTTTAACTCATTTCTCTGCATTCTGTTGGTTTTACGTTGATTGTGAGATGCTTTTCTGAAGAATTGAGGGAAGCCTGACAACAGCCTAGGCATCATTGTAGGAGCTATATGGTCGTTCATGTTGGAAACCACTTTTACTTTTTCATGTGGGAAAAATAGAGCTTTGTTTTATTTTCAACTTGACTTAGATAGAGTTTTAATGTGACTAAGAAGTTATGACTCATGCAGTTGTTGGCCTTTAATTATCACAAGCCTAAGATCCATCCAAAGCCCACTCTTCTGTGGGATTTCCAGCAGTTGTGAGCCTTGGGCACACCAGGCTTCCTTCTCTGCCCTCAAGGTGTGTGGGAATCACTGTCTGATCAGAGCTGATGAAAGTCAGAACAGCACCTGTGCTCTCTGCACTCCTCAAAATGTTCCTCAGGGTGACTTTCCCTCTGACACTCTTTTTGTCTATTTACTTGTACCATAATTTCCTTCTAGAACAGCTGATGGCTGCGTTCACAAACGAACAATGTGTTTTTGCCTGGGTGTACTGTCTTTCTAAAACAAAGTGAGAAATTATAACATGAAACATCCTGATAAGACTACTTTTCCTGCTGAGCTCATGCTCTACTAAAAATCCCTGAGGCATCCATTGTTGGGTTTTATAGACTACTCTTGAAAATTCACAGCCAAAACTTTTTAAAGTGTTTAGCAAAAGAAAGAAAAAGAAAAAAGAAGGAGGAATCCAATATGAAACAAATACACTTGGGATGGAATTGACTCAGAAAAAAAAATCATCAGAATAGAGCATTTGCAAGAAACAGGGAAGGATAATGTCAGAAAGAGAGTGTTGTGTATGCCTAGAGGCCAAGGGTGCAGGAAAATGGAATGGAAAAGTTCCCATTGCTACCCACAGGAACTTCTCATGCTACAGCTCATCACACAGCAGGCCATGAGTGAGAATAACAGGCGGCCAGGTAGCTGCCTCAGCTGCCAAGAAAGATAAGGAAGTGCAAAGAACAAAGGATGAAAGAGGTTAGAACCTAAAATAAGGTAGACTAAGAGGAGTGGGGGGCCTTTAAATGTGAACCACAAGTGAGGCTGAACAAAGTACAAGTTGCTGCTGAAAGGATGTTGTTAATAAAATTACATGCAGCTACATACTGCATAGAGATCTATTGTCATTGCATGATATGTATGAAGAACCCATACCATTAAGGGCATAACCAATATGTCTTCTTCATTTTCTCAGAATTTATATGATGAGATAAATCAAGTAGGTGTCCAAAGATATGACTCAGTTAAAAATTCTGATACATGTAAAATAACCGAGGTTTGATCCTTTTAGCAAAAGGTTTCATGCTATGATTGGAATAGTGCTCTTGCCTGGAGTTACTTACTCTTTGCTCCAGGATATAATCTAGAGCCTACGACTGGGTCCACCTCAAGGATGCCTCCGCACTTTACAAGAGTTCAAGTGAACCTCTGAAACTGTGTATTATGGTGAGTTTCCAGCAACAGGCAACCATGAAAAGAATTCAATAGAAAGATCATTTTAAATTTTAAAAACTGTGGCATGACCAGCTTATCTAATAATCAGCACTCTCTTATTATATACAAGTCTCTTCTCACCCTCCATTTTCTCGTCTATGGAAGGAAATATTCAATAGCAATAATGGCAAACTCATTGGGTAATTGTGAAGATTAATATGAGACAATAAACATAAAGCACTTATCAGAAAAACTGGCCATTTGTTGAACTAGAAATGATTCAACAAACATTAGCTTTTATTATTTTTATATTATCAGACCATTTCAATTTAGACCACCTTTGTATATACAACAACTAACAACACATCAGTGCAGAGTTACTAATAGAAACTGAATAACACTTCCTGACTGAATAAATTAGTACATGGAAAGAAACTGTTCCTGCCCCCAGGATGAGCTTGATCAACTGGGATAGATAAAACAGTTAATTGACATTTACAAAAGAATGTACTAGATGCTATCAAATGAGCAATTCAGAGTACTGAAAGTGAGACTTACCTTTCTAACAATATAATGGAACATGTAACCTGAAATCCTCTTAAAATATCACTTAAAGAGCCCATAACTGAACTGGCAAGAATGTAAGGGAGCTCCTCAAAGGCCAAGATTAAGGGGAAATCATGCCTACAGAGAGAAGGTAGTTGGCATCTGCCATGTGCTTCTGCCAATGCTCAGAGGCCTAGAGCTTAGATCACACATACATAGGGGAAAGGAGGCAGAAAACTACTCTGCAAAGTGAGAGACTAAAGAAATTAATTTCTTTCAGCAATGGGTCTCACTTGAGGGAAGAAAAAGTCTGTGCTGAGAACGACAATGTGTGAACAATTTAGAAAGAAGGGTTGAGGTACACTTCATCAGAATTCCATAAAGAATAAAAAATATGGGGAAGAGGGAATATTCCCGAACATGATTGTTAAGAAATTTCTAGAATTAAAGATGCCAATTTTCTGATTTAGGTAGCCACGTTTATCCCAAATGGATAAATACAAAGAAATACATACACATCACAGGCAAACTGTACAACACAGAAGATTCTTATAAGAAACCCAAACCAATAGGAAAGTAAATAACCTAAGAAGGAATGACGCTTAAACTATAACTTCTCAATGACAACAAGGCAATACAGAAGGCAGTAGAATAATGATTTTAAAGTGCCAAGGGATAAATTACTGACAAGTATAATTATATGTCTTTCAAGAGCAAAGTCAAAACAAATATATAATTAGTCATTCCAAAAAATAAATGCAAAACCTAAAACAAAAGAATTTCTGACCAAGACACCCTCACACATGTATTTGTCTAAAAGTATTAAGTGTTAAGTATTTGTACTTAAATAAAAAGGCAAATGATCCCAGAAGGAATACCTTGCTTGAAAGAAAAGAAAGAATGGTGAGCATAATTAGGCAAAGATAAGCAAATAAATGCAAAAAAAAGCTAATTTTAATAGTGTTAAAAGCTATTGAAAACAGCTCTACCCACCACCAGTCCCTCCCATCAGGAAGCCTGCATAAGCCTCTTAGATAGCCTCATCCACCAGAGGGCAGACAGCAGAGGCAAGAAGAACTACAGTCCTGCAGCCTGTGGAAAAAAAACCACATTCACAGAAAGACAGACATGATGAAAAGGCAGAGGGCTATGTACCAGTTGAAGGAATAAGCTAAAACCCCAGAAAAACAACTAAATGGAGATAGGCAACCTTCCAGAAAAAGAATTCAGAACAATGGTAGTGAAGATGATCCAGGACCTTGGAAAAAGAATGGAGGCAAGGATTGAGAAGATGTGAGAAATGTTTAACAAAGACCTAGAAGAATTAAAGAACAAACAAACAGAGATGAACAATACAATAACTGAAATATAAACTACACTAGAAGGAATCAATAGCAGTCTAACTGAGGCAGAAGAACGGAAAAGTGACCTGGAAGACAGAATAGTGGAATTCACTGCTGCGGAACAGAATAAAGAAAAAAGAATGAAAAGAAATGAAGACAGCCTAAGAGACCTCTGGGACAACATTAAACGCAACAACAGTCACATTATAAGGGTCCCAGAAGGAGAATAGAGAGAAAAAGGACCCGAGAAAATATTTGAAGAGATTATAGTTGAAAAAGTCCCTAACATGGGAAAGGAAATAGCCACCCAAATGCAGGAAGCGCACAGAGTCCATACAGGATAAACCCAAGGAGAAACATGCCGAGACACATATTAAACAAATTGGCAAAAATTAAAGAAAAAGAAAAATTATTGAAAGCAACAAGGGAGAAATGACAAATAACATACAAGGGAACTCCCATAAGGTTAACAGCTGATTTCTCAGCAGAAACTCTACAAGCTAGAAGGAAGTGGCATGACATATTTAAAGTGATGAAAGGGAAAAACCTACAACCAAGATTACTCTAACCGGCAAGGATCTCACTCAGATTCCATGGAGAAATCAAAAGCTTTACAGACAAGCAAAAGCTAACAGAATTCAGCACCACCAAACCAGCTCTACAACAAAGCTAAAGGAACTTCTCTAAGTGGGAAACACAAGAGAAGAAAAAGACCTACAGAAACAAACCCAAAACAATTAAGAAAATGGTAACAGGAATTTACAAATCGATAATTACCTTAAACATGAATGTATTAAATGCTCCAACCAAAAGACACAGGCTCACTGAATGGATACAAAAATAAGACCCATGTACATGTTGTCTACAAGAGACACACTTCAGACCTAGGGACACATACAGACTGAAAGTGAGGGGATAGAAAAAGATATTCCATGCAAATGGAAATCAAAAGAAAGCTGGAGTAGCAGTGTTCATATTAGATAAAATAGACTTTAAAAATAGACTTTAAAATAAAGAATGTTACAAGAGACACGGGAGGACACTACATAATGATCAAGGGATCAGTCTAAGAAGAAGAAACAGCAATTATAAATATATATGCTCCCAACATGGGAACACCTCAATACATAAGGCAACTGCTAACAACTATAAAGAGGAAATCAACAGTAACTCAATAATAATGGGGGACTTTAACACCTCACTTACACCAATGGACAGATCATCCAAACAGCAAATAAATAAGGAAACACAAGGCTTAAATGACACAATAGACCAAAAAGATTTAATTGATATTTATAGGACATACCATGCAAAAACAGCACATTACACTTTCTTCTCAAGTGTGCATGGCACATTCTCCAGGATAGATCACATTTGGGGACACAAATCGAGTCTCAGTAAATTTAAGAAAACTGAAATCATATCAAGCATCTTTTCAGACTGCAACACAATGAGATTAGAAATCAATTATAGGGAAAAAATTTTTAGAACAGAAACACATGGAGGTTAAACAATACCTTACTAAATAATGAAGAGATCACTGAAGAAATCAAAGAGCAAATCAAAAAATACCTAGAGACAAATGACAATGAAAATACGATGATCCAAAACCTATGGGATGCAGCAAAAGCAGTTCTAAGAGGGAAGTTTATAGCTATACAAGTTATACCTCAAGAAACAAGAAAGATCTCAAATAAACAATCTAACCTTACACCTAAAGGAACTAGAGAAAGAACAACAAACAAAACCCAAAGTTAGCAGAAGGAAGGAAATCATAAAGATCAGAGTAGAAATAAATGAAATAAAAACAAAGAAAACAACAGCAAAGATCAATAAAACTAAAAGCTGGTTTGTTGAAAAGATAAACAAAATTGATAAAACGTTAGCCAGACTCATCAAGAAAAAGAGGGAGAGGACTCAAATCAGTAAAATTAGAAATGAAAAAGGAGAAATTACAACAGACACCACAGAAATACAAAGCATCCTAAGAGACTACTACAGGCAACTCTATGCCAATAAAATGGACAACCTGGAAGAAATGGACAAATTCTTAGAAAGGTAGAACCTTCCAAGACTGAACCAGGAAGAAATGGAAAATATAAACAGACCAATCACAAGTAATGAAATTAAAAGTGTGATTTAAAATCTTCCAATAAACAAAAGTCCAGGACCAGAGGGCTTCACAGGTGAATTCTATCAAACATTTAGAGAAGAGCTAACAACCATACTTCTCAAATTCTTCCAAAAATTTGCAGAGGAAGGAACACTCCCAAACTCATTCTATGAGGGCACCATCACCCTGATACCAAAACGGGACAAAGATACTACAAAAAAAGAAAATTACAGACCTATATCACTCATGAATATAGATGCAAAAATCCTCAACAAAATACTAACAAACAGAATCCAACAACACATTAAAAGGATCATACACCATGAACAAGTGGAATTTATCCCATGGATGCAAGGATTCTTCAATATATGCAAATCAATCAATGTGATACACCATATTAACAAATTGAAAAATAAAAACCATATGATCATCTCAATAGATGCAAAAAAAGCTTTTGACAAAGTTCAACACCATTTTTGATAAAAACTCTCCAGAAAGTGGGCATAGAGGGAACCTACCTCAACACAATAAAGGCCATATATGACAAACCCACAGCCAACATCATTCTCAATGGTGAAAAACTGAAAGCATTTCCTCTAAGATCAGGAACAAGACAAGTGAACTCTCACCACTATTTTTCAACATAGTTTTGGAAGTCCTAGCCACGGCAATCAGAGAAGAAAAAGAAATAAAAGGAATACAGATTGGAAAAGAAGAAGTAAAACTGTCACTGTTTGCAGATAATATGATACTGTACATAGAGAATCCTAAAGATGCCACCAGAAAACTACTAGAGCTAATCAATGAATTTAGTAAAGTTGCAGGATACAAAATGAATGCACAGAAATCTCTTGCATTCCTATACACTAATGATCAAAAATCTGAAAGAGCAATTAAGGAAAAACTCCCATTTACCACTGCAACAAAGAGAATAAAATACCTAGGAATAAACCTTCCTAGGGAGACAAAACACCTGTATGCAGAAAACTATAAGACACTGATGAAAGTGATTAAAGATGATACAAACAGATGGAGAGATATACCATGTTCTTGGATTGGAAGTATCAATATTGTGAAAATGACTATACTGTCCAAAGCAACCTACAGATTCAATGCAATCCCTATCAAATTACCAATGGCATTTTTTACAGAACTAGAACAAAAAATCTTAAAATTTCTATGGGGACACAAAAGGCCCCGAATAGCCAAAACAGTCTTGAGGGAAAAAAACGGAGCTGGAGGAATCAGACTCCCTGACTTCAGACTATACTACAAAGCTACAGTAATCAAGAGAATACAGTACTGGCAGAAAAACAAAGACATAGATCAATGGAACAGGATAGAAAGCCCAGAGATAAACCCACACACCTATGGTCAAGTAATCTATGACAAAGGAGGCAAGGATATACAATGAAGAAAACACATTCTCTTCTATAAGTGGTGCTGGGAAAACTGGCCAGCTACATGTAAAAGAATGAAATTAGAACATTCCCTGACACCATACAGAAAAATAAACTCAAAATGGATTAGAGACCTAAATGTAAGACCGGAAACTATAAAACTCTTAGAGGAAAACATAGGAAGAACACTCTTTGACATAAATCACAGCAGAATCTTTTTTGACCCACCTCCTAGAGAAATGGAAATAAAAATAAACAAATGGGACCTAATGAAACTTAAAAGCTTTTGCAAAGCAAAGGAAACCACAAACAAGCTGAAAAGACAACCCTCACAATGGGAGAAAATATTTGCAAATGAATCAATGGACAAAGGATTAATGTCCAAAATATATAAACAGCTCATGCAGCTCAATATTAAAAAAACAAACAACCCAATCAATAAATGAGCAGAAGACCTAAATAGACATTTCTCCAAAGAAGACATACAGATGGCCAAGAATCACATGAAAAGCTGCTCAACATCACTAATTATTGGAGAAATGCAAATCAAAACTACAATGAGGTATCACCTCACACCAGTTAGAATAGACATCATCAGAAAATCTACAAACAACAAATGCTGGAGAGGGTGTGGAGAAAAGGGAACCCTCTTGCACTGTTGGTGGGAATGTAAATTGATACAGCCACTATGGAGAACAATATGGAGGTTCCTTAAAAATCTAAAAATAGAATTTCTATATAACCCAGCATCTCACTACTGGTCATATACCCAGAGAAAACCATAATTCAAAAAGACACATGCACCCCAATGTTCACTGCAGCACTGTTTACAATAGCCAGGTCATGGAAGCAACCTAAATGCCCATTGGCAGACGAATGGATAAAGAAGATGTGGGACATATATACAATGGAATATTACCCAGCCATAAAAAGGAATGAAATTGGGTCATTTGTAGAGACGTGGATGAACCTAGAGACTGTCATGCAGAGTGAAGTCAGAAAGAGAAAACAAAATATCGTATATTAACGTATAAATGTGGAACCTAGAAAAATGGTACTCATGAACTGGTTTGCAGGGCAGAAATTGAGACACAGATACAGAGAACAAACGTATGCACACCAAGGGGGGAAAGCAGTGGGGGGTAGGGGTGGTGGGATGAATTGGGAGATTGGGATTGACATGTACACACTAATGTGTATAAAATGGATAACTAATAAGAACCTGCTGTATAAAAAAATAAATTACATTACATTTAAAAAATACTACTGAAAGACAGCAACAAATACATTTTGATGGGATTACCAGAATAAAATTGTTTCAAAGAAATGGGAAAATTTCCTCAAAGGAACATCTCGGATGCAAGAAAGAATGGTTAGCAAAGAAGAGTAACCACATAGATAAATCTAAACAAACTGTGACTAAAAATGATTGAACATACTATTTAATTTGCACATTAAATAAAATCACTTAAAACCTGGGCAACAAGCATATCAGTTGCTGTTGGTGGTGGTGGTGATCAGCGGTAAGGTGCTCAAAGGTCCTTGTATGATTCCAAAGGAGGGTAAATATATTGATTAAATTTAAATGTTAAGTTAAATATGCATAGCAGAAGTTATAGTAAGCACCAGAATAAAAGAATTCAAAAGTACAATTCCAAAACTAGTAGACAAGAAAAATAATCTAATTAATTCATAAAGTCTGAAAGTAGAAACATTAGAAGAAACAAAATAAAACAACTAGATTACTAACCTGATTAGTTGAAAACAGACTACATGCTCCAATTAAAAGATAAATATTGACAGATTTTTTTAACTCACTATATTATACTTATAAGAAGCCCACTTAAAAATATAACACAGTTATACTGAGAAGAAAATTATGAGAAAATATATAACAAGAAAACTAACCAGAAGGAAGTTGATGTAATTATATTAAAGGCAGACAAAATAGATTTTAAAACAAAAAAGGCTGTGAGAGATAAAGAGGGTTGTTGCACAAAATAAAACATTGAAAATTGGCAGAACTACAAGAAGAAATGGACAAATCCAGTATGCTAAGAAGTCAAGGGTAACAATGCATCCTCGGCAATTCTGAGAAGGCTTTAGGAAAGGAAGGAAGATTCTGTGCTGGGCCTCGAAGGATCCCAGGTGTTGGCCAGATAAGTAGGATAAAACTGATAACAGAAAACAACTGCGCAGACACAGAGAACATAGCATTTTTGAAAAACTGCAAGTACCTGGGTGTGATTCAGTGCACACAGCACAGGCTGTATCAAGGAGAAAGTGAAGGACCACAAGTAGGAGTTTACGTGCTTTGTCAGACTTTATCCTGAAACAAGTGAGACCAGTGAAGGATGGTAAGCAGATGAGTGCCATGATCAGATTTTGATTTGAGGTCAGTCATTCTGGTGGCCTGAGCGTGGTGGCCCAGGCTGGACTGATGATGAACCATAAGTGTTTCTGGTCTCAGGAGTGGGGGACGCTGAATTAGTGACAGCAAACCCCCAAACCACTGTCATTCCACGTAACGTGGCATTAGTTCTCTCAGGTGTTCCCAGATGATAAGAGTTTCCTGCTCAACCTAGCCTTGGCAATGTCCATGGTCTGGCCATTTACAGGGATGCTC
This sequence comes from Mesoplodon bidens, assembly GCF_964165515.1. Classification (NCBI taxonomy): domain Eukaryota; kingdom Metazoa; phylum Chordata; class Mammalia; order Artiodactyla; family Ziphiidae; genus Mesoplodon; species Mesoplodon bidens. The sequence goes on along the minus strand of NC_138168.1, from coordinate 11,815,382 downwards.
TGCTTTCCTGCCACATTGCATTCCTAGAGCATCCTTCATTCACCCATCTATCCCCTATCATTCAATATTTGTTGAGCAAACTACTGCAAGACACACTTTTGCAGGCATTGGGGATACAGCAGTGGGCAAAAGGAGGAAAATCCCTGCCTGCATGGAGCCACATTCTTTGTGTCTGTGCGTATGTCTGCGTGTGTGTAGGAGGATACAGACAATGAACACAATACCCAAGTGATTTCTAAAGGACATTAGAAAGTGGTAAGTACTGTGGAAATATTTAAAAAGGCTAGAGAGTTAGAAAGTCCCTGAGCAAACAAGGGATTACAGTTTTAAGTAGGAGGTCACAGCAAGCAGTCTTGCTGAAAAGGAAATATCTGAACTAAGACTTGAAAAAGCAGTGAGGAAGGAAGCCATGCAAATATTAATATCTGAAGGAAGAGTTTCCAGGCAGAAGCAGAGTTGCTTGAACATTTGTATTCTCTTGACTCAAATGAGTCAAAACAATTATTCTGACACTTGAAATTTTGCCTTTGGTGCTTCCTAGGAAACATGTATGTTTTACATACCTCCCCCTCCTGTAGGATCAATATATCACATTTAAAGAGGAAGTGATTTAGAAAACAGCCATGAAGACACAGTTACCCAGTGCCTTGACGTTTTCCTGTTTCTCTGCTGGCATTCAGCCCAACAGCTGTCACCCTTACCTCTGATAATTTGGGTCCTGCTCAGCAGCTTGAGTGGCACTGAGCTTTGAGAGATGGTCATAACATCTTTGTCAGAAAAGATGTGCAAATTGCTCCAAGAGATTACATCTCAAGTTTTTTTTTCTGAAAGCAAGACAAGACAAATTTCTTTATAAATCTAATGTTAAGAGTTGGTGAAATGAATTTCCCTCCAGCTTTGTCCTGGTTGGCAATTCTTCTGGGATAACGTGGATTGTGTTCAGGATTTTTCATGGAGACTGGCAGACCTGTCAGATGAAGTGAAAACTAGCAAAACGATATAAAGAATATTATTCACACAAAACAATGCCTATTAGATGCTAAAGAAGAAAATTTGTTTTACCTAGAAGGAAATGCAGGTGCTTTAGGTTGGTTGTCTTATACTGATTACCAAAAATAATATTTTGAATTCGGTATGATAACCTCAGAGTAGGAATTAATCTCGGAGGGTAAATAACATGGTCACACAACTGTCATGTGTTCAGATAGGGATTTGAATTGGATCTGCCCCTGGAAACTAATGGCCAAACTCTAAAGCAATCAGATACTGTCAGCTAAGCCACACCCATAGCCATCAGCGGTTTCCTTCTTCATGGAGAAGGGCAAGCAGTGCTTATCACCTGGGGTGCCCGTGAGAACACACACATGGAGGCCTCAGTAGGTTTATGGCGGGGTCCAGACTTTGTTTGTTTGTTTTCTAATTTAGGTAATTAATGTATTTTTTAAATTGAAGTATAGTTGATTCACAATGTTGTGTTAGTCTCAGGTATACAGCAAAGTGATTCAGTTATATATATGTATTCTTTTTATATATAAAAAGGATCTTTTTCAGATTCTTTTCCCTTATAGGTTATTCAAAAATATTGAGTATAGTTTCCTGTGTTTTACAGTAGGTCTTTGTTCTTTATCTATTTTATAAATATATAGTAGTTTGTATATGTTAATACCAAATTCTGGACTTATCCCCCCGCCTTCTGCTTTGCTAAGCGTAAGTTTGTTTTGTACATCTGTGGGTCTATTTCTGTTTTGTAAATAAGTTCACTTGTATCTTTTTTTTTCAGATTCCACATACAAGGGATATCATATGATATTTGTCTTTGTCTGGCTTACTTTACTTAGCATGATAATCTCTAGGTCCATCCATGTTGCTGCAAATGGCATTATTTCATTCTTTCTTATGGCTGAGTAGTATTCCATTGTATATCTGCACCACAGCTTTATGCCTTCATCTGTCAATGGACATTTATTGCTTCCATGTCTTGGCTATTGTAAATAATGTTGCTATGAACATAGGGGTGCATGTATCTTTTTGAATTATGTTTTTTTCTGGATATATGCCCAGGGGTGGGGATTGCTAGATCATATGGTAGCTCTATTTTTAGTTTTTTAAGGAACCTCCATACTGTTCTCCATAGTGGCTACACCAACTTACTTACCAACTACTCCCACCAACAGTGTAGGAGGGTTCCCTTTTCTCCACACCCTCTCCAGAGTTCATATTTTTAAAAAGCTCTACAGTGATGTGGATGCTCAGCCCAGGTCAAGAACCACCACAGAACATGCTGCTTAAACCTCAGCTGGGCTGCAAGATGACAGGGATGCTGCCTGTGCTTCTCATGAGCTATTCAGATGCATGCCATCGAAAGCCTGCTTTTTTGTGTGGGGTAGCAGGGGGAGAGCAGGACTTTTTGAAGAGGAAAAAGACAGCATGCAGTTATGAAGTTTATCTAAGCAAATACAAAACCAAAGGCAGCTAGGACAGTAACTGATACTTTGAATTATTAATTACATGTACAATATAATGCACTCAATTTACATGTTATTCAACCACTGATGATGTATTTATAACCTACCTGTAATAGGCCTAACGCATTTATTTAATGTTTAACTATGTATATTGAAATTGTTAGTCTTTTTAAAAAATGGATAAAAGGACTTTAAAGGCTGTTCTCTTACATCCAGAATAATCCTTCATTCTCAAAGGATTTATAAAGTGTTACAACTCAAAGTTTTTGTAGCTACTCCAGAAAACTACTTACTTACTAGAAAATTCAGAGTTGGACAGTGCAGAGATTTTTCTTTTATTTTCAAACAGTGTGCTTGAGTTACAAAACTTAATGGTCTCAATATAGATATGAGTTGAGTTCTAAAGGTTCATTTCTTACCAAGCCTATTAAATTGTAACGATGTTATTTGTAAGTTACAATAACGTGCCCGATAAGAATTTTAAAGGTCACATTGTAATTGAAATGTAATATAATTGCCCTGAAACATAGTAGAAAACAATACTTGTTTAATTCTAGTATTTAAATCAAGCTTTTAAATTGAATACCTATAGTGGGTATAAAAGCATTGTTGGGAATATCAGACTGAAAGCCAGTTGTAAGTTTGTGTGTGTACTGTACCCTAAAGGCACTCTGTACAGAACACTTACTCAATAAAATGTGTTGATGATGATCTCCATTATATGTTAGAGGAAGATCCTTGAAGACGATCACAAAGAAATACCTAGGTATTGGAGGAAAAAAAAAAACCTTTAGCGTAGCGGTTCTCAAATCTAAATTAATAAGCAACTAAGGAGCTGTTTTATTTATTTATTTATTTTTTTTATTAGTTTCTGCTTTATAGCAAAGTGAATCAGTCATACATATACATCTGTTCCCCCATCCCTTCCCTCTTGCGTCTCCCTCCCTCCCACCCTCCCTATCCCACCCTTCCAGGCGGTCACAAAGCACCGAGCTGATCTCCCTGTAAGGAGCTTTTTTTAAATGCAGATTATGAGCCTCATACTCAGAACGTCAGAAATCCAGGAGCCTATATTTTTAACAAATACACAGTAAGAGGCAGTAAAAGTTTGTCCAAAACCGTTCTGCTTTTCACTTGTTATCCTTGTATAATTTTTAATAACACCCACTTCTATTCTCAGTGTGCTAGTTTGAATGCTAAATTATGGTCAGCTGGAGTTTAGAGTGCCTGAAATTTCCTAAACTCTCCCAAGAGGTAAAAAGTGACGCTGCTAGAATTCTTAGGCATGTCCCCTCCCCCCCGCAATAGTCACTGGTACCCTCAGCTGTGTGCTGGTCACTGAGGCACCTCTCAGAAATGTACAGAAAGTACTGTAGTATTTCAGAAGTTCTGTAGAAGCCACTCTGAAGGAAGGCCCATTTGGTGTTCTGTTGCTGAGCAATTCTGAGTCCTTTTTTTTTCCAGTAATTTCTTAACCCCCATATTCTGGTATGACAGTCATCTTAGAAGGTCATTCCAAGTAAAATGGAAGGAAGAGTAAGACACCCAATGCAGAAAGCAGAACACAGTTGGGTGACAGTGAGAAAAGCAAACTATTCCAGGAGGAGAAGAAGAGGGTGAAAGCATAACATTGGTTCACTTTGGAGCCCAAGATAATGGGGAAAAGAATTGGAATTTCACTGTACCTGTCATGGGAGTTTTTGCAGATTTTTGTAAGAAAATGAGGGCCAGTGAGAGCTGAAACCATTAGTTTCTTTTTTCTTGGTTAACGAAGAGAATATGTATGAAATACTTGGTAAACAAGGAAGGCTGGGAACCATTTTGAGAGTTATGGGGTTCAACAAAAATAGAACCAAGAGAAGAGGTAGAAAAAGAGAAGGAAAAAGGAAGAGAGGAAGCCCTAAATGGTTGCGAGCCAGCTGGGGCTGCAGCAGGACAGGCCCTGGAAACGTGAGGAGGTCCAGGGTCACAGCCGAATGTTCATGCGGGCAGCAGGGGTTGGGTGGAAACTTTTCGAAGACTAATTTTAAGATTAAATGACCTTCCTAGGCAATGTTTTTACCTGATAATACCTTTATTTAAAGACTGAAGCTGGGCTTCCCTGGTGGTGCAGTGGTTGAGAGTCCACCTGCCGATGCAGGGGACACGGGTTCATGCCCCGGTCCGGGAAGATCCCACATGCTGCAGAGCGGCTGGGCCCGTGAGCCATGGACGCTGAGCCTGAGTGTCCAGAGCCTGTGCTCCGCAACAGGAGAGGCCACAACAGTGAGAGGCCCGCGTACCGCAAAAAAAAAAAAAAAAAAAAAAGTTATTTTTAATAACCATATACTATTTCAACTTAACCTGTCCCGAAATTTCTCAGCAATGATCATTCTTCCTTGAGACACTTAAGATTCTTTTTCTCTTATACATAATATTAAAATGAATATTGCTGTGCATAAGGCTTTTCCTTATTCCAATTGTTTGCTGAGGCTACATTCATAATAGTAAATTACTGGGTCAAGCGGCAGGAGTATTTTTGAGGCAACATGATACATATTTCCAAATTACTTTGAAAATAAACTTGTACTCTTTACACATATTCTGCAGAGTGTAAAGTTCTTTATCATGTTTTACTATTTTGACAACAAAATACATTATTTTTCTTCATTTACATCACTGATTACTAGTCGAGTCAAACTTATTTACCTGTCCTTCTCCTTCTTTGTAAGTTTGCTATTTGTGTTACTGCCTCTTTACTAATTGGGATCATAATGTTTTTCTTAAAGGTTTGAAAGAGTTTTGTTTTGGGTTTTTTTTTTCAAAGAGTTTTGTAGTCTATGGCTGTCATACATTATTAACGGTACTATATATTTTCCAGCCTGATTGTGATCTACCTTTTTGATTTCAGTGTACTCTTTTGGATCACACAGAAATTTAACGGTTTTTATTGAAGTATGGTTGATTTACAACATTGTGTTAGTTTCAGGTGTACAGCATAGTGATTTGGTTTTATGCCGATTCTTTTCCGTTATAGGTTATTGCAAGATATTGGGTATAATTCCTCACTGTGCTATACAGTAAATCCTTGTTGTTTATCTATGCTGTGTAGAGTAGTTTGTATCTGTTAATCCTATAATCCTAATTTGTGCCCCCTCCTTCTCCTTTGGAAACCATAAATTTGTCTTCTATGTTTGTGAGTCTGTTTCTACTTTGTATATAGATTCATTTGTATTATTTTTTAGATTCCACATATAAGTGATATATAGTATTTGTCTTTCTCTGTCTGACTTATTTCACTAAGCATAATGTCATCTAGGTCCATCCTCATTGCTGCAAATGGCATTATTTCATTCTTTTTTATGGCTGAGTAGTATTCTGTTGTATATATGTACGACATCTTCTTGTTTCCATGTCTTGGCTACTGTGAATAGTGCTGCTATGCACATAGGGGTGCATGTACCTTTGCAAATTAGAGTTTTCTCTGGATATATGCCCAGGAGTGGGATTGCTGGATCATATGGCAATTCTATTTTTAGTTATTTGAGGAACCTCCATACTGTTCCCAGTGACTGTACCAATTTACATTCCCAGCAACAGTGTAGGAGGCTTTCTTTTTCTCCACACCCTCTCCAGCATTTATTATTTCTAGACTTTTTGGTGATGGTCATTCTACTGTGTTATTTTGTACATGCTTTTAAAAGTACATCCTCATATTGATTTTCTATATTAATAATTGATATTTTTATGTATTTTAGAATGTTTGGGGCTTCATTATTTACAGCTAGCCCCAATATATATGGAATTTCCTTTTGTTGGTGAACTGTGTGAGACAAAGATTTAAGATTATTTTTTCTTCGTACATAAGCACTTGCCCTACAATTTATTAATCTTTCCCTTCTCCACTATATTTCCTTCATTATAAGTAAAATGACCTTTGTGTATATTTCATTCTGGGCTATTTCTTTTATTTCTTTGATATGTGTATGTATTCTCATGATGTTGCAGACCATCTTATACTTTATATTTTTATAAAAATATAAACGTTCAGAGCAGTTTGTGACAAGTCAGGTTAAATTATTCTGCTTTACTTGGAGTAGAGATTCTGAGCTTCAACCTTTATGTACAAAATAGGTTAGCTCAGGGTTCTAAGCAACCAAGTGAAAACTTTTCATAAAAAGTGAGTTTTAGGAGGAAGTCACTTAAAAGACGTAGTGCTTGAAACCCACATCATTAGAGATTAAAGGCTTAGCGGTGCCTCTCTTCTTTAGTTATTTCTAAGCACCTTTCACGCTGTGACACCAGTGGAGATGGAGGCTTTTCTTTTCCTAAGTGATTAGTATATACAGTGAACCAAGACAAGTAATTATCGTGACCCTTGAAATGTTAACATACAGGAACATTGCCAGGGTATTATTTTTAGACAGGTCTCCTAAATAGCTTTCTACTTAATCTTTTCAATAACACATATTGTGAAAATTGTTAGCCTTCAGTTTAGTTCTAAAGCTGCCTGAGAGCCGGCCTTGCATCTTACCGCTGGAGGGTGAGGATGGAGAGTTCCCATGAGAGACCAGCTCAGAAGGCCAGAGCCACCGCTGACAAAGCCAGAGCTTGAGGCCACGCCTCCTGAACACCATTAATTACCCTCAACCCATTAATCAACCCTGCCCTCACAGCCTTCGTACGTTTCCATGCCATTGTTCCCTTGGCTCATTGAAACAGAGTCATAGTAGCTCTTCATCTTCATTCAGCATAGATATGTGTATTTTCTTGTATTGGAAACAAAAGTACCACACAGCCCAGTCTGAGCCAGCAATGTTAATAAAAATGTGATGACAAGCAAAGACATTTTCTTCCACAAGTGCCTTTACCTAGTATATACATTTGTTCAACTTTTCTATCATCTTTATTTTCCCCTAGACATTTAAAAATATGTGAAGGAATATAGTTTATCTGCAGCAGATTTTTCATATCCATTTCCATTTAACCATGTCTCCAGAAAGCACTTATCAACAGAAGCTAAGCATATGGACTTTCTAAAATTAAGAAAAGCTTTTTGGAACTTGAAGAGACTTTTTCTAGCACTGAATGCAGCAAGCCATAGTGAATTATTCAAATACAGGAGGTCAAAGGAGTGGAGGAGACAATTTCATGCTTTAGAACCAAAATTCTATAAGTTAACATATGATGATATTAAGGATTATTTAATTTGGGGGCATGGATGCGAATCAGTGAATTGAAGAAATTCTTACAAATCTTCCTATCTTCCTTTTTAAAATTAAAACGTATCTGCTAATTTGAATATAGCACCTGTGCTCTACTCTGATGTTCAACATTCTTTTTATAAGTTTAGAAAAATGCATCTAATTTCACAAATATTCCTCACGGTCTGCAATTTAAATTATATACATATAAGTTAATATTCTTATGGAATTGAATATGTAAAGTAGAAAAATCCTAAACAGACCTGACCTGCAAGCATCCTTGTGATATTTTAAATCTGTGCATATTTTTAAAGTAAAGCTATAATGTTTCAGTGGGGAGGTTTTCAAAAATAAGGCAAAGCTATCGAGGCATAGTCAGATCTTAAATCACTTGAAAGAAAAACATAGGTGTAAGGGAGAAAGTTACAGGTCATAAGATTTAATGGTTGTGAGAAATATCAAACAAAAACTGATAGTGTTCTCTAGAGAAAATGGCTTTGGGGCAGACAGAAGAGAAATGAGGTGTGATACAGAGTGAGGTTTTAGAAATAAAGAAACAGAAACAGTAACAGCAGAGAAAGAGCAAAATTAAAGAGTAGATTAAACCAGAGGATAGTATGTAAGGGCTGCCAAGCTTTTTCCTTGATCAATCTGATGGAACATTAAAGGACTCAGTGTAAATTTTTCCAAAGTGTGAATGGTGATCTTTGGCCACCAGCAGATTGTTTTCGTGAATGGGGGCTGAGTCATTTTACGTGGGTAGATGACCAGCCTGCACTGTGACTAATCCAGGACTGGGGTCCTTAGGACCATGGCAAGAGCCAGCACTCCTATGTGAAGGTCACACGTATTTGGAGGTTTCTTAGCTTCCCCAGTATAGAAGACAGACAATTTAAAGCTAAGATACCTACAGAAATATCTGGGATTTTCTAAGTAGACTTGCTGTGGCTAATACAGAAAATAAAAAGTTCTGAACTGAACAACTGCCATTCAGTAAGATCAAAGATTTAAGACATCTCATCAGAACTTCAAACACCAAGCTCATATTCAGTAGATACAGTAAAAGGTGATCATCAGTGAGAAGAATCCCAGGTTGTTCCATAGTGTTAAATGTTACTGAATTTCTTTAGTGCAGAGTTATATCTTTGATAATAAAATGTAAGAAAATATATGAATCCTTTTATCAAATACAAATCAGTTTTTTAAATACTTGAATTGCATGATACAGCACATTGCTGCTACCTGATGGAAATCCACCTGAATTGCAGGAATAATATTTAACAGTAAAGCTAATCTGATCATTGTTTATGACATTAAGTGCTAGGATTCATTATGGCTTTTTTTTTTAAACACATGTGCTTTGGGGGTTTTTTTGGTTTTTTTCTTTGTTCAGATCCTATTTATTTTTATATATACATCTTTATTGGGGTATAATTTCTTCACAGTGCTGTACTAGTTCTGTTGTACAACAAAGTGAATCAGCCATATGCATACATATATCCCCATATACCCTCCCTCTTGTGTCTCCCTCCCACCCGCCCATTCCCACCCCTCTAGGTCTTTGCAAAGCACGGAGCTAATCTCCCTGTGCTATGCGGCTGCTTCCGACTAGCTAGCTATTTTACGTTTGGTAGTGTATATATGTCCATGCCACTCTCTCACTTTGTCACAGCTTACCCTTCCCCCTCACCATATCCTCAAGTCCATTCTCTAGTAGGTTTGTGTCTTTATTCCTGTCTTGCCCCTAGGTTCTTCGTGACCATTTTTTGTTTTTTATTTTTAAGATTCCATATATATGTGTTAGCATACGGTATTTGTTTTTCTCTTTCTGACTTACTTCACTCTGTATGACAGACTCTAGGTCCATCCACCTCACTATAAACAACTCAATTTCGTTTCTTTTTATGGCTGAATAATATTCCATTGTATATATGTGCCACATCTTCTTTATCCATTCATTTGTTGATGGACACTTAGGTTGCTTCCATGTCCTGGCTATTGTAAATAGAGCTGCAATGAATATTGTTGTAATGACTCTTTTTGAATTATGGTTTTCTCAGGGTATATGCCAAGTAGTGGGATTGCTGGGTTGTATGGTAGTTCTATTTTTAGTTTTTTAAGGAACCTCCATACTGTTCTCCATAATGGCTGTATCAATTTACATTCCCACCAACAGTGTAGGAGGGTTCCCTTTTCTCCACACCCTCACCAGCATTTATTGTTTGTAGATTTTTTTGATAGTGGCCATTCTCTGACTGATGTGAGGTGATACCTCATTGTAGTTTTGATTTGCATTTCTCTAATGATTAATGATGTTGAGCATCCTTTCATGTGTTTGTTGGCAGTCTGTATATCTTCTGTGGAGAAATGTCTATTTAGGTCTTCTGCCCATTTTTTAATTGGGTTGTTTCTTTCTTTGATATTGAGATCCATGAGTTGTTTCTATATTTTGGAGATTAATCCTTTGTCCGTTGTTTCATTTGCAAATATTTTCTCCCATTTTGAGGGTTGTCTTTTCATCTTGCTTATGGTTTCATTTGCTGTGCAAAAGCTTTTAAATTTAATTAGGTCCCATTTGTTTATCTTTGTTTTTATTTTCGTTACTCTAGGAGGTGGGTCAAAAAGATGTTGCAGTGGTTTATGTCAAAGAGTGTTTTTCCTATGTTTTCCTCTAAAGTTTTATAGTTTCTGGTCTTACATTTAGGTCTTTAATCCATTTGGAGTTTATTGGTGTGTATGGTGTTAGGGAGTGTTCTAATTTCATTCTTTTATAGGTAGCTGTCCAGTTTTCCCAGCACAACTTATTGAATAGGCTGTCTTTTCTCCATTGTATGTTCTTGCCTCCTTTGTTTTAAATTAGGTGACCATGTGTGCCTGGGTTTATCTTTGGGCTTTCTATCCTGTACCATTAATCTATATTTCTATTTTTGTGCCAGTACCATACTGTCTTGATAACTGTAGCTTTATAGTATAGTGTGAAGTCAGGGAGCCTGATTCCTCCAGCTCCATTTTTCTTTCTCAAGATCACTTTGGCTATCTGGGGTCTTTTGTTTTGTCATACAAATTGTACAATTTTTTGTTCTAATTCTGTGAAAAATGCCATTGGTAGTTTGATAGGGATTGCATTAAATCTGTAGATTGCCTTGGGTGGTATAGTCATTTCACAATATTCATTCTTCCAATCCAAGCATATTGTATATTCCTCCAACTGTTTATGTCATCTTTGATTTCTTTCATCAGTCTTTTATAGTTTTCTGAGTACAAGTCTTATGCCTCCTTAGGTAGGTTTATTCCTACATATTTTATTCTTTTTGTTGAGATGGTAAATGGGATTGTTTTCTTAATTTCTCTTTCTGATTTTTTGTTCTTAGTGTATAGGAATGCAAGAGATTTCTGTGCATTAATTTTGTATCCTGCAACCTTACCAAATTCATTGATTACCTCTGCTAGTTTTCTGGTGGCAACTTTAGGATTTTCTATGAATAGCATCAACTCATCTGCAAGCAGTGACAGTTTTACTTCTTTTCCAATTTGTATCCCTTTTATTTCTTTTTTTTTTCTCTGATTGCCATGGCTAGGACTTCCAAAACTATGTTGAATAAGAGGGGCGAGAGTGAACATCCTTGTCTTGTTCTTGATCATTTGTAGTTCTGCAGTGTCAGCTGTGATTTCTCCTTTTTCATCTCTAATTTTATTGATTTGCATCATCTCCCTTTTTTTCTTGATGAGTCTGCCTAAGGTTTTATCAATTTTGTTTATCTTCTCAAATGACCTTTTAGTTTTATTGATCTTTGCTATTGTTTTCTTCATTTCTGTTTCATTTATTTCTGCTCTGATCTTTATGATTTCTTTCCTTCTACTGACTTTGGGTTTTCTTTCTTCTTCTATCTCTGGTTGCTTTAGGTATATGGTTAGATTGTTTATTTGAGATTTGTCTTGTTTCTTGAGGTGAGATTGAATTGCTATAAACTTCCCTCTTAGAACTGCTTTTGCTGTGTCCCATAGGTTTGGGGTCATCATGTTTTCATTGTCATTTTTTTCTATGTATTTTTTAATTTCTTCTTTGATTTCTTCAGTGATTTCTTGATTATTTAGTAGTGCACTGTTTAGCCTCCATGTATTTTTGATTTTTACAGTTTTTTTTTCATGTAATTGATTTCCAATCTCATAGCACTGTGATCAGAAAAGATGTATGATACAATTTCAATTTTCTTAAATTTTCCAAGGCTTGATTTTTGACCCAAGATGTGATCTATCCTGAAAAATGTTCCATGTGCACTTGAGAAGAAAGTGTATTCTGCCACTTTCAAGTGGAATGTCCTATAAATATTAATTAAATCTATCTCGTCTATTGTGTCAGTTAAGCCTTGTGTTTCCATATTTATTTTCTCTTTGGATGATCTGTCCATTGGTGTAAATGGGTGTTAAAGTCCCTCACTATGAGTGTGCTACTGTCAATTTCCCCTTTCATGGTTGTTAGCATTTGCCTTATGTATTGAGGTGTTACTATGTTGGGTGCATAAAAATTTATAATTGTTATATCTTCTTCTTGGATTGATCCCTTGATCATTATGTAGTGTCCTTCCTTATCTCTTGTAACAGTCTTTATTTTAAAGTCTATTTTATCTAATACAAGTATTGCTACTTCAACTTTCTTTTGATTTGCATTTGCATGGAATATGTTTTTCTATCCCTTCACTTTCAGTCTGTATGTGTCCCTAGGTCTGAAGTGGGTCTCTTATAGACAGCTTATATATGGGTTTTGGTTTTTTATCCATTCAGCCAGTCTGTTGCTTTTGGTTGGAGCATTTAATCCATTTACATTCAAGGTTATTATCAATATGTATGCTCCTATTACCATTTGCTAATTTGTTTTGTGTTGTTTTTTTTTAATGGAAAGTGAGATATAGTTCAGAGTACTGACACCCCTTAATTAATTAATTTATTTTTGCTGTGTTGGGTCTTCATTTCTGTGCGAGGGCTTTCTCTAGTTGTGGCAAGCGGGGGCCACTCTTCATCGCGGTGCGCAGGCCTCTCACTATCGCGGCCTCTCTTGTTGCAGAGCGCAGGCTCAGTAGTTGTGACTCACGGGTCCAGTTGCTCCGCGGCATGTGGGATCCTCCCAGACCAGGGCTCGAACCCGTGTCCCCTGCATTAGCAGGCAGATTCTCAACCGCTGCACCACCAGGGAAGCCCCCTGTGTTGGTTTTTGTGGGTCTTTTTCTTCTCTTGTTTTACCCACCTAGAGAAGTTCCTTTAACATTTGTTGTAAAGCTGGTTTGGTGGTGCTGAATTCTCTTAGCTTTTGCTTGTCTGAAAAGCTTTTGATTTCTCTGTAAAATCTGAATGAGATTCTAACTGTGTAGAGTAATCTTCGTTGTAGGTTTTTCCCTTTCATCACTTTAAATATGTCCTGCCACTCCCTTCTGGCTTGCAGAGTTTCTGCTGAAAAACCAGCTGATAACCTTAAGGGGATTCCTTTGTATGTTATTTTTTGTTTTTCCCTTGCTGCTTTTAATATTTTTCTTTGAATTTAGTTTTTGTTCGTTTGATTAATATGTGTCTTGTTGTTTTTGTCCTAGGGTTTATCCTGTATGGGACTCTCTGCGCTTCCTGGACTTGAGTGACTATTTCCTTTCCCATGTTAGGGAAATTTTCCACCATAATCTCTTCAAATATTTTCTCAGACACTTTCTTTTTCTCTTCTTCTTCTGGGACCCGTATAATTCAAATGTTGGTGCATTTAGTGGTGTCCCAGAAGTCTCTGAGATTGTCCTCAATTCTTTTCATTCTTTTTTCCTTATTCTGCTCCTCAGCAGTTATCTCCACTATTCTGTTTTGCAGCTCACTTATTCGTTTTTCTGCCTCAGTTATTCTGTTATTGATTCCTTCTAGTGTATTTTTCATTTCAGTTATTGTGTTGTTCTTCTCTGTTTGTTCTTTAGTTCTTCTAGATCTCTGTTAAACATTTCTTGTATTTTCTCAATCCGTGCCTCCATTCTATTTCTGAGATTCTGGATTATCTTTACTGTCATTACTCTGAATTCTTTTTCAGGTAGGTTGCCTATGTCCTCTTCATTTATTTGGTCTTGTAGTTTTTTACCTTGCTCCTTCATCTGTGACATATTTTTTTGCCATCTCATATATATATATATATATATATATATTTTTGTTGTTGTTGTTGTTGGGTGGGATTGTGTTCCTATCTTACTTGTTGTTAGGCCTGAGGCTTCCAGCACTGGAGTTGTTAGGCTATTGGATAGAACTGGGTCTTTGTGCCAAGATGAAGACCTCTGGGAGACCTCACTCCAATGAATATTCCCTGGGGTCTGAGGTTCTCTCTTATTTCAGTGGTTCAGACTCAGAGCTCCCACCACAGGAGCTTTGGCCTGAGCCCAGCTCGTGAACCAAGATCCCACAAGCTATGTAGGGTGGCAGAAAAAAAAAAAAAAGATAAAAAGGAGCAGAACAATAACAGAGTAAACAATAAAATTAGACTAGGAAACTAACAGATATGTTAGAAAGAATATAAAAATACAAGTATAGATGAAACAACAACCGGAAGGGAAAACAGAACAACAATAGTAAAAAGGATGAGAAAAAACTAAACTAAAATAATTTTTTTTTTTTTTTTTGCGGTACGTGGGCCTCTCACTGTTGTGGCCTCTCCCATTGCGGAGCACAGGCTCCGGACGTGCAGGCTCAGCATCCATGGCTCACTGGCCTAGCCGCTCTGTGGCATGTGGGATCTTCCCAGACCGGGGCACAAACCCGTGTCCCCTGCATCGGCAGGCGGACTCTCAACCACTGTGCCACCAAGGAAGCCCTAAAATAAAATTTTTAAAAATTTTAAAAAAGCAGAAAAGTCCTTGGCTTTGGTGGTGAGGCTTAGGCTGAGGCAGAGTTTAGTCGGTGAATGGGGCCTACAGTTAGGACACACAGGGCTGGAAAAGGCCCTGGGTGTGGTGGGCATGGGGCTTAGGTTCAATGCAACAGAAAGGGCCCAGGCATGTCTCTGGTCTTGGAGGGCAGGGGACCCGGCCTGGGAGCTTAGCAGGCTTCCAGGGCCTGAGTGAGCAGGGCCAATGCCCTCCACGCTCTCCTGCTCCTGTGGTCCTGGAGGGCCCCTCCTGCCTGCCTCTCCTGTTCTCCCCCTACCTCCTTCCTATCCATTATATTTTTATTTCTTACACATTTCTGAGAAAATGCCAGTGAAAGTATTGAATGAGCTGGACATGACATTAAAGTTCACTTCTTTTAACCTTCTCATCTTACAGTTGGGGAAATAAAACCATAAAGGTTAAGTCTGCCCTCAGTGTTACAGAGTGACAGAGATAGAAAAAGAAACCATTTGCCAGTAAACACAGTGTTTATATATTGATTATCAAATTTTATTACTGTTACCCGTGAAACATTGTCTTACCTATCATTCTTCAGCTGATTAACTGATTAACGTGTAGACGTTCTTAAGTTGAAACCCTTTTCTTGGTAATCACTTTTATAGAATGGAAAGGATTCTTTTGTCTGTTTGAGGCTGATAAATCGTTATTCCCTGTGTCCTGTTCCCCCATGCATGCTCCTCCATCTTCTCCCTGGTCCTACTAGTTTTCTTACTCAAATACCCTTGAACTCTAAACTTGAATGTTCTGAGTCTCCAGACAGCTTCCTACAGGAGAAGCTGATTAACATCAGCAAAATACATATAAAGTGGTGAATCTGAGTGTGAATTAGTACTCACTACATGATGGAGACTGACGCAGGTATGGAGATTCATCAACTTCGTACCAACTGATCCCCTCAAGAAGCCGAAGATGGAAGGTACACATTGTCTTAGACGTTTGCAGGGGGACTGTGTGGGAGAGGCCTGAGGAGGGAAGACCTGCATCTGTGACTCTAGATGGGGCCAAGTTCAGGTGTGAACTGTGTTGTTAGCTACACTGACTAAGGAGGTTTGAACTTTATCCCGAGGGCAATGGAAATCCCAAGAAGAGGGACCAGAAAAATGACCAGATTTAGGTTTTAGAAAAATCATCCTGGCTTTTACGTGAAGAATGGAGAAAGACAGGTCCAAAGTATGAGTGGTGAGTCAGACAGGTGTTAGAATGGTGCATGGCCAATAAGAGGGGATCCATCAATGAGTCTTGAGTGTGTGGTGGTGGAGAGAACAGTCCTGGTGCTGATGCAGAAATCCAGGCAAGAGAGGGGTTTACCAGCCAGCATGCTGGCTGGTCATCGAGTCTGCCTTAGCATGAAGTGTGTGATACAAGTCTGCAAACCTAAGAACCTCCTGTGTATTTATGTTGTGTGCTGAATCCAGGGCAAAGGAAGTTTTCTATTTTGTTTGACAGAAAAGCATTTCCCTTCTGGCAGCTTCCTTTCCTTAGAGAGGTTGCACTCTTTTACCACTAAAGTTGCATTACTTCTGAGCTGGCAGTGTTGCTGATGGCGTCTGTGCTTTGGAAGGCTTGCCCATGCATTTTCTTCTTCCCATTTGGAAGTGCACATTTTTTCTTTCTTTCTTCACAGCAAGGTTCAAACACATAAGATTTCTAGTTATTAACATCTAGGAGAGGGAGAGACTGGAGAACAAACATGAGAGAGTAAGCAGATGCACACCTAGCAGTTCTCGCAGAGTGTTTTTTGTTGTTGTTGTTGTTTTGTTTTGTTTTTGCGTTATGCGGGCCTCTCACTGTTGTGGCCTCTCCCGTCATGGAGCACAGGCTCCGGACATGCAGACTCAGCGGCCATGGCTCACGGGCCCAGCCGCTCCGCGGCATGTGGGATCTTCCCTGACCGAGGCACGAACCCGTGTCCCCTGCATCGGCAGGCAGACTCTCAACCACTGCGCCACCAGGGAAGCCCTCACAGAGTATTTTTATTAATCGGTGGCATTCTCATCCCGAATGTTGATAGATTGTTTGGATAAGATCCAAAATATTCATCATCACTGAAAATCATGGCTTGGGGGAATTACATGTTGCTGGCAACACAGGGCTATGCACATAGAAGGCAAATGAAAAAGATTTGATGGGTTTATTAATGCATAACTTTTTTATAATGAGCATGAATGGATTAGATCTGTTTACTAAGTTTATAGATATTCCACCAGCAAATAGAGATTTCTGCCTCCTTGTTAATCCAGGGTCCCTCTTGCTTAGTTTCAGAGCTGTCTGTGATTTCTCAGACTGGCAACAAGTGTTTCCTTTATGCTGAATTTATTGGAGAAGTTTGTAGCCTCATGTGATGCAAAATGCTCAGGCTTCGTCATTACACTGATTCGGGTATAAATTCAAATCATGAGACCTTCAGCTTGGCAACCATGCACCAGTTGTCAAACTTTTCTGAATCTGATGTTCTACTTCTACATTCTTCATTCATGATCTAGACTTCAAACTTAATTTAATTTGGATGAAATACTAATGGAAATGTTTGGGATGTAAGCTGCACTCTGAAATTCCATGTGTCTTTTTCGACTTTCTCTTTTCTCCCCACCAGTAGATTCCAGTTAGATCTTGATCAGTGGTGGTATTGATGCCTGACAAACTTGGGAAACTCTCACTTCATTCCCTGCAGTAAAAGTATAGAAATTCAGACTTGAACTTGATCTCAAGGCCACCAGAACATCATGAGAGCTGAGAAATATATGTCACCTTGACTATTCCCTGGAGCAGGGGCCCCACTGTATGTTCAAGAGGTGTGTGTGCCCACGGGTCTAAGTGCTGTGGCTGGAAAATCAATATTAGGTATCCCATGTATGTCTACAGATGTTTTTCAAAGGCATCCAGATGCTATTGTGATTAGAAAAACTCATTCAAAAGCCATACTGAATGTGAGTAGTTTTCTCCTGTGCTTTCTCAACTCACAGCTGCATAAAGTACAGCTGCCCTCCTATAGAGCCTTTTAAATGGGGTCCTTATACTTGTAGGTCAAGGACTTGGAACATAGCAACTTGGAACAGAGAAACTATAGCCTGTCCAGGTGGCACCTGGAGAGGTTACTCACCAACTCCAAGCTGGGGAAGGTGGCAAGGAGGAACTTTATAAAATAGAATAATAAACATACTAGAACACGGCTATATTTAAACTAGATAACAAACAAGTACCTACTGTATAACACAGGGAACTCTGCTCAGTGTTCTGTAGTAACCTAAATGGGAAAAGAATCTGAAAAAGAACCGATACATGTGTATGTAATATAACTGAATCACCTTGCTGTACACCTGAAACTAAAACAACATTGTTAATCAACTATGCTCCAATATAAAATAAAAATTTTAAAAAATAAAATAAACATACTAGAGAAAATCTAGGAAGGATCCATGGGCTTGTTTTCTTGGTAAGGGAAAGGGAAAGAGGGTAATTTTTTAGCCTACAAATGTGTTCATTTGTTTTATCACCACAGGCAGGTGCTTCAGGGATGGCATTGTCAAGGCTCAGCAGAGGGGCCATGTTCCAGAGCCAGGTTACCTGTGAGACTCCACCTGCCGGTGCTGATGGGGGGAGAAGGGGGACACAGAGCAGGTCTCACGTTCTGAGACCCCAGCTTCCCACTGACACATCTGCTAGGCCACAGGGCTCTCTTTTCCCCGTTTGAAGCATGAAAATACAAATACAAGTATAAAACACAGTAAAAGCAGGTTTCAAAAAAGTAAAATAAAACAGGAAAACTTCCAATGCAATGATAAAAGAAAGCCTGAAAGAGCTGAGGTCTCAATCTTGGTTTTTTGACGGAGGAGAGGGTTTTATGAGGCTACGTCATGGAGGTGAGGGCAGCTGTGGCTCCACGAGAGCCCGGCTGACTCCCTGCCCTGACCTGGGCAGCTCTGGATTTCTTGTACCTTCACAGGGCGGGGAACCTCTGGAGGGTGCAAGCTCAGCAGGTCTCGTGGTCAAAGGAACATGCAAAACCCAAACCAAATCAACCCTCCTGGCCGGCTGTCCCTGGCTTGCTCACCCCACTCAGTGGAGAACGTTGCCTTTTCCATGGCTTTGCCTTTTCACAGGAAGATGTGGGAAAGAAACTTACAAGGATAGCACAAGAACCAGAAAATAGAACCTATTAATTTAGAAAAGGTAGAGCAGCTGAGGTTCTTTAGTCAAGACAGGAGATGCCAAAGGAATGATTTAGTAAGGGCTTTGCCTTTAGTAAAAAAATTAAAAAATTTATATATATATATATATATATATATGTAGCAGCAAAAATGCAGATCTATTTTTTTTACCGACATATACTTAGGTTAGACACGAGGAAGAACTTCTAGGCTTACAGGGGTGTCTGTTCTAATTAAAAGGGGTGTAGAGCTTGCCTGATGATGATACAGTCTGGCTTCAAAGGTGTTTTGCCTCTTACTTTAAAAAGATTAAATAACCATTGCTTCTTTGCTCGCAAATAAAAAGGTCTTAATTTTTTGCTTTTGTTTGTCTAAAAAAATGACCACAAAGAATCAGAAAAATTGATCAAATGGCCTCCATATTGAGTAATTTTCCTGAATTCCCCTAAAATAAATATTCCTTAAATCTCCCTGAAAATAGGACATTCTATCTTAAGTATTTAAATTTTAGAAAACCTTATTTCTTTAAAATAAGAAATGTATGTGTCTGTGCTAAGGGCTTGAAGATTGAAAGGGTAAAGAAGATGAACAGCAGAACTTTTTCTGTGTGATGTGCTTCACCGGTACACACACACACACACACACACACACACACACACACACAATCACACACAGGCACACTGACTAAATTTTAAGTGCTTTAAAAAATTGCTAACCATTAGAAAAATGACAAATTCATTCATTGTACTTCTGCTTTCCTATCTAACCTTGTATAATTATTTATGTAAGATCTTGCTTGGATATTAACACATAGACATGAATCTGGCTTGAAATGTAAGACCTATGAAATGTATAGACACTACTAAAAATCATAGTCAGTACCAGGGTTCTCACCTAAGCCTGAACTTGTACAGAAATTTGAGTGCAAACAGAGCCCCATACACGAATTAGCTAATGAAACCACTCTTTAGACTGTGGCTATTAAGTGACTTTGGTTTTATCCCTGAGAGATAATCTTGGGGAACTGAGACATAGCTATGGAATCAGTTGTTTGAAGGCAAGTCATTTATTTTTAATGTTAAATTATTAAACCTGAGCTCTTTCACACAACCTCAAAAACTACAGTGACAAAACAGAATAGTTGGCAGTTTCTATGGCAGCAATTTCTCATTTTATGTCTTTTTTCCAGCCACTTTATTATTTACACAGGATTAGTAATGGGTATTAATTCCTAATACAAAACAAACACAATTCAGGTTTCTCCCTGAGCATTATACGGCTATAACCCAATAACTTGTAGATATTGTGCCTGCCTGGAAATATTTAAGATGAAACTGATATTAGCACACACTGTCCCAGACCTTCCGGGGGTGGATCTCAGTGAGCCAGCGGGGACACAGAATAGGGGCTGCAGGATGATTTGGGGGAGGGGATGGCTGCTCGGGGGTCAAGGCACAGGGTCCCCTCCCCCTCCTTAGGACAGCTCGGTGGACCCACTGCTTCCCTAGCACTCGGGGACAGGAACGAGCCTGCGTCCAGCTTTCGTTCTCCAGCTGTTGGTCTTAGCTGTCAGCCTTCTCCAGTCTGAAAGGGAAACCATGTTCCTGTGGTCAGTTCCTCTGTGATGGAAGTGGAGTCTTCCCTTTAGTACCTTACCGTTCTGTAAATCAGAAGTTTTCCTACATGACTACAGTCTTCTGCAAGATTTGATTGAATAATTTTGCTTTTATTTGCTGAAAAAAAAGATTGACCTTAATACATAATTGTATTAACAATGGCCTATTAAGAAGCAGATTGGAGGGGTGGTCCAGCTTTATTTCGTTTAAGCTTGAAGAAAATGGGAGAAATATCTAATGCTTAATACCTCTCAAGAGCCGTCTGAGCTGTGGGAACACAGCTTTTCTGTACACAGCTGGCCAGCTCCAGTGGTCAGCCAGAGAAAGCAACTATCTCCCTGCAAAGGGCCAGGAGAGATGGGCCTGTGAGGATGCCCTTCCCAGGCATCTCAGGATTCTCAGGGTACCACCACCCCAGGACACACTGGGGACCTCCACGGTGCTCAGGGAGACATGGTACAGAGAGGGCGCAGGGGGAGTGTCCCGAGGGTGCTCAGATGGACTGTTTCTGCCTTTGGTGATGACGTTTCTTTATGATGAATGATACCTCCGAAAGGCCCCCTCAAATGTCAGAAGTTTCAAGTTCTCCAATCACCTACAGGACAGACTTGGGAGGCGCTTCGCAGACCCTGCACAGAAGTACAGACGCCGAGCGCTTTTGCTGGAATGTTCATTCCCTCGTCTCTCTGCACCAGGAACAGATGCCCCCGGCACGGAGAGGTCACACGCTCGTGCCCTTACACACTCACATGAACGGGTTCCCGTCTGGGAAGAGAGGCAGGGTGACCCCAGAGGGGCCCAGGGCACTGAGGCAAGAGTGGGCCCAGGAAGATGGTGAGGAGGGGCCAGTCCTCAAAATCTCCTGGCAGGGGTCACCAGCGACACCTCTGCAGCTTATCGCCCAGGGCACGCTGTAGAAATAAATTAGACTGAGCAAATCTTGAGAAAGCTTGAGGCCAGGAAAAAACCACCAATACTGATTTCACCCTTACTTTCCCTCTTACGTTGTAAATTTGAAATATTTTTAAAAGAATGAATAGAGTAGGACTGAGAGACATGAGAAAGCTCTTTGTTGAACTGGAAACATTGGGGACCTGCAGAGAACTTATTCTGGTACCACTTCGGGGAGACTGGAGAGCTTTTCACAAGGTGTTTTTCCCAGGGAGGGGAGGCTGTGGGCAGGTGAGGCCACCCCTCAAGTCACTGCTAATACTACCAGATCAAGTTACTCTGATCTAGGCCAGGATTTCTCCATCTCAGCGCTATTGACATTTAGGGGCAGATATTCTTTGTCATAGGTGCCTGCCCTGTGCTTTGTAGCATGTTGAGCAGCATCGCTGGCCTTTGTCCACTCAATGCAATAATAACGTCCCCACTCCCCAAGTCGTGACAACCAAAAATGTCTCCAGGCATTGCCAGATGTCCCCAGAGAGGGTGGGAGACGTGGGTGGACAAAATGATCTCTGATTGAGCACCATTGGTCTAGATTCAACTTTCCAAACTGGGTTCCTTGTGTCACCATCATGCATGAAAAAATGACGTCTTAAAGATTCCTAGAGCACAGTAGCATCCTAAAATCTCTCGGTCCTGCTTGGCTTTGTTTAAACCCAAGCCAAATCTAGTTAAGGATGGTACCGCTGTTTTCCACTAATATCTGTCAGTATTTTGTGAAGCTCCTCGTCCTTGAAAGGCATTTTGGATGGGCTTTGACTGACAGACCCTAGTAGAGAGGACAATTTCTGTTATTATTTTAATGGTTCCTGTGATGAAAAATCTCCGAACATGAAATGAACCAGTTTTGTGAATATGTTTCAGAGTCATGAGAGAGAGGTCATTTTATGAGGACAGGCAAATTCTATTCCTCCCAGAGCCTTGAGAACTGGCGGGGGGCGGTCAGAGCAACAGAGAAGAGGAGAAGACCATCTGTCAAGTTCCCGATCAGAGCTTCCGAGGACACTGGATGCTGGCTGTCCTACATTCTCTTCCCGGCCAAGCATCCAACCAAACAAAGGAAGACAATGAGAGGGGGATACATCACAGTACCTGGTCCAAATAGCTACCAAGGAAAACTTGGGGGTCCTGTCTATTCATCGGGGGCCCCTCTGTGTATTACTTATGGCATTGTAATAGGTTACAGGGAAAGAACAAAACTCATGTTGACAAGCTCAAGTCAACACTCGGCAAGCATTGAAAAGAAAAGATGCACGAGGTCCAGAAAGAATTCCTGAAGCCTAGAGCTGGGGTCTGGGAACCCCTCAAGGTCTGCAGTCCCCTCTTCCCTGCTTGTCTCTTGTCTTGGCTTCCCCTCCTTCCCCCATATCCTCCCTCCCCCCGATTTGTCAAGGTGGCTTCTCCATCTTCCTCTCCATGGACAGGCTTCTGCTGCCTCACTGTTTCCATTCCTACAACTTCAGTTGGCACGAGACTTTGGCCTGATGTCGGCCCTAATTCTATAAGACCTTTTCCCAAATGACTTGAGTATCCACGGCCACCCAATGGAATAGTTGGCCCTGGATCGGGTGTTTGTCCCTGGTCTAGTGACCTCACAGCCAGGGGAAGGGAGGGCAGGCACAGAATATTTATAGAGTCACCAACCTGCCCCTTCTGCAGGCTCTAAGGGCCAAGGCAGCTCTTATAGAGAGAGGTTATGGGTGACACGGGAACCCCAAAACATAGCTCTTACAACCCATTGTTGTGCTTAGTTTCCAATGGTACTGACGTAAATCTTCATCATAATAACAACTAGCATGTGTTGAGTGGTCGTGCTAATAACTCTATGTATGTCTGATGTTTTTCCAAATGCTTTTCGGTCACTTGCTCATTTTATTCTCATAACACACCTGTGAGGTAGATATCTTTATTCTTCCCATTTT
This sequence comes from Mesoplodon bidens, assembly GCF_964165515.1. Classification (NCBI taxonomy): domain Eukaryota; kingdom Metazoa; phylum Chordata; class Mammalia; order Artiodactyla; family Ziphiidae; genus Mesoplodon; species Mesoplodon bidens. Next base: position 11,792,195 of record NC_138168.1, on the reverse strand, counting down.
ACAGGTGAGGAAACAGGGAACCAGGGAAGAAGTTCCCAAAACCAAGCAGCTAATAAATGATGGAACCAGGAATCCAGCCCAGGCATCTAACTTGATCTTTTAGTTACTCTGCTGAGCTCCCTCTCTGGAAAAAAAAAAAAAAAATCGGAAAGTGAAATAATAACTTCAGGCAGTTAGATGCCTAGAATTTGTCAAACTGTTCTGGATAGGCTGGTTTTTCATAAAAAGCATCAGCTGGTATTAAAAGAGACCTGCCAGTGGTGGCAGATCCGCCCTGTAGCTTGTGTTGGAATTTCCATGCCTAGGATGGGTGTGCTCACTGGTCATTTCCAGCACTCAGCTTGTGTCCAGTGCAGGGGGACCAGTCATCACCATCCTGACCACGTCCCAGCTGCTCCCTGAGGCCCTTGACCTCCACCTCCTCACCATCCTGTCTGCCTGTGTCATGACCCATGTCTCCCTTATCCATTGATTAATCAAAAGAAAGTCAGATCCCTTTAAGTATAATGGGCGTGACACCCCACACCTCAGACCAGCTGTGACTTGTGCAGGTAGTTTACACCACCACCCTCCCTCATTTGTTCTGTTGCTGATTCGGTGGCCAAGAGAGCTGCTTCCTGATGACTTTTCTGCCCCTCCGGTGTTATTTCAGAATCCAGAAACCCTAACCTTGAACATTTCCCTGATGTTCATTTCAGCAAAGAAACAGCCCCGCCGGATGCCCTTTCCTTTTTCTACTTTCTACATTTTTGCTCAGAGTAATGTTAATGGTTCCAATCCCTTACCCAATTCCAGTCTGTCTTCTAGAAACACTTTTCTTACTAAATCTTAGCCAATCCTTTTTATGTTTACATTTAGTCTGATTTTTTTTAAACGTAGTGGTTTTGCTACACACGGAAATTTAGATCAAGCATCTCCTTTAACCAGTGGTCAAACGTAGGAGCAAAGACGCATATGGAGCACGTTTAGAAAGTGGTGTGATGGGGGTCGAGAGAACATTAGGTGTGGAGGACGAGCCAGAAATAGGGTGCTGGGGCGTTTCCAGAGGCCCGAGTGTGCAGTGAGTGTCAAAGAGCAGGAGAGTGCAGCTGGGGTCAGGGTTTGAGTCCTGGCTCTGCTTCTTGCTGAACACACAACCTCACTGGAACACGAGAATCTCTTTGCGCTTCCATTTCTTTGTCTGCAAAATGGGAAACATAAGAGACTCTTTCACTGGGTTGTACTAAGAATTACATGAGCTAAACCATGTTAAATTCTTAATAAGTACTTAGTAAATACTTATTACTAATACTCAAAATCTGTTAGCTAATCTTTCATCCTAGGGAGCCTTGAATTGAATATTCTCATCGACAGTTTCCCAGTGGAGCCAATCAAAACTGGGAATGAATGATTCAGAACTCATTGACTCATTGAACCTAAGTTGGCTTTGTGACCCTTATACGTGTAGTAACTTTGTCAGTTAAGAAAAATTTAAGACGTATGGCTCCTCAGCTTGAAATTCTTGATACTGTCAAAGGATGTTCCTCCAAAAGTGGCTAGGTTGGGGAGAGTTTGCAGGGAAAAATGTCAGAAAAATCCAACTACTTACAGATTACAAAACAGTGGCAATGGTTTAGTAATTCACTCAGAAGATATCAGAGGTGCCAGCCCCAATTTTGTATGACTGACTTTGTTTTGGTGGCCTTATTTTTTTTTTAACTTTTTGCTTTATAACAAATTTAATCAGTTATACATATACATGTTTCCATATCCCCTCCCTTTTGCGTCTCCCTCCCACCCTCCCTATCCCACCCCTCCAGGCGATCACAAAGCACCGAGCTGATCTCCCTGTGCTGTGCGGCTGCTTCCCACTAGCTATCTACCTTACGTTTGGTACTGTATATATGTCCATGCCTCTCTTTCGCTTTGTCACAGCTTACCCTTCCCCCTCCCCATATCCTCAAGTCCATTCTCTAGTGGGTCTGTGTCTTTATTCCTGTCTCACCCATAGGTTCTTCATGACATATTTTTTCTTAGATTCCATATATATGTGTTAGCATACGGTATTTGTCTTTCCCTTTCTGACTTACTTCACTCTGTATGACAGGCTCTAGGTCCATCCACCTCATTACAAATAGCTCAGTTTCGTTTCTTTTTATGGCGGAGGACTAGTCCATTGTGGTGGCCTTAGTTTATGTATAAACTTCCTGAGTATTCTAAGCATAGAGCAAATGCTGTCAATTCTAGTCGGTTACGTAACAGAAGAGCACCATTTTCTAGGTGTGCTTTAGTTACCTAGTACTTACTATTCTACTTCTTTATATGATCTTCAAATAAAAGAGACCTGGAAACACAGTTTTCGTCTTTGGGGATGATTTTGAACACAACGGTTTCCTTTTCAGGTCAAGATGAGTTTGGAAGAAGATATTAAAATAATTCAATCTCAGTTCACTAAATTAGAACAATTTTTAATACTTCACAGGTAACATCAATAACATTCAACTTGGGAAATATTTATACTGTTTTCTATTTTAGTTCCTTTTTCTAAAGAAGTTTGGCTTTTTCTTTTTCTTGTAGTTCATCTTCTAATTATTACGTGCCATATCATGCTCTTCTGAGACTTACCAATCATTTTCAAAACAACTTCCAATGTAGCTGAGATATGAATTCATGACAGGTTTTTTTGAAACCATAAAGCAGAATTAGCAATTGTTCCTGAGCAGCAGTTAATACTGGAAATGTGGAGTCAGTAATTATATAAAAGTCAAAGCTTTTAGTGAGGTCTTCCAAGTGAGATAAAGTGTCTTCTTGGGTGAGTCCTGTAAGGGAGAGAAAAGTTTCCATCAGTCCTCTTAGAGTCCCCAGCTGGGTCCGAAAAAGAAACTGACAAGACCAGTTAACAGGAGAAAAGCATGCAAATTTCTTTAATATAAATTTTACAGGACCCGGGACCCTTCATAAGGAAATGAAGACTCCAGGAAGCAGTTATTCATGTATCTTGTCCTGCTGGGGTTGATAAGGAGAGGACAGTCGTGGAGGACAATGACAGGCTAAGGGGTACAAGGTCATCACAGTGAACGGCTGTTGGTTTGGACTCTTCTTGGTCCCTTTGTCCTCAGGGATAAAGGAGAGGAGAGGAGGACTCCTCACCTCCTGGTACAAAGGGGACACCTCCCACAGGAGGGCTTTATGACCTGTTTCAGGGAAGAAGTTGGAATGACCTTCCTGCTTCTGTTGTTTTCTCAAACTCCTTCAGCTTAAACTCTTCAGTATACCAGGTGCCATACTCTGGGGTAGCATGTCCTCAACCCCATCAGTCCCCATCCCCACCTTGGTTATGGGCATCATCCTGTCCTTCCAGACCCCCCGACCCTGGTCTGATCGCCATCCACAGTACCTCACCAGCCCCGTGATGAGCTCGGTGGGTTCTTTGGAAATCAACTCTTCAAGCTCAAAGCCTTCCTCAGGGGACAGGTGCCTCCCTGCCTCCACCCCACACACACCGTCACCCCGTTGACCTCCCTTGTAGGGTGAGCAACTGCTATCCCAGTTTGCCTGCAACTGAAGGGTGTCCTGGGATGGGGAATTTCCAGCTAAAACCAGGACGGCTGGTCATATAGGCGAGGGGTGGTAAGGGGAGAGGTGGGGAGTGTTCCTGAGGGAAGTCCCTCACTTTCTTCTTTTAATTCTTTATCTTCCCTCAAGTACATGAAAAAGGAAGAGAGGGTGCTTTTACTGTTCATTTATTCTCGTATTGCATCATTTTGGGGAATGATCCTCTGAACCCATTTTATAAACCATGGAAGTGTTTATTTTTATTTGATAATATGCAGCAGAAATGGATGAACCTACCATTGAAAATTATCTTTTAGTGAAACATTAGCACCTTTTAATAAAGGGAGTAATTTTAATGATTTTTTTTCCAGAAAAGTGTATAAATAAGTTTGCCCCATATCATGGATAAGGAGGTCATGTAGCTTCCTGGGAAAAGGTGAGAAGGGAAAAGTGGCAAACTATCAACATATGTGGAGCTTTGGACATCTCCATGAGATCTCCCCAAATGGAGATCTTCAGTCCAAATCTGTCAACTCAGTAGATATGTTTACAAAAATCACTCAGAACAGCTGTCTCGTATCTGAATAAATTAATTTAATTTTTTATAACACAGATAGTTCTTTTGTATACTGCAATTACATTCCTAAGAGACCAACATCAATCAGAATAATCATCCAACAAATAAATAATCATCCCCTTATGCATCCAACTATTTTTTACATTGAGCACCTACTCTTGTGCCAGTTGCTCTTCCGGCATGTTCCAGCCAAAACAGCCTTGGTGCTTGGCCTCATGGAGTTTATATGACACTAGGGTATAGAACAAAAAACAAGTACCCAATAGATATATAATTAGAGCTCACAATATGGGCTTTGGAGGAAAATAAATGGGAACGACAACAGGGAGAAAAGAACAGGTGGCCTTGTTGAAATCTGAAGGTGGCATCATCCAGGCAAGGGTGAAGGAAGATTCTGGGCAGAGAGCAGTTTGTGGGAGGGAGGAGCTTGCTTAGTAGTTCAAGGAACCCATAGGGGAAGCTCCAGCCCGAACCTTGCAGACAAAGGCAAGATTCTGCTGCAGGTGACAGCCTTTGACCACACAGAGCCTTGTGAGCTGAGGCAGAGGTTTTACATTTTATATGAAATGTAGTGAGAAGCCAGCTATGGATTTGACACTTTGATGCTTAGCTGTGTGGTTCCCTGGATGTTGGATAAAGATTACGCCATCTCTCATGGTGAAAAGAGACATGGAAAGGCAAGAGAAATGGCAGGAAGCCAAAAGAGGCTGCATCTCGGCCACGTGGTGGACCCAGGAGCGGTCCTGTAGGGTTCCCTTCAGGCAGGAGAGACTGCACAGATGGAGCACAGACGGAGTGTATGCTTGCTCACTGTTTTGCCTTCAGGGATCCACCTTCATTCATTCCATTAACTGCCGGGGAGGATGATAAACCTCTCTGCCCCACAGAACTGTATTGGTTTGGGACCCAGAACTGGATAGAAGAAGATTAATTAATATTACAGCTGCAAGAAATTATCAGCTCGTGAAAAGTGACACTGAATTAAAAACTAACATGCTTACATTGTTTATGGGAAACATCTGTCCACAGTGTCTGCTGAGGCATGATTTCTTCCCTTTCTCTCCTTTCTCTTTGGCATCATATCCTGGTTTTTGGAAGTCAGTATATTTTTAACTACAATGATTACTTCTGGTCATGTAGGTAGTTATGTAAGCAATGGTATCTAAGGACTCCCTAAGCCCCAAATTATATTAAAAGACAATGAGAAATATATAAGCTGCCAACAGCCCTAATGGTCCTTAGAATTTTCCATTTAATTCTTGGGAAGGGTTGGGGGACACTTCTCATTGTGCAAATTCAAAATCTTCTTCATATAGCATCTATAAGGGAAATATTTTTATTGAAATATTTTTATTGAAAATACTTAGGGACAAATGATGTGCTCCAACAAGTTTCCGTGACCATAGCCACTTCTTATTTTTTAAGTTCAACATATCATTTTTACTACTTGGTAAACATTAAGACAGAGTCAAGCCTCCGAGGTTTCGTTTAAAAAATAAAAATCTAAGCCTCAGAAAACACTGACACAAGGAATTAAAATCTACAAAACTGGCTAACTTTGGTCTCACAGCAGGAAGTCTTGTAGTAGTTTCAGTAGTACTTAGTGTTTTTTTATTAGCCATGTAGAAATGCTAAAACTTTTACAACCCAGAATTCTGTAGTTTTAATGTGTCAAATATCCCTGGACTAAGTCCCACTGAGATCCTCAGATATGTCAACTATGACAAGCTTCAATTTTTTTCAGAAAATATGATTTGTTCATATCTCACTCTGGAAAATGTTTAATTTGTTTATACTACAAATCAGAGAAGCATGTGATCTCTTATTTTATAAGGACTTGTTTTTCCAAGTGTCCTCCTTTGACCCTGCTGAGCTTAGAGGTTTCCACAAACAAAGATTTTTAGCTCAATGTAGCTGACAATGAGACTAACTCAGTAAGCATTTCAAATAAATTCAGTGTCTCAAAAAATATGATCATTTCAGTCTAGAGAAATGATAAAATGACGGGAGAGAGGGAGAAGAATCTGGCTAGTTTGTACCTATTAGCAAAGAAAATATTTAAAGATCATGGTGCAAATAGTGTGAATGCCAACCTAACCATGCCCTGTACCTGTCATTAATATTGCATACATACTGCTTTCATTCATTGAATTTTCTATCTAGGATTGCGCTGCATTTATCAATTTATTACTCTAAAGCTCAACGTTTTACTCCTTCCAGCACATCTTATGTTTTTAATGTCACATTTTACATCTTTTTGTTGCATATATATCCCTTAACTAATTATTGTAATCCTAGTTATTTTTATTACTTTTGTCTATTAACATTCATACTAGCTTTTAAGTGACTAATCTGCTACTTTATTACTGTATATTTACCTTTCCAGTGTTTTCTTGTTCCTAATTAGCACCCTTGCCTTTCAGCTAAAAAAAGTCCCTTTAATGTTTCTTGTAAGGCTAATTCACTGGCAATGAACTCCTTTAGCTTTTGCTTGTCTGGAAAACTCTTTATCTCTCCTTCAATTCTGAATGATAACTTTGCTGGGTAGAGTATTCTTGGTTGGAAGGTTTTGGGGTTTTTTTCTTTCAACACTTTGAATATATCATGCCACTCTTCTGGACTGCAAAGTTTCTGCTGAAAAGCTGCTGATAGTCTTATGGGGGTTCCTTTATACATAACAAGTTGTTTTTCTCTTGCTGCTTTTAAATATTCTCTCCTTGTCTTTAACTTTTGAATTTTTGATTGCAGTGTGTCTTGGTGTGGGTCTCTTTGGGTTCATATTATCAACAAGTTTCTGGACTTCCTGGATCTGGATGTCTGTTTCCTTCCCCAGGTTAAGGAAGTTTTCAGCATTATTTCCTCACATAAAATTTCTGTTCCTCTCTCCCTCCATTCATCTGGGAGCCCCATGATATGAATGTCCATTTGAGGCTGCACCGTAAGTCTCTTCATCTAACTTCACTTTTTTTCATTCTTTTTTCTTTCTTCTGGTCTGATTGAATGAGTTCCACTGCCTTGTCTTCTAGTTGACTGATCCTTTCCTCTGCTTCATCTGGTCTGCTGTTAAATCTTTCTGGTATATTTTTCAGTTCAATTATTGTGTTCTTTAGCTCTGTGACTTCCATTTGGTACTTTCATATATTTTCCATCTCTTTGTTGAAGTTCATCCATCCTTCTCCCCAAATTGGTGAGCATCTTTCTGACCATTACCTTGAATTCTTTTTTAGGTAAATTACCTATCTCTTTCATTAAAGTAGTCTCTTGAGGTTTTCTATTATTCTTTCATTTGGAACATATTTCTCTGTTTCTTCACTTTACTTTGTCCTTTGTGTTGGTTTCCATACAGTAGTTGAGACAGCCACCTCTTCCAGGCTTGCAGTAGTAGCCTCATGTAGGAGATGAACCTTGTCACTCAATCCTGCCTCAGCTGTTTGTTTTCTCTCAAACCTCTGTGATTTTCCAAGAGCCTATTACATTCTCAATCGTTCACAGTAGTTGAGGGTGTAGCAAGACCTGTCAGGTCCCCAGGAGAGGATCTCAGCACCTAGATTCAGGCTGATTGGAAGCCAGACCCTCAGGCAGCAGCTTTTTAAAGTGTGCAAATATATACAGTCCTGTGGGACTCCAAGTATACTGGCCACCAGAGCCAGGAGATATGCAGGTGTCCCTGGCTGGCAATTGCAAAAACCTGGGGCTCCAGAGGGGTGCATAAGCTCTCTTCTGATAGATACCAGCAGTCTGGGGCAAGGCAGAGGGAGGGCGGCAGGGTAGCATCCACAGCCTGCCTTCCTGAGATCCACTCTGTCAGCCACCAGACGTGCACCAGACCTGAAGCCTGCCCCTCAGGCCAAAGCTCCAGGATGCCAAAGAGGCCTCCTTCACACAAAGAATGGTGGGGGGCAGGGGCTCGGTCTGCTGTCTGTGCAGTGCCCTGCCAGGGGGTGGGGGAATGGGGAACCTGTCGAGAAACATCTCTGACGGCCACAGTCCTGTGGGACCAGGGAATGCAAGCACCCCGGCCACTAAAGCCAGGTGACCAAAGGGCATCCCATGGGCGCAGCCACAAAAACTGGGGCACCATATGTAAAAACCAGGGCCCGAGATACCGGTAAAGCTTCCCCCCAGGAGACACTGGTGCCCTGGGGCCCAGCAGAGGGAGAGGGTGAAGATAGCACCCACCTTCTGACGTCTCAGGAAGGGACTATGGTCAGCCCCAGATGGTGTTTAATTAGAAGCCTGCCCCTCAGGCCACAGGCATGACGATTAACAAACAGGCCTCCTTGACTGGAAGACCAAGCTCCTGCATCTGCTTCCTCCTGCTGTGCTCTGGGGGCGATAGCCATTTAAGAAATCATGCCATTGCTTGCGGTCCTACGGGACCCTGCTGGCTGCCAGAGCCAGGCAGTGGAGAGGTGTCTCCTGGCAGCAGCCGCAAAACTCAGGGCACCAGACAGGAGTATGCATGCCTTTCCGGGAGCCACCAACTATGAGAGTCCCATGGGAGCAGGAAGGCCAGATCCCCTGGCCTGCAGAGCCAGACAGTCGAGAGGTGTCCCCTGGGTGGTGGCCACAACCATCAGGGCACCAGGCATGTGGACGCTCTCTCTGGAGCACAGCAAAGGGACAGCACGGGGCTGGCACCCTCCTGTCTCCATTCCGGAGAGCGGCCGGCAGGCTCCTGCGTGTGTGCTGGGTCAGGTGCCGGGCCCAGGCCTTCTTTACTATCAGCAGCTGAGCCTCCTTCACTCTGAGCCTGGGTGTGATCACCTTTGAGCTGGGCCCTGGGGCCGCTGAGTCCAAACACACAAGCCCTTTCAAAGCTATTTTTCAAATCACTTGTCTCGTGGGTCTCAGGAGAGAAGCCTCGTAGGCTTTCAGAGTTAGATGTTTTGGGGGCTCATCTCTCAGGCGCAGGTCTTAAAAGCCAAGATGCCCGATCTGGGGCTCCAATGCTTCCTTCCCCAGGGAGAAGCTCCGGTCCCCAAGCCAGAGGTGTGGTTTATGGCAAAACTGTGCCCCAGTCTCTCCTACCGCCAATGTGGTTTTCTTCTCTATCGCCCCGTGTGTAGTCGTCACTCAGCCAGAAGTTAGTTTTTTTAAGGAGTAAAGCATTCCATGTGTAGGTATAGGTTTCAGCACGTCCATGAGAAGAGGTGAGTTCAGGATCTCCCTACATTGCCATCTTGAACTGGAACCCAGTGAGTTTGTCTTATTTTAATTAAACATATTGATACTAATTTACAGTCATTTATAGGTGACCAATGCAGGTGTGTTTTTCCACCTATTTTTGCACTGGTTAATTCTGGACTCACAGACCCCTAGGCACTGTTCCTGATCATAACAGCTGTTCAACAAACCTTCATTCCCATTCCTGTACCTGAGAACTTCAAAGCATCAAGGGAAGAAAAATATGACCTTGAAAATTTTAGTTCAGGGAATAAATACATGAAAAGGAGGAAGAATACAAAAATTACATGATAACAAGTGTATACTGCTTAGAACTCTTTAAGCCACAAAATTCTTTCTATTAAATGTATATTTGAAAAGTGGTAAGAGAGTAGATCTTAAAAGTTCTCATAATAAGAAAAAAAATTGTTATGATGTGAGGTGATGGATATTAACTAAACTTATTGCGGTGATCATTTTACAATAAATATGTATATCAAATCATTATGTTGTATAGCTTAAACTAATGCAATGTTTTATGTCAGTGGTATCTCAGTATAACTGAGGAAAAATGCAGGTAGGTAAGGTTACCGGAGAAGAAACTAAAGCTTTCATGTCAATCTTTCTAACATGCATCACGTCCTTAGATACACAAAAGATTGCAAAGTTCTTAGTCTGAGATATTCTCATTTAACCGGCTAAATCAGAAATACAACCGTGCTTTTAGGCAGTTTGCTTGGGCAAATATTTTACTGGCTGTTTCACTGAATTTAGGGAAGAAGATGAGCTAAAATATGCCCAAACATTCAATGTTATGAGAACTATATACAGTTGAAAGAACCCACGCCAAAATAACTCAGAGAAACCTTGGAGATTCCACAGGCTATGCTTTATAACTGCTCTGTGGGTTACATTTATATTCATATCTTCTCTCCACGGGAAGAATCTCAGCATTCAGCCATTTTCTGTTATCCTTTAACCATCTCATTCTATAAAATGTTGAAGAAACTTCACTTAAATTAATTTTAATATCAGAGAAAATAAACCGAAGGCCTGATATGTTTTAGATCTGTGGTAGCATGAGAAACCTTCATTTTATTTTCAAATAAGCCTTCATTTAGAAAAAAGAAATTCCTAGATAGACATATAATAGAGATAGAGAGTAAACCCTAATGTCTGTCTACACGTGTATCAGTGAAGAAATTCAGTCTAATTACCGTGGAAGTTAGACATTAGGATGAACTGGTAATACCCCCAACGAAGTTCCCCACTCGGCAGGTGCCAATAAGGTTTTGATTTTTCGTTTATTAATTTCTTACTCAATCAACCAACATTTACTGAACCTGCTGCGCCAGGCACTTTCACTCGGTGCTGGAGATAAGTGAGACTTGGTTGCTGCATTCAGAGGCTCACAGAGCATCGTAAGGTGAGCTGCCGATTCTCAGTCCTGCATATGGGACTCTAGGAGGGTCACGTGTATGTGAGTTTAGGAGGGCCGTTATGATCACATAATTCATCAGTTACGGAAGTGATCTTTTAAAACCCTAATTTCATAAATGCTGACTCATAACTGAGGCTGTTTAACTAGTTGTAAAGCAATAAACAAGTCCTTCCTCCTCCCAATGACCTGAGAAGCTTGAAGTGTAGAATGTGATGCTGAAACTGAGGTCCCTTCTGTGTGTATAGGATGTAGCTGTGGATGATGGTTGATCGAATGCCACATTGATGTGGATGCAGAGAGGAGGGATAAAAGCTTGTGTCAGTTAATCAAAGGGAAGAGAAAATAAATATTCAGTGGGAGAAGACCAAATGCACAGCGTGAACTGCCCGCCCTCTCAAGCCGCCCGCCTGCACAGAAAGTCACCGCCATGAAAGGCACTTTCATTTGTCTGGGTGTGAGGAAATCTCTGGCAGAGTGTCTTGTTTAGTAAAATCTGGAGTATATGAGTTAAGAAACTTATCTTTTGGAGTTACAAAACCAACTCCATGTGTTTCATGAGATTTTAAACTGCAAAGCTGTCCCTTTACAAACCCTGGGTTGTGCTGAATGTATATAGGATCCGTTAGATTAAAACAGACACTTAATAGGACATAGGAAAATGGCTCAGGATAAGAATATGCAAAATCCAAAGCATCAAAAATGTTCACTTCATCTAGGATAATTCAAAGTGTGCACCATTTGTTAAATATAATTTTTGACAAAGTATGATCATTGACAAAATTGTTCAGAAAGAACATGAAGAAAACAGTTGGTAGATGTGCATATTAGACACAGCTTTGTGACAGGAAATACCAAGGGCAAGTACCACATCTGATTCTTTTTTTTTTTTTTAGATGAAATGTATGTAATTAACTTTTTTGTTTTTCTTTTTGTGGGTGGGGAGAGGTTTCCTTGAATGTCAAGAAGTTTAGTGTAAAACTTGATGCATGGTCATAGCAGCTAGTGAACATTTGTGCTGTTCTCCTGTGCTTACATCTGATTTTCTTATTCTGCGCTGAACTCATTTGAAAGTGTGGCCATTTTTATAAGCTATCTTAAATCATCTTTGCAAAAAGGTGTAAACGATAAGAAAAAATACGTACCTACATATCACAGAGTTGACAGAGGTCTTCACGTATAGTAGCATAACACACCTGTGCCACATTACATATTAATTTATTGGTGGAGTCATATAAAGTAAATAAAGAGCAAAAGACATCAAACAGTGTACTTAAAGCAATTCAAGTTCATCTGGGAGAAGCAATTATGGTATATTTTATAACCTTACAATTTACAAAGGGAAGTTTTTCTTTAAATATAAAATATATCAGTTATTTCCAGAAAGACTGATCCCTTGATTTGGCTTTTATGTATTTTATCCAGTCTTGGCTTTTGGAATCATCTTGAAAACAAACAGAGCATTTGAGCCATGTTTGCTGCTAACTAAGGAATGAACCATGAGGCTTTGGCTAATTTTTGGAGGTCATTACTAAAATGCAGTTAATCACCTTAGTTAAGATATACAGGCATTTTACCAAAAAAAAAACCACTGTGCCAATGGTCCTTGAAACAAGGTTAAGTAGATCTAATTTATGTTAAACTTTAATTAACCATATGCACTACCGCCTGAGAATGTTCATGCATATGTTGCTTACATTCATTGTTTTCATAAGTTAATTTCTGCCACACACTTTTGGCTTCTATTCATTTGTAACTTAACAAATGTTCATATCAGCTGTGGAAGTGATTGCAGACAATAAAGTAAACCACTGGTTTACTTGTTTAAATTAAATCTGCCGTCTCAAGCTGTCCTGTGTCTTAATACATTAGAAAAGATACTCCGCAAGCGATGCTCTTGTTAATCCAGTTTTAATCACTGTTTAATCATACCTGGTTAAGTAATAGAGTCATGAACCTCTACATCTGTTAGCTATCTTTTTCTCTCTGTAGTTAATTGGGTGATCATTGACTGCGGTTAACTATTATTGTGGCAGAATTGATCTGTACTTTTCATACAGTCAGACATACACCTGGTCCTTATACTGAAATAGACAAACTATGTCATGCCTAATATTCTTTATTTTTATTGAAGTATAATTGATTTACAATGTTGTGTTAGTTTCAGGTGTACAGCAAAGTGATTCAGTTATACATATAGACATATACCTTTTCAGATTCTTTTCCCGTATAGGTTATTACAAAATATTGAGTATAGTTCCCTGTGCTGTGCAGTAGGTCCTTGCTGTTTATCTATTTTATATATAGTAGCATGTATATGTTAATCCCAAACTCCTAATTTATCCCTCCCCTGCCTTTCCCCTTTGGTAACCATAAGTTTGTTTTCTATGTCTGTGAGTCTGTTTCTGTTTTGTAAATAAGTTCATTTGTATCACTTTTTTAGGTTCCACATACAAGTGATATCATGTGATATTTGTCTTTCTCTGTCTGACTTACTTCACTTAGTATGATCATCTCTAGGTCCATCCATGTTGCTGCAAATGGCATTATTTCATTCTTTTTTATGGCTGAGTAATGTTCCATTGTATATATATGTCCCACATCTTCTTTATCCATTCCTCTGTCAATGGACATTTAGATTGCTTCCATGTCTTGGCTATTGTATATAGTGCTGCTATGAACATAAGGGTGCATGTATCTTTTCGAAGTATGGTTCTCTCCAGATATATGCCCAGGAGTGGGATTGCTGGATCATATGGTAGTTCTAATTTTAGTTTTTTAAGGAACTTCCATACTGTTCTCCATAGTGGCTGCACCAATTTATATTTGGCCCACTTTTTTTTATATTGAAGTATAGTTAATTTACAATGTCGTATTATTTTCAGGTGTACAGCAAAGTGATTCAGTTATACATACATATATCTATTCTTTTTCAGATTCTTTTCCATTACAAGGTATTGAATATAATTCCCATGGCCCAGTTTTAATTGGATACTACAGTTTGTGCTTAGAGAGGTGATTCCTATAGACAAATGACAATTTTTTTTTTTTTTTTTTTGCGGTACGCGGGCCTCTCACTGTTGTGGCCTCTCCCGTTGCGGAGCACAGGCTCCGGACGCGCAGGCTCAGCGGCCATGGCTCACGGGCCCAGCTGCTCCGCGGCATGTGGGATCCTCCCAGACCGGGTCATGAACCCGTGTACCCTGCATCGGCAGGCGGACTCTTAACCACTGCGCCACCAGGGAAGCCCGTCAAATGACATTTTTTAAATAATAGAACTCATCTTTTATTAAAGCAAAAGTTTACTATTTTATTCCATCAGTTTATTCCCCACGGTCTGCATCATGTTGGCTAATATACTGTGCTAATACCCTCCTACTGTAATATCTCATATAAAAACCTATGTTTTTCTTAAATGCTATTTAAATCACCTTTGTGAAGAATCAAACTTCAGGATGTTTGGATAAAGATGGTGGATTGAATATGTGCATTTGCCTCTGATCCCTTTCTGAAATCCCAATAAAATGAGTGTAAAGAGGTTTTTAAAAGGTCCTAACTCACTAGGACACAGGAAATAAAAGAAAGAACACAACAAGGCTGGAAAGCATATAGGGCCAGTGGGAACTGACTGAACAGAACATAGAGGGTGAAACCCTGAACCAGCAGTAGGGTGATTATACCATGTTGCTGAGGAAAGGTCTCCTGGAAGAGGAAGGGAGGGGCTAAAACAAAAGGCTCCTTGTAAGTTTGTTAAGAGGCCCTTAGACCCCAGAGACACCCCCAACTCCACACGTCGGGTGGCTCACCCTCCCCCAGCCTGACAGACACTGGAGAGATGCAGACCATGGTGCCAGCGCCATGGGAGACGGGGGTGGGTGGATACTGTGCTGAGAACAGGCAGGGAAGGCGGTTAGCACACCCAAAACCATTTCCAAGAGGACTGCACCCCCATCCCAGCACTGCGGATGCCTTCCCTGGGGAATTTCCATAGCCTGGCAAGGAAGATTTGACTCCATAGAGGTGACGGGTAGGGGAGCAGTGCCCACGGACAGGCTCACCAGCCCACGGAGCTCCTGTCAGCTCATAGGCTCCCTCCAGAGTATGGGACAGTGTGGGTGGAATAGGATCTCTGAACACGGATCGTACCAAATGTGTCCTAACTGTATTGGCAGAGGGAGAGCTGGGACACAGAAAATGTGTGTGTGTGTGTGTGTGTGTGTGTGCGTGTGTGTGTGTGTTGAGAGTGCAGGGAAATGAGGAGAAAGGAAGCTACTTCCTCATCCTAGTAAGAGAAAGTCAATAGATAACGTGTGAAGAGCCAAGAAGCAGCAAAGGAGCATCTTATTTAGATTATTTTTTATCAGACTTGAAAGCAGTTGGTTTGGGAGCAGGAAATTATCTGAATCTCAGTTGCATGCATGTATCACTTTGATTTTTTTTAAAGAAGCCTAAATTTAAAATTATAAGAGATGTTTAAATAGTTCTCATTTTAAAAGCAAACATTAAAGAAAGTAAGAAAAAGCCGCTATTCTTTCTTTACCAATTCCCAGTTTGTCCTTTATAGCTCATTTTCATATATAGCCTCATGATTCTCATCTTAAGATCCACATAGCCCTAGGAGTTACCATGTAGAGAAGCCCCATCCATCGTCATATCAAATATCCTACATTAAATATAAATTATATGTGGTATAAAATTTAAGAGAATTTTTGTAAATTTGCTTTTTAAATTATTATTGCTTCAAGGAATTCATTTCCTATATGGTTTATTTGTTAGCATTACAGGGTTTTTGTACTTTATTTTACACTAAAACTTCTTTTTTAAATGCCTGGGGAATGTGTTTTTTTAATTCTTATGAACCAATGTATAACATTGTTTTTCCTAAGAATATGTCTGTCAGTTGACTATGATTTATATGAAACACAAATTAATTGTATTGCTTTAAAACATGTTTGAGCATGAAAAAACAAACGCAGTGCTATTCTGGAGTAACCATCCTCAATAAAGCAGCAAGAAACGAAAAACCTGACTTTTCATGAGCCAATATATTTAGGAGTATGTTAAATGAAAACCACCTTCAGATGCTCAGACTGGAAAGAATTCTGCACTGAATTTACTATGTTAAGAATTTTAAGAATTTAAGGTAAAAGGCTTAATTAGATTAGGGTTTACCTTGTGAGATATTATGAAAACTATACATGAGAGTCAAAGCAAGTTAGGAGATTAACCTTTCCTGGCCAGAATGTTTCATCCCTATGTCAGGTAAGTTTCTGTCATCTGTTGAAGGATGATGCCTTTGCTACTGGTCCAGGGTACGTCTAGGATGATCGTCCCAGTTTGTGGGAGCGGGTGTTGGAGGGGGAATGTCAGCAGCATGCTTATCCTTCTGGAGGTTCTACCTTGCCTCTGACCACATTCATGATCTTCTGTCTTGGGTCACAGGTAATCGACTCTACTTCATTATTTCAATCTAGGTCTGAGGAGTTGACCAGTACTTGTCTTCTACTCCATAACTCTTAAGAGTTGAAAGTTTTCTCAAAAATAGATATATACGGGCCTCCCTGGTGGCGCAGTGGTTGAGAGTCCGCCTGCCGATGCAGGGGATACGGGTTCGTGCCCCGGTCTGGGAGGATCCCATATGCCGCGGAGCGGCTGGGCCCGTGAGCCATGGCCGCTGGGCCTGCGCGTCCGGAGCCTGTGCTCCGCAACGGGAGAGGCCACAGCAGTGAGAGGCCCACATACCGCAAAAAGAAAAAAAAAAAAAAAAAGATATATACGAAACATGCTTCAAAAACACACTGTCTAAATCAAGTGTGTTCTCTTTGTGTTACAAACTATTTCTTTCTTTAAACTGGCTGTACTGAGGTCACACATCTGCTCCCAATAATAACAATAACTGTAGAGGATTTTACAGTTTACCTTTTCATTCACTGTTACTATAAATAAGGCATTGCTGTAATCTTTAGGCAATGTGTCTGATCTCATAGAAATTTTTCTTGAAAGAGGAAATACAAACAATAAATAAGTAAACAAGTAAATGTATTAGATCTCCCATTAAAATGATAATTGCAGATTATAAATACTGTAAGGAATAAAACGGGGTGTTTAGGAATAGAGTGTCAGGAGGTCCTCCTTTAGTTTGAGTGATTGGGATTCTCTGAGGAGGTGACATTTGCGGACAGAGTATTCCATGCAGAGCCAGTGGAAAGGCCCTAAATAAAGGATAGCAACCTGTATACAGGCGATAATGATAATGGTGATGGTGATGTCAGTGATATTGGTGAGGAGGAGGAGAAGGTGAAGGAAGATGATGATGCTGATGACATTAATAATGGTGAGGACGATGATGATGACAATGGTGATGATGATGATAATGGTGAGGATGATATGGTGGTGATGACGTTGATAATGGTGAGGTTGATGATGCTGGTGATGATGAAGGTGATGGTGATGACAGTGGTAATGGTGAGGAGGAGGATGGTGATGACGGTAATGACAATGACAATGATAATGGTGAAGATAATGACAGTGATGATGATGATGGTGATGACAATGACAATAGTGAGGATAATGATGATGTTGATAATGGTGGTGGTGGTGATGGTGATGAGCTTCTTTTATAAAAGAAGCTCAACAGAACTAAATTAAATGCCATGGTCACACAATTAGTGAATGATACACGCCCAAACCACAATATTTAATAAGGATGAGATTTAGAAGGTGACCTGAATATTGGCCTTTGGGCTGTTATTTTAGAGGAGCTCCTAGAGACTTGGCATGTCTTTTCCGGGATCCCCTGTAAAGTACTCCATCAGTACTTGCAGGAGTCAGGGAGCCCATCATCTGTTGAAGGACCCTCGACTTCAGCTTGATGACCAGAACCCAGCCCCTTCCGTCTGGGTTCTCATCACCTGCCTAGCTCAGCTGTATCATTTCACTCCACCAACCAACAGGGTCACCAACTCTGAAAACTTGATTCCAAGGATCTCACTTCCTACCTTTGCGGCACTTATTTTGTTTTCCACAATGCCATAAATCTCCAGCCCACTGGAACTTCCAATCCAGTGACCCAGACACTTTACACTACCATCTCCACCCTTGTGTGCTCACTTCCTTCTTTTAACTAATGTAAATTCCATGTATCTTCACTATGACACTCCCTCGCAAGCCCCTCTCTCCAGAAAACCCCAAGCTTTGACTAAACCCAAATATTGGCCTCCTCTTATCCCATGCCTGAGAAACTAAACTGCCTTTGAGAAAGTCACACAGGTTTCTGCCGGCCATTTGTCTCAACCGGGTCCTCACAACCCTGCTACGGCGACATCAGCATCAAACTTTTTCTCCTTTGCAGGTTTAGTTGTTTCCTTTCTATTGCAACATTCTTATCAGCAGTAAAGTGCGATTAATATCTCCTGTTAAAAATAAGAACAAAAGCAAAACAAAATAAACACCTTCGATCCCCTACCTCTGTTCACTTTTGCCTCCTTGTCTGTTCCTCTTCACAGCAAAACTCCCCAAGGGAATGGTCGGCACTTGCTGCCTCCTCTCCTCAGCCTCCGTTCACTCTAGTTCATTGCCGATGAGCTTCTGTCTCTGCTTTTGCCAAATTCAGAATCCTCACGAATCTCAGTTCAGTGGCCTTGGCTGGCTCTGTGCTCCTTGCACTCGCCTCAGGGCAGGATTCCATGCAAATGACCAGCCTCCTAGAAGCCGTCCTCTCCTGCATTCTGAGATTCCACACTCTCCCGGTTTTCTCCTCCCTCCTGGAAGGACCCTTCTCAGGCTCTTCAGTGGCTTCTCTTCTCTAACTGTCTTCTACACTTGGGATTGTCCCAGGACTCAGCACTGGACCGCCTCTAGTTTCAAATTTCCCATGGATGCTATGTCTTCAAATCCCATCTCTAGGAGGATAACGCCCATCTTTTATTGGCTGCCGTGTCTCTCGCCTGATCTCCAGGCTCACACAACTAGAAGGCTCCTTGACATTTCCACTTATGTGTCTGAGGGTCACCTTAAACTTAGCGCAGGCACAGAACTCTTGATGTCACCCCCAAAACGGTGCTGCCTCTTCTAGGGATCCACGTCTCAGTAACTGGCGCTTTCCACCCAGTTGCTTATACTGACAGCAAGCATTCTTGATTCTTCCCGTTTCCTTGTTCCACATCCAGTTTATCAGCAAGTCTTGTCCATTCTCCTCAAATATTTCACATCTGTCCCTTTCTCCAACTCTCTTACTTCTCCCCTCCCCCACTGCCATTACAAGCTCCCATCTTGTTAGCCTGGGTTATATTTTTTCATTTATTTTATTGAAGTAGAGTTGATTCACAATATTGTGTTAATTTCCACTGTACAGCAAAGTGGCTCAGTTATACATATATACATTCTTTTTCATATGCTTTTCCACTATGGTTTATTATAGAATATTGAATACAGTTCCCTGTGCTACACAGTAGGACCTTGTTGTTTATCCATCCTATACATACTAGTTTGCATCTGCTAATCCCAAACTCCCACTCCATCCCTCCCCCACCCACCTTCCCCTTGGCAACCCAAAGTCTGTTCTCTATGTCTGGGTCTCTTTCTGTTTAGTATATAGAATCACTTGTATTATTTTTTAGATTCCATATACTAAGTGATATCATGTGATATTTGTCTTTCTCTGTCTGACTCACTTCATTCTTTTTTATGCCTGAGTAACACCCCATTGTATATATGTACCACATCTTCTTTATCTATTCATCTGTCAATGGACACTTAGGTTATTTCCATGTCTTGTTAGCCTGGATTTTTGCAATAGCTTACTAATGACTCCCCTGCTTCCAAGGCTGCACCCTATAATCCAATCTCCAAACGGCAGCCAAAATAACCTGTGTTAAATGTGTAAATCAGATTATGGCTCTGTTTTGTTTAAAACCCTCTTGACTTTCTTTTGCCCTTAAAATAAAATTCCAGCTTCTCAGCGTGGTGGCCCCTGACTATTTCCTCATATTCCTCCACCACTTTTCCTCCCCTCACCGCTTTCTGGCTGCCTCATCTTCCTGTTCCTCAAACACATTAAGTTTGTTTCTGCCCCAGGGCCTTTGCACTTGCTGATCCCTCCACAGGGAGGGCCCTTCCGTCCTTGCTGCTCTGAGAACCGTCTTCTCCATTCAGGTCTTAACTCAAATATCCCCTCCATACAGAGGATTCCACTGACGGTCTGATCTAAAATAACTTCTCCAGGCACTCTATGTCCCGTTGCCTTTTTTTTCCCCTCAGTTGTGCATGTCGCTAATCAGGAATTCTCACTCACTCATTGATTTTCTGGTGCATGATTTGCCTCCTCACTAAAATGTAAGCTCCAGAAGGCCGGGGAACCTGTCTGACTTATTCTGGCTTTAGTCCCAGAGCACAGAGAAATGCTTGGTTCATAGCTGACATTCAGTAAATATTTTTTGTAAAATGAATCAATGAATGAAAGAGTAGACATTTCAAATTTAACCGTAAATTTAACTCAGTAATCTACCTGAGGGGTTTTCCTAGAATAAGAGAAAGTACCATGTTGTGCTAAATGAGTCACCTGCACAATTTTGAACTGATAAATGTATCATTTTTCCAATCTCTCATAACTGATATTTCAACCATGGCAGATATTATATTTTTATTATAATTTATAAAATATATAAAGTATATTTATATAATTCAGTCATATATATAATCTGGTTTTTAATTAATAAATCTACATAACTCATTAAATTATAAATTCTGTAGCAAATTCTTAGCTTTGGTCAAAACTGCCTTTTTGCCTCTCAGCTGCTGGACTTCAACTGCTACATGTTATTTAATCTCTCTAGACCTTAGTTTCCTCATCCTTGGACTTGGTGACTTCCAGCTTTCAAATTCTCTGACTCTGTCTTAACATTACCATCCTACAAATGTGTTCACGTGTTTGCTTGTCTCCGTAATTTCTCCACATTTTCTTTTTTTTTTTTGAATTTTTGAATTTTATTTATTTATTTTTTATACAGCAGGTTCTTATTAGTTATCCATTTAATACATATTAGTGTATACATGTCAATCCCAATCTCCCAATTCATCACACCACCACCACCCCTGGCCACTTTCCCCCTTCAGTGTCCATACGTTTGTTCTCTACATCTGTGTCTCTATTTCTGCCCTGCAAACCAGTTCACCTGTACCATTTTTCTAGGTTCCACATATATGCGTTAATATACAATATTTGTTTTTCTCTTTCTGACTTACTTCACTCTGTATGACAGTCTCTAGATCCATCCATGTCTCTACAAATGAACCAATTTCATTCCTTCTTATGGCTGAGTAAAATTTCATTGTATATGTGTACCACATCTTCTTTATCCATTCATCTGTCAATGGGCATTTAGGTTGCTTCCATGACCTGGCTATTGTAAATAGTGCTGCAATGAGTATTGGGGTGCATGTGTCTTTTTGAATTATGGTTTTCTCTGGGTATATGCCCAGCAGTGGGATTGCTGGGTCATATGGTAATTCTATTTTTAGTTTTTAAAGGAACATCCATACTGTTCTCCATAGTGGCTGTATCAATTTACATTCCCACCAACAGTGCAAGAGGGTTCCCTTTTCTCGACACCCTCTCCAGCATTTGTTGTTTGTAGATTTTCTGATGATGCCCATTCTAACTGGTGTGAGGTAATACCTCATTGTAGTTTTGATTTGCATTTCTCTAATAATTAGTGATGTTGAGCAGCTTTTCATGTGCTTCATGGCCATCTGATATCTTCTTTAGAGAAATGTCTATTTAGGTCTTCTGCCCATTTTTTGATTGGGTTGTTTGTTTTTTTAATACTGAGCTGCATAAGCTGTTTATATATCCTAGAGATTAATCCTTTGTCCGTTGATTCATTTGCAAATATTTTCTCCCATTCTGAGGGGTGTCTTTTCATCTTGTTTGTAGTTTCCTTCGCTTTGCAAAAGCTTTTAAGTTTCATTAGGTCCCATTTGTTTATTTTTGTTTTTATTTCCATTACTCTAGGAGGTGGATCAAAAAAGATCTTGCTGTGATTTATGTCAAAGAGTGTTCTTCCTATGTTTTCCTCTAGGAGTTTTATAGTGTCCAGTCTTACATTTAAGTTTCTAATCCATTTTGAGTTTATTTTTGTATATGGTATTAGGGAGTGTTCTAATTTCATTGTTTTACATGTAGCTGTCCAGTTTTCCCAGCACCACTTATTAAAGAGACTGTCTTTTCTCCATTGTATATCCTTGCCTCTCTGGTCATAGACTAGTTGACCATCAGTGTGTGGGTTTATCTCTGGGCTTTCTCTCCTGTTCCATTGATCTATACTTCTGTTTTTGTGCCAGTACCATATTGTCTTGATTGCTGTAGCTTTGTAGTATAGTCTGAAGTCAGGGAATCTGACTCCTCCAGGTCCATTTTTATCTGTCAAGACTGCCTTGGCTATTCGGGGTCTTTTGTGTCTCCATACAAATCTTAAGACTTTTTTTCTAGTTCTGTAAAAAAAATGCCCTTCGTAATTTGATGAGGATTGCATTGAATCTGTAGCTTGCTTTGGGTAGTATAGTCATTTTCACAATATTGATTCTTCCAATCCAAGAGCATGGTATCTCTCTCCATCTGTTTATATCATCTTTAATTACTTTCATCAGTGTCTTATAGTTTTCTGCATGCAGGTCTTTGGTCTCCCTAGGTAGGATTATTCCTAGGTATTTTATTCTTTTTGTTGTAGTTGTAAATGGGAGTGTTTCCTTAATTTCTCTTTCAGATTTTTGATCATTAGTGTATAGGAATGCAAGAGATTTCTGTGCATTAATTTTGTATCCTGCAACTTTACCAGATTCATTGATTAGCTCTAGTAGTTTTCTGGTGGCATCTTTAGGATTCTCTATGTATAGTATCATGTCATCTGCAAACAGTGACAGCTTTACTTCTTCTTTTCCAATTTATATTCCTTTTATTTCTTTTTCTTCTCTGACTGCCGTGGCTAGGACTTCCAAAACGATGTTGAATAATAGTGGCGAGAGAGGACATCCTTGTCTTGTTCCTGATCTTAGAGGAAATGCTTTCAGTTTTTCACCATTGGGAATGATGTTTGTTGTGGGTTTGTCATATATGGCCTTTATTGTGTTGAGGTAGCTTCCCTCTATGCCCACTTTCTGGAGAGTTTTTATCATAAATCGGTGTTGAATTTTGTCAAAAGTTTTTCCTGCATCTACTGAGGTGATCATATGGTTTTTCTCCTTCAATTTGTTAGTATGGTGTATCACATTGATTGATTTGTGTATATTGAAGGATCCTTGTGTCCCTGGGATAAATCCCACTTGATAATGGTGTATGATCCTTTTAATGTGTTGTTGGATTCTGTTTGCTAGTATTTTGTTGAGGATATTTGCAACTATATTCATCAGTGATATTGGTCTGTAATTTCTTTCTTTGTAGTATCTTTGTCTGATTTTGGTATCAGGATGATGGTTGTCTCATAGAATGAGTTTGGGAGTGTTTCTTCCTCTGCAATTTTTTGGAAGAGTTTGAGAAGGATGGGTGTTAGCTCTTCTCTAAATGTTTGATAGAATACACCTGTGACGCCCTCTGGTCCTGGACTTTTGTTTGTTGGAAGATTTTTAATCACAGTTTCAATTACGTTACTTGTGATTGGTCTGTTCATATTTTCTGTTTCTTCCTGGTTCTGTCTTGGACGTTTATACCTCTCTAAGAATTTGTCCATTTCTTCCAGGTTGTCCTTTTATTGGCATAGAGTTGCTTGTAGTAGTCTCTTAGGATGCTTTGTATGTCTGCGGTGTCTGTTGTAACTTCTCCTTTTTCGTTTCTAATTTTATTGATTTGAGTCCTCTCCCTCTTTTTCTTGATGAGTCGGGTAATGATTTATCAATATTGTTTATCTTCTCAAAGAGCCAGCTTTTAGTTTTATTCCTCCACACTTTCAATTGTGCATTTTGCATAATTCGGATAAAACCGTAGCTGTAACTGGGGCTGTGAAATGTCCCCCGAGGAGCTGAGAGTACACACAAAATAAGCCAGCTCATAAAAATAACTAGTCGTATTAGTAAAGTATACAGATAAGCTGGGATTTTAAGAGAGTGACGTAAAATTTTATTGTAGTAATTTGTAATAATGCTCCACAAAGGGGGAAATAGGGGTTCAGGTGTCCAGAGAAGCTCACCCTCCCCTCGTTTTGGGGGATATTCAGGCAGCAGGACTTGAAGGTCCTGGGAGATTGTCTGTGAGCCCAGGAGACATTCAGCCGTCATGTGAAGCCTGAGGCACTTGGGGCAAGGAGCTATGTCATCCTTTGTTTGAATCACCTAGGATCTGCCCTGAGGGACAGGAGAGCAAATCTCTACAGGCAGGCAGCAGCCAGACCACGTTTAAAGGAAGTTTTGCTTGTTTCTGGCACAGAATCATACATCTGTAAAATACAGCATGCAGGAAAATAAGATAATTTTGATCAAGTTTAAAAAGTATATTTTAACGAAAAGCAATTTCCTTTTCTTTTGTACACCATTTCATAATTCTTTCCCATGTCACTGTGGTGGTAAAGGCAGAGGTGAGCCTCTTTGCCCAAAATGAAGGGCAAGGTTGGACTGCCAGCCACACAAAGGGTCCCAGGGGCATGGGGTGAGGAGGGGGGCTGTGCACTCTTGAATTAGCCAAATGACAGAAGCAATGCGTGTTCTTAGAAACCCTAAATAATTTCTTCCATTCTCCATGTTATTTTGCCCTCGTAAACCTCATTTTAAGGTAAAAATATTTTTTGTTGTTGTACTACTTCAAACAAATTCAAGGTTAAAAATAGTGGGAGTTTTTCTTTTAAGTAAAATTCCAAATATATTTATGTAGAACCCAAGTTTTCTCAATATTCTATCACCTCTTTTGATGGGGATGGAGTGAACACTGGCTGTGGAGTCAAAGGCACAGCATTATCACCTGCAGGGGGTGATGGGACCACACCATTCATCCTCTCTAGATCTGTCTATCGTCCTCAGAAAGTGTCACCCTGTGCTGACCACTTCTCGAGTTGTTCTGATAACGTGTGAGTCCATATTCAAGCACTTGGTGGACAAACGAAAAGTTGGATTTCCTTGGCAAAAGTGCCCTGTCCCGAGGACCCCGATGATAAGTTCATAAGACCTTGATCGAACAAACTCATATTGAGCTCCTAGTAGGCACCCACCGTTTCCTCAGGCACTGGACTTTAAGAACGAACTGGCCAGAGGGGGGATTCGCGGTTGTGGGACTGCGGGTGGGGTGGGCGTGAAGACCCTTGAGTGTGATGGAAGTGATCTGAAATAAGATTGTGATGACGGTTACACAGTTCTGTAAAGGTGCTAATGATTGTAGAACTGCATTTAGAACATCACAGAACAGGCGGAACAGGAGGGCCTGGGTGAGTGGCGAGCCCAGACGCACCCCGGCCAGGAGCTCTGCTCCACGTGGAAGGAGGGGACGAGACTCCAGGCGGCACTGTCTGTATCCAGAGACACTGTTCTGCCTTAGGAATATGGAAAGGGCTCCCTTGCTCTGGGTTTGAAGTTGGATCCCAGCTCTTCCAAGTGTTCTTGTATTTCCAGCAGTTGTCCTAGTTTAAACTCCTTTGCCCCCAACCTCCTTTTCCACTTACAGACGAGTGCCCCTTAGAGAGAGAGCTCTCCGCAGTGTCCGCTCCTGAGCAGTCCCTGGAGGTCATGTCCTTCCAGCCTGAACCGCCCACGCCATGCGGAGGAGCCCCACTTGTGCTCGCTGACCAGATCTTGTGTTCCCTCATCCTCCCAACAAGCATTTACTAGGCTTTCTTACCTAGTGAAAGTTGATGCAAGCCTATAAAATCAGGTGATGTCTCTGGCACTGAACCATATAAGCCCGTGGACATCTCCCAGCTGAGACCCTTGTGCTTGGGCCCCAGCAACTCCATAAGCACAAGCTCCCTTAGCAGAGAGAGGTGGGCCTTTCTTTATACTCACTTCTGCAGAAATGACTAAAAAGAGTAAAAGCAACCATCATTTACTTACTGGTTTTCTCAAGTTTGTAACTAAATGTTAGGGCAGTTCGTGAAAAATGTTTATTGTCTGTGGTGTCTTTCTCTCTGGGTCATTTTAAGTTTTGAAAGAAGTCTTCATTCTTCTTAAACTGTCCTCTGGGCCTCAGCTTTCTCTATTATAAAAGCAGGGGGTTGGATTCATGACCTCCTTGGATTTAAATCCTCTTTGGGCTTAAACACTCTTTGACACTCTGAAACATACCCCGAAATTCAACCCTTAGCTTCATGATGAGAAGTGCAGGTTTGAAGAAGAACCAAGTGGACCTGACTTTCCCCCTAAACAAGGCTTAACAACTTCCTCACCTAGCAGAAGACCTCTTTTATCTGGCGGAATTATTTGCACGTTATTGTTGAAATGGTTATCATTTCAGTCAAATTATTCAAGTTTCAGCAAGAACATTTCTTTGCCCAGCCCTGTCTGTTTCCATGCCCAGGAGGGGGTCATGCAGTCTGGCCGGAATCTCGTCTGACCACAGCGTGTGTCCATCCCTCACCACCCCCTGGGGCCGTAGTGCTCACGTCCACTCCTTGGTGGTGTGGTCCTTGGGCCACTGGGAAGACAGGCCGGGCGTGACCAGGTGTGACCAGGACTCTGTGACACTCCCATCTGTCAGTCGGCACCCGCAGAGGCGGGCAGCGGTGGCATTAGTGTGGATGTCCAGCTAAACCATTTGGGCCAGAAACATAGACACTGAGACAAGTCACGTGTCTGTTCCACACAAAGGGGCAGTCGGAGACTGTGATCAGCACATGCGCTCCGAGTCTGTTCTTCCGGGGCTGGAGTCGTGGCTTCTGTGACTCTCAGCCTTGGTAAATGGGAATAATAATAGGGCTGTTTGGAGGATGAAATGAGGTAGTCTGTGCAAAGTATTCAGAAAAGTACCTGGCACATGATAAACACTCTGTGATAGTTATCTGTGTTGTACCTGCATGTGGAGAAAACTTAAAATCAAGCCACAGAGAAAAGGACATTTCTATGGGCAAAGAAAACGCGGTCTTATGCGAAGGCCACTGGCCGTTGGGTGGGATCTTACAGAGCAAGATTCCTTTTTGTATGGTTGTCATGAGGCCAAACTGAGATGCTTATCAAGTGACTAGACTAAGGTAGGTCTCCTAAGTACTGGTTCCTGTCCCCTACCATATATCTTTAATTGCATTCCCTTTACTTTTCTTTCTTTGTTTTTCCTTTCTTTGTGTCCTGTCTCCC
Source organism: Mesoplodon bidens (assembly GCF_964165515.1). Taxonomy (NCBI): domain Eukaryota; kingdom Metazoa; phylum Chordata; class Mammalia; order Artiodactyla; family Ziphiidae; genus Mesoplodon; species Mesoplodon bidens. The sequence continues at coordinate 11,765,220 of NC_138168.1, read as the reverse complement.
TCCTTTCATTTGTTCTCTTCTCTTTCCAGTGATGCACTGGAAAGATTTGGGGGAAAATATCACAATATCTAGCAAAAAGTCACTTTGCCTTGCTGATAACCAAACGGTCTCTTGTGACTTATTAAGTTTCTCTTCCACTTACAGAATCATTCATTTTAAAATATGTATATTCATTCACTAATTGACCTGGAGTATTAAAATTAAACTGATTTCTCTTGTTCTACATAAACCCGTGTTAATATAATTATCAATAATTACCCCCCTACATAGCCAAATATTCATCGAGGATTTTACAGTTATAAAAATCGAGACATGGACCCGTTCTTGACACCTCAGCTCTGTAGCTGTCAGGTAGGCATCCAGAAGAGGCTCAAAAATCTATTTCACAGATAAAAAAATTAAAGAGATTGACAGATAATAGAGTTAAAGAAATCATAACCTCCGTTGCAGAGAGATTCTGCTTTCGGTATACTAATTGCCTTCTAACTTTTCAGATTATTTGGGGAAATTTTGAATAGAGATTTGAAGCTTCAGAAGTTTCTGAAGTTTTCCAAGTAGAAAGACAGGTTTCTTTAATTTTTCCTCGAATATTCACTGTGCTTCTGCAGGGGCTCCCAGGTGACATGGAACATGCACAGCAGAGGCAGCATGTAGCCCTGAAACGACCACTTAAGTCAGCCAAAAAGTTCATCATTTCAGCCTTGGCCTGCATTGCTGTGTAGACATGTATTTGGCTGATTTCAGGAAGGAACATCGTTGTCATTTTTAATGGAAAATAACCTTTTTGAAGCTTCAGTCTTTCTCTTTATAAATAATGTGTTTGATGCCAGGTTTCACGGGCTGTTTAAACTTACAAGGTTAAACTACTCTAAGAGGAGATTTGGAAATTAGATCATCTATATTTTTTATCTTTTTCATAATCGTACCATGGGTGCGACCCAAGAGGCAACATGACATTTAGACAAACACAATATCTTCTCCTTCAATCTAAAATAACTCTGCATTGTTAGTAATGTATGTTACTGTTCCACTTTTTTTTTTTTTTTTAGTAAAAGTGTGGTTCAGTTGTTTTCAAAAGCACCAGTCCGTTACACAGTCACTGAACGATAACCTGCCCCTCCTGTGCCATGTGGAATCTGCCTGAATACGACCTAAACTACAGTTCTTGTGGGGAATCCATCGCCTCAGATGGGAATGAACATTGAGGGATTTTTAGTGTCAAATGAATGTAAAGCTGGTCTCACCGAGCTAAGGTTTATTTTCAGTTACTGCCAAGTTTTGAAGACTAAATTACAGAAAACAGCAATCATTTCCTAGTGTGTTGGCTCTTAAGTTAATCAGGCAACTGTTAACACTAGCATGTTTTTATTAATAACCTACAGAAACACTTGTACTTATGTATCAGAAATCTTCAGAATGATATGCTAGAGTCGAGGAGTGTCAAAGTATCATTTGAAAATTATTGAATAAATTCTAGGAACAGTTTACTACTCAGAATGAACTTACTACATTTTCAGTACATTCATTTGGGGAGATGCTTTAGCATAAAGGTTAAGGGCACAAGCTCTAGTGTTCGACTAGCTGCTTCCAACGTTCGTTTCCATACCTACCAGCTGTGTGATCCTGAGCAAGTTACTCCTCCGTGCCTCAGCTTCCTCCTTCGTAAAATGGGGATGACAACAATACACAATGATTGCTAACATTTACACAGTTCCTTCTTTGTGCCAGCCACTGTTCTGTGCAAGTGAGAGAGACAGACAGACAGACAGGAAAAGAGAGAGAGAGGCAGAGAGAGACAGAGAGCTGGTGGATAGACATCACATGCCTCATACTGATCTGGGATCAGTCATGCACGTAACCTTCACCTGACTGGAGAAAAGCCATCGGAGTTCCAGAACACAAGCTGAGGATTTCAAAGTCCTGAGAACAGAATTTGAGGCTCATCTTATTCCCTTATGTTGTTTCCCTCCTGCACTTAGTTTGTTTTTTATTTTTCCATATTCTGCTACCATCAATTTCATGTGAAATGATTACTTACTTATATTAGTGAAGTAGTGAAGGCTTATCAGATGATGTCCTTTGACTATACAAGGAAAAACAACTCATTATTATAACGATATTATTATTCAAGGTACTTCTTTAGTCATTTTATATTTGGAGGGAAATTAATGAGCTTATAGGAAATTTAATCCCCTAAAAATTTAAAGGAGGAGCATGAGTGTTTCTTTATTCTGCAGTTCTGATGATCTATTCTTAAGAGATGACAGGGGAGAAAGGAAACTCATGTACATTGACCGCTCAGAAATTCAACATAATACATAATAATCTTCTTTAACTGTTACAGCAACTCTGGAAATAAGTACATTTAACCCTCAGTTAACCACATGAAAATAGAGATTCAGGAAAGCCGTGGACCTGCCCAAGTTCACTGCAGTAGCAGAATCAGGCTTAGACCCGCGGTATCCAAAGGCCAGGTCTCTTCCGTGAAATCACAGCATTTCACTTGAGCAGAGATCATACCTATGATGACAAGGCCAGTGCCGTGCAGAGGAGAAAGAGGTTCCGAACTGTCTTTTATGGTGTCACATATATCACATCAGTATTAGCAGGAAGAATCATCTCTACATGCTTGCGTTTGATCCCTCAAAAAACCATTGAGTGAATAGCTATCCACAACCATTTTAAGTCAATTACACCTCTCAGGTGAAGTGCTACCTTTTTAACAAATCGCCTGATGATCCATTAAAAGGGATACAAGTAACGTAATTGGCATAGATGAGACAGCATGTTTCCCGTTCATGTTATGATGCACCTTTTGAAGTCAACATCATCACCATCAAATAATGTTTCGCTGTAATTCCTAGAAAAGCAGAGTCTGGACCGGAAAACACAAGTGAGATACAAGCAAAGCAAGACTTGTTGCTTATGTAATAGGTCATGAGCCATTTCAACTTCAATAGAAATGTACTGATTTGGAACATTTTTGTATCCATTTGTAGAAAGAGTTGGAAACACATCAAAAGGCTACAGAGCTAGTCTTTCTAAGAAACCAAACACATTTGTTTTTTCCTTACCTAAATGTCTATGAAATTTAATTGGCAAAGCAAGGAGAAAAGGAAATAAGTATGGACTTGTTGGTTGGCAAAGTGCTTGATCTTGCCGTTGATTATATTTCAATTCTAGAACTACTTGCATATGGAAATCTTTTTCTTTAATTAATTTATTTATTTTTATTTTATTTTTTGGTACGTGGGCCTCTCACTGTTGTGGTCTCTCCTGTTGCGGAGCACAGGCTCCGGACACGCAGGCTCAGCGGCCATGGCTCACGGGCCCAGCCGCTCCGCGGCATGTGGGATCTTCCCAGACTGGGGCACGAACCCGTGTCCCCTGCATCGGCAGGTGGACTCTCAACCACTGCGCCACCAGGGAAGCCCTGGAAATCTTAAAGTATCTAAAATACATTTGTCTCACTTACAACATATGGAGGAGGACATTTCCCTTCTCTTTTTCTCTACGTGAACATGAAGCACGGCCAGGTTTATCCAGAGCCCCATGGTGAGCTGTGTCACCACACCCAGTGTCTAGACTTGGAGCCTGGTGGCCTGGTGGCCTCAGTCAGGCAGAGTTTCATGACTCTTCATATCCCTGGGTTATGCACTTTGCTTTCCTACCACTGATTATTTTAACAATATCCCCAGATGACAAACATCCACAATAGCCTTTGAACCACAGTACTAACTGCAACATATCAGTGAGCTGCCAGGGCCTTGTACATAGGTCCTCATGGATCCTAATTAATAGCGATGATGTCCGCACTTCCGTGATGGTGCAGTGGTTGAGAGTCCACCTGCCGATGCAGGGGACACAGGTTCGTGCCCCGGTCCGGGAGGATCCCACATGCCGTGAAGCGGCTGGGCCCGTGAGCCATGGCCGCTGAGCCTGCGCATCCGGAGGCTGTGCTCCGCAATGGGAGAGGCCACAGCAGTGAGAGGCCTGCATACGGCAATAAACAAACAAATAAATAAATAAATAAATAAATAATGATGATGTCCAGAGAAAAAAGGTAAAAATTTTGAAACTAATAAATATACTCCATTTGATAAGTATTTCTCCTGAGCTTTGAACATGAAATATGAGTAGTTTCACATTGCAAATCTGAGGTCAAGCACTTTTTAACTTACTCTTTTGACCCTAAGTTGGGAGGGAAAGTTTGGAGCATCTAAAGCTGTCATCATCATCAAATAATATTTATTACACACTGTGTTTCATAGTAGAACTGCAGGGTTTGGCCTGGTAAACGTAACTGAGATACAGGACTGCTTGTGTGTTTAATGGGTCATGAACCTATTCTGTACTGATTTGGGGTGTCCAAGGTCAGGGGAGTGTCTCTAATGAAACACCAATGAAAGTACTAAAGAGCTTCTCAGTCTTAGTATAAAATCCTAATAGATACAATTGCGCCTCATCCAGAAACATTATCTGTTTATCTGTCTGTACTTCAAAAAGCAAAAAATGTGATGTATCTTATAAAGAGGCCACGTGGCATAGGTCTCTATCGGTCTATCAGTCTGTCTATCTGTAATAGCCACATCTGTTTGTCAAATATTAAATAACGAGATTTATCATTGCAGCTTCAGAGGACAGGTCTACTTGGAAAGTTATACAGATAAGTTACAGGGAGATAGTTTGTAGTTAATTTTGTCTTACAGTATAATTCTTTAACTAGAACTTTGGCTTCTTTACAATTTAGATATGGTAAAAATATAAACAACCGGTTTTTTAAAGCTTCATAAAAGTCCTGAGGGTCCGATTATATGATGTTATAAAGAGGAACCAACATGCTGCGGATTTCCCAGAACACCAAAAAAATCAATTAATTTCAAATCATTAGTTTAAAAAGCAATTATCAACTTTCCCCTCTATATCAGGGTCAAATCTCATGGTGATCAGATCCTTAATTAAAAAAAATTGTTGGACTGAACTTCGATTGCCAATACCACAAATTTGAAGGAAACTTGTTAAGGTTCCTTGAGGTCATTCTTATGAGATTAAAAAGACAAACATGGATTGACTTCACAAACAGCCAGGACCTTTCCAAAACCAGCTGGCTTACGAGTTCAACTGACCTGTCGTTACCATACTTCACAGTCAAGAATCATGAGAACAGCTTGTTCTGAATCCGCTGGCTGCCTACCCACGGGGCAAGAGCAGAGAGCGGCTTCTCTGATTGATTAGCATATAAACGGTGTTTGATTAGGTTTTGGCTTCCTTTCTGACGTGGAAGGAAAAACCCTTTTTTCTCTTTAATGGATTTATAGTCAGTACCAATTTTTCCTCTCAAGGTATGTATTAGGAGAAAAGAGAAAGTGGAGATTAATTTTATATTTTCCTTATACCCTTGCCAGTTACTAAGATTCTCAGTTATCTTAAGGCTGCATCTACCCCCAAGTAATGTATGTTTTTATATTTATGAAAAATATTTCCTTAAGTTATTGTCTATATATGTTTCAGTATTTAGGTTACTTACACTAATAGATTAACACATGCTAACAGTTCATTTTAGTTTTCTTTAAATAGATTCAGAAAAGACCTGAAAGAGCCTAAGTTTTATCAAGAGAAGATGAAGATTTTATGTGCAGTTACTGTAATAATCAATGTTAACCATGTTATCTTCTTGAAATTCCGTAGGAGGGAATGATAGCAGATATGTGGACCTAAGGAAGTTTTAAACAGCAAACAAATGCACGTACACAGTCTCATTCAAATCACTACCCCCCTCACCACTTTTCTATTTTACTATTTTTTATTTTACTCTTTTCTCATTCGTGTTGCTCATGGATCAGAATTGCTCCTTGGCAGTGTTTGTATTTACTTATATTGACTCAGGAAAAAGCAGAAAGGAGCACATATTTTTAACTCAGTACAATTAAGATAAAATGCAGACACGGGTCTTGGCCCTCTCAAAAGGGCACTCCAGTTTGGAAAGTTAAGCCCCAGCTGGCATTTAATTTAATGATTCTCTACAGCATTATACAAATCATCTGCCTGTGCTGCCTCTCAGGAAATATGAAGAGGAGAAGTATTGTTTCCTCTCTTGGAGATACTGTGGCACTTGTTTTTCATGGTCTGGAGTCCAATGATGCAGAATAGAATTACATGTGGCAAACAGTATTTCCAACCATGCCAAGTGGAGCAGGACACTTGAGTAGCCCACGTCGGAGCAGAGCCTCCTGGGTGTCTTGATGGGCAAGGACAGCTGTAAATACCCTTGTGCTTTTACGTCTCTCTCGTTTCTTTAAAATTGATTATGACGCGTCAATATTAGGCAATGTGAGATTTTCCTGAGTTTACATGCCATGTGCTTTCATAGTGTCAGTATTACAAACTGTACAGAAGACATGAAACTACTGATACACTGGTATAGCTTTAAAGTATTCGCATTGTACTCATTTTCACTCATGCTTCAAGTCAATACTTTATCGTATCCGATTTGGCACTTTTGTTCAGTGGACTGTAAATGGACATTTCTGCAGTGATTAACAAATCATTCTTGACATTTTTTCATAAATCATAATTGGAATAAGTCTACCTGCTACTCTCACCAAAGTTACCCCGGGAAGCAAGGGTGATATTTGCCTTATCCTGCCCCCTCCCCAATAAACTATATTTATTTTGAAAAATGATTACCCATTTAATGCTATATTTAATCATAAGGGAAGAACAAGACTTCTTTCTCTTTTTTCAAAAAGCTCTATCCTCTCAGATTGTTTTTTATTCAAAACTGTCATGAACAATCTTTGTATTCAAAACTTCTCCCTTTGTAAAATTCCCAAAGGAGATGCAAGAAATTTGCTTTTGTTCTTTCAGGAGCAGAATTGGTATAAGAATAACACAGATATTTCTCTTGAATTTTTTCAACAACTATCCTGGTAAGTCAGATGACTAAAAATCAAGAATAGCTAAGAAAAACTAAAAATCGTGCCCTCAAAGCCTCTACAAATTTGCTCCCTTATGGCTGTTATTCAAAGTCTGTCTTGATAGTCATTTGTATTCAATAGAGTATCCAATATCACTTTTTCATGAAATGCCACTAGCAGCCAATTTTAGTAAACAAACTGATTAAAAGATGATCTGTCACCCAGAATGTCATCATCCTCTCCACGGATTCACTTGTTTGGAGTCAGGGCACCATTGGTGTCACTGAGTGGAGTTGATGAGGCTATATATTTGCAAGAAAGAAAACTAAACTCGTTATCCAAAAATCGGGCAGAAAATCCTCAGCGATTATTGCCAGCCTGTGAGATGCATGAGAGAAAAGCCCACTGGATGGTGAGGCTCTAAGTGTCTGGTCTCCGTCTGTGAGTCACAGGAACCAAGGTGGTACCAGGTCCTTTCTGTCCCAGGGCTGAGCCAGCTGCATGCCCTGTATCACCTACTGACGGTGATGACTAAGAAGATGCCCATGCCTGTGGCAGCGCTCACACCAAGTGGGCAGTCGGTCCACAGCTGTGTGTGCTTCAGAGCCCATCGAGGGAAAGAGAATTCCAAGGGCTGGGGCAGTAGAGCGATCCCAGGCTGGCATGGTCCGTCTTGGATTCTAAACCTATGTTGGAGCTTGGAGGAAGGCCATATCGTGGAAGGGGAAACTCACATATTGACTCTTTCTGCCTGTGATGATGTCATCAGAATTAATCATCCACATGTAACTTTTTGTGCTCTACAAAAAGGTCATGTGAAATCAAGTTCCTATTACTGATTAGATTAGATATCCGATCCCAAGACCTTAAAACAATCTTCTCTAGCCTGTTCTGTGGCTGCTTCTTAGATCTGAGAATGTAGACTGCTTTTCTGAAAACTTTGAGCCTGGCTTCCAGTTCCTGAAACATGCTGCTCCCCACATTCTGAAAACCAGTCTTGAGAATTTGAGTATTTTCACGAGCAGAAGAAGCATTTGAGCTTGGAGCAAGAGAGGGACATTCTCCCCATGATCTGAAGTTTCAGCTCTCTCGTTCTTCTGATATCCTCTTTTCTTAATTCTTCTTTAATTTAATCCCTCAGCCTTCTCACATGGAAACCTATCCTCCTCTAAGACATGTAACCTGTCAGTAATCAGGAAAATATATAACTGTGCTCACTTTTTACCTGGTGGTGGTGTTTTGATTTTATCCTAATCCACAGCCATTTCCCATAGAACATCCCGGACAGCAAATACCTCTTAGGGAAGGGGATGATGCACCTAGAACAAAGGGCAAAGTTTAGTTCTTAACACATGACAAGGCTGATCTCATTTCTGAAGAGTGTAGAGGAATGTACTTTTAGGACTTCATATTCTATCCGAATCCATTAAATTAAAAGAGAGATTGAAGGAACTGGATGGAAAAGTAGTTAACATTTCACCAAATAAAATCCTGGCCATATCTCTGGAATTAAGTAGTTTGGCTTGTATAACTGGGGCTAGATACGAAAAGATAGTGTTTGTGCCTGACAACCGAAGTCATTACCTAGGAGAAATTTGTCCGTGTGGAAAAGAAAATGGCCATTGTAAGTCTGCCAAGTTGAAGTAAGTTAGAAGGGTGGGTGGTGAAATGCAGGCAAAGAGGAAGGATTCAATGAGATTAGGAAAGTATTTTTGAATAAGGACAGTTGCTATGTTACAGGAAGGCATCAACTTGAAAGTTTGACTCCAAAGGAAACCTTCCAAGAAAACATGCATGTGCATGTACGCAGATACACACAAAGCCAACGCAGACACCAAGTACAGGTGCATCGTTGGAAAGAAACTCTATTGGACGTGATGCTAGATGCTAAGACCTTGCATTGTATACTTCTCTTAACGTACATAGACCTTCTCCTTCTAGAACTCAGTATTCTAGAATCTGTGTCTTGCAACTGCAAAATTTTAGAAAGAACATATTTTTATAGTGATGTGAAATCCCCTTAATAAAGTTGGAAATTTGATAAAAATATATTAGCCCCTTACAACAATGCTGAGTTCCAAACCTAAGTCCATTTTGTAAATTATTTTCCAGCTTGAACTGGAGTCAGACATTGTGAGACTCAAAGCCAGATTATCAGATTTCACCTTCTTTGAAATTCTCTTTTCCACTCGATGGTAATTCCTTCCTTCTCAGTCATTTTCTAATTAGCAAAGCTCTTGGAGCGCTGTCTCAGGAATTTTCTCTACCATTCATTCCCCTTTTATCATCCTGACAAATTGTTCCTTAACTGAGGCTTTTTTTTTTCTTAAAATAGCCCCATTTTATTGTTTTACGTCAAAAGTCATAAACTCATATGCTACATCTAGATTGTAAATTCCAGAAACGGGCATCTGTTCTCTTACCTGCTTTTTCTGTTTCTTCTGGGGACCCAGGAATGTGCTCCCAAATGGATGATTGCTTAGGGGCCGCCCTGCAGGGGGCTGGTCCACAAGATCCTGTCATTCATTCACTCAGGGGCTGTGTGTTGAGAGCTAGTGTGTGCCAGGAGGAGTCTGGACTTGGAATGACCCGGTGAGGGAAACCTGCCCTCACAGGTCTTCCAGTCCAGTCCAGTGATGAGCTTTCATAATGAGAACCCCTGACACACCTTTATCCAGTAGAGACACATATATTTATATTAAAACTTTGATCGGTTAACATTTTCCTAAGTGGACTTCAGCCTGACTTGCAGCCAACTGGCTATAAACCAAGATTTCTTTCTTATGAAAGTGTATCCACTTAAAGAAGGGTTATTCGTGCAGTTATACTTTTGTGAACGAGGAAGTAGGCTCTAATTGTATTCTCAGAAGATTTTTCAAGACTCTGTGTGTGTATGTGTGTGTGTTGAGAAAACTCTTACTTCTGGTAAACTTAGAATAAGCTTTTTTTGTTCATCTGTCATGGGTTATAGAAAATATTCTTCTATAGTAAAGGGTAGCAGGACTTTAAGCTGAAAGTATGACATGGTGACAAAATGTGCTTTTCTAGAAATGCAGCCCTTCCCCCCCAGAAAAACTTAGCACAGTAAGTTGGTGTGAATGGTTGGTTTCACATGTGTGGTGAGATGGTGTCTGGCGTCTGTTTAATGAGCACAGTGAGTGCAAGGAAGGGCAAACCTTGGTGTTAAACATGAGGGAACCTGGGGCCACGACACCGTGTGTGTGTGTGTGTGTGTACGCAATTACATCATCTCACACGCTTTCCCAGTCTTGTCAGCTGTTACAACCTTGTTATCTGGATGCTGTGAACTTGAGATTTGTTCTGAGCTCATGGAAAAGTCTCCCTTTGTTTTCTTCCTCCAGATAGGAGAAGCCTCTTGGCAGAGTTCCTCAAAGGCAATGAAGAAGTTAGTAGCATCATGGAAATTTGGCAGCCAGTCGCGGACTAGGGCAGAGCTAAACATTAGTTTAGGTTATTTTCACAGGCAGCTGTTCCACAATTTTTCATCCCTTTATTTTAGCGCTGAGCAGAATCACCCACAAGCGTCATTCCTAAAGGGAGCCCCTTGTCCATTCTTATCATTGTGTAGTCTGAGCATTTGTGAGATTTAAATTTAAATTGGAAACATAAACATGATGACAGAACATGAATAGATCATCCAAAGTCCTTCTGAACTGTTCGGTTTATACTTCTTTAAAGTTAATACAAAAAGTCAAATGGAGGCCATTGATTAAATAAAAAACTGAACAACTAGATTACTTTGATGTATTTCATGTCGGGTAATTTTGTCCTTTTGCCTTTTAAATCATTTTTAATTGCTTTGAGTGTTGCCAAAATTCATGCTTACTGTAAACTGTTATAACTACAAGTAAGAAATGTGTGCCTATAATAAAACAAAGGCAACATATACCATAGGTGATTTAATCCACCTTAAGTGGTTGGGTTCCTTGGGGAGTGGCATGGACTGATGGAGAAGAAATTAGGACTTGGTTCTTGAATAGCATCTCAGATAGCATTGATCTTGAAATTGAATTATTTTGCTTTTTGTAATTTGGAAGCACTGTGACGCACCAAAGTACCATAAAAATGGGTCTTCTTAAGCTTATATTTTCTAAAGATACTATGCAAAAACAATAGTTATCAAAATAAGGCCACCCTTAAAATTTTTTATATGCTAAGTTCTTTAGCCATTATCCTATGTTACCACTTAACAGAAACTTTTTCTTTGCTGTCTACTACAAGAGCAGAGAAGGGAATGAAGCTGATAAATGTTGAACGCACATTTCATGGGGGTTTTTTTGTTCGTTTTTAAATTAAAATAGAGTTGATTTACAATGTTGTATTTGTTTCCGGGTCTTTTTCATATTCTTTTCCATTATGGTTTATTACAAGATACTGAATATAGTTCCCTGTGCTATACAGTAGGACCTTGCTGTTTATTTATTTTATATGTAGTAGTTTGTATCTGCTAATCCCAAACTCCTAATCTATCCTTCCCGCTCTTTCCCTTTGGTAACCACAAATCTGTCTTTTGTGTCTTTGAGTCCATTTCTGTTTTTTAAATAAGTTCATTTGTATCATTTTCTTTTAGATTCCACATATAAGTAATATCATATGGTATTTGTCCTTCTCTGTCTTATTTACTTCACTTAGTATGATAATCTCTAGGTCCATGCATGTTGCTGCTAATCACATTATTTCATTCTCTTTTATGGCTGAGTAATATTCCATTGTGTATATGTACCACATCTTCTTTATCCATTCATCTGTCAGTGGACATTTAGGTTGCTTCCGTGTCTTGGCTATGGTAAATAGAGCTGCAGTGAACATTGGGCTGCATGCATCTTTTCAAATTAGTTTTCTCTGGATATATGCCCAGGAGTGGGATTGCTGGATCATATGGTAGCTCTATTTCTACTTTTTAAAGGAACCTCCATACTGTTCTCCATAGTGGCTCCACCAATTTACATTCCCACCTTCAGTGTAGGAGGGTTCCCTTTTCTCCACACCCTCTGCAGCATTTATGTTGAATGTGACATTCTGTGCTTTACTATGGTTTTTTTGTGCTAAATCCTTTACTGCATTTAGCATTTCATGTAATACTTGGCAATAACCCAGTAACAATATCTTTATTTTACATATGAAACAACACCATGGCTCAGAGAGGTTGCTCAAATCCACACAGCATGTCAATTATCAGAGAAGAGTTCCAAACCAGGGCCAAACTATTTAACAACCTCGTAATTATATTATCTTTAATGTCTAGCCCCCCTCCCCGCATGCATAAATACTCTTTCAAGGATAGTGGGCATAATTTAAACAATATCTAAACATGAACACAAGTTATCGTATTCCTTGAGGGTATGGAGGAGACTTTGGTGCTTTTTTAAGGTCCTTTTTAGCTTTTCTCTTGACATGAAAGCTTACAGGGAAAACCTGTATATTAAACAGATAAAAACTGAGATACTCTGACTGGAGGAGGGGCAGGGCAGGCTGGACCCCTAAAAGTCTGGCTTTCCCCCCTCCGGCCAAGGTGAGCTTTTGGCAGCTCAACACTTTAAGGGATGTCAGACGTTTTGAATGTGTAATAGAATTACTGTTGGTAGACCACCCAAAGATTCCTCAACAGTCAGCATGGGCAAAAGCAGAAGTTTGGAGCACGCAGCGTTCAGACCCCTTGCATCACAGCATCCAGAAATGAGTGTGATCTCACCTCCCTTAGCCTCGGGCACCTGTGTTTCCTACGCTTAGAGGTGAGTGAGGGCTGACCTAGAGCAGTGGATCTCTATCCTGGCTGCATGTGTGTACGAAGTGCTTTACAAACTTCAGTACCCAGGCCCCACCCCCAGGGAGGCCAGTCTGCTTTCATCTTTGGATGAAACCTGAATGTGAAGGTGTTTAAACACTCCCCGGATGATTCTAAGGTGCGGCCCCAATGATCTTGATTTCTAAACCCATTGAAATGCTAATGAGGACATTCCTTTTTTTTGCAATTAAAAAAAATGTTATTTTACATTGGGGTATAGTTGATTTACAATGCTGTGTTAGTTTCAGGTGTACAGCAAAGCAATTTAGTTATACATATACATGTACCTATTCTTTTTCAGATTCTTTTCCATATAAGTTGTTACAGAATATTGAGTAGAGTTCCCTGTGCTATACAGTAGGTCCTTGTTGATTATCTATTTTATATAGTAGTGTGTATATGTTAATCCCAAACTCCTAATTTATCCCTTGCCCCTTGCCCCTTGCCCCTTTGGTAACCATAATTTGCTTTCTGTATCAAGGACCTTTACTTCTATCCTTATGATTTTGCTTCCCTTGAGAGTGAAGGCTTAAGGAAGGTATGCCATTTGATTCCCATGTTTTGTGTTACAGTGAATCATCACAGAAAGCTAGATTACTAGAAAATATAGACTAATACTTAGCATTATATGCTATGAATTATATGAATTATATATGAATTATAGAGGTGTATTGGAATTCTACTATTTAATGTGCAGCCCGGCTATAGAACCACCAGTGCCTTGATCTTCCATGTCTAGATCCACGGTTGTCTTATTACGGAGATGCTAACTAGGACGTTCTGAAATGTCTCAGCCATCCTGTTCCAGAGCATCGGGAACTGAAGGAAGGTTCATTTTTAAAACTTTCACTCTCCTAGTGTCCACGTTACTCAATCACATAATCGGCCTTTCCCACAGAAAACCTGCAGGAAAGGCTGACAGCCTAAGGGGCTCCCCAGAAAAATACTGCATTCTTGTCCTCATCTTCCTTTTCCAGGTCATTTCGATGTTTTCTATCAATCATTCTTAAATGCTAAGTCTCACAAACTGTGAAAAAGAAAACTTCTGAGTCCTCCTTCAGAATGACTACAGTATTTTACTAGATTCCTGAGGGCCTTATATGCCATATGAGCTGATAGGTACTCAGGGCCTAACAAGAGTACTTGACACCTAAGGGGTGCTCCATAGTTTTTCTTCATAAATGAAAGGCTTCCAGTTTAGCCAATGGAATCTTGAGTTCTGAATAGTGTTACATGAATACGGTTCCCTCATGAAGCCTCCACTACCCACGATCAGAGAACAGTCTGAATGGAACATAAAACAAACGGGCCATTGAGGGACTCAGAGCTGGAACTTCCCCACTGTCATCTCAAGTTTACCAGTTGGGAAGATGAGTGGTTGATTTGATGGAATCATAGTATCAAGGATAGACATTGTCTCAAATATCCTATTCATAACAGAGATTTAGTAGAAACACAAAACCGTTGTTGTGTTCCATTTATGCACACTTTTCATGTGAGGTCTAACCCCAGAAATCTACACTTTCTCCCAACACCTCCAGGGGCACAGCAAAACACTGTCCTCTATTAAAACGTCCTCACTTTCTTTCTTTTTGTTTTTTTAAAGGTACACTTTATTTATTTTATTTTTTTCTTTTTTTGTGTGTGCTGCACCGTGCAGCAGCCAGGATGTTAGGTCCCCGACCAGGGATCGAACCCGTGCCCCTGGCAGTGGAAACGCAAAGTCTAAACTGCTGGACCGCCAGGGAAGTCCCCAAAATGTGCTCACTTTCAGTTGTTTGTCAGCTGTTAAGCCAAACACTGCCTCTTTATTAAACAGCATGGTAAGGGAATTTAGCTATTTTTATGCTGATATATTAAGGTACAACAAAATATGAAAACCATATTATGTGAGGACACATAATAAAGATGTGTTAGACTGGTGTTATAGGCCTTACATTAAAGTCAAGAATAGGTAACAATTCCATTGCCATTACGGAAGTAGCACTATTGAAACGTGATTTCCGACATTTTCAAAGTGTAATAAAATGTTATCTGACAACAGGAAAGCATGTGGTGATCATCCATCAGTACCACATTAGATAGATATGTTAATGTTCCTGAATCACAGCTGGGACCCATTTTACTAATAACAACAAACAGACAAACTTCATGGAAGCCTGTTTACTGCAGGAAAAGTAAAGAGTTGGGTTTAGAACATGCTTCTCCTCCTCTTTTCTCCTATATATTCCTGAGTTATATTGTAACACTTAGGATGTTGCCAGCCAGGTAGTAATCGTTGCTTTCCCATTTGAAAATGTGAACTTTAAATCAGATTTTTTGCAGGAGAAAATTAATTTAGAAATCTCTGGTGTTGTTATGAGGCAAAGCCTTCATGGATAAGCAAAATAAAGTGCATTTAACTTTCAGGTGAGGTCTGGGCAGTAATGATCCTGCAAATCAGAGCTAGAATTCTAGATTCTCTGCCTGGGAACCTTGCCCAGGGCCTTTTTGGCTCTCATTTTTGCTGTCTCATATTTGCTGTTTAATTTATATGCATCAAACTAACACTAGCTTTCATATTTGGGCAAGAAAAGGAAGATGCTTACAAATTGCTGGAGTTGAGAGACAAAGCTCCCAATCAAGTTTCAGGTTTCCGTATTTTTAGAAAACATGCATATATATGAATTACTACAAAGACATTCAACACAGATCCTTAATTGTAGAATTGTGCTACCAATTAAGGATGCCATGAAAATATTTTAGGAGACAAGATTTAGTTAGCACAGCATGTCTGAATCTAAAGAGCAGCAAGCAACTTTATTTTGGTTATATAATATTCTGGGCAGCCCTGAAATTCAGAAATGTTAAGGAAAACAAGAATACTTCCCCATAAATTAGGGGAAATGAATAAATCACACTTTCTCATTTCAGAGTTCATAATACAAGCAATAGTTTTATCATTTTTCCATTGTTTTGGGAGAAAACTCAGACTGAAATTGTTGGTGAATTAAAGTTTAGTTATAAACTTGAGGATCTAGGAGACTCACAATACAATTCAAATCTAATTACAGGAATGACATCCCAGAGCACAGAACTATGGGAAGTGTCTTGAGTGTGTTTAATTTTTTAACTAAACTTTCAGCAATAGCTCTTTTCATCTAACACTCTAAAACCAATAAATGTAATATAGAGTGATTTTGTGCTGGTGAGGATTTTTGAAAGCCTGCCAACCATAGACCAGAGTGAAAAGGAATGCTTTGACGCACATGATTTTGTGTGCACTGAGTTTCCATCTGTGATAGATGGGGTCACAATGAGAGAAGCTTGACAACACGGGGAGGGGGTGTGACACGTGGACCTACAGAAGGGTCTGATAGTAGGCCACTAAGACAATCTTTACCTATGATGTCAATTTATAAAAATATTTCTTTGGGAATTCCCTGGCGGTCCAGTGGTTAGGACCCCGCGCTTCCACTGCAGGGGGCACAGGTTCCATCCCTGGTCAGGGAACTAAGATCTCACATGCCATGAGGAGCGACCAAAAAAAAATTTATTTATCAACTACTTCTCTATTTTTTTACTTTCTAAACTTTTTAATAAATATTTAAGTGTTTCCCCAAGAGTCTATGTTCCAATGGCCCCAGATAAGTTATTTTTATACAGAAACATTATTTGACAGAGAACGGAAAGACCAAGTCCGGTCACTTATGACGACCTTGGGAGGCGGGCAGCACCTTGTTAGGTTCAAGACCAACGGGAGCCCCTGAAGGCTGTTGGAGGGAAGGGGAGAGGGAACTGAGCAGAGGAGGATTTGTGGACTGCATGGCAGCAGAGGAAACGCAGAGCCCAAGAGACTAATAAGAAGCTGGCGGCAGCAGTTGTGAGGGTCTGGGAGCCTGGACTGGGTGGAGCCAGTTCTATTGCTTCTTGGGGCCACACAGCGTCCCCTACAAGGGACTGTAACTGTGTTACTAGGTAATGCCCAACTACATTCAACAACTGTCTTGCATTTTGTCACCTGAGTAATTAGATTCACTGTAAAGATATTATTTTTTTCCTCTAAAGTGATGAGATTTACAGTTTACACTTTTCTGAGGAAGAAACAGTTTCATCCAAGTTCTAACATTTACAAGCGAAAACATTACACACATTAATCACAAATAAAGGTTAACTTACCTGTTTGCAAAAGAAAAGCATTCTGTAGCTGGTTGAGTTTCAGTGACTGGAGATATTTTCAGACATTTTGGAGTCAGTCTCCTTTGGAGGCAGTGACATTGGCTTAAACTGCAGAGCTAAAGTAAAATATTTTAGAAAGGCTTCTTACCTTTGTTTATTAAAAGGTGGAAAGTTATCCTGTGGAGATGGGAAAAAAACCTGTTTGCTGGACCACAATGCAATACATGGGCTACATACATGGAATTCATATTTGTGAATGATCAATTTAAAGCCTGAGGGAAAATATGACTTGAATATATTTTAACTCCTGTTTTTCACAGAAAAAACTGTAGTCTTACTGGAATTAAACTTATTATTTATTTTAATATGATTATTCTTTCCTACTAAATGCCACAGAAAACCAGTTGACATCTGCATTTTTAATAGCATGAAAATGCCTAAAATCTAAAAGGAATCTTGCTTAACAAATACACATCACTTAAATGAGAGTAGAAAACACTCACGGTAAAGACTGAGTTTGAAACCTCCAATTAGACTGCGGTAGCTATTCATCACAGCTCTTATTTTTAAGATGGCAAGCTTAAATTCCTTGTCGAGTCGGTCACGATGAGTTTCAGTGCCATGTTTGAGTTCCCACAATTATCTGTTGTTTGGGAAAATTAAAAAGAATGGACATTCACTTAAATAGATTACAGTGATGTTGTCTTTGGCCCTTTTACCACTTTCATTCTCAAGTCGGAGTGAGTGCCTTGGCAGCTCTGCGCTTCAATCAATGGACTTAGTCATTGTAATTGTGCCCTGATAGACTTTTAAATGTAAACTGTGAAACATTAAGAACAACTGCATCATCTAAGTTGCTCATTTTACTCCTCTCTCTGCCCTTTACAACTGTATGTGGAGTATTGTCAGCACGTGGCCAAATGATTCGTGTCAGTAGTAAGAGGAAGCCTAATTACTCTCCAGTTCCTGAGTCTTTGCAGCTGCCCTAGTGTTTCATGTTGTAACTCCTGTTTAGTTGTTCACTCTAAAACCTTCATCCACAGTGAAAATAGGCTTTAGGGTACAGAAAGATTTGATTTCTATGTGAACTATAAACATTTTATTGATTTCGTATACTCTACATTTATAAGAAAGTATTCTTTTAAGCTCATATTTTACATGAGTTGATATCAATAATACCATTATTTGCTTGTTAAAAAAAGGAAGTTATATTTAGATATTTACATATTTTGAATTTCTATGCAGCTTACCCAATCCATCCTCATTATTCATGAGGTGCCTATTTACAGATTTGCTAACCAACATTTATTTGTGAGACAAAAGTCAATCCCTGTGGCCCTTCTGTATTCACTGGTTGAGCAGGAAGGATTTTAGTCTCCGATGTGTGTGTGTCCAGCTGAGACGTGGCTCTGCTCTGCCTTGCTTCAGCTCCCATACTGTAAACAAGTATTCTTTTCATGGTCTATTTACTGTCACATTTTTCACATTTTCATGCTTTTTGTTGATGATTTCACTATTTAAAATGGTCCCCAAGCTGGTGCTGAAGTGCTGTCTAGTGTCCTAAAACAAGAGAGCTGTGATGTGCCTTCTGGAGAAAGGGCGTGAGTGAGATAAGCTTCTTTCAGGCATCAGTTACGCTGCTACTGGCCCGGAGTTCAATGTTAATGAATAAACAACACACATTAAGTAAGATGTCTTGAAACAGAAACACACATAAAACAAGGGTATGTATTGAATGGTAGAAAAGACTCGTGTGACCACAGCTCCAAGAGTCTCACTCTACTTTCCCTGGTTCAGGACTCACTAACCCAGAGTTCAAAGCAACTTTACAGAACATACCACTACCACAAGCAACAGGAGTCGACCATCCTGTTTTTTCTTTCCTAGAAGCAACCTTCCAGGCATTTCCTCAAGAGCCATTACGGGAGGTTGTGAATGTCAGATGTGTCATTGGAGCCTATTTTTGCTGCACATCTTCAAACAATGTGCAGGAGGAAAGTGGCCCAGTAGTCTCCAGCAGAACTGTTAACCGCTGGACTCTCTCTCTCTCTCTCTCTCTCTCTCTCTCTATATATATATATATATATAATTTTTTTTCTTTTTTTTGCGGTATGCAGGCCTCTCACTGTTGTGGCCTCTCCCGTTGCAGAACACAGGCTCCAGACGCACAGGCTCAGTGGCCATGGCTCACGGGCCCAGCCACTCCGCGGCACGTGGGATCCTCCCGGACCGGGGCACGAACCCATGTCCCCTGCATCCCCTGCATCAGCAGGTGGACTCTCAACCACCATGCCACCAGGGAAGCCCTCTCATATATTTTTAAACCCAAATTTCAACAATCAGGCTGCTATTGAACTTTAACTTATTAGGTTTAGACACCACTGATGCCAAAAACTCAGCCTCTGTTCACTGGTGCCGAATCGAATCTTGGAGAATCTTGGAGATAGAGTTTTGGGTGAAGTAGAAAAGAATAGCTTTATTGCTTTGCCAGGCAAAGGGGGACACAGTGGGGTAGTGCCCTCAAAACTGTGTGTCCCAAATGGGGAGGATTTGGTGAGGAATTTTATAGCAATAGTTCAAGGGTAGGGTTGCTGATAAGATTAGGGTGTGTGCAGGGCCTGCACTCCTTCTATCTGGCCTCAGGTGGTTTCTTGGCCGCTCCTTCCTTGTCTCTGCATCCCTTCACTTCCCAAATGTTTGAATCTGCCCTTTGGGACTCACGGAAGGTCATGGAGGCTGGAGTCTGTTCCCTACAAATAAGGAATGGGGTACAGAAAGGCTTCTGTACCCAGGAGCTCCACAGGGTCCTGCTTGGTTTCATCATCATTTAAATTTTTAGAAAAGGCTCATAAATGAGGTCAGTACAATAGAGTCGTATGGCAACACCTAGCAGAGTGCCTTATGTAAAGAGATAGTAACTCTCTCTATGTCTGAGAGGGGCAAGAGCATGCTTTCTCATGGAGTAATAGTGTCATGGATTTGGATTTAGCTGAAAGTGATGCTTGAGCTTATGCAGATCATCCTCTGGTTTCACAGAAGGGAAGTGCCAAGCCCAAGGAGGTTAGGGTGTCTGCCCAAAGCCACATGCTGGGGCAGAGCTGGGAATCCTATGAGTACGTCCGCCCCATCAGATCACCCTTCCTGTGAGTCCTGAGGCCAACTACAGAAGAGAAAAGACATTTTTACTACTTTGAGGTGTCATCCCAAGCCCCAAGGGAACTTCTTGTTGTTAGCTCGTAAACATATTACTTTTCTTCCTCATTATTTTAAGCACATTTTGTGATTAGAAGTCAGGTATTCCCAATTAACTTAGCTCAGAAATGTTATCTTTTCATTTTAAGAAAGCAAGCAATATTTTGAAAGGTACCCTTCTATTAGTTTGTGATGACACTCAAATACTCATACCAAAGCTGATCTTTCATTAGGAAAACAGAAACTCAACTGTGTTCAGTTTGAAACCCATGACTGGATGCTGAGCCGGTCAAGCTGGGAGGCATCATGGACAACACTGCAAAGAAATGTTTTGAGAAGAATTTACTCGGTACAGACGGTGTTTGGGAGCCCAGAGCTCCCGGCTGTGACTCAGTAACCAGCACAGGTGATTGACACGGTCTGGTGATTGGCACGGTCTACCAACAGCTGATTTCAATAAAACCCACTTGATTATGCCTTGAAGAACTGTTTTTGGAAGGAGTTGAAGAAATTAATGAGAACTGATTTGTTTTATGCCTTGTAGCAGTCAGAGGAAGATATGCAGGGACAGGGATATACTTAAGGTACAATATGTCCTCCTACTATACATTTTATTGCGTGGAGCAAAATTTCAGCCGTGGCTCCCTTCAGCAGTGACAAGGGAGAAAGTCCACAGTTAAGATGAAAGTCTCCTTTCACACATAGGAAATGAAATGCCATAAACCTAATGATATTAATTTTAGGGTTTTATTTCCTCCTTTTTATTACCCTCTTTAGGATAGAAACACATTCCTAGCCCCATAAAAATTTTAGTCAATATATTTTTCAAGTTCTCTAAGAGATGATAGCCAGTCCCTGTCCCCTTCCTCTGCAGTGACTTTTGGTCAGCACAGTGAAAGGTAATGGTGTAATGGAATCTTAAGAGGTATGTCTAAAACAGAAGGCATCCCTTTATTTAATTAAAGATAAATAAGTCAATAAGAAAAAAAGTATGGTGGAAGCCTTTAGCACATATTTATCTTTTGATATATTTTTCATTCCTTTCTTATTTTCCTTCATCCCTATGAAGCAATCAACAAATAATTTGGGGGTACTTTGATATCTTCAGACCATGCTATGCACTACAAGGTCTAGAAAGGAAAAAAGAACATATTCCCTGCTGTCAAGGATGTGATGTTTGCCATACCAGGTCCTACGAGATACAAGCGTCACTTAGGATATCAACAGGAGGATGGGTAACACCGGGTTCCTCGATCAGTTTTAGACACAGGGACACTGAAAGCTTCCCCCAGCTGCACCATTCACATTACATTTTAAACTGGCCCAAGTCTCGCGGTAAAGAACCCCAGGTGCTGCTGCTGGACCCAGCATTCCCCCAAGTCTCCCGATAAAAACCTCAGGTGTTGCTGCCTGACCCAGCGTTCTCCCAAGTCTCGCGATAAAGAACCCCAGGTGCTGCCAATGGACCCAGCATTCCCCCAAGTCTCGCGATAAAGAACCCCAGGTGCTGCCACTGGACCCAGCATTCCCCAAAGTATCACGATAAAGAACCCCGGGTGCTGCCCAGGGACCCAGCATTCCCCAAAGTATCACGATAAAGAACCCCGGGTGCTGCCCAGGGACCCAGCTTTCCCCCGTGTCTTAACAGAGGAACGGTTTCCACGGTAAGGCCAGTGGGAGTCTCTTGGGACAGTGGTGTTTTGTGGAAAAGGTTTGGGAAATTCCAAATTCGGGAGCTTCTGAAGACATTTTACAGCTAATGTGTGAGTGCAAACTCAGCGTTGTAAGTGTGGAGAAGGGAAAGGTCAGTGTGCTGTAGGCTGGTGAAGAGAAGAACCCCAGGAGGTTGGACTTTAAAAGAAAAGTGTGGCTGAAAAAAAAAAGCAGAATACTGAGGCAAGGAAGGTAAAACTCAGGTTCTAGCTCCCGAAGTGGTGACACTGCTCATTTGGAGGGGGGTATGGGCAAATGTGCGGACAGTGATTATTACTAGGAACTTGGTCTAAGTTACACATTTCTGTGTTATTTGTGTGGTAGTTTTTTTTGTTTGTTTGTTTGTTTGTTTTGCGGTACGCGGGCCTCTCACTGCTGTGGCCTCTCCCGTCGCGGAGCACAGGCTCCTGACGCGCAGACTCAGCGGCCATGGCTCACGGGCCCAGCCGCTCCGCGGCATGTGGGATCTTCCCTGACCAGAGCACAGACCCGCGTCCCCTGCATCGGCAGACGGACTCTCAACCACTGCGCCACGAGGGAAGCCCAGCGTGCTTGTTTTTAACAGTGTTTATTCCATGAGACAATGACTTGCTTTTATAATCAGATGTTTTCCTAAACTCACTAAGGCTTTCCTATCAGAAGAGCTAATAATGTGAATAGATCTTTACTTCCATGATTTTATATGTATGTGTGTGTGTGTGTGTGTGCGCGCAGTATTTACAAGCAGGTGTGCAAATACACTATCTTGGCCCAAAAAAGCCAGTGAGACACCAAGGTCAACCTGTGTTGCAAGCATAGGTAGCACCTGTTCATTCCTCTTGCAAGTGTGCTGGCTCCAGGGATGAGAATAAATAGTGTGGGCTCCTAACTAAGGTTCCCTTTTGGCTGCCTGTCCAATCATGAACTAATCAATCTGATACTAATCAACTGAGGAGGAAGCTAAAAATAGCCAGCTTGAACTTTGTCGTTGCTCTAATTTCAGTGTATCTTTTTTAAGTACATCTCATTTTAAAGTATCCTTTACTATTTAATTGGCTACTTATGCCTACGTGTTTCTGATCTGAAAACACAATGAAGTTTGAAAGTAACTGTAGAGAAAACCCTCGAGACGCAGGAAGTATTTTATAAATATTGTCTGCTTGGAAAGCCATTTTTCCCTTCATTGCCCTAAGATATTAATGTTAAGGGGATTTTTTAAATCTGGGAAAATGATATGTATGAACTTCTGTGTTGAGTGTATATAAATGTGTGTGTGTGTGTGTATATATATATATATATATATATATGCAGCAAAGTATAAGGATAATAGGAATAACATGTAGGATTGGACCATGTAAAACTGCTGAAATTGGATTGTTTCTGAAGTCAAATAATGGCAATTTCCCTGTAAATCTGTAAATTTAAACCTAATAGTTTTGCTCACTCCATACCAGTCTCCTCACCTGGGTAGACAGTTTGCCAGTTGTGTTTGGAGGGTGGAGGGCATTTTGACTCCTGTCACATTCCTAGTTTGGGTCAGAACTTTTCTGGCCTCCTCCACTTCCAGGTCATTCTACTCTGTATCGTGCTGTCTCCTAAACATTATTTATCAGGCTGATTACTTATAGCCATCCTTAAATGCTGAGCCACTTCCTGTGTTGAGTTCAGTATCACAGATACAGACTGAGTCAACTATTGTTGCTCTTTCTCTGTCATCTGTCCCTGTTTCTATGACTCTTGTTGTCTAAGAGCATCTAGAAGATCCCAGAAATCAGGCACCTGAGAGGACTCTGTCCAGATATGACAGCCTCTGATTACCTAATGGCTCTACTGAATTGCTTGGCAGGAGTTCTAAAGGCCTGAGTAGACGACTGGCTCTAGGACAAATGCTCTCAAGAAAATATTCACCCCCATTTCAAGCACGCCTATCTCTATTTTGTCCCCTCTATTTCATTCTCCATTGGCCCCCACTTTGATTATAAATCAGGGTAACTACCAGCTTCCAAGGATTACCACCATGTGTGTAATACATATGCACATGTATGCAGTATCGACGCTATGCTCTGAAAGTAGGAAGTGGCGGTGGGTTTTCTCCACATGTGGTTTCAGTAGTATCAAATCTAAGTACCCAGTTGAGGAGAATTAGACTTTATAGGAGGTGCGCTAAATGTAATCTAGTGAGTTTCGTGACAGACGTTTTTTCATAGAAACAGGAACACTTGTTTGCCATGGCTTTTGCCTGCCATCAAAGGCTGCAGTGCCTTCCTAGCTACTGGTAAAGCAATTCTCTAACCATAACTATTTGTCACAGCTTCTACCTCGGCTAACTACTGTCAATTTGAATGCAAGCTGCCGTGCCAGAGCTAGTTGTCAGATCCCCCCTTTCAGAAATCTAATGTAGTCTTAGAAGGACCTTCATTTTTTTCTCTAGTGAATAGATTAATCTCTCTTTGCTATTAAATATAGCATTTAACTAGTACAAGTCAATGAATAATTTTTGAGTGGCTTCTTCGTACAAGGCTGTGGTGGGTAATGCTGGTGCCTAGTAGGTGTGCAGTGAAACTTTCTTGAATTCCAAGAAGACAAAGGTTTGCTTTCAAAGACTTCATAATCCTCTCACAAGAGTATCATGCGTTTGCGTAATACTTTCATTTCATCACACATATAATCAGATCCTACCCACGTGCAGCAGATATTAGACTTCTCATTTTACAAATGACGAAACCAAAGCACAAAGGAAACAAGAGATTTGGCCAAGAGTTCTGTGTTAGGGGAGATCAGCTCGGTGCTTTGTGACCACCTAGAGGGGTGGGATAAGCAGGGTGGGAGGGAGGGAGACGCAAGAGGGAAGACATATGGGGATATATGTTTATGTATAGCTGATTCACTTTGTTATACATCAGAAACTAACACACCATTGTAAAGCAATTATACTCCAATAAAGATGTTAAAAAAAAAAAAGAGTTCTGTGTTAATCAGGGCTATCCAGAGAAACAGACCAAGAGGAGATATATATATATATATATATATATATATATATATATATATATATAAAGGATATTTACTATGAGGAATTGGCTCATGTGAATATGGAGGCTGAGAAGTCCCACAGTCTGCCATCTGCAAGCTGGAGACTCAGGAAAGCCGGTGGTGTGGTTCAGTCCTAAGGCCTGAGAACCAGGGGCACTGATGGCATAAACCCCAGCCCAGGGGGAGGAGGAGATGAGATGAGAAGTATTGTCCTAGCTCAAGCAGTGAGGCAGGAAGAGAGGGTGAATTCCTCCTTTCCCCACGTTTTGTTCTGTTTAGGCCGTCATCAGATTGGATGGTGCCCACCCACAGTGGAGAGGGCCGTCTACTTTACTGGTCAGACAGTTCAAATGCTAATGTTACCTGGAGACAGGCTCACAGACACACCCAGATATAATGTTTTCAACCTGGACACCCAGCGGCCAGTCAAGTTGACACATAAAATTAACCATCACAGGTTCCAAGCTAGGAGGTAGTGAAGCTAAACTAAAATCCAGGCTTTCTAATGCCTAATCCAGCGCTAGTTCCAGCAAACCTCCCTGGCTCACAAAATCAAACTGAAAAGGAAACATCTCGGCAAAAGGAAGAGAGCAGTATCCACTTATTCATTCACTGATGCCCCAAAGGAGTAGAAAAAAGTGTCCCACTTTCAACAACACGTGGCCCTCAGTTAATATTTTGTGGCCACAGATTATTGTTTATCACAGTCATACCATATTTATAGGGCTATAAACTTTTTAGTTATAAAAAGAAAATCGATGTTTGAAAATTTTTTACTTTACTCAGTGGAAAGAAAATGTTAAAACCTTGGGGTCCACAGTAATTTTTGGAGATGCCAGGATTTTTTTCAAGAATTTAATGTTGGAGAGTTATTCTCAGATGCTTTTTTAAAGTATGTGTGTATGTATGTGCATTCAAGCATTTGTTTTTTTTATTGGAGGGCAAGGTTTTTGTAGAAATCCTTTAAAAGACTGAATTATTATGGAAAATCATTTTGAAATTTGAGAACGTTAACTAACTTTTTATTTCCCAAAGCTTCATGGCAAAGATAGATGCTCTGGAAAACTTTTCAAGCTCTTAAAATTTTACAGTGATGGAAAAGTGGCCTGAAACCTATTACAGATCATAGTACCTGGTTAATTTCCTATTGCTTTTCTCTCAGTTACGGTTTTCCACCAAGCAATATTAAACAGAGAAGACAAAGATCCCATACTTTTCTGATTGGCTGATACTCATTTTAGCTAATACAAATGGCAAAACAGGAATAATAAAGACGGGAAATTGCTTTTCTCTTACTTCTGTCAATCACAAAATAGTATTGAATTCAGTTCTGCCAAAAAAAATTTCAAGGTATGTGACATCATTTTGTGACATCTATTTGTTCTTTGGTTTTTTTTGTATTTAATGAGGCAAAAAGCATTAAATACTGTACATAAAATTTTCCCTATGTTTTAAATTTATTTTGAATGATAACCTTTAAATCTGAAACAAATTCTGAGCCACTCATGATTGCTCTTTATCACAAGGACTTGAGTATCAGGAGACAAACTGAAAACCTTTCTGTAGGACAAACTCCAGGGCAGGAGAATTACACTTGTCAAGCCAGCCGAAAGCGGAAATCACATTGTTGCCCCTGAGCTCTAAATCAAGGAACTACAGTCTGTGGATCATATCTGGTCCACTGTCTACTTTTGTAAGTAAAATTTTATTAGAACACAGCCACACCATTCATTTAGCTACAACTGCAGACCTGAGCAACTCCAAGAGAGACTGTATGGCTCACGTAGTCTAAAATATTTATGATCTGGCCTTTTACAGGAAAAGTTTGCCAGTCTCTACTGTAAATCTTTGTCCTTTCCCTTCCTCTCCTGCAGAAGGCAATAACTAGTGGGAAGAGACATAGCCTAGACTCTCATACGGCAAGAAGGGGAAATAATGCATTTTCTCGCTAGACTGTGCAGGTGATACCTCTGAGTCCCTCCCAGCCTCGTGCCTTTTGAAGGGCCCAGGAATCAGGAGCCATTTCTGGCTCTTCAGTAACACAGCCTTGCTGCCACGGCTGTCTGATCAGAAGCAGAAACATCAGAGTACTCAGAAACAACTGAATTTTTAATTGATGGGGATGCTAGGGTTTATTTAGTGCATCCCTGTCACTTTACTAGTGAGAAAACTGAGATATTTTTAATTGATTGATTGATTGATTTTTGCTGTGTTGGGTCTTCGTTTCTGTGCGAGGGCTTTCTCTAGTTGCGGCAAGAGGGGGCCACTCTTCATCACGGTGCGCGGGCCTCTCACTATCGCGGCCTCTCTTGTTGCGGAGCACAGGCTACGGACGCACAGGCTCAGTAGTTGTGGCTCACGGGCCTAGTTGCTCTGCGGCATGTGGAATCCTCCCAGACCAGGGCTCAAACCCATTTCCCCTGCATTAGCAGGCAGATTCTCAACCCCTGTGCCACCAGGGGAGCCCCAAAACTGAGATATTTTTAGAGGATTGGGTGCCTATGAAAACCGAAGATCTGGAGCAAAACTCAACTATTCCCACTTTCAACTTTTATATTTTCCATCACCGCTTAATATGTTTTAGTTTCAATTATGTACCTGAAACAACAACAGAATTTAAGTAAACATCTCTAAAATTGTCAGTGAAGGGTATAATATTAAATTAAATACAGCCACATTTTGTCTCACTTTTTTGGTTCATTTGTGGGGTTTTTTGGTTTCTTTTCATTGGACTATAATTGTCTAACAGTATTATATTACTTTCAGGTGTGCAACATAGTGATTCAGTATCTTTATACATTGCAAGATGATCACTGTGATAAGTCTAGTTACCATTTGTCACCATACAAAGTTATTACAGTATTATCAACTATATTAGCTATGTGGTACATTACATCCCCATGATTTATTTCATAACTGGAAGCTTGTACCTCTTAATCTCCCTCATCTATTTCACTCATTGCCCCAGTCCTTTCCCTCTGACAACCACCAGTTTTTTCTCTGTATCTATGAGTCTATTTCTGTTCTATTATGTTTGTTTGTATCATTTTTTAGATTCCAAATATAAATGAAATTATACAGTACTTATCTTTCTCCATCCCACTTATTTCACTTAGCATGATATCTTCTAGGTCCATCCATGTTGTCAAAATGGCACGACTGCATTCTTTTTTTATGGCTGAGTAATATTCCATTGTATATGTATACCACATCTTATTTATCCATTCTTCTGTCAGTGGACACTGAGGTTGCTTCCATGTCATTCCGATTGTAAATAGCGCTGCATGAAAATAGGGGTGTATATCTTTTCAAATTAGTGGGTTTTTTCTTTGAAAAATATCAAGAAGTGGCATGGCTGAATCATATGGTAGCTTAATTTTGATTTTTTGAGGAGTCTCCGTACTGGTTTTTATAGTAGCTCAACCAATTTACATTCCCACCAACAGTGCACAAGGGTTCCCTTTGCTCCACATCCTTGCCAACACTTACTTGTCATTTTCTTGATGATAGCCATTCTGACAGGTGTGAGGTAATATCTCACTGTGGTTTTGAATTTCATTTCCCTGATGATTAGTAATGTTGAGTATCTTTTCATGTTGGCCATCTGTTTGTCTTCTTTGAAAAATTTCTATTCAGGTCCTCTACCCATCTTTAAGAGGGTTGTTTGGGGTTATTTTTTATGTTGAGTTGTATGAGTTTTTTTAATATTTTTGGATATTAACCCCTTATCGGATATACCATTTGTAAATATCTTCTTTCATTCAATAGGCTGCCTTTTTGTTTTGTTGATAGTTTTCTTCACTGATGTAGTCCCAACATTTATCTTTGTTCGGGTTTCCCTTGCTGGAGGAAACTTTCAAAAAGTGTTGCTGAGACTGATGTCAAAGAGCTTCCTGCCTATATTTTCTTCTAGGAGTTTTACGGTTTCAGGTATGACATTTAAGTCTTTAGTCCATTTCGAGTTTAATTTTTTTTTTATGGTGTGAGGAAATGTTCTAATCTCATGGTTTTACAGGTAGCTGTCCAGTTTTCCCTGCACCACTTATTGAAGAGAATGTCTTTTCTCCACTGTATATTCTTGCCTCCTTTGTCATAGATTCATTGACCATAGGTGCGTGGGTTTATCTCCAGGCTCTCTATTCTGTTCCATTGATCTATGTGTCTGTTTTAGTGCCAGTACCATGCTGTTTTGATTACTATAGCACAGCTTTGTAGTATAGTCTGAGGTCTAGGAGAGTGATACCTCTAGCTTTGTTCTTTTTTCTCAAGATTGCTTTGGAAATTCAGGGTATTTTGTCGTTCCATAGGATTGTTTGTTCTAGTTCTATGAAGAATATCATGGGTATTTTGATAGGGATTGCATCAAATCTGTAGATCACTTTCGGTATTATGGACATTTTAACAACATTAATTCTTCCAATCCAAGAGCGTATCATCCTCTACTTCCTTCATCAGTGTTTTATAATTTTCAGAGTATAGGTCTGTCACCTTGCTTAAGTTTATTCCTAGGTATTTTATTCTTTTTGATGAAATTTTAAATAGGATTTTTTTTCTTTCTATTTCTGATATTTCACTATTAGTGGATAGGAACACAACAGATTTCTGTATATTAATCTTGTATCCTGCAACTTTGCTGAATTCATTTATAATTTCTAGCAGTTTTTGGGTGGAGACTTTAGGGTTTTCTAAATAAAATATTATATTATGTGCAAACAGTGCCAGTTTTACTTCTTCCCTTCCAGTTAGGATGCCTTTTATTTCTTTTTCTTATCTGATTGATGTGGCTAAGACTTCCAGTACTATGTTAAATAGAAGTGGCAAGAGTGGGCATCCCTGTTTTGTTCCTGATGTTAGAGGAAATGCTTCCGGCTTTTCACTGTTGAGTGTGATGTTGGTTGTAGGCTTGTCACATACGATGCTTATTATGTTGAGGTATGTTTTTTATACTCACTTGTTAAGAGTCTTTATCGTGAAAGTATGTTGAATTTTGTCAAAAGCATTTTCTGCATCTATTGAGATGATATGATTTCCGTTCTTCAGTTTGTTAGTGTGGTGTATTATGTCAATTGATTTATGGATATTTATTCATGCATCCCTAGGATAAATCCCACCTAATCATGGCATATGATCCTTTTAGTGTATTGTTGAATTTAGCTTTCCAATATTTTGTTAAGGATTTTTGCATCTATGTTTATCAGTGACATTGGCCCATAAGTTTTGTGTTTGTGTGGTGTCTTTGGTCTTGGTATCCTTTATTCTCTACTCTTATGATTTGGTGACTGTCTTTATTGTTATGTTTGGATTCCTTTCCGTTTTTTGTGTGTGTATTTGTTATAGATTTTTGGTTTGTGATTACCATGAAGTTTGTATCTTAGTATGTGTATATATATACCCCCACACACACATATATGTATACACACATATATATAAAGTTGAGATTATTTTAAGGTGATGCTCTCTTAAGTTTGAATGTATTCTAACAACTCTGCATTTTTCCTCCTCCCCTTGCACATTTAATGTTTTTCACATCATATTTTAAAAATTTTTATTGTGTGTATCCCTTAACTACTTATTGTGGATATAGATGATTTTACTACTTTGTCTTTCAACCTTCCCACTAGGTTTATAAGTGGTTGATCTACTACCTTTACTGTGTGTTTGCCTTTACCAGTGAGATTTTTCCTTTCAAAATGTTCATACTTCTAGTTGTGATCTGTTTTTCTTTTTTTCAGCTTAAAGAAGTCCCTTTAACAATTTTGCTGGTTTAGTGGTGCTGAACTCTTTTAGCTTTTGCTTGTCTTTAAAGCTTTTGAGCTCTCCATCAAATCTGAATGAGAGCCTTACTGGGTAGAATATTCTTTTTTTTTTTAAACCTTTTTATCAGAGTATAATTGCTTTACAATGGTGTGTTAGTTTCTGCCTCATAACAAAGTGAATCAGCTATACATATACATAACCTCCATATCTCCTCCCTCTTGCGTCTCCCTCCCACCCTCCCTATCCCACCCCTCTAGGTGGTCACAGAACACTGAATTGATCTCCCTGTGCTCTGCGGCTGCTTCCCACTAGCTATCTATTTTACATTTGGTAGTATATACAAGTCCATGTCACTCTCTCACTTCGTCCCAGGTTACCCTTCCCCCTCCCTGTGTCCTCAAGTCCATTCTCTACATCTGCATCTTTATTCCTGTCCTGCCCCTAGGTTCTTCATATTGTAGGTTTTTCCTCTCATCATTTTGAATATATCATGCCACTCCCTTCTGGCCTTGAAGTTTCTGCTGTAAGATCAGCTGATTGTCTTATGGGAGTTCCCTTGTATGTAAGTAGTTGCTTTTCTCTTGCTGCTTTTAAGAGTCTCTCTTTAACTTTACTTTTTGCCATTTTAATTATAGTATGTCTTGGTGTGGACCTCTTTGGGTTCATTTTGTTTAGGACTCTCTGTGTTCGTGTACCTGGATGTCTGTTTCCTTCCCCAGGTTAGGAAAGTTTTCAGCTATATTTCTTCAAATAAGTTCTCTGTCCCTTTCTCTTTCTGTTCTCCTTCTGGGACCCCTATAACATTGATGTTCTCTCAGAAGTCTCTTAAACTATCCTCTTTTTTTTCATACTGTTTTCTACTATCTGTTGAGCTTGGATGATTTCCACAACTCTCTCTTCCAGCTTGCTGTTCTCTTCCTCTGTATCATCTAATCTAATGTTGATTTCTTCTAGTTTTTTAAAAAATTTCAGTTACTGTATTCTTCAGCTCTGTTTTTTTCTTTATATTTCTAACTCTTTCTTAAACTTCACACTGTGTTCCTCCATTCTTCTCCCAAGTTCATTGAGCATCTTTATGATCATTACCTTGAACTCTTTATTGGCTATGTTGCTTATCTCTACTTTGCTTCGTTCTTTTTCTGGGGTTTTATCTTGTTCCTTTGTTTGGAACATATCCCCTTGTCTCCTTATTTTGCCAAGTTCTCTGTGCTTATTTCCATGTATTAGGTGGGTTGGTTCCATTTCCCATCTTGGAGAAGTGGTCTTATATAGGAGATGTCCTATGGGACCCAACAGCATACTCCCCACCTGTCACCTGAGCTATATGCTCTAGGGGTGGGCTCTGTGGGCCCTTCTCTTGTGGCGGGCTGACTATTGTGGATGTGCTGGTAGGCAGGTTGGCCTCCGTCCCAGTTGGCTACCAAGTCCTGCCTTGTGCAGCGGCTGCTGGTACACTGGTTGGCTGGGCCAGATCCCAGCATGGCTGGCTGTGGGGCCCAGGGACCCCAGGTTTGGTGCTGGCTTGCTGATAGGCAGGTAAACCCCCGGCGCTACTAGGCTGGAAGAAGAACCCCAAGCTAGTGCTTGACTGCACCAGTGTCCTCCTGATAAAATGAGCCCCCAGATGGCTGCTTCCAGCATCTGTGTCCCCAGTGGGAGTCCCCGTTGCCTCCTGCCTCTCTGGGCGTCTTTCTGAGATCAGCAAGTACGTCTGACTCAGGCTTCTTTCAGATTACTGCCTCTGCACTTGGACTCGGAGCTTGTGAGACTTTGTGCACTCCCTTTCAGAGTGGAGTCTCTGTTTCCCCCAGTCCTCTGGCTCTCGTACGTAAGCCCTGCTGGCCTTTACCGCCAGCTGCTCTGGGGTGGGGTCTCATGTTTCCAGTGCAAGACCCCCGTGATTGGGAGCCCAGTGTGGGACTCAGAACCTCTGCAGTTGTGGTTACCCTCCTGTTCGTTGGTCACGTACCTGGGGATGTGGGTCTTGACTAAACCATGGCTCTGCCCCTCCTACCCATCTCGTTGTGGTTTTTTCTTTATCTCTTTAGTTGTGGGAAATCTTTTCTGCTAGCCTGCAGGGGGTTCCTGTAGATGGTTGCTGTGTAGGTAGCTGTAATTTTGGTGTACCTGTGGGAGGGAGTGAGCTCAGCCTCTTCCTGCCCCACCATGGTAGCCACGCCCACCTCAGTTGTGTGTATTATATACATGGAATCACCAACTTCACTGTTTTGGAAACAAACATAAAATATTCTTGATATCTATCTACATAGCGGCAGCAAGAGAAAGCAGACCCTTTTACTTACTTACCGGGCCCTGGAAGAGTGTCTACAGTTTTTTTAACTGACTACAGTATATTTTTAGAGGTGGGAAATACGTACTGTCTAGTGTCTGTCTGTGCTTGCCAGCTTTGCTGGTCCATAAACTATTCAGCGGCTCCACTCAGTGTGATGCCGGCTTTCAGCTTCCGTTCAGCTCAGGTCACCAAGAGCAACAAGTGCCACTGTAGGTCAGTCCCCAGAAGAAACATGCATCTTCCTTATCCCTTGGGCAGGTACTTACATGTGTAGTAGTTTCAGAGTTTATGGTTATTACTATGTGGAGACATCTGTTTTCTGGGTTTATTTTTTCTGATGTTGTACCACATCATAAAGTCTACTGCCAAGAGTACTTTACTTGCAAAGGTTTTGTTTTCTGCTGTTTTAGTCACTTTACTACTTTATTTCTGTAGGCCAAATAGAGAAAATCAGTAGCAGTTACCCACTCCATAGCCCCCATAGCATAACCTGACTCCATTGGGTTGAAAGTTTTTATTCTGTGAGACTTAGAAGTCTCATTTCACGAGAAGTGATGGGTCCTCCTGGCATATGTGTAACAAAGAGCTGCACCGAGATTTCCCATGTAGTGTGACTGCTCTCAGGAAACCTTTTAAGGAAAATCTATTTTTAAAGTAAGTGGATCACATGGATCCACTTATGAAACAAATTCATAATTGATTTTTTATTACCAAATATAGTACTTTAAAATAACTTTTTGCTTAAAACTTTAAGCCTACTTTTATCCCCTTTTACTTTTCTTCCAATAAAAATATTTAAATAAATTACTTCAGAATTTTTGTTATTCACTTTCAGATAATGTAATGGTTATTATCATATATTCATAGAAAATTGCAATGATTAAATTATTATTTGCCTAATAAATTGACCATCTTTTTATGGAAAAATCATTCAGGCCAGACAACTGTTGTCAAACATCTTTTAACATATGTTTTCAACCTTTGCCATAATTCACTTTCTTGCATAAACAGACCTTTTGAAACAAAGCATGGAAAATTTAATCCACATGGGTTCATATTATCAAAACTGTTGGACTGGATTATTTTTCATGGTGTCAGCACCAAAATTACCTCTTGAAAAGATGCCTTTAAAAGGAACATTCACATAGATTGTACAATGTTGTCTCTTCCTCAGCCTTTGCAGACAGCTTTTATTTCATTCATGGCTGTGGTTAGCATGCTCTTCTGCTGGGGCCCCTTTCTCAGTTGGGGAACTGCATGTGGCCTGTTCATCAGCAAGGCAGCCTTGGTCAGCAGTCCTTAGTGTTCATTTTAAGGGTGAATCTCTGCCTGGTCACTTCAACCGAGGCTCCTTCCCACGTACAGACTGCAGCCCGGCAGCTTCTCGGTGGTGCCACCTATTAATTCAGAGCAGCCTCGAGTCCTTTCCAGAAGCTGGAGTAGCGAGGGACTGGACGCTGAGGTCCAGCAGGCCAAGGCTGCTGTGTGTCAGGAATGCACTGCAGCCTGTCAGCCTGGGGAACGTGGCCACACCTTCCAACCCAACTATCTTATCATGTTGTCGTTCTCGTGGGTTTGCCTAGACACACCATGAAGTTACGTGAGCACCTCAGACCCTGCTGGGCATTGTCCCATGTTTTACATTTTCAGATGTCCTGCTTTATAAGCAGAGGTTTTAGATTATAAGTCACTTTAATACTTTCATGATTTTATCCTTGTTAAAACTTGTAGAAATTGTGTAGCAATTATGTGTCAGTGTGATGCTCAGTTGGCATTTTTAACTCAATTTGGTATTTATATACTTCTTTGTTATGTTAAAAGACAAATTCTGAGTTTGATGCTGCCTTATTTAGTCTTTAAAACAGCTCTAGGGGAGAGGCAGTGAGGTATGTGGACAGGGGGCTGGATGGGCCAGAAAGCAGGAGCGTGGGTACCAGCTGCCATATGACTTACTGGCTCAGAGGAGCAGCACGTGGAAGGGTGAAGTTCCGTTCTTATACACCATTATCATATCACACATGGTATTGTGCAGAAAATAGAGCAGATGGGGCTGCCCAGAGGGTCTCTCTGGGAGAATGGAGGAATTACTGTTCCGGTGGGGATCTTAAAACCCAGGCAAAGGAGTTTGGATATGACAACAAAAGAAAGGAACCATAACTTTTAAAACAGGGAATTGGCATGATAAAGCAGTGCTTTAGGGAGCAGAACTGGGAAGACCCGTGCCAGCTGAATCCCAAACGCACCATTGCTTTGGCTTGATAGGTCATGGGATTTCACTTCTGAAATTCAAAATTCAACAAATGTCACCTTCTTAGTAAGACCTTCCCGGGCACTCTGTCCAAACTTTCAAATCCCTGAGTGTCTGCATCCTGTCCTTTATTTAGCAGTTATATTGCTCTCTAACATTGTATACATCTTATTTATTTACATTGCTCATGTCCCAACTCTCCTACTAGAATGTAAGGCACAGATTTTTGTCTGTCCTATTCACTACTATGCCTTCAGCACCAAGAACAGTGCCTGGTACATGGCAGGCCCTGAGTAATACATGTTACATGAATAAATGAATTTGCTAGTACAAGACCTGATTCTGGTTACTGGTAATAACATGGCAAATAAGAGAGAGAATCTGTTCCTGCCCTCAGGAAGCTTACATTCTAACAGAAGAGACCAAAATAAACAAGCAAATAAGAATCCCAGATGACGCTGTTTGCTCAGAGGAAAATATAACAGGGTAACAAAGATATAAAATATCAAATAGAATGCTCTCCTGTTGCATACATTCACTATAGGACAGTAGGAAAACTGGTTTGGTTTTTTATTTTAGATTTGTTCTCTCTGAACCATATACACTGGTTTTCAGTCTCAGTGGTGTTTCCTGGAAAGGACACTGAAACAGCTTGCAGAGGCAAGGACCTGACTGGTGGGTTTCTAAATTGCAGACCTCGGGCCCTTTAGGAAATAGTGTTCTGTTGCCTCTGAAGACAAGCACAGAACATCTGGGGACTCCTGGAGTAGGGAGTTGGTAGTTCATGCTAGGAATAAATGAATCAAGATTAACATAATAAAATGTAAAAGCAACAAATGTAAACAGCTTTTCAGAAACTTAAGTGAGAGAAATTTAGGTTTAGTTTACATTGTTAAATTTGAGCCAGTGGTGTCATTTGCTTCTTTAAAAAGAGTGCAGCTTTAGGCTGCATTAATACTCCTACTCCAAGGAAAGAGGAGTTATAGACAAAATCACGCCTTCATCAGGTCTATCCCAGATACCCTGTATCATTCAGAAAGGACTTGAGGCTGCTAACAGAGGGATCTGCACTGTTATAAACGAGTCACAAATTCACTGCCGAGCTTCCTAGCAGCCAAGGCAAGGAGACAACTATGTTAAAAGATCGCTGCCTCCATAAAGTAAAACCCCATCATTTTTCCCAGAAGCAACGGATAGTGCTTTGGCTTGATGGATCATAGGATTTCACCTGTGTTCAAGACACAAGTGTTCAGAGTTTTCTTACATACCCCGTGGCTCAGCTCTCCAGGCTTCTCACCAGGTACACGACCTCCCAAGAGTTGTAGCGTCGTCTATCCTGCCTGAATTTCCACTTCTTTTCTTCAGGGATATTATAAACCACTTAACGGTGCTTTGCTGAAATCAAGACTTTTTATCTATACTCTATGCCCCTGATAGAGCAAGCTGGGAAACCAATCAAAACAGGAAATAAGCACAGGTCAGTGTTTCTTACTGTTGGTGAACCTGTGTTGCTTTCTGGTAATCATAGCTGTTCTCTTGAATTTATTAAAATTCATTTGCTTATATTCTATCTGGGATATTTCTAGGAGTTGTGATTGAGCTTATCAATATACAAAGTCCAAGGTGCCCTACTTTACTCTTTTTTTGACACTCAGAATATTTTCCTCACTTTAGTCATTTAGGATCTATTACATTTTTCAAGATTTATTAATGTTTATCCATAAAAGTTTTTCAGTTTCATCCACAAACACTTTGATGCCTTATAACATAATAAATCTGGACCCAGCAACATAAAATCATTAAAAATGGCCAACAATTTGCCCATCATTTTACAAGAAGATGTTTCTTGTGATAAAATCCTGAGAAATTTCTTACATGATACCTCATTGACCAAATACAAGGTGAAGTACAGAGGAACTCTTAAAATATAGTAAATTGGTTAAAGGCTTTTTACTCCTCAAGAAAACAGCAGAAAAGCAAACATAGTTTCGTGAAAATAGTTCTATGAGCAATCAAGGTAATGAGGTCCGAGTACACAGGCTGTCAGTGGCCACGTTTGCTCCGTGCCCTGTGATGTGGCAGGAAAAATACAGGAAAATGAGCAAGTGTGTATCTTCAAGACAGTCTTTTTTGAAAGCAGACTTTTGCTGATAGCTGGGCAGTGGAAAGCTTGGATTTGGACTCCCTGGCCAGAACTGAGGGTGCAGATATTTCATGCTGATGATTAAGTGCTCCATCTTTTGCTGAGACTGGAGGATAATGATGGGCCTGAGTCAAACTTGAGGGATGCGGGAACGAACGGGATGTGCTTTTCAACAGCAGTGACGAGGAGACAGACATGGGCGCTGCTTCACTCGCGGGGTGTGTGTGATCTGAGGGCTGACGGGGAGTCGTGGTAAAGCCGCCTCCAGTGTCTGAAGAACAAGCATGGAGGGAGGGGCGCGTCCTCGGGGTCCAGACCCTAGAGAGGAGGGTGAGGTGAGGAGGGGCCCCGGAGCAGGACACCTGGCTCCAGCAGGAGTGTCTGTCACAGGCCTGTGCTTCTCTAAGTGCTGGGGGCTCAGGAGCTGGGCCTGCACAGTTGTCCACCAGTGACGTCTTTACAACAGCCCCTGGCTCGAGGGGGAGCACAGTCAGATCTCTTCTCGCCACTGGGATTCCTGCTCCTGGGTGAGAAGCAGGCCCAATGCTTCTGCTCTGAGGGGGGCTCTTGTACCGCTCTGGGTCTTCTTTCTTGTTTTCACTCGCTGGCATCAGCCTGGCCCTCTGCGGAAACTCGCCGTGCAAGCAGAAACCGCCCTTTCCTGGATCCTCTGATCTCCTTTTCACCCCACACAGGTGTAAAAGGCAGCGTTTCTCTTTTTGAATCTCTTAGCTGATGACCTATTTTTGCAACTTCCCAGAGGTTATGGTGCTAGTATTTATTTATCAGGATCTTTATTAATGTGTAGGGCTCATTGCACCTGAAAAGCAATATTGTGCAGTGTTTTCAATCAAATATTCCAGCTCACCTTTAAAGACACCAAAAATGTCGTATTTAATTTTTGCTGCTTTGCAGTGGAAGCTAGGGCATGCAGTGGATAGATTTCATGTGCAAAATGCCCTTTTATGGAAAAATTATGCAGAAAGGACATTTTGCAAAGTGCCAAGTTTAGAAATAAAGGCAAATTTAGGATGCTGGAAGAAAAAAAAATGGTCTCCAGCCATTTCTCTTGTGGTGAGGTTTCGATTTCTTAGGGAGCATGTCCTCAGGCAAGTGCGGGGGCAGCCGGTGTGTCGTCTGTGGTCCCTGATGCCTGCGTGTGGGCTCCAGCCCTCATCATTCACAATGCACCTGTGAGGTCTTGCCTCAAATACGCACTCTATTAAGATTTCCCTTGTGGTCCAGTGGTTAGGACTCTGCGCTTTCACTGCCAAGGGCCCGGGTTCAGTCCCTGGTTGGGAAACCAAGATCCCGCAAGCCACAAGGCTCAGCCAAAAAAAAACCCCCAAAAAATAAAACACAGTCTATCAAAGCAATACTGAAAAATTTATGAGAAGTCAGAGCTAAGGTTGAATTTCCTTGGGAAGTTATTTCTGAAGAGTTGTTTTCTTTAAAAACTTCCTATCTACTTTCCTGTTAGCCTTCTTTATTTTAATCCCATGATTCCAATCCATTTAAGACATTTGAGATCTCCCCTCCCCCAGAGTTTTCCGACCAGTTGACTCGTGGACAGTTACACATGGAAAGCGCATTGTCCCCCAAAAGACTTGCCAAGAGCACCTTCTAGGTGGGACTGTGTGGTTACGGCAGCCCACAGAGCTCGTGCTGTGAGTCTGCCTGCCAGCTGAGCTCAGCTCGCTGAGAGCCCACGGGCGGCATCAGCCCTGCGTCTCCTTTCTCCACGGCATAGTTCACAGTGGCTCCTGGGGGGCTGGTGTGTGTGTGTGTGTGTGTGTGTGTGTGTGTGTGTGTGTGTGAATGACGTTGCGTAACTTGCTTTATTTTCACATCACTTTAATTCTTGCAAAATGAACCCCTGCTCGAAGCATGACCTTGGCTTCCCAAGTCATGGACATCACCTTTTGCACAAGCCCCCATGATATTTCCAAGTAGAGCTTTCTACCAAAGTAAATCTGGCAAATTGGTTCTTAATTAGCCCACGAAAGCTGATGGTAGTTTTCTGGAATAAACATAGGCGGCTTTGAACTGATGGTATTTTGCATCATAAATGCCTTTCTTCTCCTCTTAGAATAATCTCTGCCTTCTAAAGGACAAAAGGTCTACACCAAAGTGAATTTCCTCAGAAACGAAATAGAAATGATTACTTCAGGCAAAATAAAAGCCAGTAGCTGTTACAGAATAATTTTGCAGGAATACAGATTTTATGATATCTCAGGATTAATATATAAAAGAAAGAATATTCATATTTTTTCAAAATTATTTTAAAATCTACCTCTGGGGGGAAATAAACAATTAAGACTAAATATATGGAAATAAATATCTAAAATGCTCTAGGATTAAAAAAAAAAAAAAAAAAAACCTTACCTAAGTTGGTGACCTCCACCAAACAGGCCATTTTGCAGCTCCCAGCCCCTGGCCTCCTCAGATATCTCCCACCACAGGCTTCTAATTTTTTGTGAGCCATGGATGCATCAGCAGTCTGGTAAAGCCTGTGAACCATTCCTCAGCATAATTTTTTTTTTGAGTTAAATGCTTCTTTTTTTTTTTTTTTTAGTTTCTGCTTTATAACAAAGTGAATCAGTCATACATATACATCTGTTCCCACATCCCTTCCCTCTTGCATCTCCCTCCCTCCCACCCTCCCTATCCCACCCCTCCAGGCGGTCACAAAGCACCGAGCTGATCTCCCTGTGCTATGCGGCTGCTTCCCACTAGCTATCTACCTTACGTTTGGTAGTGTATATATGTCCATGTCACTCTCTCACTTTTCCCAGCTTACCCTTCCCCCTCCCTGTATCCTCAAGCCCATTCTCTAGTAGGTCTGTGTCTTTATTCCTGTTTTACCCCTAGGTTCTTCATGACATTTTTTTTTCTTAAATTCCTAGAGTCTGTCATACAGAGTGAAGTAAGTCAGAAAGAGAAAGACAAATACCGTATGCTAATACATATGTATGGAATTTAAGCATAATTTTTTAAATGCATAAAATACAGGTGATTACAAAAGAAAAAAATTACATTGAAATGCTATTGTTAAAATATTAAACAAGTTTCTGATATAGTAATACATGTGCTTCTTTATTAATGCATTAAAAAAACAACTCCCAGCAGTGGGTCTTATAACTATCATAATCTTGCAACAGTGATGCGGCAAAATCAGTATCTAAGATGAAACATAACTGTTTCATCTACAGCTGTAAAATGGTATATGAAAATATCTGTGATTTCTCTGAGTGACAGTCCCGAGTCACGCTGACGCCATCATGGTTTTTGCCATGGTTCGTGACAAAGACATAATTTTTTCCCATCCCCTTTCAAAGCCCCTCCAAATTCTATCCGCAGACCCCTTGGAGGCCCGTGGGCCCTGGATTAAGATGCCCCTTGTCCAGTGATTGTTGCCTTTGCCCCCACTTCTGTTCAGCCCACAGACAGGTGGAGAGGGGGCATTGAGAGCGTGCACACAGGTGCGGGCCCCTCAGGAGCAGGGAGGTCAGCAGAGCCATACTCAGACCCAGCAGTGCAGGCTGTCCCCTCAGGGATGACGCTGTCAGCCCAGTGCTTCTCCAGCCAGGGAGTCTGACTCTGACAGCGCCACCAAGAGCCACTTCACAGCAGCGTGTGTCCGGCCTTCTCCATGGTGTCACTCTCCAAGATGAGGAAGTGTCCCCAGATATCCCTTATGCCACTTACCCAAACCTTCTGTGCTCCGTCTGCACTTTCTTCTCTGCTCGGTCTACACATTCACTTCCTCCAGGAGAAAAGCGCCTCCATATTCCAGCCAGACTTTGTGCCCAGCATTCAGACGCACAATTCCCCGTGGACTTCCAAGACTGGATTGTCCTCTTCTCCTCAGAGTCGGTTTTTCCTCCTTACTCCCCTGACTTTTCCCCTCCTGGCTTGTTAGGAGCGTCACCAATAACTATGGACAGACACCGCAGACTTCTCAGCCCCCCCTCCCTTCCCAGCCTCTACCCCTGAGCCTCAGAGTTACCAAGTCAGGAAGCTCCTGTGTTCACAGCGTCCAGTCTGCCTCTCTGTCCTACCCTCATTTCTGCCAGTGAGTTCACAACCTAACCTGGTCACCATAACTCCCGACTCTGCTTCTCAGGTACTCAGAGACTCGCCTGCCGACTTATTTTCCCGCAGAGCAACTCTGATGATATTAGCTTCCTGTTCAAAAATGTTCAGTGGTTCCCACTGTCTCCTGAACTAAGGACAGGCCCTGACTTACCCACCATGGCCCCAGACTCCCAATTCAACCACCTGTCTCATCCTGTGCTACAGTTAAGCTCGATAACTTTTTGTTCCATGAAACAGGGAGCAAATACTTTATCTCATTCATATTCTGCCATGTTGCCTTTCTCCTATGGTGCCCTCTTTCTGGAATGTGTTTCTCCAGAAACTTCTCTTGTTGAAACCCAAATGTTCCTTCAAAGACCAGCTCCAGCAACACCCATTTTTGGAGATTTTCTTGATGTGCTTCCATGATTCCCAACTGAAGAGAATCCCTCCCCACTTTCAAGCACTGGGGCATTTCTCCTAGCACACGTCTGTCTCTACCCTTTATGATGACCCTGTGTGTTCACCTCACACACCACACTGGATCTTCAGTTCCTTACAGGTAGGGGCTGCTTTGATTTACGCTCGTCCCTCGGTTGTGCTTGGCATGACATCTTTCGCGGACATGTTTTCAGTGGAACCAAGATGATTCCTATGCAAAAAAATGAACTTGCAGGAATAACCTGCCTTACGTTTTTCATGATCCACCAGAGGATAAGCTAGCTAGCAGGTGTTCACTCACTCTACCCTGTTGATTACTTAGTGAATTTTGGTGACACTGTACTTGCACCTGGCCTTCACCCACACGGGTGAATGGCCTAGAGTGTCCTTCTCCCCAGCCACCCAGCCGTTGTGCTGACTAACTCCTCCTGGGCCTTCAGGGCTCATTTTGGTCCATACGTGCTTCAGGAAGTCTTCCCAAACCCCAAGTTTGGCTTCATGGACATTCCACCTGTGCAGTCCTATGGAGCCCAGAACTTTGAAAGGTGCCACACTTGGTGTCATGCTCTGCTGTCACCGTCTTGAAACTCTTAATACTTTTTAAACAAAGGGCCTCCACGTTTTCACTTTGCACTCAACTCCACAAGCGAAGTAACCAGTCCTGCCTAATCCCTCCCCTCTTGTATGCTCCTGGCGTCCCCTGTACCTTCCCTATCCTTGCAATCATCACTCAGAATTTTAATTTTCTTTTTACATCTGTTTACTACCCTGTATGCCTCAACAGATCCTGAACTCTGAGAAGGCAAGAAAAGAAAATCTTATTTATTGTTATATCCCTGTGGCTCAGCCTGGTATTATATGCTTAATCAATATTTGCTGATTGGACAAGTGGATGAATGGTTGAGGAAAGGAAGGAATTCATTAATGAATGTATTTGTTCATCACAGCCCCTCAAGCAGCCAGGGCAGTGCAGGTATTTGGCTTGCTGTCGTCAGATGGGTCCCCATAGAAATAACAGAATTCTAGCACAGAAACTACTCTTATCAGAAAGGAGGGTAAGATCAGCTCAAGAAAGAAAATGGGCAAAGTAGTGACATGAAGGGAAAAGGTTAAGCAACACCCAACTGTTAATGAAGAAGCCGCTAGCAAAAGGGCTCGTGATGTAGGTCTTTTTTTGTTTTTGTTTTTAAATAGGATTTACTTTTTTTTTTTAATTTATTCATTTATTTATTTATTTAGGGCTGTGTTGGGTCTTCGTTTCTGTGCAAGGGCTTTCTCCAGTTGTGGCAAGCGGGGGCCACTCTTCATCACAGTGCGTGGGCCTCTCACCATCGCGGCCTCTCTTGTTGCGGAGCACAAGCTCCAGACGCGCAGGCTCAGCAGTTGTGGCTCACGGGCCCCGTTGCTCCACGGCATATAGGATCCTCCCAGACCAGGGCTCGAACCTGTGTCCCCTGCATTAGCAGGCAGACTCTCAACCACTGCACCACCAGGGAAGCCCCTGTAGGTGTGTTTTGAACAAACACGGAGATCATGAGGCCGCCGTTGGGATGCCCTTGGAAGAAGGTGTCTTAGTGACTGAGTCATCCCCTGCTCGCTTCTCTGAATGTTTTCTGCTGAACCTGGACTCAGGAGGCATCTACAGATAACAGCCCCTCACTGGAGGGAAACATCTGTCACTCGTTACTTGATGCCACTTCATCCTCCAAACTCCCTCAGTGATCCCTGGATTTCACTTTCTCGTGAATAGTTCGGGGGTCTGTAGGTGTGCTGGAATTTGATGTCTAGTTCACAGTCTGCTAGGGCCAATTTAAAATATAGTCCAAACAATTCTGAATCATCAGGTACATGAGACCAAAGTATGATGAGTTGTTATTAACTCACGTACCAGGTTTTCTCCCTAGTAGAGTCCTTCCTCTTGAAGGCTTCTGCTATTCAGAATAACTGCCTCCCTCTCAGTTGGAAGGGATAGAGAAGTACCCCCAGAAGTCTTGCTGAGCCAAGAACATCACTGCCGGCCTCCTCTGTGCTCCTCAGCGACACCTTGTGGCAACTCAAGGACACACAGTGCTTGAACCCCTCTTCCTGCCAAGCAGCCTGGGATGAGTCACAATATGTTCTTAATTCTCAGTTTCCATATCTGCAAAATGGGAACAATGAGATTTCTACTCCATAAATTTGAGAGGATAACGTGGATAGTGCATGTGAAAGGGGCTTAGCTTAGTATCTCGCTTATACGAAACCCTCCGAATGTGAGTAATTATCAGCATACCCACTTCGGGTTCTGTGCTGAAATAGATATAAAGAAATAAGGAATACATGGTATCAGTCAGGAGTCAGCAGACTTTCCTCTAAAGGCCAGAGAGAGTAAATACTTCAGTCTTGTGCTTAGAGCGCAAGTCTCAGTTCTGCAGTTCTTGTGTGAGCGCAGCCATAGGGAATACACAAATGAATGGATGTGGCTGTGTGCCAGTAAAACTTTATTGGCCAGATTTGTCCCCAGGCCATAAGTCACCAATCCCTGGCTATCAGCCCTTGGGAGCCCCCAGTCAAGTGTGGTAGAAAGACGTGCAGATTCATCAGGGCAAGTCAAGAGGAGGCAGAGGCCAGCTGTACTAAAGAACACAAAGCTGATGTTTTACAGGAGATTGTTGAGTAAAAGATGAGATGAGTACCATGTGAGTAAAAGTAAGAAATATGACTTTTAGG
The DNA here is from genome assembly GCF_964165515.1 of Mesoplodon bidens. Classification (NCBI taxonomy): domain Eukaryota; kingdom Metazoa; phylum Chordata; class Mammalia; order Artiodactyla; family Ziphiidae; genus Mesoplodon; species Mesoplodon bidens. The sequence continues at coordinate 11,720,757 of NC_138168.1, read as the reverse complement.
GAAAAGAGCTCAGATACTGGGATTTTTGTTTTTTGAATTTCAGGATAAGTAACTTCAACTTTAAAACCGAGCCTGCACTTTTTATTAGACGTTTACTTTGGGAACTCAGCCCCCCCACTCCACCGGACTCCAGAAGTTCCGTATTTCTAGGAATAAAAATGTCTGTAGGTGGACTAGTGGAAAATGCTCTCTGTCACTGCAGCACAAGTAGAGCTGGGGGCATTTCTCTAGGGGTTTGACCGGAAGGGAATGGGAAGCACGTGGGTAGCAGAGGAAGTCGTTTTCTGTTCTTATTATTACTGTAAAGAAACGGCAAATGAGAATCCAGGAACAATACTAGACTCTGAAAAGGAGCCAGTGGCTTAGTAAGCACTTAGAACCCTTGACAGTTCACCAAAGCTGCCGAACATGAGTCTGCTCCTTTGACAGGAGAGCAGCTACCACCTGAGCTCCTGAGCAGGAGAACAAAACACGTCTGGGCCTTTCAGGACCCCTGTTTGGGAAAGCCCTTTCTAGGAAACTTGCAGAGTCTTAGCTGTGGACATTTAAGCATAGCACACACGCACACACGGCATACGTACACATGCACACACACATTCATCCTTCTCATCAGTAAAGTTGCAAAGGAGCCCCATTTGCACTGGACATCACATTGTATTCTGATATTCAAAATGGCTAGTCCCTTTTAGGGCTGTTATGATTGAATCAATGCCAATTCAAATGGATCTGGTGCTTTATCCATTAGAAATAAGAGCTTAAGCCTGTCATGCTAAGGCAAGTTTCTCATCAGATCTCTTTTTTTGTTGTTTTACAGTTTCCTCCTTGTCTTTGGTTGCTTGATTTTGTCAGTGTTTTCCACCATCCCCGAGCACACAAAGTTGGCCTCAAGTTGCCTCTTGATTCTGGTAAGTGAAACATATGAACAAAAATGTACATAAAGTTTACATAATACAAGAATTGTCTATAATATTTATGCAATGCATTTTGTCCCACGAAAAGTTATCTCTAGAAAAAAGAGAGTTTCTGTGAAGTATAAAAGTTTCAAAGGTCACTGGAACATTTGCCTGCCGTTTTAACCTTTAGTCAATCCCCAAGCATACATAGAAATATTCTAGATTGCTATTATGTAGCAGTATCATGTGTTATAGTTGCATTGTAAGTAGAAGGCAATACTTGGAAGCAGGTTTAATTATGTTTCTCTATGGTAATGAATTACAAGAAGAATCAGCATCTCTGAGGTCTCTTACAATATTGCTAAAAGTTACAGGATAGAGAGCGTTTTCCAGTAACCACAATTTAGCAGTAACTATGTATAGTCAGCCAAGAGCTATGAGCATATGGCACCTCCTAAGAAAACAGAAGGCTTCGTGCTCTTTTCAGCCAGCAGACTGCATTATGAATTTTGCTGCTAATGAAGTTACCTGGTGAGAAATTCTGCAGTTTGCTCTGTTTCCATTATGCTGTCAATCCTCAACCACAGAGAACTGCTCAATTCATTTTAAAATGGAAAAATACCCCAAGATATTTTAGCCTGAATTATTCTGGGCCTTTTAAACTCTTATACTTTCTATTAGAACTGAACTACAGCGCTGTATACTCAAATCACATCTGATTGAAAGTTTGGTTCATTTACATCCATTTTGACCCACTCACTCAGTCCCCAAAATCAAACTTGACAGTCTCAGGACTGTCTGAATGAACTATAAATTGGAACAACTCACTTTTTCCATAAAACCTGCTTGACTAGAGAGGAAAAGAGAGAAAGAGTGGGTGGGGTAAGATGGCCATGTTCCTTAATAAACAGAAATTGGTTATGCGCAGCAGCGAGCATTTAATACAAGAAAAGTATTCTTACCTTGAAGGTGGGAAGTGAAGGATGTCAGCTTGTACAACCTGGGCAGCTGGTCTTTCGCCTGTGCTCGCGGAGGTTGGTTTGTGCTTGGAGTGCCAAGACTTCATCAAGTCTCTGCCCTGGGACAGGGAGAAATCACTTTTGAACCTGGAACAAATCTATCCCAATTCGTCTCCATACAAATCGTGCTCAGCGGTATATTGCTAATGTCAAGGTTACTATGGTGAAACCCAAGATAGAAAACAGATAGACTGAAGAGCCCACTGGGGATTTGTTCCATTTACAAGATTCCATTCGGGTAGTAAGTGGGCTTTCAGCCTCCTGCACCCCTTTGATAACAACAGATGGTCTGAGCCAAGGTCTAAGGCAGAGCTGGCTTTTGGGTACATATACAGAACGACAGCTAGGAATTTCAGATCGAAAATATAAATCTGATTTTTAGACCTGGGAGCATGAAAAACTGGATTTACTGCATGACCAATGATATATATTATGAGTAAATCAAGCATTAAGAATCTTGTAAAAAGGTTTCTTTTATAACCAGGTCAAGAATGTGAAATATGAGGTTTGCATCCTCCAAATCTCTGAAATATAAATTCAGTCATTGCTAATGAGTTTCTAAATAATCCAGAGAAACTCACGTTATTCAAAAGCTAAAAGCTGGTTAATATCATGATTTTTAAAACTTCCTGAGCAGTGGACAACTGACCAGAGTTCAGTAACTAGAGTGCATGTGAGTAGATAAAAATGTAGACGTTTTACACATCACTCATCTTTTTTATTTTGCCAGCTTTATTGAGATATAATTGACATATAATATTGTGAAAAGTTAAAGTGTGTAACGTGACAATTTTATATACATACATATTGCAAAATGACTACCACAGTGAAGTCAGTTAACAGTTCATCACCTCACATGGTTGCCATTGTGTGTGGTGTGTGTGTGCGTGTGTGTGCGTGTGTGTGTGTATGTGTGGTGAGAACTCCTAAGATCTACTCTTTTAGCAAAACTGCTAAGTGGACAGTTCAGTACTGTTAGCTATAGGCACCATGCTGCACATTAGGTCCTCAGAACCCATTTGTCTTATAACTGGGAGCTTGTGCACTTTGACCACCTTCACCCATTTCCTCCACCCGCACCTGCACAACCACCAATCTACTGTGTTTCTGCGAGTTCAGGGGTCCCACATAAGTGAAATCATACAGTATTTGTCTTTCTCTGTCTCACTTATTTCACTAAACATAACGCCCTCAAGAGCCATCCATGTTGTCACAAATGGCAAGATTTTGTTCTTTTTATGGCTGAATATTATTCCAGTGTGTGTGTGATATATATATCACATCGCATCTTTACCCATTCATCTGTCAGTGGACACTTAGATTGTCTCCATGTCTTATCTACTGTAAATAGTGCTGCTGTGAACATCGGCATGCATGCATCTTTTCGACTTACAGTTTTCTAGGGATGTATGCCCAGGAGTGGGATCGCAGGATCATATGGTAGTTTTATTTTTTATATTTGGAGGAACCTCCATACTGTTCCCCACAGTGGCTGCACCAATTTACATTCCCACCAGCAGTGCAGGAGGGTTCCCTTTCCTCCACATTCTGTCCAGCACTTCTCTCTCGCTTTTTAATAATAGTCATTCTAACTCGTGTGAGGTGGTATCTTATTGTGGTACTGATTTGCATTTCCCTGATGATTAGTGATGTTGAGTTCTTTTCATATACCTGTTGACCATCTGTAAGTCTTCTTTTACCCCTCAGTCTTTTTTTTTTTTTCCTCTAATGCTCTTGTTTTTAATCAGGACTATTGAGATACAATTTACATAGAATAAGCATCACCCATTTTAAATGTATAGTTTCATGAGTTTTGAGAAACACATATTGTCATGTGTATTAGTTTCTTAGGGCTGCTGTAACAAAAGTACCACTGTATATATCATATATATTTCATATATGTCATATATGATAATTATATACATCATTATGTTGAGTGAAAGAATTTGATATCATGGAGATAGTCTTGTGTTTGGCTTCTTTTACTCAACATAATAACTTTGATATTTATTTGTATATTTTTTAATTGAAGTATACTTGATTTGCAATGTTGTGTTAGTTTCAAGTGTGCAGCAAAATGATTCATATATATATATATATATATATATATATATATATATATATACTTTTTCATTACGGTTTATTATAGGATATTGAGTATAGTTCCCTGTGCTATACAGTAGGACCTTGTTGTTTATCTATTTTATATATAGTAGTGTGTATAGGTTAATCTCAAACTCCTAATTTACCCCTCACCCCTCCTTCCCCTTTGGTAACCATAAGTTTGTTTTCTATGTCTGTGAGTTTGTTTCTGTTTTGTAAATAAGTTCGTTTGTATCATTTCTTAGATTCCACATATAAGCGCTATCATATGTTACTTGTCTTTCTCTGGTTTACTTCACTTAATATGATAATCTCTAGGTCCATCCATGTTGCTGCTAATGGCATTATTTCATTCTTTTTTTATGGCTGAGTAATATCCCATTGTATATATATACCACATCTTCTTTATCCATTCATCTGTTGATGGACATTTAGGTTACTTCCATGACCTGGCTATTGTATATAGTGTTGCTATGAACATTGGGGTGCATGTATCTTTTCAAAATAGAGTTTTCTCCAGATATATGCCCAGGAGTGGGATTGCTGGATCATATGGTAGCTCTATTTTTAGTTTTTTAAGGAACCTCCTTAAATTGGCAGTACGAATTTACATTCCTACCAACAATGTAGGAGTATCCCTCAGTCTTGAATGCCTTTAGATTTAGCAAAGTAGAAACCAATCCTTTTATGCAAGTGAGGCCTTTGTATTAAGCAGTGTAGTACGTGCTGCAGATGGATTGTCTCTGAAAGCCGTTGCTACACGGCTTTCTGTAGGGAGAGAGTTTGCGTATCCTCCTATTTTTGTGCTATAGTAATAAATTGTCAAGGTGTATGTTTTAAAGCAAAGTGTAATCTTAAAACCTACCTAAAAATATTTGGACTGTGTTGCGGGTGTAAGGTTTTACTGATGTTTCTCTTTTCATCAGTGTTTTCTCCAAAGACTGTTGTGTTTTATTTGGACAAAAAAAGATCAAGTATATCCTTTGTTTTTTTCTTTTTCTTATTTAGAAATAAACCGGGAAAGCATGTGTATTTTAATTCTTTTCACTATCAGTTCTTATAGTATATTATAAAAGTTCAATCAGTTGTAGAATACTGGAAAAAGCCAAGAGAAATCTTAATTATTTAGGGACTGTTGTATTTATTCTTTTAGCATGTGTTTTTGAAACAGTTAATCTGATTTCAAAGTCTGTCTATCCTCTGAATTTAACCAAACAGAATACATAGAACACAATTCTGACTAGCATTGTTTTTAGCTCCCAAGATGAAGCATATCTAAAGAATTGCCATCCAATAGTCATAGGAATGGCTTTTAAATGTCTGCAACAATTTACAGTAAAGTCACTTTTGTACACTTTTGGTCACAAATACAACACAGGTGTAAACTTTGAAGACTTATGTGTAAATCACATACCACAGTTGTGTATGTTTTCATAACTCTGTCCATTTGGGGGTTTTTTAAAAGATATTCCCACATTCTAGCTAATTCTATTTCTGGCAGGTAGAAGACACCCACGCTTCCAGCAGGGAGCGCCTTTAGGCAGAGCGGCCCCTGGACAAGCTTCCAGGCGGCTCACCTCCTTGACATTCACGCTTTCCACTTGTTTCCTTGAGTGCACCAGCGTGTCAGGGGCAGGTGCCTCCTCGCCTCCTGGGGTCCCCCCGGAGTCCTCCGCTCTCTGTCCCCCACCCCAAGGGGAGGCTCTCATCGTTCTCATCCCCCTGCTAGTGAGTTCAAGAAACCACTTCTCTGTGTCTTGGTTTTCTCATCTGTTAAAAGTGGGTAGTAATATCTGCTACTTCATAAAGTTGTTGTGAGGATTAAATCCCAGTGCTTAGCCCCGGGCTCAGCACAGAGAATGCATCAAATATTACGGTCACTGGCTCTTCCGTATACAGTGGAACCTAATGGGGGCACAAGGGCAGTGAACCAGGGGTATTTGAAAAGGCTGCATTTGAGATCATACTGTACTTTTGTAATAGAAAACAAGTATCTCACCACAAACACTGTAACTTACGGCAGCTCTTCACACAGGCGTGTCCGTCTAACCAGAAGTGACTCAGTGCATTGCTCACGTGCACAATAACCTCTTATGTTTGGTGACTAAGGAAACAGATTTCTACTCTTGTAGTTTTCTGGTAAATGCACCTGATGACCACGCTCATGGCTTTCAAAGCTCTTCCCTCAGTGTCAGCTGGCTCGGTGGAGCACTGCTGAGGGATAGCCCGGGATCTAACAGAGCGGTTTGCTCAGCTCACTCTGGGCACAGAATTTATGAACTCGAGAGGACAATGCAAAGCCATGTGCCCAAGTGCCAGGGACAGTGAAAAGCTGGTGTTGATTTCCTAGGTTTTGTAAATTCTTCAGAACTGTAAGGGAACTAGCTTTTTTGTAAGTACCTTTCACGTATCAGACTCCTTGATTTCTTATTAAAACAAAAAAAACTTGCTATGTAAGTATTATTCCTCCCATTTTACCGTACCAAGTTGTACAGGAGCCCAGGCTGCTTCCCAGGCCTGGCTACCACCTCGCACCCTCCTGCGCCTCAGTCCAGACCGATGAGTCTCCCCAGTGTATTTCCAGGGCTCAGGGAAGCCCTGCCAGCTGAGGCTTCCTTGTGGTTCTGTATATGCCAAGTGATGCCCGCGACCCTCTCATTTAGATTAAGTTAGTTTCTTTTTTCTTACAGAGTCCATCTACAAAGTTATCACAAATGGGTGTATCCCTTCACACCACTAGCAGTCCTTTGTATCAAGAATTCCAAATCTGATTTTGTAAACAATCAACAGCCGATCTGTGGGGTAAACAGTCCCAGCTCGCTTTGTGCAGGTGAGCTGAGGACCATGCTGGTGAAGGGAGCGCTCCTAGCTCCAGTTAAACTATTGTGGAAGGTTTTGTTTCGGTTTGTTTTGATTTCACGAGCCTGAGGTTGTATGTTTCTGCATTTCATATCCCACCTTCTTAACAGCAGTGCTGTTTTGGAGTGCATTTCCTTTGTATTGGATATCTTCTTGTCTTCCAGATTAATTTTCAAGTATTCATTTTTGGCCTTTAAATGTAGATTGTCCAACGTGATGATTTGTACATATTTCCGGTGACAAATCTTCACCAGATGACCTCTCCTCTTAATGAAAATGATGTATAGCATTTGAAAAATTTTCCTTGAAGGTGGTCATTTCTTAAACGGCCCACCCACAAGCAGTAAAAGGAATGTCATTATCAGTTTTGGCAAGAAGAGAATATCTCAGCGTGTTTGCTCCCCTCTGCCCTCCTGCTGTGTGAGAAGGGCTCCCAACCACAAGTGGATTGTGCTAATACACATCTGGATGAGACTCAAACACATGGTCAGAGATCCAGGTTTTCCCAAACATCTTAGCTGTTTGGCACCTTCTGAATCGAGTTTATGCATATTTGCTGGTTTTGCTTCGTGTAGCAAAGCAAACATGGGTTTGCTGTTTCTATGCACAATGAACCAGTTCCTGAAATGTGTACAAATCCAACTTAGGCAGATCTAATTACATCTTCCATGCACTAGTGTAGCTTACTATTTAAAGAAAATCTGTAGTGCAGAGTCCCCCCTTGAAAAGCTAATAACTGCATAATTAATCTGTGTTCCATGTTTGTTTTCTTTTTCTAATGTGGATACACGTGGGGGTTTTGTGTTGTGGTTTTTTTAAATTGCTATAAACTACCTATTATGTAACATGGTAATTGAAGAATTAGACAGGTTGTTAACCATTTCCCATCTGTCAGTATTGGCAGAGTGGGGAATCAGCCGCAGACACATGTACCCATCCTCGCAAAGTAGAAAGGCTTGCGCATAAAATTATATGGATTTGATGTAGAAGATTACATGAGATCTTTACGTTTAAAGCTCTGGCATGAACATTGTGAGACAGGATAACAGAATGTCAGGACAAGGATCCGTTCGAGGGTCTTCAGTCTTCCATGGGTAGGAGATGTGAAGTGATCAGAACTGAGGAGTGAGCAGTGCTCCTGTCTGTTTATCTCATCCCTGTAATTTCCTGCAGAAAGCGCTCAGAATATCCCAGCCAACACTGAAAACTGCCGTTATTTTCCTTTGCTTGTCTTTCATCAAGGCAAATGCAAATAAACTTTAAAATGATTCATGGAGGCTAACGACCCTCATCAATCTGCTGATGACCGAAAAGAAAATGCAGGAGCAGTTTGCACCTACACTGAATCTTAACCGAGGGATAATAATATAGTAGGGGAGTTGCTCTGTGAAAAGTACTTCAGATTCAGAGGGAAGAGTTGTTCACGTTGAAGGTAATGGAATTATGCCTGAACAAGACCATGTCTCTATCCACAAGTAAGGAAGCGAAGAACTTCCACACTTCTGACATGAGCACCGGTGTCTCACCGGGTGGTTCACTGTGTGTCGCAGAACTGCCCTGCACGGTTCTGTGTCGGGACATGATGAGCAGCCCTCGGCCAGGCCCACACTGATGCTGACCCGCTGTGCCCTTTGACGCCACAGAGGCATATTCAGCCAAGAGGGAAAGAGAGTGACAAGGGGGTGCTACAGGGTTGCTAGAAAATGATAGAGTCCTAGAGGGGTTGCAGCAGAAGGAAGAACGCCCTCCCCTCACCACCTTTCCAGGTTTAAGTAATTTCCACCGTTTGCAACCTGCTCAGACACCTGCTTCTGCCTGGAATGAACTGGCTCTAACCTCGGCTTCCCTCAGCAGCAGCCGCTTGACAGTGAATCTCCTCCCTTCTTCATTTACTCCACAGCATTTCGGTGGCTCCCAGTGTCCATGAGGCTTTTGGGGGGAAGCTGAGGATACGGCAATGAGAAGAGCAGGCAAAACTCTGTCCTGGTGGAACGCACATCTGTGTTGGGAAGACAGAGTAAACAGATGAACCAGTCAAGTGTTAAAAATAAAAGTAAAGCAGGAGAAAGGAATAGATAACTGGGTGTTTCCATCGCGTGTTCAGAGAGGTCCACCGGATAGGGCAGCTCCTAGCAGAGCCTTCAGTGAGGTGGGGCAACCCGCCGTGCAGCGATTAGAGGAAAGAACGTACCAGGCAGATGGAGCGTCCAGGGTGAAAGCCTCGGAAGGGCAAGAGGACCAGGATGACGGAGGGAGAGGAAGCCAGAGGCGGGCGGAGGAAAGTGAGGCATGGCTCGGACTGTACATCTCTGGAGCACAGGATCCAAAGCTGACTCAGCAACAGCACTTCATACAGTGGGAGCTGGTGGCAAATCATCAAGAAATTTGATGAAAGAAGACGGCAAGACGGCCAGTGGTTTAATTGCACAGCATTAGTATTGAAATGTTCACAGGATCATAGATAATGGCACCAAAATTAAGCCCCTATGCAGTGCCTGACCTAGAATGGACCGGAGCGAGGCGTCACTGGTGGCAGCCCTCAGCGAGCAGTTGACGTCATTCCCCCTCTCCTCATTCCCCAGGCTCCGGGCCTTAATTCGCTGCAGTTTTAACTCAATTTATATGAAGTGCCTCCTACCTTCCAGCCCCTGTGCCGGGGACTGGAGCCCCAGATATGAGTAAGGCACTGTCCTGCCCTGGAAGCAGGTCTAGAGCACATTCCTGTCTACAGGCTCTGACACAGAAAAAAATGAAAAGCCTTGAAATCATGCATTTATAGAGAATAAATTACGAAATTAGGAGATGAAAGAAAACGGGGTTAGTTCAACATTTTAATTCCCACTTTAACGTATATGGACAGAGAATAAACCTATCTCACATCATTGATTTCTCATGAAAACTATGGACAAGATTACCAAAGTCTGTTTCCAATATAGGTACTAGTGATCACGCTTATATAGGGAATTTGGGGTTGGAACTATATAAAGGCAAAGCTGGAAGCGATGGGGTGGCCCCCTTTTCCTGTGCAGGCCTGTGTCACCCTCAGATATCGAATACTGGGTTGGAATACGGCGGGGGCCCTGTTTCCCTGCAGGCCTACCTCACGCTCAGGTATTGAATATTGGGTTGGAATATGGGGGTCCCTGTTCCCCGTGCAGGCCTATATCAGGGGTCACGATTAAGGTGAAAAGACACATCGTGCTTCTGCAAAGTAGAGAAAAAATTTCCAAGCTGTAAATGGCAGCTTGACAAACAACATTACAGGCTGGATTCCAGGAGAATGCTGCAGGCCTGGCATCCTCTGGGGCTGGAAATCATAATGAATCCACAGAACATACTGAAAAATGGAGAACAGAATGGAGACTTGCGAGTGTGGCCGGCCCTCCAGCTGCGGCTACTGGAGACTGCAGGCGTGTCGGTGCTGCAAGACCTGCGCATCCGGAGAAACCCTGGACAGCCCCCTCCGGAAGCAGAGCAGCGTCAACCGACACCCTAGGGTGAGGCCGGGGGTGGAGGAGCACCAGCCCTGGGTGTGCAGGCAGGGGGCCCCCCACTGCCCACCCCTAACTCTCCTGAACGTCACTTCCTTAAATCGGGTGGCGTCAAGTACAAATCGACATCAAGTGCAGCCTTCAAAGAAAAGAACAATCCCAGCCTGGCCAGAGGGCGTCCTGCACGGTGGGGGGTGGGGCGTCCTGCCTCTTTGGCCTCTTTGACTTCATGGATGGTGCTAATAATGGGGGCACATGTGACCTGATGACACACCTGTGAATCTGACGGGGGCTGCAGGGTTCTGCCCCACTTGGCCAACCCATCTGCGTCTCTCCTGCAAGCTGCTTCCTGGGTCACTCGCTGGCTTTGCCCTGGGGTCCCCCACAGTGGAGCTTGCATGCTCAGGGCCACTGTAGCCAGGCAGGGATGGGCATCCCACCGCTCAGGCAGACAAGTGTGTGACCAGGTTGGGAAGCTTGTCTGCTTGTAGAGCCCAGGAAAGAGGTCCGGGCTGGGGTCAGAAAGGGGAAACATCAGAGGGGCGTTCAGAGGACAAGTGCTTCCTTGAGTCCCCTCTGCAGCCTGAAGGGTATCTTTTACCTTGAGCTGCTCATCGATTCATTCATTCGTTTATTCACTCATCGAATATTCGCTAAACACCTATCAGGGATGCTGTGAGCCAGAGGCCCTGCCCACAATACACACCAGCTGTACACTGACACTCATACCTTCCCTATCCCTGTCTGTCATAGTTCCTCAAAAGCATTTTTCTACTTAAATCAGGTGGAGAATTTTGAGTATTATGCAAATGCAATTTGTTCTCTTTCTTCACAATTCCGTAATGCAAATTGCGTCATATGTGATGCTCAATTGGGTAATGATGTCAACGTAACGGAAGTTAAAGATAATTTTTCCCAAACGGCAGCGGCTGAGCGTAAAGCGCGTCAGCCTAGCTGAACGCAGCGAGCCTGAAGGGGCGCACACTGCCGTGGCGCCTTCTTTATTTTGGAAACTCGCTCTGCCTTGGAAGTGCCCATGGGACGATTCTTCCCAACCTGTGCAAACGACACAAATGTAAAGCGATGCGTCTTTAGCACCACTGTATTTTGTGCAAACCCTGTGCCTCTCTACCTGTGACGTGTGATGCGGGGCCCTTGTCTCCAAACCCAGCAGCCTGCACCCTCCTGACACACCCCATCAGGCTCTCTCCACATTGATGTAGGTGACGGCCAGGATTGCTGAAGCAGCTGTTAGAACTCAACATCTCTTTTTAACTGTACAAATATCTTATTAGGATTGTTGTTTATGTTAGGTTTCTGTTTAGAAGGTTCCATAGGCTCAGAGTGGTTTGCCCTAACTCTATTTCTCTATTTTTGTCCTAAGCCCTGATCTTTTTACTGAGCAATCTTACCTAAAACCTGGCTTTTTATCGATGCATTTATTTATTTTTTAATTGAAGTAGAGTTGATTTACAATGTTGTGTTAGTTTCAAGTGTACAGCAAAGTGATTCAGATATAGATAGATAGATATTCTTCTTCATATTCTTTTCCATTATGGTTTATTATAGGATATTGAATATAGTTCCTTGTGCTATACAGTAGGACCTTGATATTTATCTATTTTATATATAGTAGTTTGTGTCTGTTAATCCCAAATTCCCAATTTATCCCTCGCCCCTTTTCCCTTTTGTAACCATAAGTTTGTTTTCTGTCTGAGTCTGTTTCTGTTTTGTAAATAAGTTCATTTGTATCATTTTTTAGATTCCACATATAAGTGATATCATATGGTATGTCTTTCTCTTTCTGACTTACTTCACCTAGTATGATAATCTCTAGGTCCATCCATGTTGCTGCAAATGGCATTATTTCATTCTTTTTATGGCTGAGTAATACTCCATTTTGTGTATGTACCACATCTTTATCCATTCATCTGTTGATGGACATTTAGGTTGTTTCCATGTCTTGGCTATTGTATGTAAACAGTGCTGCTATAAACATTGGGATGCATGTATCTTTTTGAATTATAGTTTTCTCCAAATATAGGCCCAGAGTGGGATTGCAAGATCACATGGTAACTCTACTTTTTAGTTTTTTAAGGAACCTTCATACTGTTTCCACAGTAGCTGCACCAATTTACATTCTCACCAACAGTGTAGGGGGGTTGCCTTTTCTCCACACCCTCTCCAGCATTTCATCAATGCATATCTTGCACTGTGGTAGGAAAGCTGGTATAAGTGGATTCGAGTTTATCCATTCTACCAATTCAGAAGCACATGCTGCATTCTGCTCGATAATATGGACTTTTCAAGTGAAAGGCATCAGAACATCCTTAGGTCATAAGGATGACATGGGAGGTGTCATTCTTAGGTCAAATAAATCACAGGGGTAAAAACCTGCGTCAGATGACGGTTTAGCGTATTCTTCATCCAAATTTTTCTACTCTCCTTTTTATCAAGCTATGTTAAAGAAATCTTTAAGCCTTACAAACCTATTCATCAAAGGTTCAAAATTTTTTAAATCAGCCAAAATTTTAATAAAGGAAACTTTTATGCAGTTTAGATAGAAAAATAATGTTGCTGCAGGTTGAAACAAATTTTAAGACTGTTATAATAGAACAAATTGAGAATATTTTATTTAAAATATAAGCTGATTTAATAATTGTAAGCTTCATTTTTCGCCTTAACTCTATGAATTTTGACATCTCAGTACATAAAATCTGTAACATTTGGATTATTCTGTCTTTTCCTGCTTTTAACTTAAAGTAAAATTCCAAATAATTTTCAGACTTAGAAGATGCAGTTCTTAACCTTGCCGCACACAGCCTTCTCACATCTCTCTGGTGCTTCCTCTTTCTCTAGGCTTATTTCTGAACCAGTTTCCCTTAAAGGTGCCCACACAGGTAGCAGTGGGTGTATGCATACCTGTGTGCACATGTGTACACACACACTCACACACATACTCACAGTCACGCTTGACACTACAGCAATAGCAAACCATTCACACTTTCCAGGAACACTGCCTCTGTGTTTTCACAAATGGTAATTCTTCTACTTGAAAGCCTGGCGCTACCTCTTCCCTTCACCACCGTGGTAATTCTTACTTGTTTGTTAAGTCTCATGCCCCCTCTCCCTGGAAGTTTTCCCCGCCCAGGAGCTGCTACACTCCCTTCCTCTGTGTTCTGGGGTCCAGCACAGCTCCCAGAGGGTGGTCTGTAGCCGTCGATGGTGGATAACAGTGTTCGCCGTGTTCCAGAACGATCATTGATTTCCAAACATTTTATTTCTGCTAGACTGAAAACTATCTAAGAATCGGAACTGCATGTTAGAGGTCTCTGTATTTCCTAGTTTGTACCACACTGCCTAGCAAGTAGTGGACGTTCAAAATACGTGCACATAAACTAAATGACCCAGCCCCCCAATCCAAAGTAACCCAATCCGGTTACATACTCCACATGCAGTCTTGTTTCTTCATCTCTATGGCATTATCATGATTTTATTTATTTTTTTGCATACTTGTGACTGTTTTTCATTATTCGTTTCTGCCCCCAGAATGCAAACTCCTTAAGAGTGGGCCTTGTTCTATTCACCACTCCCACCCCAATGTCTGGAACAAAAGAGGTACTCAATGCCTGGGAGAACAGAGGTGCAAAATAAAGCTATCACCTGTGGGAAACGAATGACTAGATGCAGATATTAGTGTATAAATTCAGTGCTTGCATGGAGACATTAAAGTACTCTGGCTCCAATCAGTCTTTCAATTTTAGCAGTATAAAATTCCAAGAACAATTTTTCATCCTTTGGAAAATCTGTAAAGGCAAGTATAATCAAGTGGTGTTGAGCACAAGTTTCAAGATCTAAAATAAAATGACCATTTGCTAACTTTTGCCTCTTTTTTCCCCACTCGTCCTCGTTTTCTCCTGAGCTTCAACTACCCTTCTGAATCTGGGATCATCAAATGTTTATGTTATTAAAGCAAATACTCTTACCTAATATCAAAGCAGGCTGATCATTAACATAAAACATGACTTTGTAACCAACATTAAAAATGAATAGGATCATAAAACAAGAGAGAGTTACTGCAGTGACCAGTCAGTTATTCAACACTAACATATTTTAATTACAAAGTCATTTAGCAATGACTGACTCCTTCACTAATGATCTCTAGAGGCAAAAGCAGTAGGGACTAATGCCTCCAAACAGCTTCCTATGGTAGTGTTTTAGGTCAACTGCACCTAACCTAAGATGTAGTCATCACTGTCTCCTGGATCTCACGCAAAATTTTGCTTTAAACCTTGCACTAAACCAGCATTTCTTTAGTACCTATTATGTTCTAGGCTGTACGCCCTAGCCTCCTCCCTCATCTCATTTGGATTATTCTAACTATCTTTTCCCATTTTTAACCTGAAGTAAAATTTCAAATAATTTTCTGAATTAAAAGACCAAGTTTCTTGCCTGGAGAGAGAAAGAACCAAAAGTGAGTGAGAGAACCAAAAGTAAGTAGAATTAGAAATTATGTGATCCATCAATATGATGGTAACATAGACATGGGTAAAAAGAACAATTGGTTACAACAGAGGAAGTGACTGATTCTCCACTGCAAAGTGAGGAAGCCTCCAGACGTGGGGACCTTTGAGCAGGGTCTTGAGTCACAAAAGTCTAGGTCAGTCTGGCTCAATTGTAGGGGATTCAGGTTGACAGAGACTCAGAGGAGGGTTGGAACCAGACAGAGAAGAGCCTGGTTTTCTAAAGTAAAGTCATTTGGATTTTATGCTGTAAGTGATGAAAATCATAAGAGGCCTTTAAGCAGCACAATGACCTGATCAAATTTGGTTTTGAGAAAGATAATTCGGACTGCACCTTGGAGGATAACTGGAATAGGGAAGGAGGAGTGGGGGACAGATCTGTGTGTAAAGGAGTGACCATAAAGTGAGAATATTATTAAAGAGTTTGGGGATAAAATAATGCTATCAACCCCATCTCTCAACCAAACGCTGAGTGCTCCAGATGTTAATAAAAGCATATGTTGATACTATGACTTAAATGTTGAAATCTTTGAGCATCGAGGAGACTGTTTTAAGCAGTGCTGAGCTGTGCAGAGGAGGTGGTGGGTGACACCTGGGCATGCAGGGTGCTTCTGCCATCTTAGCATCCTCAGGCTGGGGCATGCTTCACACAAGTTGAGTGTGGTTATTTGCTTTGATGATTTTTCCTGTCTGATGGAAAGAGAACCTATTTAAATAATGGTTTTGTTCATCTGAAATACCAGTCTTATAAAAAGTGGCTATCGCATAGCACAGGGAGATCAGCTCGGTGCTTTGTGACCGCCTGGAGGGGTGGGATAGGGAAGGTGGGAGGGAGACGCAAAAGGGAGGGGATATGGAAACATATGTATATGTATAACTGATTAAATTTGTTATAAAGCAAAAAATAAAATAAAAAAACTAAAGGAAAAAAAAGTGGCTATCACCACAGTTGTTAGAAATTTCCATCTTATAACTTTTTAAAAAATTGTTGGCCATCAACAGAAACATAAAAATGAATTCTGGCTCTGGCTAGGGCCAAATCATGTTGAAATTTTATTTCATGCCTCTATATTTCTGAATATTACTGACTCAAGAGAAAAAGTAATCCCTCATTTCAGATGGATTTTTCTTGGAGATTTTCCCAAGCAATTAATTCTTCTCTTTGGCCTTCCTGATCTCACCACCAGACAATCCCAAAATTTGGTTTTTATAATCCCCAACTATTGTTTGATGACAAAATAGAAGCACACATATTTAGGTAACCTAAAACTTTAAACAGTTTTTAAAATAATTATTTTCCTTTGAAATTACTCTGTCCTAATGATGTAAATGTTGATGCCAGTGACTGAACTCTTATATTGATATTTGCTGCTCAGGTATTTGACCAGATTTGATGTCAGAGGCTTAAGGCAGGAGGCAGGGCCTTGCAGCCCGAAGGGATGAGAACGAGCCCCTGCACACCAGCATACCCACAGCAGTTGATCAGCAACAAAAGAAAGGTCCATGCAGCCCACAGAGGGGGGTAAAATTGCAGGGTTTTAGAAAGCATTCGAACTTAAGAGATCACCCACATAATCATATATGTCTATATAGATATAGTTACATATGAACCCCACAGTAACCACAAACCAATAGTCTATAACTGATACACATGCAAAAAAGAGAGAGAGAGAGAGAGAAAGGAATCCAAACATAACTAAAGATAGTCATTAAATCACAAAGAAAGAGAGCAAAAGAAGAAGAAAGGAAAAAAACAAGAACTACAAAACAACCAATAAAACATGAACAAAATGGAAATAAGCACATAGCTATCAGTAATTACTTTAAATGTAAATGGACTAAATGCTACAATCATAAGACAAAGAGTGACTGAATGGATACAAAACAAGACCCATATATATGCTGCCTTCAGGAGACTCACGTCAGCTCTAAAGATGCACACAGACTGAAAGTGAAGGGGATGGAAAAACGTATTCCATGCAAATGGAAACAAAAAGAAAGCTGGGGCAGCAATACTCATATCAGACAAAATAGACTTTAAAATAAAGACTGTAACAAGAGACAAAGAAGGACATTACATAATGATAAAGGGATCAATCCAACAAGAAGCTGTAACAATTATAAATATATGTGCACCCAAGAAAGGAGCAACTGATTACATAAAGCAAATATCAACAAACATAAACGGGGAAATTGACAGTAACACAATAATAGTAGGGGACATTAACACCCCACGTACATCAATGGACAGATCATTCAGACAGAAAATTAATAAGGAAACGTTGACCTTTAATGACACATTAGGCCACACAGGCTTAATAGATATATATGTAGAACATTCGACCAAAAGCAGTAAAATACACATTCTTTTCAAGTGCATATGGAACATTCTCCAAGATAGATCACAAGCTAGGCATGTTTCAATAAATTTAGGAAAACTGAAATCATATCAAGCATCTTTCCCAACCACAATGGTACGAGAATAGAAATCAACTACAAGAAAAAAAAAAAAAAAAGCAAAAAACACAAACACATGGAGGCTAAACAGTACTACTGAACAACTAACGTGTCACTGAAGAAATCAAAGAGGAAATCAGAAAATACCTGGAGACAAAGGAAAATGGTAACACAGTGATTCAAAATCTATAGGATACAGCAAAAGCAGTTTTAAGAGGGAATTTTATACAAGCCTACCTCATGAAACAAGAAGCAATGTACCTCAACATAATAAAGGCCATGTAAGCCAGCATCAAACCCACAGCTTTCAGCATGCTAAAAGCATTTCCTCTAAGATCAGGAACAAGACAAGGATGCCCACTCTCACCACTTTTATTCAACATATTATTGGCAGTCCAAGCCACAACAATCTGGCAAGGAAAAGAAATAAAAGGAATCCAAATTAGAAGGGAAAGCAAAACTGTCACTGTTTAGAGATGACATGATACTATAATTAGAATATTCTAAAGAGGCCATCAAAAAAACTATTAAAACTACTCAATGGGCTTCCCTGGTGGCGCAGTGGTTGAGAGTCCGCCTGCTGATGCAGGGGACACGGGTTCATGCCCTGGTCCAGGAGGATCCCACATGCCGCAGAGTGGCTGGGCCGGTGAACCATGGCCGCTGAGCCTGCGCATCCGGAGCCTGTGCTCTGCAACGGGAGAGGCCCGCATACCGCAAAAAAAAAAAAAAAAACTACTCAATGAGTTCAGTAAAGTTGCAGGATACAAATTAAGGTACAGAAATCTGTTGTATTTCTATACACTAGCAATGAACTATCATAAAGAACAATTAAGAAAATAATCCCATTTACGATAGCATCTAAAATAATAAAATACCTAGGAATAAATCTAACCAAGGAGATAAAAGACCTGTACTAGGAAAACTATAAGAATTGATGGAAGAAACTTCAGGTGACAGAAACAAATGGAATCATACACCTTGCTCATGGATTGGAAAAATTAATTTGTTAAAGTGCCCAGACTCCACAAGGCAATCTACAGATTCAGTGAAATCACTATCAAAATGCCAGTGGCATGTTTCATAATATTACAGCATATAATTCTAAAATTTGTATGAAAACACAAAAGACTCTGAGTAGCCAAAACAATTTTGAGAAAGAAAAACAAAGCTGGAGGTATCATGCTCCCTCATTTCAAACTATACTGCAAAGCTACAATAAGCAAACAGTATGGTACCAGCACAGAAACAGACACATAGATCAATGGAACAGAATAGAGAGCTCAGAAATGAACCCCCACTTATGGGGTCAATTAATCTACAACAAAAAACCCAAGAATATACAATGGGAAGAAGACAGCATCTTCAGTAAATGGTGTTGGGAAAACTGGACAGCTACATGCAAAAGAATCAAACTGAACTACTTTCTCACACGATATAGAAAAATAAACTCAAAATGGATGAAAGACTTAAATGTCAGACCTGAAACCATAAAACTCCTAGAAGAAAATATATGCAGTATGCTCTTTGACATTCATATTAGCAATGTTTTTTTGGATATGTCTCCTCTGGCAAGGGAAATAAAAACAAAAATAAACAAGTACTACATCAGACTAAAAAGCTTCTGCACAGTGAAGGAAACAATCAACAGAATGAAAGTGCAGGATTGGTTCAAGATGGCGGAGTGGAAGGACGTGCACTCCCTCTTGCAAGAACACCGGTATCACAACTAACTGCTGAACCATCATCAACAGGAAGACACTGGAACTCACCAACAAAAGCTAACCCATATCCAAAGACAAAGGAGAAGC
The DNA here is from genome assembly GCF_964165515.1 of Mesoplodon bidens. Classification (NCBI taxonomy): domain Eukaryota; kingdom Metazoa; phylum Chordata; class Mammalia; order Artiodactyla; family Ziphiidae; genus Mesoplodon; species Mesoplodon bidens. The sequence continues at coordinate 11,701,601 of NC_138168.1, read as the reverse complement.
CACAAAGAGATGGTAGGAGGGGCGCAATCACAATAAAATCCAATCCCATAACTGCTGGGTGGGTGACTCACAAACTGCAGAACACTTATACCACAGAAGTCCACACACTGGAGTGAAGGTTCTGAGCCCCACGTCAAGGCTTCCCAAACTGGGGATCTGGCAACGGGAGGAGGAATTCCTAGAGAATCAGACTTTGAAGGCTGGTGGGATTTGATTGCAGGACTTTGACAGGACTGGGGGAAACAGAGACTCCACTCTTGGAGGGCACAAACAAAATAGTGTGCGCATTGGGACCCAGGGGAAGGAACAGTGACCCCATAGGAGACTGGACCAGACCTACCTGCTAGTGTTGGAGGGTCTCCTGCAGAGGCGGGGGGAGGCTGTGGCTCACCACGGGGACAAGGACACTGACAGCAGAAGTTCTGGGAGGTACTCCTTGGTGTTAGCCTTCCCAGAGTCTGCCATTAGCCCCACCAAAGAGCCTGGGTAGGCTCCAGTGTTGGGTCGCCTCAGGCCAAACAACCAACAGGGAGGGAACCCAGCCCCATCCATCAGCAGACAAGCAGATTAAAGTTTACTGAGCTCTGCTCAACAGAGCAACAGCCAGCATTACCCGCCACCAGTCCCTCCCATCAGGAATCTTGCACAAGCCTCTTAGATAGCCTCATCCACCAGAGGGCAGACAGCAGAAGCAAGAAAAACTACAATCCTGCAGCCTGTGGAACAAAAACCACATTCACAGAAAGACAAGATGAAAAGGCAGAGGGCTATGTACCAGATGAAGGAAAAAGATAAAACCCTAGAAAAACAACTAAATGAAGTGCAGATAGGAACCCTTTCAAAAAAATAATTCAGAATAATGATAGTGAAGATGATCCAGGACCTTAGAAAAAGAATGGAGGCAAAGATCGAGAAGATGCAAGAAATGTTTAACAAACACCTAGAAGAATTAAAGAACAAACAAACAGAGATGAACAATACAATAACTGAAATGAAAACTACAGTAGAAGGGGCTTCCCTGGTGGCACAGTGGTTGGGGGTCCGCCTGCCGATGCAGGGGACGCGGGTTCGTGCCCCGGTCTGGGAGGATCCCGCATGCCGTGGAGCAGCTAGGCCCGTGAGCCATGGCCGCTGGGCCTGCGCGTCCGGAGCCTGTGCTCCGCAATGGGAGAGGCCACAGCAGTGAGAGGCCCGCGTACAGCAAAAAAAAAAAAAAAACTACACTAGACGGAATCAATAGCAGAATAACTGAGGCAGAAGAAGGGATAAGTGACCTGGAAGACAGAATAGTGGAATTCACTGCTGTGGAAGAGAATAAAGGAAAAAGAATGAAAAGAAATGAAGACAGCCTAAGAGACCTCTGGGACAATATAAAACACAACACCATTCGCATTATAGGGGTTCCAGAAGGAGAAGAGAGAGAGAAAGGACATGAGAAAATATTTGAGGAGATTATAGTTGAAAACTTCCCTAACATGGGAAAGGAAATAGCCACCCAAGTCCAGGAAGCGCAGAGAGTCCAAGGCAGGATAAACCCAAGGAGAAACACGCCAAGACACGTAGTAATCAAACTGACAAAAATTAAGGGAAAAATATTGAAAGCAACAAGGTAAAAACAACAAATAACGTACAAGGGAACTCCCATAAGGTTAAGAGCTGATTTCTCAGCAGAAACTCTACAAGCCAGAAGGGAGTGGCATGACATATTTAGTGATGAAAGGGAAGAACCTACAACCAAGATTACCCTACCTGGCAAGGATCTCATTCAGATTTGATGGAGAAATCAAAAGATTTACAGACAAGCAAAAGCTAAGAGAATTCAGCACCACCAAACCAGCTGTACAGCAAATGCTAAGGGAACTTCTCTAAGTGGGAAACACAAGAGAAGAAAAGGACTTACAAAAACAAACCCATAAAAATTGAGAAAATGGTCATAGGAACATACATATTGATAATTACCTTAAACATGAAGAGATTAAATGCTCCAACCAAAAGACACAGACTCGCTGAAAGGATACAAAAACAAGACCCATATATATGCTGTCTACAATAGACCCACCTCAGACCTAGGAATACATACAGACTGAAAGTGAGGGGATGGAAAAAGATATTCCATGCAAATGGAAATCAAAAGAAAGCTGGAGTAGAAATACTCATATCAGATAAAATAGACTTTAAAATAAAGAATGTTACAAGAGACAAGGAAGGACACTATATAATGATCAAGGGACCAATCCAAGAAGAAGATATGACAATTATAAATACATATGCACCCAACATAGGAGCACCTCAATACATAAGGCAACTGCTAACAGCTATAAAAGAGGAAATCCACAATAACACGATAGTAGTGGGGGACTTTAACACCTCACTTACACCAATGGACAGATCATCCAAACAGAAAATTAATTAGGAAACACAAGCTTTAAATGACACAATAGACCAGAAAGATTTAATTGATATTTATAGGACATTCCATTCAAAAACAGCAGGTTACACTTTCTTCTCAAATGTACTCAGAACATTCTCCAGGATAGATCACATCTTGGGTCACAAATCAAGCCTCAGTAAATCTAAGAAAATTGAAATCATATCAAGTATCTTTTCTGACCACAACGCTATGAGATTAGAAATCAGTTACAGGGAAAATAAAACGTAAAAAGCACAAACATAGAGGCTAAACAATACGTTACTAAATAACGAAGAGATCACCGAAGAAATCAAAGACGAAATCAAAAAATACCTAGAGACAAATGACAACAAAAACACGATGATCCTAACCTATGTGGTGCAGCAAAAGCAGTTCTAAGAGGGAAGTTTATACGTATACAAGCCTACCTCAAGAAATAACAAACATCTCAAATAAACAATCTAACCTTATGCCTTAAGGAACTAGAGAAAGAAGAACAAACAAAACCCAAAGTTAGCAGAAGGAAAGACATCATAAAGATCAGAGCAGAAATAAATGAAGTAGAGGGCCTCCCTGGTGGCGCAGTGGTTGAGAGTCCGCCTGCCGATGCAGGGGACGCGGGTTCGTGCCCCGGTCCGGGAGGATCCCATATGCCGCGGAGCGGCTGGGCCCGTGAGCCATGGCCGCTGAGCCTGCGCATCCGGAGCCTGTGCTCCACAACGGGAGAGGCCACAACAGTGAGAGGCCCGCGTACTGCAAAAAAAAAAAAAAAAAAAAAAGAAAGAAATGAAGTAGAAACAAAGAAAACAACACCAAAGATCAATAAAACTAAAAGCTGGTTCTTTGAGAAGATAAATAAAATCGATAAACCTTTGGCCAGAGTCATCAAGAAAAAGTGGGAGAGGACTCAAATCAATAAAACTGGAAATGAAAAAGGAAAAGTTACAACAGACCGCAGAAATACAAAGCATCCTAAGAAACTACTACAAGCAACTCTATGCCAATAAAATGGACAACCTGGAAGAAATGGACAAATTCTTAGAAAGGTAGAAGCTTCCAAGACTGAACTAGGCAGAAATAGAAAATATGAACAGACCAATCACAAGTAATGAAATTGAAACTGTAATTAAAAATCTTCCAACAAACAGAAGTCCAGGATCAGATGGCTTCACAGGTGAATTCTATCAAACATTTAGAGAAGAGCTAACACCCATCCTTCTCAAACTCTTCCAAAAAGTTGCAGAGGAAAGAACACTCCCAAACTCATTCTATGAGGCCACCATCACCCTGATACCAAACCCAGACAAAGATACTACAAAAAAAGAAAATTACAGACCAATATCACTAATGAATATAGATGCAAAAATCCTCAACAGAATACTAGCAAACCAAATCCAACAACACATTGAAAGGATCATACACCATGATCAAGTGGGATTTATCCCAGGAATGCAAGGGTTCTTCAATATATGCAAATCAATCAATGTGATACACCATATTAAAAAACTGAAGAATAAAAACTATATGATCATCTCAATAGATGCAGAAAAAGCTTTTGACAAAATTCAACATCCATTTATGATAAAAAAAACTCTCCAGAAAGTGGGCATAGAGGGAACGTACCTCAACATAGTAAAGGCCATATATGACAAACCCACAGCAAACATCATTCTCAATGGTGAAACCTGAAAGCATTTCCTCTATGATCAGGAACAGGACAAGGAGATCCACTCTCACCACTATTATTCAACATAGTTTTGGAAGTCCTAGCCATGGCAATCGAAGAAGAAAAAGAAATAAAAGCAATACATATTGGAAAAGAAGTAAAACTGTCACTGTTTGCAGATGACATGATACTATACAGATAATCCTAAAGATGCCACCAGAAAACTACTAGAGCTAATGAATGAATTTGGTAAAGTTGCAGGATACAAAATGAATGCACAGAAATCTCTTGCATTCCTATACACTAATGATGAAAAATCTGAAGGAAATTAAGGAAACACTCCCATTTGCCTTTGCAACAAAAAGAATAAAATACCTAGGAATAAACCTACCTAGGGAGACAAAAGACTTGTATGCAGAAAACTATAAGACAGTGACGGAAGAAAGTAAAGATGATACAAACAGATGGAGATATATACCATGTTCTTGGATTGGAAGAATCAATATTGTGAAAATGACTATACTACCCAAAGCAAACTACAGATTCAATACAATCCCTATGAAATTACTAATGGCATTTTTTACAGAACTAGAAAAAAAATCTTAAAATTTGTATGGAGACACAAAAGACCCTGAATAGCCAAAGCAGTCATGAGGGAAAAAAACAGAGCTGGAGGAATCAGACTCCCTGACTTCAGACTGTACTACAAAGCTACAGTAATCAAGACAATATGGTACTGGCACAAAAACAGAAATATAGATCAATGGAACAGGATAGAAAGCCCAGAGATAAACCCACGCACCTATGGTCAACTAACCTATGACAAAGGAGGCAAGGATATACAATGGAGAAAAGACAGTCTCTTCAATAAGTGTTGCTGGGAAAACTGGACAGCTACATGTAAAAGAATGAAATTAGAACACTCTCTAACACTCCCTAACACCATACAGAAAAATAAACTCAAAATGGATTAGAGACCTAAATGTAAGACCGGACACTATAAAACTCTTAGAGGAAAGCATAAGAAAAACACTCTTAGACATAAATCACAGCAAGATCTTTTTTGATCCACCTCCTAGAGTAATGGGAATAAAAACAAAAATAAACAAATGGGACCTAATAAACTTAAAAGCTTTTGGAAAGCAAAGGAAACTACAAACAAGACAAAAAGACAACCCTCAGAATGGGAGAAAATATTTGCAAATGAATCAACGGACAAAGGTTTAATCTCCAAAATATATAAACAGCTCATGCAGCTCAATATTAAAAAAAAAAAACCAATCCAAAAATGGGCAGAAGACCTAAATAGACATTTCTCCAAAGAATACATACAGACGGCAACAAAGCACATGAAAAGCTGCTCAACATCACTAATTATTAGAGAAATGCAAATCAAAACTATAATGAGGTATCACCTCACACCAGTTAGAATGGGCATCATCAGAAAATCTACAAGGAACAAATGCTGGAGCGGGTGTGGAGAAAAGGGAACCCTCTTGCACTGTTGGTCGGAATGTTAATTGGTGCAGCCACTGTGGAGAACAGTATTTTTTTCCTCAAAAAATGAAAAATAGAGCTACCATGAAATCAAGCAATTTCACTTCTGCGTATTTTTTCAAAGGGGGGATAAAAAACAACCCAGTAATTCAAAAAGATATATACATCCCTACATTCATTGTTAATTGCAGCATTGTTTACAATAGCCAAGATATGGAAACAACCAAATGTTCACTGATAGATGAATGGATAAATATGTGAGCTAGATAGATAGATAAATAAGATAGATAAACACACACAATGGAATATTACTTAGCCTTTAAAAGGAATGAAACTCTGCTGTTTGCAGCAACATGGATGGACCTAGAGGGTATTATGCTAAGTGAAATAAGTCACAGAGAAAGTTAAATACCATATGATTTCACTTATATGTGGAATCTAAAAACAATACAAACAGAAATGAGTAAACATAACAAAACAGAAACAGACTCATAGATGCAGGGGATAAACTGGGGAGGGAGTTGGAGGATGAGTGAAATAGGTGAGGGAGATTAAGAGGTAGAGAGTTCCAGTTATAAAATAAGTCACAGGGATGTAAAGTACAGCATAGGGTATAGAGTCAATAATATTGTAATAACTTTGTATGGTGACAGTGGTCATTTCACAATGTATAAAATATCAAATCACTATGTTGTAACCTCAAACTAACATAATATTGTAAGCCAGTTATACTTCAATTAAAATATTAAGTAAATAACTGAATAATTAATTAATTAAAACATTTCATGTGTTTTGAATTTCTATTTAAATTTCCCTTGGAACGTATAAAACTCAAATATAAGATGATTCTTTCTTCCTGCTGCTTTTCTTTCCTGTACTGCCAATAAATGTCACATCTCACATTGTTTCTCACCGCCTGAGAGCCTCCCTTGGAAGCTTGTGAGTTCAGGGCCACATTGAACACTAAGAGTGAGGAAGTGTGGGCAGAATAGCCCCCCACTTGGAGATTCTGATCATTTGAGAAACCGTCTCTGAGGACGTGACATGTTTGCAGCTTCAGGCTTCCACTTAGCAGGTGTCCGGGAGAGCCTTCTTCTTGGCCTGGCGTCTCATTCCTCTCCTCTTGCCTGGAAGAGACACACCTGGGTCCTGCCCCAATGTTCATTCCCGCTCGTGGACCCTCTGCGGGTGCCTGCTTCCTCTCGGGGGGCCCTCCCATCCCTCCCAAAGCCAGCGCACTGCCCGAGCAGCTGTGTGAGGGGACACACGGCTCAGCCCGTTCTTCCTGAGGCCCTCGTCCTGGAGCAGCCCCCCTTCTCCGAGTAAAGCCAGGGTTCTTGCCGTGCCCTGAAGGGCCCTCCGCAGTCCCGCCCTCGGTTCCCACCTGTCAGCCCCGTATCTCCGGCTCCCCATCCACACATCAGCTGAGCTCACTGCCTGGAAGCCTCTCTGAAAGGCCCACGGGCTCTCCTGCTCCAGGCCGGGTGCCTGCGCAGCCTCCCAGCCCCGTCGGCCTCCTTGCCTGGTCTCTGCAGCTCTCACCTCCGCGCGGGCTGTAAAGAGCTTTTATCAGGGATACTATCTGCCTTCGTCACTGGAAGCTTGAAGCGGGCAGGGATTTTTGAGTCTTGGGTCACTTCTGTATCTCCAGCATCTAGAATACCACCTGGCACATAGGAATCCCTCAATAAATACTGAATGAATGCATTATTTTACTTAGTAGTTATAAGAGGGATTTCTCTGTATCAGACACTGTCCTAAGCACTGTACAAGTATTAAGTCATTTAAACCCTGATAACAACCCTTTAAAGAAGGAGTTTTATCTCCATTTTACAGAAAAGAAAAGTGAGATTCAGTGAGGTTAAGTTAACTTGTCCAAAGTCACACATGGCAGGGCCCCTCCATGCTTCTAACCCACACTCTCCGCCAAATGAATGAATGAAGCATGGTGGAATCTCCATTTTCTAAGCTTTGTCCGAAGCGTCCTCCTGTGGCCACATGAGTGATCCCAGTGTTTGACAGTGACCTAGTCAAGGCACCATGCTGCTTCCCTGGAAGGGGAGCGTGCAGCCCATTGGGTTTCCAGGGCCTGGTGATCAGGGAGAGAAAGGCCGTAGGCCGTCTACTGGGGTTGGGGGGGCGGTCACGGAGAGATACGAAAGGATCAGAGCAGAGCACGCAGATGCAGAGCAAGGAGTGGGGGACACAGGGCTGGGGAGATGGGTCTCAAGCCCTGGGGTCAACCGTGGACCCTCCTTCTGATCTTCCTGGTCCTGCCTCTCCTGGGCCAGGGGCTGCTTCCAGCCACCACAGGGACCCAGAGCACGTGTGGGACCGGTGACACGCGTTCGCACGCTGATGTATGCAGCTGCTGTCGCTGGTTGGAGTGATCACCTCCGTGTTTGGGAAACAGTCACGACGATTGAAAGGGGGTGATGAGAATTGGGAGCAGGCCTATTTCTTACCACTCGCCATCGAGTCGATACTGACTAACAGGGAATCTCTGCTCGCAAGCTGTTGCCAAATAAAGATCCTGCTGGGGTTTCTTTAATTAATGAGATGGCTTGCTTGTAATTATTCCATTAATTGTTTAAATGCAAATACGTGTTATTAAGGATCTTGAAAACGATTTCCTCCTAAATATGTTAAACCTTCTCTCTTATCCTCTCATTTCTGTTCTTAATTTGCCTAGTAAATCCCCCTTTAAAAATGGTACCCACACTCTAGCAGAATTCTCACAAGGTTTGAATTAGTGGAGTGTGAATGGAAGTGATGAACTGTATTTATGCTCTTGAGGAAGGTAAGATTCCACTGGATCTGCATTTACTGTGCAAACAAGCAGAGTAAATGAAGTGGAAGAAGTGAAGATAGGAACTCTCAACAGTATAAACAGTTTACGCCCTCTGATAAGGTACTAATTGGGGAACAGCAGCTAGTCTCTGAAACCTGTGCCTTTGGTGACTCTTAGATAGACTTCATTATGGGGCAGGGGAGTGCGAATTCCCTGCGGAATGCAATTCTACCCCCTGCCTGTCAAGGCGGGGAAATGGCAGGTGAGTCCTCCACATCCACACCTGCAAACAGCACCCGTGGGGCTTTGGCTGTGACCAGGGACTGCCCAGTGAGGCTGCCTTGAGGGGCCAGATGGCCCTTCCTCTCTGGAGGCTTCATGGGCCTACCTGGAGGGTGAGCAAGGATGAAAAGGGGATGCAGACCCGAGGAGGAGAGAGCTGTTTCCATGGCAACCAGGGAACTGGCAGGTCCTCCTTGCTTCAGGCCTCCCCTCCAGCCAAGCCCCCAGACCCCAGCCCTCACTCTGAGTAAACGTGCTCTCACACTCCTTGCTGCTCGACTTCTCCTGTCCAGCTTCTACGGAGGATTCACGGACCACTGCGTAGCGTTCCCTCTCTTCAGGCTTCCATGCTGCCCAGGAAGTGGCAAGGAAGGCGTTTTCTCCAGACCATTCTTTTCGGGGCAGAGCCTTAACTTCCGAATGGACAGTTATTTTTGCTCAGAGCCTACTTTTTGTTAATGTCCTGCCGAGTCAATGGGTCTGTATTTCCGCAGCTTTGGTCCCTAATTGTGTGCAGGATGCTTTATTCGTTCAAATTGTGAATCGATCCTCTCATACGTGGTTCAATGACTACCGTAGTCTCCAATCAAGTGTCGTGTGGCCAGGGAGGAATGAGTCTACAACCAAAGAAAAGAGCAAGAGAACAGAGCAGGGTTTCAAGTTCCTATGACAGATCAGGTCCCTCCTACACGAAGTGATTTTCCAGATCAGTCTGAGTGATAGCCACGTGTCCTGTGAACGGAGGGCATCGCCTGTCAGAGGTTGTGTAGCAGGTGTGCGTGACAGGGGACCAGCAGGCAGTGGTGTATTAATCAAGACACAATGATGACCAGAACAGAGACATTCAACAAAAACAACATTATGGGCAAGTAAGAGTGATGCCTTCTGTACAGTAGGAGCTGTCTCTGTCTAAGATGAACGCTGGACACAGCAAGAGGAGGCGTTTTCTCTCTGGCAGGGAGACTTCAGAAGAACAAATTAGGATCAGAACATGGCCTGATGAATGACACAGCAGAGAAAAGAACTGTGATAGAAACAAGGGAGACCCCCAAGGATTCCTTGGAATCAGCTGTCAGGATAACTTGCCATTAAATCAAATTGATAAGTATTTGCCCTGTGCCAGGTCGTGTGCTTAGGGATCATAAAAGTTGGTGTTCTGAAACAGTTGGAAATCTCTCAAGTACTTTTCTTGTTTTTATCCCCATCTCAGTTTTTCTTAGGCCAGGGGTATAGAAGACATATTCATTCTTACTCTATTGTTTAATGATTCAAATAAACAACAGGCAGAGGAGCTCATTAAATTAATTCAAGTTGATCAATGAACAGGCCCTTCACCTTCCCAGTTTAAGAATATCCTTGATTTACAGCATGACTGGTCTTGAATGATTCTGATGGATAACTAGAGATGTAAATAAACATCCCAGAATCATGACAGGTTTTTTAAAGGATACAGTGTGAAGATTCACATGGTTAATAAAATAGAAACTAGTAAAATAAGTGATCTTGCATAGGTTTGATTTTTCTTGATGATCTAAATGTTCAAAGGGGCCGAAAACTTCAAATTTTTCTTCAATTCAGGAAGTGTTACAATGCCACTGATTTACGTATTAATACTTTGGGGATAGCTAACATTTTGCGTTTATCAGACATGCACAGAAAGCTGGTACACACCTTCTGTTAGTGGCGGCATGTGGAAGGCAAGCGGTATCTGATTCCTGCTGGACTCCCATCGCCCTGCCCCGTTCTCACAACCCACCAACAGCCGAACATCCCCACCCCAGACAGCTCGCCTGCGAGGGTCTCAGGGCTCTTCCTTCCATCAGCATAGCCTCTGCCATCACTGAGTAAATAAAACCCTGGCTGCTTTCTCCTGGGCTTTCGGGAGACACTTCGGCTCCACCCTGAAGTTCCACGTCTTTCAAAGACCAAAACCTTTGGGGATTCTGCCTAAAACATGCTCAGATAAAAGGAATAAACTGTCCCTTGCTTTCTCTTTCTTTTCCCAGCCTGTCTTAAGAACCTTTCTTAACCAATGGAGGAAAATCCTATTGTTCCAGTGAAATAGTAAAAGAGGAGAGATCTCATCACATGACCCCCAATGAAAACAAAATTGTTATAAGTCATAGGAGTGAAATTGGTAATTACTGTTACTGTCCTCTAGCTTAGATTCATCAAAACAAGCACGCTGACACCAGACATCTTGCTCACCAATTGCAATTAGTGTCAATAATGCTGAATAGGCAGCTTAGGAAAAACACTATTGGCCAATTAGCTCACTCCAGTTTTTCTTCTTCTAGCTAGCTCTTTTTCAGAACTTTGATTTTAATGGATTGACAAAGCAGTATGCTAATTAGTTTTCGCTGAGCCTGAAGTTTTGAACTGAAGAATACTTCAAGGGGCATTTAGTGAGGGAGTCACCACAGTGGGTGAGGAGCTTCTCAGGGGACCTCATGGCACCTCACCGTGTGAGTTCTCTAGTGCATGTGCCTTATCATCCCAAACAGAGGGTCACCTCCTCCTCCGGGGGGCAGACACACTGCTCCCCTTGACCTCCTGCCCTGCCACGGTCTTCAGTATACATTTGTCAAGTGACTCATGAAACCGACAAATGAAGTAGGTGTCACAGAGCAGTTATTGTACTAAACAACGCAAATACCCCAAAAGAAGAGGGAAGAGGAAGATCTTCTGAAAGGCAGGGCATCTCCCAGTACAAGAGCAGTTTCTTTGGTCCAAGCCCAGGCATGTGCAAGGCAGAGCTATAACTCCTCAGTAAGAAAAGCAAAATCCTGAAAGCTCTCCAAGAGCCCATGTGCTTGGTCCTGCCTGACCCCCAGCCTCTCAGTAGCACAGAAACCGGCCGCTCAGTCAGCCCGGCGGTTAGAACAAAATACTGCAGGCTGGGTGTGCTTGCCTCTCAGTTCTGGGGGCTGGAAGTCCAAGATCAATGTGCTGGCTGATTCAGGCCCCCGGCGAGAGCCTTCTTCCTGGCTTGTAGATGGCAGCCTTCTCGCTGTGTCCCCCGGTCTCTCTTCCTCTCCTTGTGAGGGCACTAATCCCATCCAGGAGACCCACACCCATGACCTCATCTGCGCCTCCTCACCTGCCAGAGGCCCCACCTCCTCACACCACCACACGGGGCTCAGGGCTTCCGCACAGGGGCGTTCAGTCCATCACACTGCATCCCAATGGCTGCCTTGTCACGGGCATCACTCCACCCACAGGAGAAATGCCACCAAAGGGCAATGTAACATTTGCTGTATGGTCAGCTTGGCTGACATTTACCTGCTGCTTAAGGCAGGGCTCTCTCTTCACTGAAATACATTGTTCCTTTGTTTTGCGGAATTTTATTTAAAATTTTATAAGTATTTTAAATTTTTATAAGTAAGAACCCATTGCCCTTGCATATTTTCTTGTTATAAAACTAATAGAATGGCCTCATTTTATTTCCAGTAGCAGTGTTCACTTTTAAAAAGTTTTTATTGGAGTATAGTTGATTTGCAATGTTGTGTTAGTTTCAGGTGTACAGCAAAGTGAATCAGTTTTATGTATACATACATCTACTCTTTTTTAGATTCTTTTCCCATAGAGGTCATTACAGAGGATTGAGTAGAGTTCCCTGTGCTATACATCATGTCCTTGTTGTTTGCCTGTTTTATATATAGTAGTGTGTATATGTTAATCCCAATCTCCCAATTTATCCCTCCCCCCCTCTCCCCTGGTAACCATAAGTTTGTTTTCTACATCTGTGACTCTATTTCTGTTTTGTAGATAAGTTCGTTTATACCCCCTTTTTTTAGATTCCTCATGTAAGCGATATCATATGATATTTGTCTTTCTCTGTCTGACTTACTTCATTCAGTATGACAATCTCTAGGTCCCTCCATGTTGCTGCATATGGCATTATTTCATTCCTTTGACATTTAGGTTGTTTCCATGTCCTGGCTATTGTAAATAGTGCTGCAATGAACATTGGGGTGCATATGTCTTTTCAAATTATGGTTTTCTCCAGATATATGCCCAGGAGTGGGATCTCTGGATCATATAGTAGCTCAATTTTTACTTTTTTAAGGAACCTCCATACTATTCTCCATAATGGTTGTACCAGTTTACATTGCCACCAACAGTGTAGGAGGGTTCTCTTTTCTCCACTCCTTCTCCAGCATTTATTGTTTGTAGGTTTTCTGATGATGCCCATTCTAACTGGTGTGAGGTGATACCTCATTGTAGTTTTGATTTGCATTTCTCTAATAATTAGTGATGCTGAGCATCTTTCCAAGTATTTGTTGGCCATCTGTATGTCTTCTTTGGAGAAATGTCTATATAGATCTTCCACCCATTTTTTGATTGGGTTAATTGTTTTTTATGATATTGAGCTGCATACGCTGTTTGTATATTTTGGAGAGTAATCCCGTGTCAGTTGCTTCATTAGCAAATATTTTCTCCCCTTCTGAAGGTTGTCTTTTCATTTTGTTTATAGTTTCCTTTGCTGTGCAAAAGCTCTTAAGTTTAATTAGGTCCCATTTGTTTATTTTTGTTTTTATTTTCATTACTCTAGGAGGTGGGTCAAAAAAGATCTTGCTGCAATTTATATCAAAGAGCGTTCTGCCTATGTTTTCTTCTAAGACTTTTATAGTATCTGGCCTTACATTTAGGTCTTTAACCCTTTCAGCTTATTTTTGTGTATGGTATTAGGGAGTGTTCTAATTGCATTCTTTTACATGTAGCTGTCCAGTTTTCCCAGCACCACTTATTGAAGAGACTGTCTTTTCTCCATTGTATATCTTGCCTCCTTTGTCATAGGTTAGGTGACCATAGGTGTGTGGGTTTATCTCTGGACTTTCTATCCTGTTCCATTGATCTATATTTCTGTTTTTGTGTCAGTACCATACTGTTTTAATTGCTGTAGCTTTGTAGTATAGTCTGAAGTCAGGGAGCCTGATTCCTCTAGCTCTGTTTTTCTTTCTCAAGATTGCTTTGGCTATCTGTGGACTTTTGTGTTTCCAAATTGTAAATTTTTTTGTTCTAATCTTGTGAAAAATGCCATTGTCATATGATAGGGATTGTATTGAATCTGTAGATTGCTTTGGGTAGTATAGTTCTTTTGAAAACATTGATTCTTCCAATCCAAGAACATGGTATGTCTCTCCATCTTTCTGTGTCATCTTTTGTTTCTTTCATCAGTATCTTATAGTTTTCTGAGTATAGGTCTTTTGCCTCCTTATGTAGCTTTATTCCTAGGTATTTTATTCTTTTTGATGCAGTGGTAAATGGGATTGTTTCTTTAATTTCCTTTCTGATTTTTCACTGTTAGTGTATAGGAATGCAAGAGATTTCTGTGCATTAATTTTGTATCCTGCAATTTTACCAAATTCCTTGATGAGCTCTAGTAGTTTTCTGGTAGCATCTTTAGGGTTTTCTATGTATAGTATCATGTTATCTGCAGACAGTGACAGTTTAACTTCTTCTTTTCCAATTTGTATTCCTTTTATTTCTTTTTCTTCTCTGATTGCCATGGCTAGGACTTCCAAAACTGTTGAATAATAGTGGCAAGAGTGGACACCCTTGTCGTGTTCCTGATCTTAGAGGAAATGCTTTCAGTTTTTCACCATTGAGAATGATGTTTGCTGTGGGTTTGTCATATATGGCCTTTATTATGTTGAGGTAGCTTCCCTCTATGCTCACTTTCTGGAGAGTTTTCATCATATATGGGTGTTGAATTAATGTTCATTTTAAATTTAAATTTTAAATTCTTTGGGAACAAACTCCTATAGTTCTTGAGAAAAAGAAAAGCCTGTAGGATGATGAGAAATTGACAAATTAGCAACCCTAATCAAATGAAAACTTGGCTTGATTTCACTCATTTGGAAGACTCTCTTGGTGTTCCACTTTGATCTGATTTGGGATTTCTAGCTTCATTTCCAAGTTGAACTGGTTCCTTGGTGATTATTTGGCAAAACCTTAACAGAATGAATATCAGGTTCAGCTCAAGGTGTGGCAAGCTGTTTTTTATTTTTCTGGCTTGGAGTTCATGGCTCAGTGTTTTTGTTCTATCCCTGGCTATACACACACGTGGCTGCATGCAGACACACCTGTACACAAACCTTAAACCAATGAAGGTGTAATTTGGTTAGGGGTGGGGGACCAAAAGGCACTTGGTGAACCTGCCTTCTGTTCGTGCCAGGTGCACCGACAACCTGGGCGCCTCAGCAGAGAGCACTGCTGCTTTGGGTCCTGTGGCCCGACCTCACCCTCCTTCCTGGGCTGGCGGAGGGAAAGGTCTAAGCCATCCTTTGCCCTGATGTCAGTGCGACTTTAAGAAGGTGACACATGAACACAGAGGGATCGTCTGGTGGCTCCCTCACATCAGGTGATCATGACAGCACTTGACAGCAACCAACCCATACCTCAGTGTCTAACTTCACTCCTGGGGCCTCCCCTCCGCAACTAGGACATATGGGATCCCCTAGGCTGCACTGTGGGGAAGCCAGGAACATCCTCCGGTCCTATCTACACACCTGATGAAAACCTTCCCCTAGTCCTTCTTAGGTAACAAAGTGTGACTTAGTCATTCGGGATGGGACATGTTCAAACCACTCCCTTCCCTGTGCCCCTCTGAGAAACCTCTGGATAAATGAACCTCAGAATATAAATGTGGTTAAGTGAAGTATTTTTCAGAGGGAGGTTTACATTTTAAACGGCGTGGAACACTTGAAAGGACAAATTATTTATAGAGATATTTGGGGAATCAACCAACCAGTAAGGAGGAAATCTAAATTTTCCTGGTGCTCCTGAGACGAATTCTTCTGCCAGTGTCTCCCTAAGCCCTCTGGCCAGTGGGGCAACCCAGTTACTGGCTCCAGAACCATCTCACCCATGGTGTACGAAGGTGGGAGCACCGGTGCCCCGTCCTCACCCCACGTGCACTTCTACGCCGCGTCCTCTGATCACCGCTCAGTGTCCACGTAGTAAATGCTGTCACACCCTCACCACCACCCTCAGTACAGGCAGGATCCCGTCCTCGACTTAATCCCTTCGGTAAAAACATTCATTGCCTCAAGTTCTCTTCCAATTCACTAACCGTTAATACACCATCCCCCAAAATAAAAAGAATGTGAAGTCAAGCTAGGTTGATGATGGTGTGTGATGGCCTCTAGGTAACAGTTAGTAAGCATGTGTTGGGGTCTTTTTCTGTCCTTCAGAGAGACAAATATCAGTGATTTACCTTTGTATTTTTATTTCCACATTCCGATTTAAGCGTTGTGCCATTTCTAGATCTGAACTTCATTTCCTCAGTATGTATTATACTAATAGAATTTTCCAAATTACAGAGAATTATAACTGCAACCCCTGTGACTGATGCCGTTCTTTGTGATTCACGGCTCAGTTTACATCGCAAATCCTCTCCCTGCAGGGGTTATGGGAGGAGGCATGCTGGCCTGCTAGCCCTGTGGTACTTTAAGTATACATACCAAAAAAAGGAGCAAAGATAGCTGGAAACTGATTATGCTGGTATTCTGAGTAAGGACAGTACTTCCAATTTTGTACATTTAATTAGCCACAGCTCTTCAAGAATTGGTGAAAATGTCACGGGGTTTACAATGTCAGCATCTCATCTTCAGAAAAAGGCTGTTTGCTGGCATGAAAACAGAAAAAATTAATAGTCACAGCAGACAGCTTGTAGATTAGACAAAGGTCACTGTGTTTTAATGAACAGTGCTATTGATTAATGAGAAAACAACCAGAACATGAGCTGTTAGGCTTGTGAATTTGTACCAAAAAAATCAGTCTGTGCCTAAAACCTCTTTGAGTAACTCAAACACAAGAGAACTGCAAGAATATAGTTTAAATCTGAAGTTATACAGCAAAGTTATACATATCAATGAAATAGCAACATACGAAGATTCTTCCTTAATAGCTAGAAAAGGGGGTTAATGCTGGTTAGTATTCTCAATGGATATCCAAAATAGAACAGAAGACTAGCTCTCCCCTGCCTCTTTTTCTTTCTTTCTTTTTTTTGGCTGCGTTGGGTCTTCGTTGCTGCGTGCGGGGCTACTCTTGGTTGCGGTGCGTGGGCTTCTCATTGCGGTCGCTTCTCTTGTTTCAGAGCACGGGTTCTAGGCGCATGGGTTTCAGTAGTTGTGGCGTGTGGCTTAGTAGTTGTGGATCACGCACTCTAGAGCACAGGCTCAGTGGTTGTGGCACACGGACTTAGTTGCTCCGCGACATGTGGGATCCTCCCAGACCCAGGCTCGAACCCATGTCCTCTGCATTGGCAGGCGGATTCTTAACCACTGTGCCACCAGGGAAGTCCACCTCTTTGGTTTCTTAATTTCTATATGCACTTCCTAAGTCTTTAGGAAGAATAGGAAAGGTACTCTATGTTTCTCTGAGGACAAGTGAGGAAACACTACAACTCCTTCAAGACAGGTGATTAAAATAATAAACATTGCCTTTAGTTCTGTGGAGAGATGTCAAAGCCAAGCTTCCAGGATCTTAAAAGAAGAAATACAGAACCATACTTAATAACACCAGCTTTACGTTGCAGCTTCCTCCTAGTAGGTCAAGTACTCTGATTATTATTCCCTAATCTCTTTAGCAACGTTTGAATAAAGGGCATTAGAATGGGAGAAAATATTTGCAAACAAAGCAGCTGACAAAGGATTAATCTCCAAAATATACAAGCAGCTCAATATCAGAAAAACATCCCAATCCAAAAATGGTCAGAAGACCTAAACAGACATTTCTCCAAAGAAGATATACAGATTGCCAACAAACACATGAAAGGATGCTCAACATCACTAATCATTAGAGAAATGCAATTCAAAACTACAGTGAGGTATCACCTCACACCAGTCAGAATGGCCAACATCAAAAAATGTACAAATGGGCTTCCCTGGTGGCGCAGTGGTTGAGAGTCCGCCTGCCTATGCAGGGGACACGGGTTCGTGCCCTGGTCCAGGAAGATCCCACATGCCGTGGAGCGGCTAGGCCCGTGAGCCATGGCTGCTGAGCCTGCATGTCTGGAGCCTGTGCTCCGCAACAGGAGAGACCACAACAGTGAGAGGCCCACGTACCCCCCCCAAAAAAATGTACAAACAATAAATGCTAGAGAGGGTGTGGAGAAAAGGGAACCCTCTTGCACTGTTGGTGGGAATGTAAATTGATACCGCCACTATGGAGAACAGTATGGAGATTCCTTAAAAAACTAAAAATAGAATTACCATACAACCCAGCAATCCCACTACTGGACATATACACTGAGAAAACCATAATTCAAAAAGAGTCATGTATCACAATGTTCATTGCAGCTCTATTTACAATAGCCAGAACATGGAAGCAACCTAAGTGTCCATCAATAGATGGATTGGTAAAGAAGATGTGGCACATATATACAATGGAATATAAAAATTCCACAATGGAATATTAGTCAGCCATTAGTCATATCATAAAAAGAACTGAAATTGAGTTATTTGTAGTGAGGTGGATTCACCTAGAGACTCATACTGAGTGAAGTAAGTCAGAAAGAGAGAAACAAATACTGTATGCCAACACATATATATGTAATCTTAAAAAAAAAAAAGCTTCTGACAGGACAGGAATAAGGATGCAGACGTAGAGAATGGACTTGAGGACATGGAGAGGGGGAAGGGTAAGCTGGGATGAAGTGAGAGAGTGGCATGGACATACATGCACTACCAAATGTAAGATAGGTAGCTAGTGGGAAGCAGGTGCATAGCACAGGGAGATCAGCTCGGTGCTTTGTGATCACCTAGAGGAGTGGGATAGGGAGGGTGGGAGGGAGATGCAAGAGGGAGGAGATATGGGTATGTATGTATACATATAGCTGATTCACTTTGTTATACTGCAGAAACTTACACACCAGTGTAAAGCAATTATACTCCAATAAAGATGTTAAAAAAAAAAAAAAAAGCGAGAGAAAATGAGCTGATTGATCCTGAGGTACAGCAGCAAAGGCAGCAGAACCTGTGTCTCTGCTGCCCAGCAAAGGTCAGGAGAACTTCTTACCAAATAGAAGTCATTTCAAATGAGCATAACAGATGTTTGTATTTTTAGCTGATTGGAAGATAAAATAAGAAGACCCATCCAAAGGGTCATTTGGAGCCATGAAACCAAAACACAGTGAGCTCAGATCCAGTAACTGGACATGAAGAAGAACGTTTCCTCTTTGGAGGTGGCCCCACTGAGCTACATGATGGGGAATGACTTTTTTTTAATTGCATTTTTTGTGAGGTAATTGTAGGCCCACATGTAGTTGTAAGAAATAATATGGAGATACTCTATGTACACTTTACCCAGTTTCCCCAAATGATAACACTTTGTGAAACTATAGTGTAATATCACGACCAGGATGATAACACTGATACAATCCACAGATCTTATTCAGATTTCCCCAGTTTTGTGTGGGGTATTTATATGTGGACATGCATGTGTTTGTATGTTGGTCTTTAGTTCTGTACAATTTTAACACGTGTGGAGGCTCATATATCTCTGGTCACAGTCAACACACCAAACAGTTCCATCACCACAGGATTTCTCAGGTCATCCTTCAATAACTGCACCCACATGCTCCTTCTCCCCAAACACCCCTCCTCCCTCCATCCCCGACTTCCAGCAACCTCTAAGCTGTTCTGCATTTCTAAAATTTTTCAGTTTAAAAATATTTTGTAGATGGAATAACATGGTATGTAACCTTTGGGATTGCCTTTTTCCCCTCAGCATAATGCCCCAGAGATTCATCCAGGTTGTTGTGTGTGTCAATAGTTTGTTCATTTTTACTGCTGAGTAGTATTCCACAATATGGATGGACCACAGCTTGTTTAACCATTCACGTGGTCAGGACATCTGGGCTGTTTCTGGGTTTTGGTCATTATGAATAAATCCACTATGAACATTCGTGTACAGGTGTTTGTATAAACATAAGTTTTCATTTCTCTGGCATGAATGCCCAAGAGTACAATTATTAAGTCATATAGTAACTGCATGTTTAATTATATAAGAAACTATCAAGCTGTTTTCCAGAGTGGCTACATCATTTTACGTTCTCACCAACAATGCACAAGAAATCTAGTTTCTGCACATTCTCTCCAGCATTTTGTGTTGGCACTATTTTTAATTTTAGCCATTTTGATAGGTATGTGGTGTTATCTTGTGTTTTAATTTGCATTTCCTACATGGCTGATGATGTTGAATATTTTTTCATGTGCTCGTTTCCTATCCATTTTCCTCTTTAGTGAAATGGCTGTTCATGTCTTTTGCTCATTTTCTAGTTGAACTGTTTTTTACTGTTGAGTTTTGAGAGTTTTAATATTTTCTAGATACTAGTCCTTTGTCATATCTGTGCTTTGAGAATATTTTCTCTCAGTCTACAGTTTGTCTTTTCAACCTCTCTACTTTTTTTTATTTCTTATTAGTCATCCATTTTATACACAACAGTGTATACATGTCAATCCCAATCGCCCAATTCATCCCCCAACCACCACCCCCGTCACTTTCCCCGCTTGGTGTCCATACGTTTATTCTCTACATCTGTGTCTCAATTTCTGCCCTGCAAACTGGTTCATCTGTAACATTTTCCTAGGTTCCACATATATGTGTTAATATACGATATTTGTTTTTCTCTTTCTGACTTACTTCACTCTGTATGACAGTCTCTAGATCCATCCACGTCTCTACAAATGACCCAATTTCGTTCCTTTTTATGGCTGAGTAATATTCCATTGTATATATGTCCCACATCTTCTTTATCCATTCGTCTGTCAATGGCCATTTAGGTTGCTGCCATGACCTGGCTGTTGTAAATAGTGCTGCAGTGAACATTGAGGTGCATGTGTCTTTTTGAATTATGGTTTTCTCTGGGTATATGCCCAGTAGTGGGATTGCTGGGTCATATGGTAATTCTATTTTTAGTTTTTTAAGGAACCTCCATACTGTTCTCCATAGTGGCTGTATCAATTTACATTCCCACCAACAGTGCAAGAGGGTTCCCTTTTCTCCACACCCTCACCAGCATTTGTTGTATGTAGATGTTCTGATGATGCCCATTCTAACTGGTGTGAGGTGATACCTCCTTGTAGTTTTGATTTGCATTTCTCTAATAATTAGTGATGTTGAGCAGCTTTTCATGTGCTTCTTGGCCATCTATACGTCTCTTTTAGAGAAATGTCTACTTAGCTCTTCTGCCCATTTTTGCACTGGGTTGTTTGTTTTTTTAATATTGAGCTGCATGAGCTGTTTATATATATTGAAGATTAATCCTTTGTCCATTGATTCATTTGCAAATATTTTCTCCCATTCTGAAGGGTGTCTTTTCATCTTGTTTATGGTTTCCTTTGCTGTGCAAAAGCTTTTAAGTTTCATTAGGTCCCATTTGTTTATTTTTGTTTTTATTTCCATTACTCTAGGAGGTGGATCAAAAAAGATCTTGCTGTGATTTATGTCAAAGAGTGTTCTTCCTATGTTTTCCTCTAAGAGTTTTATAGTGTCTGGTCTTACCTTTAGGTCTCTAATCCATTTTGAGTTTATTTTTGTGTATGGTGTTAGGGAGTGTTCTAATTTCATTCTTTTACATGTAGCTGTCCAGTTTTCCCAGCACCACTTATTGAAGAGACTGTCTTTTCTCCATTGTATATCCTTGCCTCCTTTGTCATAGATTAGTTGACCACAGGTGCATAGGTTTATCTCTAGGCTCTTTATCTTGTTCCATCGATCTGTATTTCTGTTTTTGTGCCACTACCATATTGTCTTGATTACTGTAGCTTTGTAGTATTGCCTGAAGTCAGGGGGTCTGATTCCTCCAGCTCCACTTTTCTCCCTCAAGACTGCTTTGGCTATTAGGAGTCTTTTGTGTCTCCATACAGATTTTCAGATTTTTTCTCCTAGTTCTGTAAAAAATGCCATTGGTAATTTGATAGGGATTCCACTGAATCTGTAGATTGCTTTGGGTAGTATAGTCATTTTCACAATATTGATTCTTCCAATCCAAGAACATGGTATATCTCTCCATCTGTTGGTATCATCTTTACTTTCTTTCATCAGTGTCTTATAGTTTGCTGCATACAGGTCTTTTGTCTCTGTAGGTAGGTTTATTCCTAGGTATTTTATTCTTATTGTTGCAATGGTAAATGGGAGTGTTTCCTTAATTGCTCTTTCAGATTTTTCATCGTTAGTATATACAAATGCAAGAGATTTCTGTGCATTAATTTTATACCCTGCAGTTTTACCAAATTCATTGATTAGCTCTAGTAGTTTTCTGGTGGCATCTTTAGGATTCTCTATGTATAGTATCATGTCATCTGCAAACAGTGACAGTTTTACTTCTTCTTTTCCAATTTGTATTGCTTTTATTTCTTTTTCTTCTCTGATTGCCGTGACTAGGGCTTCCAAAACTATGTTGAATAAGAGTGGTGAAAGTGGACATCCTTGTCTTCTTCCTGATCTTAGAGGAAATGCTTTCAGTTTTTCACCATTGAGAATGATGTATGCTGTGGGTTTATCATATATGACCTTTATTATTTTGAGGTAGGTTCCCTCTGTGCCCACTTTATGGAGAGCTTTTTATCATAAATGGGTGTTGAATTATGTCAAAAGCTTTTTCTGCATCTGTTGAGATGATCATATGGCTTTAATTCTTCAATTTGTTAATATGGTGTATCACATTGATTGATTTACGTATACTGAAGAATCCTTGCATCCCTGGTATAAATCCCACTTGATCATGGTGTATGATGCTTTTAATGTGTTCTTGGATTCTCTTAGTATTTTGTTGAGGATTTTTGCATCTATATTCATCAGTGATATTGGTCTGTAATTTTCTTTTTTTGTAGTATCTTTGTCTGGTTTGGGTATCAGAGTGATGGTGGCCTCATAGAATGAGTTTGGGAGTGTTCTTTCCTCTGCAACTTTTTGGAAGAGTTTGAGAAGGATGGGTGTTAGCTCTTCTCTAAATGTTTGATAGAATTCACCTGTGAAGCCATCTGGTCCAGGACTTTTGTTTGTTGGAAGATTTTTAATCACAGTTTCAATGTCATTACTTATGATTAGTCTGTTCATATTTTCTATTTCTTCCTAGTTCAGTCTTGGAAGCTTATACCTTTCTAAGAATTTGTCCATTTCTTCCAGGTTGTCCATTTTATTGGCATAGAGTTGCTTGTAGTAGTCTCTTAGGATGCTTTATATTTCTGCAGTGTCTGTTGTAACTTCTTTTTCTGCGGTGTCTGTTGTAACTTCTCCTTTTTCATTTCCAATTTTATTGATTTGAGTTCTCTTGCACTTTTTCTTGATGAGTCTGGCTAAAGGTTTATCAATTTTGTTTATCATCTCAAAGGACCAACTTTTAGTTTTATTGATCTTTGGTATTGTTTTCTTTGTTTCTATTTCATTTGTTTCTACTCTGATCTTTATGATTTCTTTCCTTCTACTAACTTTGGGTTTTGTTTGTTCTTCTTTCTCTGGTTCCTTTAGGTTAAGGTTAGATTGTTCATTAGAGATGTTTCTTGTTTCTTGAGGTAGGCTTGTATAGGTATAAACTTCCCCCTTAGGACTGCTTTTGCTGCACCACATAGGTTAGGATCATCGTGTTTTTGTTGTCATTTGTCTCTAGGTATGTTTTGATTTCGTCTTTGATTTCTTTGGTGACCTCTTCGTTATTTAGTAACGTATTGTTTAGCCTCTATGTGTTTGTGCTTTTTACATTTTTTTCCCTGTAACTGATTTCTAATCTCATAGCGTTGTGGTCAGAAAAGATACTTGATATGATTTCAATTTTCTTAGATTTACTGAGGCTTGATCTGTGACCCAAGATGTGATCTATCCTGGAGAATGTTCTGTGTACATTTGAGAAGAAAATGTAACCTGCTGTTTTTGGATGGAATGTCCTGTAAATATCAATTAAATCTTTCTGGTCTATTGTGTCATTTAAAGCTTGTGTTTCTTTATTAATTTTCTGTTTGGATGATCTGTCCATTGGCGTAAGTGAGGTGTTAAAGTCCCCCACTACTATTGTGTTATTGTGGATTTCCTCTTTTATAGCTGTTAGCAGTTGCCTTATGTATTGAGGTGCTCCTATGTTGGGTGCATATATATTTATAATTGTCATATCTTCTTCGTAGATTGATCCCTTGATCATTATATCCTTTCTTGTCTCTTGTAACATTCTTTATTTTAAAGTCTATTTTACCTGATATGAGTATTTCTACTCCAGCTTTCTTTTGATATCCATTTGCATGGAATATCTTTTTCCATCCCCTCACTTTCAGTCTGTGTGTGTCCCTAGGTCTCACATATATATGGGTCTTGTTTTTGTATCCATTCAGCAAGCCTGTGT
Organism: Mesoplodon bidens; assembly: GCF_964165515.1. Taxonomy (NCBI): domain Eukaryota; kingdom Metazoa; phylum Chordata; class Mammalia; order Artiodactyla; family Ziphiidae; genus Mesoplodon; species Mesoplodon bidens. Next base: position 11,677,612 of record NC_138168.1, on the reverse strand, counting down.
CTTTTGGTTGGAGCATTTAATCCATTCACGTTTAAGGTAATTATCGATATGTATGTTCCTATGACCATTTTCTCAATTGTTATGGGTTTGTTTTTGTAGGTCCTTTTCTTCTCTTGTGTTTCCCACTTAGAGAAGTTCCTTTCACATTTGTTGTAGAGCTGGTTTGGTGGTGCTGAATTCTGTTAGCTTTTGCTTGTCTGTAAAGCTTTTGATTTCTCCATGGAATCTGAATGAGATCCCTGCCAGGTAGAGTAATCTTGGTTGTAGGTTCTTCCCTTTCATCACTTTACGTATATCATGACACTCCCTTCTGGCTTGTAGAGTTTCTGCTGAGAAATCAGCTGTTAACCTTATGGGAGTTCCCTTGTATGCTCTTTGTCATTTCTCTCTTGCTGCTTTCAATAATTTTTCTTTGTCTTTAATTTTTACCAATTTGATTACTATGTGTTTCAGCGTGTTTCTCCTTGGGTTTATCCTGCCTGGGACTCTCTGCACTTCCTGGATTGGGTGGCTATTTCCTTTCCCATGTTAGGGAAGTTTTCGCCTGTAATCGCTTCAGATATTTTCTCAGGTCTTTCTCTCTCTCTTCTCCTTCTGGGACCCCTATAATGCGAATGTTTTTACGTTTAATGTTGTCCCAGAGGTCTCTTAGGCTGTCTTCATTTCTTTTCATTCTTTTTTCTTTTTTCTGTTCCGCAGCAATGAATTCCAGCATTCTGTGTTCCAGGTCACTTATCCATTCTTCTGCCTCAGGTATTCTGCTATTGATTTCTTCTAGTGTAGTTTTCATTTCATTTGTTGTATTGTTCATCTCTCTTTGTTTGTTCTTTAATTCTTCTAGGTCTTTGTTAAACATTTCTTGTATCTACTCCATCTTTGCCTCCATTCTTTTTCCAAGGTCCTGGATCATCTTCACTATCATTATTCTGAATTCTTTTTGTGGAAGGTTGCCTATCTCCACTTCATCTAGTTGTTTTTCTGGGGTTTTTTCTTTTTCCTTCATCTGGTACATAGCCCTCTGCCTTGTCATCCTGTCTGTCTTTCTGGCAATGTGGTTTTGGTTCAACAGGCTTCAGGATTGTAGTTCTTCTTGCTTTTGCTGTCTGCCCTCTGGTGGATGAGGCTATCTAAGAGGCTTGTTCAGGTTTCCTGATGGGAGGGACTGGGGGTGGGTAGAGCTGGCTGGTGCTCTGGTGGGCAGAACTCAGTAAAACTTTAATCCACTTGTCTGCTGATGGATGGGGCTGAGTTCCCTCCCTGTTGGTTGTTTGGCTTGAGGCGACCCAACACTGGAGCCTAACTGGACTCTTTGGTGGGGCTAATGGCTGACCCAGGGAGGGCTCAGGCCAAGGAGTACTTCTTAGAACTTCTGCTGTCAGTGTCCTTGTCCCCGTGGTGAGCCACAGCCTCCCCCCGCCTCTGCAGGAGACCCTCCAACACTAGCAGGTAGGTCTGGTTCTGTCTCCCCTGGGGTCACTGCTCCTTCCCCTGGCTCCCGATGTGCACAGTACTTTGTGTGTGCCCTCCATGAGTGGAGTCTCTGTTTCCCACAGTCCTGTCAAAGTCCTGCAATCAAATCCCACCAGCCTTCGAAGTCTGATTCTCTAGGAATTCCTCCTCCCATTTCTGGACTCCCAGGTTTGGAAGCCTGATGTGGGGCTCAGAACCCTCACTCCAGTGTGTGGACTTCTGTGGTATAAGTGTTCTCCAGTCTGTGAGTCACCCATCCAGCAGTTATGGGATTTGATTTTATTGTGATTGTGCCCCTCCTACAATCTCTTTGTGGCTTCTCCTTTGTCTTGATGTGAGATGTCTTTTTTGGTGTGTTCCAGTGTCTTCCTGTCAATGATTGATCAGCAGTTAGTTGTGATTCTTGTGCTCTCGCAAGAGGGGGTGATCCTCTCTACCTTTGATGAAGTCCAGTTTATCAATCTTTCCTTTCCTTACTTATGCTTTTGGTGTAAAGTCAAAGAACTCTTTGCTTAGCTCAATTCCTAAAATTTTTCTCTTATGTTTTTTACTAAAAGTTGTATAGTTTTAACACTTAAGCCCATGATCCATTTTGAATCAATTTTTATATAAAGTGTGAGATATAGATAGAGGTTCATTTTATTGTATATGGATGTCCAATTGTCCCAGCACTGCTTATTGAAGGGCTATTTTTTCTTCCTTTGAATTACTTATGTACCTTTATGAAATAATCCATTGAGCATGTTTGTCTGAGTGTATTTCTAGGTTCTCTGTTGTGCTCCATCATTCTCTATGTGTCTGTCCCTCTGCCAAGACCACACAGTACTGATTATTAGAGCTACATAGCAGGCCTTAATATCAGATAAAGTGATTCCTCCCACTTCATTCTCTTTTTTCAGGATTATTTTTAGCTATTCTAGGGCCTGTGCCTTTCCATATCAACTTTAGAATAAGTTTCTTTATGTCTACAAAAAAAGAAAAACTTGCTAGGACTTTGATAGGAATTTCATTAAACCTACACATCAATTTGGGAAGAGCTGACATCTTTATTATGTTGAATCTTCCAATTCATGAACATGGTATTTCTATTTACTTAGGTCTCGTCTGCTTTCTTTTACCAACGTTTTATAATTTTCAGCCTGCGTACCCTGTACAGGTTTGTTAAGTGCATAGCTAAACATTTAATTTCTTTAGAATGATCGTAAATAATATTGTGCTTTTAATTTTGGCTTCCACATCCTTACTGTTAGTATGCAGACATCTGATTGGTTTTTGTATATTGATCTTGTATCTTTCAACCTTACTGAACTCACTGATTATTTCTAAGAGTCTTTTGGTAGATTCCTTGAGATTTTCTCTGTAGACAGTCATGCATCTGCAAATATAGACTATTTTATGTCTGTCTTTCCAGTTGTATGCCTTTTATTTCTTTTACTTGCCTTATTGCTGTGACTATATTTTGCAACTATGTTGAATAAGAGTGATGAAACTAACATCTTTCTGTGTTCTTGATTTTTGGAGAAAAGCTTTCAGTCTTTCATCATTAAGTATGACATTAGCTGTAAGGATTTTGTAGATTCTATTTATCAATTTGAGATAGTAAACCTCTATTTCTGACTTGCTGAGAGTTTTTATCATGAATGGGAAAATTGGATATCCATATGCAGAAGAATGAAATTGGACCCTTATCTCACACCACATACAAAAGTCAACTCAAAATGGATGAAAGACTTAAACGTAAGGCCTGCAACTATAATACTATTAGAAGAAAACATAGGGAAGGAGCTTCTTTTTTTTAAATTTTTATTGAGTATAGTTGATTTACAACATTGTGTTAGTTTTAAGTGTACAGCAAAGTGAATCTATTATACATATACATATATCCACTCTTTTTAAGGCTCTTTTCCCATATAGGCCATTACAAAGTACTGAGTAGAGTTCCCTGTGCTATACAGTAGGTCCTTATTGGTTATCTTAAATATAGTAGTGTGTATATGTCAATCCCAATTCTTCCAATTTATCCCTCCCCACCCCCTTACCCCCGGGTAACCATAAGTTTATTTTCTACATCTGTGACTCTATTTCTGTTTTAAGATAAGTTCATTTGTACCCTTTTTTTAGATTCCACATATAAGTGATATCATATGATGTTTGCCTTTCTCTGTCTGACATAGGGAAGGAGCTTCTTGACATTGGTCTGGGCAATGATTTTTTTGTTTTTTAATTAAGGTACAGTTGATGTACAATATTATATAAGTTTCAGGTGTACAACATAATTATTCACAATTTTGAAGGTTATATTCCCTTTATAGTTATTATAAAATATTGGCTCTATTCCCTGTGTTGTACTATATATCCTGGTAGCTTATTTATTTTATACTTAGTAGTTTGTGCCTCTTAATCCCCTACCCCTATCTTGCCCCTCCCCACGTCCCTCTCCTCATTGGTAACCACTAGCTTGTTCTCTATATTGGTGAGTCTGTTTATTGTTATATCCACTAGTTAGTTTTATTTTTCAGATTCCACTCATAAGTGATATCATACAGAATTTGTCTTTTGGGTTTTTTTATATGACTCAAAATCACAAAAAACAAAAACAAAAATAAATATGTGGGATTGCATCTAACTTAAAATCTTCTGTACATAAAAGGAAACTATCAACAGAGTGAAGACACAACCTCTGGGATGGGAGAAGACATTTGCACACCAAACATCCGATAAGAAGTTAATATCCAAACATATATGGACATTCCATAACTCAGTAGCAAAAAATAAAATAAAATAACCTGATTTAAAAATGGGCAACAGGTATTATGAAAAGGTGTCCAACATCACTAATCATCAGAAATGTAAATCAAAACCATGATGAAGATTGGGATTGACATATACACACTACTAATATATAAAATAGATAACTAATAAGAACCTACTGTGTAGCACAGGGAACTCTACTCAATACTCTGTAATGACCTATATGGGAAAAGAATCTAAAAATGAGTGGATATATGTACATGTATAACTGATTCACTTTGCTGTACACCTGAAACTAACACAACATTGTAAAGCAACTAAAAATTAATTAAGAAATAAAAAGCACAATGAGATATCACCTCATATGTGTTAGAATGGCTGTTATCAAAAAGATAACAAGTGCTGGAGAGGGTGTGGAGAAAAGGGAGCCCTTGTGCACTGTTGGTGGGAATGTAAATTGATGCAGCCACTACGAAGAACAGTCTGGAGGTTCCTCAGGAAATTAAAAATAGAGCTGTCAGAAACCCACTTCTGGTCCTAGAGCCAAAGGAAGTGAGGTCAGGATCTCAAAGAGATATCTGCACCCTCATGTTCATTACAACATTATTCACAATAGCCAAGATGTGGAAACAACCTTAGTGTCCATCAGTGGACAAATGAATAAAGAAGATGTGAGATAGATAGATAGATAGACAGATAGACAGAGACGGGAGTATTAGTCAGCCTTAAAAAAGAAATCCTGCCATTTGCAATAACATGGATGAATTTGGGGGGTGTTATGCTAAGTGAAATAAGTCTGACAGAGAAACAAAAATACTGCATGTTCTCACTTATATGAGGAATCTAAAAAGTCAAACTCATAAAAACAGAAAGTAGAATGATTGCCAGGGACTGGAAGGTGGGCAGGAAGGAGAGATACTAGACAAAGGGCACCAAGTTTCAATTATGCAGGATGAATAAGTCCTGGAGACCTAACATACAGCCTGGTGACTACAGTTAACAATTAACTATTGAAACAATAGTGTTAGTGTGTCCTGGAAATTTGCTAAGAGATTAAATTTTAAGTGTTCTCACCAGAAAAAAAAAAAAGTTACCTATGTGAGGTGATGGATATGTTAATTAGCTTGATTATGGTAAACACTTCACAATGTCTACGTACATCAAAACATCGCATTGTACAGCTCACATATGCAGAACTTTTATTTGTCAATTATACCTCAACAAAGTGGAGAAATGAAAAAAGAGAGAAAAGGTGCTCTTCTCACAATTCCATTCCCCACCAGGTCTGACTGTCAGATTTGGAATCCTTTCCCCCCTCTTTCTCAATAGCACTTTGTTCCTTTTAATTGAAATAAGATGGAAATTTCAGGAAATGAGACAGAATCTGGTCAAAGTGGTTTTCATGCTTTTGCTCCCAATCGAATCAGCTCAAGTCTCAGGAGGGAGCATCCCCACGTCCTATAGCTCCGGGCCTGAGAGAAATGCTGCACCGACACCTCCCTGCTGCTCACTCAGTGACCAGAGAGTTTGAGGTTATCGCTCACTAAGTCTAAAACCAGGCCCTCATAAAGAATACTAAGGAATGCTCTAGTAGGAGAGAATTCTGACCCTAGTCTTACTTCTCCAAGGCAGAAACTGTGACCCTGTAGTGAAATCCAATTACAACTTCCTCTTGCTTTATTTGGAAATGAAGGATTTTTCCCAACATAATTTTAAAAAAAAATTCAAGAGGCAGTACTCCTGAGCAAGGGACCCTGAATAAAGAATTTGTAGATGTAATTTATCTGCCTCAGGATACAACATAGAAATGATGCAGTGAGGACCTACCTTCCTAAAGTAATAGAATGTTACTTTATTCTAATATTCTTTATTCAATATCTAAAGATGATTGGCCATACATTGGCTGGTAGCAGCTATTCCCATGAAAAAGTAAAATCATTCTACTGTAGTGCCAGTTGCTCAGGCCACATTTGGGATTTTCTTAGCTATCCCTGATAATAGGACCCCACAAGTGGAGTGCCAGACTTCCTGGCTCAAGTAGGAGGTGGCGGCCGGTGTAAAATGGCCCTGCCATTAAATGTGCACTGGACACACGGCTGCTGGGCACCTGGGGCCTCAGCAGGCTCTGTATGAGGAAAGAGAAGGATTAAACCAAGCCTGGCCTCCCCAGGTTTCACTCCCAACTCGTCCTAACATGGCGCTTCAGCCACCTTAATGAATGAATAAACTCAACTACCTAGATATATACTCAAAACTAAAAGCAAAACAAAACAAAACCCTGATATCATCAATGAGTGTGCGTTGACCGTGGCTTTGGTTTTCTGCATAAAGTAGTCTGTGGAGATTTAGCCCACGGGTAGTTTCAAATCACTGTAAGTAAGCAGCCATGATATTGGAGATTTATTTCCCATGATGAGAAATATTTGTGGGTTACTTAGTGCAAAATAACAGGAGAGAATGATGTATCTCTACTAGGCATTTCAAAAGTGCAGTATATCATCACATGCTCTAACTGAAGAAACAGACATTTGCCTGAAACTTGCAACAAAAATGCCATTTTTCTAAATTTGATAACAGTTTTTATCTTGGGACGTGAGAGGAGGGGGAGTGGCTTAGGACTACTTTGTACACTCAACACATCTGTGATGTTTAGAGACTTTAATAAAAACCATGTATCACTTTTATAATTAAGCAATTATAACAAAAATCAAGTAATAAATATTGTTCTACATCATAAATGTTGACTCAACCCTTGTTTAAAGACGAGAGATTCAAAAAACAAAAACGAGAGGGAAATATTTTTAAAGGAAAACAACTCAAATGTGATAAACTCAGTGCCTGCCCCTATAAAGGGACAACAAGGTGACTGTGACAGGTCTGCTCCAGAGGTGCTTTCTTCTGACAGAGTCCTGTGGTTTCTCAGTCTGTGACCCACATTTAATGAGCCTCTTTAGTAGGCCTTCCCCAGGGTTCACTCACAACTCTTCCTAGATAATCTCAAAGCCCTCCTGCTGGAGCAAGTGTTATTTTCTAGGCAGCTTTCACCAAAGGGCAGCCTAATAATTAAGAAGCTTCAGATCCAGAGGCTTCAGGGTCTCATTTCTGTCGAAGGATGTATGTGCCACACACAACAACACTGTCAAAACTTGCTGTCTTATAAGGAGATTTTGAATCATAACAAAAGAACTCAGTATCCTCCTAAATATTAACTTCTCCTTCTCTGAGAACAACTCTTAAGGGCTCAGGGATTATGTCACTCCTTGCAGCAAAATGAAGGTCTGTTTTCTGTAAAACTGTGAAGCTGTGTTTTCAGGGTTTGCTGTTTCATTTCACATATTTTACATGTTACCAGGTTCTAAGGCCAATTGCACTATACAGTCAGCTCTCCTTATCTGCAGGTTCCACATCCACAGATACAACCAACCGTAGATCGAAAATATTTGGAAAAAAAATTCCAGAAAGTTCCAAGAAACAAAACTTGAACTGCATGCCAGCAACTATTTACAAATCATTTACATTGTATTAGGTATTATAAGTAATCTAGAAATGACTTAAAGTATATGGAAGGATGTGTGTAGGTTTTATGTAAACACTACTCCATTTTATATAAGGGACTTGAACATCTGAGGATTTTGGTGTCCATGGGGTCCTGGAACCAATCTTGAGGGACTGCATATTCCAGACAAGGGGATCTGTAATTCAGCCTGCATATTTAGAATTAAAACAGACTCCTAAACTTGCAAAGCTTTAGAGACTTGAAGAGGAATAGTATTCCATGATAGGAAATACAATTCCATTGTTCTCTGGGTTTAGCTTGATTTGGAGAAAAGGCGATGTTAACTTCAGACTTTAACAACCAGATATTTTAGATGAAGTGCCTGCATGTCCAGACATATCCACAGAGCTTCCTGCTGTGGTTTGATCCGTAATACCTCTCTCTGACATGCCTCATTTGATATTTTAGGAGTTTGTGATGATCGTCGTCTTTGGTTTGGAGTTCATCATTCGAATCTGGTCTGCAGGCTGCTGTTGCCGGTACAGAGGATGGCAAGGAAGACTGAGATTTGCCCGGAAGCCCTTCTGTGTTATAGGTGAATATCAAAGTCCCGGATACCTAGATTTATGACACTGCATCCTTTTCTTCTTCTGTTTCCGGTATCGCAGCATTTAGTTAATGTTAAGAGCTAACGTTCATGGATTATTCAGCATGGGCCAGCAATCTCGTGTTTTGAAAGCGCTGACTCATTTAATCCTCTTCATAACATGATGAGGTAGGTATTTTTATTATCCCCATTGTAAGATGAAGAAATTGGGGCACAGAGAGGTGAAGTGAGTCGCTAAAAGTCATGCAGGTACTTAGTGGTGGAGCTGGGATTTGAGCCAGATGGTCTGGCTCTAAAATACCTACTTGTGTCAGGTTAAGTTATGCTGAAATCCATGGTTCTCGAGTGTCACCCTGAGTTTGGGAGCATTGATTTCACTAAGTATAAAGACCCCTTTTTGCTCTACAGTGTAAGCAATACCCCTTTTATGCTCTTGATCTGCTGGCACGTATAAGTGTAGTTGTCCTGGTAAAGCATGTTAATGAGCGTGCCTCAAGAATAATTACAAGTATGTTTATGTACTGTAACTGTTAGACCTGATGAAGTGTTTATCCTCTGAAGTTTGAGGGCCCACCCTGCAGTCCCCGAATAAATATCACATCCCTGCAGCTCCCTGGCTGCTGTCCTTTCAAAGAGATTCCATTCACCTGGGTACCAGCCTGAAATTATAAAACATTCCAGAGTTAAGATCTGGCACCTCTAAGTAATTTACTTAAAAGTGGATCATAAAATTGAAAACCTTAGTCAATTATATCTCAATTTTCAATTAATCGATTAATTTTTTAAGTAAGTTGTCTACATCATGGCCCTTTATCCCTAAATATTTCAGTGTGGGTTTGCCAAAATAAGGACATTCTTTTACCTAACCTTCCATAAATTGGACATTAACACAATACCTTAACTAATCTGCTGGTTGTATCGCGGTTTTGCCAGTTGACCCAATAATGTCATTTGTAGCATTTTCCCTCCAGGGCAGGACCCAGTCTGGGTCACAACTGTGTCTGGTCATCACGCTTCTTTGGTCTCATTCATCTAGAACCGTTCATCAGCCTTTCTCTGTCTTTCCCAACACTGACATTTTTGAAGAATTTGGCCTATTTTTAAGTAATAGAATGTTATTCCTTTGGGGAAAGAAAAAGAAAACCCTGTATACAAAAGCTTGTTGTTATTGTTGATGTTGTAGTTGCTGCTGTTATTCAACAGCTCCGTTTGGTTTTCTTGCTCTTTTTTCCTTCCCACTTCTTTGGTAGCCATTCAAATCCAAATGCTGAAAGTTCTCAGTGAGGTTTACTTATTTCAACTATTTCCAATCTGAGAAAGTGGGGTTTTTATTTACAAGCTACTTTAGACTAAGCTCTTCATCAGCAGCTGGTTTGCCATTTTGTTTCAGGAGTTGGGAATTGTTGAGCACCTTTAGTTTCCTCCCTAACCCCTGTTCCTTAAGGAGGAAGTGGAGAAACCCCCTCCACGGGGACTGTAAGAGGAACCCTTTGGCCCATCTTTCCTCCCAGTGCGGTGTGAGTGGCGCACGTCCTGGGCACAAGGAAGCGGGAGGGTTCCCCACACGCATGCACATTTCCAGAGCCACCGTTCCTTCAACCAGATGTTATGGACATGGGGCTGTGCGGGAAGCCCTGTGGTTACCGCAGTGAATCAAGTGCAATTCTAAGTTACATCAACCTTGAAACATCTTGTTTGGCCTTCACTAACGCAGTCTGTTTGTCCGGCTGCCCCTCTTCTGCCAGAGGGGCATGGAGGAAAGTGGGCGCCAACACCCAGCCTTGCGGGTCCACCCAGCCCCCAGGCGGGCCCACCCAGCCCCTGAGGTGCATCAGTGAAGGCACTTGATTTTCCTCTGGAGGTTTTTCCTCTTTTTTAATTCCCTGCTCAAACTACACCACAAAACACTGTAACTCGATGTGGAATTACAGCACAAGAACTTCCTGTCCTATGAGGGACCCAAACAAAACCATTCACAAGGCAGATGGTTTGGCCAGGGCTCACTCAGCTTCTACAGGATAAGGTTGGTTCACGGATGACTGCAGGAACGTTCCATTCCAGGCTTTAAAACCAATTTAAAATTGGTTTTATTCCAATTCCAGAGGCAATGCCAATGTATTTCTGGCTTCTAAGCTAAAAAGCAGATTCTTTCCCAGACGCCTGCTGCCCTTTGATAGCTGTTCTCAGCTACGGATACATCAGCACAACTTAGTCCTTTAATCTTTCTCTTCCTGTCTCGGTTCCGTTCAGGTCTTGGTGTAATGTATGGTTCTGAAGACGACGTTGTCGTCTGTAACTTAGCCACCTTTGAGCCTGTCAGCTGTGACCTTACAGATTTAGTGTGACATGGTTTAGGTGTGGCTGGAGTTTAGTTACCTCTTCAGGACTTTTCTTCATTTGGATATTTGACCTCTAGTGAATCTATTGCTTTGGAAGAAATTTTCACAGATAAATATATAATGAATCCCCATTAGAACAAAAACAAGATTTGTACTTACATTTAGGATAACTATGCACTTTTCAGTCTTTTTTTTTGAGGTATGTGTAATGGTTCGATTCATGGTCCAGATGAAGCAATGAAATAGTGAAATGTGTTCAAACGTGGGTCTTGAGGATGAGGTCAGTAAGATGTAACCTACACAGAGGAACCGAGGTCACCTGCCTGACGGCGGCAGGCTTTAGCACGTGGCTGCTGGGGCTCTTTCTAGGCCTGCTTAATAGGCCGATAAAAAAATGATTGATGTCAGGGGTTAAACGATAAAGCAAAATGTAAAGTGAACCCTGGATTTCCCTTGTTTTGCCTAATTTACCATGGCAAAATGGACAAAGAAGTAGCATCTCCCTCATCTGTCTGTGATAAATGTTGTGCGTTTGGAAATGTAGCTAACCTCTCTCAAGACTCCATGTATCTGTAAGATTTGGTTAGTCTGAACATGCCAAATACACACCCAACACTTTTAGAAGGCTTGAGCATTCAAGAAAGGATCCAGAGAAGACTGGTAGCCTGGCTGTGCCTGCAGCACGGGGAGTGCTTTCTGGAAGCACCCCTGTGTTGCTCTCTCCAGTTGAGACAGACCAAAGCTACTACAGCCGTCACCTAGCGAGCCCTGCAGACCAACTGTTAGTATTTGGACACAAGGTGATAGACGCCCATGAGCTGATTCCCAAAGACTGCAGAACTTCCCCTCCTGACCTGCCCACCTCTCCACCCCTGCACTGGAGCCAGAACCAGGGCATTTTCAAATATTGTTGATTTGAGAAATCATAAAATCATTATATTCTTGGGTTTGAAAAACATATTTTAAACAACTGTAACCTAAGGGAAGAAAAAAAAATTTATTCAATTGTTTTTTAATTAGATGCTCTCTTTCATTACCATGTTGATTTATCTCTGCTTGATTTGAGGAGTTTGCTTTGAAAATTGGTAAAAGCTTATCTTGAATTACAAAATTCTTCCTTATACCTATGCGTTCAATTTACGTCTCTCCCCTAAGACGCTGTTGAAATAACATTTCTACATACATCTGGGGGCCATAATCGCTGCCCTACGTCAAGTACCTTTGAGGATATCTAATGAGCTGCCCTCATTTACCTGGACTGGCTGCTTTCTGATTTCTCTACATTCAAACACAACTCATTTACTCGTGACCTCAGTATTGAGAACATGTGAAATAACCTCTAAGACTGAGTTCATAGTCACTCCTTTTCTAACTTCTGTTAATGACCTATCTGAAAGTTGCAAACCATAGCAAAGGCTGGTGCCTAGATTGTGATGATAAGCCTGATCTGTCAGGAGGCCAACCAATTCGCTGTAGCCACGGCTTTTCTGGATGCCCCAGTAACTCTGTCTAGAGACATATGTAACAGGGCCATACTTCTCAGTCTTGCAGTGCATTTCAGGGAAGCAGAAAACACCAACCTGTGGTTAATCGTGGATCTGTATTTGATGCTAAATGTAGGTCGGTTTTTAATTGCTATTTTAGCAGTTCTCCTTCGGTGTAATATTTCCACAAGAGGACGAAAGAGGCAAACCTCAGCACGGATATTTCCCCCTGAATGGAGCATATATGCCTTTGACATGAGATAACAGTCACTCCTGAAAATGCCAACAAGTGTATTTTTTTAATGAGAAGAAAATAACCAGTGTCTTCTTTGGCTAAAACAAAATTGGAGCCTTTATTAAAATCAACCACACAGCCAAGGCCACTCTGTGAGTTTATCCTATTAAAAGGCAGCTTCAGCTGCTAATGTGTTGGAAAGCTGTATCAGAGACTCTCAGACTGCCACTGGTTCTGAACTGAAGATTGAGACACCATTTTTCTACCTCTCCAGGTTCTCCATCTTTGGTTCCAAGAGACATACTCTTCAACTGCGTCATTTTCTACACCTTCTAATCTCCTCTGCCCTTTAGTAGAAGTTATGTTCTCTTGGGTTACTTCCTGTCAGTCATATACTCTTCTGCTGTTTCTCTTTCCATCTAAGTGTTCAAACTCCGGTGCATATGGTCACCTCCATGTGATTAACTGGACCATCTGAGGACCATTGAACCCTGTTGGGTTGATTGAGCACAGAACATTAGAGCCATTTCAATCCTTCTAATTAATAAGAGCTGATATTTATTGAAAGTTGCTATGTGATGGGTACTGCTCTTGAACTCTATAAATATTGTCTTATTTAATCCTACATGAGTTTTATAATATCCTTTTTAAGGATGAGGAAGTAAGCTAAGGCTTAAGAAACTTGTCCAAAGTTAGAAAGATGGTGAATGAAAGAACCAGGATTTCAGTCTAGAAAAATATATGTACCTGATGAGCTGTTTTCACTCACAACACTTCTGACACTTAATGTGTGGCGGTTTTTCCTCACACCAACCAATTCGCCAACTTCCCAGACACCAACTTGGTGTTCAGCAACTCAATACAATCCTGACACTAACAACTGGTATTAGCACAGACCCCACAGGTTCAGGGCTTAATCCCACAGGACTTTCCCTCCTTGACATCAGGTGCCAGCCACAGTGAGGTGCCCAGGCTAACACACTTCTGCCTGGCTGACTACAGTTTGGGGGCTCCAGTAACTCCCCACCTCACTAGAATGACACAGAACTCAAGAAAGTGCTGTACCTTATATTATATTATATTATATTATAGCTATAATTCAAGAACAACAGCCAAATGGAAGAGGCACACAGGGCAGGTATTTGGGGCAAAGGACTGGGTAACATGCAGTTTCCGTGCCCCTGCCAGGCGCCCCGCCTCCCAGCACCCATTTGTTTACCAACCCGGACACTCTCCAGTACCCATGGTTTAGAGATTTTCATGGAGCTTTTACTCCAAAGGCACACGTGATTAAATCATTGGCTACTGATGATGGAACTCCATCTCCAGGCTCCTTTCCCTCCCCAGAGGTCCAGGGTGGGGCTGGCCCTCTCATCACGCCTTTGTCTTTCTGGTCACCAGCCCCCATCTTGAAGCTCTCTAGGGACCCCCAGCCACCTCGTTATCGTACAAAAGGCACTTGTCATGCCAGAGTTTCCAAGGTTCAGGAGTGTGTGCAAGGAACCCAGAACAATGAGCAAGTATCTACTTCCCAGAGTGCCACACTACCCAACTGTGAGAAGATTGTGCTTACTGTTCATTAGTATTGTTAAATTAAATTTAGTTAACCTTGTCCATTGTCATCAACTTACATTTGTAATATTCATTATTTGTATACAAATATTATCATTTCTAATCTGAAATCTTTGAATGAGAAGCCAGACTTCACAAAATGACACTAATTGCAGTATCAGCCTTAAATAAAATTAGCCTTATTATTTCAACTAGATCAGGTTACCTGTGCTGCTCTCCAACCTAAAGAAGACTTTAAGCCCTAAAGTAGACTTACTTGCCTCATATAGGACTGCATACCATTTTGAACAATGTTATCATGAGGTCCCTGGGTATTTCCTAATTGGAGGCAGCTCCGGATAAGTGATATTACTCCCAGAAATGCCTTCGCATGTTTGTTCACATTAGTAGACCCTTGGAGACCTGTTTAAGTCACTGTTGACCTGGTGCACAAATTTGAACTTATAGTTTGATCAGCTGGTAAGACTTGACCATATAGAGAATATGCTTAGAGCAAATGGATGGCTAAAGATTATTTCCCACTCCTTCTATAAACTTCAGTGGCATACTACGATATATTGTACTGATATTCTGCACTTTCAAATGTTATGTAAGAAAATTCATTCACAGACAGAGCACTTATTATGTGCCAAACATGACCTTAGGTGCAAAGGACCCAAAGATGGATAAAACATGATCCCTGCCTGTAAGAGTATGGTCTCCCATGCCCGTGGAGAAGGAGGGACACTAATTATGTTGATTCAGAGCAAAGGTGATGGAGGTAGAAGTAGTCTGGTCAGAAAGGTGTAGAACATCATGACTGACTGAGCAGAGGAGTGAAAGATCCCCTGCATTCTGAGCTCAGTCACCCAGCAAATGTCTACACAGTGTCCACCATGTCCAAGCGCAGTTCTAGGTGCCAGGGATGCTGTGTGGCTCTAAATGGGCAGTGTCCTCCTTCCTGTCAAGCTAATATTCCAGTGGACAGAGAAAAATAATATGCAAACATATTTTTTAGAAACAAGATAATGTCAACCAGAGATAGCGTTATGAAGGATATAAACAGAGAGATTGGGGGCTTCGTTAGATCGGGTGGCTCAAGGGGGTCTTTCTAAGGAGTGGGACACTCAAGTCAACCTGAGTATTAGAGAAGCCACAATGAGAAGATGTGGGCACAGATCTCTCCAGGCCAGGGAGCAGGCATTGCAAAGGTTCTTGAGACCTAGTGAGCATGGCTAGCACCAGGAAGAGACACATGGCCATTGTGGCTGGAGCTCAGTGAGAAGTGGGAGGTGATGGATGGACAGCCACCCCTGGGGGCCATGGGGGCCGCGTGAGGGCGTATAGTTGCCTGAGACAAGGTAGCATCTAGGATGGGCCACCAGGCAAAGGTCCAATAGATTGCTGGTGGGCCTAATGCTAAATATTTGGTTTAAAAAAAATTGATCAGGCAACAAACAATATGGCTACATAAGGCTCTGGGTCTCTTGGTCATCTATCTATACCTGTCTGAACTTCATATCAGAATATACAAATCATTACCCATCCAGAAAAATATAAACCTGTCCCTCAGACTTTTCCACTCATCTATATATCTACCCTTAGAAAACATGAAATGTCCAAACTGAAAAGAAACGTGTTATTTCCCGTGAGCAGCAGGAATTAGGAGAAGGTGATGAGAGCTCTCCCATTCCCCTTGGAAACTATCACCAGGAAGCAATTCCCAAGGGCTTCTTAGCAAAGGACTCTGCGGCATATACTTAGTTATGGCTGCGACACAGATTTGTTTCATTAAAGGTTATTTACTTCCTTTGAGAAATTGTCTCTTTCTGCCTTGAGATGTTCTCTGAAGACTCGTGATCAGTAGGAAGCATTAAGCTGTCTCTCTGGGGTCATTCTTCCGAGTGGTGATTGGAATTTGCCAGTAGGAGCCCCCATAGCCTCAGTGGAAGTCGAGCAGTTCAGCACCTGTACGCGTTGTGGAGATATTTCCGGCACCTCTTTGCAGGGTTTGTGTCTTATTTTTAATAAATACCACAGAGCTCTCCATGCACAGCTGTGTGCAGCATTTGAGAGCTGGATAACGTGCTGTGAAGTGGGAGTCTTTTAAAATTAGATCTTAAAGCTTCTTTCATTCCTGCTAAGAATCTCAACAACAGTATAAATGCATCTTTAATTCATCAAAGAATACCTTTCTGTAATGGAATTTGGAGCTCAGTTAGAACATAGAGCTCGTAAAGCAGCACCATGTCCCTCTGAGACGTTGCTTCTCTCACTCTGTAGACAGAAAAATTGAGGCCTGGCACAGGGCAGGTGCTCCGTGCTCAACCCCCAAGTCACCAGTGGAGCTGGAGCAGAAAGCCAGCCTCCTGTGGCTCACGGCTCTAAAGCACTACCTCTTGAGAGTCAAATTTAATTACCATATAGTACATTTAATCTCCACATGCAAGAATAACGAGGGAGCAGGAAAAAGGAATTTATTAACAGGTTGGTGGGAGACCATGTGACATAGATTAGCAACTTTCTTGTCAGCATGTTCTAGGTGCTGTCCGTTGCCATGAGAGATTATCCTGATTCCACGGGCTGCAACTGGCAAAGGACTGCTTGATTTTCTCACTTTGAAATATAAGTAAATGTTCCACTGGAAAGTGTTGCAGAACCACCATTTTTTCAGAAATAAAACTTCCTGATTTTTAAAAAATAACAATAATAATAATAATAAGAGAAAAAAGAGTGCATACTTCCCCTCTGCACTCCTTCTGGGTAAAAAGAAAGAACCACATTGAATTAAATGCTCAACTCACAGCCTTCCTTGAAACAAGAGATGAAGTGAGCCTTTGCTTCATTTTTGAATTTTCATTACTTTTCCACTAATCCACAGTGGCTGTGAACTTGCTGGACCATCAATGGCTTCTTTCCTGCACACATATTAGAAAATGGACAACAGTTTAGGGCTGTATTTAGATAAGAAATCTTCCTTTGATGCTGAATATAACAGGAGGTTAGGATTTTGGCACTTGGTGTTACATGAACAGGAATAAAATTTCATGATTTAAAGTATAAATCGTATTTATAAACTATCTCATATAACCCCCATAGCAATCTTATTGAAACTGAAAAAGATGAGGATTCCCATTTTATATTTTGAAAAACTGAGACCTAGATTAAGGGCCGTATTGAGGGTCACACTGCATAAGCAAAAGAGTCAACAAAAAAAGAGAGATGTGCTCACGTCAAGTCCCAACATCTTTCTATGACACTGTGTCATCTCCCTGCATCACTCACATATGGCACCGCAGGAGCAAATCAGTAAACCATGTGACAGTCTGAGTCCCATCCCCAGATCTTCCCCACCCCACAAGAGACACTGGCTAATCTGAAGTCTGAGAGAAAATAGATGTTCATTCCTTTTCCCAACAGTCATCTTCCTAACATCTGGCCCTTCGTTACAACTTTTTATTTTGAAGTAACTTTAGACTTCCTTAAAAGTTGCAAAAAGAATAGAGAGGCACATTCACAGAAAGATAGACAAGATGAAAAGGCAGAGGGCTATGTACCAGATGAAGAAACAAGATAAAACCCCAGAAACAACTAAAGGAAGTGGAGATAGGCAACCTTCCAGAAAAAGAATTCAGAATAATGATAGTGAAGACAATCCAGGACCTCGGAAAAACAATGGAGGCAAATAATGAGAAGATGCAAGAAATGTTTAACAAAAACCTAGAAGAATTAAAGAACAAACAAACAGAAATGAACAATACAATAACTGAAATGAAAACTACACTAGAAGGTATCAGTGACAGAATAACTGAGGCAGAAGAATGAATAAGTGACCTGCAAGACAGAAAGGTGGAATTCACTGCTGCAGAACAGAATAAAGGAAAAAGAATGAAAAGAAATGAAGACAGCCTAAGAGACCTCTGGGACAACATTAAACACAACAACATTTGCATTATAGGGCTCCCAGAGGAGAAGAGAGAGAGAAAGGACCAGAGAAAATATTTGAAGAGATTATAGTCGAAAACTTCCCTAATATGGGAAAGGAAATAGCCACCCAAGTCCAGGAAGCACAGCGAGTCCCATACAGGATAAACCCAAGGAGAAACATGCCAACACATACAGTAATCAAACTGGCAAAAATTAAAGACAAAGAAAAATTATTGAAAGCAGCAAGAGAAAAAAGACAACATACAAGGGAACTCCCATAAGGGTAACAGCTGATTTCTCAGCAGAAACTCTACAAGCCAGAAGGGAATGGCATGATATACTTAAAGTGATGAAAGGGAAGAACCTAAAACCAAGATTACTCTACCCGGCAGGGATCTCATTCAGATTCAGTGGAGAAATCAAAATCTTTGCAGACAAGCAAAAGCTAAGAGAATTCAGCACCACCAAACCAGCTCTACAACAAATGCTAAAGGAACTTCTCTAAGTGGGAAACACAAAAGAAGAAAGGGACCTACAAAAACAAACCCAAAACAATTCAGAAAATGGTCATAAGAACATACATATCGATAATTACCTTAAACGCAAATGCATTAAATGCTCCAACCAAAAGACACAGGCCTGCTGAATGGATACAAAAACAAGACTCGTGGGGCTTCCTTGGTGGCACAGTGGTTGAGAATCTGCCTGCTAATGCAGGGGACACGGGTTCGAGCCCTGATCTGGGAAGATCCCACATGCCGCGGAGCAACTAGGCCCGTGAGCCACAACTACTGAGCCTGCGCGTCTGGAGCCTGTGCTCCGCAACAAGAGAGGCCACGATGGTGAGAGGCCCACGCACCGCGATGAAGAGTGGCCCCCGCTTGCCACAACTAGAGAAAGCCCTCACACAGAAACGAAGATCCAACAAGCCAAAAATATAAATAAATGAATAAATAAATAAATAAATAAATTTAAAAATAAATAAATACTCCTGTTCTCTGTTTAAAAAAAAAAAAAACCCATATATATGCTGTCTACAAGAGACCCCCTTCAGACCTAGGGACACACACAGACTGAAAGTGAGAGGATGGAAAAAGATATTCCATGCAAATGGAAATCAGAAGAAAGCTGGAGTAGCAATACTTATAACAGATAAAATAGACTTTAAAATAAAGAATGTTATAAGAGAAAAGGAAGGACACTACATAATGATCAAGGGATCAATCCAAGAAGAAGATATGACAATTATAAATATATATGCACCCAACATAGGAGCACCTCAGTACATAAGGCAACTGCTAACAGCTATAAAAGAGGAAATCAACAGTAACACAGTAATAGTGGGGACTTTAACACCTCACTTACACCAATGGACAGATCATCCAAAATGAAAATAAATAAGGAAACACAAGCTTTAAATGACACAATAGACCAGATAGATTTAATTGATTTTTATAGGGCATTCCATCCAAAAACAGCAGATTACACTTTCTTCTCAAGTGTACATGGAACATTCTCCAGGCTAGATAACATCTTGGGTCACAAATCAAGCCAGAGTAAATTTAAGAAAATTGAAATCATATAAGCATCTTTTCTGACCACAACACTATGAGATTAGAAATGAATTACAGGGAAAAAAACATAAAAAACAGAAACATGTGGAGGCTAAACAATACATTACTAAATAACCAAGAGATCACTGAAGAAATCAAAGAGGAAATCAAAAAATACATAGAGACAAATGACACTGAAAACAGGACAGTCCAAAACCTATGGGATGCAGCAAAAGCAGTTCTAAGAGGGAAGTTTATACCTATACAAGCCTACCTCAAGAAACAAGAAACATCTCAAATAAACAATCTAACCTTACACCAAAGCAACCAGAGAAAGAAGAACAAACAAAACCCAAAGTTAGCAGAAGGAAAGAAATCATAAAGATCAGAGCAGAAATAAATGAAATAGAAACAAAGAAAACAATACCAAAGACCAATAAAACTAAAAGCTGGTTCTTTGAGAGTAAACAAAAGTGATAAACCATTAGCCAGACTCATCAAGAAAAACAGGGAGAGGACTCAAATCAATAAAATTAGAAATGAAAATGGAGAAGTTACAACAGAAACTGCAGAAATACAAAGCATCCTAAGAGACTACTACAAGCAACTCTATGCCAATAAAATGGACAACCTGGAAGCAATGGACAAATTCTTAGAAAGGTATAACCTTCCAAGACTGAACCAGGAAGAAATAGAAAATATGAACAGACCAATCACAAGTAATGCAATTGACACTGTGATTAAAAATCTTCCAACAAACAAAAGTCCTGGACCAGATGGCTTCACAGGTGAATTCTGTCAAACATTTAGAGAAGAGCTAACACCCATCCTTCTCAAACTCTTCCAAAAAATTGCAGAGGAAAGAACACTCCCAAACTCATTCTATGAGGCCACCATCACCCTGATACCAAAACCAGACAAAGATACTACAAAAAAAAAATTACAGACCAATATCACTGGTGAATATAGATGCAAAAATCCTCAACAAAATACTAGCAAACAGAATCCAACAACACATTAAAAGGATCATACACCATGATCAAATGAGATTTATCCCAGGGATGCAACGATTCTTCAATTTACACAAATCAATCAATGTGATACACCATATTAACAAAATGAAGGAGAATAACCATATGGTGATCTCAATAGATGCAGAAAAAGCATTTGACAAAATTCAACACCCATTTATGATAAAAAACTCTCCAGAAAACGGGAAAAGAGGGAATCTACCTCAACATAATAAAGGCCATATATGACAAACCCACAGCAAACATCATTCTCAGTGGTGAAACCTGAAAGCATTTCCTCTAAGATCAGGAACAAGACAAGGAGATCCACTCTCACCACTATTATTCAACATAGTTTTGGAAGTCCTAGCCATAGCAATCAAAGAAGAAAAAGAAATAAAAGCAATACATATTGGAAAAGAAGTAAAACTGTCACTGTTTGCAGATGACATGATACTATACAGATAATCCTAAAGATGCCACCAGAAAACTACTAGAGCTAATGAATGAATTTGGTAAAGTTGCAGGATACAAAATGAATGCACAGAAATCTCTTGCATTCCTATACACTAATGATGAAAAATCTGACAGAGAAATTAAGGAAACACTTCCATTTACCATTGCAAGAATAAGAATAAAATACCTAGGAATAAACCTACCTACAGAGACAAAAGACCTGTATGCAGAAAAGTATAAGACACTGATGAAAGAAAGTAAAGATGATACCAACAGATGGAGAGATACCATGTTCTTGGATTGGAAGGGTCAATATTGTGAAAATGATTATACTGCCCAAAGCAATCTACAGATTCAGTGGAATCTCTATCAAATTACCAATGGCATTTTTTACAGAACTAGGAGAAAAAATCTTAAAATCTGTATGGAGACACAAAAGACTCCTAATAGCCAAAGCAGTCTTGAGGGAGAAAAGCGGAGCTGGAGGAATCAGACTCCCTGACTTCAGACAATACTACAAAGCTACAGTATTCAAGACAATATGGTACTGGTGCAAAAACAGAAATATAGATCGATGGAACAAGATAAAGAGCCCAGAGATAAACCCATGCACCTGTGGTCAACTAATCTATGACAAAGGAGGCAAGGATATACAATGGAGAAAAGACAGTCTCTTCAATAAGTGGTGCTGGGAAAACTGGACAGCTACATGTAAAAGAATGAAATTAGAACACTCCCTAACACCATACACAAAAATAAACTCAAAATGGATTAGAGACCTAAAGGTAAGACCAGACACTATAAAACTCTTAGAGGAAAACATAGGAAGAACACTCTTTGACATAAATCACAGCAAGATCTTTTTTGATCCATCTCCTAGAGTAATGGATATAAAAACAAAAATAAACAAATGGGACCTAATGAAACCTCAAAGCTTTTGCACAACAAAGGAAACCATAAAGAAGACAAAAAGACACCCCTCAGAATGGGAGAAAATATTTGCAAACCAATCAAAGGACAAAGGATTAATCTCCAAATTGTATAAACAGCTCATGCAGCTCAATATTAAAAAAACAACCCAATCCAAAAATGGGCAGAAGACCTAAATAGACATTTCTCCAAAGAAGATATACAAATGGCCAAGAAGCACATGAAAAGCTGCTCAACATCACTAATTATTAGAGAAATGCAAATCAAAACTACAATGGGGTATCACCTTACACCAGTTAGAATGGGCATCATCAGAAAATCTACAAACAACAAATTCTGGAGAGGGTGTGGAGAAAAGGGAACCCTCTTGCACTGTTGGTGGAAATGTAAATTGATACAGCCACTATGGAGAACAGTATGGAGGTTCCTTAAAAAACTAAAAATTGAATTACCATATGACCCAGCAATCCCACTACTGGGCATATACCCAGAGAAAACCATAATTCAAAAAGACACATGCACCCCAATGTTCATTGAAGCACTATTTACAATAGCCAGGTCATGGAAGCAACCTAAATGCCCACTGACAGATGAATGGATAAAGAAGATGTGGGACATATATACAATGGCATATTACTCAGCCATAAAAAGGAACGAAATTGGGTCTTTTGTTGAGACATGGATGGATCTAGAGACTGTCATACAGAGTGAAGTCAGAAAGAGGAAAACAAATATTGTATATTAATGCATATATGTGGAACCTAGAAAAATGGTACAGATGAACCAGTTTGCAGGGCAGAAGTTGAGACACAGATGTAGAGAATAAACGTATGGACACCAAGGGGGGAAAGCGGTGGGGGGGGGTGTGATAAATTGTTTGATTGGGATTGACATGTATACATTGATGTGTATAAAATGGATGACTAATAAGAACCTTCCTGATAAAAATAATAAATTAAATATTAAAAAAAAGAATAGAGAAGGTTGCCTTGTACCCAAGTATCCTTCACCCAATGATAACATCTCACGTGAGTTCAGTGCAGTTATCAAAACCAGGAAGTTGATTGCATGTGTTACTAACTAAATTTCAAACCTTATTCAGATTTCACCAGTTTTTGCTTGCACTCAATGAAATTTTATCACATGTACAGGCTAATTTAACCATCACCACCATCAAGATACAGAACCTCCCCATCCCCCTAAAGAAACTTGGGGTGCTATCCCTTTAGAGTCACTCCCAGCCCCAATCCTAACTCCTGGGAATCATTAATATATTCTCTATCACTGTAATTTTGTCATTTTTAGAGTGTTATGTAAATGCAGTCATATAGTCATAAATTCAATCTTTTGAAATTGTCTGGTTTTTTTCACTCAGCATACTGCTCTGGAGATCCAACCAAGTCATTTCCTTATAAAAGTAGTTCAGTCCTTTTTATTTCTGACTAGTATTCCATGATATGGATTATACAGTTTGTTTATCCATTTACCTGTTAAAGATCATTTGGGTAGTTTCTATTATAAATCAAGCTGCTATGAACATTTATGTAGAGGTTTTGTATTAACCTAAGTTTTTATTTCTTTAGGGTAGATACCCAGAAGTGGGGTTACTGGGTCATATGATGTTTGTTTAACTTTATCGGAAGCTGCCAAACTGTTGCCAGAGTTTGACTATTCCTTTTAAATATAAACATGCCTAAAATACTTCATGGCAGTAAATTACATCCAAGTTGACTTCAGTGACATTTATTACTTTCATAGAAAATGTGTGTTTCTGCTTCTCTGTTTTTCTATGAAAATTATTTTAATAAGCAGAAGTTTCTGAAATTCATATTTAACTACTTGGGTCAAGAAACAAATGAAAATATAGCCCATTAAGGAGCAGTTCTTCATGCTCTGGTAAATGAATGTAAATTTGATGTTTACATAGGTGAAGTGTTGAAAGACTAATTAATGTAAAAAGCCAATACCACAACTTCCTGAAGGACCATTACTTAAATCTAACTTTACTTTGTAGGAAGTCCTTATTCAAGCAAACTTTACTGAGACCAATACTAATTATACCTGCCTGCTAAAGGATACATATAATCACATCAGAGCCTCAAAGGTCAACTCCCATAGAATACAATGTTTAAAATTGTCACTGAGCCCCAATGGTGCTTTATAGCAAGTTGGACCCAATAATCATAGTCCTGATGTGCTCTAAAAACAGGTCATTTGTTCTCCCTAATCCCCCACCTTTCAAAAATCGCCCCTCTTCTTCTTTTTTAACCATTTTTATTGAAGTATATTTAATTTACAATGTTATGTTTCAGGTGTACAGCAAAGTGATTCAATTTATATATATTCAATTTACATATATATATGTAGTTTTTCAGATTCTTTTCCATTATAGGTTATTATGAGATATTGAATATAGTTCCCTATGCTATACAGTAGGTCCTTGTTGTTTATTTTATATATAGTGGTGTGTATACGTTAATCCCAAATTCCTAATTTATCCCTCCTCTCTTTCCCCTTTGGTAACCATGAGTTTGTTTTCTATGACTGTGAGTCTATTTCTGTTTTATAAATAAGTCTATTTCTGTTTTATATCATTTTTTCAGAGTCCACATATACGTAGTATCATATGATTTTTGTCTTTCTTTCTCTGACTTACTTCACTTTGTATGATAATCTCTAGGTCCATCCATGTCGCTGCAAATGGCAGTATTTTATTCTTTTTTATGGCTGAGTAATATTCCACTGTATATATGTCCCACATCTTCTTTATCCATTCATCTGTCGATAGACACTTAGGTTGCTTCCATGTCTTGGCTATTGTAAACAGTGCTGCAGTGAACACTGGGTACATGTATCTTTTTGAATTAGAGTTTTCTCCAGATATTTGCCCAGGAGTGAGATTTCACGATCTTATGATAGCTCTAAAAATCCCCCTATTCTTAAAATCTTCAAAACCCCCCTCAATATCTTCCAGTGAATCTTCCATCATAATCAACAAGAAAAGTCATTTTCTCAAAAGTTAGTAACAACCCTACAAGTTCATGAATTTCAACTCCGTCGTCACTCTGGTTTTAAGCAATGTTAGAACAAGTAATTACTCATCTGGGAGAAGATCAGGTTGGATCCATATCTATCTTACCATATTTCAAGATAAACTACAAATAAATCAAAGATTTAAATTAAATAAAACCCATAAATACTGGATGGCAGAAATGAGTAAATTCTCCTGTAACCTTGGAACCAGGAAGGCCTTTTTAACTAAAATGAAAAATACAGAAACCATAGAAGAAAATATTGATAAACTTAGACTACATAAGGTTTTTTAAATATATGATTAGTTTGTATAAAGTCAAAGAATACCACATGATAAAACAAAACAACAAGCAAAAAGACAGATGTAGGAAAATATTTACAACGTCTCTCAGAGACAAAAAGTTAACCTTCTTAAACTATAAGGAGCTCTAGAAATCTAGAAGAAAAATCCAACAACCCAGTGGAAAATAAAAGATAGGAAATGAACATGAACAGACAGTTCACAGCAAAAGAAATACACATGTATCTCTTAAACACACTCAATCTCACTCATAAGAAAGATACACAAAAGACAGCATTTTCTCACCTGTCAGATGGGGAAATTCCAAAGTCTGATCACTTACTTTTTTAGTGAGACTGTGAGGAAACAGGGATGCAAAGTGGTGTCACCTTTATGGAAAAGTGTCACTACTACCAAAATTACACAGCATTTACTCTCCTTCCTGATAGTTGCATCAATTTGTAGTAAGCAGTAAATACAGCTGAATAAACTGTGAACACAATGAAGAAGACCTTTTGGTTAGATACAGAAGAATCCAAGATGTATTAAATAAAAGAAAAAGGATGCTGCAATACTACATATATAGTGTGCTACTTTTTGTTTAAGACAAGAGAAAAATAAGAGTATATATTCACATTGCTTTTATTTGTAAAAAAAAATTGGAGGAATTTTTTTAAGAATAAAATGTTCACGTAAAGATAATAAGTAGGAACGAAGTGAACAATCCTAGAATCAACAAATACAATCAGAAAAGAGTTATCAACTCAGTAAGACCTCTTGGTATGTTTCTGATTGTTTTTTCTTAAATTATCTCCCTCAGTACTAAATTCCTTGAATTTAAAGAGTCCATGTGTCTTAAATAAGAATAAATTTTATTTTAAAAGAGGAGGAGTGGGGGAAGGAACCACCCAAGGTACTTTCTGAGTCTAGAGCTCTGTAGATGAGGTCATTTCAGAAATGGTTGTGTTATGGTCCCTAACGTATGTGCAGAGGGGTTTTGTAGCTTTGTTTTTGACTGGCTGTTCACTATGGCTTAACCCACGTTTCTCCCAGAGGGGCTTCCTTGGCCCTTAACCAGGTTACCTGGGCCTGCCCTGCTCCTCGATTCTGCCATCTGAACAGGTAGCACCCTGGTCGTGGTCACTCCCTTCAGTCCATCTTGCCAGCCGTCTTTTCACCTCTGCATGGGTATCGGACTCATGCACCCATCCATGCCCTGTCCATGCCCTTTACCCTTAAAAGCCCAGGTCCTAGCAATTTCTGGCCACAATAAATGTGTATTGAATGAATAAAAAATTCTGAAAAATGGCAAGCTAGTAGGCATTCCCCTGCAGAACTTCACCCCTGCATTGCACCGTCTACATACACAAGGTAAACACAGTATGAGGAAATGAAAAAAATGTGGCAGTTATCCAAGCAATGCAAGATAAAAAGTAACACCTTTACCTCAGTTATCAGGAGTTTTCAGAAGAATAATTTTTGCCTGAATTTTTTTAATCTAATTGCTTCAGTTCCCTATTTTAATTTGGTCATGTGAATGTGATGATCTTGTTAAATAAAGTATCAGTACTTATTTGCATGCTGGTAACTGCAGGCTCCTTTACAGGACGCTCTTCTGCTACTTTTTTCTCAATTCTTTTACTTCTGGCTTTTGCAAACTGTTTTAAATATTTGATTTTAGCTCCTACCACAGACTCCAAATCTGTATTTGGAATGTGGAGATCAAAGTAGTGTAGCTAATCCTCAGGACGTTTGCCATCATGTGACTTCAGAATCCATCTCTTATCAAGTTTCTGTGGTTCTCTGGAATATTTGCTGATCATAACATGAAAACTGAAACTGTTTTGAATTATGCTTTCTTGCTGCCTCTCCACACTTGGTTTGTGGGGACATACCCTGCCCCGACGGGGCTGCCCTGAGGGGCGGTCTCCAGCTCTTTGCAAAGCGTCCCCAGGTTGTATCAGCACATGCTTCCAATAAACCTTGTTCTTTGTTCTCCTCTAAACAGAGCGTGTCTTGTTCAAAAATCTTGTGACAGTAGGAAAGGGATTGGTAATGAAAAGAAAGTGAGCCCAGAGCGGGATCTGTCCTCATGGCTTTAGGATTTGTCGTGAGACATCCCACAGTCTGCACTGCAGGCTCACGTTGGTTCCTGTGAGTTCTAATGCTGTCTCTGGAAGTAACTTATTCTATCATCTTGTACAGGCCTCTCTGGGACTCTGTTTCTTTCCTTTTAAGCACAGATAAGAACAGCAATATACTTTGTAGAGTTCGACAACAGCAACACATAAAAGCAAAATTGAAATTAGAAAGCTCTAAAAACTGCCCTTTATCTAGTGCCAATGAGGACGAATTTTGCCACGGATATGATTATTAAAGGTGGAACTTAGGTGTGTAATCAATCGTGATCTGTTTGATTAATAATCCCCCAAAAAGTATGGATAGAAGAATATAATAGATCTGCACATGGCAACAAGTAGGAATTTCAAAATTATAGTGAGTGTCAGGTATTCATTTGTGGCTTGTATTTACTCAAATTCACTCTTTTAAAGCACTATCTTTTCATTCTTCACAGAAGGAAAAGTCCATTTTCACACCCCAGGGTTTATCCCTAAGGATTATCCAGAAGCCTAAACTGTACCTATTTCTTATTTCTAAAAATAAGAAATTGTGTCTTGAAAAAGACTGAGAACCAGGTATACCAGGTAATTCTCAAAATCCCCAAATGACAGAGTCAATTCCCACCCACAGGTGTCCTTTGGTTACTGACATTTTAGCTGAAAAGACGTTTCCACCTGGAAAATGCAAATAGCACAGTCTATTCAAAGAACTTCTGAAGATATCCTTTCAAAGCTTTTAGTAGTAGGCGATGATTAATCAAAACCTGCATGTCATCTGAAAATAAGTATCAAGTTTCTCAAAGAGAAAGTACCTATCCCAATACTAGTAAACACAACTGCCTGCCAAGATTCAAAGAATCAGTGTCAAGTAACTACCAAAAAGTAGTATCGAAACCTAGATATTTTGTTTTTACTCTGTAAAGTTATACCTGTAATGACATCACTGTTTCACTCTTGGTGAATAAGCACTCAGGTCAGCGCACTGAACAAGACATCTAAGCATTAGATTTCATCGTGGGATGTTAGGGGATTTCCAGTGGAAGCTGTGAGCATGCGCTGGTGGGAATCCAAATCTTTTTTTAGCCGTGTAGTCAAATACTGGTGTGGGGCTCTGCTTAGTTGAAAGTGACTGCAGGTTTGCCCTTTGGTGTGTATGAAAATAGGTGCTAGGTGAAATTTTTAAACATCTTCCTCAGATGTGTGCAAAACTGCTGTTTCTCAAAGCCATTCTTGTACTTTCCATATAAAGAAACATACTATACAGCCAATTTGTCATGGCCCTAAAACATGTTCTGAATCATCCAGAAATGCCCCTGTCTTTCCATCCTTTTGATTTATCGAGGACTGATGGGGTTACACCTAGGTAGTTCACTCAGGGTACCAGGGTGTGCCCTAAATAGGAGGTGTTTGCCTCCCACTCATTCACCGCGACTCTCAGAGGACAAATGCCTCCTCGCTGTTTCACAAGGAAAGAAACAGCTTCCTCACATCCTGCAGCCTGTACCGCATCTGAAGTTAAACGTCTGTACTCACACCCGGAAGATACTGGAGATTAGTCCTGTGGCACCACACGCGCGTGCACCACACGTGCATGCACACTGCACGCGCACACGCACATGTGCTGCCTGACTCTGCACCCCTGACCTCTCCCCGAAGGCAATTCATTCACTGTCTCCCAGGTGTCGAGAGGGCGTCTCAAACTTGATACGGCCAAAACCGGACTGCTGCTTTTAAACAGCCCTCTTTTCTGCCCCCACCCCAAGCGAACTAGTCCCGCATCTCAACAGACAGCCTTTATTCACCAAATTGCTCAGGCCAGAAGTCCTGAAGCCACCCTTCGAGCCCCTTCTTTGTGTCGCACCCCACCATCAAACCTTCAGCGAGCCTTGACACCTTCCCCTCACGTGTCCCCAGTTCACCCCCTCCCTGGGTCCTCCTCACTTCGACCTGGCTCCACTGAAGCTGCTCTCACCCTCGGTCCAGACGCCGACAGTAGCTTCTTCATTGGCCTGTGACCTCTGCTCATGTTTTCCAGCCCCTCCTGATCTGGTTCCCAAAGGCAACCAGAATGACTTGGAAAACACAAATCTGATCCTGCACTCTTCTGCCCCAAACCCACCACGCCTGGAAGGACAGCTGAAGCTCTTCGCAGAGCCGCCGCGGTGGGGCCCGAGTGCCCACTACTCCTCTCAAGCTACACTGGCCTCCTCACCTGCCCTTGTGCACACAACCTGCTCCGCCTCAGGGTCTTCACACCTCCTGCCTGGGACAGCTCCCCCAGACGGGGCCACGGCCACCCCATCACCTCACTAGACCTGGGCTCCTGCATCACCGCCTCAGAGACGTCCTCCCAGACCACCCGCCCGAGAGCACCGCTTGTTACCCTGTGGCCCCACCCCTTGCCCTGCTTGTTATTTCTCAAGAGTCTGTGTCACTACCTGACCTTGAATTCTGTACTTACTCATTTGTGTAACATCAGTCTACGATACACTGTGTTATAGTACGTTAGCTCCTTGAGGGCAGAAAAGCTTCTGTTTTTTTCACTGCTCTCTCCCCTGTGCTCAGCGCACAGCAGACATGCACTGAAAGCATTTGTTGAGTGAACTACTGCATGAATGAATGAATTGCCTTAACACTTAACACGAGAAAAATCCTTCCCAGAAACTCCTGCTGATGGCTCGTCATTGAACCACTTAGTCTCCAAATAAAGAATGTACCACTTAGAATTCTAGGAATAGAGTCAGGAAGCATCTTGGACCCTTTCCAGTTTAGTCCACCTCACTCTTGAAGATACGGAAACCAGCCCTAAGGGAACTGACGGTTGGACCAGGCACAGCTCAAGCTCCTGCTTCCACACTTTGTATCTCTGTTCTTTTTGAGAGGTTAGAATTTTGTATTTGTAGGAAAATACAGTGGGACCACAAAATTGCAATTCCTCCTGTCTTGCTGTTCTGTTGGCACTAAAGCATCTGGCACATGACATACATGGTACACTGAAAATTTACAAATTCATGCACAAATGGTCCCACGTAGACAAGACAGGCTGACCACTACACTGTCATAGGCTGCATCCCATTGAGACAACCTAAAATATAAAAATTGGGTAATTATAAGATGTCTGCTAAATTTCCCTGAATGTAGACCATTTGCAAGTAGTTGTATTCCCTGTCCTTAATAATCCTTTACTCCGTGGAGATTTATATTTAAGCATGTAAGACTTGCCTACATCCGTGTTTACTGGTCTTTTTACAAAAGAAAGGTTATCAAAAAAGAAGTATGGAATAAAATGAAAGCACTTTAGAACCAGGCAGATATGGACTTGATGGTTGGCCCCATTTACTAGCTAAAAGACCTTGGATAAGATTCCTGAAATTCCTTGGTATCAACTTACTGATCTGTAAAAGTGTGTGTGTGTGCGTGTGTACAATATTTTTTTAAGCAGAGGTGTTAACATCCTGACAGGCACAGTGAGGCAGACCAAGGGCTTTCTGTGTATTATCTCACTGAATCCTCACAACAGCCCTGTGAGGAATGGTTCTCTCCCCTCCTTACAAGAGAACACTCCAAGACTCGTCTAGATTAGTAGGCCTGAGGTTCCACAGCTAGTAGAGGGCAGAGGTAGAGGACCTGGGCTCTCTCGCGCTAGGTCCACACTCACAGCCCTGTGCCTCCTCAGAGGGCTGTTATGGAGAAGGGCTGGAATAGAGCCTGTGTGCTGAGCGCCTGGCACAGCCCCGTCCACCAGGGACACCCAGTGAATGCCTTTTCCCTTCTCTTTCCCACCACTGACTATAAACTTCCTTGGCCTTCCTGGGCCATAGCTTCTTATTTTAAGTAAATAATAATGCTCCCTTTTCTCATTACAAAAGGAACACAGGCTTGTTATAGATCATTTGGACAAAAGAGATGTGCATAAAGAAACTAAACTTTACACATAATCCCACCACCCAAAGAGAGCCACTGTTAGCATGCAGCATCGGTACTTACAGTATTTAGTTTTATATGTACTGTAACAACACATAATTCTTTGGGGGCAAAGTTGGTATCAACCTTTGAATCCTGCTGTGTAAGCAGTTCTTTACACGATGATGTATTGGAGTAGTAGTATCCATGGTAATATTGCTACTAACGATAATAAATTAGATAAAATTTATTATGGGCTAGCACTGTACTAAGATCTTTCGAATGTGTTAACTTATTTAGTTATCACAACATCTCTATGATAGAGACACTTGCATGATTCTCCTTTTACAGATAAAGAAACAGAAGCACAGAGAGGTTCACTGACTTAACCCGGGTAACCCAGCTAATAAGAGGCAGAGCCAGGGTTGGAACTCAGGCAGTCGGATTCCATAGTCCACGCTCCAGAGTAGATGGACTGGATTGTTTGTGATGAATCCATTTTTGTTAGAGATTTGAATTAGATCTAATTTTTTTAAATTTATTTATTTATTCATTCATTCATTCATAGCTGTGTTGGGTCTTCATTGCCACACGCAGGCTTTCACTAGTTGCAGTGAGCGGGGTCTAGTCTTTGTTGCAGTGTGCGGGCTTCTCCTTGCAGTGGCTTCTCTTGTTGCGGAGCATGGGCTCTAGGTGCGCGGGCTTCAGCAGTTGTCGCTCGCGGGCTCTAGAATGCAGGCTCAGTAGTTGTGGTGCACGGGCTTAGTTGCTCCGCGGCATGTGAGATCTTCCCAGACCAGGGCTCGAACCCGTGCCCCCTTCCTTGGCAGGCGGATTCTTAACCACTGTGCCACCAGGGAAGTCCCTAAATCTAGTTTTTATTTTATTTAATAATAGTATAATAAGGCTTCTTCTGCAAACCTTTATTGACATTACAATTTTTTTTACTAGGTTAAATTCCTAGAAGTAAAATTACTTAAATAATAGGTTTCAAATACTTAATATTTTTGGCCTATGATGCAAAAGGCCCCTCCTCCCAAAATTAAACCATTTTATTGTTCAATAAAACCTTCATGAAAGAACTTTTTCTCCTCCTCCTTGCCAATATTCACTATTTGTTTTTTAAACTTTGTTACTTTGATAGCTTGAAATGGTACCTTGCTACTATCTTAAATTTCAAAACTATAAATTATAAAGAACTTCTTTCCATATGCTTATTGGCTATTTTTACTTCTTCTTAGGGTTAAACTTATATTTATGCCTTCTGTCCAATTTTCTACTAGCATGTTTTCTTATTAGTTTATTTTTATATATTCATGATGTTAATCCTTTGTCCATGATCATATGTGTTGCGAATATTTCTTTAAAGTTTTTTTTTGCGTTTCAATCTATGTGGTTTTTTTAACATATTTTTTAACATCTTTATTGGAGTATAATTGCTTTACAAAGTTGTGTTAGTTTCTGCTGTATAACAAAGTGAATCAGCTATACATATACATATATCCCCATATCTCCTCCCTCTTGCATCTCCCTCCCACCCTCCCTATCCCACCCCTCTAGGTGGTCACAAAGCACCAAGCTGATCTCGCTGTACTATGCCGCTGCTTCCCACTAGCTATCTATTTTACATTTGGTAGTATATATAAGTCCATGCCACTCTCTGACTTTGTCCCAGCTTATTACCCTTCCCCCTCCCTGTGTCCTCAAGTCCATTCTCTAGGTCTGCATCTTTATTCCTGCCCCGCCCCTAGGTTCTTCAGAAACTTTTTTTTTTTTAGATTCCATATATATGTGTTAGCATACGGTATTTGTTTTTCTCTTGCTGACTTACTTCACTCTGTGTGACAGACTCTAGGTCCATCCACCTCACTACAAATAACTCAGTTTTGTTTCTTTTTATGGCTAAGTAATATTCCATTCCACACCTTCTTTATCCATCCGTCAGTGGACACTTAGGTTGCTTCCATGTTCTGGCTATTGTAAATAGAGCTGCAGTGAACACTGTGGGACATGACTCTTTTTGAATTATGATTTTCTGAGGGTACATGGCCAGTAGTGGGACTGCTGGGTCGTATGGTAGTTCTACTTTTAGCTTTTTAAGGAACCTCCATACTGTTTTCCATAGTGGCTGTATCAATTTACATTCCCACCAACAGTGCAAGAGGGTTCCCTTTTCTCCATACCCTCTCCAGTGTTTATTGTTTGTAGATTTTCTGATGATGGCCATTCTGACCGGTGTGAGGTGATACCTCATTGTAGTTTTGATTTGCATTTCTCTAATGATTAGTGATGTTGAGCATCCTTTCATGTGTTTGTTGGCAATCTGTATATCTTCCTTGGAAAAATGTACATTTAGGTCTTCTGCCCATTTTGGGGTTGGGTTTTTCGCTTTTTTGATATTGAGCTGCGTGAGCTGCTTGTAAATTTTGGAGATTAATCCTTTGTCAGTTGCTTCATTTGCAAATATTTTCTCTGATTCTGAGGGTTGTCTTTTCATTTTGTTTATGTTTTCCTTTGCTGTGCAAAAGCTTTGAGGTTTCATTAGGTCCTATTTGTTTATTTTTGTTTTTATTTCCATTTCTCTAGGAGGCGGGTCAAAAATGCATCTTGCTGTGATTTATGTCATGGAGGGTTCTGCCTATGTTTTCCTCTAAGAGTTTTATAGTGTCTGGCCTTGAATTTAGGTCTTTAATCCATTTTGAGTTTATTTTTGTGTATGGTGTTAGGGAGTGTTCTAATTTCATTCTTTTACATGTAGCTGTCCAGTTTCCCAGCACCACTTATTGAAGAGGCTGTCTTTTCTCCATTGTATATCCTTGACTCCTTTATCAAAAATAAGGTGACCTTATGTGCATGGGTTTACCTCTGGGCTTTCTATCCTGTTTCACTGATCTATATTTCTGTTTTGTGCCACTACCATACTGTCATAATTACTGTAGCTTTGTAGTATAGTCTGGAGTCCAGGAGCCTGATTCCTCCAGCTCCGTTTTTCTTTCTCAAGATTGCTTTAGCTATTAGGGTTCTTTTGTGTTTCCATACAAATTGTGAAATTTTTTGGTCTAGTTCTGTGAAATATGCCACTGGTAGTTTGATAGGGATTGCATTGAATCTGTAGATTGCTTTGGGTAGAATAGTCATTTTCACAATGTTGATTCTTCCAATCCAGGAACATGGTTTACCTCTCCATCTCTTTGTATCATCTTTAATTTCTTTCATCCATGTCTTATAGTTTTCTGCATACAGGTCTTTTGTCTCCATAGGTAGGTTTATTCCTAGGTATTTTATTCTTTTTGTTGCAGTGATAAATGGGAGTGTTTCCTTAATTTCTCTTTCAGATTTTTCATCATTAGTGTATTGGAATGCAAGAGATTTCTGTGCATTCATTTTGTATCCTGCTACTTTACCAAATTCATTGATTAGCTCTAGTCGTTTTCTGGTAGTATCTTAGGATTCTCTAGGTATAGTATCATGTCATCTGCAAACAGTGACAGCTTTACTTCTTCTTTTCCTATTTGTATTGCTTTTATTTCTTTTTCTTCTCTGATTGCTGTGGCTATAACTTCTAAAACTACGTTGAATAATAGTGGTGAGAGTGGACAACCTTGTCTTGCTCCTGATCTCAGTGAAAATGGTTTCAGTTTTTCGCCATTGAGAACAGTGTTGGCTCTGGGTTTGTCATATATGGCCTTTAGTATGTTGAGGTAAGTTCCCTCTATGTCTACTTTCTGGAGTGTTTTTATCATAAATGGGTGTTGTTTTTTGTCGAAAGCTTTTTCTGCATGTATTGAGATGATCATGCAGTTTTTCTCCTTCAATTTGTTAATATGGTTTATCACATTGATTGACTTGTGTATATTGAAGAATCCTTGTATTCCTGGGATAAAACCCACTTGATCATGGTGTATGATCCTTTTCGTGTGCTCTTGGATTCTGTTTGCTAGTATTTTGTTGAGCATTTTTGCATCTATGTTCATCAGTGTTATTGGCCTGTAGTTTTCTTTCTTTGTGACATCTTCATCTGGTTTTGGTGTCAGGGTGATGGTGGCCTCATAGAATGAGTTTGGGAGTGTTCCGCCCTCTGCTATATTTTGGAAGAGTTTGAGAAGGATAGGTGTTAGGACTTCTCTAAATGTTTGATAGAATTCGCCTGTGGAGCCATCTGGTCCTTGGCTTTTGTTTGTTGGAAGATTTTTAATCACGGTTTCAATTTCAGTGCTTGTGATTGGTCTGTTTATATTTTCTGTTTCTTTCTAGTTCAGTCTCAGAAGGTTGTGCTTTTCTAAGAATTTGTCCATTTCTTCCAGGTTGTCCATTGTATTGGCATATAGTTGCTTGTAGTAATCTCTCATGATTCTTTGTATTTCTGCAGTGTCAGTTGTTACTTCTCCTTTTTCATTTCTAATTCTATTGATTTGAGTCTTCTCCCTTTTTTTCTCAATGAGTCTGGCTAATGGTTTATCAATTTTGTTTATCTTCTCAAAGAACCAGCTTTTAGTTCTATTTATCTTTGCTCTTGTTCCCTTCAT
Organism: Mesoplodon bidens; assembly: GCF_964165515.1. Lineage (NCBI taxonomy): Eukaryota > Metazoa > Chordata > Mammalia > Artiodactyla > Ziphiidae > Mesoplodon > Mesoplodon bidens. The sequence continues at coordinate 11,641,941 of NC_138168.1, read as the reverse complement.
TTCTTTTTCATTTATTTCTGATCTGATCTTTATGATTTCTTCCCTTCTGCTAGCTTTGGGGGATTTTTTTTGTTCTTCTTTCTCTAGTTGCTTTAGGTGTAAGGTTAGGTTGTTTATTTGAGATGTTTCATGTTTCTTGAGGTAGGATTGTATTGCTATAAACTTCCCTCTTAGAATTGCTTTTGCTGCATCCCATAGGTTTTGGGTCGTCGTATTTTCATTATCATTTGTTTCTAGGTATTTTTTGTTTTCCTCTTTGATTATTTCAGTGATCTCTTGGTTATTTAGTAGTGTACTGTTTAACCTTCATGTGCTTGTATTTTTTACAGATTTTTTTTCCTGTAATTGATATCTAGTCTCATAGCATTGTGGACGGAAAAGATACTCGATACGATTTCAGTTTTCTTAAATTTACCAAGGCTTGATTTGTGACCCAAGATATGATCTATCCTGGAGAATGTTCCATGAGCACTTGAGAAGAAAGTGTATTCTGCTGTTTTTGGATGGAATGTCCTATAAATATCAATTAAGTCCATCTTGTTTAACGTATCATTTAAAGGTTGTGTTTCCTTATTTATTTTCATTTTGGATGATCTGTCCATTGGTGAAAGTGAGGTGTTAAAGTTCCCTGCTATGACTGTGTTACTGTCAATTTCCCCTTTTATGGCTATTAGCATTTGCCTTATGTATTGAGGCGCTCCTGTGATGGGTGCATAAATATTTACAATTGTTATATCTTCTTCTTGGATTGATCCCTTGATCATTATGTAGTGTCCTTCTTTGTCTCTTGTAATAGTCTTTATTTTAAAGTCTATTTTGTCTGATATGAGCATTGCTATTCCAGCTTTCTTTTGATTTCCATTTGCATGGAATATCTTTTTCCATCCCCTCACTTTCAGTCTGTATATGTCCCTAGGTCTGAAGTGTGTCTCTTGTATACAGCATATATATGGGTCTTGTTTTTGTATCCATTCAGCCAGTCTATGTCTTTTGGTGGGAGCATCTAATCCATTTACATTTAAGGTAGTTATTGATATGTATGTTCCTGTTACCATTTTCTTAATTGTTTTGGGTTTGTTATCGTAGGTCTTTTCCTTCTCTTGTGTTTCCTGCCTAGAGAAATTCCTTTAGCATTTGTTGTTAAGCTAGTTTGGTGGTGCTGAATTTTCTTAGCTTTTGCTTGTCTGTAAAGGTTTTAATTTCTCCGCCAAATCTGAATGAGATCCTTGCTGGCTAGAGTAATCTTGGTTGTAGGTTTTTCTCTTTCATCACTTTAAATATGTCCTGCCAGTCCCTTCTGGCTTGCAGAGTTTCTGCTGAAAGATCAGCTGTTAACCTTATGGGGATTCCCTTGTGTGTTATTTGTTTCTTTTCCCTTGTTGCTTTTAATATTTTTTCTTTGTATTTAATTTTTGATAGTTTGATTAATGTGTCTCGGCTTGTTTCTCCTTGGATTTATCCTGTATGGGACTTTCTGCACTTCCTGGACTTGATTGACTAATTCCTTTCCCATATTAGGCAAGTTTTCAACTGTAATCTCTTCAAATGTTTTCTCAGTCCCTTTCTTTTTCTCCTCTGCTTCTGGGACCCCTATAATTCGAATATTGGTGTATTTAATGTTGTCCCAGATGTCTCTGAGAGTATCCTCAATTCTTTTCATTCTTTTTTCTTTATTCTGCTCTGTGGCAGTTATTTCCACTCTTTTATCTTCCAGGTCACTTATCTGTTCTTCTGCCTCAGTTATTCTGCTATTGATTCCTACTAGAGAATTTTTAATTTCATTTATTGTGTTGTTCATCATTGTTTGTTTGCTCTTTAGTTCTTCTAGTTCCTTGATAAATGTTTATTTTCTCCATTCTATTTCCAAGATTTTGGTTCACCTTTACTATCATTACTCTGAATTCTTTTTCAGGTAGACTGCCTGTTTCCTCTTCATTTGTTAGGTCTGGTGGGTTTTTATCTTGCTCCTTCACCTGCTGTGTGTTTTTCTGTCTTCTCATTTTGCTTATCTTACTGTGTTTGGGGTCTCCTTTTCGTAGGCTACAGGTTCGTAGTTCCCATTGTTTTTGGTGTCTGCCCCCAGTGGCTAAGGTTGGTTCAGTGGGTTGTGTAGGCTTCCTGGTGGAGGGGACTAGTGCCTGCTTTCTGGTGGATGAGGTTGGGTCTTGTCTTTCTGGTGGGTAGGACCACATCCGGTGGTGTGTTTTGGGGTGTCTGTGACCTTATTATGATTTTAGGCAGCCTCTCTGCTAATGGGAGTGGTTGTGTTTGTGTCTTGCTAGTTGTTTGGCATAGGGTGTCCAACACTAGAGTTTGCTGATCATTGAGTGGAGCTGGGTCTTAGCGTTGAGATGGAGATCTCTGGGAGAGCTTTTGCCATTTGCTATTATGTGGACCCGGGAGGTGTCTGGTGGACCAGTGTTCTGAACTCGGCTCCCCCACCTCAGAGGCAAAGGCCTGACACCCCGCCAGAGCACCAAGACCCTGTTGGCCACATGGCTCAGAAGAAAAGGGAGAAAAAATGAAATAAAGGAAGAAAGAAGGGAGGGAGGGAGGAAGGAAGGAAGGAAGGCAGGGAGGGAGGGAGGGAAATAAAGTTATTAAAATAAAAAAATTATTAAAAATTTAAAAGTTAAATAGTAATGAAAAAGGGACAGACAGAACTCTGGGACAAATAGTAAAAGCAAAGCTAAACAGGCAAAATCATACAAAGACGGATACACATATACCCTGACCAAGAGAAAAAGGAAAAATATATATATATCTATAAATTTTAAAAAAAGAAGAGAGCAACCAAATCAATAAACAAACCTACCAATGATAATAAACTCTAGATACTAAACTAAGATAAACATAAAACCAGAAACAAAGTATATGCAGAAAGCTAACCCCAAGTCTACAGTTGCTCCCAAAGTCCACCTCCTCAATTTGGGATGATTCGTTCTCTTTTCAGGTATTCCACTGATGCAGGGTACATCAAGTTGATTGTGGAAATTTAATCCACTGCTCCAGAGGCATTTGGAGAGATTTCCCCTTCTCTTCTTGTTCGCACAGCTCCCGGGTTTCAGCTTTGGATTTGGCCCCACTTCTGCGTGTAGGTCACCGGAGGGCATCTTTTCTTCGCCCAGACAGGACGGGGTTAAAGGAGCAGCTGCTTCGGGGACTCTGGCTCACTCAGGCCGGGGGGGAGGGAGGGGCATGGAGTGCGGGGCGAGCCTGCGGCGGCAGAGGCCGGCATGACGTTGCACCAGCCCGAGGCGCGCCGTGCGCTCTCCCGGGGAAGCCGTCCCTGGATCCTGGGACCCCGGCAGTGGCGGGCTGCACAGTCTCCCCGGAAAGGGGGCGTGGACAGTGACCTGTGCTCGCACACAGGCTTCTTGGTGGCGGCAGCAGCAGCCTGAGCGTCTCACGCCCATCTCTGGGGCTCCTTTAAGCAGCGTTCTTAATCCCCTCTCCTCGCGCACCAGGAAACAAAGAGGGAAGAAAAAGTCTCTTGCCTCTTCAGCAGCTCCAGACTTTTTCCCGGACTCCCTCCCAGCCAGCCGTGGCGCACTAACCCCTTCAGGCTGTGTTCACGCCACCAGCCCCAGTCCTCTCCCTGTGCTCTGACCAAAGCCCTTGCTTCAGCTCCCAGCCCCGCCCACCCCGGCGGGCGAGCAGAGAAGCCTCTCGGGCTGGTGAGTGCCGGTCGGCAGCGATCCTCTGTGCGAGAATCTCTCTGCTTTGCCCTCCGCACCCCTGTGGCTGTGCTCTCCTCCATGGCTCCGAAGCTCCCCCTTCCACCACCCGCAGTCTCCCCCCGCGAAGGGGCTCCTAGTGTGTGGAAACCTTTCCTCCTTCACGGCTCCCTCCCACTGGTGCAGGTCCCATCCCTATCCTTTTGTCTCTCTTTTTTCTTTTTTCTTTTGCCCTACCCAGGTACGTGGGGAGTTTCTTGCCTTTTGGGAAGTCTGAGGTCTTTTACCAGCGTTCAGTAGGTGTTCTGTAGGCGTTGTTCCACATGTAGATGTATTTCTGATGTATCTGTGTGGAGGAAGGTGATCTCCACGTTTTACCCCTCCGCCATCTTGAAGGTCTTTTTAAACATATTTTTAACTTGTATATATTTTGTATATTCGTGCTTCTCAACTGCAAAATGATGGCTCTTTAACTGTATTGTTTCTAAGACTCTTGAAATTATAAAATGTTATCCTATTTCTGTGCTCACTATAAGCAAATAACCCATCAGATCATCATTGACATCTTACTATGACAAGTACTGAGCAGGCACTGAGGTTACAAGGAAAAATAAGTGCTTTGCCTGCCTTCGGTGTCTTACAGTTCCTGGGAGAGACCGGCAGGCAAGCAGATGGTACTCACAGTCGTAAGAGTGACAGGAGTGCACCCAGAGCCCCGGGCACCAGTGCGTGAAGGCAGCCTCCTTGACAAGTTGGCACCTGGGCTGAGCCCTAGCAGCAGCTGAGAGGTGGCCACACGGGGAGAGGGAGCGGCTTTGCAGACAGAGCAGCATTCTGTATAGCACTTTGAAGCTGGGAAGCAGAATTTGATGTTTGTTCTAAGTAGTGGGAAAAAAAAGAAAAAACTTTTTTTGATCAGAGAAGTAATGTCATCACTTTAACATTTTAATCTGACAAAAAAATACAAAAGAGTTTAGAGAAAGCAAAGACAAGAGTGAGAAGAGCTGTTCAGAGTCTGTGGCGTGGCTGGGAGAGAGGGAGCCTCGCCCTGAGCTAGGGGACACGGGACCAGTGGGAGGAGGGAGAGAGGGGAGATACTTGGAGCAGAAGCAGCAGAAGTACACAGCTCGCTGGATGTGAGATGAGGGAAGCAGTACAGAAGATGCTCACCTAAAATCGAACGTGCAGTCTGTATCAGGATGCTGGGGTTTTAACTGGTACATTTATTCTGAAATTTACCTGGAGAAATAAATAGGTTTAGAATAATTCATAATTTTTTTTACAAAGAAGTAACATTGAAGGGATATTACCCTATCTAATATCTAGTGTCATACTGATGAGGCATAGGCAATAGAACAGAAAGAATCTAGAAACAGACCTCTCCATGAGTATATGGAAACATTTGGAAAAGAATCGGCTTTTTATTTAGGTGGTATTGGAAAAACTGGCTATCACATAGGATAAAAAGTAAGATTAGTTCTCTACTTCACCAGAGAGATAAACATAAATTTCATAAAAGTTAAAGATGTCTCAGTTAGAGTAATGCTAATTGTTATAACATACAAATCCTCAAATTCCAGTAACTTCTCAAAATAGAAGTTCATTTCTTCCTTGCGTGATAATCCAATGAAGGTGCTTCTTGCTGGGGCCGGGGTGTGTGGTAGAAGCCCTGCTGCCTGCGGTCACTCGGGTCCCGGCTGCCAGGGCCCCGCCATCTTCAGCATCTGGCCCCTAAGGACATCCTGAAGGCCCACATGAGCTGGCAGATGGGAAAAGACAGCCCCTAAGGCCATCTGCTTCCCCTCAGCCCGGAAGAGGCACACACCATCTCCACTCACCTTCCACATCCCCCCACCCAGAGGCGAGCAGACCTGGGAAATGACGTCCCTGGTAGGCAGCCCCTTCCCAGGGGTAGTTCTGTGCCTCAGAAGAGAAGCATGCATCTGTGCAGGACAGCTAGCTACCGTTGCCAAAAAGAACATGCCAAACAGAGTACATATGTTAACTAAAAGAGCAGCTAAATATACCAGACAGAATCTAGGAAAGTAGTTTTATAATCTTGGGCAAAGTCCTTCTTGATGACTTGCCTTCTATGACTTCTTCATGACATGAATCTCTTTAAAAAAAAAAGTGAGGTTTTGTCTATCATATTGGCAAAGATTACAAATTTATAATATTCCATGGAATACTTGAAAATGCTTAGAACAGTATTACACAGTAAACAGTAAATTTTAGCTATTATTATTACTATCGTTATTTTATTAGCATTGCTTTTTATTAGCAAGGAGAGAGAAGTACTTTCATACATTGTTAGTGATCATTGGTACCATCATTTGGGGGGCACTTTGATATCAAAACTCAAAACATGCCAGCCGTCAACCCAGCAATCCAGTCTCCAGGAATGTATCCCTAAAGAGAATACCTACAAAAATTTGTGTAGGGCTTCCCTGGTGGCGCAGTGGTTGAGAGTCCGCCCGCCGATGCAGGGGACACGGGTTCGTGTCCCGGTCCGGGAAGATCCCACATGCCGCGGAGTGGCTGGGCCCGTGAGCCATGGCCACTGAGCCTGCGCGTCCGGAGCCTGTGCTCCACAACGGGAGAGGCCACAGCAGTGAGAGGCCCGCGTACCAAAAAAAAAAAAAAGAAAAATTTGTGTACAAGACTATTCATTTCAGCATCATTTTAATAGCAAAAATTGAAGAACTTACACCTCCTTAGTAAAGAATTAGCTAATTAAATAAATTACTTCTTATACATATGTCTAAAGTTTTGATATTTTATAGCAGCTATTACTTTTATAATTTTAAAACAGCTATTTCATTGAAATTATCCAAATTTTAGCTTATAGTGAAGTCACTGAAAAGAGCTCAAGGAATTAGAACAAAAATGGTGGTGGGAGAAGGGTAGAATCACCAGGAATGTAGTAATTGTTGCACTTCTGTTTTGCCCAGAGGCAACAAGATGAAATGACCTTAAAGTGCAAGAGGGAAATTTATGTTAGCTATTAGGGGAATCTTTCTGAGACTCTAACATAATTTACAAAAATGCTTAAAACCTTAAAGTGTAAGAGGGAAATTTATGTTAGCTATTAGGGGAATCTTTCCGAGACTCTAACATAATTTACAAAAATTCTTAAAACCTAAAGTCTCCAGACAGTTTCTAGATGTCAAGATGTACCCCCTTTGTGGTTCACCTCTAGAAAACTTATCTCTCCTAACAATTACTAGTATAAAAGTGTTCAGGGCTTCCCTGGAGGTGCAGTGGTTAGGAGTCCGCCTGCCGATGCAGGGGACGTGGGTTCGTGACCTGGTCCGGGAGGATCCCACATGCTGCGGAGCGGCTGGGCCCGTGAGCCATGGCCGCTGGGCCTGCGCGTCCGGAGCCTGTGCTCCGCAACGGGAGAGGCCACAGCAGTGGGAGGCCCGCGTACCACAAAAAAAAAAAAAAAAAAAAAAAAAAAGGTGTTCAACTATGCTTTGTTTAATCCATGTGATTTAGTTCTTCCCTTTATGGTTTTAAATTAGGCCAAGCATACTAAAATATACTTTCTGATAGATGCATTGTGTCACGTAATTGTAGCAACAAAACACAGCCCGCCAAGTTCAGATGTACAATTGACCCTGCTTTAACCCAATCTTAGGTCCGTGATGGGGTAACCTTGGATATGAATCCACCTTATAATGAGGGCTTTTCAGTATTTCAGTGACTGATCCCTTTTACTCAGCATCCAGGGTGATCAATTTGTATTGATTTTGCTGACTAATCCTGGAGCCAGGTTCCAGAGGGGTCTAATAATAACCTCATACACGCTCTACGTGTCTTAAATATCTCTACAGTATTTACTTCATTCAAATCTTTGCAGTCTCCTCGAGTCTCAAGAATTCATCCATAAGTCATTCTAAGTGACTCAGTGGATATGTGAGCCTACTTCCTAATCCCTTATAAGCCTATATTCCACGTCTCTAATGGGCTGCCTGTAACCAGTAACTATTTCTTCACTGCTTCCTGACTTGTTCCCCCACTGTTTCCGTTGGGAGGGGCATTTAAGAGCTCCAGATTACACCTTTTTTTTCTTCATGCAGCTTGGAGCTCGTCCTTGTTTGTTAGCAGTTCTGTTTCTTTCTCTCGCCCCACTGTCTCTGGATGTATCCACAAAGCTACCATCTGTTTTGGTGCCATTTTATTTCTGCTTTATTCTCCCTGCACTTCTTTCTTTTGTGAATGCTTTATCCTAACAATTTATTCTTGCTTTAGTTTCCACCTGCTTTTGCAGCCTACCCCTTTCACCCTCCCCGCCACCCCTACCCCCCAACCCATGTCACTCTAGATTTTCTTTATCCAAGGAATGGGGCACCATAACTCTTAAGGGCACAGCTTTGGAGTCAGGTAAGGGCCAGCTCAGCCGCTTGTAGGTGTTGTGCTTGGCTAGTTGACCCCCGCAAGCCTCAGTTCTTCCTTTGTAAGGAGGAGATAGGAGTGATACTGTCTCCCTCATAGGGCTGTTGGGGGGACTAAATGAAATGATGGACCTCAGGGTTTCCCAGTCTTGGCACTGCTAACACTGGGGACTGGTACTTCTTTGTTCAGAGGGCTGTTCCCGGCATTGTAGGATGTTTTGAAGCAACCCTGGCCTCCACCACTAGATGCCAGCAGCAACCCCCTTCCCAGTTGTGACAACCAAATATGTCTCCAGACGTTGCCAAATGCCCCTGGGAGGCAAAATTGTCCCCACTGACAACCACTGTTGCGCGTAAAGCATTTGGCACAGTGCCTGGTACACAGTAGGGACTTGATAAACATTTGCAATAGATTGATGATCAGATGGATGAATGAATATTCATTTCTAATGCAAGTGTCTAATACAGTGCTTGACCCTCAATTAACTTCTTCATACACGAACAGATGAACAAATGAATCTGAAGCCAATGAGCCTTGAGGGCTACCTGTAATTCCTACATTGTACTAAAAGGTGCTGTCTTCACTTAAAACAAATGCTCCTATGTTGCAAAAAACATTTTGGACAAATAACTAATTGTTATTAGTTAAATTGTTACTAGAGCAGCTTAAGCTGTTCTACCCAGTTTTTCCCCAACTTTATTGAAATGTACTTGACAAAAACGTGATGTAAGTTTGTGTACAATCTATCGATTTGATACACTTACATATAGCAAAATGATTGTGAGATAACAACTCCATCACGTCGCGTAATTACCATTTCTTTTTTGTGGTGAAAATATTTAAGATTCACTCTCTTAGCAACTTTCAAATATATAATACAGTATTATTAACTATAATCACCATGCTGTACATTAGGTTCCCCAGAACTTATTCATCTTATAACTGGAAGTTTACAATCTTTCACCAACATCTCCCCATTTCTCCCCACCCCCTACACCCTGGTAAACATGATTCTAGTCTCTGTTTCTATGAGTTTTACTTTTTTAGATTCCACATATGAGTGATATACAGTATCTGTCTTTCTCTATCTGGCTTATTTCACTTAGCTTAATGCCCTCGAGGTCCATCCATGTTTTTGCAGACATTAGGATTTCCTTCTTTCTCATGGATGTACAATATTTCGACAGATAGATAGGTAGGTAGATAGATAGATAGCTCTTCTTTACCCATTCATCCATTCATTGATGGACATTTAGGTTGTTTCCATATCTTGGCTATTGAGAATAATGCTGCAGTGAACACGGATGTGCAGACATCTTTCAAGATCCTGTTTTAATTATCTTTGGATATACACCCAGAAATAGGATTGCTGGGTCCTGTGATAGTTCTATTTTTAATTTTTTGAGGAACATCCATACTGATTTCCAAAGTGGCTGCACCAATTTACATTCCCACCAACAGTGCCAGAGGGTTCCCATTTCTCCACATCCTCACCAACATTTATCTCCTGCCTTTCTGATATAGCATTTTAACAGGTATGAGGTTTTGATTTGCATTCCCTAATGATTAGTGATATTGAGCACCTTTTCAATACACATTGGCCATTTGTATGTCATCTTTGGGAGGATGTCTATGCAGATCCACTGCCTGATTTTTAATTTGATTGTTTGGGGTTTTGGGTTTGCTTTTCTTTTTTACTATTGAATTGTATTAGTTATTTGTATATTTTGGATATTAACTCCTTCTCAGCTGTGTGATTTGAAAATATTTTCTCTCTTTCATTGCCTTTTCATTTTGTTGATGGTTTCCTTTGCTGTACAGAAGATTTTCAGTTTGCTATAGTTTCACTTGTTAATTTTTGCTTTTCTTGCCTTTGCTTTTGGTGTCAAATCCAAAAAATCATTGCCAAGGCAAATGTCAAGAAGCTTACCCCCATGTTCTTCTAGGAGTTTTATAGTTTCAGGTGTTACATTTGTCTTTAATCCATTTTGAGTTAATTATCGTGAGTGGTGTAAGATAGTGGTCCAGTTTCATTCTCTTGCATGTGACTGTCCAGTTTTCCCAACACCGTTTATTGAAGAGACTGTCCTTTCCCCATTGTATATTCTTGGCTCCTTTCTCATTAATTAATTCACCATATATGTGTGGGTTTATTTCTGGGCTCTCTATTCTGTTCCATTGACCTGGGTGTCTGTTTTTATGCCAATATCATACTGTTTTGATTAGTATAACTTTGTAATATAATTTGAAATAAGAATGTGTGATGTTTCTAGTTTTGTTCTTCCTTCTCAAGATTGTTTTGGCTATTCAGGGTCTTTGTGATTCCATACGAGTTTGGGACTGTTTGTTCTATTTCTGTGAAAAACAGCACTGGAATTTGATAGAGATTGCACTGAATCTGTATATTGCTTTGGGTAGTATGGACATTTTAACAATATTTAACAAAATTCTTCCAATCCATCAGCATAGAATACCTTTCCATTTATTAGTGTCTTCTTCACTTTCTTTCATCAATGTTTTATAGTTTTCACCAAACAGATCTTTCACCTCCTTGATCAAACTCCTTCCTAAATATTTTATTCTTTTTGATGCTATTGTAAATGGGATTTTTTTCCTTAATATCTCTTTCTGATAGATTGTTGTTAGTATATAGAAACACAATTGATTTTTGAATATTTATTTTGTGTCCTGCAACTTTGCTTAATTCATTTATTATTTCCAACAGTTTTTTGGTGGAGTCTTTAGGGTATTCTATATATAATATGTCATCTGCAAATAGTGACAGTTTTATTTCTTCCTTTCTGATTTGTATGACTTTTATTTCTCCTTCTTGCCTAATTGCTCTGGCTAGGACTTCCAATACTAAGGTGAATAAAATTGGCAAGAGTGGGCATCTTTAATTTGTTCCTGATCCTAAAGGGAAAGTTTTCAGTTTTTTACCACTGAGTATGATGTTACCTATGGGCTTGTTTTGTGGCCTTTATTACGTTGAGGTGCATTCCCTCTATATCCACTTTGTTGAGAGTTGTTATCATGAATGTGTGTGTAGTTTGTCAAGTGCTTTTTCTACATCTATTGAGATGATCGTGTAATTTTTATCCTTCCTTTTGTTAATGTGGTGTATCACATTGATTGATTTGCAGATGTTGAACCATCCTTGCGTCCCTGGAATAAATCCTACTTGATCATGGTGAATGATCCATTTAATGTACTGTTGAATTCAGTTTGCTAGGACTTCATTAAGGACTTTTACATCTACATTCATCAGGCATACGTACTTTAATTTTCTTGCGGTGTCCTTATCTGGTTTTGATATCAGGGTAATGCTGACCTCATAAAATGAGTTTGGAAGTGTTTCCTCCTCTTCTGTTCTTTTTATGGAAGAGTTTGAGAAGGATTGGTACTTATTCTTTAAATGTTGGTATAATTCACCAGTGAAGCCTTCTGGTCCTGGACCTTTTTGTTTGTTAGGAGGTTTTTGATTACTGATTCTATCTCTTTATTAGTAACTGGTCTGTTCAGCTTTTCTATTTCTTCCTGATTTAGCCTGGTAGGTTGTATGTTTCTAGTAATTTAACTATTTCTTCTAGGTTTTCTGTTTCATTAAGATCTGTTTCTGGTAGTTTATCTTGTTCTTTTGTTTGGAACATATTATTTTGTTTCTTTATTTTCCTTGACTCTTTGTGGGGGTTTCTGTGTGTTAGATAAACAGCCACCTACCCCAGTCTTGACAGACTGATCTTGTGTAGGAGATGAACATCATCAGTCAGCCTAGCCTTGCTTCTCATTGTCTCTAAAACCTATGTGATTGTCTAATCACTTTCCCTGTTTTTAGTGGCTCCCAGTGGTTGAATATGTGCCCAGACTGATCAGTGTCCCAGGAGGAGGGTCACAGTCAGCTCCTAGATACAGGCCAGTTGGAAGCTGAACCCTAGGAGCAGTGGGGAAAGTGTGTCATTAGGCCCCATCCAAGGAGAAACTGGGAGGTGGGCATTTCACCTGTCCCCTCTGTACTGGGCCCAGTTATACGGCCATGGAGTAGGGGAGGGGGCTATGGGGTCCGCAACCCATTATGAACTTCTTTCTTTGCTACAGGCCTATGGGATTCCTGAATGAAAGCCCCACTGGCTGTCAGAGCCAGGTGATTCAGGGGTTCTTCTATCAAGCAGCAGCCTCAAAAGCTGGGGCACCAGATGTGTATAAAAGCTTCCTGAGGGAGATACTGGCAAACTGGAGCAGGCCAGAGGGAGAGGCCAGGGGAGGCGTCCACCGGCTTCTGTGGTCTCAGGAGAGAACTGCAGTCACTCCCTAGTTGGATGCTAAAAGTTAGAGGCCTGACTGGCAGGTGGCAGCTTTTAAAGTACGCAAATAGAACCCTTTCAGGAAAGGTCGGGGAGACAGGCATTTCTGCCTGGACACGGGCAGTGGGTGAGCGGAGGCCCAGTGCTCACGCCTGCTAATACCTGCTTCTGTGTTTGCTGTAGTATGTGGGGCTCACGGATGCAAGCCCCACAGCTTTCAGAGCTAGGTGTTTGGGGGGCCATCCCTCTGGTGGGAGTCTTAAAAATTGGGGCGCTAAAAATGGGGTTCAGACCCTTAGCCTCACAGGGAAAAGCTGGGAGTTGGAGGTCCCTGCTGTGTGCTAGGAGTGGGGTTTATGGCGAGTACGTCTCAGCCTCTCCTGCTGTTTTGATGTGAGCATTTTCTCATTCTCCCAGTGCGTAGGAGCCCCTTGGCTAGTTTCTGGACTTCCTGCAGAGGGAATTACTGCGTGTGTAGCTGTTCATTTGGTGTGTCTGTGGGAGGGCAGCAGTTCAGGGGTCTCCCATGATGCCATCTTTAAAGACCACGGCTGCCCACTGTCATAAAAGGTAAATCTTAGGGAGATTTGCTTTTTATATACATCAGTAGCTGACAACTGTGAATTATTATATTGCTGTAGAATTCTGTGCTGGTTTGATTAACTTACAGGTATTTTAGATTGACGTTCCAGTTATTAAACCACTGATACAGTAAGAGAACAAAGCTCAAGCTACTTTTAAATGTTTATTAACCTAAGTTTATTCTATCAACATTTATTGAGTGCCTACCACGTTTCAGGCACTGTTCTAGATACTTCGGATACAAGTATCCAACCTTGTGGAACCTCCATTCTGCTAAGTAATGGTCTACAAAAATAATAAATACATAAATAAAAATGAAAGTCAAGAGTACTCATAACTTCTAAAATATTAACCTGGGAAATATCTCCGTGGTACTGACAGCAAAATTCCAGTGGATGACTGTAATCCAACAAGAAACATTTTTGTGGGTGCATTCATTGTGTGCCATTTGGTTGCTCATTTATGACTTCATTTCATTGAACTCTTTCTGATCTGAATTAAAATGAGCGTATTAAATCTAATCTCTGGTTACCTTTACATATTTTGTGACTTAAAACCTTTAGATTATGACTCACTGTGTGCATAATTTTTGAAACTCTCTCAAACCTACAGGGTTCCTTTTACTTTTTCTAGGTCTTCTCTAATGAATTGACTTTATAGCATACTTTTTGTGCTGTAGTGTAACAGGCCTATAGCTGATTTTTTAAAACTAAGACAATATGTTTTTTGTGTCTCGCTTTTTTCATCTGTAGAATACCTAACCAACACGGGTGTCATAAGAATTAAAATAATATAACATTTGTAAAAACCTAGAACTAAAGGAAGTCCCTGGCACAAAGTAAATTTTAAGTCTGTGCTTTCTGCACCCCTACTGGTCATTTACTTATTTCAATTTTTTCTAATATTTTAACATGGTCAATAGGGTATTGTACCTTTTTCTTTCCTTTGTATACACTTGTGAGGAAGCAGGCCTACAGTGAGAAATAGAAGCAAAATGTATATCCATCAGGGCCATGTAAGGAGTGTCTCTTTGTCTGCAGACCACTTGTCTTGGAAGTATGTCCCTCCAGATGATGAAAACCAAGAGATGTTTTCACATTTTTAAAGTTTTTTCCTGATTTCAAAAGACATTTTCACTGTTATAAAACTCCAACATTACCAAAATTAATAACTTAGAAAGTGCTAAGTCCCTTTATCCACATACTCACCACAACTCTCTACCCCAGAGAGAATTCATAGTAATATTCTGTGTCTGTTCTCGCATGTCTTTCCTAGGTGTATAAAACATGTTGTATTAAATAAGAGTACATTGTACATACTGCTTTGCAACTGACTTCAGTCCCTTAATGCCTTTGATGTCCGTATCAGCGTATGTAGTTCCTTCTCACCTCCGACAGCTATGGAGCGAGTGAAAAGGATGCATTTGTGGCTGGCTGTGCACCCAGCCACAAGCTCCCGCAGCGTGCAGATCCAACTGGAGGATTCCCTTTGGCTGACCCACGTCCTGCCAACCCCTGACCCTCTCCAGGTCCTGACCCAAAAGGGCACCAGGAGAGTGAGTCTAAGGACGCTCTCAGTACACACCAGGGGCCAGGCCTTCCTGAATGCAGGCACTACTGGGCTGGACAAAGGGTACACATTCACACAGCACGTACCCCTGAGGCTCCCAGAACCATCAGTAACTGCAAGCCCCTGAGGTGGAGCTCTTCTTTGGAGCGTGGCCACCTGGCCACGCACAGCCCGCTCTCAGCAGGAAGGACATCCTACTGAGGATGATGAGGTCACGCAGACCTACTGTAGAGTCTCCACTGGAAGCCATTCACCCCACTTCACCTCTCCCACTTCAAAGCCTCCCTCCCCTCACTCAGATATTCACCCTTGCAGCGATTAAGTCATTCATCTTTTCTGTGCTCTCCTTAGCTGCTCTTTTTAGCTGACAAAAGGGCAGATATGATTTCAGCCAGATGTCAATATGTCACACATTAAATATCCCTTCCCATGCAGTGCATAGTGTGTGTGATCACCTCCTCTGTTGTAACAAATGGAATGTTAATTGACTTGTGTACAGAACTTACCCAGAACTGGCTGGCACCGTACAGAGCACGCGGAGCAGAACGCTTACCGCAGTCCGCTCACTTAGGGCCTTTGTCTGAGAGGCTGTAGAGGTGCAGACCCCACAACACAAGTGAAGTTTCTGCAGAACGGAGCTACCAGCTTCTTCGGTGAGAAAACAGGAGACATGATTATGCGAAGTAGCCCTTTCGCATCTGGACAGGCTATGTACCCTCTGTGGCATCAGCCAGCAGGCCGCGGTGCCGGGGCAGAGGCAGAGGCAGAAGCCCCTTCCTACAGGCAGGACCACCCGTGCCGCCAGGACTGCCTTGGGGACGCTGTGCCAGCCCGGAGCCCTCTGGAGCACCGGACCTTCCGAAGGCGGTGTCCAGGCCTTTGAAGGTTAAACGGCGAGCGGTCCAAACCTGTGTGGCTAAAGCAGAGAACGGCCGAGGGTCAGACCCGGGGCAGCAGGCGCAGGAGGCCACGTCCTCCGCCTTCCCCTCCTCGGCGATCACAGAGCCCGCGTGGTGCGCGCCGGCCTGGGGCTCAAGAGCAGTTCCCTGGGCCCCGAACAGGTCAAAGGGACCCTTTCTGAAATCCTGTTTTGGAAACTAAAACCTCCTGGTCGTGCTGCTTACGGCTGCTTCGCCCTGTTTCTTTCAGATACCATCGTCCTCATCGCCTCCATAGCAGTAGTTTCTGCCAAAACTCAGGGTAACATCTTCGCCACGTCGGCGCTGCGCAGCCTGCGCTTCCTGCAGATCCTGCGCATGGTGCGCATGGACAGGCGCGGCGGCACCTGGAAGCTGCTGGGCTCCGTGGTCTACGCGCACAGCAAGGTGGGGGGCCCTCGCCCAGGTGCGGGCAGGGTGTTCTTAACTTCTTCCCTTGCTGCCGTGATATTTACTAAACCCATCGAAAGCAGACTTAATCTTTTCAGTAATTGGCTAAAGCAATGTGGGACACAAGGTGTAGTGGATTATGTGAAAGTCATCATAAATATCCAAGCAGTAGTCAAACACATGGAATCATGCATATATATATATTTTTCCTTTTTCAAAGATTTTTCACCTCTAAAAATCTCTCATTCCTTTTATATCTAGGAATTAATTACAGCTTGGTACATAGGATTTTTGGTTCTGATTTTTTCGTCTTTCCTTGTCTACCTGGTGGAAAAGGATGCCAATAAGGAATTCTCTACATACGCGGACGCACTCTGGTGGGGCACGGTGAGTATAAGGATCTGCTTTTATTCATTGGATGTTGTGAGATGTTTCCTTTGAATGTAGTGTAGGGATTCCCATGAGTGGTCTCAGTAAAACTATGAACTTCCAAAAGGGAGTTAAGTGAAAATGTACAGCACTTATAATTAAGTATAAACTCTGAAGAGTTTCCCCGTTAATTCCAACAAAGTTAAGTTCTCTTACAAACCATCAGTAGTATTTCTTGCATGCTAGACTGTTGCCAAAGTAAAGACAAGTAATTTTTTAACCGTGATTAAAATGTTCATGGGCTTGTTCGTTTTAACTTTGTGGAGCACAGCTTTAAAGTACAAATGGTTGCATTGTTTTGCCACTCATCAAAAAGTTTATCTGAGGTTTAAAACAAAAAAGGGATACTAGCTGAATGAAAGAAGAGTAAAATTATGGTACAAAAAGGGAAAAAGAGAAGAGTGCTCACCATCTATCAGATCAGAGACTATAGGCCCTGAATTTCAAAACTTTCCACTCATAAACCTCTTTTTCCTTTATATTGTGGTTAAAGGATAGTTTTCCAGACAAATAAAAGTAAAATCACGACTCTCATACAGGTAGAAAATAAACATGTCCCCAAGATTTTATGTAAACTTTTAAGTATTCAAATGAATGTGCAAACAGAGGCACACCTGGCTTCTTCCACAGTGAAAGAGGAAAGTCAGAGGAACCCGCACCAGACAGAATGTACTTACACGTCCATAGACAAGAATTACTTTGCATTGCTGCTACAACTTCTGTGCTCCTAAAATAGCTCAAAGGCCTGAAAGGTGCAGAGTGCTCCCCATAAGAGCAGGAACTGAGAACCTGGACGAGTGTACTCTAAACAACACATAGTTTTCCATCAAAGCAAAAATTGTCTTGACAGTGTGAAGAATCTATAAAACAGTCGATGAAACGTGTACCCTATTAAGAATGTCATAGGATAAAGGAGTGCTTTATGCAATGTGTAAACTACATTTTTTAAAATTCTATTCCTTAAAACATTCCAAAAGGGTGAAAATACAAGAGCAGTTATAGTTGTTTGAAGACTTTCCCTGTCTCTTTGGTCCAACAAATTTGTTCTCTTATAAATCATCGGCAGTATTTCTTGAGTGCTAGATTGTTGCCAAAATAAAAATCTGTCATCTTCTTAAACTGTGATTTAAACATCGGTAAGTTTGTTTGCCGGTTTGCTTTGTGGAGCACAGATTGAAGTTCCCAATTGTTGCATTGTTCTGCTATTTGTCAGAAGCTCATCAGTGAGAACTAGAACTCTTGTCAAGGACATGGATACCTCGTCAGGGCCTGTAGTAAGCAGAACTTGGTATGTTTATGGGTTGCATAGCAGCAATAATATGAATAAAAATCAAAAATATATTCATCTGAAGATTAAGATTTTTTTTCCTTAAATTATCAGAGTTAAATGTCTCCAAGATTGTGCCACTGATAACAAAGCATTCTGTTGGTTTAACAATTTGGTTTCCAACTCCTTCCCCTACCCCACAAGCAATAATGGCCACTTTGAAAGGAGGAAAGTGGAAAACCCAGAAGAGAGCAGTCATCTGACATTCTTAAAACACTTCTTATGTGTAGAGAACAAATGAAAATCTGTGACTCGCGGTGGGATAGACTGTGTAAACTGAGCAAACAGGAGGCTTTTCTAGCCAGCAAGGGGAAGACAACTGATCATCTCAGGCTTCAAAGCAGCGATTTGAATTGAAATTTAGATTTTGCGCCTCTGTGATAATTCTAACGTGCGTGAGTGACGGGACACTCAGAAGCCCCTTCTCTGAGGTGCATCTGTTGGTGGGTCCACCTGGCAGCTCTCTGGCCTTCTGGCCTTCCGTCTTCCTTTCTCCTTCCTACTAATCAGAATCACTGCACTGTGTGTTGAACAGTGTGTGGGAAGCTCTGAATGTGCCTCTCACTTAGTCACCAGCTTGTTTCTTTTGCCAGAACAACACATGTAGCAGGTTTCCTAAGGTCATCTCTGTTCGTTTCAGGGAAAAGCAACATCTATTCATTGATTTCATTCCAGTAGTGCTATTTGACTGAAGTTTAACCTGTACTTAACAGGATCTTTGAATGGCCTAATTATGCCTCTTTAAAGAAAAAAAAAAATCTAGCCTTGAATGCAAGGGTAAAAATTTTCTAAGGTGTTGAGCTTCTAGGAATAAAAAAGGCCTTGTTTGTCCACAGTGGGTTTGTTGATATTAACTGACTCATTCATGAAATCGTGTGAAGTCACAAAAAGCAAACAAGAGAACTTATTAGTTCTATTCCTTATAAGAACATACTAGGTCTCCAGTGTGAAGTAAAACAAATTTAAAATACTGACTATACCTTTTATTATGTGTTAATGAAGACCTTAATGAAATCTATGTCTGGATACTTTTTAGTTAAAATTGTCCATGTTCGAAGTGAGAGAGTGGCATGGACATGTATACACTACCAAATGTAGAATAGCTAGCTAGTGGGAAGCAGCTGCATAGCACAGGGAGATCAGCTCGGTGCTCTGTGACCGCCTGGAGGGGTGGGATAGGGAGGGTGGGAGGGAGACGCAAGAGGGAGGAGATATGGGGATGTATGTATACGTATAGCTGATTCACTTTGTTATACAACAGAAACTAACACAGCAGTGCAAAGCAATTATACTCCAATAAAGATGTTAAAAAAATAAAAATAAAGATAAAATTGTCCATGTTGCATGTAATGGACACCTTGCTAACTACGGAAGTATCCAGAATACATAGGGAAATGAAAGCATCCTGAACTGGAGTGTTTCTTATTGCTAGGCTTTGGTGAAAAAAAAAAGGAAATCCTCATTTCTTTAAAAAAAAAAAAATGTCCGAAGTATCGACATTAAGTATAAAATGCCATTTGTAGGCTATGGATCCAGTGTCCCAGTGAATTCTAAATATTAAATACGAAACCCCTTCCATTAATAAGGTGCTGAGGGCCGTACCCAAACCAACTGCAGGACGAACACGTAGTGCCATCAGCACTGCTCAGAGCCAATAACAATTCAGAGAACTTTGATACCTGAAAACAATTCCATACTCGCGAACAACAGTACTCAGCCCACTGAGTAAGTGGGATAATCCATGCAAAGGGCCGGTCCTAAGCGCATGGCAGGTACCCAACCACAGATGGGGCTGCCGTGGATGTGAAGTGGGAGAACCGCTACAGCCAAGGAACACAGAGCGGTACCTTCCTGGCACACCCACGGCTTAAGCGCAGAAGGGGCGTGGGAACTGGGGTTTCGATGAAAAGATGTTCTGGCTTCTGAAGGAGCAACTGAAGAGGCGTTGATGACAGTGGACGTGCGGGGGCAGAGGGGAGGCTGAGGCCCCGGCTGCGGCTCCGGGACAGGAGGACCTTCTGGTTGCTGGGCGGAGTTCCATTTAACGTTATTTCCTATTGTTATTATCCTCCTTTCCAGTTGCTTTGGGTTTCTTCTGAAGTAATTTAAAAACAGGTTTTCCCACAGTTATGTTTTATTATGATCTCCTTCTTTCCTGTTATTATTTTCTTCCTTTTGATTGGCTGAAACAACTTACGATCCCATCCTCCTGAAGTCATTTTTCCTGGTAATGACCTATTCTTGAAGGCCAGCTTGTCCTCTTTCTATTTACCACTATTCCTGTGACGAAGACAGTGTTCAACAGGTTTTTTTTAAAGACGCAAACAATAGCGGATGGTATAAATCTACTCTTGAGCAAGCATCTGAAAAATACAGCCTCCACCTCAGACCTGTGCCTGAGATGATTCCTTCAGGCATGTAGAGGATTTGATGTCGGCCAGAGCTAGTCCCAGAATTCATGCTAAAAACCTGACAGTCTTTCTCCAAGCATCAATATAGGAGGCTCTGCATTCAACAGGTTGTGCAGCCCAAATATATGCCATGAGTTTCATCCCCCTGCAAAGTCTAAGAATAGGAAATGGTGCACATTTGTGGAAAGAGCTAAGATACCCTTGTCACTGATAACATCTGTTACCCTTCCGAGAATCAACCCTCCTTCCGTCAGGTTCACCAGGACAAAATGTTTTCTGCCACCTCGTAGAAGCTGTTGCTTTCTGACTTATCTGAGTTGGAGAATTAACTGTATCTGCTGGTACCATTAATTAAAGTTGTGTTTCTTACTACCAATGCATTACCCGATGGTATCCAAGCCTTACTTTACTTCTAACCATTCAAGATTATTAATGACCAAGTGAAAACTGAGACACACATAGCCCAGCCATTACCCCCCAAAACAGCTGAGTGGTCAATAACCTCTCCAAGTGCCACGCCTACCTTAAGGGCGTTTATGGGGTATACTGGTTATAAGTCTCTGTGGGGAACTCTTTCCTAAGATGTCTGTTCCTTGAAAATTGTCACCGCACACTCGACTCTGGACACTTTTGCTCAGTATTACTCCATAAGCACTGAGCACGTGCTGTATTGAGAAAAAAAAAAAACCATATTATAGTCAGGAGACCAGGGTTCCAACCCCATTGTTATTGGAGGTGTGATATTAAGCAATTTTTAATATCTCTCTAAAACTGAGAAAAGACTAGTAGCCAAAGACAAAGTTGCTGTGTGTATTAAATGAGATTAGGACGTGTAAATGTACTTTATCAAGCACTAGACAGATGTTAGTCACCACTATTACTACATACTTGACCACAGTCCTGGAAGAACAGTATGGAATGCTAATGCCCTGAGCTCCCTGCCACAGCAGAACCCAAATTTTATGATGCCACCAACACGGAGTTTCTGATGTTTGAAGATCAAAAATCTTTCTGATGTACTAGTTCAAGGTGACCAAATTTCAAAATTGACTGTGCAGATTCTGTAACTACCCACTATCTGAAACCGTATGCTCAGGAAGTGGCCCAAAGAGAAGAGAAGGGAAGAAAAGAGACTCGAAAGAAGAGAAAAAGAGCAAAGAGGAGGAAAAGGGAAGGGGAGGGGAGGGGGGAAGGGGAAAGGAGATTGTTGACAACTGTCAACATGAATCTTCTTCCCTTAAAGGACCCCCTTAGGAACCTTCACGCACTGTTGGTGGGAAGGTAAATTGGTGAAGCCACTATGGAAACCAGTATAGAGGTTCCTCAAAAACATTAAGACTGGGCTTCCCTGGTGGTGCAGTGGTTGAGAGTCCGCCTGCTGGTGCAGGGGACACAGGTTCGTGCCCCGGTCCAGGAAGATCCCACATGCCGCAGAGCGGCTGGGCCTGTGAGCCATGGCCGCTGAGCCTGTGCATCCGGAGCCTGTGCTCCACAATGGGAGAGGCCACAACAGTGAGAGGCCTGCGTACCACAAAAAAAAAAAAAAAAAAAAAAAAACCATTAAGACTAGGGAGCAGACAGCAGAAGCAAGAAGAACTACAGTCCTGCAGCCTGTGGAACAAAAACCACATTCACAGAAAGATAGACAAGATGAAAAGGCAGAGGGCAATGTACCAGATGAGGGAACAAGATAAAACCCCAGAAAAACAACTAAATGAAGTGGAGATAGGCAACCTTCCAGAAAAAGAATTCAGAACAATGATAGTGAAGATGATCCAGGACCTCGGAAAAACAATGGAGGCAAAGATCGAGAAGATGCAAGAAATGTTCAACAAAGACCTAGAAGAATTAAACAACAAACAAACAGAGATGAACAGTACAATAACTGAAATGAAAACTACACTAGAAGGGATCAATAGCAGAATAACTGAGGCAGAAGAATGGATAAGTGACCTGGAACACAGAATGGTGGAATTCACTGCCACGGAACAGAATAAAGAAAAAAGAATGAAAACAAATAAAGACAGCCTAAGAGACCTCTGGGACACCAACATTCACATCATAGGGGTGCCAGAAGGAGAAGAGAGAGAGAAAGGACATGAGAAAATATCTGAAGAGATTATAGTAGAAAACTTTCCTAACATGGGAAAGGAAATAGCCACCCAAGTCCAGGAAGCACAGAGAGTCCCATACAGGATAAACCCAAGGAGAAACATGCCGAGACACATAGTAATCAAATTGGCAAAAATTAAAGACGAAGAAAAATTATTGAAAGCAGCAAGGGAAAAATGACAAAGAGCATACAAGGGAACTCCCATAAGGTTAACAGCTGATTTCTCAGCAGAAACTCTACAAGCCAGAAGGGAGTGGCATGATAAAGTGATAAAAGGGACGAACCTACAACCAAGATTACTCTACCCGGCAAGGATCTCATTCAGATTCGATGGAGAAATCAGAAGCTTTACAGACAAGCAAAAGCCAAGAGAATTCAGCACCACCAAACCACCTCGACAACAAATGCTAAAGGAACTTCTCTAAGTGGGAAACACAAGAGAAGAAAAGGACCTACAAAAACACACCCAAAACAATTAAGAAAATGGTCATAGGAACATACATATCAATAATTACCTTAAACATGAATGGATTCAATGCTCCAACCAAAAGGCACAGGCTTGCTGAATGGATACGAAAACAAGACCCATATATATGCTGTCTACAAGAGACCCACTTCAGACCTAGGGACACACACAGACTGAAAGTGGGGGGATGGAAAAACATATTCCATGCAAATGGAAATCAAAAGAAAGCTGGAGTAGCAATACTCATATCAGATAAAATAGACTTTAAAATAAAGAATGTTACAAGAGACAAGGAAGGACACTACATAATGATCAAGGGATCAATCCAAGAAGAAGATACAACAATTATAAATATAGGTGCACCCAACATAGGAGCACCTCAATGTGTAAGGCAACTGCTAACAACTATAAAAGAGGAAATCGACAGTGACACAATAATAGTGAGTGACTTTAACACCTCACTTACACCAATGGACAGATCATCCAAAATGAAAATAAATAAGAAAACAGAAAAAAAAAACATTAAGACTAGAACTACCACTGGTCCTGCAATTCCACTCCAAAGAAAACAAAAATACTAATTGGAAAAGATATATGCACCCCATGTTCATAGCAGCGTTATTTACAAATTATGGAAGCAACCTAAGTGCCCATCAGTGGATGAATGGAGAAAGAAGATGTGGTACATAAATACAATGGAATATTATTCAGCCATAAAAAGAATGAAATCTTGCCGTTTGCAACAACATGGATGGACCTAGAGGGCATTATGCCAAGTGAAATAAGTCAGACAGAGAAAGACAAACACTGTATGATGTCACTTATATGTGGAATCTGAAAAACAAAACAAATGAACGAACATAAAACAGAAACAGAATTACAGATATAGAAAACAAACAGGTGGTTGCCAGAGGGCAGAGGGGAGGCAGAGGGAAGAAACAGGTGAGGGAGATGGAGAGGTACAAATTTCAGTTGTGAAAGGTACAGTGTGGGAAATATAGCCAGTAACTATGTGATGTCTTTGTATGATGACATCGTAACTAGACATATTGTGGGGATCATTTTGAAATGTTATAGAAATACCAAATCACTATGTTGTGTAACAGGAACTGGCATAGTGTTGTAGGTCAGTTAAACCTCAAAAACAAACAGACTCATAGAAGAAGAGATCAGATTTGTGGTCACCAGAGGGTGGGGAGTGCAGGAGAGGGGAGATTGGATGAAGATGGTCAAAGGTACAAACTTCCAGCTATAAGTACTAGGGATGTGGTGTACCACACAGTAAGTATAATGAACACTGCTGTACATTATGTATGAAAGTTGTTAACAGAATAAATCCTCAGAGATTTTAAAACAATAAAAGTATTTTTCCATTTCTTTAATGTTGTATCTGTATGAGATGATGGGTGGTCACTGAGTTTAGTGTGATAACCATTTCACGATGTGTGCAAGTCAGAGCATTATGCTGTGCACCTTGAACGTATACAGTGCTGTGTGTCAATAATATCTCAATAAAACTGGAAGAAAAAATAAATAAATAAAATAAAAAATAATTTTTTTAAAAGGACCCCCTTAGGGGGAAATTATGCTGTGCTGTGGAAATCTACAGACAGTATATTCTTAATTGTTCACATGAATGCATTAGCTATAAACTACTATTCATGACTGTATCCTCAAAACCAGACCAATAAAAGTTTGTTGATTTGTTGCTTGAAGAAAAGAAGGTAAAGTTTATATCTCCTGGTCTCAAATTAATTCTGCTCTTGGAAACAAACAAATAACTGTAGCCTAACCAATGTTTAGATTGTAATCTGAGCACAGCATCTGCCATCTCATTAAAGGAAAAAAAAAAAATCAGGAAAGCCTGGGCCCGAATTTGTATTTGTTCTGCAGCATCGTTCCTGAGGAAGAAGTAATTGATGGTTGAACCCAGTAAGGTGCGCCGAGCTGACCTCTGACTTTGCTACCACAATTACACCTTCATGCCAGTGTTCACAACCCACCAACTTTCAGAGAATGCCGTTTCTCACCTGCATGACTGCAGTTGAGCTCAGGGGCAGGAGGGCAAAGCTGTATCTGAGCTGCTCCCACCTGCCACACCATCGTCCAGTACACGTCCACCTGCAGAGACAGCATGAACCGACGGCATCGCTGAGCCGGCCTGCTGGGGCAGCTGGCCAAGTGGGCCTGTCCCTCCGCACCCTGATCTGCCCTGTCAGGCGGCTCTGCCAGCTTCCACCTCCAGTCGTAAAGTGCGACAACCAATGCGTCCTCTTGCTCAATGAAAGGATCACTTTGCTGAAACTGCACTGAAAAAGATATTGGAACCTTTTTAAAGTTTATCTTTTAATTGTTTAAAGTAAATTCAAAACTTCATGACCTTTCCAGTGATACTGTCAACACCATGGTCAAAAGTCAATGAGTAGGGGCTTCCCTGGTGACACAGTGGTTGAGAGTCCGCCTGCCGATGCAGGGGACACGGGTTCGTGCCCTGGTCCGGGAAGATCCCACGTGCCACGGAGTGGCTGGGCCCGTGAGCCATGGCCGCTGAGCCTGCGCGTCCGGAGCCTGTGCTCCACAACAGGAGGGGCCACAGCAGTGAGAGGGCAAAGTACCGCAAAAAAAAAAAAAAAAAAAACCCACTCTGAGCACTGAGCCACAAGGAGAACAGCTCAGATGTGTGATCGGAATGGAAAGCGGACGGAGAAGTGCAAAGTATTGCTGTGACTAAACCATGACATTTCTCCTTCCCTTTATTATTATTAATAAACTACCGGAAAGGATTAAGCTGTCTTGCAGAACAGGTATAAATAGATTAAAATCAGGAGCCTGTAATAAAATGGAGCCAGGAAGGCTGCTTCTGCAATCTCAAGGAATTCCTTTGAGAATCCTCTACCCATACTGCTGGTGGCATCTGATTCACTTGGCTGCTGGGTTCTACTGCCAGTTGCCTCGCACAGCCTCACAGCCTCACAGCCTGGGCCTTTCCTGTTCCAGGCCCTTTGCTCCCCACAGGTGACCCTCCTTCTCCTTCACTGTTGACGGGAACTGGCCTGAGCTTTCCAGCCCTGCCCTCCTCTCACACTGCCAAGACTAACCCTCCACCGTGTCCTTGACCTTATGTTCCCTCCTCCTCGGGTACCCCCCATCATAAAGCTCCCCCCTGCCCTCCTCAGCCTCGGCCTCTCTTCAGACAGGCACAAACACACCCTAGAAAGCACCCACTCACATCAGAGATTTCCGGGAGTTCTGGCCCCATATTTCTCACTCTGTTGCCAGTGTTCTTGAAAGAATTCTTTATTTATTTACTAAATATTTATTGCGTTCCTCTTACTCTGGTGGCAAACATCATGCTGGATGTTAGAGAGAAAACAGAGTAAAGACACGGTCCCTCCTTCTAGTAGAGGAAATAAGGACCCTCCCCAGAGGAAAGTAGAGCAGTAGTAGACTGCCCCTCATGATGAGTGCTGACAGGAAACGAGCAGGACAGAGAGAGGCCAGAGGCCGCCTGTGGACAGTGGGCAGGGTAGGCCTCTCTGGGGACAGAGTGTTTTGGATAACACCTGAAGGATGAGGAGCCCCAGGGAGACTGGGGGCTGAGGGAGCAGAGCGTGCAAAGGCCCTGTGGCAGGATAGCCTGGCCCGTTGGAGGAGCTGAAAGGACACTGTAGTTAAAGTGCAGTGAGCAAGGGGGGACCAGGGGGACGTTGGAGACTTGGGCAGAGACCAGGTCACAAGGTCCGTAGCTAGGAGCTTAGAATTTATTCTGAATTTGGTGAATAGCCATTGAAGGGTTTTTAGAGAGGAGTAAGAAAATAATAGCCCTTGCAGGTGTGCAGAGAAGGAAGTGAGAGTGGCTAGAGCAAAAGCAGGAGGAGCAACTGAGAGACGGCGGCTTATGATGCGCATGAGTCAGGACACGGGGGCAGCGTCGGTGCACGGCGATGAGCGTGCAGACAGGTGTGGTGTATACACGGCGGCACTACTCAGCCATGAAGACGAGGAAACCCTGTTGTCTGCGACCACGTGCATGGACCTTGAGCGTTAAGTGAAACAAGGCAGACAAAGACAGACACTGTGTGATCTCACTTATATGTGGAAACTTACCAAAAAAAAACACGGAAAGAGATGACATTTGTGGTTACGAGAGGGGCAGGGGGTGGAGGAAGGTGGTCAAAAGGCACCAACTTCCAGTTCTAAGATAAACTAGTACCAGGGATGTTAGTACCACATGGTGACTGTAGTTGACATTCCCATATGATATACAGGAAAGCTAAGGGAGTAAAGCCTAAAAGTTCTCATCATTCTTTTCTTTCTCTGCATCTCTATGAGATGACGGATGTTCACTAACCCTGTTGTCGTCATTTCACAGTACGTGTCAATCAAACCATCATGCCGCACACCTTAAACAGTGATGTATGTCAACCATTCCTTAATAAAACTGGAATCATTATCATCTAAAAAAAAAAGAGGCTGCTCTAGCAGCCCGGTCTTCGGTGGTGGCCGTGATGACAGAGAGAAGGCAGTGGGATTGGGGAGATCAAAGCAGCGGAACCTGCTGAGGTATTCAGAGAGACACCTGCGGGGAGGGAGCGGTGGCAGTGCCACAAGGCTTCTGACTGAGCAGCACGGTGGACGGTGGGGCTCTCGACCAGGAGGGGGTGTCATTGGGGGAGCGGCGGGTTTAGCATGATACAATGTCCGTTTTAAACATGTTCAGTTTATTTTTTTATTTGTTTCACATCCTTTAATTCACAACACCTGCTTTTATTTTATTTTACTTTATTTAGTTTTTTGGCCGTGCAGCATGAGGGATCCTAGTTCCCCGACCAGGGATCCAGCCCGCGCCCCCTGCAGCAGAAGCATGGAGTCTTAACTGCTGGGCCACCAGGGAAGTCCCTAGACATGTTCAATTTAAATGACTGTGCAGCATCCCAACAGAATACCTGCTGAGGATGTGTGAATCCAAAGCTCAAAAGAGTGGCCTGGCCTGGAGGTAGAAACTCAGTTTGTTCAGCATAAAAATGGTATTTATACCCATGAGAGCATTTCACGTCGCTGGGGAAGAGAGAGAAAGGAGGGGAGAGGGGGAAAGGAAAATTACAGAAGAATAGAATTTTTTTATAAAGTTATTTATTTCATTTACTTATTTTGGGCTGCGTTGGGTCTTCGTTGCGGTGCGCGGGCTTCTCATTGCGGTGGCTTCTCTTGTTGCGGAGCACAGGCTCTAGGTGCACGGGCTGCAGTACTTGCAGCAGCACGTGGGCTTCAGTAGTTGTGGCACACGGTCTCAGTAGTTGTGGCTCGTGGGCTCTAGAGTGCAGGCTCAGTAGTTGCGGTGCACGGGCTTAGTTGCTCCGCGGCAGGTGGGATCTTCCCGGACCAGGGCTCGAACCCATGTCCCCTGCATCGGCAGACGGATTCTCAACCACTGCGCCACCAGGGAAGTCTTGAGAAGAACAGAATTTTTAAAAGAGAAAAAGACCCAAAAGCAAAGCTTAAGAATCCAGTATTTGGAGGTGGGCTGGGGTAGGAGGAGCCACGTAAAAGGAGCCGCCGAAGATGTAAAAGGAGAAGCACAGAAGCGAGGAGAGAGGAGAGGGGCTAGGGAGCGGTGGCCAGCTGAGCCGAGCGCTTCCGGAGGGTCTCCATCACAGAGTGCCTCGTCTTCCACCATTTCTGCCTCTCAACTTATTGGCCCTCCTTCAGAGCCCGGGGAGGACAACCTGCCCCAAACCGCTGCTGTTAGAAATCACCAGTGACCCCTGTCTCTGTGTCCACATCTTTTCTCAGTCATTCTCCTTGTTTTCCCTAAGCCTGTGGCATCAGGGCTCACCTGGTCCTCTGTGAAACTCTCTTCATTGAGTTTCCGTTTCTATAACCCATTCCTAGTCCTCCTACTTTTGAAAAACTGTCTTGTCCTCTGACTTTCCTTTCCCCTCCATCCCTTACATGCCTGTGTCTCCTGAGGAGGTGCCCTTGGCCCCTCATTTCTTCACAGAGCTTAAAGAGTCACTCGGTTTCCTATTCCAAAACCCACATTTCATGCCAACCTCAATCTCTCTCAAGACTCAAGCTCTCCTTCTTAATTCGTTGCTCAGACATTTCTAGATCAGCATCATACTGATAGTTTAAAAACCCTCATTTGAAAGCCACTCTTCTTTGCTCCAAACCCTCCTCTTGCTCATTATCATACTTCTATTTATGGGGCAATCATCTTCCCAGGTGAAACTTTCAAGTCATGTAGATTTCGTCTTTCCCTTCCTCTCAGACGCGCTTCTTTTGAACTTCCTCAGCTCATCTCTTTACTCTCCACCCGGTACTGTCCCATTCCCGCTGTTCTGGTTCAGTTGCCCCATCATTCTGCCACATCAGGCAGAACCTCGTTGGTCCTGGAGCGGAGCCAGGGCTTTGTTCTAAGGCACATGGGCAGCCCCTGGGGCACTTGACCATCGGGGAGACATGACCCAGGGATCATTTTTCAAAGACACTCCCTGGTCCAGCTTCAGCGTAGCTGGTTAGCCTCCTCTTCAGACCCACCGTGCTCCGGCCCAACTGAATACACGTTCCAGAACCCACCCTGTTTATTTCACTGCTGTGCAGCTGGTCACCTGTTTCCCCTCCCTAGATCACTCTATCATTTCTGCCTCTCAAAATATTAGCCCTCCTTCAAAGCCTGGGTATGATGACATCTTCCCAACAAAGCTGTTTCAACACCCCAAGCTGGTAATAATCTCTTTGAATTTGAGCAGCAAATTATTTTGTGCATTCATCCTAATACCTGTCTTGCCCTATTTTGCCTTTTAATGATTTGTGTGTTACATATCTCCCCTCTTACGCCATAAATATCTCAGGACAGGAACTACGTACCTCTCATTTTTGTTCCACTACAAATCAAAACACATACCTTGCACACACCAGACCTTCAGGAAATGCCCGCCACAGAAATAAATGGGCAGCCTGAAGTAACATAAACTATTGTTTTGTGTGCTGATCCAGTCCTGAATCCATAGTGCTACCATTTCTGTATTACTGATGGTTATCCACTTACTATATAATATAGCCTTTCTTTAAATGCACTTAGAAAAGATGGAAAATTGTGTTATAAGGGAGGAACAAGTATGTAGTTTATTCCCTTCCTTAAACAAAGAGAAGTTCTGTTATGCGTCATGGAAACTTAAAGCACAGTAATAAAATGCACCAACCAGACTGGTTGAATGCTGATTTAGTGGAAACATTGCTTTGCCTCCTGTTCATGGGTCCTGACTTTCCTCTCAAGTACTTAAGCTGCACGTCCTATTTATTTTGTTTTTAGATAACATTGACCACAATCGGCTATGGAGACAAAACCCCCCTGACCTGGCTGGGAAGGCTGCTCTCTGCAGGCTTTGCACTCCTGGGCATTTCTTTCTTTGCACTTCCTGCTGTGAGTATCTTTGCAAAAATTAAGCACTTTCAGTTGGATCTGGGAGGTTTATTAGCACGAGCTTTCACAAAATGGTATGCCCTAGAACATAGCTATATCATTGACTAATATCATTTTTCTGATGTAATGTTGACTTTTCTACATGTATCTAGTTGGATAATTGACAAAATACGGTCTTCCCTTGGAGTCGCTTAACTCGAGAGTCTTATACCAGCTGAGGCTTTAGGACCAAATGATAATTCAGGCAACACCACCTCTCAGTCAACAGGCTGCTAATACATTGAAAATATGTGTAAAGATTTAAAGATATCCTCCTCTTAAACTGATGGCTCCCATTAGGTGCATAAGGCGTGCACTCCTGAAGAGATGCATGTGCCCACGTGGAGTATCTACCTCTCAGGTCCACCTGAGTGAAAAGCATACAAATTTAAAGGGTTTTTATTAATGTGTCAGATGATTTATTCCTTGTGTCATCATTGATTTTTGCTAACACCCAGTTTCTTATCAGAATGAAGAACACACTTCCCTTCTCTTAAGCTTCTGATTATTTTCTCCGTACTGGATGAAGCCTTCCTTTCTGATTGTTTTATCCTCTTGTGTCTTCAAAGGCACTTGGTCAGAGTATTACCACTTGCCCCCCTCCCCAAGATCTCACCTTTGGCTTCCCCTTATTGGAGAGGAGCCAACAAGCAGGACTGTGAGAGCTGTGGCCGCCGTCCCGCTTAGGGAACAGCAGCCTCGGTCTTGCCCCAGACACAGGCTGGCTCATGTCACAGCCTGTGCTGCAGAGACCCCAGGGCAGCCCTCCCAGGAGCCAAGGGGGTGGGGCCTTCAGCACCACAGCCTGTAGCTGCCGGGGCACCCCCTCTGCCTGGGACCCCTTGTCCTTCCTGTGGCCAGAGCTCAGCTCCAGCCTGACCAGCTGGTTGCACCCCGGACCATCCAAGGTCAGAGAATGGTCCCAAGAGACCACGCGAGAGCACGGGCATCAGACCCCACTTTGAATCCGGGTTTGTCATGTGCTGCCCACGTGTGACTGTGTTGGTTTGCTAGGGCTGCTGTAACAAGGCATCACGGAGTAGTTGGCTTGACTTAAACAACAGAACTTTATTGTCTCATAGTTCTGGAGGCTGGAAGTCCAGGATCACGGAGCTGGCAGGGCCGGTTCTTCCTGAGGGCTGCAAGGGAGGATGTGGCCAGGCCTCTTCCAGGGCTCGTAGACGGCAGTCTGAGCACTGTGTCTTCACATCATGTTCCCTCTGCCCATGTCTGTGTCTAGGTTTCCTCTTAATAGGACACCAGGGGGGCTCCCCTGGTAGCTCAGGAGTTAAGAATCCGCCTGCCAGTGCAGGGAACACAGGTTCGAGCCCCGGTCCGGGAAGATCCCACATGCAGCAGAGCGGCTAGGCCTGTGAGCCATGGCCGCTGAGCCTGCGCGTCCGGAGCCTGTGCTCCGCAATGGGAGAGGCCACAACAGTGAGAGGCCCGCGTACCGCAAAAAAAAAAAAAAAAAAAAAAAAAAGGACACCAGGGAGGCTCCCCTGGTGGCTCAGGAGTTAAGAATCCACCTGCCAGTGCAGGGAACACAGGTTCGAGCCCTGGTCCGAGAAGATCCCACATGCCATGGGGCAACTAAGCCTGTGCGCCGCAACTACTGAGCCCACGTGCCACTACCACTGAAGCCTAAAGCCCGTGCCCTGCAACAAGAGAAGCCACCACAATGAGAAGCCCGCGCACCACAAGGAAGAGCAGCCCCCACTCACCACAACTAGAGAAAGCCCAAGTGCAGCAAGGAAGACCCAACGCAGCCGAAAATAAACTAATTAATTAATTAATTATTTTTTTAAAAAGCACACCAGACATATTAGGATAGGGCCACCCTAATGAGCTCACTATAACTTGATCACCTTCGTAAAGACCTTTTCTCCAAATAAGGTCACATCTGAGGTCCTGGTCATTAGGACTACAACCTATGAATTTTGGACACAAGTCAGCCCGTAAGAGAAACCCTGAGTACATTTCTTTATCAATGTCAGGTAGGAAAAATGATCACACCCAGAGAAAACCTGTTAAGACCAATGACGTAAGTCAGGTGCTTGTCACAATGAAAATTTTCATGATGTGTGTGTTTCCTGCTGTGACAAAATGAAGCAGAGTCCAGAGTCAGCTGAATCTGGCAACCTCAGCAGTTCAGACCAGAATTCAATTCTCTGCCCAGCAATTCAGTGGGCAGAGACCCACTCAATAACCAGATTCCCTACAGGAAGATACCTTTAGAAACAGTAAAATGTAGTGTTGCACTCTTTTCCCAAAATAATGGCACAAAAGATCTGCCTCTGTTGTGTTTATACTTATCCTGAGGCCACACGTATAACAACCCGTGTGATCCCTCGAAGAACTACAAGCAGGGAAGGAGGCCCCCTCTGGACTGTCCCCCTGGGCACCCGTGTATGTGCCGTCCTCCCAGGAGAGCCTCGAGGCTCGTTCATAACCTTTGGTTAATTTAGAGAAAAGTCTGGTAAACTGAACTCTGTGGTTTCATACCTCTGAGGCTTATAGACAGCAATGTAGAAGTACGGTGATAGAACACACATTAGACCAGGAAGAGGTAACAGCAAGGGAGGGAAAAGAAAAGGGTAAGAAGTGAGCAGACATAAGTGTTCAAAGGGGTAAAGACCTGGGCCACTTGGCCTGAAGGTCAGCCCACCTCCGGGAGCTGGTGCTCCCGCCCAGGGAGGTGCCCTGACTCCATCCTGAGACCACGGACCATCACAGGAGGTTCAACTGTGTGGCTGTTAGGTTAAGGGTCAGAGACTAAGTGGTCATTCTTGTAAAGGTTTCCCAATAAAGTGATTACAATTTTATATGCAAATTAAATTAACACATGTTGGAGATCTGAACATCTTGCTTGCATAGACCACGCCCTAACAGCGCCAAGCAAAGTAGACTTCACCGTGGATCTTTTCACTGCAGCCTCTCGTTAGGGTCTTACTTACACTGAGTTCTTACTTGAATGAAAGACTCAGTGGCTCCCGCATACCTCTAAATAACACAAGGTGGCTGGAAATGCCGTTATGTCTTGTGCACCCGATGGGCTGGCAGGGTGTCGGATTGAAATTAGGAGAACACGTTGGCATTTTGCTGAGAAAAGTCAGAGGTGGATTGTGGCCCATCCCTGTTTGAGGTCCTTCTACCCAGGAGACCGAGGACCAAGAAAGAGAAGCTCCTTTCCCCATCTTTCCCTCAAAGCAGAAGGACTCTCCCACACATCACAGAGTCACACAGACCACCAACTCCACCAGGGGTCCCCTTCCTGGAGACCCCTGCCCAGCCTCGCCCTGCGGGGCAGGACTTTCTCCACCTGCGGAAGCCCCTTACCTCCTGCTGAGAGGATAGGATCTTTCTGTCTAGCCTGTTCGCCAGGTGCAGGACTGGGGGGTACAGATAGGCTCTTCTAATCTGGAAGGGAGTATATTTTAATTATAATTAAACAAGGGATAAATATTTTAAACACTGACCAATACATGTTTCCTTTTTATTTGGTGTTTATGTAGCACTTCTAAAACTTAAAACCTCAAAATTTAAGTTATCCGATCTTAGGAAATGAATTAAGACAAAAATCAGTTTCTGAGACTTTGTATCTATCGGTATGGATACTGGAAGGAATAGCATGCAAGTTATATTTACATGTATATACTTACGTAACTTACAGGATATATATGTAACATCACAGGCTTTATTTTACCAGCCTTGTGTTTCTGTTTCTGAGCTGGGGACGGAGGGAGGTGCGGCAGGATTGGACAGCAGCCGTAAGAAGACGCTGAGCAGAGCTGGTGCGGTGACTGCTGTAATGGGCAGTCTGGCTCAGGAGACATGCAGCCGACATTTGCCATCTACTGGCGAATGTTTCTAAGCACTGCCAACGTGATTTTCACCACATTTTAGTTTGTTTGGCAGGTGCTAAGTCTGTGCTATGCAGGGCCTGGCCTGTCTTCATTTTCCAAAAGGGATCTAACTCTGAACTTCATATTTACATAATGAATGCTCAAAAATGGCAGCTATTGCTGCTAATTCAATGCCTACAAAATCTAAATTATGCTTCCTATGAGTGGATTATACACATCTACGCATATCATATGAATACATAATATACATAATATAAATATATGCTATTAATTCTGCTGTTTCATAGTCTCTTACATGTTTAAACTTCACGAAAAATGACATTAAAAGGAAAATACTTAATTTTTTCCTTAATGCTTTAAGGAGCAGCAAGAAATTTAGGAGTTATACGTAACTAAGTGTTGATTTGGATTTGCAAACAGAAGGCCGTTTTTATAACCTCTAAATGGAGGGAAATGTTGTTTAAATCTACAGATAAGATCCTACAGACCAGGTTTTCATAGAGCTTGGCATGTTCAGTCGCAGCCTGCACGCGGTGAGGACCTCAGGCTGCACAGCACAGTCAGTGAGGGAGTGAGCTGGGACAGACCTCAGACGCCGTTCCTCATCCCGCGGTGCAGCCACTCGTCCTGACCGATGGGGGAGTCGGTCACTGCTCGTTAAAAACAAGACTGTCATCATATAACTGCATTTTAAACAGAATTGTGTTATTTATTATCTGGTCATTGTCCCAGAGGTAACTCAGAATTGTGGAATCTCAGGATGAGAAGGAAGGTTAAAGGTTACCTAGAGCCCAAAAATGTCCTCGCCAAGTTTTCATCCACTGAGACCTAACATCTCCAAGGACTAGACCCATCACCCCCTCGAGCAGCCTGTACTATCTTTGAGTGACTTCAAACATGTGAAGAAAAGAAAAATCGGCGGTCCTTACCTGTGGCAAATACTGACTTAGAGCTTATAAAATGCCCGGCTGTGACCTAAGGGTTAGACTCCTTGAAGTTTAATAAGAAGCTAATAATTTATAGCTAGCAACTAAAATCCCAGACTTGAAAGCAGAGGGGCTCCGCGTCCCACACCAGTAAAGTGGAGGCTTAGAGACAAAGCCCAGAGACTGAACTGAGCAAACTCCAAAGCCAACCTCAACTCAACTCAAGGCTGAGACGAAGCATCTTGATTCCACAAATTTAGACCAAAGCAAACTGAAAAGAGGGGCCATATCAGAGAGCCGGAAGTTTGGCAGATGAAGACAGCAGAAGGAAGCAAACCAGCAAAAGCTAGCATAAACCCAGAAGGCACTGCTCACCTACCAACCCCCAGATCTGACAGGTGAGCCAGGGACAGGAAGGCAAGCCGCGCGCAGAGTGTGCCGTTAAGACTCAGGTAGACAGGAAGGTGCTTTGCATTGACCTGTGCTCTTGTCTTTACTGGACAGACACGCAAAATGGCAAACCTTCGACATCTCCAAAACTGAGTGTCTGTCTCATCAGGACAACTGTCCTTCGCCGCTGTTACCTTCCTTTGGTAGGTGTAGAATTATAGCATCGCTGAGGATTAACCTTAAACGCTGCCTCCCCCACCATTTCGTGAATGGAATGTATAAAATCAGGTAGCGTCGTCAAAGTGCTGGGAAAGCTCCCACGTCCACATCCGCGAGACAGGAACAGCCCCAAGTTCTAATCCCCCTCTGTCCACCACTGGATAGGACCATTCTCTCTGACTTAGGCGTAAAGAAATGCCACAGAGAAGGCCACGCAAAAACATTTTTTAGATGGTGATTTTTATCTGGAATTGTGGTGACTCCTCCTACCCCATGGGAGACCGTACGGCCTGGTGACTTCCGGAAGGGTAGACATCCTTCTGCTTCCTGCCCAGCTGCTTGCCGTTGGCCGACGTGTTATAGTAGAGGAAATCGTGTTTGTTTTAATGAGTTTAGGGACAGGTTGCATACTGTTCACCTTTTCACAGACTCTTCTTAGAGGGTTTTTTTAAATGCTTGTATTGTTTAACGGTGTTTGGGGGAAAAAAGTTTTCAGCGCTATTTCCGTATTTTGTTGCAGGGCATTCTTGGCTCAGGTTTTGCATTAAAAGTACAAGAACAGCACCGCCAGAAGCACTTTGAGAAAAGAAGGAACCCAGCTGCCAGCCTCATCCAGGTAAACGTCAGTGTGCCGGGAAGACAGCAATGCCTGTTTCTGCAGGCGCTGGGTCATGGGCCAGTCCCACTGTGCCCTTGCTTAGGGGGGCTGCTCTTTGGTTTTGTTTTTCAAAGCGAAGCTGGAACTTAATGTACAGTCTTAGATTTGGTCAAGTGCTCCCCACTCCCAAACAGAAAAAAATGCTATGTATTTTCAGCCAGCGGTCCACACTCTGTTCGGATTAAGTAACGGCAGCAGCAGAGCCATGCGGGGGTCAGCAGTCGCGTTGCTCCTGGGATGACCTAGTGTGTGTCATGCATTGCTTGGTGAAAGATCACTGCTCATTCAGTGATGGAGCAGGACGCCGCATCGGTGCCCGCCTTGCAGTTCCCTTCTGCTGCCCGATGTGTGCCACCATTCTGAGGAACAACGTATTTGTTTAGAATGTCAGGGTTTAGTACTTGTGGAATCACTTTTAATGCCACCTAGAGCAATAACTGGAAATTCTTATTTTAAGAGCTGGAATTATGGAATACATCGATGTTTGAGCGTATGAAGTAGTAAGCATATTATTTGAAGCCAACTCATAATACACAGGTTGTTCAGCATTTAATCTTCGTTTCAGTAACTCCGGATTTGCTTCAGCAGTAAAAGGAACGCTTCTCCTTTTGTCATCCGTACCTTTGGGGTGTAGAGCCACCCTAGACACAGTCTAAGAATCACAAAATATGTTTTCCTCTAGATCCATGCTGTGAGCTCGTATTTAATTATAGACAAGGTGATTATGTAATATCCCTCCATGCCAGGCAGCGGATGCCCCAGACCTGCAGAACCAGAGGGCTCAGGGCGGTGACTGAGGTTCCTGCTGCAGTAGCAGGCCCGTTGTTCCCACGCACCTTGCAGGTTCCAGTCGGGAGTGGACGGCAGCAACCATGACACAACCCCAACTCCGCAGCCTCTGCCTGTGGCCACAGGGTGGGGGAGGCGGGGAGGGGCTACGTCAGGAAGGAGACCCCTTTGTATCTGTGACTAAGTGAGGGTGTTAGTGTTTAGAGCAAACTGTTCTGTGACTCCTGACCATTGCGCGTGACATGTAATGCACGCCACCGAGAGGCTCTTGTTTTAAAATTTCCGGGCTTTAAAGGGGTGCCAAGGATAAAGTAAACTTTGTTTTCCTGAAGGAAAGGCCCCTGAGTCGTAGGAGTTTAAGATCTGAGGCCGAATGACAGGGCCATGATGAAAAGGGATGTCATGCACACCGGGGTGCACACAAAATGCCCCAACAGAGAGCCTCCACCTTTTAGCACTTCTTAACTGCTTATGGGGTGTCCCCACACTTCTAAGGCATTTTTCTCCTTGCTATTTTTATCTTTCAGTTGCTCTTTAACGTATTCATCTTTCAGTTCTGGAAGAATGCTTTCCAGCCTGTGAATGCAGAGCTACTCCCTGGGTTCCTTGCATCCATTCGGGCAGCAAGCCCTGTCCACACAGGGAACCAGT
The DNA here is from genome assembly GCF_964165515.1 of Mesoplodon bidens. Taxonomy (NCBI): domain Eukaryota; kingdom Metazoa; phylum Chordata; class Mammalia; order Artiodactyla; family Ziphiidae; genus Mesoplodon; species Mesoplodon bidens. Next base: position 11,604,376 of record NC_138168.1, on the reverse strand, counting down.
GGTACACCTGACACATACCTAGGCTGTCTGCTCTCAGGAGCGTGGCCGTGCTATTGGCATCGATAAAGTTCAGACTTATTTAATATCCTCACGAAATTATTTACTAGCTTTTTGTATTGTATGTTTTCTCAATCAGCACGTACTCGAAGTACAACCACTTCTGTGTACAGATCCTTGATACTTCTGGGTATAAAAGGGGACTGCATTAAAAAAATCTTAGACCATCGGCCATCCTGTTGGAAAGTGAGCCCTTTGAGGAATTTCTGAGGCGTGGATCCCTTGTGATGACACAGAGCTTCCAGCTCTGCTGCCCAAAACAGTTGCCAAGAGCTGCAGGTGGCTGTTTACGTTTAGAAATTCAGTTCCTGGGAGGCACCAGCCACGTCTCAGGTGTTCAGTAGCCATACATGGCTACTGGCTATCATACTGCACAAGACAGATACAGAGAATAATAGGAGAGACTTTCTGATCTATCTCATCATTATTAACTACCAAATTGTGCAAAAAATAAAAATTTCCAATTGAACGTGAAAACAGTTTACCATTCCTCCAGACAATCTTTGGACTGGAGGCATTTATACCAACAGGCTTTGGCCAACAGCCAAAGCAAGACAAGGCTTTCCTCTGAGGTCAGCCGTAAAAAGTGAAGAGGCTGATTGCCAAGTTTACTTAAAGATCTAGATTTTTATTTTATGGAACTGAGTTATGTAATATATATTGTGATCAATAATTGAACTTGTGCCAAGGTAGGTAACTGCGGAGTGAAATCATTAATTTTTTTTTTACTTAAAGCTCTAACTTGTGTGTTGTTCTGAACAAAAAAGAATATAAAATGAAAGGCTTGAAATGTTCAAGAATACCTTTAAATCTAATCATAGTTTCATTAATTACCAATTTAAAAAGTGATTGTTCCTCTGTCCAAATGTAATTTATTAGACATAAGAATAATGATATAATTATTAAATGTATTCTTTGTTTTTCCTTGCTGTAACCCATGGCCAGAAGTCAGGGCTTTAAGCTTTAGATTATAGATTGTAGATGTTTATTTTAAGGATGCTTTAGATTAAACAACAAGCCTCGTTTGCTGATCCGTGCATTTTCTTACCCAATAAAACTGCCTTGGTTTGCTGATCACACAAAGCGTCAAGACCAAGACCAGTCTCGTTTGTTTGGAGCCAGAGCCGCTGTCTTTGTAAAGGGCACTGGAGATGCCCAGATTGCTTTGCCGTTCAATCGGTGAGACAACTAAATTAACCAGCATTTCAGGGTTTTAGGGAAAAGTTTGAAACCCCAGCAGCTTGCAGTAAACTCAGTTGTGTCAACATCTTTGCATGATTCATTTAAATTAACTTTTCCTTTCAAGCGGAGCAGTCTAGGAAAAGAAAGCAGTCCTCAGTAACGTTTTGAATACGTGCCCCAATGTCACCACTTTTATTAATAATGCCTAAGACTTGCGAAGTGCTTCTATTCACAAGTGTGCAAAGTGTTTCTGCTACATTATGTCACTTGGTCCCCAGGACAAGCCTAAGGACTTGGCAAGAGGTAGGACTCAGGTCCCTGGTGTCAGAATCTGAATCCAGCACTCGAAGCCTCATGTATACATCACTGAAACCTGTGGATTAGCATTTCAAGATCCTTCAGAAGTTCTGTGTGAGTGGTTTCCTTCTAGAGAGGTTGGTCCAGTTCAGGATGGAGCCAAGGTGCTTTATTGGAAACAGAAACGGGAATTAAGTACAAGTTTGTGAAATGAATGCTGACAGGTGGGCTTATTTTCCTGAGGGAAGAAAGTAGAAGATGCTGCTCTGGGGAAATTAGTTGGCCCCAAAGAAAAACAAATTATGTATTGAAACTTCAGCTTCCTCTAGTGAAAGAACTGAGCCTTCCAAAGTGAGACCACTAAAATAAACTCAAGCCACATATACAGAGCTTATACAGCCTTTGTAATAATGCTTTAATCATGAATAAGGACAGATTCAGAAAAAAAATTCCTAGATGTGGAAAACATGAGAGCAGAAAAAGAAGAAAACAGAAAAGGAGATAAAACTGTGAAAATCTCCCCAAAAATAGAATAAAAAGACCGAGATGGAAAATAAAAAACAGTAGGAAAATTGGATGACACTTCCAGGAGATCAAATATTCAGCCAACAGAAGTACCTCAAAAAGAATACAGGGAAACTAAATGTGGAATTTTATCAAATAAATATTCTATTCTGGTTCCCCAAAAATGAGGGGCAGGAGGGGCCACAGTAAAAGGCCCCCCAAGGACCCAGCACTGTGAACAAAAAGCTTCACACTGAGGATGCCCTTGTGAAATATGAGAACTCCTGCAAGAAAGGGGATCCTAAATGCTTTCTGAGCAGAACATACCCAAAGGGTCCAGAATCTGGATTGCATGGATTTCTCATTAGTAACCTTAGAATTAGAAGACAGTGGAACAATACTTTCAAAATTATGGAGGAAAATTATCTCCAATCTAGAATTCTATATTCAGCCAAATTATCCATGGGGTATGGGAGTAACATGAAGACTCTTCCAGATATGCAAAACCTCAAAACTTTACCTACCATTTACCCTTACTCAAGAAGCTAATATCACATCTTCTTTATCAGTTCATCTACCGATGGGCACTTGGCTTGCTTCCGTATCTTGGCTGTTGTGAATCATGCTGCAGTGGACATGGGGGTGCAGATATCTTGTTTTCATTTCCTTTGGATATATACCCAGAAGTGGGACTGCTGGATTATATGGCTGTCCTATTTGTAATTTTCTGAGGAGCCTCCGTACTGTTTTCCTTTGCAGTATATATACACAATGGAATATTATTCAACCACGAGAAAGAAGGGAATCCTGCTATTTGCAACACACGGATGGACCTAGTTATTATGCAGAGTGAGAGAACCAGACAGAGACAGACAACTACTGCATGGTCTCACTTATATGTAGAATCTAAAAAACTTTTTTAAGTCAACCTCCTAGAAAGAGAAGCAAAAAGTGGTTTCCAGGAGCTGGAAGGTGGGGGAAATAGGGTAAAAGGGTACAAACTTTCACGATGAGATGAATATGCCCTGAGGCTGTAATGTGAACCATGGTGACTATAGTTGATAACAGTGTTGTATAATTGAAATCTGCTAAGACTGTAGAACTTAAATGTGCTCACACCAAGAAGAGATATATGTATGTGTATAACTGAATCACTTTGCTGTACACCTGACACTATCACAACATTGTTAATCAACTATACTCCAATATAGCAATAAAATAAAAAGTCTTTAAAAATGCATTTCAAAAAAAACCCCAAAACTAACAAGCAAAATGTTCTCACACCAAAAAACAAACAAGCAAATAAATACGTGAGGTGATGGATGTGTTAATTACCTAGATGGGGGAAACCCTTTCATAATGTGTACATATATTAAATCACCATGATGTAAGCTTAGAAGATCTCACAACTGTATATAGGTCAGTTATACCTCAATAAAGCTGAAATGGGAAAAAAAGGAAAAGAAAAAGAAAAACAGGAGAAGCTACTTGGGTAGAATTAATCCTCCAAAACAAGGAGATGAACCCAGAAAGGAAGGAGACGTGGTGTTCCGGGAACAAGAGATCCCACCCAGGGAGGAGTGAGGGGACCTCTAGGCTGTTGCTGAGGGGCAGTCCCAGGGCCAGAGATGCAGGGCCGGAGAGCAGAGAGCCGGAGGGAGGTCGGCAAGGAGACACAGCTTTCGTGATGTATCTGACAAGTGGAATTTTAGAGTTCTGTTGAAGAGTTCAGGCATGTTTTCCTCCTAGGTGCATAAAGGCAAATCAAGAAATTAAAATAGGGCAATACTAGCTCCAAGAGAAACCAAAATAAATTACACGGGAAAGAAAAAAGTAGTCAATGGTCCATCACATTGCTGAGCTGGGAACAGTAGTTACGGGGTCAAAGCAACGCAAACACTAAGTAGTGTTCACTAACTAAACACTTAACGAAAAGTTAACTAAAATTAACTAAAAACTGTTGGTAGGGTGAGATCAGGGGAAGGTGTGTACATGGCTATGTCACTATCTTCCATGGTAAGAAAATATAAAACCTCAAAGAAATATGAGAACAATCCTTAAAAATAAGGATTCTTAAAATTAGAAACAGAAGCTATACAAGTTGAAGGGGTTGCCACTAAGGAACAAAAATGAGTGAGAAGTAAAGTGGGGAAAGCGATATTACTGGTTTTCACCCTAAATCTTTTCATTCTCCGGCTTCTAAAATTCTATACCTTGAAAAAAATCATTCCATGTTGATTATACCTTTGGATGCTCAGCTGGAATTAAGGTTTCCAGAAAGGGTCAAATGCGCCATAGCTGTAATGCTCCAGACAATGCAGACTAAATACTCCCTGAAACGTAACTATACTGACATTGCGCTTATAGCTCTGGACCAAAGTGTGAACTTGTTTGGCTACCTTGAGCACCAGGGTCGCAGAGTAAATGGTGAATTTGGCTTTCGTGTTGCTTTGTGGTGACTTTTCCTTGGGAGTGTGTGTGCCATGTAAATTAAATCCCTCTGGGCACTTTCTCTTGCCAACCACTGTGTGATTTTAGCTTCAAGTAGAGGAACGCTGGCTCCTCGATCACATGCTTGTGGCCTTGGGTTCAGCTTCCAGAAGCTGAGGGAGAGCTGAGGCCAGGACAGTGTGATTAGAGGGTGAGAATAATAGGTACCCGCTCCACTGCCACTGGACTGCGGACTGGTATCAGCCCCGAGGGAGATGCCACTTGCCCTCTGTTCCTAATGAAGGGAATAAGAGCTTAGCTGTTGAGATCAACTTGATAGAAAAAGAGCAAGAAGCCAGATCTCACTGTTAAGAAAATTTTCAGTTTTCTAAGCGTGGCCACTTTGGCCCCCAGTTCTTTATAACTTTGGCAGGTAATGTCTTGGTCCCACTTTTTGTCATATTGTTGTTTGGGATTTTTTTCCACTGATATCTAGTAATGCCCAGGCCTGCTGTGTGCTTCTCACTTTTACGTGAGTCCTGCTCCCACTGCATCCAAGTCCACATATATCTGATGCCTTCTATTAAAGTTGTTTAATTAAAGCAGCCCTGGCGGGGCTCTGGCCTTCACTACAGAAGACGCTGCAATCATAAACCCATGTGTCTTTATTGATGCCTCTGAGTCACTCTGTAGATTGTGAGTGTAACTAACATTTCAGGATGATACAATGACGACTGCTTTGTTCTCTTGGCATCTTGTAAGATACCAAGATGCTTAGCATAGTTCTCAGGGATTTGTAGTTTCAGCCAACATGAGCCATGGGATGAAGGCTCCAGGCAAGGAAGCTGGCTTCAATTATTTAAACCGTCCTTAATAATATACAACCCCTCAGGTCCTACCATATATCTTCCGAGTTTTTTATATCACTTCTTGAACATCTTAGGTGCGTAGGGAATGCAGCACAGACCCTAGAAAACTGCGCTGCCGTTGTCACCAGCAGCCGGAGAAAGAAGCAGATGGTGGTCAGGACCCCATGCACCCTCGCTCCACTTCTGCCCCTGGGGGAGCTGCCCCGCCGCCTTCTAACTGCAGGGATTGGTTTCCCTGCTTTTGTCCTTTATGGAAGTGGAGTCACACCACGGCGACTCTTTTGTGTCTTGTTCCTCTCACACAGCAGTATTCATGTACAGTCCATCCGCACTGTTGGGTGTGGTCACAGTGGACTGTCCCTGTGTGCTGCTCCACTGTGCCAGCGGTCCACGGCTCACCCATGTCTGGGCCTGCTGACGGCTGCTTGAGCATTTCCAACTGTGGTTCATTAAGAGTACTGCTGTTTAGACACAGAAAGCAAACCTATGGTTACCAAAGGGGAAAGGCAAGAGGGAGGGATAAATTAGGAGTTTGGGATTAACAGGTACACACGACTATATATAAAATAACCAACAAGGACCTACTGTAGAGCACAGGGAACTCTACTCAGTACTCTGTAATGGCCTATAGGGGAAAAGAATCTGAAGAAGAATAGATATATGTATATGTATAACGAAATCACTTTGCTGTACACCTGAAACGAACACAACATTGTAAATCAACTAGACTCCAGTATTAAAAAAAAAAAAAAAAAAGGGTAGTGCTGTTTAGACTCACAGATGGAGAGAACTACTTAGTGGTTACCAGTGGGGAGAGGGAAGAGGGAGGGGCAGGATAGGGATCAGGGATTAAGAGGTGCAAACTATTATGTATAAAATAAATAAGCTACAAAAATATATTGTACAACATGGGGATTACAGCCAATATTTTATAACTGTAAATGGAGTATAACCTTTAAAAATTGTGAATCACTTTATTGTATACCTGTAACTTATATTGTACACCAACTATACTTCAATAAGTAAACAAATAAGAAAATTCATATTAAGATTTTAAAAAAAGAGTAGTGCTGTTTTGAACATTAGAGTACACATCTTTTGATGAGCTTGTGTAAGCATATTTGTTGAGTCTACATGCAGGAGTGTGTAGCTGTATCGTAGGGTATATATACTTCAGCTTTAATAGATACGGCCAAAGTTTTCCAAATTAGTTGTGTCAACGTTTAACTCTTTTTTCTGCACACACGTATTCAGTGATATTGTCAGGAAAAGGAATATTATTAGGTCACTGTTTTCTTCATTGTAGGTTTCAAAATCATGAGTGATGGTAGGACAGGGGCATGACCTGTTTATGTGAATTAGTCACACAAAATAGCATGTTCTGATTGATGAATTATAATAAAAATGTTCCTCTCAGGAGAGTGGCGTAAACACTTGGTCACTAGAGATGTTTGCAGACCTATTGCAAAGGAAGAGATTCACCAGAATCTCTATGGAAAGTAAGTTCAGGCAACCTCTGAAATGGACAGTTCAGAGGGAAGCTGTTCCAACCACGGTCACCCAGCAGTCAGCAAAGGACCGTGGAAGGGATTCTAAGACCAACAGCCAGGCAACCTGAGGTGATGTCTCACCTCTGCCAGCCTTGTGTTAACCTCTTAATTTATCTGAGCCTTTATTTTCTCTTCTACAAAATAAGGGTCATAAGGGTCTTAATCCACACTCTGTGGGGATTACGTGAAAATACTTTGTATTATATATATATCAGGTATAATTCTATGAAGTACACAGAGCTTGTGTTTCACATCAAAGAGCTCTAAACGTGTTCTTAGACCCCAGCGTTCAATCCTTACGTGCTTTAGGATCATGCTCCTGAGAATACATTTCCCCACCTTGTTTTAGGCCTGCCTTTTATCTCCACCTTCGTGGTTAGCCTTAGAAGTACCCCATGGTTCAACCGCAGGGGATTTCACTACATCGTTAACATGCCCTGGTGGTCATCAGTTTACTAGCTAATTTACTAGTTGCCTTCTGGATTTCCAGGGTCCTCTGCCTGTCTTACAAGTGGTGATTAAGGGCACGCCGTGGCTCCCGGGAGGCACAGTCGGTCACGCTCGGGTAGCTCGCCTCCCACGTCTCTCCCTAACCAATCCCAAAACTCCTCTGTGTTATGCTTTGTGGTACTTCTGCTTCTGATGTGAGTTATCCTGAAAAGCAATTCTATGGATGTGGCGGAGTATATTTCACAGCCAGGCGAAAACACCCAAGCTTCTTCACCCTTCGGACATTTATCAGGGCTGAACATGGCGAGGAAAAGATGCTTAATCTGTGTTAATTTACTAATCTCCCTTTTCCTTGCATTCTCTCTCCTCCTCTCTTTTGTTTTTCTTTCTTATGTCCCTGCGTATGCTGCGTGCAGTGCGTTTGGCGTAGTTATGCAGCTGACGAGAAATCTGTCTCCGTTGCAACCTGGAAGCCGCACCTGAAGGCCTTGCACACCTGCAGCCCCACCAAGTAGGTGTCAGTGCGACAGTCGGGGCTGTGGTCGCGTTTCCTTAAGTTTGTAAAGCAAACCACACACACGCGCGCACACACACACGCACACACGGGTGTCGATTCGGGGCTTGTCTTACTCTCTGTTGCTCTTTGAAAGATTCAAAGCTGTTTGGTAACAACTCAGGTGCAAAACTAAATGGATTCTGTAGCATTCCTCACCATCCACAGACTGGGCTTGAATATGAAAAGAATCTAAACTTTATAGAGATTTATTTTTACTATTTCATGCTTATTTTCTAATATCTCATTTCGTAAAGCCCACCAGAATTCCTAAGGTAAGTGCCTTGGTTCTTGAAAAACAATGACTGTTTAAAACTCCCCCCATCCCCTGACTCCAGGCGGGGCTGCTTGGGGAGCATCACGTCTGCACATTTAAGTCCCTTAAGGTCATTCCTCCTCGGGATCCCCTTACAGGATGGGCCTTGAGCTTCCACTTGCAGATCAAACCAACATCAGCAGTGAAAAAAGAGAAGAGGTGGAGTACAGTGAGATGATAGGACCACTCAGAATACAGCTTGGAATTAACATTCAAAATTTTAAAGAGATGTTACTTCCATTCACATTTCATTGGGCGAAGCAGGTCACCCAGCCGTGCTTCAGCTCGGGGGGAGGGGGGGGACCAGGAGGGAGGTGCAGCCCCCCTGTCCCTAGAAGGGAGGGGACTGGAAAGGTCGCACACAGGCCTGACGATTGCCTCAGCATCTTTAATTCCCAAACAATCCTTAGTCCCAGAAGCCTGGACTCCAGTTCAGCTCACAGACTAAACCATAATCACCATTTAATGAAAGAAATCCTCAGTGAAACAAGAAAAGTAAGCCAGGGACGGCCCCCTGTGAGTCATCTGCTGGACTAGTAGTCGGTCCCCCGGGTTGTGCAGAGTTCTCGGACAGCTCAGCTGACTTCGTGCGTTTGAGCACCTGCTGTTTCCTTTCAGAGCCCATCAAGGCCTTAGTCCCAGTGGCTTCACGGGATTGGAGGCAGCTGACTAGTGTGACTCAGAGAAACCTCTTTTCCCAAAGTGCAAGAGAACCAGCCAGGAAGACCCTCACGGCCGGTTCTCCAGAGCCGCCGCCTCCAAGGAGGTCTGCGGGGCCATCGTGAGCTCACGGGATCTGTCATTTGCTTCCCTGCCCAGCCCTGGGCCTTGGCTTCCCATGCACAAGGTGAAGGACCAGAGCTGGACAAGGTCACCTCTGACCCTATGGGACACACCTCCTAGAGGTCAGGGTCAAACCTGTGCCAGCAGCTGTGACAGAGATTCATTGACCCCAGGATGTTAGAGCGGGTGCGGCCTAGTGTACATATGGATGAGAAGTCACTTTGCATTTAGATCTTAAAATGTAGGGAAATTCCCTTTTTGAGAATTAGACTCTTTCTAAGGTGTAGTATTTTAAAACAAAAAAGGAATATAACTCGTGTTCCATCTGTTCCTTGAGGGTATGAATCAAAAACGGGAACTGTATGGAAATTGTACATCTCGTCTTTATGAAGGTTGCTAGGTAATGTGTAAAAAGGCTAGTGGGAAAGAAAAAAAAAAAAAAAAAGTTCCCAAGTGACGGGGAGTGTGGGCTATTATTTTATTATATGTGATTATTTGGCTTCCCACTTCCTGCAGTTTTTGGATTAAAAGTCATCCTGCAGCCTGGAAAAACTATTCAATAATGAGTCAGATTCTCCCAGTGCATAAACTATTATTTTACTCCCGTAATTCTCTCTTTTTTCTGTTGTTTTCCCTGTTTCTAGTGGGGACGGGGATGGAGGAGCATGTATGCGGACACCTGCCTCCATCCTGTCCCTCTGTAGCTACCAGGCCTCAGCCCCACTCTCCTCTCCCTGCGCCCTGCTTAGCCTGTGGGTTTCGGCCTTGTTTACTGAGGAACGCGGCTGTTTGCCCAGGAGGACAAGCAGTGTCCCTGCACCTCTCCCTTCAGCCGTAGTTACTGTTCCAAACTGCGGTGATTCTTAATCTTTGTTGTTCTTTGTTAAACCATTAAGAACATGGTGGTAATTATGGACTCTTTCCCAAGAAAAATATTCAACGCATAAAAAATCAAAACTCTGCCTACAAATTTTAGTGTATTCACAAACTCCCTGAAGCCAAGTTCAGAACCTTTGCTCTGGAAGCAATCCTGCTTTCATCAAATGTGTAGGTTTGTGAGGAGAATAATTTACAGTGACTTAGAGGGTTCATTTTACATATATAACTAACTGGCTTAGCGAGTGCAAGGTGATACAGTAAGAAATAGACCAAAACTTCTTCCTTACATCGTGTATTTCCTATAACGTTTGGGGTTGAAGAACTTCTGAAGGGAAAGATCGTTCACTCCTCCATGCGTTCGTGCAGTCAGTGCTCACTGAGCACAGTCAGAGAGGAAAATTTTCCCTCTGCCCTTCTGGGTTCTTCTGTCTGGTCTGAGGATTAAATTGACATGAGACAGATTAACAGGAGAAAATCAAACAAGAGTTTAACAACATGGATACGCAGGAGAGACCCAGGAAAACTGAGTAATTCCCCCAAATGGGCGAAACCCTCTCGTCAAACACCACCTTCAGCTAAAGACAAAGGAGGATGTTGCGGATGCTAGTTTGGGACTCAGAGGGGAGAAGCGCAGTTCACACGGGGGTGGGGAAGCGGGTGTTTCCTGGGCCAGAAGAGACAAGGGGCAGAGTTCCTCTAATGGAGACACTCTCACCTCCAGGCCCTGCTGAGTCCCCTCCACACCTGGCCCATATTCTTTACAGACCTCTCTGGCGACAGCTTTTTTTCAGGGGGAACAGGCACTTTATCTCAATTCGTTTAGGCAGTTAAGGGAGAGATAAGAATAACTTCCTGAGACTTCTGTCTCTTAAAAATAATCAGCCTGAATTTATCCTCATGCCAAAGAGACACACTTTGGGGTGCCAGATTTTTGGGGTGCCACATTCTGCTCCCCTACAGCACCGACTGTGTGCACAGCACTGTTCCAGGCACAGGGAATGCAGCAGTGGAGGAGAAAAACCAACAGAATCCCAGGCCTCAGGGAGTGTATATTCAAGAGATACTAGGAAGAGACAGTAAAAATAAATAAGCAAAATATATAATAGCGTAGATGATGCTAAGTGCTAAAGAGAAAAGTAAAGTAGGGAAGGGACTGGGGGAGCGTTCGGGGCTGCAATTTTAAACAGCTGGTCGGGGAGAGGTGGTATTACTAAAAGCAGCAGCAGCACCAATGACATTATGAGTAAAAACGCCCACCCGTGCTCTCGCCCCCCCAGTTTAGAGATACAGTGGGGTGCGCTGACTGCACGGGCTCATCCCAGGGAGTAGGGTGGTGTGACAGCCATGCGGGGTGGGAGAGCCCATGCTGCTCAGACCTGCTGGACACCCTCCTTTCTGGTCCCGTTCGTCTCTCACGTGCACTTTGGAGGTCTTAGCAGTTGCTATTTCCAAGTTTTGTTTTAACGACAGAAGGATTTAGAGAAGGAACTCCTTGATTTTCATCACAAAGGGAGTGAAGGCTATGCAGGGGTGAAGCACAGGTAAACGTGCTATTCTGGGAAATGAGTCAGATCGTCTGTGAAGCTTCAGGGAGTCATCAAGCTCCTAGGGTGCCACGTGGTACCTTAGGGTTAGAATTCAGAGATTACCAACTCCAGCACCTTCAGTTTATTCATAAGAGCACTGAGACCCACAGGAAGGCAAGACTTCTGCCCAAGGACAGCGCATTTGCCAAGAGCAGGGACCCCATGCCATGTTGCGTAGACCCGAACTTGCTCAAGTGGCTTATTAGACAGACCACCCAACACTGAGCTAGGTTGTCTGTGTGCCTGATGCCCTGCAAGGACATTCATACTTTGTACAGCACAAAAACAAAATCTGCCCCAGCAAGTGACGGAGACACAAGACCACGGTCACAGATGAACTAACCCAGATTGAGTCTGCATGAACCACAGGGACTCCAGCTTCAGCACAACCCACACCGCCCTTCTGACGGTCTCTGCTGATGCTGGTTAGACCAGAACCACTTTGCCTAAACCTTGGATAACTTAGGCTGATGAAGAGTCTATAGTTTTTGGTCACATGTGGGCAGTATTGGTGCTGTGCTATCTCGGGTCTGTACCACCAAGAATATATGTCAGAAAGTTGGGTACCTTTATGATAAAGTGTCTTGCTTGTATGGCTCTTGCTCGGAAAGGATTAATTAAGGTACTTCATTCCCCAGTCTCCAATTTGGTCATTATCGAGGGCTATAAATGTATTCACCATTTATCGTCATTTTTCTTCTGTCTGCACGCACCTGGAGGAAAGAGCAAGGGGAAGCGTCAAGCAGGTTTGTGATTTCTGTTCTGCTTCGTGTTTGTTGATAAATCTGATGCCTGACAGATGTTTTAAATGCGTGTGGTGTGAGTAAAATCAATCAACAAATACAAGATGGTTAAAAGGGACCTTTCACAAGATTGCCTGCAAAGGTTGCTGTTTTATTGATTTCCACCCCCAGCCCCGCCTTGGGAGCATAAGTGTCTTTTCCTAACTCACTCACTGCTTTTTACAATCTGCAGAGCATGGGATGTTTAGGGTAAAAATAATAATTACGGTCTTTGGCTGTTCCTTGCTACTGTTTTCCCAGACAGAAGTCTTACGCAAGTATTCAAATCCCATGAAGCAGGATAAGATACACTCCCCTTCACCAGGGTCCTTCTGTTAAAGTGAGAAACTGTATGCTTTGGGGAGGGGGTAGGAGGGAGGGACAAAACGAACCCTGTGTCCAGGAGGTAAGAACACTCTTTGTGCAACATCTCCCGCTCATTCAGAGCTGAGGTCTACTCAGGTGATCTGATCCAAACGAATAGCCCCCTTCCTTGAGGAAGAAGAGAATCCTCCTGGACACTTCACCAGATCAGCTACACTGTATGGTCATTCTTCCGTGCCTTAGAAGGAAATGCTGTATCAATCAGACTGAATAGCAGAAAACTAGACCCAGAGGGAAAAGGAGCTGAAAGAGAACAGTTGAATCTGGGTTCCCGAGTGCCAGGGAGGGTCTAGGTTTGGGGGCAGAGCCCTGGAGGACAGGGCAGGCGGGTCTCAGCACAGGTGGGGTGACGGGGGACAGAGGCGGGACCAGCAGGGTGTCCCAGGCACCTGGAATTCCTCTCCACAAGGGACACAAGGCTTTTCCCGTCACTGCCACCCGTTCTAGTAATGAGGAAACACGGGCAACCCCTGCCCAGGGCTGGCCAGGGGTTGATCCTTTAGCTCGGTACTGATATACTAATGACACATTTATTCATGTCCTGAAATCAGTTTTGAGAGTTCTCTTGAGGTGATGAGTCTCTGGGTCTTCCATTTCTGCATTATCTCAGTTAACACTTAAAACGCTTATGAACCGAAACATAAACACATTCGTTTACGATGGGAGGCGGGCATGGTCGGATGCACCCACTCCTCCAGGGTAGGGAAGCCTACACAGGGCGTGGTGCTAGAGACCCTTCTCTTATGTGGCAGATAGAGAGCAGAAGGCATGGGCTATTCCTGGGTGGTATTTCCAGAGAGTTTTAATAGCTTGAAGAGTTACTGTTCTCCATGTTAGAGATATTTGTGCCCAAAGAGAGGTTCTGGGCATTAGACCCTGGAAGAGGCAGGCTGAATAGCCCTGACGCTCTGGTCCTCCTTTGTGTAGACTCCACGCAAACCCCACCCTCCTTCTGTGTGGAAACTACTCAAGAAAAGTTAAAATAAATTATAGCCATTATAAGCTGTTTTAGTTTCTTTGGGGACATTTGACGTTTTCCTTGTCTTGGGAGCTATCCATTTACAGACTATCTCAAAGAGGAACCTATCAATGTACAGTTAATGTTAAAAAAAAAAAAAAAAAAAAGGAACCTATCTCCAAGTCCTAAGGGCAGAGACCCTCTTTGGCAGGGACTCTGCAGCTACCTGAGAATCAGGTCACCTGTCTCGGTTTCGTCCTCCAAAGGGGACATTTGCAAATCGTGTGGAGGTGTTTGCTTCAGCACAGCCTCTGTGGCGGCGCTGAGTGAGGGGCCACCTTGGGCTGACAGTGATGCTGCACTTCTTCCAAGGTCCCCAAAGCAGACAGCACAGGCAGAACCCAGGTGTTCTAGCTGCCACCCCTCGGTCCAAACACGAACCAAAAAGACCACAACCAAATGTTTTAAATGTCATGATGTTAAAATCTATTCTGACTGAGGCTGTCAAAGATCACTCCCCTGTAGGCAGGTATGCATGGAATATACATGGAACCACTGAGCTGCGCTATTGACTCAGAGAATCACACAGAGACTTCTGGCTTCTCTGTGGTCATTGGACATTTGGCAGAAATCACCATGAACACACCGTGTGTTCGTGTGTGGCACACGTGCCTTACTTCACGCTTCACCCACACGCACTAGGGTCTGCTGCCTTCCGGTTACACATCACGTCACCGTGTGTGAAGCTATGACAGGGCATGTGCTCAATAAATACCCCTTGGATGGAGTAATAAAATGCCCCTGACCTCCAGTACTTTATGCGAAGAGAGATAAAACACCAACAAAAGAGGTAAAGAGGAGGAATATAAAAAGAGAGAAAATGAAAAATTAAAAACATGTCAATAATCTGAAGGAAATCAGCTGCAGCCCCGCATGAATATTACCTTCTCTTCCCCGTGCTGTGGCCCTGAAATGAACAAGACTGCCTAGTGGATGCAGTATATTGTAACAACAATAGCAACATCTCAGGAAATAACAAAGTTCCCCTCACGCCAGCGAATCCGCTCAGAGGAAATGCATCCTGATGAGAATTCCCCCTTGGAAGAAGCAGCTCTGGGTCCAGAATATTGCCAGTGGGCGCTGGACCCAAGTTCAGACGGACTGACCAGCACAGTCCAAGTGCAGAGCCTTTACTGCTTGGGCCAAGGCTGTATCGATGTGATTCAGATAGACCAGCGTAGATGTGCTGCAGCTAACTCTGTTATCCTCCAGAGCCTGGAATCTCCTAAATCCTTCCTCGGGGGTGGGGGGGGGGGCGGTTCTCTGTTCTGAGAGCTGGGACGGACCCAGATGTAGAAGAGTCGAATACAGCAGCCAGCGCCTCTCCCTGCACTGGTGCCCTCTGACTGAGGGGCCAGGATTGTAGATCAGGCCTCTGCAGGATGGAGTGGGCACCACACACGCTCACGTATACCCCTGGGGAACTGGGTTCCCTGCTTCAGGACATTCTTTTTAGATTTTGTCTTTCTACACTGAGGTTAGGATATGTTTTCTAAAAATTCATGTACAGCATCTTGGGCTAAGGAAAGACACCCAGCCCCAAGATGGTTACATGTTGTTTGTGACAGATCCAAAATTTTTCTTTAAAAATACAACTCGTCAGGGAATTCCCTGGCTGTCCAGTGGTTAAGACTTCCACTGCAGGGGCATGGGTTCAATTCTTGGCCATGGAGCTAAGATCCCAAAAGCCACGCAGTGCGGCCAAAAAAGAAAAAAGAAAAAAAAATACAACTCGTCAGTCTCCAAAAGAGCTTTTTAATCTAGCTCAGCTGAACAGGAGTGAACATCGGTACAGGGTCAGGTGTGAATCCCCGTTCATCTCAGCTGAGCCTGCTTTGTTCCTCAGCTGAAGCCATAAACCCAGCTTCTTGGGCATCATTTCATCATTCACTTGTTTCCCTCTATCTTCCCACTAAAACAGTTCTAATCTCATACGTGGTGGTAAATGGTGTGTATTGATTTTATTTTAATTCATCATTCCATTAAGTAATTTTTCCAACTCATTTTTTAAGCTAGACGGTTCTCTGTTTGGGTATCAATTGTCACTTTCTGAGAAGAGAATCTTCCTGTAAACCCATCCAGCTGGATTCAGCCGGTATCCTCACCTTTTTCTCTTCCTCCTTGACAAGGTTGATGAGGTTGTTAGTCATCACGATGGTACAAGAAAGCTTTTACTTCTTCCTACCTGTTAAGTTTTCATTGCTACAGGTATAGATCATATATCAGAGACTTGGGGATTATCTGTGAATCTCATTGCCTCTGCTGTACTCTGTCTCCTTAATCAACACTTGGTGGCTCTATGCCTGCTTTGTAGTTAAACTGCCTTAACGCACTTTATGAGCCACTAAGGGAACCCTGCTGGACTTTCTAGGAGACTCTGTGAAGTTGCTTGAACAGGTACTTGTGAGACTGTTACAAAGATGGGTATCTTAAAAGTTAAAGCATAAGTGATACTCTTTTATTACATTTCATCCTGTGCTGTGATCCACCAGGTGCTTTGCCAGAACTGCTCCTGGCGTGCTTGCCTTTATTAGGTTCTGAGAAGTGTGAGTCTTGGGAGAGAATCTAGAACACTGATGGAAAACTTTGTGCGCTCATATTTCTTCTGCATTTATTTTCCACTGTTTACATTTTCTTTCTTCTGTGTACAGTGAATGATCTACATGTGTTGTTAAACTAAACTCAGTGAGACAAGACTGCTTTTCCTTTTTCAGTGTAGTCAACTTGTATCCTTATTGGCAAAAGGCTAGGTTGTTTCAAAAACATTTTTTTAAATGGTCTCTCCTTTTGTTCACCTTTATTGATAGAGGGAAAGGATTTAGTCTTTTAAAAACACATAGTAAGACTTAATACAAGAAAAATGCTTTTTTTCTTATATTCAACCTAGAATATTTTCTTCTGTCTTTTGGCACATGCGTTCTTACAACTGGTTATGTATATTAAGTACAAATGCAGGCTTCATACAAATCAAGATTATTTTTAATTTCAAAGCAATTAATGTTATTTATTTCATTGATTTCTATAAGTATTTATCTTTAAAAGTTCTGGAATATTTTACTCCTCCATCATTTATACTATGTTGCATTGTTATTTACTACAAAGATTGCTATATCCTAAAATATTTATATTCTTATTTTCGTATGAAACAGATGCTAAGACATAGACTACCATCGTTTGGAATGCCTATGTCATCTAATTATTTCTACTTAACCATTAAGAGCACTGGATCTGTTTCGAGCAGCACAATTAAATTACACAGTTTGTCCTTAGTGTTTAACTAGTCCTTGTACTAACATATGAAAAACAATGAAGCCAAATGGCTTTGTTTTTCAAGAAAGACCACAAACCCCTGAGCACTTTCCTGGTGGTGACCACCTAGTAACTGCTGCTGTGTCTCCTCACTCCTAGTAAGGTCTGTAGTCATAAGCAGAAGCTCTTCAGAATACACACCTCATGGAAGCAGAGGTACCAGCATCCCGGCTACTGACATGAGATCTGAGAATGCCAACTAACCTCAGGTGCATGACCAGGTTACTCCGCCACCCTACTGAGCCCTGCTCAGACTCACTCTTCTAAGGACTCTTGAATGAGGTTTCCAACCTGCTCCTAATTCCCCTGCTGCCTGTTGCCTGCTTGGACCCTCTCAGCCCTGGGGACAAACAGGCAGGTCCGCACAGTGCCTCCTGGTGGTGGGACGATGCTGAGCTGTGCACGCACTGGGTTGTCCTGGTTCCATAGCCATATTGTGCCAGAGGCAAGAATTTGTAGGATGCTAATCCTGTGAAGGGCTAAAGCCCTAATTAAGCGTACCAGTAACTCCAGGGTTCTGAGTCCGAGAGGATTCCCATGGGGATGCCATGATGCTGCCCAGTCCCTGGCAGGGATCATCCAGTGGCCGGCTGATTCCCAGCCATTTGAACTTGACAAGGGGCTGCACACCATCAATGACCACAGCAGCCTTTTGGTTACTTTCTCCAAAGAGAGACCTCTTTGTTGTCTCTTGGAGATAATCTTTGGCAATCTACCTAAAAACACTGTTACATAAACCTTCCTCAAAAATCATGTTCATAGGTATCACCAAAAAAAAAGCCAAAAAATAATGAAAACTTCAGTGGACTAGTGAAGAGTCTATATTTTTAATCATTGTGTGTTTTCAATAACAGCCACCTAATCCGTTTAATAGTCATCTAGTCAAGATACTCTGTTGATTTCCAAAGGGGAAGTGAACTAGAAAAATAAATGAAAGTGACTTTTTTGTAGGAGGACACAAGAACAGATCTTTGCCTTGGAAAAGAAAACTTTGTTTGGCTAAAAAGTTCTGGATTAGGATGTTATTCTTAACTGTCATACAATTATGTCAGAACAAAGACTGAAAACATTACATCTTTTTTTTCTAATTTAGTGTGTAATATGTTGAGTTCACTTTAAAATAGTTCTAGAGAATTTTTCAAACATTAGACGTTGGCAAACATTCATGTACTTTAGAAGGACAAAAGGGGAAGAGGCACCTAGAACTCATTTCTATCAACTTAAGTGCCTTAACCAGTACTAATATTCAGAAAATATTATTTCCACTTTCCATTAATTCTTAAAGACAATATTAAATGTTTTATAGGGGCAATTTTTTCAAATATTCTTATAGGAGCAATTGTTTTTAAATATTTTGTTACTGTAAATAAACCATGGTGGATTTAATGCTGATACCTATTTTAGATTTTTTTTTTTTACTTTTTTAGCAATTGAAATTTTTTAAAAAGAGAAAACTAGGGCCTCCCTGGTGGCGCAGTGGTTGAGAGTCCGCCTGCCGATGCAGGGGATACGGGTTCATGCCCCGGTCTGGGAGGATCCCATATGCCGCGGAGCGGCTGGGCCCGTGAGCCATGGCCGCTGGGCCTGCGCATCCGGAGCCTGTGCTCCGCAACGGGAGAAGCCACAACAGTGAGAGGCCCGCATACCGCAAAAAGAAAATAAATAAATAAATAAATAAATAAATAAATAAATAAATAAATAAATAAATAAAAGAGAAAACTAAATTTCATATTAAATGGTTTTATGATGTTTTTATCAGTTTCCTCTTCATTCAGTTGGCAAAGGAAAGAGAGATATCTTGAAAGCTTGAGAAATAATTTGGTATTAACTAAACCCAACCTTCTATAGTAATTAGCATCTGTTAGTTCCAGGAAAGGTAATGGATTAGATTAAGTATAGTGAGAACACTTGTAATGGCAGCTCTGTTGACGAGCCATTCATTATTCTAAATAAAGGTGCAAGTGGTGTGTTCCTGAACCAGACCATCATAAATATAAATGATGGAACAGATTGGCCAAAACTGAAAAGAGGTTTGAAATTTTTACTATTAAAAAAACAAGCTTGAAAAGAGTAGACACTTTGAGCACCATCCCTTTGAGGATTTGTTTAGATATTGTGAGCTTTGGATGACATGGAGAACCTAGCCTGGGAATAAGAAGATGCAGCATTACGGTGTTATTATTGCTACTGCTGAATGAATCCACCATGTAATCACACATTGGTCAAGTACAGAGAAAGCCTTGTCTGATGGGATTGTCTTAAGAGCCCTGAACCGCCGACTCCCGTTTCAACCCGCCTGCCTGCTCTCTGCATGTGCCTTCAGTCCGGCCGCACAGCTGTGTCTGCCCTTCGGATCGGAGCTGTCAGCTGCATGGCCAGAGTGTTTATCATTACCAGGACCTGCTGACCAGCACAGTTCATTGTTTGATGTGTTTTCACGTAAACACACACACAACGTGGTGTCTTTTTAGAACATCGTTTGTTAAGCAACTAGGCATGGAAGAATCAGTGTTACTGTTCTTGTTACCTACACAGCACAGAGCCACTAAACACATCTGCTGTTTGCACACCGCAGTTGGGGACAGTGGACGTGGCGGAACGTGGAAAAGAAGGGGCCTCCACTTGGTCTCAGATAATCCGTATCTGTGAGAACACCGCCTCTATGTCCCACAAAGGCTGCAGCCAGACTGTGGGCCTCAGACCCTTTCTGTCCACTGCTTCAGGCCTGGAGAACCCTGGGCCCCTCACTCCATAGCAGCATCCCTTTTTTTGGCATAAAAATAGAAATGCATTTTTTAAAAATTTTATTGGAGTATAGTTGATTTACAATATTGTGTGAGTTTCAGGTGTACAGCAAAGTGAATCAGTTATACATATACATATATCCACTCTTTTAGATTCTTTTCCAATATAGGTTATTACAGAGTATTGAGTAGAGTTCCCTGTGCTATACAGTAGGTTCTTATTAGCTATCTATTTCATATATAGTGTTGTGGTCCGAGCGCGGGTTGGAAAAAGAATTTCCAGACTTGAGGTATTTTAGAAAAGAGTGAGTTTGTTGAGAAGAAAGCAGAGATGGTGAGGGGCGCTGCGAATCCAGCAGGCCAGCTTCCTGATGGACCAGGGAGAGCCGACCCCCTCTGTGGGCTAGTAGCCAACTTTTATAGCCTCAAGACAAAATTCCTGCTGGCAGGTGATTGGTCAGGAGGATACAAGGTTACTACATGGTGAATATTTTGCCTAGTATGGAGTCGGGGTGGGGTGGGTGCTGTCCAATTTAGATTAGGAGAGACCACGGCAACAGTTGTTATGGAAGCTCGGTTAATTCCGGAGTTTTTGTCCTGTGTCCTTGATGTAGGGTGTCCTTGATGTAGGGCTCTACATTCTCCCATCTTTTTATTTATGGGCCAAATCTTTGGCCCCGCTCATGACTAACTATCTGCCTATCCCCATCTCAGGCCATAGGAGCCCAGGTCACTGGGGAAAGGGGCGATGACCATTCCTAGCTTCTTCCTGCTGGCTGGGGCGTCGTGGGGCCCTGAGGCCCAGTGCCCGCTCTCTGTCAGGATGTATTTACGGAGGGAGATGAGAGCCCGTGGAATGATAAGGCAGCTTGTTCCAACGTAGTCCCTGTGCCAACTGGCTGGTATCCTTGTTGTAGCACCATCTGGAATTGAATCTTTTGAACCTGTCGGGAGACGAACTTAGATAATGTGTTAATAATGCAGGGGCCAAGCAACAAAACAGAGGCTATCAGGATTAATGGTCCCAACAAGGGCAATAGCCACATCCATATCTGGATCCCCAGAGAGGAGAGGAGGCTGGAAAGCCAGCTGGGGCCCTGTCCTGCTCTCTCTTTTAAATCTTCTATTAATTTGATGTTTTTCTTTAGAATCTGAAGGTCCTCTTCAGCCTGGCCGAAGGTATTAATATAGAAGCAGCCTGACTCGCTTACTAGGGCACAGACACCCCCCGCCTCAGCTGTTATACCACTAAGGGCCCTCCTGTTTTGTAAAACCCCCTCGGCCAGAGAGCCTGGGGCTGACTGCTGTTCCTCAGCACCGCAGCCTTCCAGGGTTCCTGGACCGTGATGGTGAGATGGAGAACACTCCTCTCTAAGAGGGGTATGTCTGCAAACCAGGAGAGCCCTCTAAAGATGCTACGTATTATTTCGGGCTGATCAAGAATTGGGTTATCATAAGCAGCCCCCGCCCCCGCAATCCGCGGCTCGTTTTTGTCTCTCTGGGACAGGTCTTAAGGCCTCCTCGAGGAAGGACCCAAGTTGGGAACGCCCCCTGAGGAAGCTAAATCCTTTGTAGTCATAATGGTTGCCCCTGGGACCGCAGCATTAATTGTGCAGGGGCCTCTCCAAAGTGTGGGAAGGTCCAGATAGACCCTGTTATCGCATAGAGATGAAAATCCGGTGCCCCTCAAGGATACCCCCCACCCAGAGCCAGGCCCTCACCTTTTGGGAGTTTTCCTCTGGAAATAGACTGGGCTCCCATGGCCTACGATTGGGACCATGGGAAGGCCAAACTCCGAGGAAGTAATCATCTACACATAAAGGGGAGAATCCCGGCTCTGACTGATGATGAGTGTGACGGGGGGAATTGGCAGAACAAATTTCTGAATGTTAGTTGAATTATGTTGTATTTTGGAGGAGAGTCTTGTCGGGAGGTTAAACTAAGTAAGCGTCCGGTGGTCACACCAGTCCCCACATATTTAGTTCCCAGTGCCAAGCTATTTATGGGGATATTGTCTTCATTAATATATTTTCTTAGTCACATTTTTCCTTGAATTTCCCCAACACAAAGTGAAATTACCTTCATGTAATACATCATATTCAACCTCCTCTGACCAGGGACCCCACTCCAGGCTAGTCTGATTAAAATTGAGGGTATAGTTACAAAGAAAGCCATTTAGCCAGCCCAAAATGGGTCCCCATCCATCCAGCTTGCAGACAGTCCTTTAAATTATGTCTTTTCCAGTATGCATAATCCCCTGATTGTAGGTCTGGGGCATCTGATCTTCATCCGAAAATAGATTACTGAGATAAGCTTTAGAAACAAACTAGAGTGTCCTTTAATAATTCAGTTAAACTTTTTAGCAATATAACATAACAGCAAGGAAATATCTGGGAAGTGAGTCTCAGTAACACAGACCTTAATTAATAAAACTAGAATTTAATATTCAGTGAAACGTAATTTTTTTTATTCATTGTGAGGGCATTAACCCTGCAGCCAGGGAAGGCTTTATCCCATCAAATGAAAAAACGAGGTTTGTCAGGGAGCTGGAAAAAGCCAAGCAGCCGTCTTGGATTTTCCATAGCCCTGACTGATTGACAGTTATTGTTTACCCATTTTAAATTCCCTGATTTAGGAGTAGACTGTTGCCATGTTTTAAGGACATCAGGATGGCAAAAGTATGGCAGTGAGGGGTTAATTTTTGTAGAAGCAGAATGAACTTTATCATGTGTGCCATGATCTTCATAGATCATTGTGAAATCATATTTATTTACTTTACCAAAGTAACAAAAGATTTTAAAAGTAAATACAAATTGCTTAAAGGCAAAGAAATTTACATAGTCTGTTATTAAAAGCAACATTCCAAGAAAACGTTGTTCTCTTAACAGAGAGAGAAGGATATTTCAGCCTGGTCTCACTAAACTTGGCCTGATGATTTATATAACTGTAATTGATCATATAGGCTTTCTGCATGCAGAAATTTTTATAAGGAGTCTCAGACTGAACTTTTAAAAGACCTCTCAGGGCTAGGAAATTCACACCAAGGGCCTGTCACAGATTTCGCTTACCAGATCTAGGTGAATTCCTCCCTTTTCAAGGTTCCCAAAATACCTTGAGATTTCTGTACCTGTTAGTGAGGTCGCCTTCCTAATTTATCTGCTAAAGCTGCTGGGAACCTAAGAGTTTCCCATCTCTGGAGGGAGCAGACGGAGGCAAGAGGTAAATGTTTCAGTTTTGCTTACAAAGGTATAATTTACCAAATTACTGTAAGTCAGAATTAGTTTGAGGGGAAGGTTTTCCTTACACCTGGAAAACACAGGTTCAAACCAGTAATTTTTCAGATAGAATGCAAATTTCTATAATTATAGAAAATTATAACCATATTTACCAGTTCATTCAGTCCTTGCTAATTAATCCTTTCTGTTAACAGCTTTATGAAGCCATCAGGTTTTTCATTAGAATTCTTCAATTTCTTACCGAGTTTGGCATTATAGTCTGAAAGTCAGAAACTTGTACTTATCCAAAAGTCCTTTTTATAAATCTTCTTGAAGAGGAAGCATTTTTGCAAAGGCATTAGAGTGAAACTGTAAGTGTCTATAATGACGAAAGACTTATGAAGGCATGGTAAGAAGGCATGTTTAAAATCTGATCACAATAAAATTAACAAAGTAACTTGGTTACTGTTGTGGAACACAGCACTTAAGGAAGCAATAGTTATTTACTTAGCCAAGGTAACAATAAAAGATTTCAAAGGCAAATACAGATCACTTAAGAGGTAAAGAAATTTAAAATCTGTTATCAGAGGCAGTTCAACATTTTAAGAAAACTTGTCCTCTTAACAGAAAGAAAAGCCAAATTCAAGTTTTGCACCAGCTTACTTTTAAAATTCATTTACTTAATTAAATTCATTATAAACTTAGTCCTGACCATGCATAAAACTCTTTCCTCAGGGGCCACTTTTCACAAAACTTTCTATCACTTTCTGTATCTCTCACTTTATTTTTCCATTCAGGAGCAGTCAACTCTAAATTAGACCTACGTCCTTTTTTCTTAATAAAATGTAATTCCATTCCTCATACCTTTTTTTACTAAAAACATACATCCTACTGTCCTTAAGCAACCATGAACTGTCCTTTATATCAGCACTCTGTAGATTGGTAAACATACATCCAAATAATAATTTTTGAAGAATGTGCTTTCTTACAGAAAATATCTCAGTGTGGCACCAAACACATTTTTTAATAGTTCCAAACCTTTTGTTTCTGTGTAAAAGGAAGCCAGTGTTCAGTAATTAATGTTTCAGTATCTTATTTTATTTGGAAATGGCCTAGTTATTTAATAAACTTCCATCCTTTCACTTAATTTAGCACAACTCAATGTTTTAAGTAGTCGAATATCTGGGGAGATTATTCTTAAGTAGACATTCCTGAAACATAATTATTCCTAAAAGTTTCACCCAAAGCTCTTATCTCATTTGTATTTTCTTTTCTTAAAAGTTTCATCACATTGAGTTATTTTCATTGCTGACAAATTTGCAACAGATATAATAAGATCTTATTTAGCTTATATTAAACCTAGGCACAATAAAAGTATTATACTTAATGTTGATGGCTCGAGACATGTCTATATTAATTAGATCAACAAACATAAACATTAACACCAGGTATTAATTTAATATTGAATATTTCCCGGTTCACGTGAACCTGAAATGTATTTAGCTTAATTTTTCTTGTTTTAGAATTGTTTGATTTGTAAGTGCTTACTTTTCTGTTAAGCCAATTAAATGGAGCTCATTTACAAATCAACCTCAGCAATATTATCCAAAGACAAAGACACATACTGAGACATACACTATATATCCAGACAGTCAGAGGTCTCATATTTTCCACTTGAGATTTAAAATGTCTCTTTGCCTTTTTTTTTCCCCCCTTGGCTTGAAGTTCTACTAATTAACCCAAGGCTGAAGTCTCAGGCAAAGTGGGCTGTGTTTGTAGCTCAAGGACATGATTAAGAGTTAACTTCAGACTTTTTCCTAGGCATATTTTTGTTCTCTCAGGCTCAGGATTCTGAAAAAGCTATTTCAACAGACTAGGTTTTCTAATTGCACATGCAAAAAGAACCCCCTTTTGCAATCTTAAAAACTTTTTATCTTAACCAATTTTCTCTGGAGTCTAAAGAACATTGCGGCCATCCTGACTGAAGGAACCTAACTTGTTTTGAATTTGGGAAACGTCAGACGTGGGAAAGGGAACATGGACTCTAATAGTGCCCATGTCTCCATTTGCTACTTCCTGGCGTTGGGCAGTCCTGGATCTTGTGTGGGGGTGGCTGATGGGGAGCTGTGGGTTGAGATGGGGTCGGGGGCTGAAGCAGGGGGTCCATGGGGCGGGGGACAGGAGAGGTCGAGTGGAGGGTCACCTAGGAGATCTGCTGGAGAGGGAGGCAGAGCGGGTGGGGGGGATGAGGCGGCAACAGAAAGACAAGGCGGCATGAGTCCCTCGGCTCCGGACTCTGACTACGGGCCATAAAGGTCTGGACGTACGGAACCTCTGAGTCCTTTCCTTGTTTCCGCCAAAAGAGATCAAGTTGGAGGATCGTGTTATAATTTAGTGAGCCGTTAGGAGGCCATTGTTCTCGGCCCCCCAGTTTATACTGGGGCCAAGCCGTGTTACAAAAGAAAATGAGCCTCTTCTTTTTGAGATTTTCAGGGTCAGATTTTCCAAGTTCCTGAGGATACAACCACGGGGTGAGTCTGAGGGAGGCTCCCGAGACGAACCAGAACCCATTCTTAGCCTGTACGCCGTAGAATGGGGGTACTGAGAGTCACCGGCTGACAGAGAGGCGTCCCCTTTGTCCCAGTGATCTCTCTGTGCGACTAAGGCACAAAATGGGTCGACCGTCTCAACGATCGCGTCCGACCGTGAGAGGTGACCCCTGAGCGTGCGACTAAGGCACCTTGTGACTCGGGCAGGGAAAGAGAAAAGAGAGAGAGATTCCCAGGACCCACCGGGTGACTCACCACTTGGCGATGCCCGGAGACGTGAAAAGGCACTGCTGGGATGGCTCAGAGGAAATGCCTAGGCTCCTATAAGTCAATCCGGACGGAGAAAAAGGTGAAAGTGTAACAGAGAAGACAGGCTGAGGAATCGGCCTCGTAGTCCTGCCGGGCAGGCGGCGGCCAAGGGGAGGGGGCTCAGTGTTCTGCTTGAACCAATACGCGCCTCACGGTGCACGGAAGTTGCCTTGCTGGGGACAGACGCTCTAACAGCCTGGTCTGTTCCGTGACCCCCTTATCCTTTCACGGGAGTCTTCAAGTGGCAGGCGCCCTGATGGCTTTTAAATGCCTGACCCGTGCCCGCATAATACCAATCGGCCTAGTCCGCAGTCAGGAGGAAGACAGAGGGACCCTCACCCGTTCTGGGCGGCAGTTACTGGGGCAAAGTGAGCCACGGAGCCTTCGGAACACACCAGGGTGTGGCCCTGGCCAGAGTTCCTCTGTAGCTTCCACGGCAGCTTGCCTGTTCACAGAGGGTCCCAAGAAATGAGGAGAGGAGGTCGGGGAGGAGATCCCCCCCGGAGATGTCCCTGTGCGGGCCACCAAAATGTCGTGGTCCGAGTGCGGGTTGGAAGAAGAATTTCCAGACCTGAAGAATTTTAGAAAAGAATGAGTTTGTTGAGAGCAAAGGGCAGAGATGGTGAGGGGCGCTGCGAATCCAGCGGGCAACTTCCTGATAGACCAGGGAGAGCCGACCCCCTTTGTGGGCTAGTGGCCAACCTTTATAGCCTCAAAACTAAGAAAATTCCTGCTGGCAGGATGGCATTAGGTGATTGGTCAGGAGGATACAAGGTTACTACATGGTGATTATTTTGCCTAGTATGGAACCAGGGGGCTGTCCAGTTTAGATTAGGAGAGACCGTGGCAACAGTTGTTATGGGGGCTCGGTTAATTCTGGAGTTTTTTTCCTGTGTCCTTGATGTAGGGTGTCCTTGACATAGGGCTCCACATATAGTCGTGTGTATATGTTAATATCCCAATTTATCCCTCCCCCCGTGGCATCACTTTCTAATGAATAGCACAGTAGTTTATAAATGAACAAGCACACAAACAAAATGGGTCCACAAAGCTTCACATAGTTCATCTGATGCCCACAAAAGTCCCTCGGCTATGTTGCTGTTTTTATCTCCAAGTTAGAGGCGAGGCCTCCAAACCCAGGTCTCTGATGGCAGCCCGCCCTTTCCGGCCCTTCACACCCCACTTGTGCTCAGGAGGGCCCGGAGGTGCACTCTGGGTTTTGCTGCCTGGTTAACACTTCCTTTATCAACCAACATCAGTTCAGGCCTCGCTGGCGTCTGAGAACTGAACGTGAACAAATATAATTTACCGGGAGCTGCCACAGCCAATCAATAACCTGTCGAATATCAGGAAACTGTTGGTGAATACAGCATCTCATTCCATCAGTCAGTCATCTCGTTCATTATAAGCTGTGTTCGTGCTACCTTGTGTGGTTTTTGTCTCACCAGAATGAATGTGGTCTTAAATGTTGTGTGTTTAATATTGTCTGCAGTGCCGCCAGCCGCTCTGAGACTGCATGGATGTGGAAATCGTAATCTTGCCTGGAGTATAAAATGCATGCAGCCTGTAAATACATGTGCATGTGTAACTGTCATCCCCGTTTTCCCATAGAAATGTTTTAGAAATTACAAAGAGATATGCTCCCCGCCCCCCAAAAAAACACAAAAATCAAAACCTTTTTTTTTAGGTCTCAAAAGTTGAGGTTAACTCTAAAATCTGTTTCTAAGGCGAACACCAAACCAGTTCTCTGGTCTTTCCAGTGTCATTGTGCCCCAACCACTGTGCTTGGTCTCAGGCTTCGTTGAATCCAGGAAGGGTGTGCAAAACTGTGGAATGAGACGGACTTGAATGCAAACAGAGAGGTTCAGTAAAGCTCAAATTTGCAATAAGGGAACACTGTATCGCTGTACCCCTACTTGCTAAGAACATTCTGTGTATTGAAGTACATGGTCGTATGCAGTTTCATCCGAGCATTTACCCACGTGGGTGGACGGCACTGCCCGAAACGCACTAACGCTGCCCTGTGCTCCGCCCGCAGCCAGAAGCTCAGCTTCAAGGAGCGCGTACGCATGGCGAGCCCGCGGGGCCAGAGCGTCAAGAGCAGGCAGGCCTCGCTGGGCGACAGGCGGTCCCCCAGCACGGACATCACCACCGAGGGCAGCCCCACCAAAGTGCAGAAGAGCTGGAGCTTCAACGACCGCACCCGTTTCCGGCCCTCGCTGCGGCTCAAGAGCTCCCAGCCCAAGCCGGTGGCAGATGGTAAGCCCGTCCCTTTTCTCCATAACCGTTTCACTGAACGCTCGAGATCATGAGTGGTTAATTCTCCCTAGTGCCAATCGCAGAGAGAAGGAGACAACGCCAGGGGAAGAAATATTTGTTTGTTTTCTTGGAAATTTATTCCCTGCTTTGGGCGAGTGTACAGAAGTTTACTTTTGGAAGCAACTTTGACAGCTAAGTCTACATTTCAGGGAGGGCAGACACAGTGTTGTTCATTCTTCACTCATATCTCAAGCATATTGTTATTTCTCAGGCGAGGTCCGTATCAGGTCAACAGGACTGTGCTTCGGACGCACAGGACGTGTCTGACCTGCAAAGGCCCGAAGATGGCCAGGTGCTCGGGAACCTTGAGACCCAGGGAGAAGGGGCCAGAGCCTTTCTGGACCCAGTGAGGATGCTGTTCCTTTTCTGCTAGGCTCTGTTTTCCCCTAAATCAGAGACCATTGCTCATCTTTGTTAGAGAGATGCTCACTGGAAGTTCTTATCTAATGATAAGTGGAATTCAGGTTCTTCTTCTGAGAGGCATTAACCTATTTTATTGATCAGATTTTGTGGCAGAAGCTTACTTGCCAACACGTTTTGTTGAGTGCCATATAATTTCAGTGTTTATGAAGTAAAACATTTTGTTTTGCATTTAAGATTAGCTTGGCTTTCCTTCTAAGAACGACCCCCAGGATCTCTTATCCTGGGCAAAGAACCAAAGTCAAATCACATCTTCCATTAACACGGAAAAGCCCACAAAGGCCGTCAGCCCCTCTGTGCACACTCCCGAGCAGAACTGCGTTCTCCCAGGCAGCGGGATAAAATTAACAACCCGGGCCCACAGTGACCTCGGGCTTTCTCAGCCCCCGGCCCTCCCAGCCCATTCAGAGCTCGTGGGGCCACCCCCCACTCTCAGAGACGCCCCCGGAGTTCCCTCCTCACACTTCCCACCCTGCACACCCGGGAACGTCGGGCTCTCCCAGCAGCGCCCAGTGGCTGACCCGGCACAGGCCCTCCTGGCGGAGCTCGCAGCTGCCATCTGGGCTGCACACTTGACCCGCCAGGTGCCCTCCTCCTGCCGCTGTGCTAAGGTGAGAAGTGCTCTCCCCAGCACCGACACCCCTCCCGGCCCTACACCAAGCCCCCGAGTGTCCCGAGTCACTGGCAGCACAGATCTCAGTGTCCTCTGGTCTCCGCACTCTCCTCCCTAGGAATTGGCTGAAAGCCCATGAACAGCTGAGTCAAGAGTTAGCAGTTACAAGGCTTGTGTAGCTCTCAAAATAGACTTGCTGGATATAAATGGACACATGATTTCTGGAAGGCAAGTTGGCAACATATCAAGAGCCTTTACATCTGCCTAAGCTTGGACGCCTCCCACCCACCAATTCCATTTCTAGGATACAGTCGATATAATGAAGTAGCAGACATTAGAAAAGATGCTATAAGTCTAAAATTATTGAAACAGAGAAAGGATCACAAAAAGAAAATTATTCCATTTTGGCTGTGTGTGGATGTGTGTGTAAATTCATATATTTATAGTAAAAGTTCTGGAAAGATTTATAACAGTGAATGAACAGTTACCTCCAAGAGGTGAGATCAAAGTTATATTTTGTTTATTCATGTTGTTCATCTGTATTTCCTATTATTTCTACAATGAACGTGTAAAGCTTTTGTGATAAAAAGGCAGAAGAGGATTTTCTATTAAAAAATCGGGTCCTCCTCTTAGACACTGCCCTTTTCCTCTCCCTCACTCTGGGGGCCCTTGGTCTAACTGGTGGCCACCAAACCCCTCTCCTTAGGTGGCGATCCTCCTGGTCTCGGTGCCGGGGACCAGCCTTCACCGAGGGTAGACGTGGACTGTCTAATGAGGTTTGACATCTCCTGCTACGAATAGAACTGTATTAGGCTCCAGGGCTGCCGTAACAAAGTACCACAGACTGGGTGGCTTAAACAACAGACACTTACTTTCTCACAGTTCTGGAGGCTACAAGTCTGAGATCTCCTTGGGTCATAGACGGCCACCTTCTCCCTGTGTCTCCACTTCTTCCCTCTGTGCATGTCTGTGTCCAGATTTCCTCCTCTTATAAGGACACCAGTCATACTGGATTAGAACCCACTCAGATATCCTCATTTTAACTTCATTATGTCTTTCAAGACCCTGTCTCTGAATTCTCAGGGACTGAGGGCTGGGACTTCAGCACATGGAATTTGTCAGAATGCCATTCAGCCCATACCGGAGCCCCTGCAAACTCACAGCACAGCATCCCCGGGGGTGCACACAGCTCCAACCCTCGCCCTGGGTCCACTCGCACTGGAAACAGGTCCTTACCCTTCCAACGTGGGCTTCAGAAAGCATCGCTTCCATGCTGTGAAGTCCTTACAGTTGGCTGAGCACATCTAAATATAAAAGTCAGAGAATCCAGATTCTGAATATGGAAGATGAATTCTACTTGTATGTTTGGCCAGAGGGGAAGCATTTTTCAAAGACTCCTAGAGTCAGAACCATCCATCACACTATTTTCAGTTTCTGCAAAGATGTCTCAGAGGTCAGACAAATAGAAACAGAAGTCCTGTTCTCTTCCAAACCACAAATTGGAAAGGTCTCCTACCATGCATTTACATCATCATCTCGTACAAGTGCAGTTCTCTTTGGTTAGAAGGGAATTGCTTTCCCTGGTTAATGCCTGTCTGAATTGGTTCTGAGTCCCCCAAGTGACAGGAGGCCGACTGCTGTCCTGTTGAAGTAGCTTTGTTGGCCGCCCACCCACAAGAGACCATGACTCCTGACTCCTTGCTCTGTACAGTAGCCCAGAACCTTGACCT
Organism: Mesoplodon bidens; assembly: GCF_964165515.1. Lineage (NCBI taxonomy): Eukaryota > Metazoa > Chordata > Mammalia > Artiodactyla > Ziphiidae > Mesoplodon > Mesoplodon bidens. The sequence continues at coordinate 11,573,528 of NC_138168.1, read as the reverse complement.
CTGATTTACCTCATGGTTAGATCTTAGAAGAACAGAAATTCACTTTTTATAGAAAAAAAAAGCTGAAGTAGCTATCAAATAAATGTAGACTTCAATTTATACATTTTTATTTATAGTGCCTCTATATGTTTTAAGTATTTCTAAAATCCACTTATTACCCATAGAAAATAATATATAATACTGCATCCAACTCCCAATTATTCTGGATCTATTTGCTCATTCACTTCTGGGGCTCTTTTTTTTCTACTTCTGTTTTCCCTTTACATATTTTAGGCATTTCAATGCCCATTAACAGCTCAGGGAGAATGGATGAATAGCAGAAAGAAAAATAGAAATTCAGACTGGCCTTGAGGTTAATAACTAACTTACATTTGGGAAATAATGGGCCTGTTAACTAAAAGACACCATAATAGGAAAACAAAAGAAATTTAAGGTTAATCTGTAAATTTTAATAATTCTCCCCAAATCTGCTACCCTTTACTACAGATGGTATCATTGTTATAATTTAATGACTCTTACAAAAGGTTATTAAATATTCCATGTTGTTTTTATTTACTATCGTTTTTGATGAAATTTACACATTACATTTTAAAGGACACAATTTTAAATTCCACATCCATGTATACTAGAGAAGTGGAAAGTAACAGGCAGATGTTGTCACCAGAAATTTACAAAGAGCAAAAGGAAGAAAGTAAACTGTAAGGGACCTGGGTGGTATTGCCATAGCAAACTGATTTTGACCAATATGATATGAATAGTATTTTTAGTTTATAAATCTAATAATAAGAGATAGAAATGTTCCACTAGTCAATCAATAGTATTTAAGCCTCTTCATACAATCTCAAAATTTAGGTAGGATATGACTTTTTTAGATTCCATATATAATGAGTGTGTGATCATGTATTTTGTGTCCTTCTGTGTCTGGCTTATTTCAGTTGGCATAATGGCCTCCACGTTCATCCATCTTGTTGCAAATGGCAGGATATCTTTCTTTTTTAAGGATGAGTAATACTCCATTGTATAATTTATACCGCAATTTCATTTCACTATATGTATATGTATATCAAGTCATCATGGTATACACTTTAAATATGTACAATTCTCATTTTAAAAATAAAATAAGAATAAATTAGGTGGCTTAAAAATATTTATATTTTAATATACAAGAATAATAATGATGAAAGTAACATTTATTGGCTGGCACTGTTCTGGATGCTTTACTTTGATGGTTTCATTTAATTCTTCCAATAACCCTATGAGGAGGCAAGTCGTGATCCCCATCTTGTGAATGAGGGAGCTGAGAGCTGCCCAGATCTAAGAGCCGTGAGCAGGGCAGCCTCGGCGCACACCCAGACCATCTGACCTCCCAGCCCTCCTGGAGGACACGTTCAAAGCTGCGCCCTCAGATGTCGTGCCAGTTTCCCTTTAAGCATCTTTCATTTCTCCTTTTTCTCACTGTTGCTCTTCCATCTTCAGTTGGCCCGATCCCCCTCCCTTAGAAACCATTCGACTGAGCAACTGGCCCACCCCTCCTTCTCCCAGCCTCAGCTGCCAAAACTCTGAACTGCACCGTCTTCAAAGAGTGGAAGGGGCTTCCCTGGTGGCGCAGTGGTTGAGAGTCCGCCTGCCAATGCAGGGGACACGGGTTTGTGCCCCGGTCCAGGAAGATCCCACATGCCACAGAGCGGCTGGACCCGTGAGCCATGGCCGCTGAGCCTGCGCGTCCAGAGCCTGTGCTCCACAACGGGAGAGGCCACAACAGTGAGAGGCCCGCGTACCGCAAAAAAAAAAAAAAAAAAAAGAGTGGAAGATCCGGCAAATTGGGAAACGGCCTTTAGATGACCCGTCTCTGTGTTGATCAGGTACCCGGCAGAGGCTCAGGATCACAGCCATCTGGCCTGTGTCTGTTACCCAAGGAGGGAGGCAAACCGTGAGGCCATCTGAGGTCTGTTTCCAGATACAAAAGGTGGTCTCAGGAGATGGACAGCTGTCAGCACAGACGAGCACACGGAATGTGGCAGAAGCAAGTCCAAGGAATGCCAGGCAGCAGAGCCCAAAGGATGAAATTAGGGAGAGCTAGGGGCAAGCCGAGGTTTCTGGTGACTAGTTAGTTTGCGATCAAAGAGGCTGTCGTGCCGGACCCTGCTGTACTGGGAATGCCTTTCAGAGTTGCATCAAAGAGCACGAAAATCTCGACAGAGATAAGGCAGTAGCTGGAGGTGGCTCCACCCTGTAGAGCGTAAAATATATATATATATATATATATATATATATATATATATATATATATATGTCTGGAATACTGCATGTAACGTGAACATCTCAACGTGTGTAACAGTGTTTCTGCTCAAGGGAAACGCATCAGTTCTTGTGGGAAGCCCTCAGGGGTTGCTGGCTGCTCTACGTTCATGAGAAAGACTAGCAGTCTTGGGTGCAGGGGTCCCCAAGCAGAGGCTGGGGGGCAAAGAGGCGAAATGCCTGCCGATCATGGGGGTCCCTGAGGCCCGTTCCCTTGTTCCAGGCACTGCAAGGAGCTCTTCTCTCTTCACTTCTCTTCTTTGCCTTTCTCCTCCAGCCAGGGTACCCGCTAGGGTGCCTCTGGCTGTGGGGCACAAGAGAAGCAGGCTCCACTACCTTAACCAGTAGCGAAATGTATCATCAACACCACGTGAGGAGAAGGTCAGAGGCGGGACAGCTCCCAGCCAGGAGGCAGGTGCCCTGGCTCCCCTGCTCTCGGTGCTCTCCTTTCGCTCTGCCCAGCTGTGGTCTGTGTGCCGCTTCCTCCAGGCCGGCAGCCGGATGGCTACGAGCATCTTCCCCACACATGGCGCTTTGAGAGGCAAAGGGGGGACCGCCCTAGGTTGTGAAGAAAACGGCCCACTCACGTCTTATGTGGCAAAACTGGGTCTCACGCCTGAAATGACCACTGGTGAGGAAAGTGGGCACTGGAGTTGCCAGTCGGCATCCAGCACCTGGTCTGCGGCCAGACTCCTCCACGGCAAGTAGGTCAAGGGACAGGGCAGGGGATGGGACTGGAGAGACGTGAGGGCTTCTGTTTGGGGATCGGCTCTTGGGAGAAAACCTCCAGTGGTGTCTGACACAGCCAAGAAGTCTCTCCTGCTTCGTCCTGAAGGTGGCGGGGAAGAATGCCCTTAAACACGCTTCCTCCCCAGTATTCCGTCCACACGTCATTTCTATTCCTCTGAGTGTCTAAAAGCCAGATTGAGACATGTTTTTGGTTTATTTCTTGTTTATCATTATCTTTTATTTTTTTCCTCCTTTCTTTCATCACCTAATCTCCATGAGACCGTGACCGCAGACTGGCCTAACTCCTTATATTTCAAAACAAGGACAAAGCGGGTAAAGGAAAACCTAGGGAAAAATAAATGAATTCGGATTCAGATAATACAATCTGTCCTCACGTGCAGTCGGCCCAAATTGTGGGTTTCCTATCACCACGGCCACCAGGGGAAAACTGGGGGCAGCCGCCTTCCTCAGCACCTCCTCACCGCCCCAGATGCCCCGTGCCTCAGGCTGCTTGCCTGGCACCCCACCTTCCCTGTGGGTGAATGACAGCCGTCTGGGTCTCACCTGAAATGAGCAAAAGAGAAGAAATGCACAGCCCAGGATGCCGGAACCCTCAACTCCTCTTGAAGGTAGAACATCCATCCCCTTCCTCTCTTCTTTAACCTCTGGGTCCCCGGCCCACCATCTCGTAAACATCTTGTTTGAGATTGTCAGTAGAAGATCAACGGGAACACTGGCCAAAGGGAAGCATTTTAGTGCAGTGGTTTTGCAACCAGCCTCAATTAACAGACTCCTGTACCCACAACGGGGTATTCTCCTCCAAGCAGCATAAATCACAAGCTACCGGCATTTTATATTTCACCCAACCGTACACACGGCCCTTTCATCTGGTGCTGGGCCTCTTCTGCGCTTCTTTTCCAATGGCATCTGCTTCCTTCGTGTTTTTCTCAGTCTCCCCAGTTGACATTTTTGGTGTTTCCACAAAATGCCAAGCACAGCACTGCACTTAGCGTTTTTCCTGACTTCCTGCACTGTTGATCCAGCTTCAACCAGACTCTGATTATTGTTTTCCACAATACATGATACTTCTGGCACTTTCTGAAATTACCTGATGATGACTCTGCGTCGTGTTGACAGATTTAGTTCTTGTGAAGGCTGTGTTCCCTCAGGGCTTCAGCTGGACCCTGGAAGGGACCCCACTCCTCTGAGCTCCACCTGGAACAAAGCCTGAGGGTTTTCTTTCACACCAGAACAAAAGGATTTCCTGAGAATGACTGGGTTGAAAGTCTGGAAATTAAAAGTCCAGTCTATGGCCAACTTAACTGTTGGCATAATTCTGTGCAAAAGCCTGGAGGGTGTTTAGTAGGAATCTGAAACACACTTTCCATCCCTCACCAAGGTAACTGGTGAAAAGCATTACCTGGAGGAATCACCTCAATTCCTGTCCATGGGTTTCTTTTCTCCTTAGTTGTCCGGGTTCCCCATTTATTCAGCCAGGGACGGGTCCTGCTCCTCTCCTGGTTGTCCTGCATTCTCCCTGTCCCCCAGCATCTGCTCTTGTGTCCCAGGGTTCTTATCCCTGTGGGGAGTTGGGGAGAAGAGACCTTTCAATCTCTGGTTATAGACTCTAAGAGACTAAGTATTTATCATATTTCTGGTAAATGGTTGCTTTTTCCAATACTTTTTGTGAAATGCCTGTTCCTGGTTTTTACTTACTGGGGAAACGCGTTTCTATTTTGACTGAACTGGAGATTGCCCTGGCTTTCTATTCTAATCCAAGTACTCTGTATCACAGAACAAGATTTCTGTCCAGATTTCTCTAGGTTCTTCCCCAATGTTTGTTGTCACCCTACAGTTATAGGGAAAATTATGTTTAGTTTCTCGTGGTGGGGAAAAAAATAGCTCCCTGCTTTAGATCTGAGTTTTGAGTGGATTCTACCTCCTTTCTTCTGGCAGAATCTAAGCTGCCAGGTGACCTCTGAGTACAGCCTTAAGCCATGTCTTTCCACCTTCTGCGGATCCAGGTTTTATTGAGAATTGCAGGGTTGTGTAAACTGGAGCTCTGAATTTTGTTTCTCCAGCACAGCAAAGTGTGTGTGCATGTGTATGTGGGTGCTTTAAAATGAATTAGAATGCTGTATTCGTTATCTGTTACTTATGGACACTTACACTCTCACAGTCTCTGAGGTCAGGAGCCCTGCAGTGACTTGGCTGGGTGATTCTGGCTCAGAGTCAGGCTCTTGCTGGGTCCAGTGTCATCTCAAGGCTCAGCGGGGGGAGGGGTTGGGAGGGGTCCATTCTCAGCTCACTGCAGCACTTACTGGCAGGTCTCATTCCCTTCTCTCATCGACCCCTTCATCCGTTGCCTGGACGTCCTCGTGAGGTTCGGCTGCAGAGACAGTACACGGTCAAGAGAGGGAGAGAGTACCCAGGACAGAGGCTGCCGTCTTTTCAAAGAACCAGCTTTTAGTTTCGTTGACCTTTTCTATTGTTTGCTTCATCTCTGGTTCATTTACGTCTGCTCTGATCTTTATGATTTCTTTCCTTCTACTAACTTGGGGTTTTGTTCTTCTTTCTCTAGTTGCTTTAGGTGTAAGGTTAGGTTGTTTATTTGAGATTTTTCTTCTTTCCTGAGGTAAGATTGTTTGCTATAAACTTCCCTCTTAGAACTGTTTTTGCTGTGTCCCATAGGTCTTGGATCATCGTGCTTTCATTTTCGTCTCTCTCTAGGTAATTTTGATTTGCTCTTTGTTTTCATCAGCAATCCATTGGCTGTTTAGCAACATATTGTTTAGCCTCCACATGTTTGTGTTTTTTATAGTTTTTTTTCTTGTAGCTGATTTCTAATCTCATAGTGTTGTGGTCAGAAAAAGTGCTTGATATGATTCGTTTTCTTAAATTTACTGAGGCTCACTTTGTGGCCCAGCATGTTATCCATCCTGGAGAATGTTCCATGTGCACTTGAGAGTAATGTGTATTCTGCTTTTAGATGGAATGCTCTATAAATATCAATTAAGTCCATCTGGTCTAATGTGTCATTTAAGGCCTGTGTTTCCTTGTTGATTTTCTGTCTGGATGATCTGTCCATTGGTGTAAATGAGATGTTAAAGTCCCCCACTATTATTGTGTTACTGTCGATTTCCCCTTTCATGGCTGTTAGTATTTGCCTTATGTATTGAGGTGCTCCTACGCTGGGTGCATATGTATTTAAACTTGTTATATCTTCTTCTTGAATTGATCCCTTGATCGTTATGTAGTAACCTTCTTTGTCTCTGTGGCAGTCTTTAAAGTCTACTTTGTCTGATATGAGTATTGCTACTCCAGCTTTCTTTTGATTTACATTTGCATGGAATACCTTTTTCCATCCCCTCACTTTCAGTCTGTGTGTGTCTCTAGATCTGAAGTGGTTCTCTTGTAGACAGCATATATATGGGTCTTGTTTTTGTATCCATTCAGCCAGTCTACATCTTTTGGTTGGAGTATTTAATCCATTTACATTTAAGGTAATTATCAATATGTATGTTCTTATTGCCATTTTGTTAATTGTTTTGGATTTGTTTTTTTAGGTCCTTTTTCTTCCATTCATCTTTTGTTCTCTTTTGTGATTTGCTGACTAACTTTAGAATGGTATTTGGATTGCTTTTTCTTTTTGTGTGTATGTATCTATTGTAGATTTTTGGTTTGCAGTTACCATGAGGTTTTGATATAGCAGTCTATATATAAACAAGGTTGTTTTGAGTTGTTGGTCTTTTAACTTCAAATACATTTCCAATATCCTGCATTTTTACTTCCTTCTTATCATGATTGCTGGTTTTGATATCATATTTGTGTGTGGATGATTTCCTACCTTTATTGTATGTTTGCCTTTACCAGTGAGCATTTCCATTTGTAATTTTCTTGTTTCTAGTTATGGCCTTTTCTTTTCTGCCTTTTCTTTCCTTTATCATTTGTTGCAAAGCTGATTCGGTGATGCTGAATTCTCTTAGCTTTTGCTTGTCTGTAAAGCTTTTGATTTCTCCATCGAATCTGAATGAGATCCTTGCTGGGTAGAGTAATCTTGGTTGTAGGTTTTTTCCCTTTCATCACTTTAAATATATCCTGCCACTCCCTTCTGGCCTGCAGAGTTTCTGCTGAGAAATCAGCTGATAATCTTATGGGAATTCCCTTGTATGTTATTTGTTGCTTTTCCCTTGTTGCTCTTAATAGTTTTATTTTGTTTTTAATTTTTGTCAGTTTGATTACTATGTGTCTCAATGTGTTCTTCCTTTGGTTTATCCTGCCTGGACTTGGGTGACTACTTCCTTTCCCATGTTAGGGAAGTTTTCAGCTATTATCTCTTCAAATATTTTCTCAGGTCCTTTCTCTCTCTCTTCTCCCTCTGGGTCCCCTATAATGCAAATGTTGGTGCATTTAATGTTGTCCCAGAGGTCTCTTAGACCTCATTTCTTTTCATTCTTTTCTCTTTGCCCTGTTCCATGGCAAGTGATTTCCACCATTCTGTCTTCCAGCTCACTTATGCATTCGTCTGCCTCAGTTACTCTGCTATTGATTCCTTCTCGTGTATTTTTCATTTAAGTTATTGTATTATTCATCTCTGTTTGTTTGTTCTTTAGTTCTTCTAGGTCTTGGTTAAACATTTCTTGTATCTTCTTGATCTGTGCCTCCATTCTTTTTCCAAGATCTCGATCATCTTTACCATCATTACTGTGAATTCTTTTTTAGGAAGATTGCCTATATCCACTTCACTTAATTGTTCTTCTGGGGCTTTATCTTGTTCCTTCATCTGGGAAATATTCCTCTGCCATCTCATTTTGGCTAACTTTCTGTGACTGCAGTTTCCCTTCCGCAGGCTGCAGGGTTGTAGTTCTTCTTCCTTCTGCTGTCTGTTCCCTGGTGAGTGAGGCTGTCTAAGAGGCTTGTGCAGGCTTCCTGGTGGGAGGGACTGGTTTCTGCCCACTGGTGGTTGGAGCTGGGTGTTGTCCCTCTGGCAGGCAGGGCCGTGTCAAGGGGTTTGTTTAGCAGGCTGCTGTGGGCTCAGGAAGACTTTAAGCAGCCCGTCTGCTGTTGGGTGGGGCTGTGTTCCTGCCCTGTTGGTTGTTTGGCCCAAGGCCCCAGTACTGGAGCCTGCAGGCTGTTGGGTGGGGCCGGGTCTTGGGGAGAAAATGGTGGCCTCCAGGAGGGCTCACGCCAGTGAGTACTTCCCAGAATTGCTGCTGCCTGTGTCTTTGTCCCCACAGTGAGCCACAGCTGCCCCCAGCCTCTGCAGGAGACCCTCCAATACCAATAGGTACGTCTTGCCCAGGCCCTTATGAGATCACCACTTTTTTTCCCTGGGTGCTGGTGCACACGAGACCTTGTATGTGCCCTCCAAGGGTGGAGTTCCTGTTTCCCCCAGTCCTGTGGAATTCCTGCAATCAAACCCCACTGGCCTTCAAACCCAGATTCTCTGGGGGCTCCTCCTCCCATTGCCAGACCCCCAGGCTAGGGGCTCAGAACTTTCACTCTTGTGGGAGAACTTCTGTGGTATAATTACTTTCCAGTTTGTGGGTCGCCCACCCAGAGGATATGGGATTTGATTTTACTGTGATTGCGCCCCTCCTACTGTCTTGTTGTGGCTTCTTCTTTGTCATTGGATGGAGGATATCTCTTAGTACATTCCAGCAGTTTTCTTGGTGATGGCTGTCCAGCAGTTAGTTGTGATTTTGGTGTTTTCGTAAGAGGTGAGGTCATGTCCTTGTCTCTACTTCTGCTGCACTCCTTTATAGCCTAACATCTCATCACCTCCTCCACCTCAGGGTCACACAGACCAACACTGGGACAATGTAAAGGGGACTGCACAGAGCGGTGGGTACCTGGAAGTGGACTCACTGGGAACCGTCTCAATGTCTAGCTACACGGATGCTGTTGCACTGGCAGGTCTTTTAAGTAACAGGTTTCCACCACTGCCTGTTGTCTTTCTAGGAACCCCAACCACCAGCTCCCCATCCCTTTCAATCGTCTCCATTACCTGCCTCCCTCTAGAGGCATTTGGGTTTGGGCTCTCCAGTCTAACCATGTCACGTCCAGAGTCCTACATATTATATTTCAGAAAAACCCCGGCACATCCTGGTCAGCCTTGATCACATGACAGCTAGACTTTTGTGTTCCAATCTTAGTGCAGCATTTCAAAAGTCATATGGAGCATTTGATTAGTGGGACAAGAAATAAAAGAACATGAGGAAGCAGGAAGCCAGCTAGTCGGAGCAAAACCAAAGTGTGCTAACCTCTACCTCAGAGCTCTTTCTTTTATGATGTGTGGCCCACCTTTAGCTGCTTCAAGAGGTTGAAGAGACGTTCTTGGTCACTTCAAAGAGCAGCACAAGAACCCAGTGTGAATACCAGCTTTTAGCTCAGTATCAGGACAGTCTAGCGATGAGAGACCCCACACCAATGGAAGAGTCCATCCCTGGATGCCTTCACCCCAAACCTGGATCATCAACACTCAGGGACTCCAGGCCCCGAGGAGGTCAAGCCAGACAGCCCCAGAGAGATCTTCTCAACCCGGGTTCTGTAACTGCCCTTCTGGCTCCTACTCAACCCTCACCTCTTATCCTCCCTGAAAAGCAGAGAGAGGGAAGGACCTGCTGAGGGATGCTGTTCTGACCTGCCCTCATCTCCTCTGATGCAGAGGAAAGTGCTTTGCGTGGCCTCTGACCTCCCATGAGCCCCACTCTTTCTCTTCCTTTCCACTATCGGCTGCAGCCCTGCATCTCCTGAGAAGTGTGTCCTCTGTGCCCTGCCTACCTTGACATGTGTGTGCCTGTGCATGTGCATGTGTGTGTGCATGCACGTGAGCGCTCCAGAGTGGAGCCTTCACAGGACGATGACTTCCCTTCAACTCCTGGGTTCCCATTCAAGTCACCGAATGGCGGGGGACTGCCCAGGGCCAGCATTATTCTGGCACTAGAGGGGCCAGGTGAGTAGACATGACCCATTTGTCTGTAAGCTTTACCACCAGCCCCACCCCAGTGACCGTGTTGATTGGCCCTGGAGAGTGGGGACGCATCTTCCTCACTGTGCAGCCTTCACGCTTTCCACAAAATAAGCACGAAGTCAGCTATTACACAGATCACAGAATTTAGCCCCTATATAAGGGGAGTGCTTTTCAGCTGCATGGTGATTTTTCATTCATATATTTCAAGCTATTTCCTTCAAAGGCACACTTAGTTCTCTGTTCCACAAAGAGAAACCAATAGGACACAGTTTTTAAGTTATATTTAATTGCTCTCATGGAGTGTTCTACTGGGTAAAAAAGAAAGAAAGAAAGAAGAAAAAAAGGCCAGGATCCTTTCAATGGCTGACCCAGGAAAAAGCCAAGTTACCCAGGCTTTGCTTTCTGTTATCTGCAGTATGAAGCTCAAATTGTTCTAAATTCCTTTTATTTTCAACGTCTAATTTTTCCCAGCTTTTCTTCTCTTGCCATCTCTTTCCTCTGTTGCCATGTACAATGTATAACAACAGTTCCTAAACTCTGAAAATATAGAAAGCTCAGAAGAACATTGCCTGGGGAAAATTAATCCCTGTACCTCTTGTCACAAAGATTCATTTGCACATGAAACCCTGAATTCCCCCTGGTGAGAGATTTCCATCTTTCATTAATCTTGTGCAGTAGCAACTGGTGTACTACATCATTATGTCAGAGCCAGTAAGTAAGCTTTCCCCAAACTGAACCTGTGTTCCCATGATTTTGTGTTTTGCTTGAAAACAGTCATGACCTCACGTTGTCTTGTATTTTTATCAGTTATCTGTTCAGACAAAGCTGTCCCCTCCCCCCAGATTTAGTGGCTTAAAACAGCAAGACTTTTTCAGCCTGCACTTCTGTTGGCAGTTCTTCGGGCCTTGGCTGGACTCACCTGTACACCTGTGACCAGCTGCTGGGCAAACCCATCTCCGCTAGGTGCAGTCTCCCGGACTCCAGCAGGTCGGGCAGATTCTCATGGTGGTAGGTTCCTAAGAGAGTGTTACCAAATGCAAGTCCGTGTGCTTGATGCACAGTGAGGCCAAACAATACCGAAACGTCGGTGTTTGGAACAGAGAAAGGTTTATTGCAGGGCCGAGCAAGAAGAACAGGTGGCTCGTGCCCCAGAAAACCCCGGAACTCCCTGAAGGGTTTCAGCAAAGCATCTTTAAAGGCCAGATGAGGGAAGGGCATGGTTCCTTGTTGCAAACTTCTTTGTGTAGCATCCTTTGCTCTTGCAGCTGTCCATGTAGGTCGGGTCACAATGTTCCTGTAAACCTCCAACAAGACAAATGTTATTCTCTGTTCTGCAACTTTGTTATCTCTATATGAATGTAAACAGTGTTATACCCTTAAAGGTCAGAGCCTTGAGAATGGGCTATTCTGTATATTTCCGGCTAGAGGCAACATTCTTAACTGGAAGCAAAAGCAGTAGAATACAAAGGTAAAAGTAAAAGAAGCAGATCCAGTATGGAGTCAAGCTTGTTCTTCTCTGTTAAAAGAGTAGAAGCGGAACCTGCAAGGTCTGCTGAGGCCTCAGCTCAAGTGCTCACAGAGTGACAGTCACTGCATCCTGAGGGTCACAGCAAATCACGGGGATGGCCTAACGTGAAGTGGGGACTCCACCGTCCCAACCCACACCCGCCACCTTAGCTTACTCACTCTTATTATGTGCAGTTGGTTCGGCGGATGCGGTGTCGATGGATGCTGGCTTTGTGTTTCTCCCTGTGGTTTCCTTCACTTCCAGAGCCTCAGAAGGGAAGGGAGGGAAGACAACGTTGTTAGCACCTAATATACGACAGGAGTTGACTAGGCATTTTCTTTTTTATTTTATTTTATTTTTTTTAACATCTTTATTGGTTGGAGTATAATTGCTTTACAATGGTGTGTGAGTTTCTGCTGTATAACAAAGTGAATCCGCTATACATATACAAATATCCCCATATCTCCTCCCTCTAGCATCTCCCTCCCACCCTCCCTATCCCACCCCTCTCGGTGGTCACAAAGCACCAAGCTGATCTCCCTGTGCTATGAGGCTGCTTCCCACTAGCTATCTATTTTACATTTGGTAGTGTATATATGTCCATGCCACTCTCTCACTTTGTCCCATCTTACCCTTTCCCCTCCCCATGTCCTCAAGCCCTTTCTCTACATCTGTGTCCTTAATCTTTTCCTGCCCCTAGGTTCTTCATAAACATTTTTTTTAGATTCCATATATATGTGTTAGCATATGGTATTTGTTTTTCTCTTTCTGACTTACTTCACTCTGTAGGACAGACTCTAGATCCATCCACCTCACTGCAAAAACTCAATTTCCTTTCTTTTTATGGCTGAGTAATATTCCATTGTATATATGTTCCACATCTTCTTTATCCATTCATCTGTTGATGGGCACTTAGGTTGCTTCCATGTCCTGGCTATTGTAAATAAAGCTGCAATGAACATTGTGGTACATGACTCTTTTTGAATTATGGTTTTCTCAGGGTATATGCCCAGTAGTGGGATTGCTGGGTCATATGGTAGTTCTATTATTACTTTTTTAAGGAACCACCATACTGTTCTCCACAGTGGCTGTATCAATTTACATTCCCACCAACAGTGCAATAGGGTTCCCTTTTCTCCACACCCTCTCCAGCATTTATTGTTTGTAGATTTTTTGAAGATGGCCATTCTGACTGGTGTGAGGTGATACCTCATTGTAGTTTTGACTTGCATTTCTCTAATGATTAGTGATGTTGAGTTTATTTTTGTGTATGGTGTTAAGGAGTGTTCTAATTTCATCTTTTACATGTAGCTGTCCAGTTTTCCCAGCACCACTTATTGAAGAGGCTGTCTTTTCTCCATTGTATATTCTTGTCTCTTTTACCAAAAATAAGGTGACCATATGTACATGGGTTTAGCTCTGGGCTTTCTATCCTGTTCCACTGATCTATATTTCTGTTTTTGTGCCACTACCATACTGTCTTAATTACTGTAGCTTTGTAGTGTACTCTGAAGTCCAGGAGCCTGATTCCTCCAGCTCCGTTTTTCTTTCTCAAGATTGCTTTGGCTATTCGGGGTCTTTTGTGTTTCCATACAAATTGTGAAATGTTTTGGTCTAGTTCTGTGAAATATACCATTGGTAGTTTGATAGGGATTGCATTGAATCTGTAGATTGCTTTGGGTAGTATAGTCATTTCCACAATGTTGATTCTTCCAATCCAAGAACATGGTTTACCTCTCCATCTGTTTGTATCATCTTTAATTTCTTTCATCAGTGTCTTATAATTTCTGCATACAGGTCTTTTGTCTCCACAGGTAAGTTTATTCCTAGGTATTTTATTCTTTTTGTTGCAGTGGTAAATGGGAGTGTTTCCTTAATTTCTCTTTCAGATTTTTCATCATTAGTGTATAGAAATGCAAGAGATTTCTGTGCATTAATTTTGTATCCTGCTAGTTTACCAGATTCATTGTTTAGCTCTAGTAGTTTTCTGGTACCATCTTTAGGATTCTCTGTGTATAGTACCATGTCATCTGCAAACACTGACAGCTTTACTTCTTCTTTTCCGATTTGGATTCCTTTTCTTTCTTTTTCTTCTCTGACTGCTGTGGCTAAAACTTCCAAAACTATGTTGAATAATAGTGGTGAGAGTGGACAACCTTGTCTTGTTCCTGATCTCAGTGAAAATGGTTTCAGTTTTTCACCATTGAGAACGATGTTGGCTGTGGGTTTGTCATATATGGCCTTTATTATGTTGAGGTAGGTTCCCTCCATGCCTACTTTCTGGAGGGTTTTTATCATAAATGTGTGTTGAATTTGGTGGAAAGCTTTTTCTGCATCTATTGAGATGATCATATGGTTTTTCTCCTTCAGTTTGTTAATATGGTTTATCACATTGATTGACTTGTTTATATTGAAGAATCCTTGTATTCCTGAGATAAACCCCACTTGATCATGGTGTATGATCCTTTTAATGTGTTGTTGGATTCTGTTTGCTAGTATTTTTTGAGGATTTTTGCATTTATGTTAGTCAGTGATATTGGCCTGTAGTTCTCTTTCGTTGTGACATCTTCATCTGGTTTTGGTATCAGGGTGATGGTGGCCTCGTAGAATGAGTTTGGCAGTGTTCCTGCCTCTGCTATATTTTGGAAGAGTTTGAGAAGGATAGGTGTTAGCTCTTTTCTAAATGTTTGATAGAATTCACCTGTGAAGCCATCTGGTCCTCGGCTTTTGTTTGTTTGAAGACTTTTAATCACAGTTTCAATTTCAGTGCTTGTGGTTGGTCTGTTCATATTTTCTATTTCTTCCTGTTTCCGGAAGGCTGTGCATTTCTAAGAATTTGTCCATTTCTTCCAGGTTGTCCATTTTATTGGCATAGAGTTGCTTATAGTAATCTCTCATGATCTTTTGTATTTCTGCAGTGTCAGTTGTTACTTCTCCTTTTTCATTTCTAATTCTATTGATTTGAGTCTTCTCCCTCTTTTTCTTGATGAGTCTGGCTAATGGTTTATCAATTTTGTTTATCTTCTCAAAGAACCAGCTTTTAGTTTTATTGATCTTTGTTACTGTTTCCTTCATTTCTTTTTCATTTATTTCTTATCTGTTCTTTATGATTTCTTTCCTTCTGCTAATTTTGGGGGCTTTTTGTTTTTCTTTCTCTAATTGCTTTACATGTAACGTTAGGTTGTTTATTTGAGTTGTTTCTTGTATCTTGATGTATAATTGCATTGCTATAAACTTCCCTCTTAGAACTGCTTTCACTGTATCCCATAGGTTTTGGGTCATCCTGTTTTCATTGTCAGTTGTTTCTACGTATTTTTTTATTTCCTCTTTGATTTCTTCAGTGATCTTTTGGTTATTAAGTAGTATATTGTTTAGCCTCCATGTGTTTGTATTTTTTACAGATTTTTTTCCTGTAAGTGATTTCTAGTCTCATAGTGTTGAGGTCAGAAAAGATACTCGATATGATTTCAATTTTCTTAAAGTTACCAAGGCTTGATTTGTGACCCAAGATATGATCTATCCTGGAGAATGTTCCATGAGCACTTGAGAAGAAAGTGTATTCTGTTGTTTTTGGATGGAATGTCCTATAAATATCAGTTAAGTCCATCTTGTTTAATGTATCATTTAAAGCTTGTGTTTCCTTATTTATTTTCATTTTGGATGACCTGTCCATTGGTGAAAGTGCGGTGTTAAAGTCCCCTACTATGATTGTGTTACTGTCGATTTCCCCTTTCATGGCTGTTAGTATTTGCCTTATGTATTGCGGTGCTCCTATGTTGGGTGCTTAAATATTTACAATTGTTATGTCTTCTTGGACTGATCCCTCGATCATTATGTAGTGTCCTTCTTTGTCTCTTGTAATAGTCTTTATTTTAAAGTCTATTTTGTCTGATATGAGAATTGCTACTCCAGCTTTCTTTTGATTTTCATTTGCATGGAATATGTTTTTCCATCCCCTCACTTTCAGTCTGTATGTGTCCCTGGGTTTGAAGTGGGTCTCTTGTAGACAGCATATATATGGGTCTTCTTTTTGTATCCATTCAGTGAGTTTGTGTCTTTTGGTGGGAGCATTTAATCCATTTACATTTAAGGTAGTTATCGATATGTGTGTTCCTATTACCATTTTCTTAGTTGTTTGGGGTTTGTTATTGTAGGTCTTTTCCTTCTCTTGTGTTTCCTGCTTAGAGAAGTTCCTTTAGCGTTTGTTGTAAAGCTGATTTGGTGGTACTGAATTCTCTTAGCTTTTGCTTGTCTGTAAAGGTTTTAATTCTCCATCGACTCTGCATGAGATCCTTGCTGGGTAGAGTAATCTTGGTTGTAGGTTCTTCCCTTTCATCACTTTAAATATGTCATGCCACTCCCTTCTGGCTTGCAGAGTTTCTGCTGAAAGATCAGCTGTTAACCTTATGGGAATTCCCTTGTATGTTATTTGTTGTTTTTCCCTTGCTGCTTTTAATATTTTTTCTTTGTATTTAATTTCTGATAGTTTGATTAATATGTGTCTTGGCATGTTTCTCCTTGGATTTATCCTATATGGGACTTTCTGTGCCTCCTGGACTTGATTAACTATTTCCTTTCCCATATTAGGGAAGTTTTCAACTATAATCTCTTCAAATATTTTCTCAGTCCCTTTCTTTCTCTCTTCTTCTTCTGGGACCCCTATAGTTTGAATGTTGGTGCATTTAATGTTATCCCAGAGGTCTCTGAGACTGTTCTCAATTCTTTTCATTTTTTCTTTTTTCTGCTCTGCAGTAGTTATTTCCACTATTTTCTCTTCCAGGTCACTTATCCATTCTTCTGCCTCAGTTATTCTGTTATTGATTCCTTCTAGAGAATTTTTAATTTCATTTATTGTGTTGTTAATCATTGTTTGTTTGCTCTTTAGTTCTTCCAGGTCCTTATTAAACATTTCTTGAAAATTCTCCATTCTATTTCCAAGAGTTTGGATCATCTTTACTATCATTACTCTGAATTCTTTTTCAGGTAGACTGCCTATTTCCTCTTCATTTGTTTATTCTGGTGGGTTTTTGCCTTGCTCCTTCATCTGCTGTGTGTTTCTCTGTCTTCTCATTTTGCTTATCTTACTGTGGTTGGGGTCTCCTTTTCACAGGCTGCAGGTTCGTAGTTCCTGTTCTTTTTGGGGTCTGCCCCCAGTGGCTAAGGTTGGTTCCGTGGGTTATGTAGGCTTCCTGGTGGAGGGGACTAGTGACTGCTTTGTGGTGGATGAGGCTGGATCTTGTCTTTCTGGTGGGCAGGACCACGTCTGGTGGTGTGTTTGGGGTGTCTGTGTTCTTATTATGATTTTAGGCAGCCTCTCTGCTAATGGGTGGGGTTGTGTTCCTGTCTTCCCAGTTGTTTGGCATACGGTGTCCAGCACTGTAGCTTGCTGGTCTTTGAGTGGAGCTGGGTCTTAGCGTTGAGATGGTGATCTCTGGGAGAGCTTTCGCTGTTTGACGTATGTGGAGCCAGGAGGTCTCTGGTGAACCAATGTCCAGATCTCGGCTCTCTGACCTCAGAGGCACAATCCTGACACCCAGCTGGAGCACCAAGACCCTATCAGCCACATGGCTCTTTTCCACCAACTGCCATGGTTAAAATCACTGCAGAAGATGCAGTGGGAGGCATGCAACCTAGTCTGCAACCCTTTTAAAAACCATTCATTAATGGGTGTGATTGACAAAAGCTGAAGAAAAAAACATTGCTCCTGGGAAGAATGCAAGTGTAAAGATCTGACTTAAAAGATATAGTTTTATATGCACCAAAGCACTTGTCAGCTCCTCTGTATATAATGACAGTCCACTGTTAAAGAATATTGTTGCAACAGCAGTGTAGGAGACTGTTATTTCTGGCATCAGCGGTCCCCCACTCACCCCTATGGACGGCTCCAGCTTTGTTCCAGCGATCGGCAATACTATTCCAATCATCTAGGCATTTTCCATCTGTTAACTCCTTCAACACCCACACAGCTGTTTTGCAGATAAGAAAATTGAGACCCAGAAAATGTAAATAACTTGCCCACGTAGCTCAATCTAAATACAGAGCTGGGGTTTGGAATCGCGCTTAGGCATGATTCCAAAGCTCTTCTTGTCCTACCATGCTGCTTAGCAGATTTCTTTCACATACATCACATCACGAATGAGTGAATGCATGAAATGTGGAATAAATCAGCTATAAGTGTAGTGTTAGTCAAACGATTTGTTATCTTCTTTTCCAATTAATGTGGCCAATCTGCTCAAGCCATGCTCCCTTAGTCATTACATAATCTATAAGTATTGTTTCCTACCCCTTCAAGCATCAAGGTAACACATCAGTAATTCCCATTATTTTTTGAAAGGCCACTCTTAAACGTTGCCATCTCTGGCCAAGCTCACCCAAATGGTACCAATGTCGACACGTTGTCATTTCCTGGCAGTATCGCTGCTAGCCTAATAATAATTGAAAGTTGGGGAATAGTTTACCAGATCTATTTTGAACTCCCCAACAGAATTGTTTAATGAATAGTGCAGATTTGTAATTCTGCAGTTTGTTGGGCCACTGCAAATCATGACTGTTTGACTGTGGTCAGATGTCTCTGAATATGGTTCAAAGGAGACAGAACTCATCTTTTTGGAGATAAGATTAAGTAAGTTCTTTTAAGTCACTTTGCCATGTTTCAGAATGTTTCTCCCTAAGGTGACGTACTGTCTGTCTTAGTCTAGAATAGCAGGAGCCATCCATCAGCCTCTTCCAATTTGACCTGGTTCAGTTATTTTACTGTACGAGGAGGCCAGCTGGGGTGGTGCCGGCAGGCTGGACCCACGGTTGTCTCAGTTACCTGCGTGTAGTTGGCCTTTGCTTTCTTATAATCACTTGGCTGTGCTAGGATTACCGGAACATTCGTTCTAATAAAGGCAGTCCTGCTGGACTATGAATTTGCCTTTCTTTTATTGCACACACTGAGATCACTTACCGGCAGAACTATGAAAGTCTACAAAAGTCGATCTCTGTGTCTATGAGTAAAAAAAAAATGTTTTCACAAAGCTGTGACTATTTATGTATTTGTTTTCAATTCAGTATGGTGAGTTCTCAAGAATTTTTTTTTTTTTTTTTTTTTTTTTTTGCGGTACGCGGGCCTCTCACTGTTGTGGCCTCTCCCATTGCAGAGCACAGGCTCTGGACGCGCAGGCTCAGCGGCCATGGCTCACGGGCCCAGCCGCTTCACGGCATGTGGGATCCTCCCAGACCGGGGCCCGAACCCGTGTCCACTGCATTGGCAGGCGGACTCTCAACCACTGCGCCACCAGAGAAGCCCTCAAGAAATTTTTTATGAAAATTAAATTAATCCAACACAGTGGTTAAAAACACAGTTTGCAAATAAAAGGGAGCTTCTTTCCAATCCCACTTCCCCCACGAGGTAGTTGGTGAGGAGGCAAGTGGCTTAACCTCATTGTGCTTGAGTTCCTTCTCTCTTTGTAAAGTAGCAGGAGGGAATTCCCTGGCGGTCCAGTGCTCAGGACTCGACTCTGCGCTTTCACTGCTGAGGGCCCGGGTTCGACCCCTGGTTAGGGGACTAAGATCCCACAAGCCATGCCATGTGGCTAAAGAAATAAAGTAGCAGCAATAAAACCTCCCTAATAAGATTGTTTGTGCACTAATGAGATATAATGTGTGTAATATTCTTGCCTGACACAGAATAGGTACTCAGTACATTGAATGTATTGTTATTATTTGTTAATTCATTAATGCTAATTTCTGCATTAATTTTAATGAGTTAAAGTCCTGGGCTTGATTAATTTGCATGTTTTCATCTTCCTTTCTTCCAGCACTTGATGGCAATTTCTGTCAATGGTAAATGGAAGTTTAAAAGCTATATGTTGGGCTTCCCTGGTGGCGCAGTGGTTGAGAGTCCGCCTGCCGATGCAGGGGACACAGGTTCGTGCCCCAGTCTGGGAAGATTCCACGTGCCGTGGAGCGGCTGGGCCCGTGAGCCACGGCCGCTGAGCCTGCACGTCCGGAGCCTGTGCTCCGCAACGGGAGAGGCCACAGCAGTGAGAGGCCACGGCATTAAGAGGCCTGAGTACCACAAAAAAAAAAAAAAAGCTATATGTTCACACAAACTTTATTTCTTTATTCCTTAGAGTGAGTTGTAGGAGTCTTCCTGGTAAATAATTTATATAATCACAGAAAGAATGAAGTTCCTTCTTCTATCTCAGACTATTTTTTATCATGGATCATTGCCTTTATTGAAGATGACAGAAACAATGCATCTGTTCTGGAAGAGAGGCAGTGATTTACTATATGACAGCACAGTACATGGCACATAATAGTTGCTTAGAAAATATTTATTGTAAATGGATAATTAACAGATAATGACCAAATAAGTGATTTAATATGTATTTATTCAGGGGTCAGTTCATTGCACCTCTTTAGAGAAATTGCTTTGGGATTGTAAAAAGACCCCCATACAAATGAGATGCATCACTGAAGCCCAGAGTGTGATATTATTAAAAGTGTTTATTGCTGAATCACTGAACATTGAGATAGTCAATAAACTAGATATTTGAGTGATTTTTAAGAAGATAATGAAACTCCTGTATTGCCTTATCATTGCAATAATTTTAAAAGAAGTATAAAACATACTCCAATGTTCCCTTTTGAATAAAGATGGTGGATATATCAATAGTAACCTGTGCAATTCAAAATAATTTTTTCAAGTATTTTACTAGGCACTTACTAGGCATTGTTATGGTGTGATCAGCAATTTTAGCATAGAGACCATGTCAGTTATTTTTGAACACTCTCCAGTGCGTCATATCATCACTCAAAACAGAAAGACTCCTTTTAATTAAGTGTCAGGAGCTATCCATGAATTTTTGCCAGCATTTCTGCTAGCCAGTAAGTAAGGTTAATTGACAATCCCTAATAGAGACTCTTAGAGAAATTCACATCATAATTAACATAATTTAAGATGCTGATAATGCATGAATTATCTACTCAATCAGCGTGAGTGGGGTCTTTGGTCTTACAGAGAAAGTGCTCAAGTGTAGTAGTGTCTTACATAATAGATGCCTCATTAGTGTGAATTAGTATTTCTGAATGTTGCTAATTAGCAAGCCTGAGAACAAACACAATAAAAATCTGGTTTTCCAAATTGCAAGGGTGCTGTTTAGTGTGTTTGGTAAACACGGTTAGATTACCGTTTTGACTGAATTCCAACAACCAAGTTTCCCGTGGTCGGCAGGCACTGTGCGTGGTATATTTTACCTGCCTGGGAGTAATCAGCCATGTGCTACATTTGCACTGAAATTTGAGATAAATCATATTTTAGGACGTTATCAAGGATGTAGTTTGGTGAAGAATAGGGACGCAGTGTTCTATTTCTGAGGTGACTTAGAAACTTCAAAGAGAAAGTGATGAGAGTAACCCTCGTTTTCCCAGGCTGTAAGTTATCTCAGCTGGTGTGGAGCCCACCCACTGCCCGCCCTTATGAGACATGGGCTGCAGACTGCGCGCATTTCAGTGTGCCACCCGGCGGGGAAGGGCGTGAAAGGGACAAAAAAAGAGTTTTTATCTTTCGTGCCAAAGAGCAGTGGGTGATTTTTTTTAAACATCTGAGAGAGAACTGATGATGGAGAAGTTAGAAAAGAAGAAATAATGAAGAGAAGTAAAAATGGGGGTTGCACCAGGCAGAAGAGACTGTCTATAGTCCTTTTCAATCTACGGTAGAGTGTCGTGAACTCAACTCACAAGGTGGGAGGTGTGGGGTAGATGGGATGAGGCGGGACAGAATAGGACACAGACTGCACCACAGGTAGTGGGAGTCAGGGTTAGTTCATGAGCCTTTTAGATTTTTCTCAAAGAATTCGTATCTTACCAAAGTAATACATTTGCCTAGTTTTAAAAGTCAAATAATAAAGATGAGCACAAAATGAATCATAGATGTAAAAACATAAAGCTATAAAACTTTAAGGAAAAACATAAGAGAAAATCTTCAGGATCTGGAGCTAAGCAAAAAGTTCTTAGATTCAGCACCAAGTGCACAATCCATGAAAGGAAAATTGACAAAGTGGACTTCATGAAAATTTAAAACGTCTGCTCTGCAAAGTACTTTGTTAAGAGGATGAAAAGACAAGTTGCAGGCTGAGGGAAAAGATCTGCAAACCACATGTCCAACATAGATAAGACTCAAGACTCAAAAAGAGTTTTAAAAAAAAATTTGAATTAGAAAATGGTCAAAAGATAAAAACAGACATTTCACTGAAGAGGGTACACAGATGTCAAATAAGCACATGAAAAGATGTTTAAATTCATTTGCTATTAGGAAAATGCCAATTAATACTACAGGAGAGGGCTTCCCTGGTGGCGCAGTGGTTGAGAGTCCGCCTGCCGATGCAGGGGACGCGGGTTCGTGCCCCGGTCCGGGAAGATCCCACATGCTGCGGAGCGGCTGGGCCCGTGAGCCATGGCCGCTGAGCCTGCGCGTCCGGAGCCTGTGGTCCGCAACGGGAGAGTCCACAACAGTGAGAGACCCGCGTACCGCAAAACCACAACAACAACAACAACAAAATACTACAGGAGATATCAGTACACACCTATCAGAATAACCAAAGTAAAAAGTAATGACAGCACAAAATGCTGGGGAGAATGCAGAGAAACGATTTCTTATCCGTTGCTGGTGGGAATGTAGAATAATACAGTCAGTCAGGAAAACAGTTTTGTAGTTTCTTATAAAACTAAGCATGACTAAGAAATCATATTCTTGGGCATTTATCCCAGAGAAATGAAAACTTTCGTTCATAGAAAACCTGTACACAAGTGTTCATAGCATCTTTTATTCATAATAACTAGAAACTGGAAACAACCCAGATGTCATTCAGTTGGTGAATTGGTTAGACAGACTCTGGTACACATGTACCAGGGGTACTCTTCAGCAGCAAAGGTGGACAAGCTGTTGATATACACAACTTGGCTGAATCTTGAGGGAATTTTGCTGAGTGGAAAAGAAGCCAATTTGAAAAGGTTGCATACTATATGATTGCATTTATATAACATTCTCCAAATGACAAAAATTATAGAAATGGAAATGAGATTAGTGGTTGCCAGGAGTCATGGCGGGTAGGGGATGGGGGGAAGGAGCGTGGCTGTAAAAGGACAACATGGGAACTCCTGGTGGTGATGGAAACATTCCGTATCTGGACTGTATCAGTGTTAACACCCTGGCCGTGACGCCGTGCTGTAGCTTTGCAAGGTATTATCACTGGGGGAAACTGAATAAAGAGTACACAGGACCTCGGTATTATTTCTTGCAACTGCATATGATTCCACAATTACAAATTTGAATTTGTAGTTACAACTAACAAAACTGAAAGTTTAATTTAAAATAACAAATAAAAAGTCAAATAATATGAACTCTTTATATCAGAATATGATGTTTCCCCGCCTCAGCTCTCCCACTCTACCCCGCAGGATTTCTTTCTAGAAGCGACCATTTCTATTTTTCTGTTGTTTCTTCTGATACTTAACAAATGTCCATATTTTTTCAATAGTATGTGCATACAGCTAACTTCTGATTAATCAATTTTGAACATTTTCTATTAACTTAAAATTCTAGTAAATGAAGATTTAGCTCTTTTTTCACTATTTACCTTCTGCAGACCCTCCCATCCTTCCAATCTAGGTTTTGTAATTTTTTGATAAGTCAGAATTCAGGGTCTACATTATACCTATACGTATTATATTGTACTACTACTGTTTGTTTTTCCGGTAGTAAATAAATGCCTATTTCTTGCTGTTGTTGCTTTCATAATTCTTCCCACATCTTCCAATAATCTGTCAGTAAAACTGACACAGGGTCAGTTGTGTCAGTTAAATGATCCAGTTCCATGGTGGTGTTTCTTGGAGACGCCACCCTCCTTTCAGCCGGGCTGGCTGCTCAACAAGCCTGCTGCACAGACGTCAGCTTCTGGCTTCCTTTTGGTGTTCTTCTAGATTGCCTTCCCAGCCTACAGGGGCTCATGATTTTGTCTTTCTTGATTTAACCCCTGTGATGGAAGGCATATTGCTGACCTCCAACCACGTGCCTGTGCATGGGTCACGCCAGTCCTACATGGACGGAAGCATCTCCACCTGGCACATGGCGACCACCCGGGGTTTCCTTCACCCTCATCCTGAGCTGTGTCTCCTGCACCAGGTCATCCTCTCTCTTGATTTACATCCCCATTTTGATGGGGTGCATCCTCCAGAACACTCCTGAGGAAGAGTGCAAGGGAAGCAAATTTTTTTGAAGATCTTGCATGTCAGAAAATGGCTTTTTTCCATCTTCATGCTGCTTGATAGGTTGGCTTGGTATACAATTTTAGGCCAGAAATCATGTCACTTTGGAATTTTGAAAGCATTGTACCCTGGTGTGCTTGTTTTCAGGATTGTTAAGCCCAAAGCCATTCTGATGTTTGTATGTAACCAATGGTGTGATGTTGTCTGTCCTACGTTTGGAACTTTGTAGGATCCACTTTTGTCCCCAGTGTTCTGAATTTTCATAATGATTTTCCTGGGCACAGATGTATTTTTATCTACTATAGTGGGGACTCAAGGGGTCATTTCAAACTGGTAATTTGTGACCTTCCGTTCTAGAATGTTTTGTTGTGTTTTTTTTTTTTTAATGATCTCCTCCCTTCATTTTCTCTGTTGTCTCATGGAAATTTATTATTTAGAGGCAGGGCTTGGGGACCGGCCATCTGACTTTCTTCTTTTTTCTCCCATTTTCTACCTCTTTGTCTTTTTGTTTCTGTTTTGGGGGAGTTCTGGCCAACTTTATCATCCAAACCTATCATTTCTAAGGTTCTTTATTGTTGCTGTGGTTGTTGACTGTGTCCCTCTATTTTAGCTTCCTGTTTTTGCTTCACAGATGTAGTACCTTGCTTTACCTCTGTGAAGATGTTAATAACAGTTTTTGGTTTTTTTTTGCTTCATTTTGGGTTGATCTTGATCTCTTTGTACTGGATGATTTCCTCAGGCATTTAGTGAACTTTGGGTGTCTCCTCGCAGAGAAGTGTGAGATCCGACAAGGGTGACTGGAACTTCTGAGCATGTGGCCGGGGGCGGTCAGCTTGACCTTCCCCATGGGTGGATCTGGGTCAGCCGTTTCCTGGGAAACCTCTGGGGTCAGGACCTTCAGCTGTTTCTTCTTGGGCCGGTCAGACTCCCAGAGAGGTCTTCTCCAGACTCCTACATGGAGGTGCAGGTCCTGCTGCCATTGTTGAGATGGTGACCAGGCACTAGCGGGTTCTCAGCATTCAAGCTGTATATGGTCACTTGGAACCCATGCCTGAGGACCCCTCATCCGAAGCCCCCCAGCCAGAACCCTGCTGGAAAAGGAGCGGAGTCCTGCCCAAGGCTGCAGGCAGGGTGCACACAACCTCCCTCCAGTCAGTCACCCCGCAGGGACCGAGTGCCGCCCTGACTCGTCTGAAGTGGGAATTTTGTTGTTTCTCGGCTTTTCCCAGCCTTGGCTTGGGGCTTTCTCTCTGGTGCCAGCTAGCCGGCTACCTCACTTGCCCAGCTGCTTTCCTACTTTCAGGATTATGTTGTTGCTGCCTCCCCTGCTGTTCTATCCTTTTATGTGTTTAAGTCTTTTTAAAACGTATCATCACTATAGTTTTAGTGAGCTTTTCAGAAGGATCAGGATTAGATGTGTATGTTCATTCTACCGTCTTAACCTACAAGGGAGCTTCTATCATGTGTGTGTGTGTGTGTGTGTGTGTGTGTGCACGCTAGATCGCAATAGCAAGTGTATTTCTTATTGTGTCTAAAAGTCAAGCAGATTTGGAAACTGATGCTAGGCCATGCCAACAGCAAAGTGGTCAAGTCCAGTCAAAGGCCAGTTGTATTTTCTCTTTACTGTGAAAGTCTTCTAAGCAACTGAGGGAGTTTTCATGGTATATAGAGCCATTTTTTCAGAATGTGATAGTCACAGGATAATCTAGATCTAACCCTTTTTTGGAAAAAAAAATTTTAAAAAGGTCAGCTGCATGTCCCCTGATAGTGTATTTGATTGTACCTCTTCATTTCTGTTATGGGTACCACGACTGTATTTTGAGTCCCAAATTTTCCGCTCCACATAGAGAATGTCACAACACTAAAAAATAAAATAAACAGCAAGCACAGCTGAGTTATGACGTCTCTATCAATCTGTAATCTTCAACTGTGCTAACATTTGCATCCACTTTGGTAAAAATACACAGGAAAATGCAATTACCTGTTCAAAATATTAAAAGTAGCTCTTTAACTAGAATATTGCTTTAAAAAAAGGATGTTTTATTTTGAAACCAGTAGAGGCCACAGATATGAATACTGGGACTTTTTTTCAATAAAAACAAATATTTATTTTTCAGAATTCTTTCCCTAGTACTATAGCATTTTATTTTAATTCTACAGCCTAGAAAAAAAATTCATGAGAATATGTTCACAGATGGATCAAAAAGTTCCTTATAGTGTTATATTTTATTTTTATCAGAATTCAGTGAGATGATTTCCTAATTCTTAATGAGAGCTCACTTTTAAGCTGTTTCCTCCAAACCGTCTAAGATTCAGAACTGAGTGAACAATGGTCACATGACTGAAATCTCACCCTTTGTCCCCCCTATGCTAACACTGTAAAGCACTGGATTAAAGGTTGCATTTGGAAACGCACAGGGGAGTGAGTATCCAGAAGTGATTTATGAAGTTACACTGTATCTCACTGTAATATATTTACATTTCCATTAGTCTACATTGTTCCTGAAGAGGAAAGTAAGTCAGGATGGGCTGCTTTATTATATTTATATGGAGGATGTGGGTAGAGAGCCCTCCTGCTCGTTGTACTGATGTTAAAATTCTTCTATTATTTACTAATCGTAAACTTATAGACTCAAGAATTTAAAGTGGACCTACAGGTTGCGTGTCAACCTAAAAGTAAAAGTGCAGTGTACCATATTTATTCAACAAGTATTTACTGAGTTCTACTCTAGAAGTTATTCATGCTTTTACTTTAAACTTATTTTGCCTCTTAAATATTTTCATGGACCACTGGGGGGAAATCCTATTTTTAAATCCTATAAAAATTAAACACTTAGAGGAAAAGTTGGATCTTTTTTCCACAGTAGGATCTCAAAGTATATATCTAGTCATGAAAGATCACCAAAACATATAAACAACAGCAACCAAAAAAAAAAAAAAAACAGTAAAAGAGAAAACGATAAGGCCAAATCCAGAGGTTAACTAGTGCATTAAAGTTTGTGATCGATCAGAGAGATGGAGTGGACGGGTATCACTCACCCTAACTGGTTCCCTGGGTAAATACTAGTTTGCTTACCCTGTTCCAGGCACTCTGTTCCAGGCGCTTGAGATACATCAGAGAACAAGATGACACTCCTGGCCTTGGGTAAGGGAGTCCTGGTGGTTCTCTTGGAGAACAGACACTGAGCAGAGGCCTCAGCAGCTACGGAGCCCCCAGGCCGTCTGGAAGGGAGCATCCCCAGAGGGAGCCCTAGGGAGAGAGGTGCGCGGAGCAGCCGGGGGGCCTGGAGGGAACAGAGAGAGGGGAGCCCTGATGGGAAGGTGGGAGAAGGGGCGGCACATGGGGCCCTGCAGGCCTTCTGAAGACTTGAGCTTTTACTCTGCAAAACACAGGGAGATTTGTGTGCAGGGAGGCGCCATCTCAGTGTTAAAAGGACTGCTGTACCCTAACAACCCTGTATCTTGGGCAGGTCATCTAAGCTCACTGATATCAACCTACAGAAAACAGGAAACCAATTCAAGAGGCAAAAGCATTTATTTGGGATCAAAGAATTG
The DNA here is from genome assembly GCF_964165515.1 of Mesoplodon bidens. Lineage (NCBI taxonomy): Eukaryota > Metazoa > Chordata > Mammalia > Artiodactyla > Ziphiidae > Mesoplodon > Mesoplodon bidens. Next base: position 11,546,214 of record NC_138168.1, on the reverse strand, counting down.
CAATTTGGGGTACATGTATTGGGGTAGAAACACAAATAGTGTCCCTATTACAGGAGAGGGAATCAGGGTTTTTAATGAAATAAGAGGAAGATGAGACATGTTGCTCTGAGGAAGAGTCCATTGGTGCTGATGAGTAAAGCTATTGGATTTGCACTTCACTCATTAGTCCGGCCAAGTGGTCACCAGGTAAAGGTTCATTTTCATCAGTCCCTGCAGCACCGTTTTCTCATTCTTGCTGACTTCTTGGGATGCTGGCAGTTTGGCCCAGTTCACAGGGTCAGAAAACAGGATGCAAGGCAGTTCCTCCGGGATGGCTGCTCTGGCCCCATTTTAAAAGCCCCACGTACATCATTTTTCACTCCTAGCTGCAGCTCCTTCATTTGTGTAAAATGAGCACAATATTTCCAGTCTGGCAGTGTAATATTTTAAATTACAGCTCATCTTTGTAAGCCATCTCACACACAAGGACTGAATGAATGAAGGTCCTAAATCCAATCCTAAAATCCTGCATCCAGACTTTATTGAGGTCAAGGGGAAATGCTTCACTCACGAAGCAAACGTGCACCGTCAGGGCTCTGGGGGTGGTAGGTCCATGCATGAGGAGATACAGGGAAGATGGATGCGTGGATGGAGGATGGGGTCCCTGCCCTCGCAGCTCACTGTCTGCCAAGGAAAGGGGTTGTAAACAACAAATATAAGAGATATGTATGCAGAACAGGACAGGGCTGAGTCAGTTTTGGGGGTCAGGCTGCATTTCCCAGAGGCCACAGACCCAAAAGCCTTGTGTCTGGAAAGCTGGATCTGAGGCTCTGAACTCTGTCCTACTGCCCTCATGCTCTTGGCTTTGGATAACTCAACATCAACAGGAATTGTTAAACCGCAAAATAAAATTCTAGTTTTCAACACGGCGCAAGAGTTATACGCATGCTGAAATGAAAGTGATTTGTTGTAAATATTCCGATGTTCTTCTCATTTTGGGGTGCTTTTGTGGTGCTCTATGCATATAATCATCTGTCTACTGCAAATTCAGCACCCGCAGATCGCCAGCCAAAAAGAAAAAAACGGAAAGGGGGTGTATAGAGGGTAGCCCTTGGGAGAGTAGCCAAAGGTAATAATGCTTAGACAGCACCTTGAGGAACTGTTCGTCGTCCGGTGTAGCTGGAGCATGAGATGAAACAGCCATATAATAAGATGAGGCTGAATAAGGTCTTTTGAGCTATCAAAGCAAAGCCTGCCCCCATGGCAACCAGAGATGTACAACTTCTAATCGGTGTTGAGAAATTGACTTGGACGTTAAACATCAGTTGATGCACAGAAAGATACTGGAAGGGAAGAGGCCAAAATTTAATAGGACCTGCCCAAGTGTTAGAACTACAAAAACCTTTACTCGTTCTCCATGGTTTAATTTAAAATTCAAATTTTCAATGTTTCTAGGAGAAGTATGCATTACTCTCATAATGAGAGAAAAACAAAGTTAAAATAAAAACTATTTGAAAAGGCAAAAGTCTAGAACAAAAAATATATTATCTGGAGTATTTTTCTGGGTTTCTTATTAGTGTCTTGAGGACACAGCAGCACCCAGCACAGAACAGAAGGAAAGTCCCCAAACAAGGACGTAGCAAAATAATACCATGCTGCTGCATCAGGACCCAGGCAGTTATTCTAAACTCAGCTGGATGAAAGGAGACGCCTTTGAACTAGCACGTGGCTGAAGTGGAGACTGTACATTTAAGATGATATTTAAGGTATCGGAAATGGTAGTGGGGAAAAGGTAATTGAAAGACAAGCAGCAGAAGAATTGGAAAATCAATTATACTTCATAACAGGTTGTAATAAATTAGTTATCACCACCATTGATAGTGGCCTTTTTAATGTGTGTTCCTTATAGCACAGTGGAATAGAATCATTACGTGGTCCATTTAAATGCCTAAAATGTATTGCAAACTTGTAGCTTTCACATTTTTACTATAAGAAACATATTACAGTAGTTGTTTATTTAAAGTTCTGCAACTTGGAAAGATTTTATTTTCTTCTAATTTTTTTCCTATTTTTCAAATACTCTATTTCAAAAAACATATGTTTTTTTGTGATGGAAAAAAATCTTTAAATTCCTTAAGGAACATCTTACAGAAAAACCTGAATGAACTTTTTGGCCAACCCAATAAAAGTAATGTAAATCATCTATAGTCTCATGCCCTGATACAGCTAATTTCATTTTTATATATTCACTTCTAGCTGCTTTTCTTTTTATATATCATGGTACATAGTTCTAATCAACATGAGTATTTGGTTTCATATTTTAATTTTACTGAACACTTAAAAATACTTTCATACTACCATGTACTCTTCATAATTATCATTTTCATAGCTGTGTAGTACATCAGCATGGTCAAATACTATAATTTACAGTTTTCTACTTTGGGACATTGAAATTTATATAACTATCTCTCTACAATAGGCAATGATGCAATAAAAATTATTACATTAAGCTATCTTTATTTTCTTTTTGAAATTATTTTCCAAAGATAACTTTCCTGGTATAAAATTATAAGATTGTTGATTTTAAATTTTTTTAAACTTTTTCTTGCCATAAAACTTTGTTCTGATTTACATTGTCACTAGCAATGTCAAAGTGTACCAGAGTCACCTCAATTTTGTTAGTATTAGTTATTATTCTTTTGCTACTAAATAAGTATAAGTCCATACTTTCAAATAATTTTAATTTTTTTTATTTCTAGTTAGGTTGAAAAGTTTTCTATCATTTTTTGCTACTGGTGGTCTTTCCTGACTGACTTCTTTGTATAATACATTAATATTTTGGATTGTGATCCATTCAAATAAGCTTCTTATACATTATAAATATTAAGCTTTTTTATACCTTTCAGTTTTTTCCTAATCAGGACTTTCGTTTGCATTATAATTTGGTCATTTCAGGTGGTAACATTTTCTGTCTTCATGACCAAGGCTGTCTCCTTTATAATTCCTCTTAGTGACCAAACATCAGACCATTACTGTTTCCTCCACAGACAAACAAATGTTTTCTGCTAGGTTTTGACAGTTTGATTTTATTTTTGTCTCTGAATATGTGAGTCTCTTGTGTGTAAGAACAGTAGTGACTCCGTTGAAAGAGAACAGGGTTACGGCCTGCAGAGCGGGTCTCAGGTGGCTGAGGGGTGGAAAACAGTGGCTGGAATTCAGAAAGCCAAGGTCTCCAGGCTGAACAATAAGATGATGAAACCTGTTCCAAGGTCACCAGCTCGTAAGGGATTTCTTTTTCTGTTTTTTATGATGTGATTATTTCCTGTTGTCTTGGGAAGCACCTATATTGTCTCAAACTGTGCAAAATACACTGGTGATGCGAGGGGAAACATGGGGATGAGCCCAAGTCCGATGGCAGACTAGTCACACACACACATGCCTCGGCTCCAGCTGGGGGAAACCAGGGGCACCATTTTCCACTTCCAGTCAGTGGTCCTTCTTGGCTGCACATGGACACCTCTGGGGAGCTTTTATAAACACTCTGAGGCCTGTGTTCCAGCCCATCCTGAGTACTGAGGTGTCATTCTAACATGCAGCCAAGGTTGAAAACCATTGTAATCATTTCGTCAAGAAATCTAATCTGTAAGAGCAGGTGACAAAGAAAAAGAACCAGAAACTACCTGTCCTTTTTCTCAAACACCTGCATCTTGATGGCAAAATTTATAGTGGGAACAGGAAGACAGTCTTTGGACGTAGCAGAAGTTTCCAGAATCTTCTCTTTACCTCCTCTCTATCGTGTAAGGTCCAAGTGGTTCTTTCCAAAAACTATGGAATAGAGTTTTCCAAAACCTGGGGGAACAAAGTATTTGAAAGCAAATCTTGAACACAGCTAATTACTAGGAGACAGAGTGGCTTGGGGGAGACAGAGGGCTGTATTTTCAGCTTCCTTTCTTCCCAGCACAGACGGGGCATGCACAGGGCAGGCCCACCAGCCACAGAGGCTCACCCCCGCGGAGCACAATGCCAGCTTGGGGAGCACTGCGCGCTGCTGGCACGCAGCCCTTCAGGACTGGGTTTTTGCAGATTGGTGCTCACGTGAGCTCCTGTTCCCATGACCCACATTCTCCAAATGCCAGGGCAGAGGGCCAGCAGTGTGGTCGGAAAGCAGAGAGCACAGAGCACAGAGCCAGCCGTGGCTGGAAGCTCAGCCCCGCCCAGGTGCCTCAGAGGTCACGCGGGTTTTAAGCCTCTAGGAATCACGAGAAGAACATTTAATTGTCATTAACCTCACTGGAAAGAATATGGACACCTCAAGATACTTACAAAACAGAAAGATGGCATTTACCCCATTTTTCTGGTTTTGGAATAAGGGGAAAAATTCTCTAACTCAGCCCTTGCTTCAACACATGGCAACGAAGATGTATTTCCTATTAGTTTGCCCTGACCAAACTTACAAAAAGAAAAAACTTTTTTTAAAAACTGAGAGCTTGATTTATGCCTTGAATAATCAAGTTATAAGTAGTATAATGAAAGTCCCTAATAAAATGGCTTTGGATACAATGTCTCCCATCCACTGCCCAGCCTAATGCTAACCGCGACAGAGAGCCAGAAGGTCTTACTGGGGTGCAGGAGGGGGGCAGGGAGAAAACGTCTTGTCGCCGTTTGGGACGTTCCCCGCTCCACTTTACAGTCCACGCGAACATTGTAGTTTCACTATCTTTACTTTTGTGCTTATTGGGACAGCACCTACCTGCGGAAAAAGTTTTCCACTAACCTCACAACGATAAAAGGACCCTGACTTTTATGCTGTTTAATTATTATACTTACCTTCTCGAAGCCTCAATATCAGCATCTAAAAACCAGGCATAGCATCACCAACCTGTACAGTTGCTGTAAATAAGAAAACTAATACGTGCAGAAGCTTTGTCTAAGCGCCGGGCATACATTTCAGCGAGTGGTTGCTGTTTAGGATTGTTATTATGAGTTGGTGGTTCTGGAGAACCCACTTAGGAGGCTTGGGGGCCAGAAGGCCAGAGGGACCATGACAGAGAGCTGTGAAGACCCATCTGTATCTCTTCACCACACCACCCCTGACCCCAGCACACCATCAACTGAGTAAACACAGTGATTCATTGAATTGAGCAATGCACGAACTGCATCCCGGTTGTGAGCACTGCTCCGTGAATGGGCCTCCTACAGCGTTTCAGGACCTGTAACCCAACCAGGCCAGCCCATGGCAAAGTCTCCTTCTTTTATGATGTAGGAGATGATCACTGATCAGGGCAGGAGACAGAAAGCAGTTTTAGTCCCTTCGTTACGTCAACATTTAAAGGGGCTCAAATAGGGGAGCTCCCAGGTGGCCTAGTGGTTAGGATTCCGGCAGGGAACTGAGATCCCACAAGCTGTGCGGCCAAAATAAAAAATAAAAATAATAAATAAAGAGGTTCAAGTAGTATTTGGAGGCTACATAACTCTTTTCTCCTGAGTACACTTCTGTTACTTTATTACCAGGATCATACATGTTCATTGCAGAGATTTTAGAAAATATAGCCAGGCAGAAAAAAATAAAATCATTCTTAATCCCAGATATAGATTGTTTCTTTAATAATATATTGTGACAGTTTTCCAGTCATTAGTCATCATTTTTCACAGATTCTCAATATTCCATTAAATAAACCTACCAATACTTATTTAAACCTTTTCCTCGTTACAGGAATTTTAACCTGCTTTCAATATTCTGTTACTGAAAACCAAGCTGCAATGATATGCTTATGCCTTATTAATTTTATAAATTCTTAGTAATTTGGTGTTTATTGTAACCCTGCCTTTTTGTCAAACTTTGTGGTTAAGCTGAAAGATATTTTGCTCGGTTTACGGGAAACTGATTTTCTTATCCAGTCTGAGAATCTGCCCTCGGCCTTGGCAGTGCTATCATCAGCAAGCTCTGTCCTGGGCTGCCCACGTCCAGTAACCGACAGGGAGTCCGTGTGCTTGGATCCGAACGCTTAGCACACTCGTTCAGGGCGTGGGACAACTGGGGTCAGTGCCATGGGCTTCAAGCTCTATATATACAGGCCAGTTCACTAAATGTCCAAAAACTGCTTTCCTAACTCCAAACAGCTGTTATTTAAACTCTGGCTGTTAGTTTCAAAAGAACTGGGCAAAAGAGCGTGAGTGGATCGACACAAATCCATCACCTCTACCGGGAAGAAAGTGTGTCAGCAGTCCCATTTCCCCATGGAAAACAGCTCAGAAAGGCAGTCACGTCAAACCATGTGAAATCGGTTAGGTGGTAGGAAAAGGAGAAAGAATAATACTGGGAAAAACAATTGGCCGACCTTATACGTGTTGATTTATAAGCCGAGTCTGTGAGTTCCCCGCCATCCCTACGTGAGACCAATTCGGTAACAAGTTTTAAATTGCCACTGTGCTGCTACCTAACTGGCCCTTTTCTCTTGCAGCTGACACGGCGCTTGGCACCGATGACGTGTATGATGACAAAGGATGCCAGTGTGACGTGTCTGTGGAGGACCTCACCCCACCACTGAAAACTGTCATTCGGGCGATCAGGTTGGTGAAAACCTCTGACAAAATGATTCTGAAACCTCCCCCTGATTATCTGAATCACTACGTTGCTGAATTCTCTTTCCTGCAGGTAAATCTCCCGCAATAATTCCTTTCTCTTTTCCTATTCATCCACATGCCTATTACATTTTGAAATATTTTTTTAATACAAAACTTGACTGTGTTCAACACGGGATGGGCTATAAAAGGTGGGTGGGATTTGAAAAGCCAGGCCATACCGGACAGATTATGTGAGAATTGGCTTGTTGTGTGAATTTGTCGCTTTAAGGACATCTGAGTATAGATACAACTGTACTTTTTAAATTATTTGTACGTCTCGGTGCTTCAATCCATGTTCTGTATGTCATGTCGAAGAAGAGTCCGTCTTTGCTATTTCAAAGCAGGTTGACTTCTGAACATGGGAAGCCTGTGTGTTCCGCAGGGGGTTGCTCCTGTCCTGCTGAAATATAATTGTAAAGTCTGACTGTAACACACTTCCTCTGCTGATGGCAGAAAACTGAGAGGGTCCCAAGCAACTTGTATTTGTATTTCCAGGATCCACTCCCCCAGACAATCCAGGATCCGTACTAAATGAACTGCGGCTGTTCAGCCTGCCCAGTGTCATCCCTTTGGGAGAACGTGTATCTGTCAGGGGATGCAGAGTGACTGCAAAGAAATATGCCTCTGCTGTTTTTGGCTTTTCCTGCCTCTTACCAGAAAGCCTGAGGAAAGCTGAAAACATCCAACCCAGTTTAGCAACCCAGATACTCAGTCTAAGCTCAGACATCAATATGATGGATTATGTGCTTCTGGTCTGAGCATCCTGTTAGACATTGCTGTACTCTGTGGTCGGGGGTCACTGGGAGAGTAGAGGTGAGTTATAAAGATTTTGGTAAATGTTTATGGGGGCAAAGAAAATCATGATATGATGAAAATGTGTGCCCAGAGGTACTTAAACATTATCTGTAGCAGCCCGCTAAACAGAAGTAAAGTCAAGCCTAGTTACTTCCCTCTGAACCTGCGAGCAACAACCCTGTGGATGGGGGACCGTCCCGTCCCGTGTGTCTTGGGCCTCTTGTCTCATCATGACTGTTACTGACACTCCACGTCTTTCTCAAAGTCTCCCAGTTTGGACAATGATATGATCGCCCTGCCCCGGGGGATCCCAGAAGCCTTGGGTAATATTTAATCCCAGAAAACCCAAGGATACATAGTGAAATAAGGTCTACAGCCTTCAGTTAAAGGGATGGAAAGGATCTGTGCTGCTCTGTCCAACACTGTAGCCACTGGTCACACCAGGCGATTCAAATTTGAATTAATTAAAATGGAATAAAATGTAAAGTTCAGTTCATCAATGGTACGGCCACATTTAAAGTGCTCAGTGGCCACGCATAGCCAGTGACTTCTGTGTTGGGCAGAGAAGACATAGTACGTTTCCATCATGGCAGGAAGCTCTATGGGGCATTGCTGGCCCAAAAGTGACCTCGACATTCTTTCCATCCGTTCCTTACAGCCAGCAGAGACCCCTGGTCTAATTTGCAGCAAGTACAGTAAAATCTTATCTAAGGGACCAGATTAAGTTTCCTAAAAGTCATACTTAACCCAATTTGTGTCATTTCCCGAGACCTTCTGAAGCTTTCTGCTTTTGCCTCACAACAAAGAATCCTGAGCTGCAAAAAAGAAAATGAAATAGGTTTATTTTGCCAGCTCAGCACTTGAGCAGCAGCTTGCGATTTGCTTTGTTATTACCCCTTCCTCTGGAAACTTGACTGATTTTTGTAAAGTCCCTTGCAGAATTCCCTTGCTCTTCAGAATTCTTTCTTGGTTCTTATTTTTGACAGGAACTTTATTATTTACACGTCTCTCCTTTTTGTGGATTTTGGAAGCTTTCTGCTTGCTACTTCATAACTCTTGATGGGCTGTTTTTCTTCCCTGTATCCCGATTCTTCTTGGTGCGTTTTTTTTTTTAATCACTTCTAAGTTTCATTTAAAATTGTTGGATTCTATAAAAACATAATAGCTATACTCAGTAGTTAATAACTTAATTGGAAATCTTTGACTCATGATAGAACTTAATTTCTAAAAATTAAAGGACCAACCACCACAGTTAGCACTTCTGAAAAGGCTTTGCAGGTATAAGTCCCTAAATCATATGCAAAAGTGTCCTTTTCATGAGTTTAATTACATAACAAACTGAACACCAATTGACTAGAGTGCTTTTGCCAGAACATGCCCACCACTCACAGCGCACCTTAAACAGGATTTTCTGTGGATGTTACTGATGGCAAGTTCGAACCATCTATTCCTTAACTCTAAAACGGCGACTTTGTTTTTGGCATTTTCCTCGTTCTCTTTTGGTTGTTTGATTATTTAATATGACTACCTGAACATGCCTTTTGTCTTCCAGTAGTGCTAACAATAATAATAGTTTTCTCCTAAGAGACAAATTAAAATTCAAATGTGTAACAGAAAATATGTATGCGATGACAGCTTGGAAAATAATATGATTACATTCACAAGAGCAAAGTAGGGATTCTTATTTTCAGTTATTAATATTTATTCAGCATCTGACATTTTCTAGTTGTTTTTGAGAATAAATATTCTCAGGCAATGAGATGATTAAGGTCATTCTCTGAATTCATCTGGATTCTATTCCCCAAATTCACCGAGACTTGTTTTTTTAATGGATTACATCACTTTTTATAGTAGTGAACAACAGCTATTCTTAGATATTTCCAAACTATGCCTTAAAAGACAGAAGAATACTTAGTTTTGTATAGTTCCTCCAGGATTACCACAGATTTTTTTCAAAATATTATTTAGTTGGAGTGCGTGAAGTTGTTGAAAATGTGTTTTCAAACTCATCTCTGGGGGTGAAAATTGAACTTATTTTTAACAAGAGTCCTATCTGTCTTGTTAATGATTTAATTCAAACAATGTTAAATTTCTTTTTATCCACTCATACAAATTAATTTCTAAATAGAAGGATGAAATTAGCAGGGAAGTAAACAGATTGACAAGCAAACTGATAAACTCTTGAAAATTCTACACACCGAACTCCCACTATACAGTTGACCCTTGACCAGTGCAGGAGTTAGGGGCCCCGACCCTCCATGCAGTAGAAAATCTGCATGTAACTTATGACTCCCCCAAACATAACTACCAATAGCCTACTGTTGACCAGAGGCTTCCCGATAACATAAACAGTCAATTAACACATATTTTGTATGTTATATGTAGTATCTACTGTATTCTTACCAAAAATTAAGCTAGAGAAAAGAAAATGTTATTAAGAAAATCACAAGGAAGAGAAAATATATTTACAGTATTGTACTGTGTTTACTGATACAGAAGTATGCTCACAAGATGAATCATCTATCAGTACCTACATCAAAATTGTCTTATACGATACAAAACGCTATAGATGTTATATGTGTTACTAACACTAGACATCAAAAATGAAAAGATAACGTGAAAAAGAAGTACACATTTATTTACAGGTATAACGATTCATGCACTGATAACAAAGAAGCAGCAGTATGATTGCTTCATGGTAGCTTAGCTTGTACAGTAATGAATGAATTGTTATTAAAAATTTTATTGCACACAGTATCACAGTTACATCCATAATACAGTATTGAAACAGTGTTAGATTTTTTAAAAAACCACTTCCCTGTGATGATAGGCTGATATGCAGTTTCTCCCATTATAAGGGAGAGAGAGGCATGCTGTACAGTAATGAAATTCTTTGAAAGTAAAGTCATAAAACAGTAAGAAAACTAACACCTTATTAATTTTATATTAAATATCACTCATGCTTAGGTAAAGATCAACTAGTATCTACATATATTTTATGTATGACATACCTAACTATTTCTTAATTTTTTCAGCATATCTAGCTACACAGTTCGTTTCTCTTTTCAAATTGTCACAAATCTCCAACAATTTTTCCAATATATTTATTGAAAAAAATGCACATATAAACCGACCCAAGCAGTTCAAACCCGTGTTGTTCCAGGGTCCCCTGTATTACGGTGTATTCACTTGCTCGGGCTGCCATAACAAAATACCACCAACTGGTTTAACCTCAACCACCAAAGGTTTATTTGCTCACAGTTCTGGAGGCTCAAAGTCGAAGATCAAGGTGTTCACAGGGCTGGTTCCTTCTGAGGCCTCTCTCCTCGGCCTGCAGACAGCCACCTTCTCACTGTGTCCTCACGTCGTCTTTCCTCTGTATGTGTCTATGTCCAAATGTCCCTTCTTATAAAGACAGCAGTCAGAGTGGGGTAGGGTCTGTGCTAACATCTCATATTAACTTATTCTCCTCTTTGAAGGCCCCATCTCCAAAGCCAGTAACATTCTGAGGTCCTGGGGCTTCAACCTATGAATTTGGGGGGGACACAATTCAGCCCATAACACATGGCAAGACACCAATTTTTCTATCACTGTTCAAAAAATATTTTCCCAGGCACAATATCAAAATTTTCAGATTAAAAATAAGCCCATCAGTTACCCGGATAATCCTTCGCAATATCAGACATCCGGGAATATCTGAAGAGGTTGACTGGCTTGCCTTTCAAGCTTGCACTTGGCACTGTGGAAACACTACATAAGTGTGAGTCTTGGGCAAATTTTCACGCAAAAATTAAGATATGCTCATGTATTCGAAATAATAAATTTTAAAGGTCATAGTCAATACAACTCTACATTTATAAAAAGGGTCTTGGAATAATCATTTTTTAAAATACAAAAGAGATGTTTGTATTTGTTTTCCCACCGCACAGCAAGGGCTGGATAAATTCTCAGCTGTGCACAGCAGGACAGCACGCGAGGGCTGTGTGCCTGGGCAGCTGGGGAAACAGCTTGGTCAGTGGGAACCTTGTGGGTGAAGCTCGCCTGCTTCTCACAGGTATTTTTTCCTAGAATCACTACATCTAGGGTCAGGGCCGCTCCTTACGAGATCCTCAGCAACAGTGGCTCTCAACATAACTGTGTTTTCTGTCAGTCGGCAAGAACTGAATCAGAATACGGCGCAACCCGTTCTCCTTGTGAGGAGAACCGAAACCAGGCGGTGGAGATTACTCAGTATGTGTAGGAGAGCTGGCCCAGAAGCTGCGGGGTGTATCCTGTTCCTTACATCTCCTGGTAGCCCTGCGTTGTCATCTCCGCACCCCTGGGCAGACCCAGCCTTCCAGGGAATCGGATGAATAAATGAGGTCTGGGGTGAAAACTCAGAGAATCTCATTGTCTAATGTTCTTTTTCTTTTTTTTGAAGTATAGTTGATTTACAATGTTGTGTTAATTTCTGTTGTACAGCACAGTGACTCAGTTATACACATATCTGTATTCTTTTTCATATTCTTTTCCACTGTGGTTTATCACAGGATACTGCATATAGTTCCCTGTGCTCTACAGTAGGACCTAGGACCTGTTGTTTATCCATTCTATAGGTAACAGTTTGCACCTGCTAACCCCAGACTCCCAGTCCTTCCTTGAAGCTGCAGCCTGACTTTACGAGGCCTCACTGGCTAGTTTTTCCTGCCCCCCCCGCCCCCCAGGGCTGCTCAGGAAGGTGGTCCAAGAAACCCAACGTGCCGCTGTGCGACCTGGGGCAACTCACATCGCCTCTCTGTGGTGTTTCCTCATCGTGACGTGGGGACGGGGATGGTGCTGACCTTTGCTGCGGTGAGGATTTCACGGGTTACCGTGCTCAAAGCACCGAGTGCCGGGCAGCGTGGGAACCCAGGGCGCTGGGCCCCCTCCTGCCCACCCTCCGCTCAGGCCAGACCCTTCCTCTCTGAGCTCCCCCTGCCGGCGCGGCCCACGTGAAAGGAGCGCTCCTTTTTCGCACCTGGGGGCGCCTGCCTGCCTGCACCCACCCCCTCCCCCAGGAAGCGCCCGCTGTTTCCCCTGGCAGTTTCCTCCTCACCAGGCCCTGCGCTGAGGACTCGCCCAGAGCACCGCCGCCATTAGGGGCTGGAGGCAGCACAAGGCAGCGTCCCCATAGCCCCTGTGGGTGACTCGCTGCCGCGCAAGGCCATCCCACGAAGTCCAGTGGGCCTGAGAGGTGGGTGTGACTCTCCTCTGCCGCCCCCATCCACACGGGCCTCAGGACGCCCTTTAAAGACCCTCCCAGGGGGTCGGATCCTGCACTGAAACAAGATGTATCACTTCTCCCGTGCGCTGGGCACAGGGGCAAACAGTAAGGAGGAGGCGGCCCCTGCTTGGAGCCGGGAGGGGCCGTCGTGCGGGCCCCGCGTGTGTGTCTAGGCGGCTGCAGTGACCAAGAGCCAGGGGGCCGGGAGGGGACGGGGGAGGAGAGGCCAGGCCGAGGGGCGCCGGCGCCAGGCCGGAGAGCCAGAGGGCGCACGTGCGAAGTTCCCCCGCCGCAGGCCGGCGCTGCGCTCCCGCACTCAGGACGGTGACTCTGACTGCAGCGCGGAGCGGGCTGGGAAGAGGGGACACTCGTTGTCACAAGCCCTGGATCTGCGGGCGCCGGGGCCACGCAGTCACGGTGAAGGGAAGCTGGGGGGACGCCGGCGCTCTTCCGACGGAAACAGTAGCAGGGTTTGGACTTTAGTGGTTGGCGAGGATGGAGCGGAGGAGTCGAGGGTGAGACGGGCGCCCGGGCTGGGGGCGGGGGGCGGGGGGCGGGGGGGAGGGTGGAGACGGCGCAGTGCTGCGAGTGCCATTGGAGGCGCCGCCCAGCAGGCAGGTGGAGCCCTGCATCTGAAGCCCAGGAGAGACGCCTGGAGCAGGACAGCCTTGGTGGTCGTCAGCGCAGACGTGGATGGTTTCCAGAAGCGTCCCCTGGAGAGCGTGGAGGCAAGAGAGACAGTGGTCCTCACAGAATCTCCTGCTCAGGGACCGTGAGGAGCCGCGGAAGAGAGAAGGTGCTGATCCAGAGGGACCCGGGGCAGCCAGGCAGAGGGACCAGGAGACGGGGCGGAGGACGGCCCGGCGCAGCGTTGGGAGCGGAAGGCGGGTCCACCGTATGAAAGGCTGCTGGAGGTCAGAAGAGACAGGGGACCTACTCCTTTCCAGGAGGTCCCTGGGAAGCGGCACCAAGGAAGTCACCGGGAGCTTTGGAGGAAAACTCAGTAGAGGCAAAAAAGGTTGAAGCCAAGGGGCTTCCCTGGTGGCGCAGTGGTTGAGAATCTGCCTGCCAGTGCAGGGGACACGGGTTCGAGCTCTGGTCTGGGAAGATCCCACATGCCGCGGAGCAACTGGGCCCGTGAGCCACAACTACTGAGCCTGCGCGTTCAGAGCCTGTGCTCCGCAACGGGAGAGGCCACAACAGTGAGAGACCCGTGCACCGCGATGAAGAGTGGCCCCCGCTCGCCGCCACTAGAGAAAGCCCTCGCGCAGAAATGAAGACCCAACACAGCCAAACATAATAAATAAATTAAAAAAAAAAAAAAAAGTTGAGGCCAGGTTGTAAAGCCATTTTTTCAAACTACCTATGAGAATCTTTCACGCTAATAGGAGCATAGGTGAGGCGTCAAGAATTTCTTTATAACTAGCGAAGACTCATCATCGACTCTTCTAAAATCGCTCGGGTCTGATCAGCCAAGCGCAGAGCCACCGATGACTTGTCAGCTTCCGAGGGTGGGCCAAGCGGGCCTTGCTGTCGCCCGGCGCGAGTGCCGAGGTTTTCGGGTTTTCTTGCCCTGTGCTCCACCTGCTCCAGGAGGCGTGCACGTTCTCCTCTAAAATGTGTTTTCAGCTCTGCTTCCTTCTTAAACCTCACTTCAACCTTCAGGCAAGAATTCCCCGCAAACAGAGAAGAGGTGGCACATGTTTGCCACTGTGGGTTTTGTTAAATCCGCAAGCTGTTTAATCATCACCAGTCCCTAACTTTGCTGATGGCGTCTCTGCTGTTTTAGCAGAGATGGTGAGTCTTTGTTTGCAAGTCGCTATGTAGTCACTCTGGACAGCCAAGTCTGTGACACATGACAGTACAGGACGCTGCTGGGGAACATTTTATGGATCATTTATGAGATGTTTTTAATCAGCTAATATACTCCCTGGAATATTCTTTTTATATATATAAATTTATTTAGTTAGTTTTGGCTGCATCGGGTCTTCGTTCCTGTGCTCAGGCTATCTCTAGTTGTGGCGAGCGGGGGCTACTCTTGGTTGCAGTGCGCAGGCTTCTTGTTGCGGTGGCTTCTCGTTGCAGAGCATGGGCTCTAGGCACACGGGCTCAGTAGTTGTGGCACGTGGGCTCAGTAGTTGTGGCTCCCAGGCTTAGTTGTTCCTCAGCACATGGGCTCTTCCAAGACCAAGGATCGAACCCATGTCCCCTGCATTAGCAGGCGGATTCCCAACCACTGCGCCACCAGGGAAGCCCTGGAATATTCTTTTTGTTTGTTTCTGTTTTGAAGATAATTGCTTGTGACCTCATTTTGCCCTGAGGCTGCATTAAACCAGTGTGTTCACCGAAAACACACTTACTTTGCAGCATCCACTTTTTAACCTTTTATTAACTGAATCTCCTATTCATTGCTGAGATGAAAACTATTCAAGAGCAATCAGCATGTATGGGCACTTTGTTTATTTACTTATTTGTTTCACACTTTAAAATTTACACAGGATTTTATACTCCTAGGAAAATAAAATGCCCAAATGTAGTTACCGTGTTAGTGCTCACAAAAATCCTAGGAAGGAAAGTTACCCATTTGTAGACTTGCTTGTATCCAGTTCTTACTTGCATTTTACTACTCTTATCTCTTTAAAAGAAGACCAAACAGAATGAACAGAAGAACTTATTACTCCTGAATATAAAACAATATTAAGCATTAGAAGAAAAACCCTACTCCCAGTGATGGGAACAATGTGACCACAGAACTTTCCTGACCCCTAAGTCAGCCAAGGGAGGTATCTGCCTGCCCCTTTAGTGACGACATCTGGTAGATTGTATACAGTGGGGCTAATTTACGTCTCTATCAAGAGCTGAAAGCAAGAAAATGAGACTGGCCAGTGCATCCAGGCAGCCCTGGGGTTCCTTAGTTGCTGGCTAGTAGCCCAGTCTGAGATGACAGGATGGTAAAGGAGTCTTGGTATGCGATTCTATAACTAGTTTCGAAGAGTGTCAAAGTCTAGATACCATATACACAAATGCAGACCTGTATTACCGAGTCATGATTATGTATTTTTTTTAAGAAGGACATCAGCTCAGCTTTCATTTATTAATCAGTTTATTTATTTTTGGCTGTGTTGGATCTTCGTTTCTGTGCGAGGGCTTTCTCTAGTTGCGGCGAGCGGGGGCCACTCTTCATCACGGTGCGCGGGCCTCTCACTATCGCGCCCTCTCTTGTTGCGGAGCACAGGCTCCAGATGCGCAGGCTCAGTAGTTGTGGCTCACGGGCCCAGTTGCTCTGCGGCATATGGGATCTTCCCAGACCAGAGCTCGAACCTGTGTCCCCTGCACTGGCAGGCAGATTCTCAACCACTGCGCCACCAGGGAAGCCCATGATTATGTATTAACAGGAAAATAACATTAATGAATCATCCAACTAGTGATCCACACGCCTTCGGTGGTGACCCACATTATCAAGTTCTAAGCCTAGTTGGCTGCCGAATCTGCCCCGTGATCAGCACCACCCCTTGACTGGACTGTAAAAGGCTCGAGAGGGTTACCTCGGGAGGGAGTCAACGACCAGAGGCCCTGGGTCACTTGCAGGACGAGCCCCGGGCCCCTCCTTTTCAGGCGGACAGATGCTGTATCTCTCCTGGGGAGTCAGAATCAGGGGATTGAATTTGCTGAACAGCGAAAGAGGTGGGTATGGAACGCTCATCAGTAGAGGTGACGGACAGGACGCACCGATATGAAGTGGGGCGCATCCACACCAAAAACATGAGGTCTGGGACATCAGGCGGCCATTTCTGAGCCCTGAGGAATTTGATCCTCTCTCCCCAGAGATGGGGATGCATGCGGGAGAAGTCTGGGGTACACACTCCTCTCCTGCTTGTCTGCCTGCCCTCCTGACCAATCCCCGGCCTCCAGCACGGAGGCTGGCACATCGTAGGTGCTCAGTGAATGTGTGACGAGTGGCTGATTCGGTCCCGCTTTCCAGCATCACGCAGGGAAGCAACCACCCTGAGCTCGTCCAGGGCCCCAGGCTCTGGGCACATGGGCTTTAGAGCTCCTGGCGAGGGGACTGTTCCTCCCACCAGGACGCCGCAGAGGGACGGACGGGGACCACATGGTCCCTGGAGGCTTCTTCAGCTCCTTCGCAGCACAGCCAGGGCCCACACACACACCGTGGTAGGAGCTCGATGACTATTTATTGAAAGAATGAATGGACCCGTCACCTGGCACTTGCTTCCTTGAGAATCTAATGGGACTTGTTAGCTAGCTTTTGCGTGGAACTTCGGGTCTTACTCCAGAAGCGGAGGCAGGAAGCACGGGGTGTGTGACTGGGGGTCTGACACCCAGGCACACGGACGCGCTGCCTCATGGGCACGATTTGTGTGACTCGGAAGACGACACAGACCCGCCGTCACGCTTTCGTGTGGAGGCCGTCCTAACCCAGCCCAGTCCCACCCCAGCCCCACCGCCTGTTGGTCGTTCTCAACCTGGGCTGCAGGTTCCAATCACCCGACGAGGTTTATAAAGCCTCTGGATCAATTAAATGACGTTTCTGGAGGTGGGAGCCAGGCATCGGCGTGCTTTAGGCTCCCTGGCTGATGGCAAGGGGGCAGCGGGGGCTTGGGGACTCTGCTGCCTTTACGTAGAGCCCATCAAGCTGCCTCCCTGGTTCAGTCGGCTGAGCCCTCCGCCCGCACGAGGTCTGGCTGTCGGCCGCCCGTGCATCTGTCTGGTGGTGGCACAGTCACCGCCACTTCTGTTTTCTAGTCGTTCTTATCTCTGCATATTCGTATGCAGGGGGTGGTTTCTACCCTGACTCAGAGGCCTGGGACAAGACTTTTGCGAGATTCTGTAACTAGTGGCAGCACAACAAATGCACCTACACTTCCTTATAAGTGCACATGTGTTGTGTGTATATATAGCCTATATTCCACCCGGGGTTTAACTTCGCTTTGGTTATTTCTTCGTGCTCAGAGAATTGCTTGAGCAGATTTCTTCCGTTTCAAGCCAGTTGCCAGTTGAGGTTTGTGGCGAATCTCTGGCCCCCTCTAGCGGTCACAGCGGAGCATGTCTGTTTCGAGCGTAGGTCTCCTCCGGGATTCCTAGCCTCTTAGGTACCCGCAGCATCGGAGGAGGCTGGCTTCAGGGTCTTTTGCCCTTTGCTGCTGTATTAGCTCCAGGGGTGCAGTTTGCCCTCATGAGGAAAAGACAGTGAGAGTGCAACCTAGTGCCCCGCCTTCTGTCCTCCTCCGAAGGCCCTTCCAACAGCACCAGTAAGAACAAGCCATTCACTGTGTGCCAGCTGTGCGAGCAATAAGAGCCCTTTCATACCAAAGTATCTCTTCCGTGCGGTTATTTTGTGTTAAAATATTAACATCTTAACATTAAGACAATAGTAAACATTGTGATTAAGAGCTCAGCACTGGAGCCACACTGGCTCAGACCCCACGCTTACCAGCTGTTTAACCTCAGGCGACTTACTTAACCGTTCTTGGCCTCAGTTTCCTTATCTGCAGATTGGGGCTGACAAGAGTCCCCATCTCACAGGCTATACTGCCAAGTGCCGCCTGGCAGTGTTGTCATTTTAATCACTAAATGTACTCTAAAGGTCTGAATTTTACTCCGGAATGATTTGCCCAAACACTCCTTTCTACCAGGCAATACATAGATCATATTAAACTTCTTTTATAAACGTCCATTAAAGTTTTCGGCCTCTTTTTCTGCCTGGCCTCAAGGCATTTCCTTGTGTCTACACCAGAGGTCAGCAAACCACAGGGTGGAGCCAAAGCCAACCCAATGCCGTGTTTGTAAATAAAGTTTTACTGGAGCACATCTACGTTCTCTTGTGTACGTACTGCTTGTGGCTGCTCTCATGCTACAGTGCAGACGTGGGTGGCTTCAGCAGAGATCATGTGACCTACAGCCTGGCCCTTCACAGAAAGAACTTTCCACCCCTTGTCTAGACTTTGGGTCCCTCTGATTTACATCCAGCTGCGTTAGGAGGGCAGAGATACATAGCATTCAGGATTGCCTGTGTGAACCAAGCTTCCTCCCAACTCGGGGGTCTCCAACCCCAGCTCTCACCTTTTCCCTTCACCGCATAGTCAGAAGGCTTAGTACCTGACATGGAATGGTCTGGGAGAGAAAAAAAAAATCGAAGAATTAAAAGGCCTTTCAAATTCATAGTCTAATAGCCACTTTGGACAGTTTCCTCGGTTGTCATCACCTTCATGTCTTTCCTGAAATCTAGAATTATTGAACTCTGGGCTTCATTTCTTCCTGCAAATAAGCAGAAAACGGCCTACTGACTCCACTTTGCAGAAGCTAAGTGCGTCGTGGGCAGCTGGTGGCTGGGAAACGTACACAGTAAAGCAAACCAATGACCAATGAGACCAATGTGTATATCCTACAACTTGGGTAAAGTAAGCAGAGGACACCTAGACTTTGCGACAAAAGGGGAAACTTTACAATTATTGAGGGGTGGGGAACCCACATGGGCCCAGGCCTGATTCTTGGGAGGGGCCTTGGGGAGAAGGAAGGGGGCCAGTTCAAGGGCAGAGTGCACTGGACCCCCCGGGAGGACAGGGCTGGCGGTGAGGTGAATAGACTAACGTGGCCTCGGGTTTACTTGTGTGAGGATCAGAGGGCACACAGAGGAGGCGGGAGGAGCTCAGTGGACAGCTGCACATTCCCCTGAACCTTTACAAGTGTGCCTGCCCAAGACCTGCCCTGTGGTGCGAGCTTAGTGGGGGTATCAGCAACACCAGCCTCGTACTAGCTGTGTGACCTTGGACAGGTTACCCGACCTCCAGAGCCCTCGCTAGACCCAAATATCAAAGGTGGAAAACTCTTAGGGCTTCACGTTGACATAATGGAGGCAAAGGGCTCAGGGCAGGGCCAGCCATTCAGCAAGGGCTCAGCGATGGGAGACCCACCCCATAGGAGGCGGCGGGGTGGGGTGGGAGGACGAGGCCTTCACTTCCCACCGTCCAGCTCCGTGTCCAGGACATGGACCCTGAGCACTCGGGTCAAGCTCGTTGTGGGCAGAGACAGAAGCCATTGTAGACGTCCAGCGGGACCGGGGAAGTGAGGGGGCTTAGCTTAGTCTCCCAGATCTTCTGCTCTCTACCTTCTGATTTCAACCACGAAAACCGAGTGCAGTCCCTGGAAAGGCGAGGGGATTGGGTGGAGGGAGGGAAGCAGAGGTGACTGGATGGTATGAACATCTCGAATCGCCCGGCCCTGATGACCGGGGTCTTGGCTCAGAAGGGTCATCAGACAGTGGCCAAGATGGGCAGGGAGCACGCCTCCCATCCTCGCCCTCCTGGAGCAGGCCTGGCACGCAGGAGTTTTGGAAGCATCTACAGCAGTCTCTTAGGAACAGAAAACTGAGGTTATACTCTGTTTAGACTTTAACCACATGTGTTCATCCCTGTGTTCTTGATGGTCCTGTGATATATAAAACTCGTTCAGCAACTGAACTACTCTCCCACCAGGCCCTCCCCTCCTCACCTTGGACAGTTTCATTTTGCTGTCAGCACTCTCTTTACATTTGGTACTTGCTGGCTTATGGTGTCATTTATTCCTTGACTTTCAATGTTTTTTCCTTTCTCCTTAATTCCTCATAATGATATCTTATAATTTGTGATTTAGTTGTTCTGTGAAATCCTAATTACGTTAGTAATTTGAGGGAAAAGAATATTATATTTTCGTGGTTTTCAGAAGCATCTTTATTTAAAGGAATCTTTTCTGAGTCAGGCAGGGTCCTAATTATTCATGAATACACAAATTTGTTTTACTTTAGAAAGTTTTTGGTATTCACGAAAGAGAGTCAGAGTCTTACGGTCTCCCTGAAATGCGCCTCAAGGAACTCAGATCTGTTCCGTTCAGAAGGTGTCAGGAGTCTGCCTTGGCACAGAACAGCATAAACAGCTTTGGGCGACCAAAGAGGAGCTGGTCCTCATCCGTTTCTTCAGCGAGCGTGTACTGAATGGCCGATCCTTGCCAGGGATCTTATGAGCTGCTGGGATGAAAAACAGAGCTTCTGACCTCAGTGAATCTCCTCGAGAGGTCCGTGCTTGAGCTGAACCTGGAACAGTTAGCATTTTGGGTAGCGTGCCAAGACAGACCTCTGAGAAATGAGCACTTTGCTGACGAGAGAATCTGGAAGGGCTGGCGTGGGGCTGCAGGCAGAAGAGCAGGTGGAGATGGACGAACGTCTGGGGAGAAGGGGGTTGCTGCCTCCGCCCGTCACCCCCTTCCCTGGCCAGGCGGAGCCTCCAGACAGTCAGAGACAGCCCTGCAGTCAAGGACCTCCTACAGCCTGGTGGAGGCCGTATATAAGCAAGTAATCACAGTGTGGCATGTTAGTTACTAAAACGAAGGTTAATAGACAAGTGACTAACTGCTTGGAGAGAATCGCAGAAATTTCCATTAAAAAAGCGACGTTAGAACTGAGTCTTAAGTATCCTGTAGGATTTCAGGAAGACGAGGAAAGTCCTCGAGTTCCAAGGAGCAAGTGGACGAGGATGAGGTGAGAGGGGTGGGCAGACGCCACGCCACCCACGGCCTTGCAGGATGTGCTAGGGAACGTGATGCTCACCCGCTGGGCCCGGGAAAACCATGTGGTAGAGAAAGGGGGTAAGAATATTAAGGACAGGGCTTCCCTGGTGGCGCAGTGGTTGAGAGTCCGCCTGCCGATGCAGGGGACACGGGTGCGTGCCCCGGTCCGGGAAGATCCCACATGCCGCGGAGCGGCTAGGCCCGTGAGCCAAGGCCGCTGAGCCTGCGCGTCCGGAGCCTGTGCTCCGCAACGGGAGAGGCCACAACAGTGAGAGGCCCGCGTACCGAAAAAAAGAAAAAAGAATATTAAAGACAAATGATTCAGGGCTGATTAGGAGACAATCAGTTTGAAGTTAACAATACAATTCCAGGATCGAGTTTGGGGCTTTATAACCAATAAAACAGTTTGGGTTTGTTGCAATCAGCTATAACTTAGATAGGTAATTTTCCACTTAAACGCTACATTTGTCCCTAATCTTCCCCCTTTCCTCCAAGGAACAATAAATTTTGGTTCATAGAGCCTAGTTGACTGATCTGCAGCCTGGGACCCATGAGCGTGATAATAAGAGTCTCTGAGCCAATTAATAGTTGAATAAACACCAACAAGTTTAACATTTACCGGCAGTAAGGCTGCACAGATTCATTAAAATGCTGTGCTTCTTTGCTTTCCCCAGGAATTATATCAAGTTATTGCAGTAACTGGTTATCTTAAGCAGCTTAGCTGTTCATGACATCATGACATTTATTGACGAAATATTGTTTTAAAACACGGAGTCCATGTTGGGGGAGACATTGTAATTAAAAAGACCTCTGGTCTTTTTAACCACTGGAGGTCCAGTGGTTAAGACTCCATGCTTCGGGCTTCCCTGGTGGCGCAGTGGTTGAGAGTCCGCCTGCCGATGCAGGGGATACGGGTTCGTGCCCCGGTCTGGGAGGATCCCACATACCGCGGAGCGGCTGGGCCCGTGAGCCATGGCTGCTTAGCCTGCGCGTCCGGAGCCTGTGCTCCGCAACGGGAGGGGCCACAACAGTGGGAGGCCCGCGTACCATAAAAAAAAAAAAAAAAGACTCCATGCTTCCATCAGACATGGGTTTGATCCCTGGTCGGGGAAATAAGATCCCATATGCCACTTGGTGTGGCCAAATAAATAAATAAATAAATAAATAAATAAAACCTCTGGCTCTGAAGAGTTTAGACATCCAGCTTAGTTGATGAGTGTGTTATGTTTGGGAAAAAAAAAAAACCCTTGGGTAGCTAATTGAGCAGTATTCTGCAGAAATAATTTATGAAATTTTTCATAAATTTCTATACAAATGTACATTTCCCTAGAGAGAATGAGAGTTTTGTAGCACATCTGCATCTCAGAAATGCATATAGTTACATAAAAGACCATTTTAACAACTTTCATATTTTTATAGGGATGCATTCACTAGGTGTTGATCTTGGACTTCTTGGGGTTACATGGAAAAGGTAGAATTGCATTTTGACTTTGATTTTAATTCAGGGTTTCAATGGACATTAAAAAGGTGCAAGAGTTAAGTATTAACGTTTAGTCTCTTTTTTAGTGTGTTTTTCTACATTCAAGCTGTGCCTCACAGGAGATATTCTTAAATTGTCCACTGTAACCTCGGGCTTTCATGTTGCATTTCTGCAGGAGCTTAAAATAATTTGATGTGTGACGTTTTCTCCCGCAGAGTTTCTTCTATATACTAGTGAGCCATTTGGGTGACTTTGTTTTAGTGAAGTTATGAAGATTCATATGCAGTATGTTCCTCTTACAGAATTATGAAGTTTCACGTTGCAAAACGGAAGTTTAAGGAAACATTACGCCCGTATGACGTAAAAGACGTCATCGAACAGTATTCTGCTGGTCACCTGGACATGCTGTGCAGAATTAAAAGCCTGCAAACACGGTGAGCAACGCGGGGGTTACTTGTTCTACAGGAACAGGCACAGAAACTGTCCGGGAGGAACGTCTCCCTAGTAGAGAAAACTCTTGAATTCCACGCTTCTAACTCTTTTTTTAGTGAACAGCTGGACTTTTGCGTTGAAACAGATTTTATTTAAATGTAAATCGGACATTAAAAGCCTCAACGTATCGACAGTGTCTCAGTGTCTCACCTGTGAAAATGGGGTATTGGCAGTGGCCGCCTAGGGTCGTGGTGAGGACTGAATGAGTTAATGCAGGGTCACCGAGCGCTCGGGGAATGTTAATGGTGGGCACAGCTGTCGTTTCCGTTATCGCCTGAATCCTAACCATCCTTCAGAGAAAAGCTAGTCTTTCTCCTTCGTTAAACTTGACCCACCATCCAGCCCACAAAGACAGACCTGTCCCTCCTCTGACCCCCTAAAGCGAGTAGAGTCCACTGCAGGGAGTAAAAGCACTCCTCACCTTGGAATACTGTGCCGGAGAGTCAAACTGGGAAACGCGGGGTTGGCTCTTATACTGCTTCCCTGTGGGAAGTTTGTCCCCCTGGCCCTGGACCAAGTCTGGGCCCGTCCTTTCATGCCTGTCCTGCACGGGGCTAGATACACACCGTCTTTCCAGGGAGCATCTTCTCTAGTGGTTGAAAGAAATGAGTTCAGTATGTTATTTCAAACGTGTTTGATTGTGTCATCTTGAAGCCAAAATATTTAGTCAGTTTCATTTTTTTTAACAGTCTTGCTTCACTATCAGGCCCAAACTACCAGCATTCGACTGAACAGTTCTTAAAACACAAGGACTGAGTCTTCATTGTTTGTCTATGCCCAGAGCACACTTAGCCCAGGGTGAGGCCTATACTAGGCCCTTAGTAAAACACCTGTTGATTTCTATAACATTAGTTACAGAAATCACAGTTTTTTTCGTTCATTCATTCAGCAGGTAAGTATTGAACCTGCAATGTGTGCCGGGCACCCTGGGCACCCAGAGATGAACAAATGACCCAGTCCTTGTAGAGCGGCAGTTGAATAGATTAGATGTCATGACTGCCTGTACTCCTGTGCACACAAAGTAAACTGGAAAGTTGAGTCAATATTCCTTATAATTCAGTTCTAAAACACACAAAAAGGAAGAAAGTAAGTCCAATTTAGGCTGACTAGGTCTCCTTAGAAATTGTTTTAAATCACCTGTGATCCTGTTACAATCTCCGCCCAGGTAGCCAAGGTTTTCCAAGTCCTTTCATAGAACTACCTAAGGCTCCCAACGTTTTTGTTTGCTTGTTTGTTTATCACAAATGTAATTGGTTTTCTTTTATTTTTCTTCATAGTGATAGGGTCACTAGTTAAAATACACTGTAAAGTCTGCAATTTAAATTTTATTTCATGCTGCATTGTAGCAATAGTTTACATAAATAGCGTCCATTTAATCGTTTAAAACAAAGGTTAAATGTAAATTAGGATCCTGTTATTTATTCCTATGATTATTTATGGTTTTCTGGTAAAGTTTTATTTTTCTGAGGGTGAAGGAATTAATGTTTTTGAAAGTAAAATATCTTTAAACTAAATTGATAATTTCCAGAAATCAATTGACCTGGAGAGAATGCCATAACATTACAAACAGGATTTTTTCATTTAACATATGTTTGTTCAACTGGTTTTTTTGTTTCTTTGTTTTTATTGAAGTATAGTTGATTTACAATGTTGTGTTAGTTTCAGGTGTACAGCAAAGTGATTCAGTTATATATGCATTTATATCTATTTTTTTTCAGATTCCTTCCCCTTATAGGTTATTGCAAAATATTGAGTATAGTTCCCTCCCAATGTTTCTATAAAGTTCAACTGCTGCAGAATTTGCAGAACTAATCTGGAGTTTCTTGCTTATGTGATGTGTGTATACTGTCCAACTAGAAATCCTGAGATGGAGACTACAGCTTTCTTATCTGCTTATCTTCCATATGTCAGATGTATGATAAATGGTCATTGAAAAATCTGCTCTATTATTAACATGAAATAGTCATAATTATGATTTTGTCATTTTTAAGTGGTTGAATTCAAGAAGCACCTGGTCAGGGGTGGGAACAGACAAATTACTTGGTAGTTTAGGACATTTTTGCCTCCAGAAGATCAGCCATAAGTGATTTCATCATGGACTAGAATAATGAGAAAATTAACCTCGTGTAATTTTCATGTGAAGAAAATAAGCACGTCAACTGGAAGAAGTTCATTTTTATTTCCTCTTACGTAAATAGAGATAATTGTATTTTTCTTCTCAAAACCCTTCCTTCCAGCCTAGGGCAGTGTCCACCTTCAGCACTCATAATCAGATCTCTTTCTCTGCTAGTGTGGATCAAATTCTTGGAAAAGGGCAAATCACATCAGATAAGAAGAGCAGAGAGAAAATAACCGCAGAACATGAGACCACAGATGACCTCAGCATGCTTGGCCGAGTGGTCAAGGTTGAAAAACAGGTACAGCTCAACTAAACTGCTTAATTTTTAGCCAGATTTTTCTCCAGTTTCATTGAGATATAATTGACGCATATCCCTGTATAAGTTTAAGGCATACAACATAATGGTCTGACTTCCATACACTGTGAATGATGACCACAGTAAGCTTAGTTAGCCTCCATCATCTCATAGAGACACAATAGGGGCTTCCCTGGTGGCGCAGTGGTTGAGAGTCCTCCTGCCGATGCAGGGGACACGGGTTTGTGCCCCAGTCCGGGAAGATCCCACATGCCGTGGAGCAGCTGGGCCCGTGAGCCATGGCCGCTGAGCCTGTGCGTCCACAACGGGAGAGGCCACAACAGTGAGAGGCTCGCATACCGCAAAAAAAAAAAAAAAAAGGCCTTACATTGGAAAGGCACCTATAAGACACAATAAAAAGGAAAGCACAAAAAGAAAAAAACTTGTTTTCCTTGTGATGAGAACCCTTAGGATCTACTCTGTTAACACCTTCCTGGGTACCACACAGCAGTATTAACTCTAGTCATCCCCTTGTGCATCACACCCCCAGCACTTGTTTATCTATAACTAGGAATTGGTACCTTCCGGCCACCTGCCTCTGGTCCCCTCCCTCTACCCGCTGCCTCTAGTCACCATGAATCTGATCCTTTTTCTATGTGTTTGGGAAGGGGGTTGTTTTTTGTCGTAAATTCCACATAAGTGAGATCATACAGTATTCGTGTTTCTCTGCCTGACCTATTTGACTTAGCATTATGCCCTCAAGGTCCATCCCTGTTGTTGCAAATAGCAGGATTTCCTTGTTTTTTATGGCTGAGTAATATTCCATTGTGTATATATATATATACACACACCACAACTTATTTATCCATTGATCTGCAATGGACACTTGTCTCTGAGTCTTGGCTGTGAACATGGGGGTGCAGACATCTTTTTGAGTTAATTTTTGTTTCCTCTGGGTATAGTCCCAACAATGGAATTACTGGATCATGTGGTAGCTCTATTTTTAATTACCTGAGGAACCTCCATACTGTTCCCCACAGTGGCTGCACCCGTTGACATTCCCACCAACAGTG
This sequence comes from Mesoplodon bidens, assembly GCF_964165515.1. Lineage (NCBI taxonomy): Eukaryota > Metazoa > Chordata > Mammalia > Artiodactyla > Ziphiidae > Mesoplodon > Mesoplodon bidens. Next base: position 11,519,556 of record NC_138168.1, on the reverse strand, counting down.
CAGGAGGGCTCCCTTTTCTCCACATCCACAACAGCATTTGTTATCTCTTATCTTTTTGATGACGGCCATTCTAACAGGAGTGAAGTAGCCAGAATTTTTTTTTTAATCAAAACTGATTATAGGCAGTTGGATGTATTTTAATGAGTAATAGATTTTAAAAGGAATAAAATCAAGAAAGAGCAAATAAAATAAATTTTCTTTATGCATAGACAGTGTTTCTCTAAAACACCTGTATTTCCATATAAGAAATAGAAAATTTCCTCACATCAATTAATACTCGAACTGCAAACAACTATAGATTTCCAACAGTAGAATAACAAAGATCTAGTTTTTATTTGTGTTTTGGTTATTTTCATTGTCTTTTATGTCAAAAAAAAAAGCATAATAACTATGGTAGTGCACTGAATGTTTGTTGACCCTGAGAGTGTATCGTTTCATACAAAGACAGTTTTTAGGAATCAAAATGCTCCCCCAATTTAATATAAACATTCCAAGCATTTTATACCTTTATTTTTAAATTAAGAATCACCTAGGTTGATAGTTAGGGTCTTTTTTTTTTTTTTTTTTTTTGTCTGCACCGCACAGCTTGTGGGATCTAGTTCCCCGACCAGGGATGGAACCCGGGCCTCCTGCGGTGGAAGCGCAGAGTCTTAACCACTGGACCGTCAGGGAAGTCCCAGTATCTAGGGTCTTGATTTCTTCCAGAATAAGTTCCCTGCTAGGCAGCAGTAAAGTCCCAGAATGTCTTCAGGGAAGAGGCTGAGGAAGGGCAACCTGATCGGGGAGGAGGGTCTGGAAGTTGCTTTGTACAGCGCTTATATGGCTTTTGAAACATCCATTTTATTTTATTCTTTTTATAATTTATTTTATTTTATCTTCGTGTTGGGTCCTCATTGCTGTGCGTGGGCTTTGCTTTAGTTGTGTCAAGCGGGGGCTTCTCTTGTTGCGGAGCACAGGCTCTAGAGCGCAGGCTCAGTAGCTGTGGCGCACGGGCTTAGCTGCTCTGTGGCATGTGGGATCCTCCCGGACCAGGGCTCGAACCCGTGTCCCCTGCATTGGCAGGCGGATTCTTAACCACTGCGCCACCAGGGAAGCCCCTGAAAATTAATTTTAAAGGCTGGGGAGGCAGAAGGGCGCCGGTGGAGACCAGGCGGACGGACGCCGGAGCGTCCCGCCTCTGAGCCCTCCGTTCCCGCCCTCACGGCTGGAGGGGGCATCCTGAGCTGGTGCCGAGTCAGGACTGCGTACGACTCGCCTCTCCGGACTTCACTGTGCAGGCACAGCCGGACTGCTTTCTACATTCTTATCAACAGTGTACGTTTTCCCCTCTTTCAGGTCCAGTCCATCGAGGCCAAGCTGGACTGCCTGCTGGACATCTACCAGCAGGCCCTGCGGAAAGGCTCCGCGTCGGCCCTCGCGCTGGCCCCCCTGCAGACCCCGCCTTTCGACTGTCAGCAGACCTCGGACTATCAGAGCCTGGCCCCGCCCGGCGGCCGCCTGCCCCGCTCGGCCAGCGCGGGCCTGACTCGGGGCCTGCAGCTCATCCTCGCGCCCGGCGAGCTGGGCGCGCAGACCTTGTACGCGCTGAGCCCCACGGCGGCCCAGGGGCCCGGAAGCCCGGGGGACGGTCCAGCGGCGGCGGGGGTGGGCGCAGCCCGGCCAGCGGCTCCCGCCACCCTGCAAATCCCGGCCCCGCTACCCGCCCTGGGGGCCCTGGTCCCCGGCCCCGCGGGCCCGCACGAAGGCCTCCCCGACGTCTCCGCCCGCCTCGAGGCCGCCAAGGAGCGTGCACTGCGCCAGAGCCTCGACCTGGACGGCGCGGCCCTGCTGTCCGTCCGGCCCGCGGCGGCCCAGGACCGGGGCAAGTCGGCGTCGGTGCAGAACCTGATCCGGTCCGCGGAGGACCTGGACGTGCCGCTGTCGGGGAGCGAGTCCAGCGGCTCCAGGGGCAGCCAAGATTTTTACCCCAAATGGAGGGAATCCAAATTGTTTATAACTGATGAGGAGGCGGGTCCGGAGGAGACCGGGTCGGACGCCTTGGACGCGGGGCCGCCGGCCCGGGAACCCGCCCTGGCGTCGGACTGTCTCAGGACTGGACGATCCCGATCATCTCGGAGCGCGGGCCCGGTGGCGGGAGCTGCGGAGGCCCTCGGCCGGGCCCACGCCAGGCTGAAATGAGGCCTCGTTCGCTTCCCTTGCCCCGCAGGCTCTCAGCCATACATGTCGCTGCATGAACTCTTCGGGAAGCCCTTCTCAAAAGCTGAATGCCCAAGAATCAGGAAGAGCAGGAAAGGCAGTTTCCAAGCCCGTTACCTTTTAATTGCATGACAGTGCATGTTCAGGGGACGGCTGAACTTCCCAGGTAGGACAACATTAGCCCTCATTCAGGAAGGTACCTCGAGTTAAAACTCCTGAGAAATCAACACTGCTGGTGCTGTGGTGTGTGTGAAAATGTCAAGGTCAGGTCATTTATAAGATTGGACTCTGTCTTTTGAAATGATGGGAGTAAGCGCCTTCAAATTTCAGGCATTTCTGCTTTGTGGTAAAACACAGAATACAGTTTCAGAATTAGGCCATGACGTGCGTACACGTAAACATAGTATCAGCTGCTAATAGGGTGTCCAGTAAAGCAGAGTTGGGGCATCACAGACACGGCTGCCTGTCCAAGACATACTCGTCAACCCGTTCCTATTCAGGCATTTTATTATTAATGTCATTTGAATGTCAATTCGTGTGCTTTTGGTGACTTAACGCTGTGGCCAGCAACTTTGCACGTCATTTTCATGTTCTTTATGACGAGAATGTTCTTCGGTTAGAAAATGTGCAAACAATGAAATTCAAGGCCAGTGGGGCAAATAGGCTGACTCTGACACATTTGACTTCAGTGGAAACGTATTCCCTGATGGCTCGCTCCATCAGCTGCTACACAAGCAAACCAAGTCCTGAGAAGCGGACAGCCGGCCGGGCAGGGCTGATCTGTGTGCCCTGCAGCGCTCTCCACTAAAGGCAAGTGTGAGAGGCTCTTCCCACGGCTGATACACACGCAGGCTCCTGGGAGCAGAAGTGTGAGTGAGACGGGGATGGGAAAGGCTTGAAAAGAATCCAGACACGACACCGGGAAACAAGTGAAGCTCAAGAAAATGACTTCCCCCTCCAGGGCCATGAGAGGGAGGGAAACAAACCCAAAAGAAAAGAACTTGATTTTTTAGAAAACGAATATTCCTAAGGAATTCAACTACCGAAACATCCCTTATTCTTATATATAAGCAGAGAATTTTGAAAGGCATTTATTTTTTAATATGCCCTGAATGTTTTTTGCTATTAGGTAGTACATTTTGCATATGGAAGGCTAAAACTAAACATCCTTTACTTTTTATACTGTAGCACACATTTTCTATTCTTCCCAAGAATGTTGCCCCCAATCTGAAATTACTGGCTCAGTTTCCTGGTACAAACGTTTTATGGTTCAAAGTCCGGTAACACTGGCAGGGTCTGCGAATCAAAACACTTAATAATATAGCCTGGCAGCAAAAACACCAAGGGACACCAAAGGAGAAACGTATGTACCAGAAAGCAAGCAAAGTTGACCGCTTGTTAGAAACCAGCCTCGCTAGCCCAGACCGTCAGAACTTCAGCCAAGGTCACGGCACCCAAAGGGCCAGGAGAAGCGAGAGAACACTGGTTAAACTCTCACCACAGAAGGACTTAAAAAGGAAGAGTTTTTTCCGTGACGGTAGTGCCTCCAGGAAAACTTTCCCAGCAGCCAGGAGGACCAAGCAGGGCTCTCGCCGGCCACCCAGAGGCCAGAAGATGCCCTGACACCCGCCCAGTCCCTCCCAACTCTCTCCGCAGCCGGGTTTCTCCACCCCAGACTCCCCCCGACTTTTCTTCTCCACAGGCTTATGGACTCCCTGCCACAAGTTCCCTTCTGGACTTCACCAGCCGACATCCCAAAGTAAACCGCTTCTCCACTCACCCAAAATGCGCTTCTCAGCCTTTTAAGACCCTGTCCTTTTTGATAAGCACTGAAATTTGGCAAGATTCCTCTTCTCGCCCCACGGGGATCCTAGCACACTCCCCCAGAGCGTGTCATTCAGAGTGTGCTTGGGTGCTGGAGATATGCAGAAGAGAGTCTAAATTTTACACTCCAGTTAAGAAGAGGTTCTCAAGCTTTTGAAGCCATTATTTTCATTTTCGAAACATAGAGTGTTAGTAAAGTGTTAAATGCAATGTTTCATCTACCCATGTCTCCACTCCAAGTTGTGATCCATCCTCCCAAGGAGGTTGTACACAAGAACACCCCACCCCACCCCAGCCCCCTCCACTGACCCGAAGCCAGACCCCCGCCGTGCACGGCAGGCCTCTCCAGGTGTCAGCCGAGGAAGAGGCGGAAGATAGCAGCTTTCAGGTAGCACTGAGTCTTGGACACACCCTGTCCGGGTCAAACCCCACTGGCAGCAGGAACTCTGAATGTACGGGGGACCCCTCCTTTGGCCCCTTTAGGCCTCAGACACAGTACAGTTCATCCGGCGTTGCTGAAGACGGAGGATTCAGAAACAAACCTAAGCCCATCACTGAGGGTTACCCACAGCCCCGCGTGGTAAATCATGTTAGGAAAAGCTTTCATACATCCAAGCCATGACCATTTTGTGTCTGTCTTACCCTATAGCGCAAAAAGTCCTGGATGTCGAAAGCTGGTTGTCTTGTGTGAAAACTGGAGGGTTGTGTCTGTTCCTCTCGGTGGGGCTGAGAGGGGCCTCCCACTTACACTTAGCAAAGTCCCTTCAGTCAACCCCAGACGGCGTCTCGAAGCACAATTTAGCTGAGCGCTGATCAGCCGCCGGCTTTCTCAGTCCGTGTTCGTCTGCCTTCTGCAGTTCGTGGGGCTGATCAAGCTAACGCTTCATGGCAAACATCCCTTCTAGGAGATGAACTGAGAAATTTTGCTTTGTCTGATCTAAATGTTTGCATTCTGTTCAACTAAATTAACATGTGTAGATTGCAAGTTTTGTTTAAAGAAGACACTTGACAGTTTCTAAGTCTTTATCTCCTGTTCTAAGGTGCCTTTCTTGCCTCCCCTTGGCTCAGTGATTCTGAACGTTCTTAATTTGCCAGTAAAACAAGTCTAACAGAGAGGAGGAAATCAGGCACAAAGTGACTAACTCTCACGCCTGTTTGCAAAGCAAACTATAAGGAATGATGCAACTGAGCAACTAAGTGAATAGGTCACTTCATCCAGATTGAGAAAATATCATAAATGTTAACTTATCTCCCCAGAAGCTATTTTTTTGCCTTAAAATGACATGGTTGTGTTTTTGTAAGAGAAACTTAATTTAATATAATTATGTGCATTTAAGTGAGCAGTTCTGGAAGTCGTGTATGACAATGCAGTTGTCTGTTTCCTGAAAACAAATAAATCAGGAATATCATATCCATTTCAAGCTACCATTCAAATGTAATTTCCTTTGCTCTCTTTTACTGGGATTATTTGTTTTAAAGTAAAACATTAAAAAGATGTCTATAAACAGCTAGTGTGACTGCTCTCATCTGGTATTAACTGGTTTGTTCTGAACGAACTGGGTCGCAGTCGATGAAACTGATCGTATACAGATTTGGGGTTGAAATTTAAAATTACCTTTTTCCAGTGTTGATGAAGAAACCATCGGTAATTTGGGAAGAGGAGAGATTTGCAAATGTTGCTGAGAGTATCATAAGAAAAATGTACTTGATATTATACTGAATATTTATTTGTATATGTTTTTTATTTGATATATCAAAACAGATGCCCGCGCATATGAGCCTTGTGTTAGCTATAAGAAAAGGGTTTGCTAAACGAGTGCTAAGAAGTGGGGACCAGCAGGTCCCCAAATGCTGGAACCCCTGGCTGCTCAGAATGACCATTTGTATAGCACCTACCCAGCGCTGCCCAACCAGGGGGCGTCTGCTCCCAAAGGGATCTTCCCCTTCTGCCCTAGAACCCCACCCCACCCCCGCTCCTTCTGTTCCACTAGCAGTTTTGCACGGTGTGCATCATTAACTGCAGTGGAATTATTCGAAAGGAGGCTCAGAATGTTAGAGCTCTGGAACGCAAAGCAACAAAGGCCTAAGAAAGCCGCCTTAGACGCAGGAGGAAGGGTGAGGGGCTGTCGCGTGAGGGGCCTCCCCCCACGTCCCTGAGGAGCGCACCCAGGTCTCCCTGCCTGTCCTGTCACCTTCCGGAGACGAGTGAAAATAATCAGCAAACTTGGAACGTGCTTGCTTGACCAACCCAAAAACGTAAACAGCTTCCAAACGCTTTTGCACCTACCTTACAGCCTCTCTCAGTCCCGCCTTTAAAAGCAAAATATACGTACAATTATTCTACCCTCATCATGGGTACAAGTAGCTTCCCAGACCTTGAAGTGCCCACTTCATCACCCTGCTTTCGACTACTTCAAGCACCTGGTACAAGTAAAAATTGCTTCTTTAATTTTTAAAAAATTTTAATTAGTTACAATAGGACTTCACCCTCTGGCCTACCTAACTCCAAGTCATTGAGGTTTTTACTACATTTCCAAGCAGGAATTTATCAGATACACTACGTGCAACCTACAGACTATGCACTGCCCTGAAATCACAGCACCACAAGACTGGTGAAGGGCAATTTTTCTGTTCCAATAAATAAATAGAAAACCCAAGGCACATTGGGGTGATATATCTCTTTGCCCATTCCCATGGCCCGTTCATTCCTATAATGGTTTTGTTGCCTAGTTCAAGTCCAGTGTGCTCCGGGCTAATCATCGGGGTCCAGGGTCCCCACACACTGTCACCGACTTTCTCAGCTTCTCACCTGCTTGCTAGTTTTTTTCTTTAGTGAGGCCCATCTCTTTCCATTACTTGCTTCTACTTCCCCTTTGCTTTGCCTACAGTGGTGTGACTACCTTCCTGCACTGCCAAGCCCTGCCCAGCCCGCGACCCCAGGAACTAGGTACTCGCACCCTCCCCTGGGGGCAGCCCCCGTGCCAAAGGCAGCACACCACACGCAGCCCAGGTCAACAGATGCTTCTGCGTATCTCCATCTCCTCGCCGAGGCCTCCGGGCCACATGCAACACCACCTCCTGCTTCCAGGACTCAGGAGCGGAAATGCCTCTCCCCCTCCCCAGGGGAGCTCTTCCCTTAGGGACGACTAATTCTCCTGCTCTGGATCCCGACCCCCTCCTTCCCCGTATCTGCGGCATCTCCCCTTCAGGAACAGAAGTGAGCCTCTCCCATGACCAGCACGGCAAGAACTCACCTTCCTCTTTCTTTCTCTCCACATCTCACCTTCTTTAGAACCAACGATTTATAGCGTAAGTTGTATAAGGTACTTCTGTTTCCCCAGCATCCGTCCACCGGCCAGCAGGACAGTCAGGCCCACGCCTGCCCACCCCCCAGACAACCAGCTCCAGCCCTCCAGCATGACCTCCCGGAAGTACATGCAGTCAGCATCCCTCTTGGCTTCTCTGGGGCCGTCAATGCTGTGAACAGTCTGCCTTCCTCTTAAAACTGCCCCCCACCCCGTTTGTCCCTGCTTCTCTGGATCAGTCCTCTCTATTCACTGTCCCAAGCTCCTTAGTTTCCTTGCTTTGCGGTCAGTGTTCCAGATCCCACCCTTCTCTCCTCCCCTCACACCCTCCCCTGGTGGCTCCACCCGTGACCTCAGCTACTAACGCTGGGGTCCCACCCAATCAGGGGTCTCCAGCCCTGAGCATCAGCTCTGAATGTCTCCCTTGGGCCCGAAGTCACCTCGGTCGGACATCCCAGACAAACTTCTTGAGGGGGACATGTCACAATATCCCCAAGCGTCTCCCGTCAGGCCGCGCAGGCAGAAGGTGCTCAAGAACCCTGAATGGGTGAAAGTGTCCTGGTCTCTCTGGCCTTTTACTCAGTTTCAGCAGCTTCCAACCCCTAACTTCAGAGGTCTTTCTCTCAAGAAGGGTGTGAGCCTCAGCCTCGTTCACACTGTGTCACAGATTTGATCGGCTACTTCTCCCAAAGGTCTCTGGGCTTTTCCAAAGGGAAAGAAATTAATGGAATTAATGAATGCCAAATAGTGAGTAATCGTGTTTCTGCAGGACTGGGAGAAAAAGCCCCCTCACCACCCCCCCAGGCCTCAGCATCCTTCACCTCTGTCCCTCCTCCACTAACGAATACACTGCCTCACACCCCACAGATGGTACCCAGGCCTAGATTTTGCCCATTCACCAGGAGGCCTGATTGCTCACACTTCCCTGGAGCTCCAAGGAGAAGAGGGCCTTTCGTCTCCCTTCCCTGCTCCCTGAGCCCCATGAAACCACATTCCGGCTCCCCAGCCCTCTTTATACCCTACATTCAATGCCAAGCCCATAGCCAGAGCTGGCCTACAGTCTGTGGACCCCAGACTTTAAAATAACTCATGAACACACTACTATATATAAAACAGATAACCAACAAGGACCTACGGTAGAGCACAGGGAACTCTACTCAATGTTTTGTAATAACCTATAGGGGAAAAGAATCTGAAAAAGAATACATATATATGTGTAACTGAATCACTTTGCTGTGCACCTGAAACTAACACAACCTTGTAAATCACATAAACTTCCAAAAAAAAGCCTAAAAAGTAGCGACTCATGCTGAGTGACTGCCCAGTGTTGAGCCAATAAGGGCTTTCCCAGGTGTTACCGAATTTAATCCTCACCACCTGACCACAGGTAACCTATCAGTTAGGATGGATTTGGCTGCGGGTATAAGAAAACCCGAGGACAGGGGCTTCTCTGGTGGCGCAGTGGTTGAGAGTCCGCCTGCCGATGCAGGGGACACGGGTTCGTGCCCCGGTCCGGGAAGATCCCACATGCCGCAGAGCGGCTGGGCCCGTGAGCCGTGGCCACTGAGTCTGCATATCCGGAGCCTGTGCTCCGCAGCAGGAGAGGCCACAGCAGTGAGAGGCCCGCGTACCGCAAATAAATAAATAAAATAAAAAATGGGACAATTTGTGGTTATCTTGGCAATTCTTAGGAGGCAAGGATATCAACTGGTCTTTTTTTCTTTTTTTTAGCCCTGCCACCTGGCTAGTGGGATCGTAGTCCCCCAACCAGGGATTGAACCCAGGCCCTCAGCCGTGAAAACCCTAACCACTGGACCACCAGCGAATTCCCAGATTAATCTGTCTTGATTGCAGAGTGTCACTGTCTCTGCCTGGTTTCAAACCTAGTTACAGAGTAAGTGGTCTTTCCCCATGTGTTCCATCACAATCACTGAGTGGTCTTGACTAGTGAAGATGTTCTGCAAGAGATGTTTATGTTTGGCAAGAAATGTTTGTTAGAGTTTATCTGCCAGCTTCCTGCTGCAACTTCTGGGTCTGTTTTTTCACTTTTCAGTCTCCCTTTTCGGCCTAAGGCAAAAAGACACAAGACAAAGGACATTCATCTACAGGGTTCAGACCCACTATCCCATCATCAAAATTCATCAATCACATGGTTATTTGGAGAACATGGTCTGCATCTCCACTACAGTTAGTTCCATGTGCCTTTGGTTACAAGATGAGGTGATGAATCATTTAAAAAGATCATGAGGGGGCTTCCCTGGTGGCGCAGTGGTTGAGAATCTGTCTGCCGATGCAGGGGCCACGGGTTCTAGCCCTGGTCTGGGAGGATCCCACATGCCGCAAAGCAACTGGGCCCGTGAGCCACAACTACTGAGCCTGCGCGTCTGGAGCCTGTGCTCCGCAACAAGAGAGGCCGCTATAGTGAGAGGCCCGCACACCGCGATGAAGAGTGGCCCCCGCTTGCCGCAACTAGAGAAAGCCCTCGCACAGAAACGAAGACCCAACACAGCCAAAATAAATAAATAAATAAATAAATAAAGATCATGAGGGAATTCCCTGGCAGTCCAGGTGTTAGTTAGGGCTCCACGCTTCCACTGCTGGGGGCACGGGTTCAATCCCTGGTCAGGGAACTAAGAGCCCACAAAGCCGCACAGCACGGCCAAAAAAATAATAGTAATAATACTTAAAATAAAAAACAAAAAAAGATCATGACTGCACAGTAGCACTTAAGGCTGGACAAGATACAGATAATTACTAGAAACAAAGTGATTATCAATCCTATTAATAGGCTGCCAAGGAAAGAGCCTAGATTTCAAAACCAGGCCATGAAATCAAGTCCTATTCCATCTGAATCTGTTCTAGAAAGCCAGGTCATCTTTTCTTTTAACCAACCACAAATTATTCTCCCTGACCAATAGTGAACCAGGGTAGCAAGCAGTGTTTGCTAAAAAACGAAGTTCTTAGCTGGCCAAGAAGGAAACAAAGGCTACGTAATTATCCATAACCAGAGACAAATTTTGGACCACCTTTTCTAGTTAGGTTATTTCTACCACTGGAATGGGAGCACCCAGAATGGAGATGAAGAGGACTTGGTTATCTGGCCAGGTCTCTTGCAAGCTCTGCTGAATAGTCTATTCTTCCCTCGTTTTGGGTCTCTGAGTATCTTTCTCAGAGAAGCAGTTTTCTGTAGGAGTAGGTGTTTTAAAATTGGAAAGTTTCTAAACGTTACTCTATATACGCAAGATAGGTTTTGGTAATAATCAGGTGAAATCCTGTTGTCCACATAAAAAGAGTACCTTATGCAGCCACTGTGGAGAACAGGATGGAGGTTTCTTAAAAAACTAAAAATAGAGCTACCATATGATCCAGCAATCCCACTCCCGGACAGATAGCCAGAAAAGACGAAAACTCTAATTCAAAAAGATTCATGCACCCCAATGTTCATAGCAGCACCATATACAATAGCCAGGACATGGAAGTGTCCATCAACAGACGAATGGATAAAGAAGATGTGGTACATATATACAATGGAATACTACTCAGCCACAGAAAAGAATGAACTAATACCATTTGCAGCAATATGGCTGGACCTAGATATGATCATACTAAGTGAAGTAAGTCAGAAAGAGAAAGACAAATATCATATGATATCGCTTATATGTGAAATCTAAAATATGATACAAATGAACTTATTTACAAAACAGAGACTCACAGACATAGAAAATAAACTTATGGTTACCAAAGGGGAAGGGGGGAGGGGAGGGATGGATTGGGAGTTTGGGATTAACATACACACACACTACTATGTATAAAATAGATAAACTATAGCCAAAGATGTAGCCAAAGATGAGGTCGATCCACTCGTGCAGGTGGGCGGACACATATTCTGACTCCAGGCCCCGACGGTGCTGCTGGATGAACCTGGGCTCCCCACCCCAGACTGTGCTGAGGCCAGGGCTGGGACTCCAGACGGGCACCCTGCCGGTGAGGGGCGGGGCTTCCTGGAGTGACATCGCCCACCAATCCCTGAGCTGGGCAGCGCTGGGGCCCCCGCCCACCCCCTGCCAGAGTGTGGGCTAGATGTCGCCCCTCCTTGGTTCCCGCGGACTCCGGGGTGGGGCCTCTAGGGGCGGGGCCTCCCGGGGAGTGGCCTCCGGGGTGGGGCGGGGCAGGTTGTCAGCGCGCCCCTCCCGGCTTGTACTGTCTCCCCAGGCGACACCTGGGAGATGCGCCGGGAGGACTGCCACAACTCCTGCGCAAACTGGCAGCTGCGCACCTCCGAGGGCTGCCCTGCGCCCACCACGATAAGCTTGCCGTCTTCCAGGTCCACGAGCACGTGGCTGCGCTCCTGGGTCACAGCCACGCTGCGGACGGGCACCTTCTGGGCAGGGGCGGCGCGGCCGGCAGCAGTTTGTTCAGGGCACACTGGGCCGTGCCCAGCAGAACAGAGTCCCCCGTCACCGCGAGGGCTGTGGGCTGCTCTGCCAAGGGCAGTGAAGCTCGCAACCTCCCAGTCACCGAGTACAGGTGCAAGGAGTAGGTGACTTGAGCCCCCAGACGCTCCCGCGCTGAGCTCCGCACCACAATCTGGCCCTCAGAGCCCAGCGCCAGGTGGGACACAGGTCCAGGCAACGTGGCTTCCGGGGGCCTTAGTGAGCCCACAAACTGGCCACGGCGTACAGTGTGGATGATCACAGTTCCATCCTCGGATCCAGACACCGCCGTGGCCTTAATCCTAAGGGCGGCCCCCCGCTCTAGCATCTCAGCAATAAACTTGGACTAGTTTTGTAACAACAACAACAAATATATATATTATATATATATATATAAATACATATAATTTCAATTTTTTAAAAAAGTAGCACGTCAGCGATGCACAACCGGAATGGGGAGTTTAAGTATCATTGATCACAGTGAAAAGCAGGACAATTATTAGTCCCTTAACACGGAGGCGGGGAGTCACCGAGGACATTTGTTTCTACTGCTGTAAGCTTGCTTCATAAGTCAGCGTAAGTATTAATAGTTCATTATTTGGGGGTCATTGTCCAATTTTGATAGAACAGAAGGTTAGGATTAACACTGTGAGGAAAATTCAAATTCCAAAAGGTACCTATAGAAGAAAATCTACCCTTTGAAGTGTTGAAAGGAGCAGCTATGTTTTTTAAAAGAAAGGAGCAGCTATTAAATTTTTCTTAGTTGAATCAGGTGGAGGATGACAAATCCATTAATCAATTAGATTAGAACAATAGCTAAAGTCTGAAAAAAAACACACGCAAGAGAGTTTTGCCTTTTCTTAGGTGGCAGAGAAATGCTACAGAGGATTAGGTTTATTATTTTTTAAATTTATCTTATTGAAGTATAGTTGATTTACAATGTCGAGTTAATTTCTGCTCTACAGCAAACTGATTGTTAGTATTAATCAGACTTGGCTTCTTTCCCTCGTGCTTCGTCAGAGCCCGGGCTCTCCTCTTAGTTCCCCCGTTTTCTGCAGGTAAGTCTTCTTTAGCCTCCTGGTTAGCCACTTCGGCCTGTTTTCCCTTTGCTCCCCTTTTCCCTTTTGTTTGCACTTCCTTGTCTGAAGATTTATCCTTTCCCGTCGCCCTTTTTGGCTTTGGTTCCACTTTTGCAGGAGCCGGTTTAGCTGACAACCTCACCCATCTCCTTCGCCGCCCCCTGGGGGAGCTGACCTTGCTCTTGGGCGTCCTATTTGGGGGGCGGGCGCCTGCTGGGTGCCTGGTGGTGGGCGTGGCGCAGAGAGCCTTCGGGCTGCTGGCCGCTGCCACTCCTCCCAGGCCCCACCCCCAGCTGCTGGGACCTGCCTATACTCATTCTTTTGCATATCTTTTCTATTATGGTTTATCACAGGGTATTGAATAGAGTTCCCTGTGCTCTACAGCAGGACCTTGTTGTTGATCCATCCTATGTATGATACTTTGCATCTGCTAACCCCAGACTCCCACTCCATCCCCCCTCCCCCCACCCCCTTGGCAACCACAAGTCTGTTCTCTGTCTGTGAGTCTGTTTCTGTTTCATAGATAAGTTCATTTGTGTCATATTTTAGATTCCTCATATAAGTGACATCACATGATATTTGTCTTTCTCTGTCTGACTTACTTCACTTAGTATGAGCATCTCCAGGTCCATCCATGTTGCTGCAAATGGCATTATTTCATTCTTTTTTATGGCTGAGTAGTATTCCATTGTATACATGTACCACATCTTTATCCATTCATCTGTCAATGGACATTTAGATTGTTTCCATGTCCTGGCTCTTGTATATAGTGCTGCTATGAACATAGGGGTGCATGTATCTTTTCAAATTAGAGTCTTCTCCAGATATATGCCCAGGAGTGGGATTGCTGGGTTACAGGGTAGCTCTATTTTTAGTTTTCTGAGGAACCTCCATACTGGATGCACCAATTTACATTCCTACCAACAGTGTAGAAGGGTTCCCTTTTCTCCACACCCTACAGAGGATTAAGTTTAAAAGTGTACAGGTGACCCTTCTTCATGACACTTCACTTTATTGAGCTTCACAGATATTGCATTTTCTACAAATTGAAGGTCTGTCGCAACTCTCCATGGGTCAAGTCTGCCGGCACCATTCTTCCAACAGCATTTGCTTACTTTGTCTCTGTTCAGCAATTTTCACAACATTCCAAATTTTTTCATTACTATTATATTTGTTGCAGTGACCTCTAATCTATAATTATTTGGAGGCTCCAAGAACTGCACTCATACGAGATGGCAAACTTAATAAATGTTGTGTGTGTTCTGACTGTTCCGTCAACCGGCCATTCCTACATCTCCCTCCCTCTCCTTGGGCCTCCCTGTTCCCTGAGACACACAATATTGAAATTAGGCCCATTAATATCCCTACAATGGCTTCCAAGTGTTCAAGTGAATGGAAGAGTTGCATGTCTCTCAGTATATATCAAAAGCTAGAAATGATGAAGCTTAGTGAGGAAAGCCGAGACAGGCTGAAAGCTGGGCCTTTTGCACCAAACAGCCACGTTGTGAATGCAAAGGACAAGTTCCTGAAGGAAATTAAAAATGCTGCTCCAATGAACACACGGATGAGAAGGAAGAGAAACAGCCTTATGGCTGATACAGAGGAAGTTTTAGTGTCTGGACAGAAGATCAAACCAGCCACAGCATTCTCTGAAGCCAAAGCCCAATCCAGAGCAAGGCCCTAACTCCTTTCAATTCTCTGAAGGCTGAGAGGGGTGAGGAGGCTGCAGAAGGAAAGTCTGAATCCAGCAGAGGCTGGTCCATGAGGTTGAAGGAAAGGAGCCGGCTCCATAACAACAAAGTGCAAGGGGAAGCAGCACGTGCTGATGCAGAAGCTGCAGCAAGTTATCCAGAAGATCTGGCTAAGGTAATTAATGAAGGTGAACAGATTTTCAAGGTAGATGAAACAGACTTCTACTGGAAGAAGATGCCATCCAGGACCTTCATAGCTAGAGAGGAGAAGTCACTGGCTGGCTTTAAAGCCTCAAAATGCAGGCTGACTCTCCTTTTAGGGGCTAATGCAGCTGACAACTTTAAGTCGAAGCCAATGCTCATCTACCATCTGAAAATCCTAGAGACATTAAGAATTATGCTAAATCTCCTCTGCCTGTGCTCTATAAATGGGACAAAAAAGCCTGCATGACAGCAGATCTGTTTACAATATGATTTACTAAATATTGTAAGCTCACTGTTGAGACCTACTGCTCAGAAAAAAAAGATTCCTTTCAAAATATTACTGCTCGTTGACAATGCACCTGGTCACCCCAGAGCTCGGATGGAGATGGACAATGAGATTCGTGTCGTTTTCATGCCTGGTAATATAACATCCATTCTGCAGCCCACGGATCAAGGAGTCATTTGATTTTAAGTCTCATTATTTAAGAAATACATTTCACTGGGCTTCCCTGGTGGCACAGTGGTTAAGAATCCACCTGCGACTGGGTCCGCCCTCCCCATCACTGAAGCTGCTCACCTTGCAGGTCATTGGCAAGCTGAATATATTTCTGTACCGCGTGGGGGCTGGCCTTCCTCAGCCTGCGGCATCCCGAGACCTCTGTCTGCTTGCTCTCCGGGAGTCCCTGTGGGACAGACCCTGAAATAAGCCCCTGCTGGCTCTCTCTCTAGCTGTTAAAAAAAATAGACTTCCGGGTAAGATGGCGGAAGAGTAAGACGCGGAGATCACCTTCCTCCCCACGGATACACCAGAAATACAGCTACACGTGGAACAACTCCTACAGAACACCTACTGAATGCTGGCAGAAGACCCCAGACCTCCCAAAAGGCAAGAAACTCCCCACATACCTGGGTAGGGCAAAGCGGAGAGATTCCCGCACAGAGGATCGGTGCCGAGCGGCACTCACCCGCCCGAGAGGCTTGTCTGCTCGCCCGCCAGGGCGGGCGGCGCTGGAAGCTGAGGCTCGGGCTTCGGTCAGAGCGCAGGGAAAGGACTGGGGCTGGCGGCGAGAACTCAGCCTGAAGGGGGCTAATGTGCCACAGCTAGCCGGCAGGGAGTCCGGGAAAACTCTGGAGCTGCCGAAGAGGCAAGAGACTTTTTCTTCCCTCTTGGTTTCCTGGTGCGCGAGGAGAGGGGATTAAGAGCGCTGCTTAAAGGGGCTCCACAGACGGGCGCGAGTCACGACTGAAAGCGCGGAGCCCAGTGACGGGCGTGGGACGCTGGGGCTGCTGCTGCCGCCGCCAAGAAACCTGTGTGCGAGCGCAGGTCACTGTCCACACCGCCCTTCCGGGAGCCTGTGCAGCCCGCCACTGCCGGGGTACAGGGGCGGCTTCCCTGGGAGAACGCACGGCGCGCCTCGGGCTGGTGCAACGTCACGCCGAACTCTGCCGCTGCAGGCTCGCCCCGCACTCCGTGCCCCTCCCTCCCGCCCGGCCTGAGTGAGCCAGAGTCCCCGAAGAGGCTGCTCCTTTAACCCTGTCCTGTCTGAGCGAAGAACAGACGCCCTCCGGCGACCTACACACAGAGGCGGGGCCAAATCCAAAGCTGAGACCCAGGAGCTGTGAGAACAAAGAAGAGAAAGGGAAACCTCTCCCAGCAGCCTCAGAAGCAGCGGATTAAAGCTCCACAATCAACTTGATGTACCCTGCATCTGTGGAATACATGAATAGACAACAAATCATCCCAAATTGAGGAGCCAGGAGTCAGTGCTGTGCCTCTGAGGTGGAAGAGCCAACTTCAGGACACTGGTCCACAAGAGACCTCCCAGCTCCACATAATATCAAACGGCGAAAATCTTCCAGAGATCTCCATCTCAACACCAGCACCCAGCTTCACTCAACGACCAGCAAGCTACAGTGCTGGACACCCTATGCCAAACAACTAGCAAGACAGAAACACAACGCCACCCATTAGCAGAGAGGTGGCCTAAAATCATAAAAAGTCCGCAGACACCCCAAAACACACCACCAGACGTGGACCTGCCCACCAGAAAGACAAGATCCAGCCTCATTCACCAGAACACAGGCACTAGTACCTTCCACCAGGAAGCCTACACAACCCACTAAACCAACCTTAGCCACTGGGGACAGACACCAAAAACAACGGGAACTACAAACCTGCAGCCTGCAAAAAGGAGACCCCCAAACACAGTAACATAAGCAAAATGAGAAGACAGAAAAACACACAGCAGGAGAAGGAACAAGATAAAAACCCACCAGACCTAACAAATGAAGACGTAATAGGCAGTCTACCTGAAAAAGAATTCAGAATAATGATGGTAAAGATGATCCAAGATTCTATTTCCCAGATCCAAAATCTTGGAAATAGAATAGACAAAATGCAAGAAACAGTTAACAAGGACCTAGAAGAACTAAAGATGAATCAAGCATCGATTAAAAACACAATACATGAAATAAAACATACTCTAGATGGGATCAATAGCAGAATAACTGAGGCAGAAGAACGGATAAGTGAGGTGGAAGATAAAATAGTGGAAATAACTGCTGCAGAGCAAAATAAAGAAAAAAGAATGAAAAGAACAGAGGACAGTCTCAGAGACCTCTGGGACAACATTAAACGCACCAACATTCGAATTATAGGGGTTCCAGAAGAAGAAGAGAAAAAGAAAGGGACTGAGAAAATATTTGAAGAGATTATAGTTGAAAACTTCCCTAATATGGGAAAGGAAATAGTTAATCAAGTCCAGGAGGCACAGAGAGTCCCATACAGAATAAATCCAAGGAGAAATACGCCAAGACACATATTAATCAAACTGTCAAAAATTAAACACAAAGAAATCATATTAAAAGCAGCAAGGCAAAAACAACAAATAACACACAAGGGAATCCCCATCAGGATAACAGCTGATCTATCAGCAGAAACTCTACAAGCCAGAAGGGAGTGGCAGGACATAATTAAAGTGATGAAGGAGAAAAACCTGCAACCAAGATTACTCTACCCAGCAAGGATCTCATTCAGATTCGATGGAGAAATTAAAACGTTTACAGACAAGCAAAAGCTGAGAGAGTTCAGCACCACCAAACCAGCTTTACAACAAATGCTAAAGGAACTTCTCTAGGCAAGAAACACAACAGAAGGAAAAGACCTACAATAACGAACCCAAAACAATTAAGAAAATGGGAACAGGAAAATACATATCGATAATTACCTTAAATGTAAATGGACTAAATGCTCCCACCAAAAGACACAGATTGGCTGAATGGATACAAAAACAAGACCCATATATATGCTGTCTACAAGAGACCCACTTCAGACCTAGAGACACATACAGACTGAAAGTAAGGGGATGGAAAAAGATATTCCATGCAAATGGAAACCAAAAGAAAGCTGGAGTAGCAATTCTCATATCAGACAAAATAGACTTTAAAATAAAGACTACTAGAAGAGACAAAGAAGGACACTACATAATGATCAAGGGATCGATCCAAGAAGAAGATATAACAATTGTAAATATTTATGCACCAAACATAGGAGCACCTCAATACATAAGGCAAATACTAACAGCCATAAAAGGAGAAATCGACAGTAACACAATCATAGTAGGGGACTTTAACACCCCACTTTCACCAATGGACAGATCTTCCAAAATGAAAATAAATAAGGAAACACAAGCTTTAAATGATACATTAAACAAGATGGACTTAATTGATATTTATAGGACATTCCATCCAAAAACAACAGAATACACATTTTTCTCAAGTGCTCATGGAACATTCTCCAGGATAGATCATATCTTGGGTCACAAATCAAGCATTGGTAAATTTAAGAAAATTGAAATTGTATCAAGTGTCTTTTCTGACCACAATGCTATGAGACTAGATACCAATTACAGGAAAAGAGCTGTAAAAAATACAAACACATGGAGGCTAAACAATACACTACTTAATAACGAAGTGATCACTGAAGAAATCAAAGAGAAAATTTAAAAATACCTAGAAACAAATAACAATGGAGACACGACGACCCAAAACCTATGGGATGCAGCAAAAGCAGTTCTAAGAGGGAAGTTTATAGCAATACAATCCCACCTTAAGAAACAGGAAACATCTCGAATAAACAACCTAACCTTGCACCTAAAGCAATTAGAGAAAGAAGAACAAAAACACCCCAAAGTTAGCAGAAGGAAAGAAATCATAAAAATCAGATCAGAAATAAATGAAAAAGAAATGAAGGAAATGATAGCAAAGATCAATAAAACTAAAAGCTGGTTCTTTGAGAAGATAAACAAAATTGATAAACCATTAGCCAGACTCATCAAGAAAAGAAGGGAGAAGACTCAAATCAATAGAATTAGAAATGAAAAGGGAGAAGTAACAACTGACACTGCAGAAATACAAAAGATCATGAGAGATTACTACAAGCAACTCTATGCCCATAAAATGGACAACCTGGAAGAGATGGACAAATTCTTAGAAATGCACAACCTGCCAAGACTGACTCAGGAAGAAATAGAAAATATGAATAGACCAATCACAAGCACTGAAATTGAAACTGTGATTAAAAATCTTCCAGCAAACAAAAGCCCAGGACCAGATGGCTTCACAGGCGAATTCTATCAAACATTTAGAGAAGAGCTAACACCCATCCTTCTCAAACTCTTCCAAACAATATCAGAGGAAGGAACACTCCCAAACTCATTCTACGAGGCCACCATCACCTTGATACCAAAACCAGGCAAGGATGTCACAAAGAAAGAAAACTACAGGCCAATATCACTGATGAACATAGATGCAAAAATCCTCAACAAAATACTAGCAAACAGAATCCAACAGCACATTAAAAGGATCATACACCATGATCAAGTGGGGTTTATTCCAGAAATGCAAGGATTCTTCAATATACGCAAATCAATCAATGTGATACACCATATTAACAAGTTGAAGGAGAAAAACCATATGATCATCTCAATAGATGCAGAGAAAGCTTTCGACAAAATTCAACACCCATTTATGATAAAAACCCTGCAGAAAGTAGGCATAGAGGGAACTTTCCTCAACATCATAAAGGCCATATATGACAAACCCACAGCCAACATTGTCCTCAATGGTGAAAAACTAAAACCATTTCCACTAAGATCAGGAACAAGACAAGGCTGCCCACTCTCACCACTCTTATTCAACATAGTTTTGGAAGTTTTAGCCACAGCAATCAGAGAAGAAAAGGAAATAAAAGGAATCCAAATTGGAAAAGAAGAAGTAAAGCTGTCACTGTTTGCAGATGACATGATACTATACATAGAGAATCCTAAAGATGCTACCGAAAAACTACTAGAACTAATCAATGAATTTGGTAAAGTAGCAGGATACAAAATTAATGTACAGAAATCTCTGGCATTCCTGTACACTAATGATGAAAAATCTGAAAATGAAATCAAGAAAACACTCCCATTTACCATTGCAACAAGAAGAATAAAATATCTAGGAATAAACCTACCTAAGGAGACAAAAGACCTGTATGCAGAAAATTATAAGACACTGATGAAAGAAATTAAAGATGATACAAATAGATGGAGAGATATACCATGCTCCTGGATTGGAAGAATCAATATTGTGAAAATGACTCTACTACCCAAAGCAATCTACAGATTCAATGCAATCCCTATCAAACTACCACTGGCATTTTTCACAGAACTAGAACAAAAAATTTCAAAATTTGTTTGGAAAAACAAAAGACCCCGAATAGCCAAAGCAATCTTGAGAACGAAAAACGGAGCTGGAGGAATCAGGCTCCCTGACTTCAGACTATACTACAAAGCTACAGTAATCAAGACAGTGTGGTACTGGCATAAAAACAGAAAGATAGATCAGTGGATCAGGATAGAAAGCCCAGAGATAAACCCACGCACATATGGCCAACTTATCTTTGATAAAGGAGGCAGGAATGTACAGTGGAGAAAGGACAGCCTCTTCAATAAGTGGTGCTGGGAAAACTGGACAGGGACATGTAAAAGTTTGAGATTAGATCATTCCCTAACACCATACACAAAAATAAGCTCAAAATGGATTAAAGACTTAAATGTAAGGCCAGAAACTATCAAACTCTTAGAGGAAAACATAGGTAGAACACTCTATGACATAAATCACAGCAAGATCCTTTTGGACCCACCTCCTAGAGAAATGGAAATAAAAACAAAGATAAACAAATGGGACCTAATGAAACTTCAAAGCTTTTGCACAGCAAAGGAAACCATAAACAAGACCAAAAGACAACCCTCAGAATGGGAGAAAATATTTGCAAATGAAGCAACTGACAAAGGATTAATCTCCAAAATTTATAAACAGCTCATGCAGCTCAATAGCCAAAAAACAAACAACCCAATCCAAAAATGGGCAGAAGACTTAAATAGGCATTTCTCCAAAGAAGATATACAGACTGCCAACAAACACATGAAAGAATGCTCAACATCATTAATCATTAGAGAAATGCAAATCAAAACTACAATGAGATATCATCTCACACCAGTCAGAATGGCCATCATCAAGAAATCTAGAAACAATAAATGCTGGAGAGGGTGTGGAAAAAAGGGAACACTCTTGCACTGCTGGTGGGAATGTGAATTGGTACAGCCACTATGGAGAACAGTATGGAAGTTCCTTAAAAAACTAAAAATAGAACTACCATATGACCCAGCAATCCCACTACTAGGCATATACCCTGAGAAAACCATAATTCCAAAAGAGACATGTACCAAAATGTTCATTGCAGCTCTATTCACAATAGCCCGGAGCTGGAAACAACCTAAGTGTCCATCATCGGATGAATGGATAAAGAAGATGTGGCACATATATACAATGGAATATTACTCAGCCATAAAAAGAAACGAAACTGAGCTATTTGTAATGAGGTGGATAGACCTAGAGTCTGTCATACAGAGTGAAGTAAGTCAGAAAGAGAAAGACAAATACCGTATGCTAACACATATATACGGAATTTAAAAAAAAAAAAAAGTCATGAAGGACCTAGGGGCAAAACGGGAATAAAGACACAGACCTACTTGAGAATGGATTTGAGGATATGGGGAGGGGGAAGGGTAAGCTGTGACAAAGCGAAAGAGAGGCATGGACATATATACACTACCAAACGTAAGGTAGATAGATAGTGGGAAGCAGCCGCAGAGCACAGGGAGATCAGCTCGGTGCTTTGTGACCGCCTGGAGGGGTGGGATGGGGAGGGTGGGAGGGAGGGAGATGCATGAGGGAAGGGATGTGGGAACAGATGTATTTGTATGACTGATTCACTTTGTTATAAAGCAGAAACTAATTAAAAAATTTAAAAAAAAAAAAAAAGAATCCACCTGCCAATGCAGGGGACATGGGTTTAAGCCCCGGTCCAGGAAGATCCCACAGGCCGCGGAGCAACTAAGCCCGTGCACCACAACTACTGAGCCCGCAAGACGCAACTACTGAAGCCTGCGTGCCTAGAGCCCATGCTCCGCAACGAGAAGCCACCGCAATGAGAAGCCTCACACCGTAACGAAGAGTAGCCCCCGCTCGCCGCAACTAGAGAAAGCCCACACACAGCAACGAAGACCCAACGCAGCCAAAACTAAATAAATAAATTTAAAAAAAGAAAAGAAATACCTTTCGCAAGGCTACAGATGCCATAGATGGGGATTCCTCTGATGAATCTGAGCAAAGTCAATTGAAAACCTTCTGGAAAGTATTCTCCATCCTAGATGCCATTAAGAACAGAACATTTGTGATTCATGGGAAGAATCACACTAATCAACATTAACAGGAGTTTGGAAGAAGTTGATGCCATCCCTCATAGATGACATGGAGGGGTTCAGACTCCAGTGGAGGAAGTCACTGCAGATGTGGTGGAAACAGCAGGAGAGCTAGAATCAGAAGTGGAGACTGAAGATGTGACCGAATTTCTGCAGTCTCAGGATAAAACCTGAATGGACGAGGAGTTCTTTCTTATGGATGAACAAAGAAAGTGGATTCTTGAGATGGAATCTACTCCTGGTGAAGATGCTGTGAAGATCGCTGAAATGACAGCAAAAGATTTCAAATGAGATTTTTTTATCCTTTATCAACATAAACTGTGTTGATAAAGCAGTGGTAGAATTTGAGAGAAACGACTCCAATTTTGAAAGAAGTTCTACTATGGGTAAAATGCTATCAAACAGCGCTGCATGGTACAAAGAAACTGTTCCTGAAAGGAAGAGTCAATCCATGTGGCAAACGTCACTGTGGTCTTATTTTAGAAACTGCCCCAGCTGCCCCGACCTTTGGCAACCATCACCCTGATCAGTCAGCAGCCACCAGCATGGAGGCAGGACCTTCTACCAGCAGAAAGATTAAGACTCATTGAAGGCTCGGATGATGGTTAGCATTTTTAGCAATTTAGTATTTTTAATTAAGGGATGTACACTTTTTTAGATATAATGCTATTGCACACTTAATAGACTACAGTGTAGTTTAAACATAACTTTTATATGCACTGGGAAACGAAAATATTCATGTGACGTCTTATTGCGATATTCACTTTATTGCAGTGGTCTGGACCCAAACCCCCAATATCTCGGAGGTGTGCCTGTAGATCTGTGAAAGAGTCGTGAAACCTTTCCGTTCACCACTAGGGGGCACCAAAGGACAATGACAATAGAGCAAAATGAAAAGGGCTGGCGCTGTTAACCAAAGATGTATCTTGTTTTCTTGTCTGGAGTTGAAGTTATCTACTTCATGTCATTGTTGGGTTCAGGGCGGAACAAAATATGCCTTCATGGCATGCTGACTATTTTGAATTAAAGTAATTTAAGAAAGAGCTGAGGCAAGAGGGAAATTCTGACCCTCCTGTCTCCCTGGAAGCAGGAAACAAATCTCCCCTGTGAGAGGTGGATTCCTTGCCTGCGGGGTAGAAGGCACCCTTATCACCGGCGATGGGGAACTGGGGGCCGAGGAACCTGTATAAACACACCGTGTTGCTCCTTTACTACCCAAACCCAAACTCTGTTTAGATTCTTCACTAACTGAGCACCCAAAGCTTTCTTTTCGCTGTCAATTTCTCACAGAGTTATTGTTTCTTTGTCTAAAAATTATAAAAGCTGCCTCTTTGGCCACTTCCCAGGTCCCGTTTCTATGAGACCTCAGCGGCACAATTAAAATGTGTTTCTTTTGCTTCTGTTATTATGTCTTGTGTCGATTTTATTATTAGTCCAGCCACAAGAACTCAAGAGGGATAGAAGGGGAAATCTCCCCTCTCTAACATCATCATTGGCTTGATCTGAAGCTCTTGGTCTGGTAGTTCTCTTCCAAAGATCATTTACTTCTGGATGATACATAAGGACCCTGTAACATTTCCCAATAAAATCCTTTCAATCGGGCTTCCCTGATGGCGCAGTGGTTGAGAGTCTGCCTGCCAATGCAGGGGACACGGGTTCGTGCCCTGGTCCGGGAAGATCCCACGTGCCACGGAGTGGCTGGGCCCGTGAGTCATGGCTGCTGAGCCTGCGTGTCCAGAGCGTGTGCTCCGCAACAGGAGAGGCCCGCATACCGCAAATAAATAAATAAATAAATAAAATCCTTTCAATCAAGGCAATGATAGTTTTTCTCCTGATTTTTGAAAGTTCAGTCTCTTTCAAAAGACTAAATTTCCAACTTTCCAATCATGTGGAGGCTGAATAGGTGGATATTTGGGGACGCTTGCTTATACCAATTGATGATAAAACTGGACACATCATAGAAGTCCTCTGTAATACTTAGAATTGTAAGCGTGCAATATGGCAGAGTCCACAGTCAGAGGTGATTTCCTAAATGCGTGGGTTACTCTATGTGATAGGGACAGAGTAAAGGGACAAAGTAGTTGATTAAGTAGTTAATCCCACTGGGGACTGTAAGTAAAGAAAGACGTACGGGACACCCCTGTAAGTTAATGATCACTCAAGAAAGCAGGTTCTGGAAGAAATAGACAAATTCTTAGAAAGGTATAACCTTCCACGACTGAACCAGGAAGAAATAGAAAATATGAACAGACCAATCACAAGCACTGAAATTGAAACTGTGATTAAAAATCTTCCAACAAACCAAAGTCCAGGACCAGGATGGCTTCACAGGTGAATTCTATCAAACATTTAGAGAAGAGCTAACACCTATCCTTCTCAAACTCTTCCAAAATATAGCAGAGGGAGGAACACTCCCAAACTCATTCTACGAGGCCACCATCACCCTGATACCAAAACCAGACAAGGAGGTCACAAAGAAAGAAAACTACAGGCCAATATCACTGATGAACATAGATGCAAAAATCCTCAACAAAATACTAGCAAACAGAATCCAACAGCACATTAAAAGGATCATACACCATGATCAAGTGGGGTTTATCCCAGGAATGCAAGGATTCTTCGGTATACACAAAGCAAATTTTAGGATTACATGTTCTAGTTCTGTGAAAGAAGTCCTGGGTATTTTGATAGGAATTGTATTAAATCTGTAGATTGCCTTGGTTTAGTATGGTCATTTTAACGATATTAATTCTTCCACACCATGAATGCGGTATATTTTTCCATCTGTTTGTGTCATCTTCAATATCATCAGGGTATTATAGATTTCCAAGTACAGGTCTTTTATCTCCTTAGGTAGGGTTATTCCTAGGTATTTTATTCTTTTCAGTATGATTGTGAGATTGTTTCTTTAATTCCTCTTTTGGATAGTTTGTTGTTAGTGTCAGTTCATCTTTTAACACATTGATGAACCAATATCTATAATTACTAGGAGCTAAAGTCCACACTTTATTCGGATTTCCTTAGTTTTTACCTACTGTTCTTTTCCTGTTCTGGGGTCCTGTATTACATTTAATCATCATGTCACCGTAGGCCCCTATTGGCTGTTGTACTTCCTTAGACTTTCCTTATTTTTTACCTTGACAATTTTAAGGAGTACTGGTCAGGTATGTTATAAGATGCCCCTCTATTGACATGTGTCTGATTCTTTCCTCATGATTAGACTGGAGTTTTGCGTTTGGGGAAAGAAGCTGGAGAGGTGATGTGCCAACCCATCATATCAAAGGTGTGTACAATCAACCTGACTTCACTCTCCATGTTGACCTTGATCACTGTAGCCAAGGTAGGCTTCTCAGGTTTCTGCACTGGAACGTTACACTCAAACACCCTTCCAGACCGCAGTCTTGGCAGTCAGTCACTCTATGCAGCCCACACCTAAGTAAAACACAAGGAGTCAGGTTCTACCTCCTGGAGGGCAGAGTATCTGCATGAATTTCTTAGAATTTTTCTGCATGGGAAGTTTGTCTATTCTCCCTGGCTTATTTATTCAGTCATTTATTTGTATCAATATGGACTCATGTCTCACTAATATTTTTAAAGAACCAGCTTCTGGCTTTGCTTTTCCTAGTGTGTTTTATTCCACGGGTTTCTGCTCTAACCGTTTTATTTCCTTAGTTGTTGTTTCCTTAAGATGATTCTGTTTTCTCTAATCTGGGGAGCTGAACATTTACCTCATTTGTTTCATTCTTTCTGGTAACTGTAGTATGAGAAGGGGTCAGCAGGTTTCCTCCCCAGCTCCCTCCACCCACCCAGGCATCCTCTCCAGGGCTCTGGAAACACTGCTAGGCTTGGCTGTGAGACTCCAAGTCTGCTCCCATGGCTGCTGCTTCTCTAGGGGTGTGAGCTGCTCCACCCTCCTGACGGTCCTCTTCAAGGATGCTTTGCATTATATAAACATCCCACTCCCTTTAAATGTCCATGGGGCTTGCTTTGCCATAGAAAGACAACGAGTTACTTTTTACTGAGCTTTTTTCAAGCCTTGTCAAGAATCCCACAGCCCTGACAAAGACCACATTGACTCTGATGGTTTGGCCTCCATGCCCTTTTACAGGCTTTCTTTTTTTTTCCTGCGATACGCGGGCCTCTCACTGCTGTGGCCTCTCCCGTTGCGGAGCACAGGCTCCGGACGCGCAGGCCCAGCGGCCATGGCTCACGGGCCCAGCTGCTCCGCGGCACGTGGGATCCTCCCGGACTGGGGCACGAACCCGTGTCCCCTGCATCGGCAGGCGGACTGTCAACCACTGCGCCACCAGGGAAGCCCCTTTTCCTATTATTTTTAAGAGAAGTATGGCATTTCCAAATGTGGTCAATTCCTAGTCCCTAGAGCTGATCCCAGAGTTAGCCACCAGATGGAGGACCATCTTACCAATTACACAACCTGCTAGTTCTGTAAAAGTAACACAAAAGGCCTCTTGCCTCAGAGTTTTACCGGTTTCCCAAAGCACTCTAAATGTTTAAATTTCCTGTACATAACCATATTTATAAAGGGACTAGGTAAAAGGAAAAATAAATAAGCTTATTTATCCACATCATTCAGCAAAACCATCTATTCAAGACTTGGGACTTCCCTGGTGGTTCAGTGTGTAAGACCAGGCTCCTGATGCAGGGGGCCCTGGTTCGATCCCTGGTCAGGGAACTAGATCCCATATGCCGTGTGCATGCCACAACTAAGAGTCCGCGTGCTGCAACTAGAAAGATCACATGCCGCAACTAAGACCCAGCGCAGCCTAAATAAATAAATATTTAAAAAAAAAAAAAAGGTGAGACTTACAACCCCCGTGAGTAGCCGGTGAGAATTCCACACCTGCCCCCAGCCTTGCCCCGAAGCCAGAGCCCCCAGCATGTCCCCTGAGGGAGACCCTGGCCTTTGCTTGGTCCTAAATGGATTCGTTAGTTCATTTGTTATTCAGCGAAGGAAAAATTCAGAACTCTGACAGAAATATATCAAAAGGGATGTCCAGAAGAGTCCTCGGAATCATCGACATGAGAGGCCGTTGGTGATAACTGGATAATAACCCACCCTCTGCTCTTGAGAATGTCTTTCCTTGGACAACATGGAAACTCAGAACGAGGAAGGGAAAGAGGCGGATGATGAAGACACCTCCCTGCTTCACCTGACCTGCAATGCACAGTCACTCTCAAGACCACCTCTTCATGTATCAGCCAAGGCACGGAGACCCGTGCTCGTCTACCCGCTGAGGAAGTGGTGCACACACGAGCGGCCGCGTGCACGCATCACGGGACACACGGGCTTTCTCCCGCACCCAACCTCCGCCACGGCCCCGCACACGCCCGACTCGCTAGGCTCCCTTAACGCCAGCTCACCAGGCCCGGCTTCGTCCTCGTGAGGGCAGGAGCCTCGGTGGCCGCTGAGCTCCGGGCGTGTCAGCCCACCCGGCCTTCCAGAACGACCCCGGCTGTGGGAGAGGGAGAGGCACAAAGGCCTCGCCTGTCGGCACCCGGGCCAGACCTCAGCTGAACGGAGGCGCCCTGCGGGCATCCTCACCTCCCACGGTGCCCCCTCCCGCGGCCCCCCGTCCCCGCCCCGCGTGCATTCCCACATCCGGACGCCTGACCAGGTGGAGGTGGAAGGCCGGGGGCCGCCTAACACCTGTCCTGGCCCCTGTCCTGCGTCTGAGGCCCACGTCCTCCTCTGCCCTCCACACCTGCCAGGCCCGAGAGCGCTCCCTAAGGAGCATCTGCACATTATACCATCTCAGAATCTGCTTCCCGGGCTTCCCTGGTGGCGCAGTGGTTGAGAGTCCGCCTGCCGATGCAGGGGACACGGGTTCGTGCCCCGGTCCGGGAAGATCCCACACGCCGCAGAGCGGCTGGGCCCGTGAGCCATGGCCGCTGAGCCTGCGCGTCCGGAGCCTGTGCTCCGCAACGGGATAGGCCACAGCAGTGAGAGGCCCGCGTACAGCAAAAAAAAAAAAAAAAAAAAAAAATCTGCTTCCTGAAAAACTAAACTTGCAATAATTACATCAGGAGTGGTCCCCCCCCAAAACGGGCAAAAAGATGGGGTTTTGGTGCTGGAGCCCACACAGGTGTCTGGTGGAGCACAGACAGCCTCGGGCACAAGGTCATGATCCACATGGGAACTTCCATCACTAGTCAACTTAGTGTATAATGTCAAGGAAATGGGACAACAGAGGAATTAGGCGGCTTTGTTAAGCTTGACTGAAGTTCTGAAGGAGAACAGTAATTCTCGAGTTTAGAAGGCATGAGTCACCCCGGGGGCTGGTTAGAATACATTGTTGCACCCCAAGCCCAGATTTTCTGGTCACTACAGGGCTAGTTCTGAGAATTTACGTCTCTCACAAGTTCCCAGGTGATGCTGATACTGCTTTGGGGGCCACACCTTGAGAACCACTGCCTAGAAAATCTCAGTGAAAGGCTGAGTGCAGTTAACACAATTATAGACAAGTGTGAAAGCCAGAACCTCATTGCTAGAAAAGAGGCTCTCACTCTCTGCAGGAGAGCAGAGAATGCTGAGGCCCAGCCCTTCACCCACAGAGAGTAGCTGCGCTCCAGAGTGAAGCTTCCGCTGAAAGAAGGACGGCTCTGACAAGGTTGGAAAAGGTTGGGACCCTGATATCTGGGTGGATGCCCCTGAAAATCTTTGTTCCCAGATCCCTCCAAGCCTGCAGGAGTGGCCCAGACCTCCCTGTTAAAAGCTAACATCCAGTGGTTAAGAATACGCCTGCCAGTGCAGGGGGACACAGTTCGAGCCCTGGTCCGGGAAGATCCCACATGTCGCAGAGCAACTAAGCCCATGAGCCACAACTACTAAGCCCGCACGCCACAACTACTGAGCCCATGTGCCATAACTACTGAAGCCCACGCACCTAGAGCCCGTGTTCCGCAACAAGAGAAGCCACCGCCATGAGAAGCCCACGCACCACAACGAAGAGTAGCCCCCGCTCGCCGCAACTAGAGAAAGCCCGCGCGCAGCAACGAAGACCCAACGCAGCCAAAAATAAATAAGTAAAATAAATTTTTTTTAAAAACCAAAAACTAATATCCTCTGCTTGCTTGAAAACAATACAGACATAACATGTGCCTCCCCCAAACCCCCCAGGATCTGCTCAACAGGCTTTTAGGCCAATAACTAACCACAGGCTGGCTGGGTGTGTGCCGCCCTGTTAAGTTGCTGCAGAAGCTAGCCAGCTTGTGCCAGCAGGAACCTGAAGAGGATGCAAGGACCAGATGCTGGTGGTACTTGATGAAGAGCAGGCAGAACATAAGGTTGGATAAGGGGGAGGTTATCCATTTTGTGAGCACTTTCAACAGACAGAGAGTTTAATACCTGACAAGGATTCCAAGATGAGGCAATCTCACTACTAGGATGGCTCCCAGAAACACAGAAAACAGTAGCCCACACTAAGTGAAGCCAAAATGTTGGCACGTAGCAAAAGGTGGAAGAATGCACTTAAAGGCTCAAAGTCAGACAGCGGAATGTTATTCAGCCTTTACAAAGAACACAATCCTTTCAGAGAGACAGCTACACTCCCATGTTTGTTGCAGCATTATTCACAATAGCCAAGATATGGAAGCAACCACACTGCCCATCAGCAGATGAGAACAAAGAAGCTAAGGTGTGTATACACACAGTGGAATATTATTCAGCCAGAGAAGGGAGGGCATCCTGCCTTTGGCAGCAACATGGATGGACCCTGAGCACACAGTGCTAAGTCAGACAGAGAAAGACAAGTCAAGTATGGTATCACTTACACGCGGAATTTTAAAAAGCCAAACTCGTACAAACAGAGTGCAGTGGTGGTTACCAGAGGCCAGGGGTTTGGGGGATAAGAGAGATGTAGTTTAACGGCACAAACTTACAATAAGTAGTAAATAAGCTATAGAGATCTAACGCATAGTATAATGAATATAGACAACAATACTGTACTATAATCAAATTTTCTAAGAGACTAGAACTTTAAAAAGAAAGGATTGGTAAAAAGAAAGGATTAGGAGTGGCCCAGGTTCAATCCCTGGTCGGGGAACAGAGATCCCACGAGCCGTGTGGCTCAGCTAAAAAAAAAAAAAAAAAAAAAAAAAGGATAATTGTGTAATGTGATGGAGGTGCTAATTATCACTACAGTGGCACAGGTTGCATGCTAAACTAGGGTCTCTGAGAGCAGTCGGGGTGATGACCACCCTTCTCCAAACAAGAGGCCCAGTGATGCCACTCAACCCTCCAAAGCCAGGAAGATGCAATCATGAGTGGCCAGGTCCAAGGGTCAGTCTCACAGGGGTTAATGGAACATGGCATCTCTAGGGGAAAAATATCTGGGTAGCCAATAGAGGTACTACTTAGTCTGTACATAAAAAATCAAGCTGGATGATCAGAAGGCTGAGGGCAGCAGCCACAGTAAAATGTTCTGCTGTTGCCCAGCCTCCAGATGGAAGCCAGTTTTCAAACCTGAAGCTCAGTGACCTGCAGGAGGAAGGACCTGGCAGTATTGTGGCAACTGTACATGGTAACGATTCCGGAGTCCTTCACATCCAGGAGTCTATAGTCACTTACGCAGGTAATGTACATGGGAAAAAGAGAATACCCAAACATCGTAGGCAACTGGACACAAGGTCCTAGTCGACATGGATACCTGTGGGCTTAGGGCATCATCGTGGCCCCCTGCTGGAGTGCGACCTGTGTCAGTCAGGTGATAAATGGAGTCCTGGCCCACCAGGGTCCACTGGATCCATACCCACCTGGTAGTCATCTCCCAGCTCCCATTTCCCAGCGTATGATTGGAATGTTCATACTTGAGGCTGGCACGACCCCAACACCAGAGCTGGACCCCAAGAAGGTTAAAACTCAGATGCATGCACCTGACCCCCAGACTTCAGTAGGTCTGGGGTGCGTTCTGAGAACTTGCATCTCTAACAGGCTTTAGTGGACTTGGGAGCAGAAAAGGACACTGGCGGGTCCAGGCTGTGCCGACGGAAAGCCCCATCTTTTGGGCGAAGTGATCCTGCACATCCTATAGTCTGAGGGGTATCAGTGGTGGGAAAATAATGCCATGTGGAATTTACAGCAAGCCCCCATGGGAGAGTCATAATGCAGACCCTGAGGCCCTGGAGGAAGGCCACAGTCGTCTGCAATGGAGATTCGCACACCTTTGGAAAAGCACTCCTGCCACGCTGGCCCTGGTGATGGCCAGAGGGCACCACGTGACCGTGCAGCCACATCCAGAATCCCTGAGCTGGGTCCTGTCAGAACCACCAAGTCACTAGATCAGGTGGGCCAAGCAGCAGTCCGTCATGAGACAGAAATGGTGCAGCCGGGGCATCACCAAAGCAGGGCCCGAGGGCACAAGGAGCTGCATGAAGAGACCCCATCACCCACCACTGCTGCACCAGCCCTGCCCTCAGCTCACGCCTCTGGCTGCATGGGGGTGGCTGGGAAAGACAGTGGGGGGGAAATCCCCCCATGGGAAGGGCTTCAGATGGTGCCCCTGGTCATCTGCTGTGTGGAGAGGGACCCAAAGTTAAAACACATACAGCCTCATGTGCAGTGGCAGCGTACTCCCTATTAACTGCGAGAGAGTCCGTCTCACCACCAAAGGGCAATAAGAAACTAGGAGGTCTGGGTAGAGGCAGGTGTTTGGATCCTTTCAGGTGTAGGCATGAGGTCCGAGTGTTTTTGTGGTGTGAGTTAACCACCCACGAGGCCAGGTAGACTAACTGACTTGGGAGCCGATGTTGGCCGGTCTCTGTCATTGGCCACCAGAGCGTGCACGATGCACCGTGGGCACGTGAAGGGATCAGCCACGGGGAAGGGAGGGATCCTGTGTGAGGACCCGTGGCCTCAGCTCTCAGTCCCCCAGGCTGGTCTAGCGACTGCCACTGTTAAGCACCAGTCCTGCCAGCAGCAGATAAACACTAGGTCCCCACTACGGCGCCGTCCCCTAGAAGACCACCCAGTCACTTAGGGGAAAGCTGAGTACCTTGGACCCCCCTCTCCTCTGGAAGCGGCAGCAAGTAATTTTGACAGGAAGAGACACATTTTCTGTAATCGAGTTTGTCCATGGGACCTTGGCCACCGTCACCAATACAGGACCCTACATAATTTCACCTCAGACCCAGGGACCCACTTTATAGCACAGGAGGAGCAGAAGGGACACGTGGCCAGGGATCTCCAGGCCCATCAGATGCCACAGCACCAGGGAGCTGCCAGGCACACACAGCGACAGCATGACCACAGCCCAAGTGCCAGCTCAGAGATGACAGCCTACGAGATGACATGCCTTCCTCCAGGAAGCTGTCTATACCCACAGCGATGGCATTCATGAAGGGCTCTGTCACCAGCAGGTAGGACATAGGGTCGTGGAGCAAAGAGGGGAAGGCGACATGCCCTGTCCAAGTGACCCACACGGGTAATTGGTGCTTCCTATCCCTGCAAGCCTGGGGAAAACTGTACGAAGACCCTTTCTGTATTACTCTTAAATGTGCATGAGAGGGCTTCCCTGGTGGCGCAGTGGTTGAGAGTCCGCCTGCCGATGCAGGGGACACAGGTTCGTGCCCCGGTCCGGGAAGATCCCACATGCCGCGGAGCGGCTGGGCCCGTGAGCCATGGCCGCTGAGCCTGCGCGTCTGGAGCCTGTGCTCCGCAACGGGAGAGGCCACAACAGTGAGAGGCCCGCGTACCTCAAACAAACAAACAAACAAAAAGTGCATGAGAATCTATAATTAAAACAATAAAATTTTCTATTAAATTCTAGGTACAAGTAGACCTCAGAACTATTGTGAGCTCGGTTCCAGACCACTGTAATAAAGCGAATACCACCATAAATCAAGTCACACAAATGTTTTTTTTTTGGTTTCCCAGTACATGTAAAAGGTCTGTTTACACTTCACTATATTCTGAAAGTGTGCACTAACAATGTCTAAAAAATTGTACATACCTTAATTTAAAAATACCTTCTTGCTAAAAAATGCTAATCATCACCCAACAATGCAGTGTTGCCCCAAACCTTCAGTTTGTAAAGGAACACAGTATCTTCGAAGTGCAATAAAGCAAAGCACAAGGGCTTCCCTGGTGGCGCAGTGGTTGAGAATCTGCCTGCCAATGCAGGGGACACGGGTTCGAGCCCTGGTCTGGGAAGATCCCACATGCCGCGGAGCAACCGGGCCCGTGAGCCACAACTACTGAGCCTGCGTATCTGGAGCCTGTGCTCCGCAACAAGAGAGGCCACGACAGTGAGAGGCCCGCGCACCGCGATGAAGAGTGGGCCCCTGCTCGCCGCAACTAGAGAAAGCCCGTGCACAGCAACAAAGACCCAAAGCAGCCAAAAATAAATTAAAAAAAAAAAAAAAAAAAAAAAAAAAAAGCAAAGCACAATAAAACAAGGTATGCCTGTTAATTTTATACTAAAGGCAAAAGTCAAAACACCTCGTGGGTGTACTGGGAGACTGTTCTGGAATGAACTGTGTCCCTCCTAAAGGCTCCTATGTTGAAGCCCCACCCTCAATGTGACTGCATCTAGAGATAATTGAAGTCATAAGGGTGGAGCCCTAATCTGATAAGACTGGCATCCTTATAGGAAGAGACACCAGAGTGCTTTCAGCCCCCTCCCCTGTCCTCTCCCCTCCCCCAGCTCATCCAAGGAAAGACCATTTGGATCCAGAGACAAAGCAGCCATCCAGGCCAAGGACACTTTGGAACTTGGACTTCTAGACTCCAGAATTGAGAGAAAATGAATTTGTTGTTTAAATACCCAGTCTGGGCTATTTTTTTATGGTAGCCTGAGCTGATAAGTACAGACACATATACAAGAATATGCACTCTAGCCTTCATTATAATAGCCAAAAACTGGGGGAAAAAAAGTTCATCAATATTAGAATGGATAAATGACTTGTGGTATATATTTATACAATGAAATATTATACAACAAGGAAAATGAATGAAACATAGCTACAGGCAACAAAATGGATAAATCTCACAAACAATGCTGAATCAATAATGCTGGACATCTAATCACACAATATGTATTTTTCTACTTTTTCATAAATGAAGTAAAACTTACACATAATGTTTAGGAATGAATGCTTAGATGATAAATACAAACAAAAACAAGGAAGTGATTACCATAAGAGAAATTCTGTTAAGGAAGGAGCAACTGGGAAGGGCACAAGGAGGACCCCATGTGCCTGTGGACAATGGCTTTTTTTTTTTTTTAAACCTCAATGGTTGTTACATGGATAATCATATTGTGATATTCACTGACCTCTACATTCATGTTTTGTGCACTTTCCTACTTGTGTATTACATTTCACAATTTTAAAAAATTGTGATATTTCCAGGAATGACCAAAAATAAAAAAAACAGCAAACAAACACTTTGCTAGGAAGGAATTCATCCTACAAATATCCTCTCACATACATTGCTTATCATAGAAAAAGATTAAAAGTTGTGACTTCCCTAGTGGTTAAGAATATGCCTGCCAATGCAGAAAACATGAGTTCAATCCCTGGTCCGGGAAGATCCCACATGCCACGGAGCAACTAAGCCCGGGCATCACAACTACTGGGCCTGCGCTCTAGAGCCCACAAGCCACAACTACTAAGTTACACACCGCAACTACTGAAGGCTGCATGCCTAGAGCCCATGCTCCGCAACAAGTGAAGCCATGCACTGCAACACGAAGAGTAGCCCCCGCTCGCCACAACTAGAGAAAGTTCACACGCAGCAACAAAAACCCAATACAGCCAAAAAAATAATAAATTTTAAAAAAATTAAAGTAAATAAACACCTGCGACCTTTAAAAAAATTAAAAGTTGCTTAAATGCCCATCAACAAAGACCAGTAAAATAGGCTGTACAACATCTATAAACTGGAACATTAGTTAACATTTTTAAATGGTTTATTTGTTTATGTACTGATATGGAATAATCTCCAGGATAAAATTAGGTTTAAAATAAACAGACCAATGTGTGAAATATGTTGCCAACTATTAAAATAAATATACATATGCATAAATAAAATATGCATATATAAACATATATATGGATATTTTAGCATCTTGTGGTACCAAAAAGTAAGGAAGTGCTCACAGATTTTTAAAGGATATATATGTTTGAAAGGACACACCGAAGGATCCAACCTGGAAGAACTCTATCTCTTCCAAACTATTTAATAATTACAAGGGGGAAAATAGTAAGCATACAGTGGAGAATCAAGGCAAATGATTACTTAGCCAAGCGATCAAGGTTACGATCACCACCAGCAGCTCAGACGGATGGCCTGCCTCCGTGATATGATGTAATGAGGACACATGATCACATCACGTGGCCTCCTTCTCAACGCTGCATTGCCATCTAGTCATGAAAAAGCATCAGACAAGTCCCAACTGAGGGATACTCTACAAAATGATTCACCAAAGTCGACGTCACAATGGAGAAGGAAAGACTGGAGAACCATCAAAGGTGGGAAGAAACTAAGGAGACACGATGACTAAATATGAGGAGACCCAGAACTGGATCCTCGAACAGAAAAACAACGTTACTGGAAAACCCGTTACAATCCAAACGACTTTGTAGTTTTCAAATATGTCCTATGGTTACATACGATGGTAACATAAGTGGAAGTTGAGGGAAAAGTATGTTGGCACAGTACTATTTTCGCAATGCTTTTGTAAGTCTAAAATTAGTTCAAAATAAAAAACAAAGGTATAGAACAATGTATGAAATATCCTGCCACACATTACAATTCATCCATATATGTACATATAAAATATAGACATATAGGCAAAGATAAAATCTGAGTAGAGGCTGAATGACTGAGGGACAGCGAGGCTTACCTTTCTCCACGTACACTTTTGCATCTTCTGAATTTTCAACCATGGACATGTGTTCTACATTTCCAAAACTAAAATGTTAAGTACAGTCTCTGTGAAGTTGAAGACACCATGAGCAGCTTGCTAGTCTTCGGTATAAAAAGGCACTCAGCCTAATGACTGACTGAGGTTTCACAGGATTATGAAAGGAGGTCCAGTTTCCTTCCAGAACCCATCTGCCACCAATATTTGTGGTCTGGGGTAGTTTTCTTTTTTTTTTTTTTTTTTCAGGTCATAAAAATGACTGAAATCCAAAGAAAGCATGAATGTATTTCCTGATAATATTATTGCAGCTCTGGGAATATATATAATAAATTGTTTCCCACTAGGGTTTAAAAAAAAAAGTTTAGAAGTAATGAAGAAACTAATTTTAAAGTCAAATATTAGCATTTCTCTAACCAGTTTTAATGAAACTGTTATAATTATTTTGTGGTCACCATAATGATAAAGGGGCAGGTGGCATGAGAGCCTAGAATCCAACCCCAGCTCTGCCCCTCACTGCCTGTGTGACCCTGAACAGGTGGCTTGGTTCCCCTGTGTCTGAGTTTCAAGAAAATAATCAGAAGACCTATCTTTTTTTTTTTTTTTTTTTTTGCGGTACGCAGGCCTCTCACTGTTGTGGCCTCTCCCGTTGCGGAGAACAGGCTCCGGACGCGCAGGCTCAGCGGCCATGGCTCACAGGCCCAGCCGCTCCGCGGCACATGGGATCTTCCCGGACCGGGGCACGAACCCGCGTCCCCTGCATCGGCAGGCGGACTCTCAACCACTGCGCCACCAGGGAAGCCCAGAAGACCGATCTTATGTCATTGTTTTGAAGACTGATGATATCACACATCTCAAGCAGAACAGGACCTGGCCCTTAAGCTGTCAGATGTTAGCAAATCTATTTTGTAAATGTTCTAGGTACGTTCAAACCTTTTTGGCATCTAAGAGAATCTAATGTATTAAATTTGTCATTTAATTAAACGTTACAAGTTTCATTCACATATTCAATCACTTAAAAATATGAGCTAATGACATTTGTTAAAGCATAAGTTTGGGCTTATTAGTTATGAAAGTAGAAACAAGAATTTAGTGTTTTTTATTAGAGAAGCATTGGTTAATAGTCATAGATTAAGTAGTCAGATCAAAGAAGGTACAAGTAAGAGTGGGTATTCTTTCTCTTCAGGTAGAAGCAACCTCTCCACAAAGCTCCCTGAGGCCTCCTGCTCACACACCCCTCCTCCCAGAAGCTGGTCCCCCTCCAGGGCTCTGGGTTGCATCCCTCTGGCTTTCACAAGGGCTTGAAGGCCTCTATATCCCCACCTGGCCCTAGGTGGGTGGTCTCTCCCTCCCCAGCCTCATCCCCAGCCGGCCATCTCGCCCTTTCCCTACAGCAGGCCATAAACTCACTCTTGACCCAGGGCGCTCCCCGTTGCCAAGTATTTCTGTGTTCCCACCTCAACAAAAATGGCCCAGGTTTAACCATCCAGGAGCATGGGTCCTGCTTACCAAACAAGTCTACCAGACAGACTCCAGACGCGTTTCAATCCACTCCATACCTGCTTCTAAGACCTCGCAGCTCCTGCAAAAGCTAGCCGAGAGCCTGGGGTACACAATGAGTCTCACCTGCCTGGGCTGCCAGGCAGCATTCCCACAGCAGGACCTCCCTCCCTGAAGCTCCCCACTCTTCCCGGTAGGGACCCCGGCAGGAAAGGATTCCAGAGCAGGGAAGGGGGGGGGGAGGGGCTGGGGACTCCTCCAGAAATCCCACACAGCGCCCCCCCATCACAGCGAGGAGCCGAAAACACTTCCTGAAGTTGTCTTTCCCCCATCATAACCTGGAAAGAATGCTGATCAAGGCAAAACCAATGAGGATCATTTTGTTATAAAACCACGGAAACTTTCCTTAAGAGGTCGAGCTTGCAGTCATTTGAACGTGACAGAATTGAGAAGAGCTGCCCCACTCCCATCCTCACCTTTCACGGCACAAACACAGCTGGATGGAGCCTTAGCCTCCCGACCTCCAGGTCAGCCCCCCCGCAAGCAACGCCATCCCCGTCCTGGGTCCGCCAGGAGCACTCGTCTAGATGAGGGATTCCGGACGGGCCCCAGCCTGAAACCGAGAGCCTCTAGGCCCACGCGGAATTTACCAGCCACCGGGTCCGAGCTCTGGATAAAAAGAAAGCAGCTGGTCAGGTGGCGGCAATTTAGCAGCCGCCGGGTCCGAGCTCTGGATAAAAAGAAAGCAGCTGGTCAGGTGGCGGCTTTGTGGAGATGCATCAGAATCACCTGAAGGGCTTGTTAAAACCGAAATCTCCGCGTCCCACCCCCAGGGTTTCCAGTTCTCTGGGTCTGGGTGGGCGCCAGTTTGCATTTCTAGAAAGTTCCCAGGTGAAGCTGATTCTGCTGGTCCGGGGCTGTGCTTCGGAATCCCCCGTCCTAGGATATCTAAGTGATAGGCAGGCCCACAGAAGGGATTGGGCGGAAGACGTCCCCTCAAGATGCTATTCCAAGGACTCCCCGGGGACCCTCATCTGGAGTCACGGATACGCTAGATTTTCCCCTGTGGGTCTCGCCAAGACTCCTTCCCAAACTCAGGAGCCGGGACCCACAGCGGGGGTTTTTAGAGTGAGTGGTTGTTTTCAGAACTGTTCCAGGACCTCAGACTAAGGAACTGGAGTGAACCAGAAAGATGCGGAGACCCAAGCCCGCCTTCCCGGACCCCTGGGCCAAGGGCGGGTTCCCTGCCAGGGCCCATGAAGCCCCTCACTCACCTCGGTCCCGGTGGACCCGAAGCTGGAAAGACATTGCCACAGTGAAGAGCGTCCTCACATCCTGGTAGAAGGGCGATCCGACAAGGAAGATCCGGCTCCGCATCCTGGGACCGCGCTGACCACGGGTGAGACCCTGAACGAACCGTAGAAGGCCGCCAGCATCTCGCCGCCCTGGCCTGGGAGGGAAGGGGCGCTGAGCCGCGGGAGGGGAAGCGAGGTTCTGGTCACGGAGGAAAGGCGCCCTCGGGGTCAGTGGCCCCTGGATAGTCTAGGATTCCAGGAAACCTCAGGGCACCTGGATCCGGGCCCCATCCCCGAGGAGGCAGCGGACGAGCTGAGGCCGGTAGGGCGCCCGAGGGCGCGAGCTCCGGGCTCACTCACCAAACAACGCGTGGAACATGCACAGCTCGACGTAAACGACCTCCGCGATGTGATCATCGCCCCTAACCTGTCTCAGACTTTGCGCGCTAGGAAGCGCCAAACGCCTGAGGGGCGCGGGGAGGAACATGGACCCAGGCGGCGGGGAGGGAGCGCTCGGCCTCTTAGGCGGCCGGGCCCCGCCCCTTCCGCGCGCGCCGACCTGCGTCCGGCATCCCGCATTCCGCATCCCGCCTCCTCTCCGTGTCGTCTGCCCCGTGAACCAGCAGTTCCCGCGCCGGGATGGTCTCGGTCACCGCCTCTGCCTTCTAAGGTCCCGGAAGACCCCCAGGCCCGCCATGCTGCATTGTGTCAGGGTCTCTGGCCGGCTGCACAGCCACGTGGGGCGGGGGTCGCCGCCGAGGGTCGGGCTCCTAGGATGCCAGGCAGAGGGAATCTGGAAATGGGGGCAGGGGGTGAAGGGGGGCGGCTGAAGAATGGAACCCGCGCCGGTTCTGAGGATTCCACTTCCTCAGAGCCTCCACGCCTTCTAGAAGGCCCTCCTCTCGCGCCCAGGTCTCCTGCGGCCCCAGGAACCAGCTGCCCTCCTAGCGGGGGACCAGGGGCTCGGAACCAAGCCTGGGGTAGGGGCGTCGCAGCGCGGACCAAGGGCCCGGCCTCCACCGTTCCAGTGACCACCTGCGAGGAGACCAACGCTCCCAGAACCTGAAACAGCTTGTCTGGAGAGAGAAACCTACAGGACGTGATGGAAATGGCGCTTGACCTCTCTGATCTTCCTCTCAAAACGTATAACCCCAGTAAATCATGAGCAAAACGTCACAGGACTTCCAAGAGGGGCATGCGGCAATACACCTGGCCAGCGTCCCTCAAAACTGCCAAGGACGTCAAAACCAGTAGCACTGGGAAAATGTCTCAGTCAAGAGGACCCTAAGGAGACAATGATAACTAAAGGTTATGTGTCCTGGATGGGATCTGGAACAGAAAAGGGATAGCTGGTAAAAATGAAGGAAATTTAATAAACTGTGGACTATTTAATAATAGTCCATCACTATTGGTTCATTATTTTTAACAACTATGTCATACGTTTATTAACAATGTATATAATACACTCTATAATAGGGAATGTTAATAATAGGGAAAGCCATGAAAGGATATAGTATGGAACTCTACTACCTACTCAATTGTTCTATCAATATAAAACCTGTAAAAAGTTAAAATCTAGTAATAAAAATTAAATACAGTTGACCTTTGAACAACCTGGGCTTGGACTGCGCAGGTCCACTTATACGCGGACTTATTTCAATAGCAAATACTAAAGCATTACACTTGGCAGTTGACTGAATCCACAGATGCGGAAGGGCAGGTAGGGAGGAACCCAGTATACGGAGGGGTGACTGAGTTATGGGTGGATTTTCCACTGTGTGGAGGGTCAGTTCCCCTAATCCTGGTGTTGTTAGGAGCTATTTACAAATGAAATGATATGTCTAGAATTTGCCTCAAAACAATCTACATTTAGGAAATATAAAAACAAGATTATGGATACTTGTTGAAGCTGAACAATAGATTGGATTCATTACACTTCCTCCACCTCATTTGTGTGTGAAATTTTTCATAATAGAAAGTTTAATTTAAAAAAAAGAATGAGTTAAATCTATATGCCCAGATATGGGGGGGGGGGGTCTGAGCATAGGTTACAAAGAAGTATGGTCAGGAAGGGGAATTTTGCTTGTCTTCTTGTATCCTTCCACACTGTTTATCTTCGTAAGTATGTAATTAAAAATACAACATTAATGTGATTACTGGCACACTTCCTAGAAGGAAGAAAGTCTGTTCAAATGACAATTACATTTTTAGTTGATTCTACAATTTCAAGGAGTCTGTCTTAATCCCTTAAGAGAACACAAGTCTTCATTGCAATGACCAGACTATAAATCCCATGAGTTTCCTGCCTTATGTTTTGGCAGTGTATTTGGTTTACCTAGCACATGCCTGGAACTGTGTGGAACTCACACTCACTGCATTAAAAAAACATATATATATATATATATATATATATATATATATACATATATATATATATCACATCTATGTCAGGAAAACTTTTGTTTTAAATAAATACATAATTTTTAGATGCAAAGGGAAAATAAATCTTCCTAACTGCCTGCCTAGACTAATGCTTCAGAAATTATGATCCATGAAGGAAGTAATGAAATCGTGGAAGCCATTTTAATAAATGAAAAAGTCCAGCAGAGGTACATTTACCGAGAATAAAGCTGCCCAGGATAATGAAAGTGCCAGGTAGTTTGGGGTGTTTTTGTTGTTGGTAGTTGATGTTCTTTCTTCTCCGCTTTTGTCTGGAATTGCAGCAGACGCTGTGGTGACTGCTCGCGTTCCGCAGAGCCAAGGTTTTGAGCAGCTGTTGTACCAGGAAGCCCTTGAACTAGCCCAGCTTGGTGGGTTGAGACTCATGGGCATTCCCCAGGTGACAATTCTTCCTATAAACAAGAAAAGGGACTTGGTAAATAACGACTAAGAGAGCATGACACTCAAGTCTCGAGAGGTTTACTCCCTTCCAAAAGAGAACTTACTCAATTTACAACCCACAGGGCAGAGGGCAGGGGGGAACAGGAAATCAAATGTTCTTCAGAATCTCTATCTGGTTCTATGTTATAGTCTCACTGGCCACTTTGTAATGTTTTTATTAAAGTATAAAGAAAACGAGCATGCCATGACCTGAACGAAAGATAAAGTGTTGTTTTAAATGTCATCACTAACTCTGGTATAAGGAAGAGAAGAGTTTCCTCACCCCCCAGGAATCTATGACCAGGCTGTGTCCACGGGCTTGAGCATCAACCAGCCTCTCTTCCTACAGATTTACTACTACAAAGGAAAGACAGGGCTGCAACTTGCCAAATTCTTAACAATTCAAGTCAGTAAAAACCTCACTAGCAGAGGGCTGAGAAACCAGTGCGAGTAACATTTGATTATTACTAAATGTCTTGAGTAGCAAATAAAAGGATCTTCATCAAAAAGTGGTTTTGAACAATATGTCTGTAAAGTTCTCAATCTTATACTTAAAAGAGACAATCAGGGGCTTCCCTGGTGGCGCAGTGGTTAAGAGTCCGCCTGCCGATGCAGGGGACACGGGTTCGTGCCCCGGTCCGGGAAGATCCCACATGCCGCGGAGCAGCTGGGCCCGTGAGCCATGGCCTCTGAGCCTGTGCGTCTGGAGCCTGTGCTCCGCAACAGGAGAGGCCACAGCAGTGAGAGGCCTGTGTACCGCAAAAAAAAAAAAAAAAAAAAAAGACACAATCAATCAGTGTAAGACCTGGTAAGGAAAAGGAGGTGTTCTTGATCTTTGGCTCCAAAGTCCCGTAAATCATCTTAGACAACTGGCGGGGGAGGCTGACTGTACCGAGAACCGTTCCCCCTCCCCACCCCCAAGCTCAGGGCAGCTGTGAGACTTGTCCTCAAGTAATGGTAGTTATTATGCTGAAACATGATTGGCAGATGAGCTTGGAAGTTCTTTCCTTTCCTTTTTTCCCTTTATCTACTTGATGATCTGTGGGGAACTTAAAGATGAAGACTGCTTGGGAAAGTGTCCTAAAAATTATAAGACAAAGGCAACTTTACCTCTGAAATGGGACACCCAGGAATAGGGTGCATAGAAAACAGCATAGGGGCTTCCCTGGTGGCGCAGTGGTTAAGAATTTGTCTGCCAGTGCAGGGGGCATGGGTTCGAGCCCTGGTCTGGGAAGATCCCACATGCTGTGGAGCAACAAAGCCTGTGCACCACAACTACTGAGCCTGTGCTCTAGAGTCCGCGAGCCACAACTACTGAGCCCGTGTGCCTAGAGCCTGTGCTCCACCACAAGAGAAGCCACCGCAATGAGAAGCC
Organism: Mesoplodon bidens; assembly: GCF_964165515.1. Classification (NCBI taxonomy): domain Eukaryota; kingdom Metazoa; phylum Chordata; class Mammalia; order Artiodactyla; family Ziphiidae; genus Mesoplodon; species Mesoplodon bidens. Next base: position 11,476,089 of record NC_138168.1, on the reverse strand, counting down.
TGTGCACCCCACTGAAGAGTAGCCCCTGCTCACCGCAACTAGAGAAAGCCCACGCACAACAATGAAGACCCAATGCAGCCAAAAATAAATTAAAAAAAAAAAAAGAAAACAGCATAAATAAGGCTCCAGCCCTACCTGGTGGCCAGCAATGCATTTAACCACTGAAACTAGAAACTTACCAAACTTGCAGAGATGTAGCATTCCTAACTGAAGGGGGATGGGGGTGTGTGTCCATATGTTAGGTTAAAAGGACACTAGGCAAAATAAGCATGATCACACATTCAGTCTTTGGCAAGGCTTGTGTTTTACAGCTACGCTCTTTTTTTTATTTTTATTTTTATTTTTGCTTTATAACAAATTTAATCAGTTATACATATACATATGTTCCCATATCCCCTCCCTTTTGCGTCTCCCTCCTACCCTCCCTATCCCACCCCTCCAGGCGGTCACAAAGCACCGAGCTGATCTCCCTGTGCTATGCGGCTGCTTCCCACTAGCTAGCTACCTTACGTTTGGTAGTGTATATATGTCCATGCCGCTCTTTCACTTTGTCACAGCTTACCCTTCCCCCTCCCCATATCCTCAAGTCCATTCTCTAGTGGGTCTGTGTCTTTATTCCTGTCTTACCCCTATGTTCTTCATGACATTTTTTTTTCTTAAATTCCATATATATGTGTCAGCATACAGTATTTGTCTTTCTCTTTCTGACTTACTTCACTCTGTATGACAGACTCTAGGTCCATCCACCTCATTACAAATAGCTCAATTTCATTTCTTTTTATGGCTGAGTAATATTCCATTGTATATATGTGCCACATCTTCTGTACCCATTCATCCGATGATGGACACTTAGGTTGTTTCCATCTCCGGGCTATTGTAAATAGGGCTGCTATGAACATTTTGGTACATGTCTCTTTTTGAATTATGGTTTTCTCAGGGTGTATGCCCAGTAGTGGGATTGCTGGGTCATATGGTAGTTCTATTTGTAGTTTTTTAAGGAACCTCCATACCGTTCTCCATAGTGGCTGTACCAATTCACATTCCCACCAGCAGTGCAAGAGTGTTCCCTTTTTTCCACACCCTCTCCAGCATTTATTGTTTCTAGATTTTTTGATGATGGCCATTCTGACTGGTGTGAGATGATATCTCATTGTAGTTTTGATTTGCATTTCTCTAATGAGTAAAGATGTTGAGCATCCTTTCATGTGTTTGTTGGCAGTCTGTATATCTTCTGTGGAGAAATGACTATTTAGGTCTTCTGCCCATTTTTGGATTGGGTTGTTTGTTTTTTTGTTATTGAGCTGCATGAGCTGCTTATAAATTTTGGAGATTAATCCTTTGTCAGTTGCTTCATTTGCAAATATTTTCTCCCATTCTGAGGGTTGTCTTTTGGTCTTGTTTAGGGTTTCCTTTGCTGTGCAAAAGCTTTGAAGTTTCATTAGGTCCCATGTGTTTATTTTTGTCTTTATTTCCATTTCTCTAGGAGGTGGGTCAAAAAGGATCTTGCTGTGATTTATGTCATAGAGTGTTCTGCCTATGTTTTCCTCTAAGAGTTTGATAGTGTCTGGCCTTACATTTAGGTCTTTAATCCATTTTGAGCTTATTTTTGTGTATGGTGTTAGGGAGTGATCTAATCTCATACTTTTACATGTCCCTATGCAGTTTTCCCAGCACCACTTATTGAAGAGACTGTCCTTTCTCCACTGTACATTCCTGCCTCCTTTATCAAAGATAAGGTGACCATATGTCCGTGGGTTTATCTCTGGGCTTTCCATCCTGTTCCATTGATCTATCTTTCTGTTTTTGTGCCAGTACCATACTGTCTTGATTACTGTAGCTTTGTAGTATAGTTACAGCTACGCTCTTAAAAGATGACCAAGAAGAATTGATTTTCTCTCTATTGTGGAATTTGTCCCTAACCAAATGTTAGGAGAAAGTTGGCTATTTATAACACATATAAGTATATTAACAGAAACAGGACTTCACAGAAAACCCTTGCAAAGAGGAGGGTCTAGAACGGCAGAAAAACCTCTTAGATAAATAATTTTTTGTACAAGTATGTCTCAAATACCCAAAACTTGAGGATATTTTTTCAACAAATGGCTGCCAAAGGTCGGGGTGGGTGAAGGTAAAAGGTACAAACTTCCACTTATAAAATAAATTAGCCCTGGGGATGTCACATACTGCATGGTGACTATGGTTCATAATACTGCACTGCATATTTGAAAGTTGCTAAGAAGGAGATCTTAGAACTTCCCATCATAAGAAAAAAAAAAATTATGGGCGTCCCTGGTGGCGCAGTGGTTAAGAATCCACCTGCCAATGCAGGGGACACAGGTTTGATCCCTGGTCCGGGAAGATCCCACATGCTGAGGAGCAACTAAGCCCGTGTGCCACAACTACTGAAGCCTGTGCTCTAGAGCCCGCGAGCCTCAGCTACTGAGCCCATGTGCCACAGCTACTGAAGCCCGCGTGCCTAGAGCCCATGCTCCGCAACAAGAGAAGCCACCACAGCAAAGAGTAGCCCCTGCTCGCCGCAAATGGAGAAAGCCCGTGCACAGTAACGAAGACCCAATGCAGCCAAAGATAAATAAATATTTTTTAAAATGAAAGAAAAATTGTAACTATGTGTGGTGATGGATGTGAACTGGACTTCTTGTGGTGATCAATTCACAAAATATACAAATATTGAATCACTATGTCATACACCTAAAATTAAGGTAATGCTATATGTCAATTACATCTCAATTAGAAAAACATTAGATGACATCACAAAGTTATCAAATGGAGGACAGATTTGAATAAGATACTTGAACACCAAAAAGAAGGAAACAAACAAACAAAAAAACAAGGTATCGATATGTAGACCATGTAAAGAATTGTTCCAAATAAACAAAAACTGGATGGAGATCGCAACAGAAAAAGGGACAAAGAACACAGCTAGGCAATTCACAGAAAAGGAAAATAAGTTACTTACAAGTATATGAGATGATCTACCTAACTACTGAGAATCATATATTAAAACAATAAGATACAGAAAAACAAAGTCTGAGGACTGACACTACCTGACTTCAAGACTTACTATAAAGCTACAGTAATCAAGACAGCGTGGTACTGGCAAAAGACTAGACAAATAGATCAATGGAACAGAGTCCAGAAATAGACCCACACTAATATAGTCACCTGATTTTTCACAAAGGGAGCAAAGGCAACACAATGAAGAAAAGATAGTCTTTTCAACAAACAGATTAAAAAAAAAAGAATCTAGACAGACTTTACACCCTTCATAAAAATTAACTCATAATGAATCAAAAACCTAATTTAAAATGCAGTACTATAAAACTCCTAGAAGATAACATAGGAGAAAATTGAGATGACCTTGGGTTTGGTGACAACTGGTTTTTGGCTATGGTATAATTGACACATAACACTATATTAGTTTCAGTTGCACAACATAATCATTTGTTATTTGTATACATTGCAAAATGACCACCACAATAAGTCTAGTTATCATCTGTTACCGCACATAGCTACAAATTTTCTCTTTCTTATTTTTCTTGTGATGAGGACTTTTAAGATCTACTTTCTTAGGAACTTTAACATGCAATACAGTATTTTTTTTTTTTTTTTTTTTTTTTTTTTTTTGCAGTACGCGGGCCTCTCACTGTTGTGGCTTCTCCCGTTGCAGAGCACAGGCTCCGGACACACAGTCTCAGCGGCCATGGCTCATGGGCCCAGCCGCTCCGCGGCATGTGGGATCTTCCTGGACTGGGGCATGAACCCGTGTCCCCTGCATCAGCAGGTGGACTCTCAACCACTGCGCCACCAGGGAAGCCCACAATACAGTATTATTAACTATAGTCACCACATAGTATATAACATCCCCATGACTTTTTTTTTGACTTATTTATATTATAGCTGGAAGTTAGTACCTTGTGACCCACGTCACCCATGTCTCCTACTTCCCCCAAACCGCCAGGCAACCACCAGTCTATTCTCAGGTATCTATGAGCTTGGTTTTTTTTATTTTTTTTTTCAGGTTCCACATATGAGTGATATCATATGGTATTTGTCTTTCTCTGTCTCACTTATTTCACTCAGCATAATGTCCTCAAGGGCCATCTGTATTGTCATAATTGGCAAGCTTCCATTATATTTTATGGCTGACAGTATTTCATTGTATGTATTGATGATGACTTTCTAGATGCAACACCAAGGGCACGATCCATGAAAGAAATAGTTGATAAGCTGAACTTCATTAACATTTTAAATTTCTGCTCTGTGAAAGACACTGTCAAGGAAATGAGAAGAAACGCTACAGACTAGAAGAAAACATTTGCAAAAGACATATCTGATAGAGGACTGTTATCCAAAACATACAAATAACTCTTAAAATGCAACAATAAGAAAACAACAGATTTAAAAAAGAGAAAAAAGATCTGAAGAGACACCTCACCAAAGGAGATATAAAGATGGCAAATAAGCATATGAAAATATGCTTCATATATCATTCCACATCATATGTCATTAGGGAAATGCAAATTAAAACAGCAACAAGATACTACCACACACCTATTAGAATGACTAAAATCTAAATATTGGTGATGGCAAATGCTAGCCAGGATGTGCGGCAGCAGGCACTCTCATTCATGCTGACGGAAATAGAAAGGGGTGCAGCCCCTTTGAAAGACAGTTTGACAGCTCTTTACAAAACTAAACATACTCTTACCCCACAATTTAAGAGTTTCATTCCTTAGTATTTTCCCCAAAGGACTTGAAAACGCATGTCCACACAAAAGCCTGCACACTGATATCTATAGCAACTTTATTCATAATTCCCCAAACTTGAAAGCAACCAAATTGTCCTTCAGTAAGTGAACAGATAAATAAACAGTGGTCCAGCCAGATCATGGAAATGAGCTATCAAGCCACAAAAAGACATGGAGGTGTCGACAGAAAAAAATGCACAACCTAAAGGTTGAGAATTATGTTTTATTCAGCAGACTTACTGAGGACTTGAGCCCAAGATACAGCTTCTCAGATGGCTCTGAGGGACTATTCTGAAGAGTTAAGGAGGAGTCAGGATATATAAGAGTTTTTGCAAAAAAAAAAACCCAAACAACAAAAAATCCCCACCTCCCCCCACCAAAAAAAAAAAAAAAAACAGGCAGTGGAACATGAAAAGATTACTGGTAATTAAAGGAAAACCAGGTATCTCAAATGAATGAATTTAGCACTTTTCTATGTATGGGAAAATACAAGAGCCTGAGATTATTGAAGTTATTCCTTTGATGTGCACCTTGACTACCTAGGGCTGTTACCAGCGGGACAGCAATTTCCTCTGTTCTTGTCCACTTCAGGGAAAGAATTCAGACGAGAGAACTAGAGCAGTTTTAAGTAGCAGGGAGTTTTATTAAGCAAAGAGAAGCTATGCTCCCGAGAAAGGATGGGAGCAGGCTATCTGCCCTGCAATGGGGGGTAGGCTTGGGTTTTTTAGAGTGGTGGTCCCTCCCTGTGTACTGTGTCATTTGACTGACAATTTGATTGACAGCTTTAGGTTATATAACTTTTTTCCTAGTGTGCAGGCACTTACCCATAAGCACCCAAGTGATACCCATTGTGGAGGGGGGCAAAAACCTCAATGCTAATTTATTACAAGTACAGTATAATGAACCCCAGGTTACTTTGAGACACTGTTTAGGTGTTGGTGTGCCTGAGCCAAACTGTGCTGGCAGAGTTCTCTTGCCTGGTCCTAATAAGGCTAGAAACTTAGCAGTCCTTGACCACAAAAGGGATGATCTTTTCTGATCACCATTGTCCAGGTGGGGGAGGGAAAGATGATCCTGTCCAGGATGGGGCAAGGACTCAGTCATATCTGACTAACGACCTAGTACGGCCAGTGTCCTGTCTCTTTCCAGTCTGAACCTCTTCACGGTGTGCCTTCAGGCCAGCTGCAGTGGCCAATAGCTTGACGGCCACTGCGTCCTTTGTTTACTGAAATGGCATTCTTTGTCAACAGAGGAAACTTAAATGCATTTACTAAGTAAAAGAAGCCAATCTGCAGCTTTCCTGGTGGTGCAGTGGTTGAGAGTCTGCCTGCCGATGCAGGGGACACAGGTTCGTGCCCCGGTCCGAGAAGATCCCACATGCCGCAGAGCGGCAGGGCCCGTGAGCCATGGCCGCTGGTCCTGTGCGTCGGGAGCCTGTGCTCCGCAACGGGAGAGGCCACAGCAGCGAGAGGCCCATGTACCGGAAAAAAAAATTTTTTTCTTTTCAGATTTGGATTCCTTTTATTTCTTCAGTGATCACTGAAGAAATCAAAAAGGAAATTAAAAAAATACCTAGAAACAAATGACAATGGAGACACGACGACCCAAAACCTATGGGATGCAGCAAAAGCAGTTCTAAGAGGGAAGTTTATAGCAATACAATCCTACCTTAAGAAATAGGAAACATCTCGAATAAACAACCTAACCTTGCACCTAAAGCAATTAGAGAAAGAAGAACAAAAACAACCCAAAGTTAGCAGAAGGAAAGAAATCATAAAAATCAGATCAGAAATAAATGAAAAAGAAATGAAGGAAACGATAGCAAAGATCAATAAAACTAAAAGCTGGTTCTTTGAGAAGATAAACAAAATTGATAAACCATTAGCCAGACTCATCAAGAAAAAAAAGGAGAAGACTCAAATCAATAGAATTAGAAATGAAAAAGGAGAAGTAACAGCTGACACTGCAGAAATACAAAAGATCATGAGAGATTACTACAAGCTACTCTATGCCAATAAAATGGACAACCTGGAAGAAATGGACAAATTCTTATAAATGCACAACCTGCCAAGACTGAATCAGGAAGAAATAGAAAATATGAATAGACCAATCACAAGCACTGAAATTGAAACTGTGATTAAAAATCTTCCAGCAAACAAAAGCCCAGGACCAGATGGCTTCACAGGCGAATTCTATCAAGCATTTAGAGAAGAGCTAACACCTATCTTTCTCAAACTCTTCCACAATATAGCAGAGGGAGGAACACTCCCAAACTCATTCTACGAGGCCACCATCACCTTGATACCAAAACCAGACAAGGAGGTCACAAAGAAAGAAAACTACAGGCCAATATCACTGATGAACATAGATGCAAAAATCCTCAACAAAATACTAGCAAACAGAATCCAACAGCACATTAAAAGGATCATACACCATGATCAAGTGGGGTTTATTCCAGGAATGCAAGGATTCTTCAATATACGCAAATCAATCAATGTGATACACCATATTAACAAACTGAAGGAGAAAAACCATATCATCATCTCAATAGATGCAGAGAAAGCTTTCGACAAAATTCAACACCCATTTATGATAAAAACCCCACAGAAAGTAGGCATAGAGGGAACTTTCCTCAACATAATAAAGGCCATATATGACAAACCCACAGCCAGCATCGTCCTCAGTGGTGAAAATCTGAAACCATTTCCACTAAGATCAGGATCAAGACAAGGTTACCCACTCTCACCACTCTTATTCAACATAGTTTTGGAAGTTTTAGCCACAGAAATCAGAGAAGAAAAGGAAATAAAAGGAATCCAAATCGGAAAAGAAGAAGTAAAGCTGTCACTGCTTGCAGATGACATGATACTATACATAGAGAATCCTAAAGATGCTACCAGAAAACTACTAGAGCTAATCAATGAATTTGGTAAACTAGCAGGATACAAAATTAATGCACAGAAATCTCTGGCATTCCTATATACTAATGATGAAAAATCTGAAAGTGAAATCAAGGAAACACTCCCATTTACCATTGCAACAAAAAGAATAAAATATCTAGGAATAAACCTACCTAAGGAGACAAAAGACCTGTATGCAGAAAATTATAAGACACTGATGAAAGAAATTAAAGATGATACAAATAGATGGAGAGATGTACCATGCTCCTGGATTGGAAGAATCAACATTGTGAAAATGACTCTACTACCCAAAGCAATCTACAGATTCAATGCAATCCCTATCAAACTACTACTGGCATTTTTCACAGAACTAGAACAAAAAATTTCACAATTTGTATGGAAACACAAAAAACCCCAAATAGCCAAAGCAATCTTGAGAATGAAAAATGGAGCTGGAGGAATCAGGCTCCCTGACTTCAGACTATACTACAAAGCTACAGTAATCAAGACAGTGTGGTACTGGCACAAAAACAGAAAGATAGATCAATGGAACAGGATAGAAAGCCCAGAGATAAACCCACGCACATATGGTCACCTTATCTTTGATAAAGGAGGCAGGAATGTACAGTGGAGAAAGGACAGTCTCTTCAATAAGTGGTGCTGGGAAAACTGCATAGGGACATGTAAAAGTATGAGATTAGATCACTCCCTAACACCATACACAAAAATAAGCTCAAAATGGATTAAAGACCTAAATGTAAGGCCAGACACTATCAAACTCTTAGAGGAAAACATAGGCAGAACACTCTATGACATAAATCACAGCAAGATCCTTTTTGACCCACCTCCTAGAGAAATGGAAATAAAAACAAAAATAAATAGGACCTAATGAAACTTCAAAGCTTTTGCACAACAAAGGAAACCCTAAACAAGACCAAAAGAAAACCCTCAGAATGGGAGAAAATATTTGCAAATGAAGCAACTGACAAAGGATTAATCTCCAAAATTTATAAGCAGCTCATGCAGCTCAATAACAAAAAAACAAACAACCCAATCCAAAAATGGGCAGAAGACCTAAATAGTCATTTCTCCACAGAAGATATACAGACTGCCAACAAACACATGAAAGGATGCTCAACATCTTTACTCATTAGAGAAATGCAAATCAAAACTACAATGAGATATCATCTCACACCAGTCAGAATGGCCATCATCAAAAAATCTAGAAACAATAAATGCTGGAGAGGGTGTGGAAAAAAGGGAACACTCTTGCACTGCTGGTGGGAATGTGAATTGGTACAGCCACTATGGAGAACGGTATGGAGGTTCCTTAAAAAACTACAAATAGAACTACCATATGACCCAGCAATCCCACTACTGGGCATACACCCTGAGAAAACCATAATTCAAAAAGACTCAGGTACCAAAATGTTCATAGCAGCCCTATTTACAATAGCCCGGAGGTGGAAACAACCTAAGTGTCCATCATCGGATGAATGGGTACAGAAGATGTGGCACATATATACAACGGAATATTTCTCAGCCATAAAAAGAAACGAAACTGAGCTATTTGTAAGGAGGTGGATGGACCTAGAGTCTGTCATACAGAGTGAAGTAAGTCAGAAAGAGAAAGACAAATACTGTATGCTGACACATATATTTGGAATTTAAAAAAAAAAAAGGCATGAAGAACCTAGGGGTAAAACGGGAATAAAGACACAGACCTACTTGAGAATGGACTTGAGGATATGGGGAGGGGGAAGGGTAAGCTGTGACAAAGCGAAAGAGCGGCATGGACATAGATACACTACCAAATGTAAGGTAGATAGCTGGTGGGAAGCAGCCGCATAGCACAGGGAGATCAGCTCGGTGCTTTGTGACCGCCTGGAGGGGTGGGATAGGGAGGGTAGGAGGGAGACACAAAAGGGAGGGGATATGGGAACATATGTATATGTATAACTTATTAAATTTGTTAAATAAAAAAAAAATTTCTGTGCCCTTTGGCCTCCTCTCTCCCCTCTGCTCTGCATCTCTGCATCGTGTATCAGCAATATGCATCAGCGGAGCTCCCCCATCTGCAGAAATACCCGCTCAACCATAAAGAGCAACATTCTCCGAAGATCACTGGGACAACTCTTTAAAAGGTAACATTCCTTCTTGATCTCCATAAGGGAGTCACATGGTCTTTAGATCTGGATTGTGTAAGCTCTCAATAATACCTCATTTGATGTACAGCCCTGTGTCAAAAAAAACATATAAGTGTGCCTTGACTTTTTTTTTTCTTTTTAGTTTTATTTTTTTGGCTGCACCATGCAACATGTGGGATCTTACTTCCCCCACCAGGGATCGAACTCTCACCCACTGCAGTGGTTTTGTTGCCCTTTCGCTTACCCTTGGCGGAAAATTGATCAAGAGCTTCAAACTCAAAAAAACAGGACCACCACAAAACAACCATTTTTTTATTAACCTTCAGGTTACTATTTCCAAAACTTTTCTATATATTTGCTCAAAGTCTTGTGTTGCTTAGGATTCTTTTTGTTTTTTTTAGTGTTGAAAAATCTTCAGTCCAGGGCATGCATGGAATTTATAGCACAGTCTTCAATTTCCAAGCTTGATACTTTTGACACAGATTAACTAACCTAAAGCTGTCTTCTACATTTTGAAGCACTGCCCTTAGGGAATCTCTAGACTTAGGGGCAAGGGCAGTTATTTATGCCCCCTCTACACTGCAAAATTGGGGTTCATAACTTTACAGTTTATATGCCCACACACAATCATTCACTGCCAACTGATTCTTTAAAGGGTGCACTGGCTGAGCCTAATTTGGGGGCCACAACTGTTCGTCCATAAGGAGACTCAAGCAAGAAGTACAAAAGGGAGACTGTTCACCTAACAGATCAGAAAAAAAAAGTTTGCAGGTGTCCCTGGGTGAGATTGTAGGAAACTGTTGCAACTATTAACAGGTATCCAGAAGAATCTTGCCAAGGCCTTTGAATTCCAAATGTGCCCAAAGCCAGAAGGGACCCCCTTGAGGTGACCAGATTCAGAGGCAGTCTCTTCCCTGGAAACCGAGAGGCCTCCTGCCCAGACCCCACCTGATCCCAACACGAGCCACTCCCTGACCTGTAGCATCTTGGGCCCTGCAATAGCCTCTGAACCTGACACCGAATGATTGTCCCATGAGAGCCTATCAGCACTTCGTACCAGAAAGGAACAAGTGTGCAAGGCAGGTCAACCTTTGTAGATACTCTTGGCCTCTTTCCACACGGAGCTGAGCCAACTGTCCCTCCTGACCCTCCAAACAGGAGGAAAGTCATTTATGTGTGTCTAGTTCTTCAAAATCAGAGGGCCAATGGTTTTAACAATCATCATTTCTTGGGGATGTGGGAAAGGTGGGACTGATTTCTCCTCCAAAATTATGGGCAGGAGCTAGGCTGAGTGGTCCATGACTTCCAGGCCAGAGTGCTGGTGTAATTCTCAAACGTTGGAAGAGAGGGTGTCAGGATGCCAATAGGGTACCTGCCTAGTCTCTTCTCTAAATGAACTTCAATAGCATGCCAAAATGTACCTTTGCTTCCTGGTGACCTAAAGCGTGTAGAGCCTCCAAAGACCCCAGGAAACATACACACCCTCCTGCATTTCCAGGAGGCAGGAAAACAGTGTCCTTGACAAAGGACTTCCCAGTTCCCCTCCCTGAGCCTTCAATGTGAGAACAGGGGCTGGAGGCTGGAGTCCCTCCTCCATAAGCCTGGGAGGGAGCAATCCAGCTCCAGTCCTGCAGCCTGTCCTTCATGCATTCAAGAAATCACGTCTGACTGCCCATGCTGTCAGACATTGTTCTAAGACTTGATATCCTCACTACAATGCATGCGACGGATCTTATCCTATTACAGACAGGGAACCAAAGCACAAGGCTCATGGTTCCATCACTAAAGAGGCTAAGCCAAGATCCAAACCCAAGCAGCCAAGCTGGTGTCCTTGTCTTAGAAAACTGTCCTCAATATGTAATATTACATACTGTCTATTTTTTTTAAATCCCAACTTTTCTAGAGTTGACATTCCAGTGGGGCGAACGGTTACCTTGTCAGTCATGTTTAAAGTGCCAAGAACAAAACTAAAGTAGGTCAAGCAGAGACAGTCGGGAAGGAGCGGACCTCTGGAGGGAACATGGACCACCAGGAGGAAGGGAACAGAGTCATTCAAAAAAAAATGAGAGGGAATTCCCTGGTGTTGCAGGGGTTAGGACTCCACACTTCCATTGCAGGGGACACAGGTTCAATCCCTGGTTGGGGAACTAAGATCCTGCAAGCCACCTGGTGTGGCCAAAACATTTAATAAAAACAGGCGAGAAGTGTTCTTGACAGAGCAAAAATAAAAGCCCTGAAGTGGTAACAAGACGGTTTGTTTGAGGGGCAGCTAAAGGATACGGATGTGCAGCAGAGATGCAGGCAGATGGCACGCTACACAGGGCGTTCTAGGTCAGGGCCAGGAGCTTGGGTTAGGTTGGCTGGAAAACTTTGGAGAATTTTGGAGTTCCTTTTGCAGAAGGGGCCATCTGATTAACGTGGTAAGAATTAAGTCTGGCAGAGGAGCCGACTGTGAGATGACTAAAAGAGAGCCCCCTGAGGCCTGATATGAGCCTCTTTCAGTAGTTCTGGCAAGGCAGGTTGGTGCCGGGGTGGGGTGGGCAGCTGGACCGGGTCCAGGTGCAGGAGGGGCTCAGGTTGGAAGTCAAGGTGACTGGGCTCGAGCAGGGAGTCCGTATGGGTGCTCAGGCATCAAGGACAGCTTCTAGTTTGGGGCCTGAACCACTGGCCCAAGATGATGGTGCCATTCATTTACCGAGTGAGAATGAGAACGGCTGTCTGATGGACGGACCACATGCCCCCTGCAGAAAATGGCTCCTTGCTGGTTTCTCTCCCCCAGGTTTGTTCAATTGCTCCAAAAGATAGTCAACACTTGTTTCTGGTGTGATGCTCGCTCTAAGTACCCTACGTAAATCTCACAACTTCGCATGAGTTCAGATGCTATTATCTTCAATTTAGAACCTGAGCAGGGACAGTGGGTAGGAGGGTGAATGTGGCTAAGGTCATAGGGCCAGAAAGCTCCCTGAGGGGATTCATTCCGGCTTGTGAACTACCACGCTGGTCTCTAGTGGGGAAAACTGTAGCCCCCGTTCTGATGGCCCCTCTACCCTCAGGAGTGAGCCCCACGTACGGTAATGCTTCCTCCACCCTAATCCCACTTACCCTTCGGAGGCCAGGGCAGCAATTCTGTAAGTGTGGTGGAGAATTCCAGAGACCATGACAAGGGGTCTGTGTGAGGTTCTCCTTTCCTGTATACCTATCTGTGAGGCTGATTTTTCCTCAGGCTCCGACCTACATAATGTGCAGCAGTAGGCTGAGTGCAAATGAGCACCCAGCAGGCTCCAGTTTAGTTTACAAGGCTATGAAACCCTCAGTGTCAGAAGATCGCATCTCTCCTAGGTTGCCTGAGTTTTCGGTCAGAGCTGCATCTCAGAACTTGACTCCTAGACTCTTTTCCTTGTTCTCTCCAGACCCTTTTTCCCCCTGTGCTCCGGAACCTCTTTCTAGTCTTAGGGATTTCACTAAGGGTTAAGCTCCAGGGCCACCTCACCTGTGATGTTATCTCCAACACCTCAACTACACATCAAGACACAACAAGAAACCGCTTACAATTTTATTCTGTAATTAGCAGCCTTGGGGGGAAGGACATGAGGACTTAGAGGCAGAGGCAGGAACCAGAAGCCCACTGGGTGTTCCTTGTCGGGCTGGCGCAGAGCTTGAACCAGGCCCCCTGCAGCTCTGGCTGCAGCCCCCTCTCCACCGGTTGGTCTGGCTGCAAACTGGCTTCCCTTCATCCGAGGAGCTAGGTCGAGCGAAGTCGTGGCTTCCTCAGGTTGCAGCGTCCCTGCACCAGAAAGCCACAGCAGGCCAGTGTGAGGGGAGAGGGTAAGAGCCTCAACAGTTCTCTGCCTCTTTCCAGGGTTCCTTTCCGGGACTTCCCAGCTAGGCGTCCTGGGCCTGGGTCTCTCGGGAACCTCAGAACCTGGCGCCTACTGGGCTCATTCCAACATGGCGGGTGGGGAGGCCCCTCCCCAGGAGGCCAGCCCCGGCCACCTCTCACAGCCTTACTCCAGGGTCCCTAGGACCGAGGGCCGGCACTGCCAAGGAGTCTGGGGCACAGCCTGGACACAGGGGCCTCCCCGGGTGGGTGCCGGCCGAGGTGCTGTTGGTGGTTGCCCGGAGGGGATAGTTAGGGAGGGGTGAGGAGGGCTGCAGGGGAGGGAGCCAGGCCGCCTGCACAGGCAGGTCCAGGGCACCTGGTCATGAGGCCTCTCAACCTGCTTGTGCTGCTGGCGGTGCCGCTAGGCCACGGACTGGAGCATCCACTTGGTCTGGAACTTGCACAAGTAAGAGCCGTAAACCATGACTTCGGCGACGTCCGAAGTTCCCAGACCCTTCATCTGGAGCATGACTGTGCCCACCTGCTCGACGAATGGGATTCGAGATCCGTCGGGGCCTGTTTAGGTGAGAAGATGAGCGCTCGGGCCCAGGAGGGCCGGGGCACCCGGGTCAGGACTGGGCTCACTCACCGAACACGGCTTCCAGACGTCCCGTCTGGACCTGGAACACCTCGGGCTCCTTCAAGACTTCGGGAGCCCCCACCCAAGGTGGGATGTCATTCCGCTCGGGCAGCTTCCCCATCTTCAGGGCTTCTAAACCAAGCCTGCTAGGAGCTCGGACCTAGAATGGGTGGAAAGATGCCTCCGGCGGAAAGTTAAGCACCTGGAAGGGCCACGCCCCACGCCCCTGGCCAACCCGCATCCAGGCCCCGCCTCGCCCCATCCAGGCCCCGCCCCCGGTCCGCCCCCGGGGCGGCAGCGCAATCCCGCACTCGCCACACCCTGCACGCCGCGTGCCGCCTTGGTCTCCGGTTGACTGTCTAGGGCCCTTCACCGCCCCACTTCCGGCTCCCGAGTGCGGGTGGGCCCAGCTATCTCTGAGTTAACTCGGGCTCCCACCTGCTTTGACTCGTTTCCTCTGCACCAAAAGCCCTTCACCTTGGGAGTCGGGAGACGGCACTAGAAACCCTTGTTATTCTAGAAACAGTGGCTGGGCCTGAATCTCGGCCGGCAAGCTGTACAGGTTTGGGGGTGCGACGGCCACCCAGCTGCCAAATCGAGTCCCTGCCTTCCCCGTTCCAAAGGAGGGTGTGTCTTCCCTTGGCCTAAGGGAGCCGGACCCCGAGACTTCACTGCAGGGCGACCCCTGCAACTTCAGGGATCTGAGGGGTCACTCCGGCCACTTAACAAAGAGGAAAACGAGATTCCGATATTCATTTTCTTCCAGGGTCCTGATGGGGGCTCTGAAGTGCCCCACGGTTCACGTTCCTTGAAGCCCCTGAGTCTGGAACTGTGGAATCTACCCGGATTTCGAAGCTCACGTGGCCTAAACTATGTGGTCCGGCCTTCAGGCCCTAAACAAACTTCTTTTATTCATTTAAGAAACAGATTGCTGGGCTTCCCTGTTGGTAAAGTGGTTGAGAATCTGCCTGCTGATGTGGAGAACACGGGTTCGTGCCCCGGTCTGGGAAGATCCCACATGCCGCGGTGCTGCTAGGCCCATGAGCCATGGCCGCTGAGCCTGCGCATCCAGAGCCTGAGGTCCGCAATGGGAGAGGCCACAACAGTGAGAGGCCCGCGTACCGCAAAAAAAAAAAAAACACACCAGAACAAAAAACAAAACAGAACCTTGATGTAAACTATGAACTTTCTCAGTGCTAATTATATGTCAATGTAGACTCATCTCTTTCTAACAGATTACCTCTCTGGTTGACTGAAAAACAAAATGCACAGCGTGAGAGGTGTGAGTTAAGTTTTATTCGGGACAAATGAGAACTACAGGCCGGGAGTCAGCCTCTCAGGGAGCTTTGAGGAACTGCTCCAAAGAGGTGAGGGGAATGGCAGAATGTATGTGATGTTAGTGAAGGGGGCACGTGCAGTCAAGCACACATTTAGGCAGAGGCTGGCTGCTAGCCCCAAGGAGCCGACGTCACCGTTAACGATTTCATTCCTTTTCTAGATATGAAGAGATGCAAGAACTGGGCTCGTGAAATCTCCTAAAAATACCTAACTATTTGAAGACCTGTTCTGCCAGTATTTTCCCAGAGCACAGAGGGCTTCACCCCTGATCTCCACCCTGGACTCCTTTCAGGGGGTGCTGAAGGTCAGCGACTGCAGTGGCTCGTGACTGCAGAGGCAGATGGCAGTGCCATTCTGTAGTTGGCACTCTGGTAAAGGATGTTTGTAGTTAGGGAGGCTGGGCAAGTGTGTGGCAGGGGGGTTATGAGAACTCTGTGTACTTTCTGCTCAATTTATCTGTGAACATAAACTCTTCTAAAAAATAAAGAGTCTTAGGAGCCGGGGTGGGAGTGAGGCAACTCTCAGCCCACTGCACACCTTGAATTTCTAGAAGAGAAGCTTGACCATTGATAGAGATTTGATGGAGATGTCTCCTGAAAAAAAAAAAAAAAAGCACAACCTAAAAGTTAAGAATTAAGTTTTATTTGGGGCATTGCTGAGGACTGCATCCCAGAAACAGCCTCTCAGAGAGCCCTGAGGAACTTCTCCAAAGAGGTATTGGAGGAGACAGGATATATAGGAGTTTTTGCTGAAAAAATAATGTAGTTGAGCATCAGAAGACTAGCACTAATAACAAAACACAGACATCTCAAGTTAGCCATAGTCGTGCTTTTCTCTGAATGAGAACATGCACGAGTCTGGGCTCACTGGAATTATCCCGTTGAGATGCACCTTACCTGTTGTGAAGTGAAATTTGCATTTCATTGCAAGACAAGAAAAATTTAAACACAAAAAAATGTCTGTGCCCTTTGGCCTCCTCTCTCCTCTCTGCTCTGCATCGTGTATCAGCAATATGCATCAGTGGAGCTCTCCCATCTGCAGAAATACCCGCTCAACCATAAAGAGCAACATTCTCCCAAGATCACTGGGACAACTCTTTAAAAGATACCATTCCTTCTTGATCTCCATAAGGGAGTCACATGGCCTTTAGATCTGGATTGTGTAAACTCTCAATAATACCTCATTTGATGTACATCCTTATGTAAAAAAAAACAAAAACATATAAGTGTGCCTTGACTTTTTTTTTCTTTTTAGTTTTATTTTTTTGGCTGCACCATGCAACATGTGGGATCTTACTTTCCCCACCAGGGATCGAACCCACACCCTCTGCAGTGGTTGTGTTGCCCTTTCGCTTACCCTTGGCGGAAAATTGATCAAGAGCTTCAAACTCAAAAAAACAGGACCACCACAAGACAACCATTTTTTTTTTAACCTTCAGGTTACTATTTCCAAAACTTTTCTATGTATTTGCTCAAAATCTTGTGTTGCTTAGGATTTTTTTTTTTTTTAGTGCTGAAAAATCTTCAGTCCAGGGCATGCATGGAATTTATAGCACAGTCTTAAATTTCCAAGCTTGATACCTTTGACACAGATTAACTAACCTAAAGCTGTCTTCTATATTTTGAAGCACTGCCCTTAGGGAATCTCTAGACTTAGGGGCAAGGGCAGTTTTTTATGCCCCCTCTACACTGCAAAATTGGGATTCATAACTTTGCAGTTTATATGCCCACACACAATCATTCACTGCCAACTGATTCTTTAAAGGGTGCACTTGCTGAGCCTAATTTGGGGGCCACAACTGTTCGTCCATAAGGAGACTCAAGCAAGAAGTACAAAAGGGAGACTGTTCACCTAACAGATCAGAAAAAAAAGTTTGCAGGTGTCCCTGGGTGAGATTGTAGGAAACTGTTGCAACTATTAACAGGTATCCAGAAGAATCTTGCCAAGGCCTTTGAATTCCAAATGTGCCCAAAGCCAGAAGGGACCCCCTTGAGGTGACCAGATTCAGAGGCAGTCTCTTCCCTGGAAACCGAGAGGCCTCCTGCCCAGACCCCACCTGATCCCAACACGAGCCACTCCCTGACCTGTAGCATCTTGGGCCCTGCAATAGCCTCTGAACCTGACACCGAATGATTGTCCCATGAGAGCCTATCAGCACTTCGTACCAGAAAGGAACAAGTGTGCAAGGCAGGTCAACCTTTGTAGATACTCTTGGCCTCTTTCCACACGGAGCTGAGCCAACTGTCCCTCCTGACCCTCCAAACAGGAGGAATGCCATTTATGTGTGTCTAGTTCTTCAAAATCAGAGGGCCAGTGGTTTTAACAATCATCATTTCTTGGGGATGTGGGAAAGGTGGGACTGATTTCTCCTCCAAAATTATGGGCAGGAGCTAGGCTGAGTGGTCCATGACTTCCAGGCCAGAGTGCTGGTGTAATTCTCAAACGTTGGAAGAGAGGGTGTCAGGATGCCAATAGGGTACCTGCCTAGTCTCTTCTCTAAATGAACTTCAATAGCATGCCAAAATGTACCTTTGCTTCCTGGTGACCTAAAGCGTGTAGAGCCTCCAAAGACCCCAGGAAACATACACACCCTCCTGCATTTCCAGGAGGCAGGAAAAGTGTCCTTGACAAAGGACTTCCCAGCTCCCCTCACGGAGCCTTCAATGTGAGAACAGGGGCTGGAGGCTGGAGACCCTCCTCCATAAGCCTGGGAGGGAGCAATCCAGCTCCAGTCCTGCAGCCTGTCCTTCATGCATTCAAGAAATCACGTCTGACTGCCCATGCTGTCAGACATTGTTCTAAGACTTGATATCCTCACTACAATGCATGCGATGGATCTTATCCTATTACAGACAGGGAACCAAAGCACAAGGCTCATGGTTCCATCACTAAAGAGGCTAAGCCAAGATCCAAACCCAAGCAGCCAAGCTGGTGTCCTTGTCTTAGAAAACTGTCCTCAATATGTAATATTACATACTGTCTATTTTTTTTAAATCCCAACTTTTCTAGAGTTGACATTCCAGTGGGGCGAACGGTTACCTTGTCAGTCATGTTTAAAGTGCCAAGAACAAAACTAAAGTAGGTCAAGCAGAGACAGTCAGGAAGGAGCAGACCTCTGGAGGGAACATGGACCACCAGGAGGAAGGGAACAGAGTCATTCAAAAAAAAATGAGAGGGAATTCCCTGGTGTTGCAGGGGTTAGGACTCCACACTTCCATTGCAGGGGACACAGGTTCAATCCCTGGTTGGGGAACTAAGATCCTGCAAGCCACCTGGTGTGGCCAAAACATTTAATAAAAACAAGCGGGCCACAACAGTGAGAGGCCCACATACTGCAAAAAAAAAAAAAAAAACAAGCGAGAAGTGTTCTTGACAGAGCAAAAATAAAAGCCCTGAAGTGGTAACAAGACGGTTTGTTTGAGGGGCAGCTAAAGGATACGGATGTGCAGCAGAGATGCAGGCAGATGGCACGCTACACAGGGCGTTCTAGGTCAGGGCCAGGAGCTTGGGTTAGGTTGGCTGGAAAACTTTGGAGAATTTTGGAGTTCCTTTTGCAGAAGGGGCCATCTGATTAACGTGGTAAGAATTAAGTCTGGCAGAGGAGCCGACTGTGAGATGACTAAAAGAGACCCCCCTGAGGCCTGATAGGAGCCTCTTTCAGTAGTTCTGGCAAGGCAGGTTGGTGCCGGGGTGGGGTGGGCAGCTGGACCGGGTCCAGGTGCAGGAGGGGCTCAGGTTGGAAGTCAAGGTGACTGGGCTCGAGCAGGGAGTCCGTTTGGGTGCTCAGGCATGAAGGACGGCTTCTAGTTTGGGGCCTGAACCACTGGCCCAAGATGATGGTGCCATTCATTTACCGAGTGAGAATGAGAACGGCTGTCTGATGGACGGGCCACATGCCCCCGGCAGAAAATGGCTCCTTGCTGGTTTCTCTCCCCCAGGTTTGTTCAATTGCTCCAAAAGATAGTCAACACTTGTTTCTGGTGTGATGCTCGCTCTAAGTACCCTACGTAAATCTCACAACTTCGCATGAGTCAGATGCTATTGTCTTCAATTTAGAACCTGAGCAGGGACAGTGGGTAGGAGGGTGAATGTGGCTAAGGTCATAGGGCCAGAAAGCTCCCTGAGGGGATTCATTCCGGCTTGTGAACTACCACGCTGGTCTCTAGTGGGGAAAACTGTAGCCCCCGTTCTGATGGCCCCTCTACCCTCAGGAGTGAGCCCCACGTACGGTAATGCTTCCTCCACCCTAATCCCACTTACCCTTCGGAGGCCAGGGCAGCAATTCTGTAAGTGTGGTGGAGAATTCCAGAGACCATGTCGAGGGGTCTGTGTGAGGTTCTCCTTTCCTGTATACCTATCTGTAAGGCTGACTTTGCTTCACGCTCCAACCTACATAATGTGCAGCAGTAGGCTGAGTGCAAATGAGCACCCAGCAGGCTCCAGTTTAGTTTACAAGGCTATGAAACCCTCAGTGCCAGAAGATCGCATCTCTCCTAGGTTGCCTAAGTTTTCGGTCAGAGCTGCATCTCAGAACTTGACTCCTAGACTCTTTTCCTTGTTCTCTCCAGACCCTTTTTCCCCCTGTGCTCCGGAACCTCTTTCTAGTCTTAGGGATTTCACTAAGGGTTAAGCTCCAGGGCCACCTCACCTGTGATGTTATCTCCAACACCTCAACTACACATCAAGACACAACAAGAAACCGCTTACAATTTTATTCTGTAATTAGCAGCCTTGGGGGGAAGGACATGAGGACTTAAAGGCAGAGGCAGGGACCAGAAACCCGCTGGGTGTTCCTTGTCGGGCTGGCGCAGAGCTTGAACCAGGCCCCCTGCAGCTCTGGCTGCAGCCCCCTCTCCACCGGTTGGTCTGGCTGCAAACTGGCTTCCCTTCATCCGAGGAGCTAGGTCGAGCGAAGTCGTGGCTTCCTCAGGTTGCAGCGTCCCTGCACCAGAAAGCCACAGCAGGCCAGTGTGAGGGGAGAGGGTAAGAGCCTCAACAGTTCTCTGCCTCTTTCCAGGGTTCCTTTCCGGGACTTCCCAGCTAGGCGTCCTGGGCCTGGGGTTCTCGGGAACCTCAGAACCTGGGGCCAACTGGGCTCATTCCAACATGGCGGGTGGGGAGGCCCCGCCCCAGGAGGCCAGACCCGGCCACCTCTCACAGCCTTACTCCAGGGTCCCTAGGACCGAGGGCCGGCACTGCCAAGGAGTCTGGGGCACAGCCTGGACACAGGGGCCTCCCCGGGTGGGTGCCGGCCGAGGTGCTGTTGGTGGTTGCCCGGAGGGGATAGTTAGGGAGGGGTGAGGAGGGCTGCAGGGGAGGGAGCCAGGCCGCCTGCACAGGCAGGTCCAGGGCACCTGGTCATGAGGCCTCTCAACCTGCTTGTGCTGCTGGCGGTGCCGCTAGGCCACGGACTGGAGCATCCACTTGGTCTGGAACTTGCACAAGTAAGAGCCGTAAACCATGACTTCGGCGACGTCCGAAGTTCCCAGACCCTTCATCTGGAGCATGACTGTGCCCACCTGCTCGACGAATGGGATTCGAGATCCGTCGGGGCCTGTTTAGGTGAGAAGATGAGCGCTCGGGCCCAGGAGGGCCGGGGCACCCGGGTCAGGACTGGGCTCACTCACCGAACACGGCTTCCAGACGTCCCGTCTGGACCTGGAACACCTCGGGCTCCTTCAAGACTTCGGGAGCCCCCACCCAAGGTGGGATGTCGTTCCGCTCGGGCAGCTTCCCCATCTTCAGGGCTTCTAAACCAAGCCTGCTAGGAGCTCGGACCTAGAATGGGTGGAAAGATGCCTCCGGCGGAAAGTTAAGCACCTGGACGGGCCACGCCCCACGCCCCTGGCCAACCCGCGTCCAGGCCACGCCCCGCCCCATCCAGGCCCCGCCCCCGGTCCGCCCCCGGGGCGACAGTGCAATCCCGCACTCGCCACGCCCCGCACGCCGCGCGCCGCCTTGGTCTCCAGTTGACTGTCTAGGGCCCTTCCCCGCCCCACCTCCGGCTCCCGAGTGCGGTGGGCCCAGCTATCTCTGAGTTAACTCGGGCTCCCACCTGCTTTGACTCATTTCCTCTGCACCAAAAGCCCTTCACCTTGGGATTCGGGAGACGGCACTAGAAACCCTTGTTATTCTAGAAACAGTGGCTGGGCCTGAATCTCGGCAAGCTGTACAGGTTTGGGGGTGCGACGGCCACCCAGCTGCCAAATCGAGTCCCTGCCTTCCCCGTTCCAAAGGAGGGTGTGTCTTCCCTTGGCCTAAGGGAGCCGGACCCCGGGACTTCACTGCAGGGCGACCCCTGCAACTTCAGGGGACTGAGGGGTCGCTCCGGCCACTTAACAAAGAGGAAAACGAGATTCCGATATTCATTTTCTTCCAGGGTCCTGATGGGGGCTCTGAAGTGCCCCACGGTTCACGTTCCTTGAAGCCCCTGAGTCTGGAACTTTGGAATCTACCCGGATTTCGAAGCTCACGTGGCCTAAACTATGTGGTCCGGCCTTCAGGCCCTAAACAAACTTCTTTTATTCATTTAAAAACCAGATTGCTGGGCTTCCCTGTTGGTAAAGTGGTTGAGAATCTGCCTGCCGATGTAGAGGACAGGGGTTCGTGCCCCGATATGGGAAGATCCCACATGCCGCGGAGCGGCTGGCCGTGAGCCATGGCCACTGAGCCTGCGCGTCCGGAGCCTGTTCTCTTCAACGGGAGAGGCCACAGCAGTGAGAGGCCCGCGTACCGCAAAAAAAAAAAAAAAAAAAAAAAACACACCAAGAGTGAACCTTGATGTAAACTATGGACTTTCTCAGTGCTAATTATATGTCAATGTAGACTCATCTCTTTCTAACAGATTACCTCTCTGGTTGACTGAAAAAAAGAAAATGCACAACGTGAGAGGTGTGAGTTAAGTTTTATTTGGGGCAAATGAGAACTACAGCCCGCGAGACAGCCTCTCAGGTAGCTTAGAGGAACTGCTCCAAAGAGGTGAGGGGAAGGTCAGTATGTACATGATGTTAGTGAAGGAGGCACGTGCAGTCAAAAACACACTTAGGCAGAGGCTGGCTGCTAGCCCCAAGGAGCAGACGTCACCGTTAACGATTTCAGTGCTTTTCTAGATATGAAGAGATGCAAGAACTGGGCTCATGAAATCGTCTCCTAAAAATACCTATTTGAAGATCTGTTCTGCCAGTATTTTCCCAGAGCACAGAGGGCTTCACCCCTGATCTCCACCCTGAAATTCTTTCAGGGGGTGCTGAAGGTCAGTGACTGCAGTGGCTCATGACTTCAGAGGCAGATGGCAGTGCCAGTCTGTAGTTGGCACTCTGGTAAAGGATGTTTGCAGTTAGGGAGGCTGGGCAAGTGTGTGGCAGGGGGTTTATGGGAACTCTCTGTACGTTCTGCTCAATTTATCTGTGAACCTAAACTCTTCTAAAAAATAAAGAGTCTTAGGAGCCGGGGTGGTAGTGAGGCAACTCTCAGCCCACTGCCCACCTTGAAGTTCTAGAAGAGAAGCTTGACCATTGATAGAGATTTGATGGAGATGTCTCCTGAACAAAAGAAAGTGCACAACCTAAAAGTTAAGAATTAAGTTTTATTTGGGGCATTGCTGAGGACTGTAGCCCAGAAACGGCCTCTCAGAGAGCCCTGAGGAACTTCTCCAAAGAGGTATTGGAGGAGACAGGTTATATAGGAGTTTCTGTTGAAAAAAAAAAATGTAGTTGAGCATCAGAAGACTAGCACTAATAACAAAACACAGACATCTCAAGTTAGCCATAGTCGTGCTTTTCTCTGAATGGGAAGATGTTAGAGTCTGGGCTCGCTGGAATTACTCCGTTGATATGCACCTTACCTGTTGTGAGGTGAAATTTGGATTTCATTGCAAGACAAGAAAAATTTAAACACAAAAAATTTTCTGTGCCCTTTGGCCTCCTCTCTCCTCTCTGCTCTGCATCTCTGCATCGTGTATCAGCAATATGCATCAGCGGAGCTCCCCCATCTGCAGAAATACCCGCTCAACCATAAAGAGCAACATTCTCCCAAGATCACTGGGACAACTCTTTAAAAGGTAACATTCCTTCTTGATCTCCATAAGGGAGTCACATGGCCTTTAGATCTGGATTGTGTAAACTCTCAATAATACCTTATTTGATGTACATCCTTACGTCAAAAAAAAAAAACATATAACTGTGCCTTGACTTTTTTTTTCTTTTTAGTTTTATTTTTTTGGCTGCACCATGCAACATGTGGGATCTTACTTTCCCCACCAGGGATCGAACCCACACCCTCTGCAGTGGTTGTGTTGCCCTTTCGCTTACCCTTGGCGGAAAATTGATCAAGAGCTTCAAACTCAAAAAAACAGGACCACCACAAGACAACCTTTTTTTTTTAACGTTCAGGTTACTATTTCCAAAACTTTTCTATGTATTTGCTCAAAGTCTTGTGTTGCTTAGGATTTTATTTATTTATTTATTTATTTATTTATTTATTTAGTGCTGAAAAATCTTCAGTCCAGGGCATGCATGGAATTTATAGCACAGTCTTAAATTTCCAAGCTTGATACTTTTGACACAGATTAACCAACCTAAAGCTGTCTTCTACATTTAGAAGCACTGCCCTTAGGGAATTTCTAGACTTAAGGGCAAGGGCAGTTTTTTATGCCCCCTCTACTCAGCAAAATTGGGATTCATAACTTTACAGTTTATATGCCCACACACAATCATTCACTGCCAACTGATTCTTTAAAGGGTGCACTAGCTGAGCCTAATTTGGGGGCCACAACTGTTCGTCCATAAGGAGACTCAAGCAAGAAGTACAAAAGGGAGACTGTTCACCTAACAGATCAGAAAAAAAAAAAAGTTTGCAGGTGTCCCTGGGTGAGATTGTAGGGAACTGTTGCAACTGTTAACAGGTATCCAGAAGTATCTTGCCAAGGCCCTTGCATTCAAAATGTGCCCAAAGCCACAAGGGACCCCCTTGAGGTGACCAGGATCAGAGGCAGTCTCTTCCCTGGAAACCGAGAGGCCCCCTGCCCAGACCCCACCTGATCCCAACACGAGCCACTCCCTGACCTGTAGCATCTTGGGCCCTGCAATAGCCTCCGATCTTGACACCCAACGATTGTCCCATGAGAGCCTATCAACTCTTCTTACCGGGAAGGAACCAGTCTGCAAGGCAGGTCAACCTTTGTAGATACTCTTGGCCTCTTTCCACACGGAGCTGAGCCAACTGTCCCTCCTGACCCTCCAAACAGGAGGAAAGTCATTTATGTGTGTCTAGTTCTTCAAAATCAGAGGGCCAATGGTTTTAACAATCATCATTTCTTGGGGATGTGGGAAAGGTGGGACTGATTTCTCCTCCAAAATTCTGGGCAGGAGCTGTGCTGAGTGGTCCATGACTTCCAGGCCAGAGTGCTGGTGCAATTCTCAAAGGTTGGAAGAGAGGGTGTCAGGATGCCAATAGGGTATCTTCCTCTCCTCTAAATGAACTTCAGTAGCATGCCAAAATGTATCTTTACTTCCTGGTGACCTGAAGGCTGTATTGCCTCCAAAGACACCAGGAAACACACACACCATCCTGCATTTCCAGGAGTCAGGAAAACAGTGTCCTTGACAAAGGACTTCCCAGCTCCCCTCACGGAGCCTTCAATGTGAGAACAGGGGCTGGAGGCTGGAGTCCCTCCTCCATAAGCCTGGGAGGGAGCAATCCAGCTCCAGTCCTGCAGCCTGTCCTTCATGCATTCAAGAAATCACGTTTGACTGCCCATGGTGTCAGACATTGTTCTAAGGCTTGATATCCTCACTACAACGCATGCGACAGATCTTATCCTACTACAGACGGGGAACCAAGGAACAAGGCTCATGGTTCCATCACTAAAGAGGCTAAGCCAAGATCCAAACCCAAGCAGCCAAGCTGGTGTCCTTGTCTTAGAAAACTGTCCTCAATATGTGATATTACATACTGTCTATTTTTTTTAAATCCCAACTTTTCTAGAGTTGACATGCCAGTGGGGCGAACGGTTACCTTCTCAGTCATGTTTAAAATGCCATGAACAAAACTAAAGTAGGTCAAGCAGAGACAGTCGGGAAGGAGCCGACCTCTGGAGGGAACATGGACCACCGGGAAGAAGGGGACAGAATCATTCAAAAAAAACGGGAGGGAATTCCCTGTTGTTGCAGTAGTTAGGACTCCATAGTTCTATTGCAGGGGGCACGGGTTCGATCCCTGGTTGGGGAACTAAGATCCTGCAAGCCACCTGGTGTGGCCAAAAAATTTAATGGAAACAAGTGACGGGCTTCCCTGGTGGCGCAGTGGTTGAGAGTCCACCTGCCGATGCAGGGGACACGGGTTCGTGCCCCGGTCCGGGAAGATCCCACATGCCATGGAGCGGCTGGGCCCGAGAGCCATGGCCGCTGAGCCTGCGCATCAGGAGCCTGTGCTCCGCAACGGAAGAGACCACAACAGTGAGAGACCTGCGTACCGCTAAAAAAAGCAAACAGCAACAAAAAAAACAAGTGAGAAGTGTTCCTGGCAGAAGAGCAAAAAATAAAAACCCTGAAGTGGAAACACGACGGTTTGTTTGAGGGGCAGCTAAAGGATACGGATGTGCAGCACAGATGCAGGCAGGTGGCACGTTACACAGGGCGTTCTACGTCAGGGCCAGGAGCTTGGGTTAGGTTGGCTGGAAAACTTTGGAGAATTTTGGAGTTCCTTTTGGAGGAGGGGCCACCTGATTAACGTTGTAAGAATTAAGTCTGGCAGAGGAGCCGACTGTGAGATGACTAAAAGAGACCCCCCTGAGGCCTGATAGGAGCCTCTTTCAGTAGTTCTGGCAAGGCAGGTTGGTGCCGGGGTGGGGTGGGCAGCTGGACCGGGTCCAGGTGCAGGAGGGGCTCAGGTTGGAAGTCAAGGTGACTGGGCTCGAGCAGGGAGTCCTTTTGGGTGCTCAGGCATCAAGGACGGCTTCTCGTTTGGGGCCTGAACCACTGGCCCAAATGCTGGTGCCATTCATTTACCGAGTGAGAACCAGAACGGCTGTCTGATGGACGGGCCACATGCTTCTTGCAGAAAATGGCTCCTTGCTGGTTTCTCTCCCCCAGGTTTGTTCAATTGCTCCAAAAGATAGTCAACACTTGTTTCTGGTGTGATGCTCGCTCTAAGTACCCTACGTAAATCTCACAACTTCGCATGAGGTCGGATGCTATTATCTTCAATTTACAACCTGAGCAGGGACAGGGGGTAGGAGGGTGAATGTGGCTAAGGTCATAGGGCTAGAAAGCTCCCTGAGGGGATTCATTCCGGCTTGTGAACTACGACACTGGTCTCTGGTGGAGAAAACTGTAGCCCCCGTTCTGATGGCCCCTCTACCCTCAGGAGTGAGCCCCACCTATGGTAATGCTCCCTCCACCCTAATCCCACTTACCCTTCGGAGGCCAGGGCAGCAATTCTGTAAGTGTGGTGGAGAATTCCAGAGACCATGTCGAGGGGTCTGTGTGAGGTTCTCCTTTCCTGTATACCTATCTGTAAGGCTGACTTTTCCTCACGCTGCGACCTACATAATGTGCAGCAGGAGGCTGAATGCAAACGAGCACCCAGCAGGCTCCAGTTTAGTTTACAAGGCTATGAAACCCTCAGTGCCAGAAGATCACATCTCTCCTAGGTTGCCTGAGTTTTCGATCAGAGCTGCATCTCAGAACTTGACTCCTAGACTCTTTCCTTATACTCTCCAGACCCTTTTTCCCCCTGTGCTCCAGGACCTCTTTCTAGCCTTAGGGGTTTCACTAAGGGTTAAGCTCCAGGGCCACCTCACCTGTGATGTTATCTCCAACCCCTCAACTACACATCAAGACACAACAAGAAACCACTTACAATTTTATTCTGCAATTAGCAGCCTTGGGGGGAAGGACAGGAGGACTTTGAGGCAGAGGCAGGGACCAGAAGCCCGCTGGGTGTTCCTTGTCGGGCTGGCGCAGAGCTTGAACCAGGCCCCCTGCAGCTCTGGCTGCAGCCCCCTCTCCACCGGTTGGTCTGGCTGCAAACTGGCTTCCCTTCATCCGAGGAGCTAGGTCGAGCAAAGTCGTGGCTTCCTCAGGTTGCAGCGTCCCTGCACCAGAAAGCCACAGCAGGCCAGTGTGAGGGGAGAGGGTAAGAGCCTCAACAGTTCTCTGCCTCTTTCCAAAGTTCCTTTCCGGGACTTCCCAGCTAGACGTCCTGGGCCTGGGGTTCTCGGGAACCTCAGAACCTGGGGCCAACTGGGCTCATTCCAACATGGCGGGTGGGGAGGCCCCGCCCCAGGAGGCCAGACCCGGCCACCTCTCACAGCCTTACTCCAGGGTCCCTAGGACCGAGGGCCGGCACTGCCAAGGAGTCTGGGGCACAGCCTGGACACAGGGGCCTCCCCGGGTGGGTGCTGGCCGAGGTGCTGTTGGTGGTTGCCTGGAGGGGATAGTTAGGGAGGGGTGAGGAGGGCTGCAGGGGAGGGAGCCAGGCCGCCTGCACAGGCAGGTCCAGGGCACCTGGTCATGAGGCCTCTCAACCTGCTTGTGTTGCTGGCGGTGCCGCTAGGCCACGGACTGGAGCATCCACTTGGTCTGGAACTTGCACAAGTAAGAGCCGTAAACCATGACTTCGGCGACGTCCGAAGTTTCCAGACCCTTCATCTGGAGCATGACTGTGCCCACCTGCTCGACGAATGGGATTCGAGATCCGTCGGGGCCTGTTTAGGTGAGAAGATGAGCGCTCGGGCCCAGGAGGGCCGGGGCACCCGGGTCAGGACTGGGCTCACTCACCGAACACGGCTTCCAGACGTCCCGTCTGGACCTGGAACACCTCGGGCTCCTTCAAGACTTCGGGAGCCCCCACCCAAGGTGGGATGTCGTTCTGCTCGGGCAGCTTCCCCATCTTCAGGGCTTCTAAACCAAGCCAGCTAGGAGCTCGGACCTAGAATAGGTGGAAAGATGCCTCCGGCGGAAAATTAAGCACCTAGACGGGCCACGCCCCACGCCCTTGGCCAACCCGCATCCAGGCCACGCCCCGCCCCGCCCCATCCAGGCCCCGCCCCCGGTCCGCTCCCGGCCCGGCAGCGCAATCCCGCACACGCCACGCTCCGCACGCCCCGCGCCGCCTTGGTGTCAGGCCCGGCAGCGCAATCTCACAATCGGCACGACCCGCACGCCCCGCGCCGCCTTCGTCTCCGGTTTACTGTCTAGGGCCCTTCCCAGCCCCACCTCCGGCTCCCGAGCGCGGGTGGGCCCAGCTGTCTCTGAGTTGACTGGGGCTCCCACCTGCTTTGACTCGTTTCCTCTGCACCAAAAGCCCTTCACCTTGGGAGTGAGCGGGGAGACGGCGCTAGAAACCCTTGTTATTCTAGAAACAGTGGCTGGACCTGAACCTCGGCAAGCAGTACAGGTTTGGGGGTGCGACGGCCACCCAGCTGCCAAATCGAGTCCCTGCCTTCCCTGTTCCAAAGGAGGGCGTGTCTTCCCTTGGCCTAAAGGAGCCGGACCCCGGGACTTCACTGCAGGGCGACCCCTGCAACTTCAGGGGACTGAGGGGTCGCTCCGGGCACTTAACAAAGAGGAAAACGTGATTCCGATATTCATTTTCTTCCAGGGTCCTGATGGGGGCTCTGAAGTGCCCCACGGTTCACGTTCCTTGAAACCCCTGAGTCTGGAACTTTGGAATCTACCCGGATTTCGAAGCTCACGTGGCCTAGACTATGTGGTCCGGCCTTCAGGCCCTAAACAAACTTCTTTTATTCATTTAAGAAACAGATTGCTGGGCTTCCCTGGTGGTAAAGTGGTTGAGAATCTGCCTGCCAATGCAGGGGACACGGGTTCGTGCCCCCGTCTGGGAAGATCCCACATGCTGCGGAGCGGCTGGGCCCGTGAGCCATGGCCGCTGAGCCTGCGCGTCCGGAGCCTGTGCTCCGCAACGGGAGAGGCCACAACAGTGAGAGGCCCACGTACCGCAAAAGAAAACCAACACACCAAGAGTGAACCTTGATGTAAACTATGAACCTTCTCAGTGCTAATTATATGTCAATGTAGACTCATCTCTTTCTAACAGATTACCTCTCTGGTTGACTGAAAAAAAGATGCACAACGTGAGAGGTGTGAGTTAAGTTTTATTCGGGGCAAATGAGAACTACAGCCCAGGAGTCAGCCTCTCAGGTACCTTAGAGGAACTGCTCCAAAGAGGTGAGGGGAAGGTCAGTATGTATGTGATGTTAGTGAAGGAGGCACGTGCAGTCAAAAACACACTTAGGCAGAGGCTGGCTGCTAGCCCCAAGGAGCATATGTCACCGTTAACGATTTCATTCCTTTATTAGATATGAAGAGATGCAAGAACTGGGCTCATGAAATCGTCTCCTAAAAATACCAGCTATTTGAAGACCTGTTCTGCCCGTTTTTTCCCAGAGCACAGAGGGCTTCACCCCTGATCTCCACCCTGAACTCCTTTCAGGGGGTGCTGAAGGTCAGCGACTGCAGTGGCTCATGACTGCAGAGGCAGATGGCAGTGCCAGGTGGTAGTTGGCACTCTGGTAATGGATGTTTGTGGTTAGGGAGGCTGGGCAAGTGTGTGGCAGGGGGGTTATGGGAACTCTCTGTAATTTCTGCTCAATTTATCTGTGAACATAAACTCTTCTAAAAAATAAAGAGTCTTAGGAGCCGGGGTGGGAGTTAGGCAACTCGCAGCCCACTACACACCTTGAAGTTCTAGAAGAGAAGCTTCAGCGTTGAAAGAGATTTGATGGAGATGTCTCCTGAAAAAAAAAAAAACACAACCTAAAAGTTAAGAATTATGTTTTATTTGGGGCATTGCTGAGGACTGTAGCCCAGAAACGGCCTCTCAGAGAGCCCTGAGGTACTTCTCCAAAGAGGTATTGGAGGAGAAAGGTTATATAGGAATTTCTGTTGAAAAAAAAATGTAGTTGAGCATCAGAAGACTAGCACTAATAACAAAAAACAGACATCTCAAGTTAGCCATAGTCGTGCTTTTCTCTCAATGAGAAGATGCACGAGTCTGGGCTCACTGGAATTATTCCGTTGAGATGCACCTTACCTGTTATGAAGTGAAATTTGGATTTCATTGCAAGACAAGAAAAATTTAAACACAAAAAATTTTCTGTGCCCTTTGGCGTCCTCTCTCCCCTCTGCTCTGCATCGTGTATCAGAAATATGCATCAGCCAAGCTCCCCCACTGGCAGAAATACCCGCTCAACCATAAAGAGCAACATTCTCTCAAGATCACTGGGACAACTCTTTAAAAGATACCATTCCTTCTTGATCTCCATAAGGGAGTCACATGGCCTTTAGATCTGGATTGTGCAAACTGTCAATAATACCTCATTTGATGTACAGCCCTGGGGCAAAAGAAAACATAAAACTGTGCCTTGACTTTTTTTTCTTCTTAGTTTTATTTTTTTGGCTGCACCATGCAACATGTGGGATCTTACTTCCCCCACCAGGGATGGAACCCACACCCACTGCAGTGGTTGTGTTGCCCTTTCGCTTACCCTTGGCAGAAATTTGATCAAGAGCTACAAACTCAAAAAAAAAGGACCACCACAAGACAACCTTTTTTTTTCTTTTTTAACGTTCAGGTTACTATTTCCAAAACTTTTCTATGTATTTGCTCAAAGTCTTGTGTTGCTTAGGATTTTTTTTCTTTTTTTTCTTAATGCTGAAAAATCTTCACTCCAGGGCATGCATGGAATTTATAGCACAGTCTTCAATCTCCAAGCTTGATACTTTTCACACAGATTAACTAACCTAAAGCTGTCTTCTACATTTAGAAGCACTGCCCTTAGGGAATTTCTAGACTTAAGGGCAAGGGCAGTTTTTATGCCCCCTCTACACTGCCAAATTGGGGTTCATAACTTTACAGTTTATATGCCCACACACAATCATTCACTGCCAACTGATTCTTTAAAGGGTGCACTGGTTGAGCCTAATTTGGGGTCCACAACTGTTCGTCCATAAGGAGACTCAAGCAAGAAGTACAAAAGGGAGACTGTTCACCTAACAGAAAAAAAAAAGTTTGCAGGCGTCCCTGGGTGAGATTGTAGGGAACTGTTGCAACTGTTAACAGGTATCCAGAAGTATCTTGCCAAGGCCCTTGCATTCAAAATGTGCCCAAAGCCACAAGGGACCCCCTTGAGGTGACCAGGATCAGAGGCAGTCTCTTCCCTGGAAACCGAGAGGCCCCCTGCCCAGACCCCACCTGATCCCAACACGTGCCCCTCCTTGACCTGTAGCATCCTGCGCCCTGCAATAGCCTCCGATCTTAACACCCAACGATTGTCCCATGAGAGCCTATCAGCTCTTCTTACCGGGAAGGAACCAGTCTGCAAGGCAGGTCAACCTTTGTAGATACTCTTGGCCTCTTTCCACACGGAGCTGAGCCAACTGTCCCTCCTGACCCTCCAAACAGGAGGAAAGTCATTTATGTGTGTCTAGTTCTTCAAAATCAGAGGGCCAATGGTTTTAACAATGATCATTTCTTGGGGATGTGGGAAAGGTGGGACTGATTTCTCCTCCAAAATTCTGGGCAGGAGCTGTCCTGAGTGCTCCATAACTTCCAGGCCAGAGTGCTGGTGCAATTCTCAAAGGTTGGAAGAGAGGGTGTCAGGATGCCAATAGGGTATCTTCCTCTCCTCCAAATGAACTTCAATAGCATGCCAAAATGTATCTTTACTTCCTGGTGACCTGAAGGCTGTATTGCCTCCAAAGACACCAGGAAACACACACACCATCCTGCATTTCCAGGAGGCAGGAAAACGGTGCCCTTGACAAAGGACTTCCCAGCTCCCCTCACGGAGCCTTCAATGTGAGAACAGGGGCTGGAGGCTGAAGTCCCTCCTCCATAAGCCTGGGAGGGAGCAATCCAGCTCCAGTCCTGCAGCCTGTCCTTCATGCATTCAGGAAATCACGTTTGACTGCCCATGGTGTCAGACATTGTTCTAAGACTTGATATCCTCACTACAACGCATGTGACGCATCTTATCCTATTACAAATGGGGAACCAAAGCACAAGGTTCATTGCTCCATCGCTAAAGAGGCTAAGCCAAGATCCAAACCCAAGCAGACAAGCTGGGATCCTTTTCTTAGAAAACTGTCCTCAATATGTAATATTACATACTGTCTATTTTTTTTAAATCCCAACTTTTCTAGAGTTGACATTCCAGTGGGGCGAATGGTTACCTTCTCAGTCATGTTTAAAATGCCAAGAACAAAACTAAAGTAGGTCAAGCAGAGACAGTCGGGAAGGAGCGGACCTCTGGAGGGAACATGGACCACCGGGAAGAAGGGGACAGAATCATTCAAAAAAAACGGGAGGGAATTCCCTGGTGTTCCAGTGGTTAGGACTCCACACTTCCATTGCAGGGGGCATGGGTTCAATCCCTGGTTGGGGAACTAAGATCCTGCAAGCCACCTGGTGTGGCCAAAAAATTTAATAAAAACAAGTGAAAAGTGTTCTTGACACAGCAAAAATAAAAGCCCTGAAGTGGTAACAAGACGGTTGGTTTGAGGGGCAGCTAAAGGATACGGATGTGCAGCACAGATGCAGGCAGGTGGCACGTTACACAGGGCGTTCTACGTCAGGGCCAGGAGCTTGGGTTAGGTTGGCTGGAAAACTTTGGAGAATTTTGGAGTTCCTTTTGGAGGAGGGGCCGTCTGATTAACGTTGTAAGAATTAAGTCTGGGAGAGGAGCCGACTGTGAGATGACTAAATGAGACCCCCCTGAGGCCTGATAGGAGCCTCTTTCAGTAGTTCTGGCAAGGCAGGTTGGTGCCGGGTGGGGTGGGCAGCTGGACCGGGTCCAGGTGCAGGAGGGGCTCAGGTTGGAAATCAAGGTGACTGGGCTCGAGCAGGGAGTCTGTTTGTGTGGTCAGGCATCAAGGACGGCTTCTAGTTTGGGCCAGAACCACTAGCCCAAATGATGGTGCCATGCATTTACTGAGCGAGAACGAGAAAGGCTGTCTGATGGATGGGCCACATGCCTCCTGCAGAAAATGGCTCCTTAGTAGTTTTTCTCCCCCATTTTTGT
This sequence comes from Mesoplodon bidens, assembly GCF_964165515.1. Taxonomy (NCBI): domain Eukaryota; kingdom Metazoa; phylum Chordata; class Mammalia; order Artiodactyla; family Ziphiidae; genus Mesoplodon; species Mesoplodon bidens. The sequence continues at coordinate 11,442,432 of NC_138168.1, read as the reverse complement.
TCAATTGCTCCAAAAGATAGTCAACACTTGTTTCTGGTGTGATGCTCGCTCTAAGTACCCTACGTAAATCTCACAACTTCGCATGAAGTCGGATGCTATTATCTTCAATTTAGAACCTGAGCAGGGACAGGGGGTAGGAGGGTGAATGTGGCTAAGGTCATAGGGCCAGAAAGCTCCCTGAAGGGATTCATTCCGGCTTGTGAACTACCACGCTGGTCTCTAGTGGGGAAAACTGTAGCCCCCGTTCTGATGGCCCCTCTACCCTCAGGAGTGAGCCCCACGTACGGTAATGCTTCCTCCACCCTAATCCACTTACCCTTCGGAGGCCAGGGCAGCAATTCTGTAAGTGTGGTGGAGAATTCCAGAGACCATGTCGAGGGGTCTGTGTGAGGTTCTCCTTTCCTGTATACCTATCTGTATGGCTGACTTTGCTTCACGCTCCAACCTACATAATGTGCAGCAGTAGGCTGAGTGCAAATGAGCACCCAGCAGGCTCCAGTTTAGTTTACAAGGCTATGAAACCCTCAGTGCCAGAAGATCGCATCTCTCCTAGCTTGCCTGAGTTTTCGGTCAGAGCTGCATCTCAGAACTTGACTCCTAGACTCTTTTCCTTGTTCTCTCCAGACCCTTTTTCCCCCTGTGCTCCGGAACCTCTTTCTAGCCTTAGGGGTTTCACTAAGGGTTAAGCTCCAGGGCCACCTCACCTGTGATGTTATCTCCAACCCCTCAACTACACATCAAGACACAACAAGAAACCGCTTACAATTTTATTCTGTAATTAGCAACCTTGGGGGGAAGGACATGAGGACTTAAAGGCAGAGGCAGGGACCAGAAACCCGCTGGGTGTTCCTTGTCGGGCTGGCGCAGAGCTTGAACCAGGCCCCCTGCAGCTCTGGCTGCAGCCCCCTCTCCACCGGTTGGTCTGGCTGCAAACTGGCTTCCCTTCATCCGAGGAGCTAGGTCGAGCAAAGTCGTGGCTTCCTCAGGTTGCAGCGTCCCTGCACCAGAAAGCCACAGCAGGCCAGTGTGAGGGGAGAGGGTAAGAGCCTCAACAGTTCTCTGCCTCTTTCCAGGGTTCCTTTCCGGGACTTCCCAGCTAGGCGTCCTGGGCCTGGGGTTCTCGGGAACCTCAGAACCTGGGGCCAACTGGGCTCATTCCAACATGGCGGGTGGGGAGGCCCCGCCCCAGGAGGCCAGACCCGGCCACCTCTCACAGCCTTACTCCAGGGTCCCTAGGACCGAGGGCCGGCACTGCCAAGGAGTCTGGGGCACAGCCTGGACACAGGGGCCTCCCCGGGTGGGTGCCGGCCGAGGTGCTGTTGGTGGTTGCCCGGAGGGGATAGTTAGGGAGGGGTGAGGAGGGCTGCAGGGGAGGGAGCCAGGCCGCCTGCACAGGCAGGTCCAGGGCACCTGGTCATGAGGCCTCTCAACCTGCTTGTGCTGCTGGCGGTGCCGCTAGGCCACGGACTGGAGCATCCACTTGGTCTGGAACTTGCACAAGTAAGAGCCGTAAACCATGACTTCGGCGACGTCCGAAGTTCCCAGACCCTTCATCTGGAGCATGACTGTGCCCACCTGCTCGACGAATGGGATTCGAGATCCGTCGGGGCCTGTTTAGGTGAGAAGATGAGCGCTCGGGCCCAGGAGGGCCGGGGCACCCGGGTCAGGACTGGGCTCACTCACCGAACACGGCTTCCAGACGTCCCGTCTGGACCTGGAACACCTCGGGCTCCTTCAAGACTTCGGGAGCCCCCACCCAAGGTGGGATGTCGTTCCGCTCGGGCAGCTTCCCCATCTTCAGGGCTTCTAAACCAAGCCTGCTAGGAGCTCGGACCTAGAATGGGTGGAAAGATGCCTCCGGCGGAAAGTTAAGCACCTGGACGGGCCACGCCCCACGCCCCTGGCCAACCCGCGTCCAGGCCACGCCCCGCCCCATCCAGGCCCCGCCCCCGGTCCGCCCCCGGGGCGACAGTGCAATCCCGCACTCGCCACGCCCCGCACGCCGCGCGCCGCCTTGGTCTCCAGTTGACTGTCTAGGGCCCTTCCCCGCCCCACCTCCGGCTCCCGAGTGCGGTGGGCCCAGCTATCTCTGAGTTAACTCGGGCTCCCACCTGCTTTGACTCATTTCCTCTGCACCAAAAGCCCTTCACCTTGGGATTCGGGAGACGGCACTAGAAACCCTTGTTATTCTAGAAACAGTGGCTGGGCCTGAATCTCGGCAAGCTGTACAGGTTTGGGGGTGCGACGGCCACCCAGCTGCCAAATCGAGTCCCTGCCTTCCCCGTTCCAAAGGAGGGTGTGTCTTCCCTTGGCCTAAGGGAGCCGGACCCCGGGACTTCACTGCAGGGCGACCCCTGCAACTTCAGGGGACTGAGGGGTCGCTCCGGCCACTTAACAAAGAGGAAAACGAGATTCCGATATTCATTTTCTTCCAGGGTCCTGATGGGGGCTCTGAAGTGCCCCACGGTTCACGTTCCTTGAAGCCCCTGAGTCTGGAACTTTGGAATCTACCCGGATTTCGAAGCTCACGTGGCCTAAACTATGTGGTCCGGCCTTCAGGCCCTAAACAAACTTCTTTTATTCATTTAAAAACCAGATTGCTGGGCTTCCCTGGTGGTAAAGTGGTTGAGAATCTGCCTGCCGATGTAGAGGACAGGGGTTCGTGCCCCGATATGGGAAGATCCCACATGCCGCGGAGCGGCTGGCCGTGAGCCATGGCCACTGAGCCTGCGCGTCCGGAGCCTGTTCTCTTCAACGGGAGAGGCCACAGCAGTGAGAGGCCCGCGTACCGCAAAAAAAAAAAAAAAAAAAAAAAACACACCAAGAGTGAACCTTGATGTAAACTATGGACTTTCTCAGTGCTAATTATATGTCAATGTAGACTCATCTCTTTCTAACAGATTACCTCTCTGGTTGACTGAAAAAAAGAAAATGCACAACGTGAGAGGTGTGAGTTAAGTTTTATTTGGGGCAAATGAGAACTACAGCCCGCGAGACAGCCTCTCAGGTAGCTTAGAGGAACTGCTCCAAAGAGGTGAGGGGAAGGTCAGTATGTACATGATGTTAGTGAAGGAGGCACGTGCAGTCAAAAACACACTTAGGCAGAGGCTGGCTGCTAGCCCCAAGGAGCAGACGTCACCGTTAACGATTTCAGTGCTTTTCTAGATATGAAGAGATGCAAGAACTGGGCTCATGAAATCGTCTCCTAAAAATACCTATTTGAAGATCTGTTCTGCCAGTATTTTCCCAGAGCACAGAGGGCTTCACCCCTGATCTCCACCCTGAAATTCTTTCAGGGGGTGCTGAAGGTCAGTGACTGCAGTGGCTCATGACTTCAGAGGCAGATGGCAGTGCCAGTCTGTAGTTGGCACTCTGGTAAAGGATGTTTGCAGTTAGGGAGGCTGGGCAAGTGTGTGGCAGGGGGTTTATGGGAACTCTCTGTACGTTCTGCTCAATTTATCTGTGAACCTAAACTCTTCTAAAAAATAAAGAGTCTTAGGAGCCGGGGTGGTAGTGAGGCAACTCTCAGCCCACTGCCCACCTTGAAGTTCTAGAAGAGAAGCTTGACCATTGATAGAGATTTGATGGAGATGTCTCCTGAACAAAAGAAAGTGCACAACCTAAAAGTTAAGAATTAAGTTTTATTTGGGGCATTGCTGAGGACTGTAGCCCAGAAACGGCCTCTCAGAGAGCCCTGAGGAACTTCTCCAAAGAGGTATTGGAGGAGACAGGTTATATAGGAGTTTCTGTTGAAAAAAAAAAATGTAGTTGAGCATCAGAAGACTAGCACTAATAACAAAACACAGACATCTCAAGTTAGCCATAGTCGTGCTTTTCTCTGAATGGGAAGATGTTAGAGTCTGGGCTCGCTGGAATTACTCCGTTGATATGCACCTTACCTGTTGTGAGGTGAAATTTGGATTTCATTGCAAGACAAGAAAAATTTAAACACAAAAAATTTTCTGTGCCCTTTGGCCTCCTCTCTCCTCTCTGCTCTGCATCTCTGCATCGTGTATCAGCAATATGCATCAGCGGAGCTCCCCCATCTGCAGAAATACCCGCTCAACCATAAAGAGCAACATTCTCCCAAGATCACTGGGACAACTCTTTAAAAGGTAACATTCCTTCTTGATCTCCATAAGGGAGTCACATGGCCTTTAGATCTGGATTGTGTAAACTCTCAATAATACCTTATTTGATGTACATCCTTACGTCAAAAAAAAAAAACATATAACTGTGCCTTGACTTTTTTTTTCTTTTTAGTTTTATTTTTTTGGCTGCACCATGCAACATGTGGGATCTTACTTTCCCCACCAGGGATCGAACCCACACCCTCTGCAGTGGTTGTGTTGCCCTTTCGCTTACCCTTGGCGGAAAATTGATCAAGAGCTTCAAACTCAAAAAAACAGGACCACCACAAGACAACCTTTTTTTTTTAACGTTCAGGTTACTATTTCCAAAACTTTTCTATGTATTTGCTCAAAGTCTTGTGTTGCTTAGGATTTTATTTATTTATTTATTTATTTATTTATTTATTTAGTGCTGAAAAATCTTCAGTCCAGGGCATGCATGGAATTTATAGCACAGTCTTAAATTTCCAAGCTTGATACTTTTGACACAGATTAACCAACCTAAAGCTGTCTTCTACATTTAGAAGCACTGCCCTTAGGGAATTTCTAGACTTAAGGGCAAGGGCAGTTTTTTATGCCCCCTCTACTCAGCAAAATTGGGATTCATAACTTTACAGTTTATATGCCCACACACAATCATTCACTGCCAACTGATTCTTTAAAGGGTGCACTAGCTGAGCCTAATTTGGGGGCCACAACTGTTCGTCCATAAGGAGACTCAAGCAAGAAGTACAAAAGGGAGACTGTTCACCTAACAGATCAGAAAAAAAAAAAAGTTTGCAGGTGTCCCTGGGTGAGATTGTAGGGAACTGTTGCAACTGTTAACAGGTATCCAGAAGTATCTTGCCAAGGCCCTTGCATTCAAAATGTGCCCAAAGCCACAAGGGACCCCCTTGAGGTGACCAGGATCAGAGGCAGTCTCTTCCCTGGAAACCGAGAGGCCCCCTGCCCAGACCCCACCTGATCCCAACACGAGCCACTCCCTGACCTGTAGCATCTTGGGCCCTGCAATAGCCTCCGATCTTGACACCCAACGATTGTCCCATGAGAGCCTATCAACTCTTCTTACCGGGAAGGAACCAGTCTGCAAGGCAGGTCAACCTTTGTAGATACTCTTGGCCTCTTTCCACACGGAGCTGAGCCAACTGTCCCTCCTGACCCTCCAAACAGGAGGAAAGTCATTTATGTGTGTCTAGTTCTTCAAAATCAGAGGGCCAATGGTTTTAACAATCATCATTTCTTGGGGATGTGGGAAAGGTGGGACTGATTTCTCCTCCAAAATTCTGGGCAGGAGCTGTGCTGAGTGGTCCATGACTTCCAGGCCAGAGTGCTGGTGCAATTCTCAAAGGTTGGAAGAGAGGGTGTCAGGATGCCAATAGGGTATCTTCCTCTCCTCTAAATGAACTTCAGTAGCATGCCAAAATGTATCTTTACTTCCTGGTGACCTGAAGGCTGTATTGCCTCCAAAGACACCAGGAAACACACACACCATCCTGCATTTCCAGGAGTCAGGAAAACAGTGTCCTTGACAAAGGACTTCCCAGCTCCCCTCACGGAGCCTTCAATGTGAGAACAGGGGCTGGAGGCTGGAGTCCCTCCTCCATAAGCCTGGGAGGGAGCAATCCAGCTCCAGTCCTGCAGCCTGTCCTTCATGCATTCAAGAAATCACGTTTGACTGCCCATGGTGTCAGACATTGTTCTAAGGCTTGATATCCTCACTACAACGCATGCGACAGATCTTATCCTACTACAGACGGGGAACCAAGGAACAAGGCTCATGGTTCCATCACTAAAGAGGCTAAGCCAAGATCCAAACTCAAGCAACTAAGCCGGCGTCCTTGTCTTAGAAAACTGTCCTCAATATGTAATATTACATGCTGTCTATTTTTTTTAAATCTCAACTTTTCTAGAGTTGACATTCCACTGGGGTGAATGGTTAGCTTGTCAGTCATGTTTAAAGTGTCATGAACAAAACTAAAGTAGGTCAAGCAGAGACAGTGGGGAAGGAGCGGACCTCTGGAGGGAACATGGACCACCGGGAGGAAGGAAACAGAATCATTCCAAAAAAATGAGAGGGAATTCCCTGTTGTTCCAGTGGTTAGGACTCCGCACTTCCATTGCAGGGGGCACGGGTTCGATCCCTGGTTGGGGAACTAAGATCCTGCAAGCCACCTGGTGTGGCCAAAAAATTTAATGGAAACAAGTGAGGGGCTTCCCTGGTGGCCCAGTGGTTGAGAGTCCGCCTGCCGATGCAGGGGAAATGGGTTCGTGCCCCGGTCCGGGAAGATCCCACATGCCATGGAGCGGCAGGGCCCGGGAGCCATGGCCACTGAGCCTGCGCGTCCGGAGCCTGTGCTCCGCAACGGGAGAGGCCACAACAATGAGAGGCCCGCGTACAGCAAAATAAATAAATAAATAAATAAAACAAGCGAGAAGTGTTCTTGGCAGAAGAGCAAAAAATAAAAGCCCTGAAGTGGTAACAAGACGGTTGGTTTGAGGGGCAGCTAAAGGATACGGATGTGCAGCACAGATGCAGGCAGGTGGCACGTTACACAGGGCGTTCTACGTCAGGGCCAGGAGCTTGGGTTAGGTTGGCTGGAAAACTTTGGAGAATTTTGGAGTTCCTTTTGCAGAAGGGGCCATCTGATTAACGTGGTAAGAATTAAGTCTGGCAGAGGAGCCGACTGTGAGATGACTAAAAGAGACCCCCCTGAGGCCTGATAGGAGCCTCTTTCAGTAGTTCTGGCAAGGCAGGCTGGTGCCGGGGTGGGGTGGGCAGCTGGACCGGGTCCAGGTGCAGGAGGGGCTCAGGTTGGAAGTCAAGGTGACTGGGCTCGAGCAGGGAGTCCTTTTGGGTGCTCAGGCATCAAGGACAGCTTCTAGTTTGGGGCCTGAACCACTGGCCCAAATGCTGGTGCCATGCATTTCCTGAGCGAGAACGAGAACGGCTGTCTGATGGACGGGCCACATGCCTTTTGCAGAAAATGGCTCCTTGCTGGTTTCTCTCCCCCAGGTTTGTTCAATTGCTCCAAAAGATAGTCAACACTTGTTTCTGGTGTGATGCTCGCTCTAAGTACCCTACGTAAATCTCAGAACTTCGCATGAGTTCAGATGCTATTATCTTCAATTTAGAACCTGAGCAGGGACAGGGGGTAGGAGGATGAATGTGGCTAAGGTCATGGGGCCAGAAAGCTCCCTGAGGCGATTCATTCCGGCCTGTGAACTACCAGGCTGGTCTCTACTGGGGAAAACTGTAGCCCCCGTTCTGATGGCCCCTCTACCCTCAGGAGTGAGCCCCACCTATGGTAATGCTTCCTCCACCCTAATCCCACTTACCCTTCGGGGGCCAGGGCAGCAATACTGTAAGTGTGGTGGAAAATTCCAGAGACCATGACAAGGGGTCTGTGTGAGGTTCTCCTTTCCTGTATACCTATCTGTGAGGCTGACTTTTCCTCACGCTGCGACCTACATAATGTGCAGCAGGAGGCTGAGTGCAAATGAGCACCCAGCAGGCTCCAGTTTTTACAAGGCTATGAAACCCTCACTGCCAGAAGATCACATCTCTCCTAGCTTGCCTGAGTTTTCGGTCAGAGCTGCATCTCAGAACTTGACTCCTAGACTCTTTTCCTTGTTCTCTCCAGACCCTTTTTCCCCCTGTGCTCCGGAACCTCTTTCTAGCCTTAGGGGTTTCACTAAGGGTTAAGCTCCAGGGCCACCTCACCTGTGATGTTATCTCCAACCCCTCAACTACACATCAAGACACAACAAGAAACCGCTTACAATTTTATTCTGTAATGAGCAACCTTGGGGGGAAGGACATGAGGACTTAGAGGCAGAGGCAGGGACCAGAAACCCGCTGGGTGTTCCTTGTCGGGCTGGCGCAGAGCTTAAACCAGGCCCCCTGCAGCTCTGGTTGCAGCCTCCTCTCCACCGGTTGGTCTGGCTGCAAACTGGCTTCCCTTCATCCGAGGAGCTAGGTCGAGCAAAGTCGTGGCTTCCTCAGGTTGCAGCGTCCCTGCACCAGAAAGCCACAGCAGGCCAGTGTGAGGGGAGAGGGTAAGAGCCTCAACAGTTCTCTGCCTCTTTCCAGGGTTCCTTTCCGGGACTTCCCAGCTAGGCGTCCTGGGCCTGGGGTTCTCGGGAACCTCAGAACCTGGGGCCAACTGGGCTCATTCCAACATGGCGGGTGGGGAGGCCCCGCCCCAGGAGGCCAGCCCCGGCCACCTCTCACAGCCTTACTCCAGGGTCCCTAGGACCGAGGGCCGGCACTGCCAAGGAGTCTGGGGCACAGCCTGGACACAGGGGCCTCCCCGGGTGGGTGCTGGCCGAGGTGCTGTTGGTGGTTGCCCGGAGGGGATAGTTAGGGAGGGGTGAGGAGGGCTGCAGGGGAGGGAGCCAGGCCGCCTGCACAGGCAGGTCCAGGGCACCTGGTCATGAGGCCTCTCAACCTGCTTGTGCTGCTGGCGGTGCCGCTAGGCCACGGACTGGAGCATCCACTTGGTCTGGAACTTGCACAAGTAAGAGCCGTAAACCATGACTTCGGCGACGTCCGAAGTTCCCAGACCCTTCATCTGGAGCATGACTGTGCCCACCTGCTCGACGAATGGGATTCGAGATCCGTCGGGGCCTGTTTAGGTGAGAAGATGAGCGCTCGGGCCCAGGAGGGCCGGGGTACCCGGGTCAGGACTGGGCTCACTCACCGAACACGGCTTCCAGAAGCCCCGTCTGGACCTGGAACACCTCGGGCTCCTTCAAGACTTCGGGAGCCCCCACCCAAGGTGGGATGTCGTTCCGCTCGGGCAGCTTCCCCATCTTCAGGGCGTCTAAACACAACCCTGCTTGGAGCTGGGGCCTAGACTGGGTAGGCAGTTGCCTCAGCCGGAAACTTAAGTACCTGGGCGGGCCACGCCCCACGCCCCACGCCCCACGCCCCACGCCCATGGCCAACCCGCATCCAGGCCCCGCCCCGCCCCATCCAGGCCCCGCCCCCGTTCCGCTCCCGCCCCGGCAGTGCAATCCCGCACTCGCCACGCCCCGCACGCCGCGCCCCCTTGGTCTCTGGTTGACTGTCTAGGGCGCTACCCCGCCCCACCTCCGGCTCCCGAGCAGGGGTGGGCCCAGCTGTCTCTGAGTTGGCTCGGGCTCCACCTGCTTTGACTGGTTTCCTCTGCACCAAAATCCCTTCACCTTGGGAGTGAGTGGGGAGACGGCGCTAGAAACCCTTGTTATTCTAGAAACAGTGGCTGGGCCTGAACCTCGGCAAGCAGTACAGGTTTGGGGGTGCGACGGCCACCCAGCTGCCAAATCGAATCCCTGCCTTCCCCGTTCCAAAGGAGGGTGTGTCTTCCCTTGGCCAAAGGGAGCCGGACCCCGAGACTTCACTGCAGGGCGACCCCTGCAACTTCAGGGGACTGAGGGGTCGCTCCGGCCACTTAACAAAGAGGAAAACGAGATTCCGATATTCATTTTCTTCCAGGGTCCTGATGGGGGCTCTGAAGTGCCCCACGGTTCATGATCCTTGAAGCCCCTGAGTCTGGAACTGTGGAATCTACCCGGATTTCGAAGCTCACGTGGCCTAAACTATGTGGTCCGGCCTTCAGGCCCTAAACAAACTTCTTTTATTCATTTAAAAACCAGATTGCTGGGCTTCCCTGTTGGTAAAGTGGTTGACAATCTGCCTGCCAATGTAGAGGACAGGGGTTCGTGCTCCGATATGGGAAGATCCGACATGCTGCGGAGCGGCTAGGCCCGTGAGCCATGGCCACTGAGCCTGCGCGTCCGGAGCCTGTGCTCCGCAACGGGAGAGGCCACAACAGTGAGAGGCCCGCGTACCGCAAAAAAAAAAAAAAAAAAAAAACACCAAGAGTGAACCTTGATGTAAACTATGGACTTTCTCAGTGCTAATTATATGTCAATGTAGACTCATCTCTTTCTAACAGATTACCTCTCTGGTTGACTGAAAAAAAGAAAATGCACAACATGAGTGGTGTGAGTTAAGTTTTATTTGGGGCAAATGAGAACTACAGCTCGGGAGACAGCCTCTCAGGTAGCTTAGAGGAACTGCCCCAAAGAGGTATTGGAGGAGACAGGATATAATGGAGTTTTTGCTGAAAAAAAAATGTAGTTGAGCATCAGAAGACTACCACTAATAACAAAACACAGACATCTCAAGTTAGCCATAGTAGTGCTTTTCTCTGAATGGGAAGATGTAAGAGTCTGGGCTCACTGGAATTATTCCATTGAGATGCACCTTACCTGTTGTGAAGGGAAATTTGCATTTCATTGCAAGACAAGAAAAATTTAAACACAAAAAATTTTCTGTGCCCTTTGGCCTCCTCTCTCCCCTCTGCTCTGCATCTCTGCATCGTGTATCAGCAATATGCATCAGCGGAGCTCCCCCATCTGCAGAAATACCCGCTCAACCATAAAGAGCAACATTCTCCCAAGATCACTGGGACAACTCTTTAAAAGGTAACATTCCTTCTTGATCTCCATAAGGGAGTCACATGGCCTTTAGATCTGGATTGTGTAAACTCTCAATAATACCTCATTTGATGTACAGCCTTATGTCAAAAAAAAAAACAAACAAACATATAACTGTGCCTTGACTTTTTTTTCTTTTTAGTTTTATTTTTTTGGCTGCACCATGCAACATGTGGGATCTTACTTTCCCCACCAGGGATCGAACCCACACCCTCTGCAGTGGTTGTGTTGCCCTTTCGCTTACCCTTGGCGGAAAATTGATCAAGAGCTTCAAACTCAAAAAAAAAGGACCACCACAAGACAACCACTTTTTTTTAACCTTCAGGTTACTATTTCCAAAACCCTTCTATGTATTTGCTCAAAGTTTTGTGTTGCTTAGGATTTTTATTTTTTATTTATTTATTTATTTTTTAGTGCTGAAAAATCTTCAGTCCAGGGCATGCATGGAATTTATAGCACAGTCTTAAATTTCTAAGCTTGATACTTTTGACACAGATTAACTAACCTAAAGCTGTTTTCTACATTTTGAAGCAGTGCCCTTAGGGAATTTCTAGACTTAGAGGCAAGGGCAGTTTTTTATGCCCCCTCTACACTGCCAAATTGGGGTTCATAACTTTACAGTTTATATGCCCACACACAATCATTCACTGCCAACTGATTCTTTAAAGGGTGCACTGGCTGAGCCTAATTTGGGGGCCACACCTGGTGGTCCATAAGGAGACTCAAGCAAGAAGTACAAAAGGGAGACTGTTCATCTAACAGATCAGAAAAAAAGAAGTTTGCAGGCGTCCCTGGGTGAGATTGTAGGGAACTGTTGCAACTGTTAACAGGTATCCAGAAGTATCTTGCCAATGACCTTGCATTCAAAATGTGCCCAAAGCCACAAGGGACCCCCTTGAGGTGACCAGGATCAGAGGCAGTCTCTTCCCTGGAAACCAAGATGCCCCCTGTCCAGACCCCACCTGATCCCAACACGAGCCCCTCCTTGACCAGTAGCACCTTGGGCCCTGCAATAGCCTCCGATCTTGACACCCAACGATTGTCCCATGAGAGCCTATCAGCTCTTCTTACCGGGAAGGAACCAGTCTGCAAGGCAGGTCAACCTTTGTAGATACTCTTGGCCTCTTTCCACACGGAGCTGAGCCAACTGTCCCTCCTGACCCGCCAAACAGGAGGAAAGTCATTTATGTGTGCCTAGTTCTTCAAAATCAGAGGGCCAATGGTTTTAACAATCATCATTTCTTGGGGATGTGGGAAAGATGGGACTGATTTCTCCTCTGAAATCCTGGGCAGGAGCTGTCCTGAGTGCTCCATGACTTCCAGGCCAGAGTGCTGGTGCAATTCTCAAAGGCTGGAAGAGAGGGTGTCAGGATGCCAATAGGGTACCTGTCTAGTCTCTTCCTCTCCTCCAAATGAACTTCAATAGCATGCCAAAATGTATCTTTACTTCCTGGTCACCTGAAGGCTGTATTGCCTCCAAAGACTCCAGGAAACACACACACACCATCCTGCATTTCCAGGAGGCAGGAAAACGGTGCCCTTGACAAAGGACTTCCCAGCTCCCCTCCCTGAGCCTTCAGTGTGAGAACAGGGGCTGGAGGCTGGAGTCCCTCCTCCATAAGCCTGGGAGGGAGCAATCCAGCTCCAGTCCTGCAGCCTGTCCTTCATGCATTCAAGAAATCACGTTTGACTGCCCATGGTGTCAGACATTGTTCTAAGGCTTGATATCCTCACTACAACGCATGCGACAGATCTTATCCTACTACAGACGGGGAACCAAAGAACAATGCTCATGGTTCCATCGCTAAAGAGGCTAAGCCAAGGTCCAAACCCAAGCAGCCAAGCTGGGGTCCTTTTCTTAGAAAACTGTCCTCAATATGTAATATTACATACTGTCTATTTTTTTTAAATCCCAACTTTTCTAGAGTTGACATTTCAGTGGGGCGAACGGTTACCTTCTCAGTCATGTTTAAAATGCCATGAACAAAACTAAAGTAGGTCAAGCAGAGACAGTCGGGAAGGCGCCGACCTCTGGAGGGAACATGGACCACTGGGAAGAAGGAGACAGAATCATTCAAAAAAAACGGGAGGGAATTCCCTGTTGTTGCAGTGGTTAGGACTCCATAGTTCTATTGCAGGGGGCACGGGTTCGATCCCTGGTTGGGGAACTAAGATCCTGCAAGCCACCTGGTGTGGCCAAAAAATTTAATGGAAACAAGTGACGGGCTTCCCTGGTGGCGCAGTGGTTGAGAGTCCACCTGCCGATGCAGGGGACACGGGTTCGTGCCCCGGTCCGGGAAGATCCCACATGCCGTGGAGCGGCTGGGCCCGAGAGCCATGGCCGCTGAGCCTGCGCATCAGGAGCCTGTGCTCCGCAACGGAAGAGACCACAACAGTGAGAGACCTGCGTACCGCTAAAAAAAGCAAACAGCAACAAAAAAAACAAGTGAGAAGTGTTCCTGGCAGAAGAGCAAAAAATAAAAACCCTGAAGTGGAAACACGACGGTTTGTTTGAGGGGCAGCTAAAGGATACGGATGTGCAGCACAGATGCAGGCAGGTGGCACGTTACACAGGGCGTTCTACGTCAGGGCCAGGAGCTTGGGTTAGGTTGGCTGGAAAACTTTGGAGAATTTTGGAGTTCCTTTTGGAGGAGGGGCCATCTGATTAACGTGGTAAGAATTAAGTCTGGCAGAGGAGCCGACTGTGAGATGACTAAAAGAGACCCCCCTGAGGCCTGATAGGAGCCTCTTTCAGTAGTTCTGGCAAGGCAGGTTGGTGCCGGGGTGGGGTGGGCAGCTGGACCGGGTCCAGATGCAGGAGAGGATCAGGTTGGAAGTCAAGGTGACTGGGCTCGAGCAGGGAGTCCTTTTGGGTGGTCAGGCATCAAGGATGGCTTCTCGTTTGGGGCCTGAACCACTGGCCCAAATGCTGGTGCCATTCATTTACCGAGTGAGAATCAGAACGGCTGTCTGATGGACGGGCTACATGCCTCTTGCAGAAAATGGCTCCTTGCTGGTTTCTCTCCCCCATTTTTGTTCAATTGCTCCAAAAGATAGTCAACACTTGTTTCTGGTGTGATGCTCGCTCTAAGTACCCTACGTAAATCTCACAACTTCGCATGAGTTCAGATGCTATTGTCTTCAATTTAGAACCTGAGCAGGGACAGGGTGGAGGGTGAATGTGGCTAAGGTCATAGGGCCAGAAAGCTCCCTGAGGGGATTCATTCCGGCTTGTGAACTACCACACTGGTCTCTACTGGGGAAAACTGTAGCCCCCGTTCTGATGGCCCCTCTACCCTCAGGAGTGAGCCCCACCTATGGTAATGCTCCCTCCACCCTAATCCCACTTACCCTTCGGAGGCCAGGGCAGCAATTCTGTAAGTGTGGTGGAGAATTCCAGACACCATGACAAGGGGTCTGTGTGAGGTTCTCCTTTCCTGTATACCTATCTGTAAGGCTGACTTTGCTTCATGCTCCAACCTACATAATGTGCAGCAGTAGGCTGAGTGCAAATGAGCACCCAGCAGGTTCCAGTTTAGTTTACAAGGCTATGAAACCCTCAGTGCCAGAAGATCGCATCTCTCCTAGCTTGCCTGAGTTTTCGGTCAGAGCTGCATCTCAGAACTTGACTCCTAGACTCTTTTCCTTGTTCTCTCCAGACCCTTTTTCCCCACTGTGCTCCGGAACCTCTTTCTAGCCTTAGGGGTTTCACTAAGGGTTAAGCTCCAGGGCCACCTCACCTGTGATGTTATCTCCAATCCCTCAACTACACATCAAGACACAACAAGAAACCGCTTACAATTTTATTCTGTAATTAGCAACCTTGGGGGGAAGGACATGAGGACTTAAAGGCAGAGGCAGGGACCAGAAACCCGCTGGGTGTTCCTTGTCGGGCTGGCGCAGAGCTTAAACCAGGCCCCCTGCAGCTCTGGTTGCAGCCTCCTCTCCACCGGTTGGTCTGGCTGCAAACTGGCTTCCCTTCATCCGAGGAGCTAGGTCGAGCGAAGTCGTGGCTTCCTCAGGTTGCAGCGTCCCTGCACCAGAAAGCCACAGCAGGCCAGTGTGAGGGGAGAGGGTAAGAGCCTCAACAGTTCTCTGCCTCTTTCCAAGGTTCCTTTCCGGGTCTTTCCAGCTAGGTGTCCTGGGCCTGGGACTCTCGGGAACCTCAGAACCTGGGGCCAACTGGGCTCATTCCAACATGGCGGGTGGGGAGGCCCCTCCCCAGGAGGCCAGCCCCGGCCACCTCTCACAGCCTTACTCCAGGGTCCCTAGGACCGAGGGCCGGCACTGCCAAGGAGTCTGGGGCACAGCCTGGACACAGAGGCCTCCCCGGGTGGGTGCCGGACGAGGTGCTGTTGGTGGTTGCCCGGAGGGGATAGTTAGGGAGGGGTGAGGAGGGCTGCAGGGGAGGGAGCCAGGCCGCCTGCACAGGCAGGTCCAGGGCACCTGGTCATGAGGCCTCTCAACCTGCTTGTGCTGCTGGCGGTGCCGCTAGGCCACGGACTGGAGCATCCACTTGGTCTGGAACTTGCACAAGTAAGAGCCGTAAACCATGACTTCGGCGACGTCCGAAGTTCCCAGACCCTTCATCTGGAGCATGACTGTGCCCACCTGCTCGACGAATGGGATTCGAGATCCGTCGGGGCCTGTTTAGGTGAGAAGATGAGCGCTCGGGCCCAGGAGGGCCGGGGCACCCGGGTCAGGACTGGGCTCACTCACCGAACACGGCTTCCAGAAGCCCCGTCTGGACCTGGAACACCTCGGGCTCCTTCAAGACTTCGGGAGCCCCCACCCAAGGTGGGATGTCGTTCCGCTCGGGCAGCTTCCCCATCTTCAGGGCTTCTAAACCAAGCCTGCTAGGAGCTCGGACCTAGACTGGGTGTAATGATGCCTCTGGCGGAAAGTTAAGCACCTGGACGGGCCATGCCCCACGCCACTGGCCAACCTGCATCCAGGCCACGCCCCGCCCCCCCATCCAGGCCCCGCCCCCGGTCCGCTCACGGCCCGGCAGCGCAATTCCGCACTCGCCACGCACCGCACGCCCCGCGCCGCTTGGTCTCAGGCCCGGCAGCGCAGTCCCACACTCGCCATGACCCGCACGCCCCGTGCCTCCTTGTTCTCAGGTTGACTGTCTAGGGCCCTTCCCCGCCCCACCTCCGGCTCCCGAGCGCGGGTGGGCCCAGCTGTCTCTGAGTTGACTCGGGCTCCCACCTGCTTTGACTCGTTTCCTCTGCACCAAAATCCCTTCACCTTGGGAGTGAGTGGGGAGACGGCGCTAGAAACCCTTGTTATTCTAGAAACAGTGGCTGGGCCTGAACCTCGGCAAGCAGTACAGGTTTGGGGGTGCGACGGCCACCTAGCTGCCAAATCGAGTCCCTGCCTTCCCAGTTCCAAAGGAGGGCGTGTCTTTCCTTGGCCTAAGGGAGCCGGACCCCGGGACTTCACTGCAGGGCGACCCCTGCAACTTCAGGGATCTGAGGGGTCACTCCGGCCACTTAACAAAGAGGAAAACGAGATTCCGATATTCATTTTCTTCCAGGGTCCTGATGGGGGCTCTGAAGTGCCCCACGGTTCATGATCCTTGAAGCCCCTGAGTCTGGAACTGTGGAATCTACCCGGATTTCGAAGCTCACGTGGCCTAAACTATGTGGTCCGGCCTTCAGGCCCTAAACAAACTTGTTTTATTCATTTAAAAACCAGATTACTTTAAACACTGCACTAGATCTACCCGATTGGGGGGGGGGTTCAATATTTAGGGCTTCACAGACAGAGATGAAGCTGGCTTTTTCCAAGATCATGTTCTGATAACATCTAATGTCCCCTCAGCAGCCTTCATGGCCACTTATTAGGGCAGACCTCTTCACCTGCAATCAAAACCTGTGGGTTGGTTGTTCTTTTGCAGCCACCAGTGTAATCAATTCAGATAATCAGTGGCTAACTATCAAATGAAATGTTATTAACTGGATATTGAAGAGTTCTGGAAAGCCTAGCCCATAGATTATGAATGACAAAGAAGAAAATATTCCTTCACAACAGCGACTTGGAGGGCAGATGCCACCTTAACCAAAGCCCACAATTAGCATCACCAACAATGGGACCAATGGACTACTGGTTTGTCAAAGCCATGAAAACAAAAAAGCAGAAGATCATCTTATTAATAAAGAGACAACCAAGTGCTATGCATGATTCAAACCCTGAATCAAAGACAGAGAAAGAACATTTCAGGACAGTGGAGGAAATTTTAACATGGGCTATACTGTAAAATAGCATTTGACTATGTTCTATAATATACAATTTCTAGAGTGTGGTGCCTTTATCACATAAGAAAAGGTACTTGTTCTAACAAGAAACATGTTGAAATATGTAAAGTGTTGATATCTCCAGTTCACTTACAAATAGTTCAGCACCCCACAAAAATGAACCCCCCATTATATATATATATATATATATAGAGAGAGAGAGAGAGAGAGAGAGAGAGAGAGAATCAGTGTGACAAATATCAACAGTTGGTTCTCAGTGAAGGATACACAGAATTCTTTCTACTCTTCCGTAGTTCTCAATTTCAATGAAAGGGAAATAAAGTACTAATGTGTCAGGTAGCTAATAAAAAGTAACTCTTCTGAGGGAAAAACAAAGTGTAAACCATCCCCTAGTGAGGACTTCCTTTATCATGGTTTCTAAATACCCCCCATCCCCCATATACACAGCATTTCTTTGGCTGAAAGTTCAACATGGTATTTATTTATTTATTTTTGGCTGTCTTGGGTCTTCATTGCTGTGCACGGGCTTTCTCTAGTTATGGCGAGCCGGAGCTACTCTTCCTTGCTGTGCACTTGCTTCTCGTTGTGGTGGCTTCTCTTGTTGTGGCGCATGGGCTCTAGAGCTCAGGCTCAGTAGTTGTGACGCACAGGCTTAGTTGCTTGGCAGCATGCGGAATCTTCCCAGACCACGGATCGAACCCGTGTCCCCTGCCCTGGCAAGCAGATTCTTAACCACTGCACCACCAAGGAAGTCCCTCGATATGGTATTTAAAGAAGCAGATAGATGAGCACAGGAATTGCGTCCAACTTAAGAGTATTAGAGAGAAGCCTGCGTAATTATATACACTTATTTCAAACTTGTAACACGGTACAAACTTATACAATAAACAACCGGGACTTAAATTACAGGCTCAAAAAGTATGACTATCAAACAAATTTGTATACTAATGACTAACATCCTTTCTAAGGAGTTTGTGTATGCTTAGAATCAGCACAGGTGTGGCACATCAGCAGTTTATAAGCACCCATTTCCCCACTCCTATCAAGGATTCTCAGCTGTTTGCCTTGCCACTGGGAGAAGTGACTCTGGATTGATTTTTCATTAACAGATATTGAACCTAGAATTGCAGATTCAAATTGCTGGTAGGAGAGTAGTGTGCTTTACTAAGGGGAGTTAGATTCCCCCTCCCTGAGCCCTCCTCAAAAAGGTGCCACCAGCTCCTTCCTGCGTGGGGGATAGGGATTCCTATCTTAATTTCTTTTATCCCCAGGAAGCAGTTGTTTCTGTGTCTCCAGGCCCACCTTTAGCTTCTGAGCCTGGCTCTGTGAGTACACATGAGACGAAACCACTTAAAATTCACTCTCGATCCCAAATATTACCTGCCAGCAGCTTCTCATTTGAAGCAGGTGGGAACCTCAGGTTCAGCCAGAGGGAGGGGATGCTCCCTCTCTCCCACTCTGAGTACATAGACTGCTGGGCAGGGAACATGGAAAGTGGACAGTTGGCAGGGAGCTCACGATGTCCCCCCACCACGGAACTCAGAGGTCAGGCAGGTACGTGCCAGGTGCACGGAACCAGAGGTGCCAGAGGCAGCCAGGGCTCTTCCTCTGGGCCTTCTGGAAAACTCAGGGCACCTCTTGGTCAGCCACACCTGAAGTTCCAGCCATCCACCCCTTGGCGTGTCAGTGTGAGCCCGAGGGGACCCCGGAGCGCATGGCTGGGCACGGTCCCCAGAGGGTCACGCCTTGCAGCCCGAGGACACACAGCGGCCTTTCATCTGGACCATCACTCAGGAACTGACCCAGGGCCCCTGGGGCAGGGCCAAACTGAGAGAAGTCTGCAGAATCCCGGGACGCTGCCACAGTAAAGGCAGTCCCGGCGACACCCATTCCTCCCTCCTCTTTCTGAGGAAAAGGCCAGCATCTCTTTGGCCAGCGACCCTCCGCCCTGCCACGGGCGCGGGATTTTACCAGAGTTTCCAGGAAGTGCTCCCCCAGGCCCAGAGCAGTCACCGCAGCCCAGACCCCCATGAGCAGTGTGTCTTCCCCCTCCTTAGCCCCTGTGCGAAGATTCTAGCCCATCACTTGGGTCCGATCCAAGGTTTGCGCGCGGGGAGCGGGCACGACCCCCACGAGCTTCGCGCTTGGGTCTGGAAACACAGCCACCGCCGGCACCCGAGCGGCCCTGGCTCTCCAGTCTCCGGACGCGACCCGCCCGGCGCCTGCACCTCGTCTCCCGAGAGCCCAGCACCGGGAACGCCCAGGCCTCCAGCGCCCGGTTCCCGCGACGCACGTCCGGGGACGTGCTTCCCGGCTCCGGCTCTGGCTCCGGAGCTCCCGAAGACTGCGGCAGTGCCCGAGCCGAGAGTCCGGGGGAGACGGAGCGGCGGGGCCGGGGGTGGAGGAGCTCCGGAAGCGACTGTGAGAGCGCCTGCGGCCGGAACCTGCGGACCCTTGGCCCGCGCCTTTCCTTCCACGGGCGCCGAGGATCGCGACCTCGCGTCGCCCAGCGCGTGGGGCACTGCCGAGTCCAGAAGTCCCTGGTTCCCCCTCAGGAGGAGCCTGAGGAGAGGAGAGCGGGCGCGGAGCCGCGCCCCGCAAAGCGCCGTCGGAGGGAGGGTGGTGAGTGGGGGTCACGCCGGGCGGAGTGGAGCCCGCAAGCCCGACCCTAAGCGCAGCGCAGACTCCAGCAAGGACGGCGACCAGGGACCCAGGCGTGAGGCCCACCGCCTGTTAAGTTTCCGGCCCGACTCGCTCCGAAGACGGACCCAGGCAGCGACACCCCGACGTGCGTCCCCGGGGGCCCCGCGAGCCTGCGGGCTCCGGCCACCACCCACGCCTGCCAGGCCTCCGCGGCAGTGGGAGCCCGGGAGGCCGACGCACTCTTCCATTTCCACTTGCTCCGCCTCGGCTTCGGCCACGTGCAGGCCGCGGTGGGCGGAAAGGGTGCGCTCTTTCCACGGGGCTCTGGGGACCCCAAGGGCCGATGAGCGAGCCTGGCGCTCAGTCTCAGCGCAACCCCGCCCTTCCTGAAGGCCTAGCCAGGCAGCTGATCTCAGGCTGGCTTAGGGCCAAGAGCAATGAGCAGGGACACTCACTGAGCCACCCTCTGCCACAGGCCGCTCGCGGCAGCTTCCAGCCCTGCACGACTGTCGGGACTTCCCATTTCTTAGGTCTCAGTGTAACCCGCGAGGGAGGGGGCACAGTGCGTCTGAAGCCTGAAGCCTGAGGGAGGGGACGACCTGAGGGAGAGTATAGTGAGAACTCTCCAGTAGAATATGTCGAACTCTATATCTTATTTACAAACGATTTTAAGTTGCTTCTATTACGGCTCTATCTATGATACTCAGTCCAAATTTACTATCCGATTTTGCTGGCTTCCATTTATCTACTGCCCTGAACAAATCAGAATAAACCATTAGGCTCATTAAACATATTTGAAAGTGTTTCCTTTATAGATAAAAGGACACAAAGAATTAGAGATAAAAGGACAGGAGAATTTTTAATGCTCTGGGCAGCAGTTAATAGGCAATGCTTTCAGCTGGACAGAAAAATCAAGAAATGGAGCTATAACCGTGTTACTTTCAAGGGATTTCCCTCTGGGGTGCAAACCACACGGAGCAGGCGCTGTTGGGTGTGCGCAGCCGTCTGTAACAGGTTAAGGCCGAAGCGGGAAATGCGGTGGCCTCTGGGGTGGGTGCTCAGTGGTCAGGGTTCAGGAGGAAGTCGGGAGGGGCTTACTTTGGCCTCCGAATACCTTTTTCTGCTCCTTGAGCGTTTGTTTTTCCGACGTACTTAATTAGATTTTCCATTAAAGTTTATTCCAATCCCTCGGGAACGCTCAACTGGTCCCATTATAACTGTCTGAAAGGCATCCGGGTCTCTGCAAACACCGATTCGCTCCTCTGAAAGCTGTCGGCGCGACGTTGGATCTTCCCTACGTCTCCGGGGCTGTCCTGGCCGCCCAGCGTCCACAGTTAAGGCTTCCGCAGCTTCCCGGTTGTGGCCTCCAGCCTGGCGCGCGGGGAAGTGGCAGGATCCAGATGCTACCGCCCAGCGAGAGCGCCCTGGGCGCGCGCCCCAGCGCAGCTGCGCCTTCCGGGGAAGAAGCCCCGGCTGCGGGCTTCGGAGGCGAGGCCTGGAGTCCACTGAGGAGGGCGCGGGTGGGGGAGGGGCTTGCCGAAAGCCCTGGATATAAGGCCGGGGGGCCCTTGCGGCGGCGGGTCTGACGCGCGGCAGGCGGTTGGCAGAGGACCCACGGCCCCCTGCGAGGCTCGCAGCGGCATGGCCACCCCCAAGCGGTTTCCGACGCTCGTTCAGCTGGAGCAGCGAGAAGGGACCCTCTTCGAGGTGCTCGGTAACCTCACCAAGCGGCCCTACTGGTTTCACTCCGAGTACCTGAAGAGTCCGAGGGCAATTCACCTGGAGGCCTGGCTAGTGGAAGCAATCTTCGGTGAGCGGGCCCGAGCGGTGAGGCCGAGGCCGCCCCTCACCGCAGGCTGGCCGCGCCCAGGCAGCTTCTTCGCGGCTCTGGCTCGCATGCGGGCCCCCCGCTGCCTCCCCTCCCAGGCCCAACCGCTCAGGACCTCGTTGCTTCCTGCGCAGGCCTGGGCGGAGAGCACATCCCGCATGTCGAGTGTGTGTCGCAGACCCTGCTTCACGTTAATCGGTGGGACCCGGACGGTGAGGCTGAGATCTTGATATTTGGACGGCCTTATTACCAGAAGGATGTATACACGATGATCATGAACTTGGCCGACTATCACCGCCAACTCCGGGCGCAAAGTACGGGGCCGGGAACAATGAAAGGTACCCTAGGCAGGCCCCGGGTTCCTTGGGAGGGATTCTGGTGCGTCCTGGCTGTGCCGGGGCAGCGGTCTCATCCTCTTAATTCGACTGGAAGAGGGTTTCCTCTTTGCAAGGGATCCAGAGGAGCAAATTGACCTCGTTCTCTGATTCCGGGCTCCCACCCCTGCAGCCCGAAGGGGTAACTCCTATGTGGAGAGTATGTGGGACACAGGTGCGACCTCCTCTCGTTGTTCTTCTTCCAGGTTCTGAGAAGCCTCCTGCCCGGGAGGCGGCGACCCAGCGGTCCCCCAGTGCAGTCCGACAGGCGGCGACCCATCTGTGCCCCAGCGAAGCCCGGGAGGCCGGGACCCAGCGGTCCCCCTGCGCGGTCCGACAGGCGGCGACCCAGCGGTCCCCCGGCGCAGCCCGGGAGGCGGCGACCCAGCGGTCCCCCGGCGCAGCCCGGGAGGCGGCGACCCAGCGGTCCCCCGGCGCAGCCCGGGAGGCGGCCACCCAGCGGTCCCCCGGCGCTGCCCGGGAGGCGGCCACCCAGCGGTCCCCCGGCGCTGCCCGGGAGGCGGCCACCCAGCGGTCCCCCGGCGCAGCCCGGGAGGCGGCGACCCAGCGGTCCCCCGGCGCAGCCCGGGAGGCGGCCACCCAGCGGTCCCCCGGCGCAGCCCGGGAGGCGGCCACCCAGCGGTCCCCCGGCGCAGCCCGGGAGGCGGCCACCCAGAGCTTCCCCGAAGTTATCCAGGGTCCGGTTACCAGGTTCTGAACGCGTTTCGGGCCCAGGAGCAAGAGAGCCAGGCAAGGTCAAAGTGGAAGCCCCTCCTGGAACCCTATGCTGCTGCAGAAGCTGAGAAAAGAATGGTGTGTGTTGTTCTTGGTTTCCCCGCTTCCCGCCACTCCCTGTTAAATGTTTGCAAACACGAATCTAAAGAGTTCTAATAAAGCATCGAATTTCCCTAACGTCTGTTAATTGGCAGGGGGAAGGGGAGAGATAGGCACGTCCCTCCAGCAGCCACTATCTGCTCCAGGTGGCTTTCTACCCAGAGGCAGGTGAGAGCTTTTGGCTTTCTAGCCGCCCGGGGCTGCAGTCTCTCGCGCCTCGGGCAGGTGCTTCCCCTGTGCTCCTTCACCGCGCGCATCTGGCTTTGCAAGGTGAGGGACCTCTCGGGCCGTCGAGTCTGTCCTCATGGGAAACCTTTCCAAGCCTGAGATATTTCTACTCAGAGACAAGGGATGCGAAAACTTGGTTTCAACGGGCCTCACGGGTGGGCGTATCATAGCGCTGCAAGCAGAGACTTCCCAGCTCAGGCAACTGCTGGCGACTAGGGGAAAACTGAAATGGCCAGGACAGCGCAGCTGTCGTCTCCAAGTCCTGCCCGGGTCACTCGACCTCCAGTGATGTTTGAAGCCAGCGAGACACAAGCAGCGCTGGTGACTCTTCCCTGCTAACTAGTAACCGCAGCAGTGGGGAGCCCTCCTTGTCACTTTTTAACATTGAAATATATTTGACATGTAATACAGTGTAAATTAAGATGTACAACATATTAACTTTATACACTCACATGTTGTACTCTGAGTACCACCGTAGAGAGAAGTAGTATCTCTATCAGTTTGGCTTCCTGTTCCTGGCTGCTGGCTGGGACGCTGGTGCCCTGGCTAGAAGTAAACTGTTAACAGCTGGGTGTTAGGATTTTTTTTTTAAATAGCACAAGTCAATATAGTGCTATGAAAATTTTCATTTTAAAAATCCAAGGAAACCTAATTTTAAAGAGCAGGGAGTGGTATGTCTATTGTAGACCCTTTGGTCACCAGTAATGATCACTCCAATTTTGAATAAGCCTTTAGTTTATAACAAGGGAAATATAAAGATGCAAAGCTGAATTTACAAATAGGCTATTAACTATTTTCAGAAGAGGCAAGGCTGAGTGATCCTTAAACATTTAGACTCAAAATCAATGCAGACTCAAAGTTTCAACTGAGGCTAAATCAGAGTAGAATTAAGACTCAATCTTGATTTTTCCCCCCTCTAAGTAGCACCCACATGACCAGAACATCAAATTCTCTCCTTTACAAGAAAGATTACTGAATAGCAGGTAGCAAGCCAATGGAACATTTAGGAGTCTCTGTGACTGTCCTGAAACTAGGTTTAAAATACCCTACATATACACACATAGACACGTCTGAGATGATCTTATGAAAGAAAATGGTAAGATACAGTAAACATCCTTGGTTGGAGATGAGCCAAGGAAAGGAGACTGAACTTTAAATAAAAGCATTTAGATGTGAGGGTACTTAGGTAAAATTCCTTATGCCTATGAAGAGTTGATCTAAAAAAAAAAAAAAACACCTTACTAGTTTCCTCTCCAAGCAGGGCATGGACCAGTGACATCCAAGTTTTCACCCAAAGTCCCCAGACCTTCCTATCTGCCGTTTCAAGCTTACTGTCTTACGAAAGTAACAGTTTAACTTGCACTTTTACGTAATCGTATACACCTTTTTTTCCCTTCTTCTAGCAGCTTGATTTTTCTCAGGATGGGTACAGTTTGATTTAGCCCTTCCCTTAGTGGCTGACTAGTTTGTTTCTCCAATTACTCAATTACGAACTTCTGTCTTGAATTTCTACGTGCATCCTTGAGTCCACACTGGAATATTTCCCTAAGAGAACTTCCTAGAAGTGGAACTGCTAGTTAAAGAATGAGCGCCTTTCAGATTTTATATTGCCGAACTGCCCTACAAAATCGCCATACCAATTATCTTCGTACTACATGGTACAAAAGCTACTTTCACTATACTCACCCAAACTCAAAATTAGCAATCTATTTTATGTCCATGTGTATCATTTTTTCTATTTTTTTCTATCTACCCCACTGTTTTAACTATGTATCTTTATACAATGTTTTAATATCTGAGAGGGCTAACCTACTCACTGTTCAATTGTCAGACTTGCAATTTATTAAAATGCATACAAAACTAGTTGAGGGAAAGGTGTATACAGATGGCTTCCCAAAATATTGATTTTATTCTATTAAGGTATGCTGTAGTGCTCATTTTATTCCTTAAACGACATGTATACTATATATACAGAAGAATGTATTTTACCCATTAAAAGAAGATGGAGTTCAGATAGGAAGATTCTGTTTGGAAACTGAGGCCCAAGGCCGTCCATGGAAGTTGTCAAGGAACGAAGGCAAAAACTACAGAAGTCTCCTATGGAAAAGACACACACTTCCCAATGTTCATACCAGCACTATTTACAGTAGCCAAGATATGGAAGCAACCTAAGTGTCCATCAACAGAAGAATGGATAAAGAAGGTGTGGTGTGTGTGTGTGTGTGTGTGTGTATATATATATATATATATATATATATATATATATATATATATATATATATATATATATGTATGTATATATGTGTGTGTATATATATATGTATACACACAATGATATATTACTTGGCCATAAGAATGAAATTCTGCCATTTGCAACAATGTGGATGGACCTAGAGAGTATTATGCTTAGTGAAATAGGTCAGAGAAAAACAAATACTGTTATCATTTATATGTAGAATCTAAAAAATAAAACGAATGTATATAACAAAACAGAAACAGACTCACAGAGAACAAACTAGTGGTTACCAGTTGGGACAAGGCAGTGGGAGGGGCAAGATAGGGGGATGGGATTAAGGGATACAAACTACTATGTATAAAATTGATAAGCGGGCTTCCTGGGCTTCCCTGGAGGCGAAGTGGTTAAGAACACGCCCGCCAGTGCAGTGAACACAGGTTCGAGCCCTGGTCTGGGAAGATCCCACATGCTGCGGAGCACCTAAGCTCGTGCTCCACAACTACTGAGCCTGAGCTCTAGAGCCCGCAAGCCACTACTACTGAGCCCACATGCCATAGCCACTGAAGCCCGTGTGCCTAGAGCCCGTGCTCCACAACAAGAGAAGCCATGACAATGAGAAACCCGCGCACTGCAACGAAGAGTAGCCCCCGCTCACCGCAACTAGAGAAAGCCCGGGCACAGCAACAAAGACCCAACACAGCCAAAAATAAATAAATAAATTTATTTTTTAAAAATTGATAAGCAGGGCTTCCCTGGTGGCGCAGTGGTTGAGAGTCTGCCTGCCAATGCAGGGGACATGGGTTCGAGCCCTGGTCTGGGAAGATCCCACATGCCGTGGAGCAACTAAGCCCGTGCACCACAACTACTGAGCCTGCGCATCTGGAGCCTGTGCTCCGCAACGAGAGGCCGCGACAGTGAGAGGCCTGTGCACCGCGATGAAGAGTGGCCCCCACTTGCCGCAACTAGAGAAAGCCCTCACACAGAAACAAAGACCCAACACAGCCAAAATTAAATAAATAAATAAATAATTCAAAAAAAATATTGATAAGCAATAAGGATCTCTTGTGCAGCACAGAGAAATATAGCCGTTATTTCGTAATAACTTTAAATGGAGTATAAGCTATAAAAATACTGAATCACTATGTTGTACACCTGAAACTAATAATAATATTATAAATAACTATACTTCAATTTTTTAAAGTTAAAAAAACTAAAGAATTCTGGGAACAGTGACTCTTATTTGTACATTTTTGCAGGTAAAATATTTGAGGGCTAGTAAAGAGGTCAGCCTGAACAGTTTTTTTTTTAGTTTATTTATTTCTTATTTATTTATTTTTGGCTGCGTTGGGTCTTTGTTGCTGCGTGAGGGCTTTCTCTAGTTGTGCGAGCAGGGGCTACTCTTCATTGCGGTGCGCGGGCTTCTCATTGCGGAGGTTTCTCTTGTTGAGGAGCATGGGCTCTAGGCGCACAGGCTGCAGTACTCGCACCACGTGGGCTTCAGTAGTTGTGTCTCGTGGGCTCTAGAGCGCAGGCTCAGTAGTTGTGGCGCACAGGCTTAGTTGCTCCGCGGCACGTGGGATCTTCCCAGACCAGGGCTCAAACCCGTGTCCCCTGCATTGGCAGGCGGATTCTTAACCACTGCGCCACCAGGGAAGCCCCAGTCTGAACAGTTTTTGAGTAGGCTGAGTAGAGGCACCCAAGAAGAAGGTTCACTGTTGACAGCCTGTGTGGAAAACGTCTGGGCTCAGCTGTGGAGCACACGCTGATAGTCTGCCCCGGGTCCTCCTGCCGCTCCACTGTAGTTACACCAGGTTGGCACTATTTCCCTCATCAGAATTTCTCAACTCCACACTTCTAATCAACACAAGGCCTTTTACAATATCACTAAGAGTGGGGAAAAAACAAAACAAACCATGTGGCTCCTGATGTGATGCTCTAAGACACAATATGATTTACCCAGTATTTTTGCCAAAAATATATAACCTAGATCTAACCATGAGGAAACATCAAAAAACAAGAGCAGGATTTGTAAGCAAGAAAGAAGACCGCAGGCACTTTGAGAAGAGCGAATCCTGTCTACACGTTTTGGGGGCAGGGTAAACTGGTTGGCAGCAAATAATTTAGTGTGGACAGTGTCTTTGAGTGTGCTCACTAAAGGTATCAAAGAATACAATTTCAGCTGTTTATGGGTTCTCTGGAAATCTTGGGAACACAGCTGTGGAGCATAAGTGACAGGCTATTTCTGTTATGTCCACCTGCATACTTCGGTTTAGTTAATACACATCTGCCCTATTTACCTCATCAGAATTTTTTACTAGACCCTAGTTAAAACCTTATTATAGAACTTCCCTGGTGGCGCAGTGGTTAAGAATCCACCTGCCAATGCCGGGGACACAGGCTCAAGCCCTGGTCCAGGAAGATCCCACATGCCGCGGAGCAATGAAGCCCATGCGCCACAACTACTGAGCCTGCACTCCTAGAGCCCACGAGCCACAACTACTGAGCCTACGTGCCTAGAGCCTGTGCTCCACAACAAGTCACTAAAATAAGAAGCCCGTGCACGACAATAAAGAGTAGACCCTGCTCGCTACAAATGGAGAAAGCCCGCACGCAGCAACAAAGACCCAACGCAGCCAAAAACAAATAAAATAAATAAATTTATTTTAAAAAACCACCCCCCCCCAGAAAACCTTATTATAGCCTTCTCGGGTCCCTCTGAAGCACATGTAAAATCAGACTTTAAGGACGCTCATCCTACAGCCTCAGCCCCTAAAAACTGGTTGTGACTATAACTGGAATTGCACTGAGTTCTGGGAACAACAGACCCAAATAGGCAACACTTGACTTTTCTATCTAAGAACATAGTGTCTCCACTTATTCAACTGTTTTTCCTTCCTGCTTCCCTCCTTTTCACTAATCTGAAGCAGAATGTAATGAGTTAGATTTTTATAATCCCTAAGGCAAAACAAAGGGGAAGAAAATCACTTTAAAAGTGTACACAGGGACTTCCCTGGTGGCACAGTGGATAAGAATCCACCCACCAACGCAGGGGACATGGGCTCGAGCCCTGGTCCGGGAAGATCCCACATGCCGCAGAGCAACTAAGCCCATGTGCCACAACTATTAAGCCTGTGCTCTAGAGCCCATGCTCCACAAGAGAAGCCCCCGCAATGAGAAGCCCACACTCTGCAACTAAGAGAAGCCCACGCTCTGCAACTAAGAGTAACCCCCGCTCACCATAACTAGAGAAAGCCCATGCACAGCAACGAAGACCCAACACAGTCAAAAATAAATAACATTAAATCTTAAAAAAAAAGTGTATATAAAAATTTATCTAACATAAAATGGAAGAAAAAAACAAAGGACATGATAGGAAACAAAGCAAAATGGCAGACAGAAATCCAATCATACTGATGATTACATTAAATTAGAATGCATTAAATCCCCCAATCAAAAAGCAGAGACAGTCCAACTAGATAAAGAAGTCAGATGTAAAAGACTACATTGAATATTATTCTACCTATCTTAAATGTTCAGAAAAGGCAATTTGTGGAGACAGCCAGCAGACTGTCTGCAAACAGGCATAAGGGAACTTTGTGAAGTGATGGAAATGTTCCTAAACTGGTCTCTGCTGATGGTGGCACAACTCTTAAGTTTACTAAAAAAGAAAGCGAACTGTACACTCACAATTTTATATTATGGAACCAATGAAGTGATTACTTTTTAAAAACTGCAGTGCAATAGCACTAATACCTAAATTCTCCAAAATAAAAATCGACTGTTGACAAAGATGTAGAGCAACTCGAAGTCTCATACACTGCTGAAAGTCAACTGGTTCAGTCACCTTAGCAACTTGAACTTATGCACATCCTATAACCCAGCAATTCCAATCCCAGACATATACTCTAGAGAAATGCACATATGCATGCACCAAGTCATGTACAACAATTTTCATAGTACCCCTATTCATTATAAGTCCAAATAGGAAACAATCAAAATGTACATCAACAGGATGGAAAACTAAATTAAGGTTTATTCATACAATGGAACTACAACTGCTGGCAACATGGACAAATCTTAGATTGAGTCCATTTATAGTTAAGTCACAATAGTAGTTATCCTTGGGGAGGATGCAAAAATGGGGGCTTCTGGAGTGCTGGTAATATCTTTTCTTCTCTGGCTGCTGGCTACATGCATGTGTCCCCTTTGTATTGTTTGATGAATCTTTTCACACTGTGGATGTACATGGTTTGGGTATGAATGGCATGCTATACATAAATAAAATGTTTACTAAAATTATAGAGAAATATTTGGAGTCATGGAAAGCTACTTGAAAGGACCATATGAGCAGTGAGATTTTTTGAGTAATTATTTTAATACTTTTTATATTGCCTTATTTAAAAATATTGAGGATATAAGTATGTTTATCATCAGAAAAATCAACAATGCTATTTTTCAGTGTGGTACTAGTAGATACTTCTACCGTAGCAACTTGTTAGGAAAAAAAAAACATTGTCTTGGGCTTCCCTAGTGGCACAGTGGTTGAGAGTCCGCCTGCCGATGCAGGGGACACGGGTTCGTGCCCCGGTCCGGGAGGATCCCACATGCCGCGGAGCGGCTGGGCCCATGAGCCATGGCCACTGAGCCTGCGCGTCCAGAGCCTGTGCTTCGCAACGGGAGAGGCCACAACAGTGACAGGCCCGCGTACCACAAACAAACAAACAAACAAACAAAAAAACATTGTCTTGTCCCTCAATAGAATAACAAATACTGTGGAGCCTTAACAAATTAAGTATATTCTAATTCCTCTTACACACACTTACACACACACACACACAGAGAATGAGCTGAAATTCAGCTGTGGAGAAAAATAAAAGCACGTGGGAAAGTATATTATAGAGGTAAGATCCTAGAATCAACGTTTTGGTTCAAATCTCACCCACCCCCAAGTCCTAGCTCTGTGATCTCAGCAATTTACTTAGGCTCTAAGAATCCTACTTTGGTGCTTAGCTCAAGGGCCTGGTATGTGATACAAGCTCTTAACAATAAATATATAGCTAATATTACTCCCAAATTCTGAAAGTTAGAATGACAGAGCAACTACCCTTTTTAGATATTAAACGTTGCATGAGTTTGCTAGGGCTACTGTAACAAAATAATTAACTGCGTGGCTTAAACAACAGATATTTATTTTCTAAAAGTTCTGGAGGCTAGAAGTCCAAGATCAAGGTGTCAGCAGGTTTGGTTTCTTCTGAGGCCTCTCTCTTTGGCTTGCAGACGTAGCCCTACTCTTGCTGTGTCCTCACCTGGTCTTTCCTCTGTGTATGCACATACCTGTGTCTGTATTTCCTCTTCTTATTAAAAAAAGTCATACTGGCCCACCCACATGACCTCATTTTACCTTAATTACCTCTTTAAAGACCCTATTTCCAAATATAGTCACATTCTGAGGTACTGGGGGTTAAGACTTCAAGATGCTAACGTGTATAGAGGATAGAAAACAGGATCATTTACTAACTTAGTTTTAAATAATTTTTGGAAAACTGGACACGTATTAAGCATAATTCTCTTCCTCCAAATGTTGAACAGTCAAAAATAGTCCAATTTTGTAAAAATCCCACCAGGAAAAAACCTGTAGTAATATTCATCAAATTTCTACAAACGGAGAAAAAGTAGGCACTCTAAGCTTAAATGTAAAACGTGAGGATGAGGGGGAAAAATCACACAGAAAACGGTAATTGGTTTAACTACATACAATAAACATTTTTCGTATGCAAAAAATTTGAGAAGCAAAGGGGTGGACAGTATTGGTTGTAACGGACCATTATTTGTTACAAAAGCTTTTACAGATAATAAAAATCCTTATCTTCAGAGTTGAAAGAAGTAATGACAGAAATGAATAAAGAAAAATGTATAAAAGCGTTTAACAGAAATGTGAAGGAGAATAACGTTCAATATCCCTTGTAATCAAAGATTTGTGTATCTGTGTGTTTAAAATCCTTGCAAACGGCTAGAATCCACTACTGCTAAGGGGTGAAGAAACTGCATGAGTTCAATCAACTCCAACTTTGTGTCTAAAGCCACAGAGCTCTTGGCAATCATTCCTCCAAGAATTCTGCTTCCCGAAAGTGGAAGCAGCATGGGATTGGAACTGTTTTGCAGAGATTGATCATAGCATTGTAAAGGCTAATGGAAAAACAACCCAGCCCATGCAGGACACCTGCTTGGCGAGGGAGGCAGAGGAGACAGCCGGCTGGAAGGCCACCTGCCAATGCACAAGCTGCCCATTACCGTGGCTCTTTCTGGTAAATCACAGCACCAGCAGAATGAATACTGACCGCCTCAGCTTGCATGTTGGAATGCCCACCCACGTGCACGGTCAGACTCCACTCCAAGAAAACACATGGGCCCACTGATTGCTACTCAGGGACCAAACACCAGCTTAAAGGTGAGAGGCTCAGAGAAGAAGCGCTGGCATTATCTAACAGCTTGTTAGAAATGCATACTCATGGGCCCAAGGTACTGAATCAGAATCAGTGGAAAAGGGGCTAAGAAATTGTGTTTTAGCAAGCTCTCGAGGTGATTCTTACACACATTAAAGTTTTAAAACAAATGATGCAAAAGAAACCCAAAGCAGACTGACCCTGCATTTCTGCCCCCTGTGTGTGAGAGCCTGACTCTGACCATAAAATCATAAAAGGGTTAGTAGTTTCAAAACGATAGAAACTAAGAAAAAAACAAAAATAAACCCACCACCTATCAGCCTCTCACATCAAGATATGAATGAACAGAGTCAATCTTTTATAAATTTGCTTAATTTTGAGTGAGCCAAGATCTTTATGCCATTGGAAAAAAGGAAATTCATTTATTTACTAGAATGGCACTACAAACTCACGTTTGCAGCAAAATAATCAAACCGCTATCCATCGAGATACAGGAAAAAAATAAATGCACAGATTTAAGGATATTTGCTTCTCTTGAACTTTAGTAGTGGAAGGAGGACTGTTCTCATGCCCCGGAGAGCACTTATGCAACAGGACTCTGGGGGACCTGGGGACCTGGTGCCTGGGCCTTCAAGAACTCCTCGAGTTGTTCCATCTTCTCAGCTGGAGAAGGAAAAATGCTCACTGTTTCAAACTGCTCCTTCATGGGGGTGGATGTGTGCTGGCAGTATCGTTTTTCGGGGTGGAAGCTCTGAACCTAGGACCTGGAAACAGCGGCGCGGCCAAGCTGAGGCTGGCACGGGCAGTGAGGGGCCTGAATGCATCCCATCTCAGCCTACTTTCCCAGGGTCCTGTTTGGACTCCACTCACAAGGGATGCCCAGGGACCACGTGAGGCATACTGGGAGTTTTGGGAAGACGGAGGCTGGGAGGAGACCAGGCACGGCCAGGTGGCTCCCCCGTGGCTCCCTCCCCACGCACGTTTTCCATGCCCCTCACCTCGGGCGCGCTGCTCCCGGTGACTCGACGCCAGGCTCAGGAGCACGCTCTTCACCCGGCGCTGGACAGCTGGCCGCCCGAAGACGGTGATTTCCACCAACTTCCCGGCGTGAACTGCGTCCACCGTCAGCAGGGCCTGGCTCATCCACTCCATTTCCGGAACCACGGCTCGGTCTGGGCCTGAACGCGAAAGGAGAGACTGAGCGGGGCACGGCGAAAGGCAGGAGGAGCTGGCCCGAAGGGGACGGGACGGGCAGGGCAGAAAGCCGGGCACCGCGCATCACACGCGGCCCGCGCGCCCGGAAAGGGCTGCGGAGCGCGGCTCAGCGGCCTCTCCCGACTCGGGGGCCACCACCACGCCCCGGGTCGCGCACCGAAGATCGAGTCGGCCAGCCACGCCTCCAAAGAAAACACCAGCGGGTTCCTTAGCTCCTGCACAGGAAACCACCACGGCCGGGAGCGAATCCGTGGCGGCGGAAGTGGGAACCCCAGCAGCCCGTTCCCCCGGGCCTCGGCGGCGCCCACGTCGTCCACCATGCTCGAACCGGCAGCCCGCGGGTAAGGGGCAAGCAGCTCTCGCGGGATTTGTGGAGGCGCGAAGTTGGGCCCTTTACGGCTTGCGGCCGGCCCCGCCCCCTCCGGTGCGCCTGTGCCCTGCTCCCGGGCGGCCTCGTGGGCGCTGGCTCCGGGGGTTGCTGCGCTTTTCGTACCGCGAGCCGTGGCGTCGACCCGATTTCTCTTCCGCCTGGAACCCCGGCGGCTCTCGGAGGCGCCGCCCGATCAGGTAACGCCCGGCCCCGAGGCGTCCGGGTTGATGGACGGTGTGGTTGGCTGGAGCGGGGTCCCGTCCAGGCCCGGTCCAGGTTCTAAGGTTCCGCCCGAGGCGGGTCAGGCCGAGGGCGGGCTCGTGGAATCTGCATCTTCTCTTTCATCTCCTGCCTCTGGTTCGTTACCGCTTCAGAATCATTCAAACAAGTGCGTCGTGTTTAAAATACAGACGTCAGACGTGGGCATTCTAGAAACGTAGCAAGTGGAGACAAATCTCGCCTATTTCCAAAATCCTGAGACGACGAGTGTTGATGCACATTTCTTCCCAATGTTCTTAATTTTAGTTAAAAGTTTAAATTGTGAAAGATTTAACACATTTAAAAAAGTTGTATAACAAACACTCATGTACCCCCCCACCCCCCCATTTAACAAGATGTTAATATTTCCCACATTTGCCTCGATCTCTCTCCTTTAAAACAGATGTCAGTGAAGACCTTTCCTTCCCTCCCCGCAGGAAATCATGTCCTGAAGTTGGTGTGTGTCACCCGTGCGTGTTCTTATACTTCTCCTAGTGCATTTCTACGAGTTTGGTAGTTGATTTAGAATAGACAGAGTCTGCTGTACAAACGACTTTGTTCTTACAATTAGTTATGAAGTGTTTGTTTTTTAAATCTTTTTCACGGAAAGTGTCGATCATTTACATAAGGGGGGTGGTACTAATGTACTGAATTCCCTCATCTGCATCATCTAGGCCTCAACAGTTGTCTGAGAGGAGATATTGAATCTAACTTCAGTGGATACTTTTATTTCTTCAATTTAATTTAAAAAGTCAACATAATAATACATGCACATTGTAAAAAAAAAGTCTTGAGGATATAAGGTAGTGTATGAAAGTTCTCTCATATATTCTCCCTCAATCTCTTACTAATTCTTTTTCAATGGTGTATACTGTGAATATCTTTTCAGTTTAAATTGTCTTTTCGCCTTCTTTAAGGTTTCTTTTGATGAATACAATTCTTAATTTTAGTGTAGTCAGATTTATCAGTCTTTAGGGTAAGTACATTCTGTGTCTTGCTTAAGAAATCCTTTCCTGCCCTGAGGTCTAAAGACATTCACTATACTTTTGAAGTTTCCATCATAACGTTTAAATTCTTCAACCACTTGGGGTTAATTTTTTAAATCGGGCATAATGTAGGGATATGATTTCATCTTTTTATAAATTGATAATTTTTTCCTTGAGCCATTCTCTTCAGGATGCATCCAATTTGAGGCCTCTTCAGATTACAGCCTTGAAAATTTTCAGACTCTTGCATGTAGCATGAGTTAGCCACAAGGCTGGTTTGTGGTAGTTAATCATTAGATCAAGACATACGTGAGAAAAGCAACGTCAAGAAAAGTTCCTTTGGCATTCTCATCTGGATGGCAAAGTTTATTTCTGATTCAGTTTTGTTTTGGAAGTGTAGTCATATGGGGTCTTACGCAGAGACCCCATATTAAGTTTCCTACACATGGCAAGCCTTGAGTTTTATTAGCTGACCCATGCCAGCTTCAAAACGGAATTGTAAGGTTTTTAGGCTTTAGCAGAATCTACCAAGATGAATCAGTTTTGTCACTCTGTACCTGCAAGGCTTCCTGCCTTGACTCTGATTGGTGGGACAGAGGCATGATCTGAAGACTGGCTCCAGCATTTTCTAGCTGTGTGACCGAATGCAAGTTATTTAAACTTTCTGCACCCCATATAAATTTTAAAAATACTAGCAAGAAGACTTCCAGGGGATCGCTTGCTTTCATTTTATCTGCTTAGCCCTCGAAGAACCAGTCTTGAGGGTATTTGGGTTCAGTCAATAGTATATGAGTGAACTGGTTTTGTAATTTCTCATTGAGAATCTGTTCTTCATCACTTCACTTCTTGTAATCTTCAGTTCCTAAGATGACACCTCTATACAATGAAAAATGATACAAAGCACAATGAACCCAGTTTTTTTGTACCAAAGAATAACATCAAAATGTACGTCACAGGGCTTCCCTGGTGGCGCAGTGGTTGAGTCCGCCTGCCAATGCAGGGGACACGGGTTCGTGCCCCGGTCCGTGAAGATCCCACATGCCGCGGAGCGGCTGAGCCCGTGAGCCACGGCCGCTGAGCCTGCATGTCCGGAGCCTGTGCTCCGCGACGGGAGAGGCCACAGCAGTGAGAGGCCCATGTAACGCAAAAATAAATAAATAAATAGATAGATGATAGATAGATAGATAGATAGATAGATAGTTAGTTCAAAAATTCAAAAAAAAGAAATAGCCAAATTGAATAGGCCTACATTTATTAAATAAATTAAATCAATAATTAATAGCTGTGAAACAGAAAGCACCAGGTCCAGATGTGTTCACTGATGAATTCTAACACATAGTTAAGAAAGAAATTATACTAACTTTGTACAATATCTTCCAGAAAACAGAACAAGAGGGAAAACTTCCTAACTCATTCTGTGAGACCAGCATGGCCCTAATACCAAAACCAGACAAAGACATTGCCAGAAAGGTACAGAGCTATTTCTCGTGAACATAGATGCAAATACCCTCAACAAAATATTAGCAAATCTAATCCAACAAAACTTCTTTTTAAAGATCATTAATACAACCCACTTCAGAGTAAGGATTAGAGAAAGGAGACTAAATACATAAAACATTAATCTTTTTATGTGTTTCCTGGGTGCTGCAATAACATTGTAATCCGATTAAGTCCAGGGTTTATTGCATTAAGAGTTATAGTTAATTCCATGTTAACCCATTCAACCCAGGATGGACCATGAGTAGTACTTTTTTTTTTTTTCAATCCTGGGCACAGACCACAGTACCCAGCATTATAATAGATGTGTACTATGTTTGATTAACACATGATCAAACAGAGATCTCTTCAGAGAATTTGAAGATCCTAATCAAAGTGGGGGCACTCCCATCTGGACTGCCTCCTTGGAATAATATGTCCAGCCACAGAGCCAGCCTGCAAAAATGGGAGTGCTTCAGGCATTTATTCAATTTATTTCATTAGCCCTTAAATTACAGCAAACATTTGGGTCAAGTGTTGAGTATAGTTCCCTGTGCTATACAGTAGTTTGTTGTTATCTATTTTACAAATGGTAGTGTATATATTTTAATCCCAAACTCCTAATTTATCCCTCCCTCTGCTTCCCCTTTCGTAACTATAAGTTTGTTTTCTATGTCTGAGCCTATTTTGTTTTGGAAATAAGTTCATTGGTATCATTTTTTTTTTAGATTCCACATATAAGCAATATCGTATGATATTTATCTTTGTCTGGCTTACTTCACTTAGTATGATAATCTCTAGGTCAAATCATGTTGCTGCAAATGGCATTATTTCATTTTTTTTATCTTAGTAGTATTCCATTGTGTATACATATCACATCTTCTTTATCCATTCATCTGTGGATGAACACCTAGGTTGCTTCCATGTCTTGGCTATTACAATAGTGCTGCTATGAATGTTGGGGTACATGTATCTTTTCCAATTATGACAACCACCATTTAAAAACCTAACATATGCTTAACTATATCAAAGTGTTGCTCACACAGCAATGGTGAATGCTGTTGTCAACCTTTTGTTTCAAATTTTTAATGACTGTATTGGGTCCGGCTGTTAAACGTGACTGCGCTTTCTGCGCCCCTGAGATGCGGGTCCCAGGAGCGGGTGTGTAGCCAGAAAGCACAGAGACCCCCGGACAGCCCACAGCAGAGAAGGACAAGGCCCGCGCAAGGACTTACTCAAGCGCGCGCGCAGGATGCAGGGAGTGCAGGATGGAGGAAGCCCATTGGACCAGCCCCGCTCACAGCGATGCGTTCGCCAATGGGCAGCGGCCTGGGCGGGGCGTCGGCGCGCGCGCCTTGAGCAGCGGCTGCGTGGCTGCCCTCGCGGACCAGCCTTCGACGGCATCTCGAGTGTGCAGGGCCTGCTGGAAGACGCTGGAGGTGCCGGATCCTGTTCGCGGAGCCATGTCTCGGCCGGAAGCCGGCGCCAATGCCTCCTCCTGGGTCGTTGCTTGTCGGCGGGGCGCGGCTATGCCTCGGGCTCCGGAAAGGAGGCCGGAGGAGCCGAGCCAAGGCGGTCGCAGAGGCCAGAAGGCCGGCGGAGGTGGCGGCTGGAGGGGCCACTCCGGCGTCCAGCAGCCCGTGGGAGCTGGTTTCCAGGAGCCGCCGCTCTCCTTCAGCCTGAATAACGACTGGGTGGGCGCGGTGATCGGTGAGAGCGGAGGGCGTGCGCGGGCGGGCCGGGGAGGGTGAAGCGGGGCGGGGCCTGTGGCATCCCCGCCCCTCCCGCCTCGCCTCCAATCAGTGGCCACTGGGGCGGCTCGGGTCCCCACGGGACCTTTGTGATACGCTTTGGTGCTAGAGTGATGGCGTTTAATGTATCTCTATAGTTTTATAGAGACGATGTTTTGGGAGAGCCAACTCTTAGACTTAAGAAATCTTTGGGATGAAAGGACAGACCTTTGGCAGCTTACCCCAAAATGAACAACAAAGGGGTCAGTCCGTTTGAGCACCGGGGAGAGCCATTAACCCAAGATAAGAAGGCGTAGGGTATTAAAGGGCTGCTCGGAACATTAGCCGTACCTTGCACTTAGTTTCTGTTACTTGAATATGATTACTCTGCCGAAAAAAGTGTTCTTTTTCTTAGTATAGCGTGAGTCTTACAAATTCGTTTTTGAAAAGCATTTGGAAATGATTGGAAGTAAGGTTCGCCCCCCTTTTAAAATTGTGGTAAACAACATACATTTACAGTATTGTTGACCCTAAGAACAACGTTCTTAGGTGTGGTAGATCTGCAGAAGGTTTTCATATTGCACGACTGAATCTACCTCTCAACAACTCATTTCCCCATTCCCCCATCCCTGGCAGCCACCAGACACCTCATAGAAGTGGAATCTGCAGTTTTTTGTGATTGGCTTATCTCAGTGTAATGTCCTCAGGGTTTATATGTGTTGTCACAAATGGCAGGATTTCCTTTTAAGGCTGAAAACTTGCATTGTATGCATATGCCACATTTTTGTCATCCAGTCGTCTGTTGACAGATATTTAGGTGATTTCCACCTCTTAGCTATTGTGAATAATGATGAATATGGGAATGCAGATATCTTTCTGAGAGCCTAGTTTCAATTCTTGTGTATAAATTCCCAGAAGTGGGATTGCTGGATCACATGGTTGTTCTGTTTTTAGTTTTTAAAGGACTCTGCATACTGTTTCCATAGTGACTGCACCAATTTACATTCCCACTCACAGTGCATAAGGGTTCCCTTTCTCCACATCCTCGCCAACTTGTTATCCCTTGTCTTTTTTTTTTAATAAATTTATTTGTTTGTTTGTTTTTATTTTTGGCTGTATTGGGTCTTCGTTGCTGTGCCCGGGCTTTCTCTAATTGTGGTGAGTGGGTACTACTCTTTGTTGCAGTGCGTGGGCTTCTCATTGTCATGTGCGGGCTCTAGAGCGCAGGCTCAGTAGTTGTGGTGCATGGGCTTAGTTGCTCCGCGGCATGTGGGATCTTCCCGGACCAGGGCTCGAACCTGTGTTCCCTGCATTGGCAGGCAGATTCTTAACCACTGCGCCACTAGGGAAGCCCCATATCCCTTGTCTTTTTGATGAGAGCCATTCTAACAGGTGATATCTCATTGTGGTTTTGATTTGCATATCTCTGATGATTTCATCATCTTTTCATATACACCTGTTGGTCATAAATATGTCTTCGAAGAAAGGTCTATTCAAGACCTTTGGCCATTTTTTAATTGGACTTTTTTGGTTGAGTTGTGTGTAAGGGTTCCAGTTTCTGCACATCCTTGCCAACACTTTGGATCCAATTAGTCTTTCCTTGGTCTGGTGGTGAATCCTTAGTGTCTACCTCTGGGAAAGGAACCTCCTACCACCCACCACAATTTGGAATAGAAAGCGCCTGCTTCCCTTTTTCCAAACTGAAAGTGATGACTGAACCCTAGGAGCCTTTGGATGATTTGGGAAGAGCTAGAGAAGGCTTTGAGCAGAGTCGGTAGTAGGTTCCCCATAACTGATTTCAATTTTTTAAAAAAAATTCCTTTATTTTTATAAACAGGGCGTGGTGGGTCAAAAATAAAAGAGATCCAGAGCTCAACATTCACCAAAATACAGGTAAATTATTTGGGTTCTTAAATCCTTAAAGAGGATGAACTATGGTTCATTCCTAACTCTAATTTCTCTTCAATTATTAACATACTGTGGTAACTTAGGTAAGTTGCCAAAGCTCTTCATACTTCTTTTTAAGAACTCACCTAAGCTATAGTCCATTCATTATATCTTAGATGCTGATTGATAGCAATCCTGTATTTCCTTTACACTTTTGTCCTATTTGAGGTTGAGTGCGGGGGGTGGGGGAGGGGAAGGGACTTATCTCACCTATTTCCCCCCCTTGTATCTAGATAATAAAAGGGTACCCTGAAGCGGAAGTAAGAATTTTTGGCACCAAGGCAATGCAGAGCAAAGCGAAAACAGTGATAGATAATCTTGTTCAACAACAAGAAGACTACAAAACACAACCCAAAGTTGGTAAGTAATTTTTGCCCACTAAAGCCCTGTAAAATTTTAAATGTTTTATTCAGTGTTATAAGCCATATTATAACTGCTTTTCCTGATAACAAAGCTTTGGCTTGCCATCATTAAATCTAGTCTGTTACAGAATTTTTTTCTATGAAATCCAGGATACTTTTCCTCAAACTAAGACACTTAATATCTGCTGTTAAGCCTGGCCGTTTTACTTTTGAGTAAAAACAAAATAACCTTTTAATACACTTCATTATTGATGGTACAGCAAGGATTAGTCCTGGCCTCCTGTCTATGGTCCCTTCCCTGGAATGTGACTAACTTTGAAAACTGCCTAATTGTTTGATATTTTTAAAAAATCTCAGATCTACTTGGACTAGAGAAAAAGCCATTATTGAACTATTTCCAGAAGCAACAAGGAGAAGAGTCTTGGGTTCAGATGGCAGCATTGCCTCTTAGTGTTTCTTGGGAAAGAACCTCTAAAAAGCCTCTAAGACACTGTTTCTTTTGTTTACCTGGGGTAACATCTGCCACACAGAATTATTGTAATGATAAGTGATGTGTTATTTATTATCAGACACTAGGTTCTCATGCTTTTTAACTGCTCCAGTAATTTTTTTTTGCATTTCAGAAATCTGAAGTAAATAACTGGCAAACCGTGACCAGAATTGTCATGGCACTGTGGTACTAAATTCCTAAATTTAATGTTTCAAGCATTATTATTGTTGGGTTATTAAAACAGAAAATAATAAAATTGTTTTGGATTTTATACTGGTAGGATTTGTTTGGAAACTAATTTGGAATATTTTTAACAGATGTTGCTGTTGTCCAACCTTCAGATAGAAAAGATGCAAGGAAAGATGTTTCAGGAAATCAGAAATGGGTTGATTGGGATAAGTTCCGAGAAAATATTTTGAAACACAGCAAAGAAAAGTGGGCAGGTTAGTGCTGGATCCCAACACTTACCTGTGGTATTGTTGTTCCTAGTAATTGAGGTTTTAGCCTCTATAAAAAATGTGTTGCTCTTAGTAATGAAATCTATATGCAAAATGACAGTAGAATTTGAAATGCTGCACTTAGTCTCTAGGACATGATATTTCTATGTCTGTGTTGCAGTTTACGTTACAAATGGAAAGTTAAAACTTATTAATACCTTGTCTTATTTGAGGTAACTCGCTGCACAAGTTTAATAAAAATGGAAAATTGGGCCAAAAGGGCAATGAAGTGAGTACACATGCCAACCAGGAGTTAACATTTTGCTATGACTGAGCAAAAATTGATCTTGTAGTGTCCTGGCCAAGAAGGGCAACGTAAAAAGGGGAAAACGTTTAATAAGTTCATACAGTTCTTGAAGAAATGGGTTTTTTTAATTCTCACTTGGAACTATATATGGAGTATAATGTTCTACCTTATTCACTGAATTTCAGAGTAAATTCAGGCATTGATTTGATCAGAATGAGGTAGTGGGACAACCTCATTTATTTAAAGTCACACAGTGGACACTACCGTGTGACAAATACAAACAAGGGTTCACTCCACTCTGGTGGTCAGCCTAGCCCACGCCATCTCAGCAACATGTGTTGGGAGATCTGGGTGGAGGTGGGGCGCAGAAAAAGGACGTAAGTTTGGTGGAAGTATGATAAGCATTTAAAAAAGGAAACAAAGTAGCTTCAAAGTAGAGGATAGAATAAGGATAAATATCGTATTCCTAAACAGTAATGGGATGGACCCTCAAAGAAAAGAAAGTTAGCTTACTATGAGAGAAGGCTCGTCCCTTGTGATGGCTGTGTGTCTTGTGAAGCATGGTTTCTTTTCTTTTATATTTAATTATTAAAGATCTCTTTCTTGGGTGAAAAGTGTAATTGAAAGCCAAAGCAAAAATGGAGATCTCTTAGAGGCTGGCAGAAGCTTTGCTGGCAAAGTGGGGGACGGCTGTCTAGAACTGTATCTGTGCAAGGTGAACCTGATATATATTTTGTTTGATTTCTGTTGCTTTGAATAAATGTCAATGAAATGTAAATGCTTATTAATCATCCAAGTTAAAATTTTGGTTTTTGTCCCAGGTTTACCTCCAATTAAGAAAAACTTTTACATGGAGTCAGAAACAACAAGTTCAATGTCACAAGACCAAGCAGACAATTGGAGGTGAATAGTTTTACTACTTTTTATTGAGTATTTGTAGAGTTATGCTGGTAAATTAACCCATTAGGAAAAGATTTGAAATGATTGCATTTGAAACTGTAGCTTCCTATTCAAAAGAAAACTGGGTTGCACCCTACATCATATACATTAGAGCATTGCTATCCCATAAAACTTTTGGCGAAGAGGGAAATGGGCTATATTTGTGTCTAGAGTAGTTACTATCCATATGTGGCTATTAAACACTTAAAAGGTAGCTAATATAATTGAGGAACTGAATTTGAAATTTTAAATTTAAAGAGACATGTGGTTAGTGCCTGCTGTATTAGCAGTTTTTGAGAATTATTTTTACAAGTGTTGAAAATCATGAGAAATTGATCTGATATCTGAATATTAGAAAAATTTCTTACTCTTTGGTCCGTATTATCTGGAATTATAGGTCATAATGGCAACATTTTTTCTATTAATATCTGTTATAAAACTAAGATAGTATGGTATAGCAGACAGAGCAGTTATTCTAGGATTGGGATAGGGCCCTGAGCATGGACAGGTGACTAAAGATCACCTGTCGAATGAGAATAATTCCCACTTCAAAGTATTGTTGAGGATTAATTAGGGAAATGTGTGTGAAACATTATAGGCCCTCAGGCATTTGCCAAATCTGACTTTGATTCATGAAGCATATAATTTTCAGGCTCTATTCTTAACCTTTCCATGAAATTTTCATTGGCCCATTCATGCATACAGTGTAATTTTTTTCCTTCTCTGGAACTATTCTGGTAAAAAAAGATGGGCTGGCTTCTATTTCTTACTACATTTTACTGTAACTTAACCAGCAGTCTAATTTTAATCAGTTGCAGTTGAATTTCTAGATATGACCTGAACTAATGTTGGAAAAAATTTCTTGCTTGGGGAGTAAAGTGACCAAAGCCACTAATCCTTGTTCCTGTTTCCCTAAAGGAGGGAAAATTATAATATAATGTGTGATGACTTGAAAGGTGGTGAGAAACGTCCTCTTCCCAACCCTGTTGGTAATTTTGAGGATGCATTTCACTGTTATCCTGAAGTTATGAGAAACCTTCAAAAGGCAGGTTTTCAAAAGCCAACACCAATTCAGGTATGCTTTCTTTAATTCTAACATTTCATCGACTTTCCCTCCTCAATTTCTGGTCGTTAGAACACCAGGGAGCAGCTGTCTCTTATAAGTGTCCCCCCAGCACCTCCACCGCTGCCTAGCACTCAAAATGCTGAGAAGTTTGGAGCTGGGAGAGGAGGAAGGAATGCTTGACAGAAAGAAATGCACTTTTTATTTTAATATTTCTCATTCTGTTTCAGTCACAGGCATGGCCAATCATTCTACAAGGAGTAGATCTTATAGGAGTAGCTCAGACTGGAACGGGGAAGACATTGTCCTACTTAATGCCTGGATTTATTCATATTGACTCACAACCTCTGTAAGAATTATTACATCTGGGTTCTCTTTAGGGGTTTAACAGATATGGATTCCAAAAATGCAATGAAAGTTTCTTCGATTGCCTTGGTCGAAAGGTAATGCCTGGTCTCGGGCAGATGCACTTGTGTTGTTCTGGTAAGCTATAAATGGACAAAACATTTTTAGGAAGCAATAGGTAGTGTCCACCAAAAGTCTTAATAGTGAAACACTGGAAACAAATTGTTTAAATTACCGTGTCCAGTACAATTCTGTGAGAATGTCTGACACAGGAAAGCTCTGGCCCTGTTTAATGAAAAGGCTGGTGTCTGGATTTTTTTGTTGGCTGTTTTTCTTTATTTCTCCACTTTTTATGTGTGGTGCTTGTTTGTGGCTTTGACACTCATTGCTGCCTTTTTTTTTTTTTTTCCTTTGGCTGTACCTCGAGGCTTGTGGGATCTTAGTTCCCTGACCAGGGATTGAACCCAGGCCCTCAGCAGATGAAAGCTTGGAGTCCTAACCAGTGGACTGCCAGGGAATTCCTTCATTGCAGGCACTGAATGAAGGTCCTGTATATCTGAGATGGGTATTTTACTAACGTTTTCTCTCCAAAGAGCCAGGAATGGGCCGGGCATGTTAATCCTCACCCCAACTCGAGAACTAGCTCTGCAAGTGGAAGCTGAGTGCCGTAAATATTCATATAAAGGTCTTAAAAGGTGAGTCTTGTCTTTGACCATTCCTGCATCAGCATTCAAACCATTTGTAGCTGTAGACATCCTCCCCGTTATTTTCACACATCCTGAGAAGCTGATTGGCTCAGCGTGGGTCAGGCTTACTTACCCCTGATCCACATCTACTGTAACCTGGGTGGTGGGGTCATATAACAAGGATGCTAACGTGGCTCTCGTAGGACACGTCCCTGTGGGTTGGTGGGTGTGGATGGTTCTCAGAAAGGGGCCAATACTGTACTACCTGAGACTTTTGATTTATGTACTTTTTATTTTATACCCAAAATGCTTAGGTTGGTTGGGATTTTGAATTGTGATGGGATATTCCCCACGTGGACATGAACCTCTGTATTTTTTTTTTAAGTGTTTGTATATATGGTGGTGGCGATAGAGATGGACAAATAAAAGACTTAGCGAAAGGTGTCGATATCGTTATTGCCACTCCCGGAAGACTCCACGATCTACAAATGAATAACTTTGTGTACCTGAAGAGCGTATCCTACCTGGTAATCGTGGAGCAGGGGTTCAGGGTCCCGGGAGGAAGAACTGAACTCTATCAAACCCTTTAGAATGGCTCTCCATTTCATAATGGTTTTAAATCCTAGGAATGTTTTTCATTCCCTCTAGTTTGTTAAAATACGGATTTTAAGATCATTCCATTTTAGCATTATATAAATATTAGAAAATGTAGGTAAGTACAAAAGAATTCCACATGAATGAATATTTTATTTTTTTATTTTTTTTATGAATGAATATTTTAGACACAAATTGT
Source organism: Mesoplodon bidens (assembly GCF_964165515.1). Taxonomy (NCBI): domain Eukaryota; kingdom Metazoa; phylum Chordata; class Mammalia; order Artiodactyla; family Ziphiidae; genus Mesoplodon; species Mesoplodon bidens. The sequence goes on along the minus strand of NC_138168.1, from coordinate 11,397,569 downwards.
TTTGTCATTAAATAGATTTAGAAACTGCTAGTTGGCAAACTTAACTCAATCTGTGTTGCAACTACAGATAGCTTAGGTAGTGGAGGAAATGAAAAAAATTACCTTAGCATTCATAAAGGCAGAACATACATATTAGCTACCTTCCATACCTAATCTAGCCATCTTTTTTTTTTTTTTTTGGCCATATTGCACAGCTTGCGGGATCTTATTTCCCTGACCAGGGATGGAACCTGGGCCCTCAGCGGTGAAAGCGCAGAGTCCTAATCACTGGACCACCAGGGAATTCCCCTATTCAAACCATTTTTCATGCAGGTCTTAGATGAAGCTGACAAGATGCTGGATATGGGATTTGAACCCCAGATAATGAAGATTTTATTAGATGTACGCCCAGACAGGCAGACAGTTATGACAAGGTAGGTATATGTTTAATTTGCTAGTCTGCAAAGTAGAAATCAGTGGAACCAAATCCATTTGATTTTAGAGCCTTTCTTAAAAGTATTTTGAGATCCTTTGGTGAAAGATATGTCATCACTTAGTATAGCAACTCAGTGTAACAGTTTAGCAATGACTATTGGGTTTCCTGAATTAAAAATAAGGTTTCTAGGGACTTCCCTGGTGGTGCAGCGGTTAAAACAGTGCACTTCCGATGCAGGGGGCCCGGGTTCGATCCCTAGTCAGAGAACTAGATCCCACGTGCTGCAACTAAGACCTGGCACAGCCTAAGTAAATAAATAAATGTTTGAAAAAGAATAAGATTTCTATAAAAAATGCAGGGGAGACTGTTTCATAGGGGGGTCTCAGATTGGAAAAAGTAATCACCTGTCCAGAATACTTTTTGGCAAAGATAAAGCTGAGGCAGCAGAAGAGTATGTGATTGGGGAAGAAGACTAAATTTATTCATTTTGTTTTCTTACTCAACCTCCCATCTTTGTAATTAGTGTGAAAGTAGAAGGTGGTTACTTTCACAATATATGGTTGAAGAAACATCTGAATTAACATATCCAATCATCGGTACAGTTAAAATGTTTTTATTTGGCATGAGCATTTGGTTTTACCTGCTAACAATGTATGAAAAATACTGGGTTTTTTTGCCTTCTTTATAAAGGCTGAGAGAACACTAACACCTCAATTCACTGTACCTTTTCATAGATTAGAAAGGTATAGCTCTTCTTCACCTTTTGTTTACAAACCTATTGAACTTATTTAAAGGTTTAATCTAGTAGCTTCATTGAGCAATTCATTGTGAAGCAAATGTTTTCTGTGAAATTGGCCTCATTAAAAAGTAGTAAGTTTGTCTTTCATCAGTAACTTGGTTCATAGCATTCTTAGGGAAATTTAGTAATGTTTGTTTTATAATAAATTTTTAATGTTTATGTATTATGTTTTATCTCCAGTGCAACGTGGCCATGTGCTGTCCGTAGACTCGCACAATCTTATTTGAAAGAGCCCATGATTGTGTATGTTGGTACTTTGGATCTAGTTGTAAGCTTGTTTTTAATTACTATTTATATCTTATTAATTATGGAAATGTTTTGCCATTGTAAAGCTCTCTGGCCTTTCACTTCATAATTGAGATTGGCCTTTCAACTAATCATTAATGAAAATTGACGTTTTACTTAAATCACTGGTAATTAATAATGGGTCATTGCCCTAGGCTCATTTCATGAGATTTCACGAAAGACAGGATAAATCCTTCAGAATCTATTTCATCTCTGGGTCAGTAAAATGGTACCAGTGATACTTTGAAATTTTGTGTTGTCAAAATACTTATTGAACGGAAACTCTTTGTGTCATCAGCTGAACATCTTTATTGCAAAGGCTATATCCAAATTCATGGCGATAGTTTTGTAAGCTTGGCCTCAAACCGTGGTTATTCCTTTTCCAACAGTAGTAACCAGCTGCTTTCAACACACTGCCACGTATTCAAGAGTTCCCAGCTTAGCGTAGGTGACTCACTGGTAAAAAGTGAAAGACTGAGCCATAAATCCTTGGGTAGGAACCGGTGATTTTGCAAGAACCTGCCATTTTTCCTGCTAGCAGTTTATTAGAACATTTAACCAATGATAGAAATAAGATGGATTTCGAGCCAATATATGGGGTTTGTCCATTAATATTGATGAACTATGATATCTGAGTCCTTTAGGCTGTAAGTACTGTGAAGCAAAATATAATTGTCACCACAGAAGACGAGAAACGATCGCATATCCAAACTTTCATCGACAGCCTGTCTCCCAAAGACAAAGTCATAATATTTGTTAGCCGGAAAGCTATGTGAGTATATATTTTTTATATTCAAATCATCAGTCATGGTTTGTTTTGGCATTGTTTCTATGTGTATACGCATTTCATATGGGGGGGGTGTAAGTCTTACAATATGCACATTACTTCAGACTCTTGCCAGTGGAAGTAACAGTAATGAATTGATGGTGGTATGAGAATAAGCACTTAGACCCCTGACTTTATCTTTTGTTTCAGGGCTGATCATTTATCAAGTGACCTGAGTATCCAGCATATATCAGTAGAGTCTCTGCATGGCAACAGAGAACAGAGTGACCGAGAGAGAGCATTAAAAAACTTTAAAACAGGTACATTTATACAATTAGTATTGCAGTTTAAAAGTGTCCAGTGCCTGGGGCTTCCCTGGTGGCGCAGTGGTTGAGAGTCCGCCTGCCGATGCAGGGGACACGGGTTCGTGCCCCGGTCCGGGAAGATCCCACATGCCGCGGAGCGGCTGGGCCCGTGAGCCATGGCCGCTGAGCCTGCGCGTCCGGAGCCTGTGCTCCGCAACGGGAGAGGCCACAGCAGTGAGAGGCCCGCGTACCGCAAAAAAAAAAAAGTGTCCAGTGCCTGGACTTGCTTGAGTGAGGGCACTTCTCCATGGATCCCGTGTCTAAGATCTGCCCTCAGCTTGCAGATCCCAGAACTATACTTGTTCTAAATATTAATCAGATTCTCAGGACTATCTCAAGCTAATGTTTAAAACCTGGATATCAAGGCAGTAATTTGCAGCGAGGGTGTTATCTTAATTTACTTGAGAGGCATATATCTTTGCCGTGGTTCATGGACTCTTTGAATTTTGGAATCTATTGTGTTGTAACTTGCCAGCAGTTAAAAAAGGCTAAGTAACCCTTTCCCGTCTTCACTGTCTTTAAAAGAGTTTTAATATTAAAAGCAAGGATAGTTCACCTGATCAGATATTAGGGGACAGATATGTCTTGGGTTGGTTTGTACCAGCATGTATCTGTATTCTTTTGGCTTTACTCTTTAGGGAAAGTGCGAATACTGATTGCTACAGATTTGGCATCTCGTGGTCTTGATGTCGATGATGTCACACACGTCTATAATTACGATTTTCCCCGGAACATCGAAGAATATGTGCACAGAGTAGGGCGCACCGGGAGAGCAGGGTAAGTCAGTCCATCCAACCTGGCTCCCCATTCTCTTCACAAAAAGGACCTTTTTCCCCTCTGAGAGCACTACCATAAAGTCCCCGTAACATGCTGTTTAAACAACTGCAGATTAGGTTCCAAACTGATGTTTGAACGGCTAAATCTTTTTTTTAAAATTGAAGTATAGTTGATTTACAATGATGTTGTGTTCATTACTGCTGTACAGCAAAGTGATTCAGTTATACATATATATATATATACATATTTATATACATTCTATTTTTTTAATATTCTTTCCCATTATAGTTTATCGTAGGATATTGAACACAGTTCCCAGTGCTATACAGGAGGACCTTGTTGTCTACCCATCCTATATATAAAAGCTTACATCTGCTCACCCCAACTTCCCACTCCATCCCTCCCCCAGCCCCTTCCCCGTTGGCAACCACAGGCCTGTTCTCTATGTCCATGATTCTGTTTCTGTTTCATAGATAGGTTCATTTGTGTCATATTTTATTTACTTTTTAGATTTTTTTTTGATGTGGAGCATTTTTAAAGTCTTTATTGAATTTGTTACAGTATTGCTTCTGATTTGGTTTTTTGGCCATGAGGCATGTGGGATCTTAGCTCCCCGACCGGGGATGGAACCCTCACCCCCTGTACTGGAAGGCGAAGTCTTAACCACTGGACCGCCAGGGAAGTCCCTTGTGTCATATTTTAGATTCCACATATAAGTGATACCATATGATATTTGTCTTTGTTTGTCTGGCTTACTTCACTTAGCATGATAATCTCTGGTGGCATCCATGTTGCTACAAACGGCATTATTTTGTTCTTTTTTATGGCTGAGTAGTATTCCACTGTGTATATGTACCACATCCTCCTTATGTGAATGGCTAAATCTTTTTTTTTAATTAATTAATTAGTTTTTTGGCTGCGTTGGGTCTTCGTTGCTGCGTGCAGGCTTTCTCTAGTTGCGGCGAGCGGGGGCTACTGTTCGTTGCGGTGTGCGGGCTTCTCATTGTGGTGGCTTCTCTTGTTGTGGAGCACGGGCTCTAGGCGCGCGGGCTCAGTAGCTGTGGCATGTGGGCTCCGTAGCTGTGGCTTGCAGGCTCCAGAGCACAGGCTTAGTAGTTGTAACGCATGGGCTTCGTTGCTCCACAGCATGTGGGATCTTCCTGGACCAGGGCTCGAACCCATGTTCCCTGCATTGGCAGGCGGATTCTTAACCATTGCTCCACCAGGGAAGTCCCTGAATGAGTAAACCTTAATATATCATACGTAGTTGGGCTTGTGAAAGAGTTGAGGTTTTGCTGCTGCTGTTTTTGTTCTATTTTGCTAGCTGAATCATGAATATAAATTATAAATCAAATTAAATTGACTTTTTCCCCCTTGAAGGAGGACCGGGGTATCTGTTACCCTTATCACTAGAAATGATTGGAAGATTGCCGGTGAATTAATTAATATTCTGGAAAGAGCAAATCAGGTAAGAATATGCAACTCTGTTTTCTAAGGTTCAAATTTCATTTATTCCAAGTACTGGGGCTTTACTGCCTGTTAGGAAATACAGATATTAAACAAGTAATTAAGCATGTTATGAGGGCTGTAGCATGGCAAAGATGAGCACTATTAATATATAAGTGGAGAACCTCATCTAATAGGGGTGAGCATCACTGAACCCTGCTGAGGAAGAGCCCAGTGGGGTGGAGGTTGGAGAGAACAGAGGAAGCAGGGGACACACTCAGGCCTCGAGGTGAGAAAGTGACACCAGGCAAAGGCACCAGGAAGCAACTGAAGGGCCACGCTAGCAGGAGGGCCGTGTACTTACTGACGGGCTTTTTTAAGACTAGGCTGGTTTTCATACCTTGAAGATTCGGTGTTGCATATGCAGAGGGACACATTCCATTCTGTTTGGAAGATGTCATGTAATCAGTTGTGGAGATTCTCTGAGGATTGTTGAAAAGCTGTTATATAATGAGAATCGCCTCAATCCTAATAACACGTTTAATGGCTTCAGAGTGTCCCAGAGGATCTTGTGGTGATGGCTGAGAGATATAAAGCAAATAAACTGAAAAAAGAAATGGAAAATAAATGGGAAAGACCCCAAGGAAAATCCAAGAAGTTTTATTATTAACATCTATGTTGAAAAGTGGTACCAGCCTACTTAAAAGAGGTAAAATTTGAATAACACATGGACTTTCAAACACCTGGTTTCCCTAACTAGGCTTTGTTAGTGCGTTTATTACAATCAGCATTATCTCTAAGAGTCACTAACATAATAAATGAGATCTTATTCTTTATCTGTTACCTAAATTCTAGTTAGTATATCTTAGAACTGATTCACTTTGTTATAAAGCAGAAACTAACACACCATTGTAAAGCAATTATATTCCAATAAAGATGTTTTATATATATATATATATATATATATATATATATATATATCTTAGAAGTATTAATTCAGAGGTGAGAAAAAAACTTTAAGTTGTTTAGTCGTAAGAGTATAATGGAATGTAATAGAACTGGTGGAGGTGTAAATTGGTATAACCTCTTCTGAGCAATCAGGTGGTAATGTATCAATTGTAAATACATATACCTTTTGATCCAGCAATTCCTCTGGACATAAATGTCCAGTAGGGAGCCATATGAATAAACTATGGAGAAAATCATATCATATAAGGGCCTAATGCCTATGACATAGGAAACTCCTAACACTGAACAAAAACAACCTGATTAGAAAATGGGCACAGGACTTGAATAGACATTTCTCCAAAGACATACAAGTGTCCAACAAGTTACAGATGCTCAGCTTCACTAATCACTAGGGGATTCAAAGATCACCTCACCCCCATTAGAATGGCACAGTATGTCAATTTATGGTTTTTCCTGCTTATTTTTCAGAATTCAAGATTTTTTTGAGATATATTTATTTAAGACACTGTGGAAGTATTGGAAGCATGCTGGCAGTATGAAGAAATGACTGATTCTTAAAATAATAGTGTTTAAAATGTAGAATTCAGTATTTTATACTTTAATAAGATCAGAAGTATTTAAACTTGAGTTGGAACTTTTTTATCGATATTAAGGAATGTAGCATTACAATTTCACTTTTTGCTATCTTTATTTTAAAAAAAGAAATAAAAGTAAATTTTGTCTCCTATAAGGTTGCTGTATTGAGGTCCATCTTTAAAGGGTTTCAAGCTCGTTCAGATGTTGTCATAGCAGTGAAAATGCTGTTAACACTAAATTTTTTTCTGTGATTAAAAGACAAGCTGATTCGTCTTTCTCAATAGCCCTTTAATTTTGTGTTTACCACATAGTGTTCTATTTGGTGGTACTTTTCTTACTACTTTATCTACTTTGAAATGAAACAGTAAAAAGATTTCATGGGGCCGAACTATGCAACAGCTGTTTGTTAAATTTTAGCCTAGTGCTCCAGGATCAAGTAAATCCTGGGTAAATTCATTTCCCCGAAAGCTTCTTTGACTAATCATGGTCCCCTACTTTCCCTTATAGTTTTGTGTAGTTTTCTGTCCCCTACATGAATTACTTATACCATGTTATCATCTGTTGGAACTTGAATAGTAAGGAAATATGTTCATGATACAAGAACCACAAACACCCACCAAAAGGTGTATGTAATGAGAATAAATTTTTGTAATAAGTTTCATTACGTGAAAATGCATTAAAATTAGTGAAATACTAACATTAATTTGGGCTACTGACAGGTTTTCAGCGAAGCTGAGCTAGGCTAACAGCTAGGAGCCCATCTTTCCCTAAAAGTGCAGAATGAAACGTAAAAAGAATACACAATGGGGACAAAAGACAGTCTCTTCAGTAAGTGGTGCTGGGAAAACTGGACACCTGGTTATAAAAGACCACAATCAGAACACACTGGGGAGTGTGGGGAGGGCAGCCCCGGGGCTGAGGGGCTCGGGATGCAGCCAGGGGCTGCAGGGACCCGTGGGCTGGTTGCTGCCGGTTCAAGGCCCGCCCCGCTGCTGCCCCGGCCCATGGGCATCACATCCTTCACCAAGAGGGTCCAGAAGAGCATCTCGCAGAAGAAGGTCCAGCTGCACGTGGACAGGAGCCTCAGGTGAACACTCTCCGACGTTACAGAGGACACTACGAACTGCAGAGCAGGCCAGGCTTCAGTAAGGCCCAGTGAGCAGAAACCATCAGCCAAGGCTTCAGGGACAGACCTGTGAGTGAAAACGAGACCCTCCTTACTTTTCTACCCGGTGAAGAGTGACCACAGCAAACTGGACCAGAAATGAGGGGCGGCAAGCAGCTCCAGTGAGCCTGGAGCACATCTCCAAGGGGTAAGTGCAGTGCTTAATGCAGTGATGTCGGCTGCATTTAAGCCCATGATGAAGGCTGTTCAATTTTACTGCAGATAAAAAGCTTGATGAATACTGTAAATCTTTTAGGTCAGGAGGATTACATCCTCCTGATTCAGCATGTTTACATGCAGACTTTTAAGGCAACTACTGAACTAAAAATAAAAATAAAAAACATGATCAGGGCTTCCCTGGTGGCGCAGTGGTTGAGGGTCCGCCTGCCGATGCAGGGGACGCGGGTTCGTGCCCCGGTCCGGGAAGATCCCACATACCGCGGAGCGGCTGGGCCCGTGGGCCATGGCCGCTGAGCCTGCGCGTCCGGAGCCTGTGCTCCGCAACGGAAAGGGCCACAACAGTGAGAGGCCCACGTACCACACACACACACACACAAAAAAAAAAACATGATCAGAAAAAGAATGAAAGGAAAACAACGAAGCATGAGGTCAGTTCTGGAAATGTGGGTGACGGCACTCTTGGCAGTCACTGTGTGATTCCACGCTGCCTCACGCGAGGTGTAGCCCTGGACCAGCAGCCTGCGGCTGGCAGTGGACCTCTGTGAGCAGAGCCGTCTGCTGGGGACACAGACCCCTGCTTTGCTGCCAGCTTTGTCGCTTGTCAGCAAGTCCGTTTGACGCGGGTCCCTCGCCGGCCCTGTGCCTGGCACACAGTAGGCACTCAGGCGGCATCTGCTGGCTAATCGAGCTGTCACTACAGTGCCAGACTTGTCTCATCTGGTCCCCAGCTCCAGGCGCCGAGACCCCTGCCGTTTCTCTTGCTCAGCACATGTAGTAGAGGAAACCCTGATGCACCAACAGGAGGTTTCGGGCCAGGCGCGGTTTCAGGCAGTCCCATGCGCCCAGCCGTACTGTGGAGGGTCCAGAAACACACATGCGGAGCCCCTCCCGGGAGCCGCAGCCCCTGATGCTCCCCTCCACGCTTCATTCTGCGGGCAGAGTTACAGGTCACGGCCTCAGCCGTTCTCCTGGGCCAGAAGTGCTTTGACTAATGGGTGCACGTAGTGGTTTGGGGCTCATGTTTTCAGAAGTACTAATCCTTAATTGAGAACCACAAGAAAGCTGCCAAGGACCGTGTGGTTCCTGCCCCAGAGTCCAGCCCTGGGATGGAAGTTCTGGCCAGCCTTGACCTTCTGCACTGGGGGGTCAGCAACGAAGCACGACTTTGAGCAACACAGGCCGGTGCCATCTGATGCTCATTCTTTTTTTCTTTTTTTTTTTTTTTTGCGGTATGCGGCCTCTCACTGTTGTGGCCTCTCCTGTTGCGGAGCACAGGCTCCAGACGCGCAGGCCCAGCGGCCATGGCTCACGGGCCCAGCCGCTCCGCGGCATATGGGATCCTCCCGGACCGGGGCACAAACCCGTGTCCCCTGCATCGGCAAGCGGACTCTCAACCACTGCACCACCAGGGAAGCCCAAATGCTCATTCTTGTGAGCACTTTGCCTCTCTTATAGGGAGAAAGATTGCTAACACAACTTTTTTAAGTATTAACAATTACCTGATTTTTTTCTTTATGTTCAAAAACCCAGATCCCTGTATCTAATTCTATCAGAATCAAAGTATCCTTTGAAAATAAAGTTTTATATCCAAAAGTATGCTTTTGCAAAATTTTCTAGTCAGTGTGTCGGGGGAGCAGAGAGTGTGAACAGGGAGTAGGAAGGAAAGAGAAGAAAGGACTTGAATTCTAATTTCTGACCATCTTGACATATATTGTGTTCAAAGTTATCACCTTCTTACTCAGTTTTAATTCTGAGTTCTTTCTTAAGCCTCAAAGAATAAAAGCAGCAGTGGACAGCCTGGCTTGGTGGAGCGTTTTAGTGTCTCATGGATGGATTCATCTGAGCATCCACCCAGAGAAGTCAGAACAAACCCCCCCCCAAGCAGGGAGGTGGAGTGGCCAAAGTTCTCCGTTCCATGGAGCATGCTTTCCGTGGACAAGGACAGGGACACCACTCTCACTAAATAAAACGTGGTGTGTCCGTGGCAGCCACGCTTTCACCAGTGCTCACGATACATGTCTAGCAGATTGCAGCCTTTTAAAATATGCATCATTGAATGTACATAGAGCATCCTCTAGACTCTGAGGGGATCGTATTTTCATACACCTGACCATGGTTGGCACATCGGGGTGCTCTCTGTGTTTCCAGTCATGCAGATTCAGTGCGTATTCAGAGAGTGTCTCACTGCTCACAGCTGAAGGCTGTTGATAAGTAGGCACCAAGAAGGCTCTTAAGTATGTGGCTTATGTAGGTTTTTCCTAAGAAGCTGAGTTAGAAAGGGTTTGAAGGAATCAAACACCAAACCCCCTTTGTCAAGGGGTGTTTTGTTATCAGGCTGGAGTTTGGGGGCAGGTGGGGTTAAGGCATTGGTAACCTGCTCTCTGGAAATATCCACATACTATTGAGGAAAAAAATGTAGCTGTCAGATGTTTGAGCCACAATTGTGGATGTGTAGGTCATGTCACCGTCTCTTCAACAGCAGATCTGTGTTCCCAGTTGAGAGAGACTGGAGAAGAAGCTGTGGTGTTAGGCTCCATCTGTTCAGGTGTGTCTGGAAGAGCGCTTTCATTCCCACAGGAAGCCTGGGACACTTTTCACCCTCAGCCAGATGCTGTACGCACGCAGTCCCATGCTGTTTTTCCTCCTAGGAGAGGTCCTTTGGAAAGTGGAGGCTGTGTGTGTCTTTTCAACCTCTGAAAGCATGTCAGGTGAGAGACGAGACAAAGCTCTCTGAACTCATGTTTTTCTTGGGTGCAGAAATCTGTTCTTTCATCAGACCACTAAGCCACGTGCCTTAGCCTCTTCTGCAGTTTCCCACAGCTTGATCTGGGGCAGGAGACTTCTGCCTCTTAGAGGTGGCCGACCCTCTAAAGCAACCCGGTCTGCCTTTGGGGAGCGGTGGTGCTTGGGGAAAGCAGCCCTCACCGTGGCTGTCTGCATTTTTAAACCGCCTGTCAAGGACTTGCGCTTCTCTCCACCTGTAAGGTTGCAACATTGCCTTCTCTCCGCTTGGCGCTCCTGGGCACAACTGGCATGTGCCGTCCAGAACTGGCGTTGTCTTCTTAAGGAGCCTGGCTCCTGCCTCGGCTCCAGCCTGCTGTGCTTCTTTCACATGCCCTGAAGGGTGTCACATCTTGCCATTCGTGTTGCTTCGTTTTAAGGTTTTTTAAAAAACAGACTTCTTATTTCAATGAACAAACTCTTAGGTTGGCAACAGCATGTGAGAAAGATCATAGCTGAACCCCTTGAAAGATTGCAGCCAAGGGACTCAAGACCAGTGGTGTAAAAGGAAGAGGAATTTCACTTGTGTGGTACAGCTGCCAAGTTGTTAGCTGTTCCTGTCTCCGCTAAATAGTCACAGCTAGTCTTCCAGGGAGCAGATGTTAATAATTGTTTGCAGTTAGAATGCTGCATCTAACCTTGGCATTTCAGCTGTTTATTTTGTGGGAATTTTTGCTGCTTTCTTGCAGGGCACCTGCCTGTTAGAAAGGAGAAAGTAGGGGAGAGAACTAGCTCAGGGGCCCGACCGTGGATCCCAGAGTTATTGCTGCATGGAAATCACCTGAAGGCTCTCAGGCATTACAATGACAAGATGCAACAGTTGAGAAGGGGCCTTTTAGCCACCTGGTCCAGACATACTGCCTGCAACCTGCCACCCGGGGTTTGAGCAGCCTGGGCTTAAACACCTCTGAGGACAGAGAACTTACTGCCTCCTAGGGAAGCCTGTTTTTGGTTTTTGGGGTTTTTTTTTTTGTTTTTTTGCGGTACACGGGCCTCTCACTGCTGTGGCCTCTTCCGTTGCGGAGCGCAGAATCCGGACGCGCAGGCTCAGCGGCCATGGCTCACGGGCCCAGCCGCTCCGCAGCATGTGGGATCTTCCCGGATCGGGGCACGAACCCACGTCCCCTGCATCAGCAGGCAGACTCCCAACCACTGCGCCACCAGGGAAGCCCTTTTTTTTTTTTCCTTTATATAAAATTATTTATTTATTTTTGGCTGTGTTGGGTCTTCGTTGCTGTGCGCAGGGTTTCTCTAGTTGCGGCAAACGGGGGCTACTCCTCGTTGCGGTGCGCAGGCTTCTCATTGCGGTGGTTTCTCTTGTTGCGGAGCATGGGCTCTAGGTGCGCGGGCTTCAGTAGTTGCGGCTCACGGGCTCAGTAGTTGTGGCTCACGGGCTCTAGAGCGCAGGCTCAGTAGTTGTGGCACACGGGCTTAGTTGCTCTGCGGCATGTGGGATCTTCCTGGACCAGGGCTCGAACCCGTGTCCCCTGCATTGGCAGGCGGATTCTTAACCACTGCACCACCAGGGAAAGTCCTGGTGTAAGTTTTAGAGTTTGAGTCTATATTTATTTTATTCCATATGTCATACTCTGGTTTCTCTTCAGATCGTATAAATCTTTTGGTTATTTTTTTTAAATTCCATATGGTTTCCAGTGAATTGTTCCTTAACTATTTAGGAGAAGTCATGGGATATTTGGCCCTATTTCTATTTGAATTTCTGCAGTTTAATGGATTCAGCAGAACTGCCCTCGGGGGCGGGGCCTCCACTGAACTGTGAGGGCAGCTCGGTCTGCACGTTCCCATTGGCTGGCAGGGAACGTGAGCCCGCCTCCCTGACCCGCCCCGGGAACGCGGGTTCTGCCCGCCGACTTGGCTCGGCTCCCAGCTGACGGGAGTCCCGTCTCCTCAGGCCCCACTGGGGCTTTGGCTTCTGGAACACGCGGGACTGAGTCCATACTGAATGCCGGGGCTTCGGGACAAGCCGGGGTCGAGTCCGCACTAACGGAGGCTGGGTCTCGTCAGGACCCGCTGGGGCTTCAGCTTTGGGACACTGTGGGGTCCAGTTCATGCTGAGACGAGCCTGGTCTCCTCAGGACCTGCCGGGATGTGATGCCGCTGAGGGAGAAGGTGAGGAAAAGTGGGGAGAAGGTTCCTGGGCGTGGCTGACCGCTGAGGGGTCCATCTTCCGAGGACCCAGGAGGGGAAGGGCTTGATGTGGAAAGTTGTGGGGTTTTATTCACTATTGTGTGTGGTGCAGACAGAGTGCAGTGTTGTTCTTTGGCGTGTGGCGTCCGGTTTTCCCAGCACCGTTTATTGAGAGGACTGTCCTTTCTCTGGTGTATGTTCTTGGCTCCTTTCTTGTCAGTTAACTGACCTCATACCTGTAGGTTTATTCCTGGGCTCTCTGTTCTGTTCCTCTGGTCTGTGTGCCTGTTTTTGTGCCAATTCCACACTTTTTTGGTGACTGTAGCTTCGTAACGTAGTGCGAAATCAGGGAGCGAGATGCCTCCAGCCTGTTCTCCTTCCTCAGGGTCGCTTTGGCTAGTTGGGGTACTTTGTGGCTCCGCGGAAGTGTTAGGATTGTTCTGTTTCTGTGAAAAATGTCATTGGAATCTTGGTAGTGACTGCATGAATGTGTACGTTGCTCTGGGTAGAATGGACGTTTTAACAATATTTTCACCCATGAGCACGGGGTATCTTTCTATTTATTTGTGTCTGTTCAGTTTCTTTCATCAGCGTCTTACAGTTTTCAGTGTGCAGGTCCTTCACATCAGAGGTTAAAAGTTATTCCTAGTTATTTTTTTGGATGCAATTGTAAATGGGATCGTTTTCCTTATTTCTCTCTTTGATGGTTCATTAGTGTATAGAATCACAACTGATTTTTTTGTGTTGATTTTTGTATCCTGAAGCTTTACTGAATTCATTTATTAGTTCTAACAGTTTTTTTGGTGGTTGGATGTGGAAAACTAGAATTCAGATATCCCACTGTTTCGACTACATCCAGGTCATCCATAGCACCCAAGACATAGTGGCTCTTAGTAACATGTGGACTCCTCCAAGGGCAATTAGTCTCATCACTGTAGGTGAACTGGATCCGGGTAGGGCTTGGCCTCTATTACAAACTTTGATGTCTTTTCTGTTTTTCTGGCGTGGTACTGACATGGTTGTTTTGAAAAGTAATTTTCTAGTAAATTTCAAAAGTATAAAAAGGGGCTTCCCTGGTGGCGCAGTGGTTAAGAATCCGCCTGCCACTGCAGGGGACACGGGTTCGAGCCCTGGTCCAGGAAGATCCCACATGCCGCAGAGCAACTAAGCCCGTGCGCCGCAATTACTGAGCCTGCACTCTAGATCCTGTGAGCCACAACTACTAAGCCTGCGTGACTCAACTACTGAAACCCGCATGCCTAGAGCCTGTGCTTTACAAGAGAAGCCACCACAATGAGAAGCCTGCGCACCGCAACGAAGAGTAGCCTCTGCTTGCACCGCAATTAGAGAAAGCCCACGCACAGCAACGAAGACCTGACGCAGCCAAAAATAAATAAATTAAAAAAAAAAAAGATCCAACCTGGACCCCAAGACTGCCAGCAGCAAAAAGACTTCATGCTGTGACCCTCCTGTAGGGGAAAGTACTTCCCTGAGTGATACCAGGTGAGGAAAGACACTTTGAAGGCAAAAAAGACATTGGCAGTTTCCACAGAATTAAGTTTGTGAGTTAAAATGTGGAGATTTACACTGACACCTTGTTAGTAAAACTGTGTTGACTTCTGCTTGAAGATTTATTGATTCTCTGCCCTTTTAGCTTTTGCTCAAGACCATCTCTCAGAACAGAGGTGCTTATGCAGCATGGTTGCAGTCAAGTTTTTTCAAACCCCTATGCTATTAATCACCAACCCTAATAAAATCTGTTTTTTGTTGTTGTTGTTGTTGTTTTTGCGGTACGCGGGCCTCTCACTGTTGTGGCCTCTCCCATTGCGGAGCACAGACTCCGGACGCGCAGGCTCAGCAGCCATGGCTCACGGGCCCAGCCGCTCCGCGGCATGTGGGATCTTCCCGGACCGGGGCACGAACCCATGTCCCCTGCATCGGCAGGTGGACTGTCAACCACTGCGCCACCAGGGAAGCCCTGTTGTTGTTTTTTACAATGTTGCAAAAGCTTGCATTCAGCTGATAGTGCTTAGCTGTTATTTTGGGGCTTCATAGTATGCTGATAATTTTGGCAAAATTCACGGGAAGTGTCCAAATGAGACAGACTTTAAAATTACAGAAAGCATCAGGAATTCTTGAAGCACTTGTTGAGAGGGAGTTAAGTGTTTTCAATCCCTTCTGTTAGCTCTTCTCACAGCAGACCCAGATGCTGAGGTGAACTCCTGGTTAATGACCTTCATCAAGGTCACCGAATAAATCAGTTTCAGCCCTGGGGCTTGACTTCTAACCTCAGACTCCTTATATGTAGCCTGTCTCCTGAGCTGAGTTGCCATTAATAGACTCGTTAGATACTTTGGGTTTTCAAATGTGGTTTAAAAATTCCATGTGATTAAACCAGGAGAAAAGATAACACAATTTACATACTTTGCAACATTGTTTAGTGCTAAGTAAAAATCTAGACACCCTCATATCCAGACAAATCCAGCTTTAGAAATGCTTTGTTTTGGCCAACAAACTGTTGAAAACTTTGGTTTTCAACTTTTGGTTTTCTAATTTTATCAACATTGAAAAATTAGAAGATTCGTGGAGCTGGCTTTCTGGTTTCTTTTTCAAATTTTAAAGATCTGATCTAACGCATAGTATAGTGAACATAGACAACAATATTGTACTATAATCATCGAACTTGCCGTTCCCAGTTTTTCACTCCTAATTGTAGTACATCTGCATCCATCAATCTGTATTTTTTAGGACTGGTTCCTATAAAGTGGAATTTGGGGAACACAATTCGTGCGCATTTTTAAGTGTTGACTGCAGTTTCCACAATCTGTGTCTCTTCCTCAAGTTTGCGCCTTGTTTGGGAAAGCAGGGGCTCCCGAGAGCCCGGAGCTCCACCTGAGGCAGGGAGGTGGCCGAGTGGGCAGCGGAGGCCGTCAGGGTGCCTGAGAGTGACCCGCGGAGCAGGGAGGGCCACCCCAGTCCCCTGGCCCAGGTTTCCCACCACACCCCGCTGCTCCGTTCCCTGGAGCTCATCTCAGCCTGTCCGGTGACACACCCAGCCCTGGAGGCGGCACAGCCCCTGAGCACCCCTCGGGCTCCCCCAGCAGTGGCCCCTGGCTCGGCCCTGCGCCAGCCCCCAGCCCTGGCCCCCCTCACATTCAGCTTCTGCGTGGGGTGGTGTTCGGCTTCCCGCCCAAGACGCCAGGTGAGGAAAAGGGGGGAGCCCTCACCTCCCTCAAGGTAAGGACAGAGGGCGCTCTATCTGCGGCTGCGGGTCAGCGACCTCCCTCTCCTCGGCCAGGAGACGGGTCCCCATGCACAGAGCACAGACCTTCACAGGGAGGACACTCAGGGCTCCCCTGAGGGTAAGAGGGAGACGCGCCTGATGGAACCGGGGTGAAGAGCAGTGAGAACCACGGGGCAGGGTCCCCACGGCGCGGCTGTGCCGTCACGGTCACGGGCTCAGGCTCGGTGTTGGTTCGTACGAAGGGGCCCGGATTCTTCCCAGTGTGATTTCCATTAAAGACTAACACCTTCTCCAGAAACTGACTTTGAATATCGACCCGCGAGAAGACACTGCCCCCCGCCCCCGGTGGCTGCGGGACCCTGAGATGCTGTCTGGGGGGAGGAGCCCCAGGGAGCTCAGCGCAGCTCACTGTGGCTGCTTGGAAGGAGGGAGCCCCTTTCCCGGGCGCCCCGGCCTGTGGTCCGAGGAGGAGACGGCACCGTGCACGGAGCTCCAGGGTCAGCTCTGCACACTCAGAGCCTCACCGTCCACAGGCACAGGCTCATGTCCAGCGCCAGGGATGCCCGGGTCTGATGGCGTGAGCCCCAGTGCTGTTCCCCGCCGCCGGCCAAGGGACACCCCAGCCAATGGGAGTGAGAAAAAGGCTTCCTGGAGAATCATCTGAGTCTGAGGGAGCTGGGCCCTCAGCAGAGGGAACACAGTGGGCAGAGGCAGGGAGCCCAGGGCAGCAGAGGGCTTGCGGGGAGGTCATATCAGCAGGTACAGCTAAGGAGTCCTTACCGGGTCTCTTTTCCAGACCTGACTCATCTCACTGAATCTCTTAACAACTCCAGGAAGAAGGTAGAAACACTGTCCCTGTTGACTGACGAGGAAATGGAGCTTAAAGAAACTGCCCTCTTTTCTGCCCCACAGACCGGCCAAGGCAGGATTTGAGCCCAGTGTTCAGTAGACGCCCGCAGGGCCCACCTGACAAGCAGGCTAGGACCTGATGCCCCAGGGGGACCTCTCAGCTCTGAGGATACAGAAACCTTTATTCCTGGAGCTCATAGAGAAACATCTTCTGCCCAGATATTGGGTGATCCTGGGCCTGGGAGGGCCCCCAGTGGCCAGGGCAGGCCACTCCTGGCCAAGGAGTCCAGCCTCAGGCGTAGGTGGTGACACTGCCCCAGAGCTCAGTGAGTTCTCAAGGCCTGGGGATCCGATCTCTGGAAGAATCAAGGAGGGAGCAGTGTGGAAGGAGCATGGGGTCCAAAGGCAGAGAGAGTGCAGTCTGGTCCCTGCTCAGCCTCTTCCTAGCGGGGTGATCCCAGCAAGGCTGTGAGCCTAAGTGGCCCCATCTCTAACATGGAGAAAACAACTGCAGCTGCTTAATGGGTTTGGGGAGAATTACTGGAGAAATGCCTTGTGTAATTCTCGTCTGGTGCCAGGGGTACCTTAAGAGCCAGATGGAAAGCAGTCATGTTGGTGACCCTTTATCCAATGTATCTGTTTAAATTTTCGTTGACTTGATGTCATATTTAAGACACTGATGCCAAATCCAAAGTCGTGAAGATTTGCTCCTATGTCGTCTTCTATAAGTTTATAGTTTTAGCTCCTAAATGTAGGTCTTTGATCCATTTTGGATGAATTTATTTGTTTGTTTGTTTGTTTGTTTGTTTGTTTGGCTGTGCTGGGTCTTAGTTGCGGCACTCAGGATCTTTGTTGCTGCGTGTGGGATTTTTAGTTGCGGCATGTGGGATCTAGTTCCCTGACCAGGGATCCAACCCGGGCTGCCTGCATTGAGAGCGTAGAGTCTTAGCCACGAGTTTTAAAATTTTATGTGAGGCAAGGTTCCACCATCATTCAGACACTCATAAATTTATGTGTCTGTATGTGTAAGAGGGGGCATCGCCCATTCAGTGCATGACCTTCAGTTGTTATTTGTAAGGAGTTTTCATTAGATTCCAAAGGATTGAAGAATAAAAGGAAATTAAATAATTCATAAAGAAATCCTCTAAGGATATAAAACACATTCTGAGGAAGATTAACTAGGGACTGTGTGATAGTCACAAATAGCCACGCACTGCCCTCTGATGGTCACATGAGAAACGGCAGGTGTGCTCAGGGTTTCCTGGTTCTGTGGCAAAAGAAGCCCACATCTGAACTCAGACATCTTCACAGGATTGCAGGTAGATAAAACCAAATTTGTAAATTCAGTGTTTTCGGGGGATCTTTTAGTGGAAGCAATTGTCTTGTTATTTCACAGTATGGAAAAATAGGCTTCTTCCCAAGTGCAGTATATTCAGGGAGCATTTATGGAGCCCTTGAGTCAGGCACTGGGCTCCAGGTCAGAAAGCCAGTGCCTCTCAGGACCCACAGTGGGTGGGGTTGGAGTGTTGGTAATACCTGGTCTGCATCACAGCTCTGTGTATCTGGTTGAAAGAAAACAGAATATCAAACCAAAGTATATTGATGGAATCCTTCCGATTATATGAACACTAAACCATTTTTTAAAATTTGAAAACTGTCACTCAGCATATCTAAACTAGATGGGATCATCCTATATTCCTGGTTCCTTTTTCACGTTATATTAGTACTTATCCATGTCATTAAAACTTTTTGAAAATATGATTTTAATAGCTGCATAGTATTCCTTAATATCTTATACATAAATTACATGTTTCAGTTTCACCATAGAAATATAGTGCCAAAAAAAGTTTTAAATTTTAACCTAAAGCATGCCTTTTAAGTTTATTTCAATGAGAATTCCTCTGAAGAACTAACATTCTTTTTTTCTAACATCTTTATTGGAGTATAATTGCTTTACAATGGTGTGTTAGTTTCTGCTTTATAACAAAGTGAAACAGTTATACATATACATATGTTCCCATATCTCTTCCCTCTTGCATCTCCCTCCCTCCCACCCTCCCTATCCCACCCTTCTAGGTGGTCCCAAAGCACCGCGCTGATCTCCCTGTGCTATGTGGCTGCTTCCCACTAGCTATCTATTTTATGTTTGGTAGTATATATATGTCCATGCCACTAAAGAGTTAACATTCTTATGAAAAGTAAGTTATTTGGAGTCCTTGTTCCTTTCATCTGTTATGCCTCATTATCATTTACTTCTAAGGACTTTCACTTTCTTGATATTTTTGCATTTAACTGTAATTTTTCACTGAGACAACATTTTAAATTTGGATTTTAAGAATGTCAAGAAGGACCCTGATGTACATGGACGCAAAAATCCTCAACAGAATATTAGCAAACCAAATTCAAGCATACATTAAAAGAACCATACACCTTGATCAAGTGGAATTTATTCTAGGGATGCAAGAATGATTTAATATCTGCAAATCAATCAATGTGATACACCACATGAACAAAACAAAGGATAAAAATCATATGATCATCTCCATACATGCAGAAAAAACTTTTGACAAAATGCATCATCTATTTATGAAGTCAACTCTCAACAAAGTGGTTATACATGGAATATACTAAAGGCTATATAAGACAAGCCCACAGCTAACATCACACTCAGTGGTGAAAAGCTGAAAGTTCTTCCTGAACAATCAGGAATAAGACAAGGATGCCCACTCTCACCAATTTTATTCAACATAGTATTGGAAGTCCTACCCAGAGTAATTAGGCAAGAAAAGGAAATAAAAGGCACCCAAATTGGAACAGAAATAAGTAAAACTGTCACTGATTATGACATGATGTTATATGAAACCCTAAAAACTGCCCCCCCAAAATAACTATTAGAACTAATAAACAAATTCAACAAGGTTGCGGGATATGACTCAGTATACAAAAATCTGTCGCATTTCTCTACACTAATAATAAGCCATTAGAAAGAGAAACAAAGAAAATAATTCCATTTATGACTGCATCAAAAATAATAAAATACCTTGAAATAAATTTAACCAAGGAGCTGAAAGACCTGTGCACTGAGTCATGGAGTCTGAGACATGGAGTCTGGGGCCACACAGCCTGGGCTCAAATGCCAGCTCACTCACTGACCTGCTGAGTGACCCTGGGCAAATCACATAACGGCTCTGAGCCTCATCTTTCTTAACTGGAAAATGGGCACAAAACCCGTATCTCCTCACAGGGTTGTGAGGCTCCAAGGAAAGGCTTATTTAGACCAGGGTGTGGGAGGGCCTCCAGTAGCCTCTCCTGGTGTGAAACTGTCCTGGAACTGAGTCCTGCTGACCCTGTGGGCAGGGGTCAAGGGTGGAGCCTGGGAGCCAGATGGGGCTGGACGAGAAGCAGGGCAGAAAAGCCAGGGGGCTGGACCAAGTGCTCGCTACTGGTTGTGGGTCAGGGAGGGGGGGCCACCTCCTTTCTAGACCTCAGAGTGGGGCCTGTGCCAAGGGCCCGGGGGGGTGCATGATCAGAAGCCATAACTCCAAACCCCCATAGCAGGGATGGAGCCTTCCTGGCAAGAACGTGTCTCTCTGGTCCAGGCTCAAGTGTGATGGGTGCTGCTCCCAGAGCTCTCCATCTTTCTACAAGGCAAGGAGCTGGCAGGAGTGAGAGGGGGGGGAGTCTGTTAAACCACAGATGCCTTATTGTCAAAATGACACAAGGACTAACACAACATTGAAAATCAACTATATTCAGAAAAAAATAAAGACACAAGGAGAAACAAAGCAGCGAGCACCTCTCAGACCTTTAGGAAAAATGTGTCCAAAATGTCTCCACACCAGCTCAGTGGAGCCCACAGGAGGGAAATGAATGGAAAAGCAGGCGATGGGGTCTAATCTCTCCACCGCTGGCCCCAGAGACCCAGGTCCCAATCCACCAGCCCTGTGGTGCACAGCCAGACACCAAGAGGAAGAAACGCAGACCCTGCCTTAGGAAGTCCCAGCCAGACTCCATGTTGGGGTCGCTCAGCACAGTCACATGGTCATTATGGACTCAGCCCCTCTTCCATGCTCACATCCCCTGTCCTCACAGAAGCATCCATGGGCTTTCTGGGGTACTTGTGCATACCAGAAATTGAAACAGTAAAAGGAGGGGAGAAGACACAGACAGGAAGCATGACTTCGGGTGCTGTACAAATTACCAAAGACCTGAGGTCCTTAATACTTAGGATTTTTTAAAAGGCTTCTTAATATGTAAACGGAGAAAGGAGGCTCAGTTAGCAAATGGTGCCGGGACAATTTGGTATCCATATGGGAGTCTAAGTTGGATCCCTACTTCACAAAACACCACCAAGCCAATTACAGACACGTTAAGAATCTACGTTTGAAAGGGAAAACTTTACAACTTTCAGAACAATTTTCAATGACAGAATATCTTTTTTCTTAAATTGAGGTACAGTTGATTTACAATGTTGTGTTAGTTTCAGGTGTACAGCAAAGTGATTCGGAGAATCAGTATCCCAGGTGCTTCCTCAGACTAAATTCACTCCCTTTGCGAGGCCCCTGGGCGACGCCCAGTACTCAGAACAGCTAACAGTCCTGAGAACCCACAGCAGCGCGTGGTGGCGCTCAGTGGATGTTTGTTGACGACTGTAATCAGACACTAAAAGCCAGCCGTGAGCCTGGGAGGGGTCCCCAATCCTGTCTTCAGAGAGGGGGGCTTGCTCCTTTTTGGTGTGGGTGGGTGAAACGGGGCTTGGGAAGGGAAGAGGTGGGTCCTGACTTCTTTTGTAAACAGAGGACGATGGGGTGTGGGAAGAGGATGTGAGCAGGCACATCCCAGGAAACGAAGCACAGAGGATGCACCCTCATCCCTGCTCTCCGCGCCTCACACTGTCTCCCATCCCGGTCACAGGGTGACCCGCTCACAGGTTTCCCGGAGAGGATGGTCCCATGACCTCGACATGGCCAATCAGCATGTTCCATCCTCACTGGACACGTGATTGGCTCAGGGCTGGGCTAGTGGCCAATCAGGGCCCAGGGCGGGGCCTCCTGCTGGAATCCTGGGCAAGAGAAGCTCGCTTTCTGTTGGGAGTGGAGGGGACGTGACCTCAGCCTGTGGCCATTGGCGGCCGTCTTGCTCCCATCGGGGCAGGGCCACCTGCGCGAGGAGGACGCCAGTAAGCAGAGCCCAGAGGTCGGGAGAGACGGATCCTGCTGACGTCCCTGAGCTCCAGGTGCAGCCCTGCCGGAAGCCCGCTGCCTGTGGACTTAGGTACGTAAGTCATTCTCTCCCGTCTTGTTTGTTAGCCTGTTTGAGCCACTTTGGGTTTTCTGTCCAGCTAGCAAAGTGGAGACCCTGGAACTACAACTGTGTGGGTTTTGGCTAGCTTCAGGGAAGAAATTCCAGATAACACCGCGAGACTCTTGTTTAATCTGGAGATCCGAATGGGTTCAAGCGGTATCTCTTAGGGCCAGCTGTTAATTCTAGGATTACCCAAATTAGTCCTCACGGAATTAGTCCTATTAAGGTAGCAATCGATGTCTCCATTTTAGAGGATAAGACTGGGGCTCGGAGAAGGGAGGTGACTGAGCTACAGTGAGGAAGTGTGGAGCCAGACAGAACCCCCAGATCCTGCTGCTTGAACTCTGGGAAGCCAGATGGTGTGGCCTGTTCTTGTGACAGGGCTGAGGCACCCAGCACTGCTTGGGCCAAAGTGACTCCACAGGGGTTTTGGTGGCTGGAGGCTTCTGGCCATGGTGGGGTGGGGTGAGGTCCCTGAGGCTCTGAAAGCCCACTGTGTGCAGGCTCAGGGTGCACAGAGAAGAGAAGGCAGAGGCCTGCCCCGGAGGTGTTCACAGACCACATATGGATGAGCCAGACAGGCAGACGGGGCACCTTAGTGCCTGAGCTGCTTTAACGGGTGAAGGGTGTGGGGACAGAGGCAGAGACCCAAGTCTGCTGGGGAACTGGCTAAGGACAGAGAATTTTCAACTGAGACTTGAAGGCTGTATCAGTTAGTTGTGTGTGTGGCTGAAGTGACAGAAATCCCTACTGAGAGTGACAACCTACACAGGTGTCTAACATTTAATGTTTAAAGAGCGTGAGAGATGGGAGGTCCAGAGATGGGTCTGGTGGCCCAACAGTGTCACCAGATGCCACTCAGCCCTCTACTCCATCATCACTAGAATGTTGGCATCGTCCCTCGTGGATGCAGGGTGGCTGCCTCTATTCCAGCCATCACCGCTGCGTAGTTAACACGCGGGCAAAGTTTTCTTACCAAATCCCTGGGTTTGACTCATCACCAGAGGCAGGTTTCCTGGGAAGCTATGGAGGCTGAAACCGCAGGGTCCTCACTTGTTCAGCCCCTTCTTTGATCCCAACGTAATTCTGGGTTCTTTCTCTTAAAAAACGTCCCCCAAAACTATCTAGTGCTACGTTTTAGGCCCCCCAAGGTGTGGATCAGCCCCAAACCCCAACTGACCCAAGGCTGTTTCCCACCTCCTTCCCCATCACCTTTCAAGAACCCCAAACTCAAGGGCATTGTCATAAACCTGAAATACGTGCTGAAAGGCCTTTGCTTCTAGGGTACCTCTGCTTGTCCTCGAGGGTAGTTATTTTCCCTAGTTTTGATGATTTAGGCACTTTGTTATGCAAACGACATCTACAGAGGTCCATTCTGTGAAATGCTTATATGCCTCTTTCAATGTCTTCTGCTTCATCTTAAACATAAACCCAAATCCTCTTGCTTCTCCCTGGGCCAGTGCTCGGGGGTCCCAGCCTGCAGAAGGGGAGAAGCCCATGAGAAGCTCCTTGGCCATCCACCCAGTGACTCATGAGAGCACCTGCCACCCCCTGGCCAGTCAGTGCCAGTCAGCTGAGAGTGGACTGTGTTTCATGGGTAAAATAGCTCCACATCGTCACATGTGCTCCTGTCTGTCGGTGCCTGTCCCTCCACAGGAAGCATCTGCAAAACCCAGCTTGGTGCCTGGTCCTGGGATGGATGCTGACGAAACTCAGCAGGGAGCCACCTGCTCTAGGCTGGGTGTGCTCGAGGCTCCCGGAGGGGACACAGGTGTGGGCAAATGTCCCAGAGCAAAGGGTCGGGGGGCAACGAGAGGCTTCTGGGAGGAGACCTGGGGGCAACCACCTCCCGGAGGAGAGCATGAAACGTGTCTGCACTCCTCCAGAGCCTGTGGAGGGATGCAGCCCCCACCCCACATTAGCTCACGTGCAGGATGCACATTATAGAAGCAGTGTCTGCAGGTAGGACATATCCTTCCTGTCCAAATCACATTTTGCAAAAAATAAAATAAAATGTTTGACACTTTCTTCCCCCTTTCCCCAGCCGAGTCCTCCAAGGACAGTGGGGACCCAGCCTCCAGCCTGCTGACCACTGGTGGACAGGGCTGGGTCTGGGACAACTGGCAGCAGTTTTGCTTTTCTATAAAACTTTAGATCTCTCCAGCAAATCTGAATGACAGCCTTGCTGGGTAGAGTACATTTGGTTATAGGATTTTCCCTTTTATCACTTTAAATATACCATGCCATTCCTTCTGGCCTGCAGAGTTTATCCTGAAAAGTCAGGTGATAACCTTATGCAAGCTCCCACATATGTAACTTATTGCTTTTCCTGTGCGCCTTTTAATAGTCTATATCTTTACGTTTTTGCCACTTTAATTACGAGTCTTGGTGTGGTCCTCTTTGGGTTGATCCTGTTTGGGGCTTACTGTGTTTACTGGACTTGGATGTCTGTTTTCTGAGCTGAAGTTTTCAGCTTTTATGCCTTTAAGTATGTTCTCTGCCCCTTTCTCTTTCCGTTTTCCTTCTGGGACCACAAATGTTAGTACACTTGATGTTGTTTCAGAGAAACTGTCCTCATTTCTTTTTATCCTATTTTTTTTCTGTTCATCTTCAGTGATTTCCAGTACTCTGTCCTCCAGGTTTCTGATTTGTTCCTCTGTATCATTTCATCTACAGTTGTTTCCTTTTAGTGTATTTTTCATTTCAGTTATTGTATTCCTCTTCTCTGTTTGGTTGTCCTTTAAGATCACCTTTTTTATAAATTTATTTATTTTTGGCTGCATTGCTGCGTGCTGGCTTTCTCTAGTTGCGGCAAGCGGGGGCTACTCTTCGTTGCGGTGCATGGGCTTCTCATTGCGGTGGCTTCTCTTGCTGCCAAGCATGGGCTCTAGGCACGCGGGCTTCAGTAACTGTGGCACACAGGCTCAGTAGTTGTGGCTCGTGGGCTCTAGAGTGCAGGCTCAGTAGTTGTGGTGCACGGGTTTAGTTGCTCCAAGGCATGCAGGATCTTCCCGGACCAGGGCTTGAACCCATGTCCCCTGCATTGGCAGGCAGATTCTTTTCATTCATTCATTCATTCATTCATGGCTGTGTTGGGTCTTTGTTGCTGCATGCGGGCTTTCTCTAGTTGAGGTGAGCGGGGTCTACTCTTTGCTGTGGTGCGCCAGCTTCTCATTGCGGTGGCTTCTCTTGTTGCAGAGCACGGGCTCTAGGTGCACGGGCTTCAGTAGTTGTGGCACACAGGCTTCAGTTGTGGCTCATGGGCTCTAGAGCACAGGCTCAGTAGTTGTGGCGCACGGGCTTAGTTGTTCCGTGGCATTTGGGATCTTCCCAGACCAGGGCTTGAACCTGTGTCCCCTGCAGCATTGGCAGGCAGATTCTTAACCATTGCACCACCAGGGAAGCCCCTAGATCACCTTTTTAAAAAACTTCTAAGGGACTTCCCTCATGGTCCAGTGGTTAAGGCTTTGCCTTCCAATGCAGGGGTACGCATTTAACCCCTGGTCAGGGAGCTAACATCCCACATGCCTCGCGGCCAAAAAACCAAAACACAAAATAGAAGCAATATTGTACCAAATTCAATAAAAGACTTAAAAAACCCCACAAACTTCTAGCTTCTTGCTCTGGTTGTCCATTTTTCTCCTGAGTTCTTTGATTATCTTTACAATCATTACCTTGAACTCTTTCTTGAATGGATTGGCTATTTCCATTTCGTTTAGATTTTCTTCTTCTGGGTTATGTTGTTCCTTCATTTGGATAGTGTTTCTCTGTCACCTCATTTTTCTTAACTTGCTGTTTTTATTGCTGTGTATCTGGTAGGTTAGTTACATTTCCTGACCTTGGAGAAGTGGCCTTTTGTAGGAGAGGTCCTACGTGTCCCAGCTGCCCACTCTCCCCTGGTCACTAGAACTACATGCTCTAGGTGTACCCCCTATGTGGGCTGCCTGGGCTCTTCGGTTGCGGTGGGCTGACTACTGTAGATCGTCTAGTAGGCTTGGCGCCCCCAGTCTGGTAAACAACCAGGCTCTGCCTTGCTTGGAGGCTGTCAGTGCTGCTTGATGGGAGAGAATAATGAGGCAGCTGGCTGGACAACCGTGGGTGACATCGAGACTAGCGCTGGCTCGCTTGTGGGTGAAGTTGGGGTCCAGGAGATACCAGGGCTGGTGCCCAACCACGGGTGTGTAAAGCCAAGTCCTGGGGCTATCCTGGCCCACAGGCAGGCAGAGACAGGTCCTAGGTTCTGCTTGCTGGTATCACACCACTGTTCCGGACACAGCTGGCTGCGGGGTCCTGGGTGTCCTGAATCTTGTGTTGGCATTCTGATGTGCAGGGTCAGGACCCAGCCGAGTCCATAGTTCGTCCTTGCCTGCTGGTGTTTGGGCTGGGTCCGTGGGCTGCTGCGCTGTGGTAGTCCTAGGATTGCTCTCCGTCCACTGGTGGGTGAGGCTGGTGTGAAGCTCGAGCAGGCTCAGTGGTGGTTAGCTCCAGGACCCAGCCAGTCTTAGGACTTGTTCTGGCCTTCTAGGGAGTGGGCGGGTTCCACATGCTGTTAGACAGCAGTGTATCTGGGACTGGTGTCTGCCTCTTCGTTTGTGAGGCTGGTCCCAAGGCTAGAGCATGTTTGCTGTTGTGTAGGGCCAAGCTCCAGCCCATCCCTGGGTGGTGACCACGTGCCGATGGGTGAGTCTGGTCCCGAGGCTGGAGCAGTCTCACTTGTGCGAGAGGCCAGGGATTCTGGGGCTGGTGCCTGACCTCTGGTGAGTGGAGCTGGGAACCAGGTCTCTGGCTGGAGGGTCCTGGTGGCCGTGGGTCTAGTTCCTGTGCACTGGTGTGTGGAGCCTGGTCCTGGGGCTTCTGGTGGTTGGAAGCCAAGTCCAGGGGCAGCTGTGGGCTTGAGAGGGTCTGAAGGCAGCCTGATTGCTGATGGATGGGGCTGTGTCCCTGCTCAGCTTCGTGCTTGGCCTGCGGCATTCTAGGACTTGGACTAAGGGTACCTCTGGGTACATTTCTAAGGGTGACCCCTCACACAACCCTGAGCCCAGCATGCGATTTCCACCAAGCCAGCAGCATCTACCCTAGGCGACAACAAGGCCACACCTATTCCAGGAGAAACTCAGCCCCTAGGGAGTTAGGCCCAGGGAATCTGCACTTCTGGAAGTTGTTACCTGAAACCTTCACGCTGCTCACTGGTGTCAGGTGTGCTATGCTTAATATGCCTATAGAGAATAAAACATAAGCTTCAGGAAATTGGATTAGGTATTCAGTAATACGTTCGATACACCAAAAAGTTAGTAACAGATTATACGTTTTAAATGTGATATGATTTGTCCTCATTGTTAAAATGTATAATTCTGGCCAAAGTGGTTAGTTGACACTTGAACACATAATATATTGTAGCAAATTCTGGATTAATAAGATAGCATCTTTTTGTTGTTGTTGTTGTTGTTTGCGGTATGCGGGCCTCTCACTGTTGTGGCCTCTCCCGTTGCGGAGCACAGGCTCCGGATGCGCAGGCTCAGCGGCCATGGCTCACGGGCCCAGCCACTCCGCGGCATGTGGGATCTTCCCGGACCAGGGCACAAACTCGTGTCCCCTGCATTGGCAGGCAGATTCCCAACCACTGCGCCACCAGGGAAGCCCCAGTTGCCTTATGTATTGAGGTGCTCCTCTGTTGGCTGCATATATATTTATAATTGTTATATCTTCTTCTTGGATTGATCCCTTGATCATTATGTAGTGTCTTTCCTTGTCTCTTGTAACATTCTTTATTTTAAAGTCTATTTTATCTGATATGAGTATTACTACACCAGCTTTCTTTTGATTTCCATTTGCATGGAATATCTTTTTCCATCCCCTCACTTTCAGTCTGTATGTGTCCCTAGGTCTGAGGTGGGTCTCTTATAGACAGCATATATATGGGTCTTGTTTTTGTATCCATTCAGCGGGCCTGTGTCTATTGGTTGGAGCATTGAATCCATTCACATTTAAGGTAATTATCGATATGTATGTTCCTATGACCATTTTCTTAATTGTTTTGGGTTTGTTTTTGTAGGTCCTTTTCTTCTCTTGTGTTTCCCACTTAGAGAAGTTCCTTTAGCATTTGTTGTAGAGCTGGTCTGGTGGTGCTGAATTCTCTTAACTTTTGCTTGTCTGTAAAGCTTTTGATTTCTCCATGGAATATGAATGAGATCCTTGCTGGGTAGAGTAATCTTGGTTGTAGGTTCTTCCGTTTCATCACTTTAAGTATATCATGCCACTCCCTTCTGGCTTGTAGAGTTTCTGCTGAGAAATCAGCTGTTACCCTTATGGGAGTTCCCTTGTATGTTATTTGTCATTTTTCCCTTGCTGCTTTCAATAATTTTTCTTTGCCTTTAATTTTTGCCAAATTGATTACTATGTGTCTTGGCATGTTTCTCCTTGGGTTTATCCTGTATGGGACTCTCTGCGCTTCCTGGACTTGGGTGACTATTTCCTTTCCCTTGTTAGGAAGGTTTTCGACTATAATCTCTTCAGATATTTTCTCATGTCCTTTCTCTCTCTCTTCTCCTTCTGGGACCCCTATGATGTGAATGTTGGTGTCCCAGAGGTCTCTTAGGCTGTCTTCATTTCTTTTCATTCTTTTTTCTTTATTCTGTTTAGCAGCAGTGAATTCCACCATTCTGTCTTCCAGGTCACTTATCCGTTCTTCTGCCTCAGTTATTCTGCTATTGATTCCTTCTAGTGTATTTTTCATCTCAGTTATTGTATTGTTCATTTCTGTTTGCTTGTTCTTTAATTCTTCTAGGTCTTTGTTAAATATTTCTTGCATCTTCTCGATCTTTGCCTCCATTGTTTTTCTGAGGTCCTGGATCATCTTCACTATCATTATTCTGAATTCTTTTTATGGAAGGTTGCCTATCTCCACTTCATTTAGTTGTTTTTCTGGGGTTTTATCTTATTCCTTCATCTGGTACATAGCCCTCTGCCTTTTCATCTTGTCTATCTTTCTGTGAATGTGGGTTTTTTCCCACAGGCTGCAGGATTGTAGTTCTTGCTTCTGCTGTCTGCCCTCTGGTGGATGAGGCTATGTAAGAGGCTTGTGCAAGTTTCCTGATGACAGGGACTGGGGGTGGGTAGAGCTGGCTGTTGTTCTGGTGGGCAGAGCTCAGTAAAACTTTAATCTGCTTGTCTGCTGATGGATTGGGCTGGGTTCCCTCCCTGTTGGTTGTTTGGCCTGAGGCGACCCAACTCTGGAGCCTACCCGGGCTCTTTGGTGGGACTAATGGCGGACTCTGGGAGGGCTAACACCAAGGAGTACTTCCCAGAACTTCTGCTGCCAGTGTCCTTGTCCTCACAGTGAGACACAGCCACACCCCACCTCTGCAGGAGACCCTCCAACACTAGCAGACTCATCTGGTTCAACCTCCTATGGGGTCACTGCTCCTTCCCCTGCATCCTGGTGCGCACCCTACTTTGTGTGTGCCCTTCAAGAGTGGGGTCTGTGTTTCCCCCAGTCCTGTCAAAGTCCTGCAATCAAATCCCACCAGCCTTCGAAGTCTGATTCTCTAGGAATTCCTCCTCCCGTTTCTGGACTCCCAGGTTTGGAAGCCTGACGTGGGGCTCAGAACCCTCACTCCAGTGGGTGGACTTATGTGGTATAAGTGTTCTCCAGTCTGTGAGTCACCCACCCAGCAGTTACGGGATTTGATTTTATTGTGAAAGCACCCCTCCTACCGTCTCATTGCGGCTTCTCCTTTGTCTTTGAATGTGGGGTGTCTTTCTTGGTGAGTTCCAGTGTCTTCCTGTTAATGACTGTTCAGCAGTTAGTTATGAGTTGGTGCTCTTGCAAGAGGGAGTGAGAGCACATCCTTCTACTCTGCCATCTTGAACCAAATCCTCAGATTTGTTTATTGATTTGGTTGCTCTTGTCCTCCTTTTTTTTTAATATATATATATATATATTTCCTTTTGCTTTTTGTGAGTGTGTATGTGTATGCTTCTTTGTGTGATTTTGTCTGTATAGCTTTGCTTTTACCATCTGTCCTAGGGTTCTGTCTATCCGTTTTTTTGTTTTCTTTTTTTTAGTATAGTTTTTAGTGCTTGTTGTCATTGGTGGATTTGTTTTTTGGTTTGGTTGCTCTCCTTTTTTTTATTACTTTAAAATTTTATTTTTAATAATTAAAAAAATTTTTATTTTAATAGCTTTATTTTATTTTTTATTTTTTTATCCCTTTTCTTCTGAGCTATGTGGTTGACAGGGTTTTGGTGCTCTGGCCGGGTGTGAGGCCTGTGGCTCTGATGTGGGAGAGCCAAGTTCAGAACATTGGTCAACCAGAGACCTCTCGGCTCCAAGTAATATCAGATGGCGAAAACTCTTCCAGAGATCTCCATCTCAATCCTAAGATCCAAATCCACTCAATGACCAGAAAGCTACAGTGCTGGACTCCCTACGCCAAACAACTAGCAAGACAGGAACAAAACCCCACCCATTAGCAGAGAGGCTGCCTAAAATCATAATAAGGTCACAGACGTACCAAAACACATCACCAGACGCGGTCCTGCCCACCAGAAAGACAAGATCCAGCCTCATCCATCAGAACACAGGTACCAGTCCCCTCCACCAGGAAGCCTATACAACCCACTGAACCAACCTTAGCCACTGGGGGCAGACACCAAAAACAACGGTAACTACGAACCTGCAACCTGCAAAAAGGAGACCCCAAACACAGTAAGTTAAGCAAATGAGAAGACAGAGAAATATGCAACAGATGAAGCAGCAAGGCAAAAACCCAACAGACCAAACAAATGAAGAGGAAATAGGCAGTCTAACTGAAAAACATTTCAGAGTAATGATAGTAAAGATATCCAAAATCTTGGAAATAGAATGGAGAAAATGCAAGAAACGTTTAACAAGGACCTAAAAGAACTAAAGAGCAAACAAACAATGATGAACAACACAATAAAGGAAAATAAAAATTCTTTAGAAGGAATCAATAGAATAACTGAGGCAGAAGAACGGATAAGTGACCTGGAAGATAAAATACTGGAAATAAGTACTGAAGAGCAAAATAAAGAAAAAAGAATGAAAAGAATTGAGGACAGTCTCAGAGACCTCTGGGAGAACATTAAACACTCGAGCATTCGAATTTTAGGGGTCCAAGAAGAAGAAGAGAAAAAGGAAGGGAATGAGAAAATATTTGAAGAGATTATAGTTGAGAACTTCCCTAATATGGGAAAGGAAATAGTCAACTCCAGGAAGCACAGAGAGTCCCATCCAGGATAAATCCAAGGAGAAACACACCAAGACACATATTAATCAAACTATCAAAAATTAAATACAAAGAAAAAATATTAAAAGCAACAAGGCAAAAATAACATACAAGGGAATCCCATAAGGTTAACAGCTGATCTTTCAGCAGAAACTCTGCAAGCCAGAAGGGAGTGGCAGGACATATTTAAAGTGATGAAAGGGAAAAACCTAGAACCAAGATTACGCTACCTAGCAAGGATCTCATTCAGATTCAACAGAGAAATTAAAACCTTTACAGACAAGCAAAAGCTATGAGAATTCAGCCAGCACCACCAAACCAGCTTTACAACAAATGGTAAAGGAATTTCTCTAAGCAGGAAACACAAGAGAAGGAAAAAACCTACAATAACAAACCCAAAACAGTTAAGAAAATGGTAATAGGAACATATATATATCGATAACTACCTTAAATGTAAATGGATTAAATGCTCCAACCAAAAGACATAGACTGGCTGAATTGATAGAACAACAAGACCCGTATATATGCTGTCTACAAGAGACACACTTCAGACTTAGGGATACATACAGACTGAAAGTGAGATGGAAAAAGATATTCCATGCAAATGGAAATCAAAAGAAAGCTGGAGGAGCAATTCTCATATCAGACAAAATAGACTTTAAACTGAAGACTATTACAAGAGACAAAGAAGGACACTACATAATGATCAAGGGATCAGTCCAAGAAGATATAACAATTGCATATATTTATGCACCCAACATAGGAGCACCTCAATACATAAGGCAAATGCTAACAGGCATAAAAGGGGAAATCGACAGTAACACAATGATAGTCGGGGACTTTAACACCCCACTTTCACCAATGGACAGATCATCCAAAATGAAAATAGATAAGGAAACACAAGCTTTAAATGATACATTAAACAAGATGGACTTAATTGATATTTATAGGACATTCCATCCAAAAACAACAGAATACACTTTCTTCTCAAGTGCTCATGGAACATTCTCCAGGATAGATCATATCTTGGGTCACAAGTGAAGCCTTGGTTAGTTTAAGAAAACTGAAATCGTATCAAGTATCTTTTCTGACCACAACGCTATGAGACTAGATATCAATTACAGGAAAAGATCTGTAAAAAGTACAAACACATGGAGGCTAAACAGTACAGTTGAGAAAGTAAAATGGAGCTGGAGGAATCAAGCTCCTGGACTTCAGAGTATACTACAAAGCTACAGTATTCAAGACAGCATGGTACTGGCAGAAAAACAGAAATATAGATCAATGGAACAGGATAGAAAGCTCAGAGATAAACCCATGCACATGTGGTCAGCTTATTGTTGATAAAGGAGGCAAGAATATACAATTGAGAGAAGACAGCCTCTTCAATAAGTGGTGCCGGAGAACTGGACAGCTACATGTAAAAGAATGAAATTAGAACACTCCCTAACACCATACATAAAAATAAACTCAAAATGGATTAGAGACCTAAATGTAAGGTCAGACCCTATAAAACTGTTAGAGGAAAACATAGGCAGAACACTCTACGACATAAATCACAGCAAGATCCTTTCTGAGCCACCTCCTAGAGAAATGGAAATAAAAACAAAAATAAACAAATGGGACCTAATGAAACTTAAAAGCTTCTGCACAGTAAAGGAAAACATAAAGAAGACGAAAAGACAACCCTCAGAATGGGAGAAAATATTTGCAAATGAAGCAACTGATACAGGATTAATCTCCAAAATTTACAAGCAGCTCATGCAGCTCAACATCAGAAAAACAACTCAATCCGAAAATGGGCAGAAGACCTAAAGAGACAGTTCTCCAAAGAAGATATACAGATTGCCAACAAATACGTGAAAGGATGCTGAACATCACTAATCATTAGAAAAATGCAAATCAAAAGTACAATGAGGTATCACCTCACACCAGTCAGAATAGCCATCATCAAAAAATCTACAAACACGGACTTCCCTGGTCCAGTGGTAAAGAATCTGCCTTCCAATGCAGGGGACGCGGGTTCGATCCCTGATTGGGGAACTAAGATCCCACATGCCGCGGGGCAATTAAGCCCGTGTGCCACAAACTACAAAACCCACGCGCCTTGGAGCCCACGTGCCACAACTAGAGAGTGAAAACCCGCACGACACAACTAGAGAGAAGCCCTCATGCCACGATGAAAGATCCCACATGCCGCAACTAACACACGTTGCAGAGACAAAAAAACCCCAAAGGGCTTCCCTGGTGGCGCAGTGGTTGAGAGTCTGCCTGCTGATGCAGGGGACGCGGGTTCGTGACCCAGTCCGGGAAGATCCCACATGCCGCGGAGCAGCTAGGCCCGTGAGCCATGGCCACTGAGCCTGCACGTCCAGAGCCTGTGCTCTGCAACAGGAGAGGCCACAACAGTGAGAGGCCCATGTACCACACACACACAAAAAAAAACCCAAAACAAAACTAACTAACTAAATAATGTTTTTAAAAAATCTACAAACAATAAATGCTGGAGAGGGTGTGGAAAAAGGGAACCCTCTTGCACTGTTGGTGGGAATATAAATTGAAACAGCCACTATGGAGAACAGTATGGAGGTTCCATAAAAAACTAAAAATAGAACTACCATTTGACCCAGCAATCCCAGTACTGGGCATATACCCTGAAAAAAACATAATTTAAAAAGAGTCATGTAACACAATGTTCATTGCAGCTCTATATACAATTGCCAGAACATGGAAGCCACCTAAGTGCACATCAACAGATGAACGGATAAAGATGCGGCACATATATACAATAGAATATTACTCAGCCATAAAAAGAAACGAAATTGAGTTATTTGTAGTGAGCTGGATGGACCCAGAGTCTGTCATAGAGTGAAGTAAGTCAGAAAGAGAAAAACAAATACCGTATGCTAACACATATATATGGAATCGTAAAAAAAAAAAAAAAGGTTCTTAAGAACCTAGGGGCAGAACACGAATAAAGACGCAGACATAGAGAATGTACTTGAGGACACGGGGAGGCAGGAGGGTAAGGTGGGACAAAGTGAGAGAGTGGCATGGGCTTATATACACTACCAGATGTAAAATAGATAGTGGGAAGCAGCCGCATAGCACAGAGAGATCATCTTGGTGCTTTGTGATCACCTAGAGGGATGGGATACGGAGGGTGGGAGGCAGACACAAAAGGGAGGAGATGTGGGGATATATGTATATATATGTAGCTGATTCACTTTGTCATAAAGCAGAAACTAACACACCATTGTAAAGCAATTATACTCCAATAAAGATGTTTAAAAAATTTTTTTAATGTAGAATTTAATATTTTATACTTTCATAAAATCAAATATAACCTTGAGTTGAAAATTTTTGTATGGATCTTAAGGACTGTAGCATTAAAAGTTCACTTTTTACTATCTTTATTTAAAGAAATAAAAACAAATATTTTCTCCTGTAACATTGCTATTTAAGGTCACTCTTTAAAGCATTTAAAGCTTGTTCAGATGTTGTCATAGCAGTGAAAAAGATGCTGTTAACACAGTAAATTTGTTTCTATGATAAAAGACAAGCTGATATGTCTTTCTCAATAGCCCTTTAATTTTTTGGTTATCAAATAGTATTTTATTTGGTACTTTTAAAAATATTTATCTATTTTATTTATTTATTTTTGGCTGCATCAGGTCTCAGTTGCGGCCCACGCGATCTTCGTTGCAGCATGCAGGCTCTTGTGGTGAGCAGGCTCTTGTGGTGAGCAGGGTCTTTGTTGTGGTGCACGGGCCTCTCTCTAGTTATGACGTGGGCTCCAGAGCACGAGGGCTCTTTGTTGCGGTGCGCAGGCTCCAGAGCGCATGGGCTCTGTAGTTTGTGGCATGCAGGCTCTCTTGTTGAGGCCCACAGGCTCAGTAGTTGCGGCGTACAGGCTTAGTTGCCCTGTATGTGGGATCTCAGTTCCCCAACCAGGGATTGAACCCGCATCCCCTGCATTGGAAGGCAGATTCTTAACCACTGGACTACCAGGGAAGTCCCTTGGTAGTTTTCTTATACTTAACCTACTTTGAAATGAAACAGTAAAAAGATTTCATGGGACAAAAATACACAACAGGGCTTCCCTTGTGGTGCAGTGGTTGAGAGTCCGCCTGCCAATGCAGGGGACATGGGTTCGTGCCCCAGTCCGGGAGGATCCCACATGCTGCGGAGCGGCTGGGCCCGTGAGCCACGGCCACTGAGCCTGCGCGTCCGGAGCCTGTGCTCCGCAACGGGAGAGGCCACAACAGTGAGAGGCCCGCATACCACAAAAAAAAAAAAAAAAAAAAAAAAAAATACACAACAGCTGTTTCTTACATTTTAGCGTAGCACTCCATGCTAAAATAAATCCTAGGTAAATTGATTTCCATGAAAGTTTCTTTGACTAATCATGTTCCCCTACCTCCCCTTATAGTTTTGTGTACAGTTTTCTGTTCCCTATGTGATAATTACTCATATTAACATTTAGTATTTATATTTGTGTATAATTAGTTAGGCCCTCATCACCTAATCCTACATTATTCATTTATGCACTAGTAATTTCCTGGTATTACTGATAGGAAGACTGATAGGAGAAAAGAAGAAAGGTAAAAGCAGAAATTAACAAATTAGAACATACAGTGTTCAGTGAAAACCAACAGCTGATTCTTTAGTAAGAACACTGTATGTCAAATATGAATTCACAAGTGTGACTATATTTTCCTAAATTAGTAAAATTAACTCAGGTAGTTAAGCTGAAAACAGAAGAAACAGGAAAAGTAATCAAGGGCTTTCAAGAGGGTAAATCTGACATACCCTCTGGAAATAAAAGATGAAAAGTTGAAAAACTCTTCAACTCATAAAGCTAAGATAACTGATACCCAAACTGAAAAACATTATTAAATCAAGCCAACCACTGAGCTCCAATAAAAACTGTGAACACTGCAGCTTAGGTGAGCTTCCCTGGTCAGCAATATTCCATGTGTATTGTTAAACATTGATGCCAAGAGATAAAATGTATCCATGGCTCCCCAGGGAAAAAAGAATGCCTGTGTTTGGTACCCTCGTGGACTCTGCTTTATGTGCTTTTTCCCTTAGCTGATTTTAACCTATATCCTTACCCTGTAATAAACTGTAACCATAAATACACTGGTTTCAGTTGAGTTCTGTCTTTCTAGTGAATTGTCAAACCTGAGAATGATTTGGAGAATCTCCTGAAACTGCAACTGATGTCAGAAGTGAGAGTGGTAGTGTTTTCCCCCAACTATACAGTTGTTTAAACTGACATAACACTCTTAAGTGATTCCCCTCCCCTTGAGCATGGGTGGGACCAATCACTTGCTTCCAACCAATTATACGGTAAAGGTTATGGGATGTACATGATCATGTGTATGTAATTATGTTAAATAAGACTGTTGCACCCTCTTGCTGGAGTCTCTCCCTCTCTCCCAGCTTTGAAGTGCTGCCATGTTACGGGCTGCCAATGCTGGGAGTTTACATGGCAGGGAACTGAAGGCAGTTTCTAGCAGCTGAGGGCAATCTCTGGCCAACAGTAACTGAAGTTCTCAGTCTTAAAACTGTAAGAAACTGAATACTGCCAATAAAAGTGGATCTTTCTCCAGTCAAGCCTCAGATAAGACTGCAGTCCCAACTGACACCTTGACTGAAGCCCTGTGAGACCCTGTGCAGAACCATGCCCAGAATCCTGATCCACAGAAACTGTGATAATAAATATGTACTGGTTTTTTTTTTTTTTTTTTGCGGTATGCGGGCCTCTCACAGCTGTGGCCTCTCCCCCTCTCCCCTTGCGGAGCACAGGCTTCAGACACACAGGCTCAGCAGCCATGGCTCACGGGCCCAGCCGCTCCACAGCATGTGGGATCCTCCTGGACTAGGGTACGAACCAGTGTCCGCTGCATCGGCAGGCAGACTCTCAACCACTGCGCCACCAGGGAAGCCCCAATGTATACTGTTTTAATCCACGAAGTGTGTGGTAAGTTGTTATACGGCAGTAGGAAACTAATATAGTCCAACCCCCTCTACCACCGTCACTCACAGCACTCAGGCCCTATCCTCTCCATATAACTAATCATAATCCTGGTAAGGTTAATAGTCAATAGTTATAATATTACTTTGACTTCACAAATACTTACAGTTGAGTAATATTCTCAAATTAGACTATGATTAGTTTTCTTGCGCACATTCATTTTTTCCTGGAGTTAAAAGTAGCTTGGATTTTTTTGTTTGCCTAAGTTTCTATTTATTTATCATACACTGTCCCCAAAACTCTCCTCCAAATGTCCAAGTTTTAGTATGTTCAAACACATTAGGTTGTTGAAGATACATAAAATGCACAAGCATAAAGAAGACTGATACATTCAAAATTTAAATTTTAAAACCTTTCTCACTAGAAGACACAAAAATTGGTATAGACAGTCTACACAGAAGTTATTCATGATATGAGAATGACAACAAAATGACAATGAGAAAACAATTTAAAAAGCCAGTAAGAAAATGTGCAAAATATCTGAATAGGAAAAAGTTAACAGACAGCAACTGCCTCAAGTTGAATGCTGCCTAAGTGCAGAGGAGAGAGGATGGCATTTTATTCCATACCCTTTTCTTTGAGTTTTGTACCATGTGTGTATTGCCTTTTCAGAAATACATATAAAAGTATTACTTAAAAGAAAGTAAGTTATGTTTTATATTTAGCCATGTGTAGAAAAGTATCCTATATTTTTCTATGAAAGATTAAGAACTTCCCGGGACACACACAACCTATTTTTTCATTTCCTTCTTACCTATCCTAACACATAGGACAGGACATGGCTTCCAAACATATTTGTATGTTAAACGAAACCTACCAGTTCGTGGAGGCAATGACCTTGCCTCCTTCCACACATCTGTGCTAGGTAAGAAGTGGTGTTCAGTCAGTGCTTGATGAATTTAATTGAGGTGATATGTATTTTGTCCTTTTCATGCCACTCTGGTAAAGCTTTTATATTTTAAATACTCCTTTGCTTCTTATTCCTTGAATAATCTGTTTCCTAGGATAATCCATCCTTTTTTTATTGATTAGAGTTTATGAAGAGAAACTGAGAGCTGAATAATCATTTACATTCATTTTAGTCAATCATTGCTGTGACACATTTCAATGATTATAAAGTCATTCTAATTCTTGATTCTTTTTAAAAATATAATTTCAAAATTCACCAAAAACTGGAAATCCATTGTTTCTTTCATATTCAATTTTCTTTGACAGAAATTCTTTACTTAGCTTGTCAATATGGTCTCGAGAGAAGAGATTGACTTCAGGAATGAAATAATGCTCAAGTTGTTCTGTCTGGAGGCACTGAAGAAAGTATGTCACACAGTTATCAAAGCAGAGCTCCAAATCCTTGGACTGCCACTGACTGTCATCTGGGTCCCGGGTACAGACGTGAAAGAAGGCAGTTTTCACATGATAAGAACAGAACTTATCCAGTTCCTTTCGGTTTCCAAACTTTTTTTTCAGTTGTTCTAAAAGATATTTCATTAGTTTTAAACACTCTTTCCTGTTGAATAAAAAAGAAAACCATTTATTTTTACTTCTTTACAACCTGTTTCATTCCACAAAGAACCTTAGGTATCTTACAGGAAAAACATATAGATATAGTAAACAATACAGATATTATAATACATATAGATACAAACAACAATAAAGATATTGGGTTGGCCAAAAAGTTCCTTTGGTTTTTAAATAAAAATAAAAGACACATTTTTCATTTTCACCAAGAACTTTATTGAACAACATATTGTTTTGCTCCACTACCTTCTGCCGTTTTTCAGGCAACTTCGTAATTCCATCTTCCCAAAACTTTTTATCTTTTTGAGCAAAGAACTGTTCCAGGTCCCAGAACGTTACAGTCTTCCAGGGAATCGAAATTTTTTCCATTAAGAGAATTTTGTAAAGACCGAAATAAATGGAAATCCTCAGGTGCAATGTCTGCTGAATACGGCGGATGAATCAGAACTTCCCAGCCAAGCTGTACACAGTTTTCGCCTGGTCATCAAAGAAATATGAGGTCTTGCATCATCCTGATGGAAGATTATGCATTTTCTGTTGACTAATTCTGGACGCTTCAGATGAATCAGAACTTCCCAGCCAAGCTGTAACAGTTTTTGCCTGGTCATCAAAGAGACATGTGGTCTTGCGTTATCCTGATGGAAGATTATGCGTTTTCTGTTGACTGATTCTGGACGCTTTTTGTCAGTGCTGCTTTCAGTTGGTCTAATTGGGAGCAGTACTGTTGGAATTGTTTGGTTTTCCGGAAGGAGCTCATAATAGGGGACTCTGTTCCAATCCCACCATATACACAACATCACCTTCTTTGGATGAAGACCAGCCTTTGGTGTGGTTGGTGGTGGTTCACTTTGCTTGCCTCCTGTTCTCTTCCATTCCACATTATTGTACAGTATCCACTTTTCATCACCCATCACAAATTTGTTTTAAAAAGGGAACGTTTTCGTTACATTTCAATAGAGAATCGCATGCGGAAATATGGTCAAGGTTTTTTCACTTCACTTATGTGGAACCCATAAGTTAAACACCAAAGCAGTGAACATAACCAAGCTGGTGCAAATGATTTTCAGTGCTTGATTTGGATATTTTGAGTATGTCGGCTGTCTCCTGCGTGGTGTAACGTTCATTGTTCTCAATTAATGTCTCGATTTGATCACTATCAACTTCAACTAGTCTACCCAACCGTGGAGCATTGTCCAGCGAGAAATCTCCAGCATGAAACTTCGCAAACCACTACTGACATGTTCGATCAGTCACAGCACCTTCTCCACACACTGCACAAATCTTTTTTTGCGTTTCACAGTTGCGTTTTTACCTTTCTTGAAATAATAAAGCATAATATGCCAAAAATGTTGCTTTTTTCCCTTCCATCTTCAATATTAAAATGGATACACAAAAATTCACCGATTTTGATAAGTTTTTTTAAAATGCACATTGATATGACAGCTGTCAATACAATCTAACAAAATTGTTTCAAATGATGTTAAAGACAACTAAGTGCTACTAGAGCCATCTTACGGAAAAAACTGAACGAACATTTTGGCCAACCCAATATATGTAAATAATATAATTACAGAGTCATTCTAAAACCTAATTATTTTTTCAAATACATGCTTTAAAGTTTCAAGAACCTATTTTTTCCTTTCCTCTTCCCCATTCCTGGCTTAAATATTTTATTCTATCAGGATTAATTCAACTACATGAAACCGGCAGATATTTATATTATTCAGCCAGTTATTTAGTACCTAGAAAAATCGTGTTTTAATTTTTATAAAATGATTTTGTCTTACTTTGGTTTACATTAATCATCCAGTTATTTAGCAGTTGACAAAATTTAATGTTATAAAATTACTAAGCCTAATCAACAATATATTTTTCTTAATGCTTGCTTCAAAGCCTGCATATGGAGCCTTAAAGAACTTCCTGTGCCTGCACATTGGGCATTCTTGTTTTAACCTTTTAACTTTTGTGATCCTTATTCCAGACAACTTTAGAAACTCAAATGAATGATTCCTTTTCAAGCTCAGTTCTTTATGGTGTCTATGCTACCAAGAAAAATAATTACCCATCTCTCAGTGTTGTTTCAAATTTACCTGGTCAGTCCCTGGCCTTCAACACAGCCAAACCACCTCAAAGCAAGCACCAGCATCCAATAAGAGTGGTCCTCTGGTCTCCTCCCATTATGCAACACTAATATTCCTTACCTTGAAGCAACCAGAACACTAAGACAAATCCAATTGTCACGGCTAGTCATGACTAGTGCTCACACCCTTCGCTCTGTCCTACTT
Organism: Mesoplodon bidens; assembly: GCF_964165515.1. NCBI lineage: Eukaryota > Metazoa > Chordata > Mammalia > Artiodactyla > Ziphiidae > Mesoplodon > Mesoplodon bidens. Next base: position 11,356,409 of record NC_138168.1, on the reverse strand, counting down.
TCGTACATCCACATCCATATAATCCAGGCTCAGGACTATGCTCCCCAGCATTGCCTACTTTTTTTTTTTAATTTTAATTTTTATTTTTATTATTTATTTGTTTGGCTGTGCTGGGTCTTAGTTGTGGCACGCATGCAGGATATTCGTTGCCGCGTGCAGGATCTTTTAGTTGTGGCATGCAGGCTCTTAGTTGTGGCATGCAGGCTCTTAGTTGTGGCATGCGGGATCTAGTTTCCTGACCAGGGGTCAAACCCAGGCCCCCTGTGTTGGGAGCTTAGAGTCTTAACCACTGGACCACGAGGGAAGTCCCACCATTGCCTTCTAACAACACTCTTTCCTTAGTCCCTTGGACCTGGCTTCCTTGGTTTCATTCCTACACTCTAATACTCCAGGTCAATCCAGCCATGCACTGCCCCCAGGACTCAACCCACCAAGGATCATCTTCAGGTTTAAACTATGGAGTCAACAAAGAACTAAGCATTCTATTGATAATCTGTCATTTCACAAAATAAGGAGGTTACCTGCAACATTTCACTCCATCAGTTTCACAGCATGTTTTAGATTGTCCGTGATTTTTCAAAATTTCCTTTTCAATGTGAGAGAAGGACAGACGCCATGTTTCTTCTTAATTTCCAAAAGAAAAATAGAAAAGCACTTTACCAAAAACAAACAATATAAACAACACAATATTTAAACGATTTCCTTCATTAAAATATCATCCTGAAAAATTTCTAGGGGGAGATAGACCAAAAGAAGTGAACAGATAAATAATGTGATTACATATTAAAACAAGTGATTTGAACAAGCAAACAATGTGCCAAGATAGAAAAAAAATTGGGGGGGAGAACTCAGAGCTTAATACATTTAGCCATGGTAAGATGTATTACCTTTTATATATTGCTAAATACAGTCTGTTGACGTTTTGTTTCAATAATAATTTGAATTGATTGAAGTTTTTTGTTTATCCTTTTATATCATGCTTGCAAGTTTGGGTATTCATGTAAAATGAACCAGGGAACATTTCCTTTTTTTCTATTTTTTGGGAGTTTATGTAAGAACAGAATGATCTCCCCCTTCTCCCCAAGTTTTAACCATGGATAGCTCTTTTAAGCTCTGACCATCCTATCACTATCTGGTTTTAATCAGAAATTGGTTTATAATTTTAAAAATCAATCAATATAATCTGTCACATTAACAGAACAGGGGAAAAACATATGATCAACTCAACAGAAGCAGAAAGTACAGCTAATAAAATTTAACATTCATTCATCATTAAAAGAAAACACCTCTGAGTAAGTTAAATGTGGATGGAAACTTGATCTAATAACAGGTAGATTATAAAAAGAAACCCACAGCAACATGATAATCTAATGTAAAAAGTTGAAGTCTTTTCTTTGAAATCAGGAAGGCAGGCTGTGTGCTATCCCCATTTCTGTTCAACATGCATTGGCTAACCTAGCAAGCACAGTAAGAGAAGGAAAAATAGGGTTATATCCCTGGAAAGAGAGAAACAAAGCTATCATTACTGATAGATGATATAACTGTATATGTAGGAAATACAAAAGAAGCTGGGTGACAGGTATGCGTGAGTTCAACATATTCTTCAGTCTACTTTTCTATTGGTTTAAAATTTTTCATAATAAAAAGTTACAATTGCCTATGAGTAAATCTAACAAAAGACATATAAACTTTCTGTGGAGAAAATTCAAAAACTTCACTGACGGGCTTCCCTGGTGGTGCAGTGGTTGAGAGTCCGCCTGCCGATGCAGGGGACGCGGGTTCGTGCCCTGGTCCAGGAGGATCCCACATGCCGTGGAGTGGCTGGGCCCGTGAGCCATGGCCACTGAGCCTGCGCGTCCGGAGCCTGTGCTCCGCAACGGGAGAGGCCACAACAGTGAGAGGCCCGTGTAGTGCGCAAAAAAAAAAAAAAAAATTCACTAAAAAGTATTAGAGGATATCTAAATAAATGGAGATGTGCACCTGCACATGAATTAGAAGACTCGTTATTGTAAATATATCAAGTCTCCCCAAATTCATCTATAGAGTCAATGCACTCACAATCAAAACTCAAAAAAAAAAGTTTCTGTAGACCTTGACAAGATAATACCAGCATTTTTATGAAAATAAAAGGGTCAAGAATATCTAAAACACTCTTTAAGAAGGACAAAGTCGGAGAGCAGATATCAAGACTTATAAAGTCACATTATGTATGACAATATGGTATAGCTCAAGGACAGACAAAGATTTTGGGGGTACAGAATAAAGAGTATACTAAAGCCTACACAATATATACAGACAATAAATATATGGAGAAGGTGGCACAGAGATACGTGTGCTCATAGCTGCTGTATAAATCCATTTACAACATCCATTTATGCCATTCTGAAAAAGGCAAACTATGGAGATGGTAAACAGGTCAGCGGTTGCCAGAGGTTTGGGCTGCAGAGGGTTGAATAAGTGAAGCACAGGGACTTTTTAGGGAAGTGAAACTATTGATATCATGTAATGGTAGATACACGATGCAATGCATTTGTCAAAACCAACAGAACTTCATGGCACAGAGTGAACCTTAACGTACACAAACTGTTAAGTCACTTGGAAGGTCAAGGGATCTCAAGAAGTAATGCAGACTGTGAAAAGGGACTCTAACTGTATTACGAATGTGTGACACAAACTCCCTGAAGGGCATGGGGGCAAAAGGTGTTGACCTAAGTTACTTTGGAAATGGGGTCTGTAAGACTGAAGGCAAAAGGAACTGTACACATGCACCGTGCACACAGGGGAATGGATTTACAATTCCAAACCATCCATACATGTGGACTGGAACTGAACAAGGAACAATGGAGTAGGTGGGTGGCAGATGGTGGGAGCCAGGTTTCTCACTGTTGGAATGAGAGGTTACAGAGAGCAAGGAGAGAAGGTAGAATGGTCCACGTGGTAATGGATTAAGTTAGGGACATCAGTGTGAACTCATGTACCACTTAAAACAGATACAGGTGGTGACACATGGAAATACCTATAGAGCTGTGCATATGCTGGGGTTAGTAATCATACATATATTTCCTTGCTACCCCAGCTGAGAGGGATGACACCCCAGTAGCAGAGCACACATAGCACCCAGGTCATGGTTCTAGTACACTCTCCAATAAAAGGATACAGGGTTCCTTGGAGAAATGGCTGATTCTAGGACTGAGGCAAGAAATACCCAAGATGAGCCTGGAGCATCTTGTAGTACCAGAAAGTGAGTTAGTGCTGAAAACAAAACAAAACCCACAATTATGAGACGTTTGTCAAAAGGACACAGGAGACAAATGAAAGAGCTCCTCAAGGCCAAAGCTGGAACAATTTAAGCAACAAAATGAAAGCAGTATTGAATTATAGCCCCAAATACGAGACAAATATCCATGAGTCCATACTGATATGATTTTAGTAAATAAATAAATGGGAGAGAAGAGATAAATCTCCCATGCAGAATATCAAATAATTTGTGTAAATACTCTGCTCTTAAAGAGGTGAGCTTAGGGACTTCCCTGGTGGTACAGTGGTTAAGACTCCACGCTCCCAATGCAGGGGGCCTGGGTTTGATCCCTGCTCAGGGAACTAGATCCCATATGCATGCCGCAACTAAGAGTTCACATACCGCAACTAAGGAGCACGCGAGCCACAACTAAGACCCGGCACAAACTAATAAAAATAAATAAATAATTTTAAAAAAATAAAGAGGTGAGCTTAAGTGTGAGCTGTGCACAGTGACTTCCTTCCAAATAACACAGTGTGAAAAGGGGGAAAGAGAGGATCTTAACAGTGGAGAACCCTGGCAAACACTCCCTCAGCCAGGTGATCAAGGTCCACACCAGCAGTGCTAAGTCATACTCATGATGTACCCTTGATGTAATATGATGAGAATGGCATTTCAACTCTGCGGTCCTCCTCCACCAAACTCAGAACTCCAGTCTAACCCACAAGAAAAGCATGAGACACATGCCAAACGAGGGACGTTCCACAAAATATCTGACTGGTACTCCTCAAAACTGTCAAGGTCATCAAGTACAAGGCAAGACTGAGAAACTGTCACAGTCAAGAGGAGGCTAAGGAGACGTGACAACTAAATGCAATGTGGCGTCCTAGATGGGATCTTGGAACAGAAAAAGGACATTAGGTAAAAACCAAGGAAATCTGAGTAAAGTATGGACTTTAATTAACAAGACTACATCAATATTGGTTCATTAATTATGACAAATGTGTCATATTAATGTAAGATGCTAATAATGGGAAATAGGTATGCGGTATATAGGAACTCTCTATATCATCTTTGTACTTTTTCTGCAAATCTTAAACTATTCTAAAATTAAAAGTTTATTTTAAACAACTATGTTGAAATATCATTTCTCTCTTTTTGGATTATTGGCAAAAATTCCAAAGGGTTTAATGAGTTCTGTTGTTAAAGCTGAGGGTGAAATGGGTACTCTCATACACTTCTGTGGGAATGCAAATTGGTGAATTCTGTATGGAGGTGATTTTGGCAATACCAGCAAAATTAGATATGGACTTATTATTCCTTGACCAGCTGGAAAAACAGACTGTAAAAAGGAATGGGTGCTCAAAAAAAAACAAAAACACTAATTCGAAAAGATACATGCACCTCAGTGTTCACAGCAGCATTATTCACAATAGCCAAGATACAGAAGAAGCAACCTAAGTGTCCATCAACAGATGAATGGATAAAGAAGATGTGGTATATATATACAGTGGAATACTACTCAGCCCAAAAAAGAATGAATTTTTGCCATTTGCAGCAACATGGATGGACTTGGAGGGCATTATGCTAAGTGAAATAAGTCAGAGAAAGACTAATACTGTATGATGTAATTTACATGTAGAATCTAAAAAATAAAACTAGTGAAGATAACAAAAAAGAAGACGACTCACAGATACAGAGAACAAATGAGTGGTAATCAGTGCAGGGGGGAGGGGCAGGTACAAACTACTGGATATAAGATAGGCTACAAGGGTGTAGTGTACAACACGGGAAGTACAGCTAATATTTTGTAGTAACTGTAAATGGAAAGTAACCTTTAAAAACAGTGTAAAATTTTTTTTAAAAAAGGAACCAGTGCTATCTCTACACAGAGCTATGGAGTGATAACCTAGATATCTTATTAAGTGAAAATAGAAAAGTGTACATTTTATCTTAAAGAGGGGGTGTTGCATATGAATATATATATATATATATATATATGTATGTATTTATTTGTACTTTTTAAAAATGAAAGGTGAACTGAAAACAATTATAGGGTTTCCAATCAGGGAAGGAGAGAAGAGTGTAGAGGGAACATAAAGGGAAGCTATGTTTCCCTAAGAATACTTTTTTTCTGTAGCTTTGACTTTGGAACCATGTGAATGCTTTATAAAGTTATGAAACAAAGCTAAATTAAAATTTAATTCCAATACCTAAAATTAGAAACAATAATGAAAACAATGAATTTAAGCATACTAAGTTGGGTAGCTTAACCACCTGGAGGAATTTTTTCAAGTGGGTTTAAACTTAATATTTTGAAATCCTTCAAAAATATACAGAAGGGCTTCCCTGGTGGCGCAGTGGTTGAGAGTCTGCCTGCCGATGCAGGGGACACGGGTTCGTGCCCTGGTCCGGGAGGATCCCACATGCCACGGAGCAGCTGGGCCTGTGAGCCATGGCTGCTGAGGCTGTGCGTCCGGAGCCTGTGCTCCGCAACGGGAGAGGCCACGACAGTGAGAGGCCCACGTACCGCAAAAAAAAAAAAAAAAAAAAAAAAAAAAAAATATATATATATATATATATATATATATATATATAGAAAAAGTTGAAAGAATTTTATAGTAAACATTCATATGCCTACCACCTACATTCTACAATTAATGTTTTGCTATATTTGCTTTATCACATATTTATCCATCTATCCATCCATAATTCTTTTTTTTAAAGAAAACTGTTATTTTAAAACAAGTTGTGGATGGGGACTTCCCTGATGGTCCAGTGGTTAAGAATCCACCTTCCAATGCAGCGGATGCGGGTTCGATCCCTGGTCGGGGAATTAAGATCCCACATGCTGCCAGGCAACTAAGCCCACGCACCAAAACTACTGAGCCCATGTGCTCTGGAGCCCACACACCGCAACCAAAGATCCTGCATGCCACAACAAAGATTCTGTGAAGACCTGATGCAGCCAAATAAATAAATAAATATTTGTTTAAAAATTTTAATAAATAAAATAAAACACGTTGTGGAACTAATTAGAATACTTTACCCATAAACACTTCAGCATGAATATCATGAACTGGAGTTCAATATTTATTTGCATGTGTGATTTTTTAGGTAAGATTTGCAAACAGTGAAACGCACACATCTTAAATGTAGCATTTGATGAGTTTTGACAAATGACTGCACCTGTGTCATTTGTTTTTTGTTTTCTTTATTTATTTGGTTGTGTTGGGTCTTAGTTGCGGCACGTGGGTGCTTTGCTGCCACACATGTGTTCTTTGTTGCCACGTGCGGGATTTTCCTTGAGGCAAGCAGGATTTTTAGTTGCGGCATGTGGGATCTTTTTAAACCCCCATCAAAAAGTTATCATCACCCCAGAAAGTTCTCTCCTGTCCCTTCCTAATCAATCTCCAGCACCTCAGGCAACCTCTGCTCTAATTTTTAAAAAAAACATAGATAAATTTTGCTTGTTCTAGAACTTAATATAATTGAGATCATACAGTATGGACCCTTTGTTTCTGTTTTCTTTCACTTGTCTTAATGTTTTTAGTATTCATCCATCCTCTTATCAGTGGTTCATTGCTTTTTGTTGTTGAGTAGTATTCCATTTTACAAATATACTACAGTTTGTTTATCCATTATCTTTTGATGGACTTCTGGGCTATTTCCAGATTTTGGCTATTATATATATTCTTATATAAATGTGAATGTTTTTAATATTCATCCATCCTCTTATCAGTGGTTCATTGTTTTTTGTTGTTGAGTAGTATTCCATTTTACGAATATACTACAGTTTGTTTATCTATTATCTTTTGATGGACTTCCGGGCTATTTCCAGATCTTGGCTATTACATATATTCTTATATAAATATGTTATGGACTTAATGCTGGATTAGGGAAGATATATGTTTAACCTTTTAAGAAACTGCCAGGCCTTTTCTCAAAGGGATTGTACCATATTACACTTCCACCAACAGTGTATGAATTATTATTTTTTTTTAAATAAAGCTTTGCATGTTCATTGATTGGAATGTCAGAATTGAAATTGATGAATAACTTTTTAAATATTTAAATAAATTTAAAATGCTGGGCAGATAGTTTAGATATCTGGGAATACTGTAGTTTTATTGATTTTTTTTTCTATTTTAGCACTTATTGCATATATGCTTTGACATGAGGTATTGAGAAATATGATGAAATGTATATACAGTCCCTGCCATGCTCATAAAGTATCATTCTGAAAATGATCTTCAATGCAAAGACATACCTTCTAGGTTTATTTTACATGTAACGATACTTGTACTTAGTTGACATTCAATCTCCTATGTTAGATAAAGTAAACTATGGATGATTACAAGTTTGAAGGAATTTGTATATTAATGTTTGTATATTTTTTAGTGTAATAAAAACATATAGAGATGAGCAAACAGGTTTAGCAGGGCTTGATAACTAGCCCCAGATCACACAGCTAGTAAGGGAAGAAGCCTCAGGATTCAGATCCAGGGCAGTCTGACTGCAAGGCCAGTACTTGCTTTTCTTTATTAAAAACAAACAAACAAAAACAACATTCAAACATGGGCTAGCAGACATTTTAAAGCTGAGTATTTGATATTGCTATTACAATTATGCCCTTTTCAATTCCACCTCTCACCAAACTCCCATCTTGTAGCCTATTTAGCCTAATGGCTCTTGAAAAGCCAACAGCACTAGTTGACCTTTCACTGCCCTAGTATGTAACATTAACGACTCTTTTATGTGGACGTCTTTTAAGTTAACCTTCATAGTCAAGATACCTTGAAAACCACTTCCTTCCTTTGCGTGCTTGGGTACGAGGTAAAATGGCTGTCGTCTTAAACTGTTCTTAACTTTTGCTCCAAGCCAGTTACTGATGGGCAGGCCTCCCTGGGTGCTAGCAGGCCAGCTGCTTTTAGATTCCAAAGCCAGGATTATATCGACAGATATTTCTTTAGGTTTTCTAACCAGAAGTGTTACTGCAGGGCTCCCTCTTCTCTTCCTCTCCACCATGACATCTGTATCTGTTTAAACATATTAATAAAGAAGAAAGGGCTTATCAATCCAGTTTTCTCTAAAAACACAGGGAAAATAACATAGCTATAATTGGAGATCCATAGTACTAAGTGTAAGATGAAAATTAGTTCTAAAGAAGAAAATGACCCCACAAGGCAGTGTTTTACTCATTTAGCCAGTATTTTTTGATACCCATTATGGGGTGTGAGTACTATCAAGATTCTGTCTGGTATATAAAACGAGTAGCCCCCGAAGACTTTGGGGTTTGGGAGTGCTGTGATTAAATTTTCATTTAAATTTGTGTATGGTGGTTTGGAGGGAAGCCTGCATAAGAGGCCAGATGAGCAGCAGGGAGGAGAGAGGTGATTCAGAAGACCTCAGCGGGAATTCCCTGGCGGTCCAGTGGTTAGGATTCCACGCTTTTGCTGCTGAGGGCGCAGGTTCAAGCCCTCGTCGGGGAACTAAGAACCTGCAAGCTGTGTGGCACAGCCAAACTGAAAAAAACAAAACAGCAACAGCCCAGCCCAGAGGTTGGAGGCATGTCATACAGAGAGGCAGTGGAGGACACAGGACACAGGGAGCAAGCACTGTTCACTGCAGCGTTATTCACAACAGCCAAGATGCTGAGACAACCTAGGTGTCCTCTGATGAATGAATGGGTAGAGGTTGTGGCATATACAGAAAATGGAATATTATTCAGCCTTAACAAGGAAGGAAATCCTGCTATTTGTGACAATATGGATGAACCTGGAGGTCATTGTGCTAAGCAAAGTGCATGACCTCATTTATATGGAGAAGCTAAGAAAGTCAAATGTATAGAAGCAGACTGTAGAATGGAGGTTACCGGGGCGGGGAGGTGGGAGAAGTGGGAAGATGTTCATCAAAGAGTACAGAGTTAGGGCTTCCCTGGTGGCGCAGTGGTTGAGAGTCCGCCTGCCGATGCAGGGGACGCAGGTTTGTGCCCCGGTCCGTGAAGATCCCACATGCCGCGGAGCGGCTGGGCCCGTGAGCCATGGCCGCTGAGCCTGCACGTCGGGAGCCTGTGCTCCGCAACGGGAGAGGCCCGCGTACCGCCAAAAAAAAAAAAAGTACAGAGTTGCAGTTATGTAGGGTGAGTAAGTCTAGAGACCTAACGTACAGCATGATGACTGTTAATATGACTGTACTGCATACAGGAAATGTGCTAAGAGTAGATTTCAGGTACTCTTCACACACAAAAAGGTAACTATGTGAGAAGATACGTGAATTAGCTTGACTGTGGTAGTCATTTCACTATGCATATCAAAACATCACGTTGTACACCTTGATATGTACAATTTTTATTAAAAAAAAAAAAGACCCAGGTCGCAGAAGTGAAAGCAATTAAAGAGATTCAAACTAATAGAACTGGTGGATAAACTGAATCCGTGAGGTAAGGAAGAAGGCAGGAGTCTGGGAGGCCGCCCCACGATTCTGGCCTGGGAAATGGTTGATGTTGAGTCTACTCTTCAACAGAGTTGGGCGGGAAGAAGAAAGACTGGGCTGAGATGAACTTCATTTCAGGTACACTGAGCTCTAGGTGCCTGAGGGAGACCCAACAGGAGATGGCCACTGAGCAGCTGGCCAGAAACTCGGGAAGGACGTCTGGATGAGAGACCCTGGTTCAGGGATGTGGGGTGCACAAGCAGTAAAGGCCACTCCCAGGTAAGACTTCTGGAAGGCACAACAAGGGGAGAGAAGACAGAGCACGAAGGAGAAAATCCTAGAGCATCATTCTCTTGTCACTACATCCACCGACCCACCGACCTCTTACCCATCATCTTCTCTTTTCATCCTACTACCACCTAGGAAGTGTCTGTCCACCTTTCAGAGGCCACCGTGCACATGGTCTCTGGGTCCCTTCCTTCTCACCTTGCTCCTTCAGTCACTCCCTCTCCCGCATCAGTGGCCTCTGCCTCCCTACTGGAGCATGCCTGTCTGCATACAAAGGGATCCAGGGTCTCTCACTCTACAGGACACGTCTCCCTTGACCCTGCATCTGCTGCACCCCCATACTTACCCCTCTTTCTACTTCCTTCGCACCCAGCACTTTCCAGAGAGTTGCCACACCTGCTGCCCTACTCTCTTGTGCGCTCAGGACTCCCCTGACACTGCTACGTCAAAGTTACCAACACCCCCAGAAAACAAACCGAAGACCAAACTCCAGTGGCTTTCTGGATGTCAGCAGCATTGTCAACACTGACCACTCCTGCAGAATACTCAGTCGCATTTTGCTCCCTCTCTTCTCCCCAACCTCCACTGGGATCCTCTTCTTACCACTCTACTCAACACTGCAATTTCTCCCCTGTGCCACCCCCGGCATTCCTGAACCCTCTCACTTCGCTACACTTTTTCACCGTAGGACTTACTACTTCCTACTATACAAGGTAATTATGTGTTCCATTTGCTACTAAAGGCGTGTATGCCTTACATGGTTATAAGGTACAGAAGGGTGAGGGTCTTCATCTATTTGTTCATTAATAGATCCCAAACACCTACAACACTTAGCACATCAGATGACCAATGACCACTGATCACATTAATGAAAAATGAATCTACACTCTTCACCTAGGTGCTTTCATCCATTGTCAACGCCAGTTATATGTTTACCTGCAGCCCAAACATAGCCTCTGAGCTCCAAACCCGTATCCAACTACATACTTGACACATTCATTTCAACGTATCATAGGAACCTCTAACTTAACATATCCAAACTCTCAATTGCCTTCTGATAATATCTTCTCCAAAAGAGTCAGAGCAAATTTTTTAAAACAGAAAGCCAATCATTACCCTCTAAGTAAAACCTGGCTTCTCAATGAACATGGCGTAAGATCTGAACTCCTTTCCCGGATCTACAAGTCCTCCTAGAATCTGGCCCCGGCCTCCTCTTCTGCTTCATTTCATGTCACTCTTCCCCTTGTCCACGTGGACCTTTTTGCTTCGAGAGCTTACCAAGCTCTTTTCTGCCTCAGGGCCTTACTCCACCACCCACTCTACCCCAACTGCTACTACTTCTCCCAGTTCACTCCCTTCCAAGCATGCACTGCAACTTGTGTTGACAAATTTCAGAGGGGCATCCCACCAATTTTATTCAACCACATATACCACGCGGCGCAGGCAGCATTTCAGCGAATATTCAGTGGAGGCCAAAATAGAGCCAGTCAGAAATTCCCCAGTGGTCCAGTGGTTAGGACTCCACAGTTTCACTGCCGAGGGCCCAGGTTCAATCCCTAGTCAGGGAACTAAGATCCCACACAGCTGCATGGTGCGGCCCCCCCCAAAAAAAAAAAAAAAACAAAACAAACAAAATAGAGTCAATCAACATTTAGGAAGAATACCAAGAAAATATAGCAGACTAAAATCAAGAGCAAAGAGTTGTTTCTAGGAGGTAGTAGACAACGGTCTGCTGCACGGAGATCAAGAAAGATCAGGAGAGGCAATTCGTAGATATGATTAGATCTTTAAGAATCAAAAGTCAAAGATCTTACCTTCAATATTTTTAATTTCTTCCTTAATGATTGTCCTAAACTTGGACAGCATCTTAGAAGCTGATAATGTTTCCCCTTCTAAAAACTGACCCAGAGGATTTCCTTTGGGATTTCTTTTGAACTTCACAAAGTAATGAGCAGCACTGTTGCAATATTCTTCTAGCTGAATTCGGGGGACCTCCAGTTTGAACATAACGTCAAATTCATTAGGAGCAGAAATCTAAGAAACAGTAAAAATAGCACTGATGTGTTTGCTTGTGAATATTTTCCAACCAACTACCATGTTTTTTCTTAAAATTTCCACTTAAAATCCTACTATGAAAAGCAAGATTTCTAATATTTATACCCTCTGGGAGTGAGACTGGGAGAACTAGGTGAAGAGTATTGGCTTCAGTTTGTAGGTTCTATACTCATTTTCTTAAAAACAATTAAAAGTAATATGCAAGCTTTAAAAATCTGTACCAGTTTTTTCCTGAGATTAAAGCTTGATAAAATTAAAGAAATTTAAGGTGCTACCTTTTAAGTTATGAGCTACACACTGAGCCAGACCCCTGTCACTGGTCTCAAAAATATGTGTACTTACCTCCTGACTAGTTGAGCAAGGGCCCTCTCCTTACAGCTAACAGTCAGCCAAATGAGTATGAGCTCCAAGTCATACACTAACTACATTAATGTCTTTGAACCACAGCATTTTAAGAGCTTCAGGGAATTCCCTGGCGGTCCAGTGGTTAGGACTGCGCGCTTTCACTGCCAAGGGCACAGGTTCCATCCCTGGTCAGGGAGCTAAGATCCCACAAGCCGTGCAGCGTGGCCAAAAATAAATAAATAAATAAGAACTTCAAAGAATCTTCTTCATCACCACAATAATAGTTACAGCAATTATAATAAATGATTATGTTCCTATATTAAAAATGCACAAGTATTTTACTCATTAGGAGTATGCTTCAAGTACAGCTATTGGACTGTACTATTCAACACGGCATCTGGTAGTTGCGGTGAGCGGGGGCTACTCTTCGTTGTGGTACGCGGGCTTCTCATTGTGGTGGCTTCTCTTGTTGTGGAGCACAGGCTCTAGGCACGCGGGCTTCAGTAGTTGTGGCTCTCGGGCTCTAGAGCGCAGGCTCAGTAGTTGTGGCGCGCGGGTTTAGTTGCTCCGCAGCATGTGAGATCTTCCCGGACCAGGGCTCGAACCCGTGTCCCCTGCATTGGCAGGTGGACTCTTAACCACTGTGCCACCGGGGAAGCCCTGCCCTATGTCTTTTGACCATGTGAACGTGGCTAGTCCAAACTGAGATGTACCATGTTGTGCAGTGAACCGTGTCCTCTCAAAATTCATATATTGAAGCCCTAACCCCCAATGTAACTGTACTTGGAGACAGGGCTTTTAGGAAATAATGAAGGTTAAATGAGATCAGGAGGGTAGGGTCCTAGTTGATAGGACTGGTGGACTTAGATGAAGTGAGATCGGTTGCTGTGTCTCTGCACACGTGCTCTGAGAAACACAGCGAGGACACAGGGAGAAGGTGGCTATCTGCGAACCAGGACGACAGCCCTCACCAGAACCTAACCATTCTGGCACCCTGATCATGGACTTCCAGCCTCCAGAACCATGAGAAAATAAATGTCTGTTGTTTAAGCCACTCAGTCTATGATATTTTATTATGGCAGCCCAAGCTGACTAGGACGTACTATGGGGGTGAAACAAACACGTGAAGTGCCATCAGTGGGAATGAAGTAAGAGCCTCTGAAAATCCACTTTTCCATAAAAGTAACAAGAACATGGGCAGAAAAGGTCAAATTCAACTTTTTCAGGTCTCTGTAAATTAACCAAAGGCTTGCAACAATCCAAGGAGGATTTATTCAAGAAAAATGGTTGAATCCCAGTAAGGACAGTGAGCCTTGAGGGCACTCTAAATTGCCCTATTCCCATCCCCAGCAGCATTCCCACTCCTGATCAGAAGCCCTCCACCAAGAGCGGCCAGAACTCCGACTTCTAATACCATAGGTTAGGCTTACCTGTTTGGGAACATCATATAAACTGAATCATATAGTACGTACCCTTTATACCTGATTTCTTTCATTTAACACTGTTTGTGAGATTCATCTATATCGTTATGTCTATAGTGGTAGTTTGTTCTTTTTCATTCTGTGTAGTATTCCACTGAATTAATGGAATATACCAAAATCGATTTACTTATTCTGTTGTTGAGTATTTGGGTTGTTTCCAGTTTTTAACTACTACAAATAGTTCTGAGTTTAACTATTATGAAGTTGTTCTGAGCATTCTTACATATGCCTTTGGGTGGCCATGAGCACTCGTTTCTATTGTACATGTACCCAGGAGTGGGACTGTTGGACCACAAGACAGGCGAATCTTTAACTTTAAAAAAAAATGTCAGTTTTCAAAAGAGGTAGGTACCAATTTATCCTCCCAGCATCAATGCAAGGGAGTTTCAGTTGCTCCACATCTTCTCCAAACTTGGAATTGTCAAGTCTTTTAAAATTTTAGCTCAAGGAACAAAAATCAGTCCATGTGGACAAGGGGAAGAGTGACAAGAAATGAAGTTGAAGAGGAGGCCGGGGCCCAGATTCTGCGAGGACCTGTAGATCCTGGAAAGGAGTTCAGATTTTATTCCATCATGTTCATTGAGAAGCCAGGTTTTAGCTTTGTATTTTTAAAAATTTACTCTGGCCTCTGTGGAGATATTATAAGAAGGCAAATAAGGAGATTGGAAAGGCAAAATTCAGGTGAAAGATGATGGTGGCTTAGACGGAGGCGGGGGTGAGGTGCTGGGGATGGACAAAAAGAACATTATGAACTGGAAATCCCACAGGGAATTTCTACAAGAAAACTTCCAGATTTTCACCTAGAATTTGATAATATTACAATAAAATACATGAATGGAAATGTGTCAATATGAATCCAAGTAAAAGAGTTAATGAGAAGTGTCTTTTGTCTGTCCCCTTACCAATTATAAAGTTTGGAATCCAACTTTGAAATTCAAGTGTATGCATAACAGAAGAAAATACACCAAAATAACGGTGAATAAAACAAACAGGAATAATACTGTTCTTCTGTATGCTTTTCTGAATTTTCCAGGGACATCAACACGGAACAGGGGCAAATACGGGAGAGGCTGAGGAAAGAAGTATGGAGCAGGGGTACTGTTGTGCTGTGGGAACCTACTGAGGGCAGGCACTGGGTCAACTCTACAATGAACACGTATATACCTTTTATAATCAGTTTTTTAAAAGCAATACATGTTTTAGATGAAACAAATTTCACTGAATTTCTTTCCATCTGCTTGATTTTCAAAAGGAGAGGGGTACTGCTATATTTAAAATGGATAACCAACAAGGACCTACTGTATAGCACAGGGAACTCTGCTCAATATAATGTAACAACCTAAACGGGAAAAGAATTTGAAAAAGAACAGATACATGTATATGTATAACTGAATCACTTTTCTGTACTCCTGAAACTAACACAACATTGTTAATCAACTATACTCCAAAACGAAATTAAAAAGTTTAAAAATAAATAAATAAATAAAAAGGAGAGTGGTTCATGATGGGAGACTGTTCTCTAAGTGTCTTCTTGTTCTCTAGTTCTAACTAATAACTTTCTCTTCCCTTTGGACCCTCCACATAACAGAACTGATCGACATTTATGTAGTAAGAATCATGCTCCAGGCAGATTAGTCTGATGCAAGTTCTGCTCACTTGGCTTTCAAGAAGCTTTAGATGGAATTATATGAGTGGTCTTCAGTGCTAAAAGAGTTTAAGATTCAAAGACCGATACGTACACCATCTTTCTGCGATAAATATCACTGAGTCCACAGCAATAAATTGAGCAGCCGTATAAGGGTTTAAAGTTGTGCAAAACGTTCTGTGACAGTGGAGCTTGCAATCTAGATGGGAAGCCAAAACAAAACAGCTATGTCACAGGCCACAAAAGAACACGAGTGTGAGTTACTTCCGAAGGGAAGTGAGGGACGCTTAAGGAGGTGGGTATGAGCCGCGGGAACTGCAGCGGACGCGCGGCGCAGCTCACCTTCACGCGCTCATAGTAGCTCCCGGTGCGCAGCAGCGCGACGCCTTTGAACTCGGACTCATAGCTCTGCAGTCTCCGCAGCAGGTGGTCCGTGATCCTGTTCACCACCTCCACCGCCGCAGAGATTTCCGGGCGGCTCAGCCTCAACTTCTCCAGTACCGCCCGGGGCTTCCAGGCGCCGGGCGCCTCCTTCCCGCGCCCGAGACTGGGGACTGGGACCAGCGGGCCAGGGACCTCCGTGGGCCCGGGCTGGGGTCTCCGCTCCCGAGCGGAGCGCGCGGTGCCCTCGCGGCGAGATGCAGGCCTGGGAAGGGGCCGTCCCGGGGCCGCGGGAGGCATCACCCCTTCGGTCCGAGCAGCCGGACCCTCCGCCTGGTCCTCGGCGCGGGCAGCCCGCGTGCGTACCTGCCGCTTCTCCTGGGAGTCCGGGCCGCTCTTCTCCCTCCGGGATCCCGACGGCCTGGCGGGGCCGCACCTCCGCGCGCTGGGCCGGGCGGCCTCAGGGACGGCCGGGGACTCTCTAGGCTCGGTCGGGGCGCCCTTCACACGCGGCGCCGAGACCCTGGGGGCGGCGGCTTTCGCCCCCGAAGCTGCTCCCGTCGCCTTTCCGCGCCGCGGGGCCATGGCTGGCGCTCTCGGCTCCCCAGAGGGAGAAGACTCGGCTTCGGGAAAAGGCCTTGGGAGGAGGAGCCAGCAGTGGCGATTGGAAATGAAACTTCAACATCTGGCGGGAACTTAGCAAACGCGGTGCGGAAGAAGAGGCCCAGGCGAGGCGGTCACGGGGAGCCACGCCCCAGCCGCGGAGGGCGGGCCCACGGCGCTCACGTAGTCGCCCGCTTTCTCTCCTTCGCGTGGAGCGGTGCCGGCGGCTTGGGAACCGCGCAAAACTGAACCCAGGGCAGCGCATAACACCTTCGCGAGCTTTGAAAGCGAGACGCATTTGCCGGCGTAGCGCCTATAAATTTTGGGGGAAACTGTAACACCTTCTCGCACACTGAAGTTGACAGAGAAACTTTTACAGTGTAAGTTTAAATAAAGCATTTTTTTTTATTAAAGGGAAATAGAAAAAAAAAATTTACCAGATGGAATGAGATGCGGATTGACTGTAATTGGAATAAATATTTCACATTATTTGACTTTGTAAAAGCACGCACAATCTTAAACTGTGAAGTTCCTATTGGTGAGTTTTAGCCACTGGTTCTCAAAAGCCCATCAAAAAATGGCACTTGCATTTTAAATAATCCACACTGCTTTGGCGTTGTGATTCAAGAGTATCTCAATACAGGCTTTCAAGTATCGCTATCTAAAGCCAAATCGTTTACAGAAATACGTATTTGACAGGAAGCCCCTAAGTTTAACGTGCCTGGTACTTTTCTTTTTAACCATCCTAACCATTTTTAAGTGTACAGTTCAGTGTGAAACCATCACCGCTATCCACCTCAGAACTCTTCATCTTGAAAAACAGAAACTCTACCCACTAAACCATAACACCCCATTCCCCCTGCTCTCTCCGGCTTCTGGTAAGAGCCCTTCTGTTTTCTGTCTCTGAATTTGACACTCTGGGTACCTCATGTAAGTGGAATCATACAGTATTTGTCCTTTTGTGATGGGCTTATTCACTTAATATAAAGTCCTCAAGGTTTATCTATGTTGGAGCAGGTGTCAGCCTTCCTTTTTAAGGCTGAATAATTTCATTGTACGTATGTACCACATTTTGTTTCCCATTCATCTGTCAATGGACAAAAATGCCTTGGTTACTTTTTCAAAAGTTTTCCTTGAAACCAGTATTTTGATATGTCCTTCTCTCTGAACTGTGATGTGAGAGATGTTTTTCTTTTGTAAAATGGAAGGAGGACTATTGTGTAGTCAGACTTGTTGTCAAGCAGACCAATTTCAGGGAAGAGTTAAATGTAAGTTGAAATGTGGAAAGCCGTTTCCTTAGAACTGCAGGTGCACTTGGGCTGTCTTCCAGGATGTGCAGGAGTATTCCTGCTCCAGACTGAAGACCTCTGCTCTGTGGGTCTATTTTTGTTCTCCAAGGGCTCCATGCTTGTCATGGAATCCTGTAAATGCCTCTATAGCTGGCTTAATGCTGTCTTCCAGCTGTTTCCAAAGTCTTCTAAAGTGCATTGGTGTTAGCTTAACCGAAAACGTGCAAGCAGCAATCAGCCAGACCAGAATCAAATACCTCTTCTGCTGACCCGTCAAAGGAGGAAAACTTGTTCCTTGCTCAATCTTGCAGCAGCAATAAGTGTCCACATTCTAGAAGGAATGACTTTTTAGTTGAATCTTGATAACGAGTTTGGATTTTATCTAGTAGGGAGAAACAAGAGATGTGGGTATATATTTTAACTAGATGATTTTATATCTTCCCCTTTATATCTCATGTTTGTCTCAGTAATTCACTTAGTCACTCAACAAATGTTTGGCACAAATACTATGTGCCAAGCTCAGTTCTAGGCTCTTGGGATAGATTGATAAACAAAGATCCTTGTCCTCCTGGAGCTTGCATTCTGGCAGGGAGAAACAGACAATAAACATAATACATATATAAATTATCCCATACAGTAATAAAGGATGAGCTATATTGAAAAAGGAAAAAATAGTGCAGTAATAATCAGAAGTGAGGAATGGTACAATACTAAAATAGTGAGAGAATGACATTTGAGCAAAGATTTAAAGGAGGGGATACCCAGGGGAAGAGTGTTCCAGAAGAAGGAAAAGTTAATGCAAAGGACCTAAAATGGGACTATGCCTAGTTGTTCAAACATCAACCAGTGTGGCTGCAGCTTATGAACTTTGAGGTGATGTGCGGGTTATCAACTTACTGCCTCTCAGCTCCAAACACACCCTTCAATAAATGCTTTCTGATAAACAACAGAATTCCTTTAAGCATTTCTCTTTTAAAGGGCCCACTATGTTAACTTTTCTCAGTAGAAGTTGCTGGAGGAACACTGCAGGAGAAAGAGGTTTCCTGCAATCTCCAACATAACAGAGGGAGTGGAAGGGGATTGACAGGGTGAAGGTCAGACCTGTGGGTGTGAGAACATCTCGTAAAGCCTGCAAAGTGATCCCTCTGGGACCTTGCAGCCTTGGCCTGGCCATAACCTATCTACAGCCTACTAGGCAGGGAAACCAAGATTCCTGCCTGACCTGCGTACAGCTGCCTGTGATCCACAGGGTCCCATACCAGGCATTTGATCCTTCTGCAAGACCCCTATGTTATGTAGCCCATGCTCTCTAAAGGCCTCCTGCCCTTGAGATCTGAATCCCTTCTTAGTTTATTCTTCCTTGGGTACTCTCCCTCAGCCCTAGGGTACCATATATAGTTTCCTTATATATATAGTTATTCTTTTATTATAGTTAATTATTATTATATTAAATATCTCCTATTTAATCTACTGAGTGATTTCTATCTCCTGATTGGACCCAGACTGCTACAGAATTGTAGCACTCCTGGGAGTGGTCCCAGGAGATAAAACCCTCAAGATGGGATTTGGGGATTGGTTTGGTTGTGCCCTTGGGCTAGAGTGCAGTACTCAAGGAGGAAGAACCAGCAAAATGAGAAGAAGAAACCAGAAAAATAGGAGGAAAACCAGAAAATATTGATGTCTTGGAAGATAAGAAAGTGAATCAAGAAATGGCTGTGGGGCTTCCCTGGTGGCGCAGTGGTTGAGAGTCCGCCTGCCGATGCAGGGGACACGGGTTCGTGCCCTGGTCTGGGAAGATCCCACATGCTGTGGAGCAGCTGGGCCCGTGAGCCATGGCCGCTGAGCCTGCGCTTCCGGAGCCTGTGCTCCGCAACGGGAGAGGCCACAACAGTGAGAGGCCCGCGTACCGAAAAAAAAAAAAGAAATGGCTGTGAACAAGACACGGAAGCAACCTAAATGTCCATCAACAGATGAATGGATAAAGAAGATGTGGTGTATATATACACAATGGAATATCGCTCAGCCATAAAAAAAGAATGAAATATTGCCATTTGCAGTGACATGGATGGACCTAGAGATTATCACACTAAATGAAGTAAGTCAGACGAAGAAAGACAAACATGACATATCACTTATACGTATAATCTAAAAAATAATACAAATGAATCTATTTACAAAACAGAAACAGATTTGCAGACATAGAAAACAAACTTATGGTAACTGACTATACTGCTGAACTGAACGAATAAGCATTTTCAGAACTCTAATGGAAAACTGATGAATTCATAAAAGTGCTAACAAAAGATCAAGATGAAGAAAAAATTAATTTCATGGGACTGAGTGAACTGATGAGGATGATTATAATTTTTGTGACTTTCTGTTTGAATAAAAAAAAAAACTTATGGTTACCAAAGGGGACAGGGGGAGGGGAGGGATAAATTAGGAGTATGGGATTAACAGATACACACTGCTATGTACAGACTAGATAAGCAACAAGGAGTTACTATATAACACAGGGAATGATATCTTGTGATAACGTATAATGGAAAATAATCTGAAAATATATATATAAACGAATCACTTTGCCGTACACCTGAAACCGACACAATATTGTTAATCAACTATACTTCAAAAAGAAAAAAGAAATGGCTATAAAGAAGTACCATATAATCCAGCTATTCCACTTCTGGGTATTTATCTGAAGAATAGGAAAACACTAATTTGAAAAGGCATATGCACCCCTATGTTCATCACAGTATTATTTACAATAGCCAAGATATGGAAACAACCTAAGTGCCCACTGACAGATGAATGAATAAAGATGGGTCTATATGTGCAATGGAATATTACTCAGCCATAAAAAGATGAAATCTCTCCATTTGCAGCAACAGCATTGAGGATATTATGCTAAGTGAGATAAGTCAAACAGAGAAAGAAAAATAGCATGACTTTACTCATATGAGGAATTAAAGAAAAAAAATTAACCAAACCAAACAAAACCAAACACATAGATACAGAGAACAGAATATTGGTTACCAGAGGGAAAGGGGAGTGGGGGGAGGGTGAAAGGGGTAAAGGGGGTCAACTGTATGGTGACAGATGGGAACCAAACTTTTGGTGGTGAGCACCCTTCTGTAGTGTATACGGAAGAAGAAATATAATGTGGGACACGTGAAACATCTAATGTTATAAACCAGTGTTACCTCAAAAAACAAAAAACCAAACAAAAGAAGAAAGAAAAAAATGGCTGTTTAGAAAATGGACTTGAGGACACGGGGAGGGGGAAGGGTAAGCAGGGACAAAGTGAGAGAGTGGCATGGACATATATACACTACCAAATGTAAAACAGATAGCTAGTGGGAAGCAGCCGCATAGCACAGGGAGATCAGCTCGGTCCTTTGTGTCCACCTAGAGGGGTGGGATAAGGAGGGTGGGAGGGAGACACAAGAGGGAGAAGATATGGACATATATGTATACGTATAGCTGATTCACTTTGTTATACAGCAGAAACTAACACACCATTGTAAAGCAATTATACTCCAATAAAGATGTTAAAAAAAAAAAGAAAGAAAAAGAAATGGCTGTGAAGGGAAAAAGCATTAACATACAAGATGTCCACCATCTTGCCTGTGTGTAACTTCCTTTTGTGTTGAGTGACATTGTTCTCATTTGAAGCATGAGATACCATACAGTTTGTGGGCAGGTGGGGGTGCAGGGCAAGGGAAGAGGAAAAATGTATTCCAGGCTGAGTTAACAGCAAATGCAAACGAAAAACGATTAAGGAAGGGATTTGGAGGCCAGATATTAAGGACTCTTCAATCATTTTTCTTTCCTTTTATGATAAATTACTTCAAGTCCATTTCATAAATCAATTCTTTGAAGAAGCAAGCATCTCCTATCATCAGCCGTGGTGGACAGGATCATTCCCCCTGTAATTGCAGCTCACTGTGGCTTTATTATAGGATTTAATGCATTGCCTTATAACTGTGTGTGTGCCAGTCAGTAGTCTGGGAACTCTTTGAGGGCAAGGACTGAGATTTTTCATTTCTATAAATCCAACCTTTCTCCAAAATGGAAGTAAAATTGATCAATTTATAATTGATCACCTTTTTCTTCTATTGCTTATACCCTGCCTAAATTGCCCATGAAACTATATGCCTCTCAAAAGCAGAGATTTGATTTTCTATTTTTCAGATTACTCAATGGTAGATTTGAAACTAAGTATAGAGTAGAAGGAAATTCATTAACAATTAAATTATCTGTTTTTTAAAAATAGTATTTGTGGGCTTCCCTGGTGGCGCAGTGGTTGAGAGTCCGCCTGCCGATGCAGGGGATGCGGGTTCGTGCCCCGGTCCGGGAGGATCCCACGTGCCACGGAGCAGCTGGTCCCGTGAGCCATGGCCGCTGAGCCTGCGCGTCCGGAGCCTGTGCTCCGCAACGGGAGAGGCCACAGCAGTGAGAGGCCCGCGTACCGCAAAAAAAAAAAAAAAAAGTATTTGTAAGGCCAAAATGTTTTCTGGTAATGTGTACGTTTCTTCTTATTATTATTAATTCTCTTTTCTATAATCATGGTAGTAAAAAGGCTTTTACGACCCAGGACCTTGACAGTGTGTCTCAAGGTGTCCTGTAATTTTGCAAGATATCTCTTAACATAAAAATCAAGCCTGAGGTAAATATTAAGAATCTGAAACAGTACAACTTAATGAGGATTCCTTTAACTCAGGACTTCTCCGGTGGTCCAGTGGTTAAGACTCCACGCTCCCAATGCAGTGGGCCGGGGTTCGATCCCTGGTCAGGGAACTAGATCCCACATGCTGCAACTAAGAGCCCGTGTGCTGCAACTAAGAGCCGGCGCAGCCAAATAAATAAATAAATATTTTTAAAAAGAAAAAAAAAGGATTCACTTAACTCAGAGGCCCCCAACCTCCGGGCCGTGGACCAGTACCAGTCCGCGGCCTGTTAGGAACCGGGCCTCACAGCAGGAGGTCAGCAGCGGGCAAGCGAGAGAAGCTTCATCTGCCGCTCCCCATCGCTCCCATTACCGCCTGAACCAGCCCCCCACCAGGCTCCGTGGAAAAATTGTCTTCCATGAAACCGGTCCCTGACGCCAAAAAGGTTGGGGACCGGACCGCTGCCGTAACTCAGAAAAAGGGTGTTCAGTAAAGGATCAACTCCGCAGACTTCGGGTGTTCAAACTGCACATTCCAAAAAAAGGACTGGCCCCTAACAGGTTCATGGGAGATAACTTTAAGCCCTTGGAATATTCTGCCTGATAAAAGTGTCTTTGTATATACCTGGGGGTGTGGACCGTGTTAGACAGTTTTTTGTTCTTGTTTTTTTTCGGTACGCGGGCCTCTCACTGTTGTAGCCTCTTCCATTGCGGAGCGCAAGCTCAGCGGCCATGGCTCACGGGCCCAGCCGCTCCGCGGCATGTGGGATATTCCCGGACCGGGGCGCGAACCCGTGTCCCCTGCATCAGCAGGCGGACTCCCAACCACTGCGCCACCAGGGAATCCTCGTGTTAGACAGTTTATACGAACAATGTGATCCATGCTGTATCAGTTTGACCTCTGGAGGGGCTGGAGACTAAGTAACTAGGTCAGTCATGCAGGCACAGAATCATGAGACTCCCAATAAAAGCCCTAGATACCAAGGTGTAGGTTAGCTTCCCCGGTTGGCACTACTGTGTGTTGTTACACATCATTGCTAGGAAAACTGAGTCCTGTCTCTGTGACTCCATGGGAGAGACAACTGGAAGCCTGTGCCTGGGTCTCTCCTGGATTCCACTCTAAGTGCCTTTTGGCTTTACTGAATTTAATCTGTATGCTTTCACTGTAATAAACCATAAATATGAATATAACAGCTTTTCTGAGTTCTATGAGTCCTTCTTACTTATCACTAAACCTGAGGATGGTTCTGGGCATCCTCAACACAAAAAGTAACAGACTAACTTCAGCAAAAAGAGCTTTGTTTTCTTTTACAGCAGAAATCCAGTTAATCATATACCTATCCCTGCCTAAACATCTTATCTTTGGGTCTGTCATTAATATCTCTGTAGGAAAGAGAAGGGTCTGATTTAAATATACACCATGTGAAGGGAATAGTGAAATTGAAAATGTAGGCCTGTGATTCTCTAATCAAAGGCTCAAGCTATTGATTTTAAAATACTTATTAATAAAACAGTACATGTTGTAGCTCTTAAAAATGACATAAACCTGTGTTTGTTAGCATAGAAAAATGTCCATGATAATCTATTATGTAAAAAGCAGATCACAATACAGTGTATATAGGTCATAGATAGTATGATCACATTTTCATTAAAAAATAATGAAAATATATTTAAAATTAAAAATTAAAATCCAGTGCTGGCTACAGTGTGATGAAATAATCTTACACAGTTCGTATAACCTGATACAAAGTTTTTAGAAAGTTAATTTAGCAGTTGTCAAAAATTTAAACACCGAAGAGTCAGTACTTCCCTGGTGGTACAGTGGTTAAGAACCCGCCTGGCAATGCAGGGAACACGGGTTTGAGCCCTGGTCCGGGAAGATCCCACATGCCGCGGAGCAACTAAGCCCGTGCGCCACAACTACTGAGCCTACGCTCTAGAGCCCGCGAGCCACAACTACTGAAGCCCGGGCGCCTAGAGACCGTGCCCTGCAGCAAGAGAAGCCAGCACAATGAGAAGCCCGGCGCACTGCAATGAAGAGTAGCCCCCGCTCTCCGCAACTAGAGAAAGCCCACACACAGCAACGAAGACCCAACGCAGCCAAAAATATAAATAAATAAAGAGTTCCATAGTTTTAAAAAGATATATGTACAAGGATGATCATAATATCAAAAAATTAGAAACGTGAACTAAGAATGCTGCCTGCCATATTGGTAAACAAAGGATGTTGCAGCCATCAAGCCCACATGCCCAGACAGTGAGCCCTGAGGGAACTCAGGATGGAAACCAGGAATGCCCACAACCTAGGAATCAACTGCTGCGGCCACCCACTCCCCAACGGTGCACCCTGAGGAGACTCAGGATGAGAAAACACAGGATACTGGCCCCAGATAGCTGAGGTGAATATCTAAGGAATGATTTCAGTGATCCAAGACTTTGCATCTTCCCATACATAGAAAAGTGCTAATTTTATTAACTTGAGATGTCTGGCTTTCTTTAATTAACAGTAATCTTTTGATGTTCCAACTTGTACCTGCCCTTGGTTGCAAAAACTCCTATATATCCTGGCTTCCCCCATGCCCAGCTCTATGGAGCAGTCTCTCAGAGTTATCTGAGATGTTGTCTCCCCGGCTTGAAGTCCTCAGAATGTCTGCTAAATAAAACATAACTCTCAACTTTTGGATTGTGCACTTTTTTTCAGTCCACAGAAACAATCCAAATGCTCAGTAATTGGAGTTGATTAAATAAACTATGGTTCATATAAACAACTGACTATAATACTAAAAAGTGAGGTAGATTCATATATACTGGCATAGAGATAGTAAAAAAATACATCGTTTAAAAAAGAAGCAAACTGAAAAACAATATAATCAGTATTATACATGCAAAATAATAGTAGCATTAGTATAAGTATGAAACACTAGGAGGCATTAGCAACAAAATGCTGACAATTATTATGGAGATGACAGCCGGAAGGCCTGATGGAAGTTACGGGTTCCTTAACTCTCAAAGTTTTGTGTTTCTGTAAGCTTTAAATTGTGTATAAAGAATGCTTATTAGTAATGTAATAAGAAAAAAATTATGCATTCGATAGATGTTAATAATCAGAACAATTAAACTGCCACATGGGCTGTTTCACTATCTAACCAGTCAAAAGTTTCCTCTCTAAGAGAGGTGTTCGGCTGCTCCCCCATGCCTGCAAGGCCTCTACTTGCCCAGCTTCAAGACAGAAGAAAGAGCCCTGAGTCAGCAACAGAGACATCAGTGGTTTAGTGGATAGGGGGAGCTTACCTGTCTGAATCAAGGTCCTAGAGTGACACCCCACTGTGTACGGCGGAGGGCGGGCAGGACACAGGGCAGTCTTTGCTCCCAGGGGCAGAGGGGGGTTAGCAATTATAGGGGGAAGTAACTACAGGTCGACTCATTACCAGGGAAACCAGCCGAGGGGCACGCCCCCTCGCCAGCCCTTTGCTAAGCTATCGCTAGCTAGGGCCTGGGGCAAGTATGTAGGAAGGTCAGTCATGTGAGTCGGGTGTAGGTGAGGCAGGAACCGGTTAAGCAGGGAATGTAGTACAGAGAGCAAGAGAACAGCTACCTCCAGCGACCTAACCATACAGAAGGTTTTAAAAATATCAACTGCAAAAGGCTGGACATTTAACCTTCAACCCTGCCATTCACCTCATTAGCCATCATGAATCTTTCATCCACAAATACATTTGAAGGCCTTTGAAATCGATTCCTATTCAGACTCTAGTCTTCATAAACAGAAGTCAAGGTGATAGCTGCACCAGAAAGTTCAAAGAATCTGATAAAGCAGTCATCCAAATTCTTATTTGTAGGTGGCCACCTGGTGATCAGGGCAGCAATTCGCTGAAAAGGACAAAAGATGACTGAGTAGGAGTCCCCCCAATCCACAGACATATGGAATCAAACCGCCTGCGCCGACCGAGAAAGGAGGCACACACCTCGCTGGCCACCTGCACAGCTGTCGGGCCTTGTTTCATCAGTAAAGTTTCGCCAAACTGCCAATCAGCGGCGACGCTGGACGTAGACGTGCTACGCTGTGACATCAGAACAAGATGGCTGCTCCCTGAAGACTCTCTTCTCCAAAATGTTTGCCCCTCGCTCGTGTCAGGCTCCGAGTTAAAGACTCGGCCTTTCTCCAACCATGTTCTCCTTCCGAAGCTGTGGTCGCTGGGTCGCGGCTTCACTCACCAAACAGCACCATCCGTCTTCCCGGTTCAGCGGTGACAGCGCGGCGCCCTGGACTCCGCACTTCGACGTGGTAGTCATTGGCGGAGGACATGCGGGGACCGAAGCCGCTGCCGCCGCCGCTCGGTGCGGCTCCCGGACTCTGCTGCTCACGCATCGAGTGGACACCATCGGTGAGTAGCGCGGTGTGGGGCTTGCCTGGGACGCAAGCAGCCAGTGCCCTCCCTCCTCCCCCTCCCAGTGCCTGGGATGTGGGCAACCTTTTCCCTGCCTTAAGGCTGGTGAGAATCCTGCCGACTGTGGTTTTAGCCTGATTTGTGTTTCGCAGATCAAGCGGGCCCGGGCCAGAGCTCTAAGACTAGGGGCTATTCTGTGGACCGTGGATTGTGCTGCTGCTGAAAAGTAATCAGTGGGGAGGGTGCGGGGGGCTGGGGAGAGGGGGTGCCTTGAGAAAAGGGCAAACTGTAGGAATACTGGCTGGTACCTTATTTCATTGTTGCCATTTGCCCTTACTAGCTTGTTGCTTTGGTTAAAGAGTGAATTAGGACTTCCCTGGTGGCGCAGTGGTTAAAAATCTGCCTGCCAACGCAGGGGACACTGTTGGATCCCTGGTCTGGGAAGATCCCACATGCCGCGGAGCAACTAAGCCCGTGCGCCACAACTACTGAGCCCAAGTGCCACTGAGCCAGCGCTCTGGAGCCCGTGAGCCACAACTACTGAAGCCCCCGCGCCTAGAGCCCGTGCTCCGCAACAAGAGAAGCCACCGCAATGAGAAACCCGCGCACCGCAACTAGAGAAAGCCCATCCATGCGCAGCAACCAAGACCCAACGCAGCCAAAAATAAAAATATATAAATAAATTTATTTTTTTAAGTGAATTAACATTATTAGTACTCGTTTATTAAATGACCATTGTGTTTTTCTCGAGGTTGTGAAGCCCTTTTGAAGAACGAGGGTACTTTTTTTATTGCATTCTGTATTCCTACTGAATGTTTATTCCCCAGTTTTGTGCTTAGGACGACCCGACAGTGCTTTTTTGCACTTACAGGCTGTGGTTGGACGGCCATAATTTAAACAAGACTCCTCTCTAGCATCATCTTAGATACTAGCTAGGACATTATCCTGTAAATTATGCATGCCTATGTCTTTCCTCTTGCATTTTGCTTAAGAGTGAATAGTAACTGAAATGTTAACTGTGCTTTGTGTACTGAAATACTTTTTAAAACAACCATTCAGCTCATAACTGTGGAGAAATATGCACTGTTAACGGCGATTCTTTTGGAGCGAGGCTATATGATTACCCGAGTAAAAACCAGGAAAAACAATTTTAAAAATCTAATGAACAAAAAAGTATTGAACTAAGATGATCATTAAATAGTATAAGTAATGTAGTTCTGTCAAGGATAAAGGAATTCCCATCAAAACCCATATTCATTAAGTAGTCGTTAATATCCTATAAAAATACCCATTGTATTTATACCAATACAATATGACCTAAAGTTTCTTTTTAAATAAATAGATTTCAGAGATATTTTAATAACTCATATTAATAGATGAGCTTAGTAAATGACAATTCTATCTTAAAATCAAAGTCTCATTTTTTTAAGGTAATTTGATGTAGTAGAGTATCAGGTATTTCTGCTTGTCCTCAGAAAGATAGCTTTGGCTGAGAAAGTTGAACTTCCGTAAGAATACAGAATGCAGGAATTGTCCTCTTTCAATTCAGTCATATCATCTGCTAATAATGAAGTCAGAGACAGAAAATCTTTTATTTTATACTAACCTGGAAAATAATGCTTTTCGACAAACTATTTTTTGGCATTCATGACAA
Organism: Mesoplodon bidens; assembly: GCF_964165515.1. Classification (NCBI taxonomy): domain Eukaryota; kingdom Metazoa; phylum Chordata; class Mammalia; order Artiodactyla; family Ziphiidae; genus Mesoplodon; species Mesoplodon bidens. The sequence goes on along the minus strand of NC_138168.1, from coordinate 11,327,938 downwards.
AAGAGAAAAGTCTTCTGACACTAAATCAGGCACTGACAAGTAGGATTACCATGATTACTTTAGATCAATAAAGGTTTACCCCTAAACTGAATTTAGGTCATACTCCCCAAACAAAGCCTCATAGGGAATAGTGTTTACCTAAGTAAATAGTGAATAGGAAGTAAATAGGAAGGAGGGAAATAATCTACTGCAGCTGTCATCCCTGTTTTTAGAGTAGGGATGCTGAGGTACAGAATATTAGATAATTTGCTGAGATCACATGGAGCTTATAAGTGGTAAATCTAGGAACTGAGCCAGATCTCTTGCTCACTCCTAACCCATGCTCCTAATCACAGCACGATTCAGCCTCCCTCTGGAGACCATGAAAACTTTTTTTTTTTTTTTTTTTTTTTTTGCGGTATGCGGGCCTCTCCCATTGCGGAGCACAGGCTCCAGACACGTAGGCTCAGCGGCCATGGCTCACGGGCCCAGCCACTGCACGGCATGTGGGATCTTCCCGGACCAGGCACGAACCCATTTACCCTGCATCGGCAGGCGGACTCCTAACCACTGCACCACCAGGGAAGCCCCCATGAAAACTTTTGGAGGGCTTGTTGCTGGCCACAGCAACATGAGGTTAAGAATTTCAAGGTCACATTGAAAAGGAAGAGGAAAAGGCAATGTAATGAATGTGTACAAGGGAAAGATTCATAAGAAACTTCCAGCAATGGTTTGTATTCCAGGATGCCCTGCATAACTTTTTCTCATTTTAAAATTTTATTTATTTATTTGTTTTTGGCTGCGTTGGGTCTTTGTTGCCGCAGGCAGGCTTTCTCCAGTTGCAGAGCGCGGGGGCTACTCTCCGTTGCGGTGCGCGGGCTTCTCACTGCGGTGGCTTCTCTTGTTGCGGAGCACGGGCTCTAGGTGCACGGGCTTCAGTAGTTGTGGCTCTCAGGCTCAGTAGTTGTGGCTTGTGGCCTCTAGAGCACAGGCTCAGTAGTTGTGGCGCACCGGCTTAGTTGCTCCACGGCATGTGGGATCTTCCCGGACCAGGGCTCGAATGCAGGGGGATTCTTTTTTTTTTTTTTTTGCGGTACGCGGGCCTCACTGCTGTGGCCTCTCCCGTTGCGGAACACAGGCTCCGGACGCACAGGCCCAGCGGCCATGGCTCACGGGCCCAGCTGCTCCACGGCACGCGGGATCCTCCCGGACCAGGGCATGAACCCGTGTCCCCTGCATCGGCAGGCGGACTCTCAACCACCGCGCCACCAGGGAAGCCCCGCAGGGGGATTCTTAACCACTGTGCCACCAGGAAGTCCCGCCCTGAATAACTCTTGCATCCTGTTGGAACTCCAGCATTTTTAGTGTTTGCTTCAAGTTCTTTTATTTTATCAAGGCTCACTATATGCAGGATGCTCATATATTTATTTTGTTTATGTCTGTTCTCTTTAGGTCAGATGTCCTGTAATCCTTCCTTTGGTGGCATTGGAAAGGGGCATTTAATGAGAGAAGTTGATGCCTTGGATGGCCTGTGTTCTCGAATCTGTGACCAGTCTGGTGTACATTACAAAGTATTAAACCGGCGCAAGGGACCAGCTGTTTGGGGTCTGAGAGCTCAGATTGATAGGAAACTTTATAAACAGAACATGCAGGTAAGAACAGGGCATGAAAACAGGAAAGACTGTAGTGATTGTTTAACTGTTATGTTTCAGCTTGCGTTCTATTTTGACAGAAAGAAATTCTGAATACACCGCTGCTGACTGTGCAGGAGGGAGCTGTAGAAGACCTCATTCTTATAGAACCAGAGCCTGAGCACACTGGGAAATACCGCGTCAGTGGTGTTGTTTTGGGTGTGTACTGCTTATAGATGATAATAATAGTATCAAACTCCATGTGAGAAATTTATTTTGAGCAGAGTATGGAGATGTTTTGCTTATTCTAGGAAATTGTTGTGTTTTCTGTTCATACATGAGGAAAACTGTATAAAAAATCATACTTCTCCTTTCATTTTGACAATGAAGCTCACATTCTGTACCATCTTATTTTGGGACTCTATAGCCTGCATAATTGTGTAATTTCCTCCTGGTATTTCTTATTTCTGACTTTAAATATTTTTAGTTTATATTTTACAGGATTATTATATATGTTTTTTTATTTGAGTTTTGTATTAATTTTTAAAATAACACATGCATGTAATTTTTACAAAAATCAAGTAGAATTTAAATTTGTGTGGAAAAACAATTTATCTCTATTATCTCCCTCTGCAGACTTAACCACTTAAACATTGGAAGATTTGTGTGTGCACAGTTAGTTTTATTGCTTGGGCAAGTCTATAGTCTGGTGATTAGGGATTGAACTGGCCTTTTTGTTGGGAACTCCCAAACAAAAGAGACTATGTCTCTTAGTCCTCAGGCGAAGAATCGATCTTCTGCCAGGGGACTGGACTATTGGCTCCTGCTAGCATTCTAGGAACAAAATGGTAGGAGGGGCTGTGCTGAAGAATCTCAATCATTTAAAATACAGAGATTAACTTATTATCCCTATTTTAAAATTAATTTTTATTATACATTTATTGGGTTTTTTTTGAATGGGGAATACATATAACGGTAAACGGTTTAAAGGAGATGAAAGAAGGTAGAATGAAAAGGTGGACTCTCATCTTGTGCTCCAGGCAGCCAGTTTCCTTCCTCGGGAGCATTACTCATCTCTGGTGTGGTCTTTCTGTGTGTGTGTTTATATTTCCCCCCAACACACATAGCAGTAGCATGTTGCACACACTATTCTGTACCTTTATTTTAACCACTTAATCTGTGTTTAGTTTTCTTTGCTTTAGGGAGCTATGTTTCTTTCTTAAAAGTTCATGTTTTTGTTCTGTGATTACCTTAGTAACTATGATTTTGTATAATATACTTAATCTTCCCTTTCTTCTGTCAGTGTTGACTGACTTCCCCATGTTGAACAGTTACTAGTTTTATTTTCATTTCCCTTTCTCTCCCCTCCCTCCTTTCCCCTCCAGATTTGATGATGATATTGTTTGATTAGTGGAAGGTGGATCTGTCTGCAGGCAAACCTTTATATGCAGATTTCAACTCTTTCTCTCATTTTCAGCCCCCTAGCTTCATTCCTACATTTCTTATATTCAGTCCTCCAGCTTCTGAGCCTTTGCACGGCAAGTTGCTTCATTGTCATCAGTATGTTCTCTTTAGGTTCTTGAGTTAAGGCCCTCTCCCCTCTGCTAAATCAGTTATCACTCTTGCAACCACTTTTTTTAAATTTAATTTTATATTGGAGTATAGTTGATTTACAATATTGTGTTAGTTTTAGGGGTACAGCAAAGTGATTCAGTTATACATATACATATATCCATCCTTTTTCAGACTCTTTTCCCCTGTTAGGTTATTACAGAATATTGAGTAGAGTTCCATGTGCTATACAGTAGGTCCTTGTTGATTATCTAGTTTATATGTTGTGTGAATATGTTAATCCCAAACTCCCTCCCCACTGCAACCACTTTCTATCTTCTGAAAATATTTTGAAATTTCTCATCTTTTGACAAGTTCTTTCCCATTACTTGGCCTGTGGTTTTATATCTTTTTTGCCCCTTTATTTCATTTTCTTGGAGTTTCAAGAGGGAGAAGAAATCATGTGAGGTGGTCTGTCATATTTAACCAGAAGTCTAAATTAATTAATTAAAAAAATTAACTGAGAACAACAAAAAGTGCGCGGGAGCTGGGCAGGCGCGCGGACTCTGGGGCCGGCCCCGCTGCACCCTGCCGTGCCCCGCCGCTTGGGGGGCATGTCTCACAGCCCGAACTTGACCGCACACATGCCCACCGCCTCCCTCAGCGCCTCTGGGAGCGTCCACCCGCCCTCCACCAGTATGGCGACGTCTTCCCAGTACCGCCAGCTGCTGAGTGACTACGGGCCGCCATCTCTAGGCTATGCCCAGGAAACTGGGAAGAGCCAGGTGCTCCAGAGCAAATACGCGGAGCTGCTGGCCATCATCGAAGAGTTTGGGAGAGAGATCAGAGCCCCCCCCCACCTCCGCGGGCAGCAGGAGCGCAATGGAGAGCCTGAAACGGGGCATAATCCACGCACGAGGCTTGGTGCGGGAGTGCTTGGCTGAAATGGAACGGAAGGCCGGGTCCTAGCTGCCTCGTGAGCCTGGAAGGTTTTCTGCCTTCTTCCGAGAGAAGTTACAGTTCATCTCCCCTGTTAGGATGAAACTTTGTTTTCAAAATGGTAACAGTTTTGTTTCTCCTCCCCCCGCCCCTCCCGTGGTTCACCAGGCTCCGAATCTACAGCCTGTAAGATTGAGGAAAGATTTTGCAGTTGATGGGGAGTTTGTTTTTGTTTTTTTTGTTTTTTTTTTTTTGCGGTACGCGGGCCTCTCACCGTTGTGGCCTCTCCCGCTGCGGAGCACAGGCTCCGGACGCGCAGGCTCAGCGGCCATGGCTCACGGGCCCAGCCGCTCCGCGGCATGTGGGATCTTCCCGGACCTGGGCACGAGAAGGGCAGAGAAGCCCAGTGGGGAGTTACATTGTAAATAGTGAGGAACTACCCAGGTGTTTGTTGTTGTTTTTTAAAGCATTGATTCAAAAGAGGCACGTTAAAATTACCTTACAGCAAACTAGTTTGCCTCCAAGATCCCAGTGTCTCGCTCTCCTGTTGAATACATTTATGTTACCCGCATTGTGCTTTGCTCCTTTTCGTAAGCTGATTCAACCTGAAGGGGTTTTTTGTAGTGCGGACTTGACAGGACACTTAACTAGTAGCTGGTCCCCTCGCTTCCCATACACTATAGATTCTGCTTAATGTAATTTCTTTTTTGCTTAAGCATTTGCATGACTATTAGTGCTTTGAAGTCAATTTTAAAACCCAATTTTAGAACCCAGAACCACCTAAATGGTCTGGTCAAAAGACTGAACCTGAGGGCTTCCCTGGTGGCGCAGTGGTTGAGAGTCCGCCTGCCGATGCAGGGGACACGGGTTCGTGCCCCGGTCCGGGAAGATCCCACGTGCCGCGGAGCGGCTGGGCCCGTGAGCCATGGCCGCTGAGCCTGCGCGTCCGGAGCCTGTGCTCCGCAACGGGAGAGGCCACAACAGTGAGAGGCCCGCGTACCACACACACACACAAAAAATGCACAAGTTATGAATACAGAAGAAAGAGCAACCTCCAAAACCAAACCTAACAAGGATCCCGAAATTTTTCCTGAGACTATGTAGATTTCAGTTCTGCCTTTCCTGTAAGTTGATCCAAACATCTGGAAGAAAATGGAACTGTTTGCATCTTTTTATTTATTACTCGATGTAATAAGGCTTATTTTCATTAACAGCTTGTAAAAAAAGAAAAAGTGCTGACAAGATTTTAGGAACATGTGTATTGGTGAGAATACATTATGCTTTCCATCCCAGCTTTCTCGGATTCTTGAGATTGATAACATATAGGCTTCTTACTGATTTAAAATCTTTTTCAAGTTTCTAAAGACAAAATTTTTCTGTAGTTTTACTGCAAAATAGTCACGTTCCAATTTAATCCATGGTAACAATTAGAACCTGAGTTTTATTTTGTTTCCTATCCTTTAGTGGATGGAAGTACAGTGTATGCGGAGAGTGTGGTTCTAACTACTGGGACGTTTCTGAGAGGCATGATTGTAATTGGATTGGAGATGCATCCAGCAGGACGTTTAGGGGATCAGCCTTCCATAGGGTTGGCTCAGACTCTGGAGAAGTTGGGGTTTGTGGTGGGAAGATTGAAGACTGGGACTCCGCCCCGGATCGCCAAAGAATCCATTAATTTCAGCATTCTAAACAAGCAGACACCAGATAATCCATCCATACCGTTCAGCTTTATCAATGAGACAGTGTGGATCAAGGTGAGATAATTTATGAAAATCTGGCTTTAAACAGAGGATATAGACTAGCCCTTTTTTTTCTTTTTTTTTTTTTTTTTGGTAGCAATTCACTTTTCATCACTATTAGTGTGCAAAAAAAGGATCTTTAAAAGGATTAACTGATTTGGCTACTTGGGTATTTCCCCATAAATTCTTAAATTTCATTACTTTGATAACTTTGCCTATTTAAACTTTTTGAAGTAGTTTCAGAAAAGTTGTAAGATTGTGAAACTCCTATAAGCCATTGAAATTCACCCATTGTTAATATTTTGCCCTCCATATATAGAGACATAGATCCATGTATATATTTAATGTATAAAACAATAATATACACATTTATTTATTTTAAATTTATTTATTTTTGGTTGCATTGGGTCTTTGTTGCTGCGCACAGGCTTTCTCGAGTTGCGGCGAGCGGGGGCTACTCTTTGTTGAGGTGCGCGGGCTTCTCATTGCCGTGGCTTCTCGTTGCAGAGCACGGGCTCTAGGGTGCGTGAGCTCAGTAGTCGTGGCGCACGGGCTGAGTTGCTCCGCGGCATGCGGGATCTTCCTGGACCAGGGCTCGAACCCCTGTCCCCTGCACTGGCAGGCGGATTCTTAACCACTGCGCCACGAGGGGAGCCCCCCACATTTATTTTTATTCTTTTTTCTTTTCCAGAAACATTTAAAAGTTACAGAGATTATGACCCTTTACCTCGAAATACTTCAGTCTGCATCTCAACTAAGCACAAAGACATCCTCTTTTATAACCTCAATGCAGTGATGAAATTTGGGGAATTTAACAGTGACACAGTGCTGTTATCTAATACAAAATCCATAGATTTTGCTGATTGTCCCAATACTTTTTTTGTCCCAACATTTTTTTTTCCAATCTAGGATCACATATTGCATTTAATTGTCATTTCCCTTTAATCTGGAACAGTTCCTTAGTCTCTTTTTTTTTAAATAAATTTATTTATTCATTTATTTTTACCTGCGTTGGGTCTTCGTTGCTGCACACAGGTTTTCTTTAGTTGCAGCGAGCAAGGGCTACTCTTCGTTGCAGTGCGCGGGCTTCACATTGCAGTGGCTTCTCTTGTGGAGCATGGGCTCTAGGCGCGTGGGCTTCAGCAGTTGTGGCTCGCGGGCTTCAGTAGTTGTGGCTCATGGACTCTAGAGCGCAGGTTCAGTAGTGGCGCACGGACTTAGTTGCTCCGCGGCATGTGGGTTCTTCCCGAACAGGGCTCGAACCCATGTCCCCTGCACTGGCAGGCGGATTCTTAACCACTGCGCTGCCAAGGAAGCCCGGCACTGATACATTTGAAGATACAGGCTACTTCTACCTATCCTTTGAATTTAAAAAACAAAAAACTGTATATTATGTGTTTAGAATTAAGGGCTAATATTTGATGGTCCTAGTTTCTGGTGAGTGTTAACCTGATGAGTGGCTCCAAGTGTTGTTATTTTGAGCAAGTGACTTTTGTATTTTCACTTTGGTAAAATGTAAATCATGATGATAGTTTCCTAGTGTGTATATTTTTAAACTTTTTGTTTTTTAGTTTTATTTTTTATTTTTGGCCATGCCACACAGCTTGTGGGATCTCAGTTCCCTGACCGGGGATTGAACCCATGCCTTCTGCAGTAGCAGCGTGGAGTCCTAAGCACTAGACTACTGAGGAATTTCCTGTTTTGACATTCCTGGTTCACTTTCCTCAAAACTTTGTTCTTGCTTAGTTTTAAAGCAACAATCCCAGACATCACATCATTTCACTGAGATACACTTTGGTACATGTCTTTAACAAATAAGGACTTTGTAAAAATCGACACAGTACTATTATTCACACATAGCAAAACATAATTTCTTAACATCATCTGATATTCAGTGCTCAATTTTCCCTAGTTTTTATAGTTGTTAAATGTTTATTTAAAATGTTTTTTTACAGTTGTTTTATTTGAACCAAGAACCAAATGAGGTCCATACATGACTTTGGATAATATGTCTTATAATAGTTTCCCTCTTTTTTTTTTTTTTTTTTACATTTATATGTGGAAGAAACCGAGTCATTTCTTTTCTGAAGTTTCCTACATTCTAGATTTGTCTGATTTCAACCCTCTGGTGCCTTAAACATGTTCCTGCATCCTCTGTATTTCCTGTAAACTGTTGATCTGGAGGCTTGTGTAAATTTAGCTTCATGTTTTGGGTTGTTTTTAACAAGCATATTTCACCATTAGCATTTGGCATTATGCATACATTTAATGTCTATAAAAGTAAGTGCATATCATGTGTGGCATTTATTTGAATGAGAGGCAAACTAATAGAGAAGCAAAACAACGTAACTAGTTCCTGTGTTTTAGCCAGAAGATCAGTTGCCATGTTACTTGACTCACACCAACCCTCAAGTGGATGAGATTGTCCTTGAGAACCTTCACCTTAACTGTCACGTTAAGGAAACTACAAGAGGACCCCGGTAAGGACAAAATATCAGTGCTCAGTTACTGTAAGGAACAATGTCAACCCTCTTTTGTTTGTTTCATTAAATTTTTAAATGTCAACGTCCTTTTCTAGATACTGTCCCTCCATTGAAGCAAAGGTTTTGCGTTTTCCAAACCGTCGACATCAGGTTTGGTTGGAACCTGAAGGAATGGATTCTGACCTCATCTACCCACAAGGGTTATCTGTGACACTGCCAGCTGAATTACAAGAGAAAATGATCACATGCATCAGAGGCTTCGAGAAAGCTAAGATGATTCAGCCAGGTAAAGAGAATGCCAGCTGCTCTTCAGTCTGAGCTCAGCATTGCTCAGCAGATGGTGAGGAGATTGCTTAGAGCCTCAGGACACAAAGCCCAACATCTGTGCGTTTAAAATTGTCTTTGTTTTTAAAGGGCGTTTCATGATAATCTTTGCATCTCTACCTTGAGGCAAATCCAGCACTGTTTTTATTACTTTTTACCATTTATCCTTTGGCCAGGCTATGGTGTTCAGTATGATTACTTGGACCCCCGTCAGATCACTCCTTCTCTCGAGACTCATTTGGTGCAGCGGCTCTTCTTTGCTGGACAGATAAATGGCACGACTGGTTATGAGGAAGCTGCAGCTCAAGTAAGAGGTCATTCAGATGTTACTGAACAGAAAAGGACTATTTAACTGGTGTTCCTCCTCTTGATGTCTGTTAGGATAGCTATACAGAGCTTAGATACAGCTCATAACTACAGTAGAAGACTTATTATTCTGTTTCAGAGTACACAACAGGATTTTAAAACCACTGTGCCTTTATTACTCTTTTCTGAGCTCCTAGATCCAATAGCATATTTCGATTAGATTTATTATATTGCTTCTGAAATTTAAAAAAAAAGAAAATTTAGTTCTTTTAAACTAACTTTATTGAAAATTACCCTATTATTATTCCTTTATAAGCAGAAACTTATGTTATTGTTAGTTGTAAGTAGGAAAAGGCTAAAAAAGTCTTACAAGTGGATTTTTTTTTTTTTTTTTTGCGGTACGCGGGCGTCTCACTGTTGTGGCCTCTCCCGTTGCGGAGCACAGGCTCCGGACGTGCAGGCTCAGCGGCCATGGCTCACGGGCCCAGCCGCTCCGCAGCACGTGGGATCTTCCCGGACTGGGGCACGAACCCATGTCCCCTGCATCAGCAGGCGGACTCTAAACCACTGCGCCACCAGGGAAGCCCCTTACAAGTGGATTTTTTTTTTTTTTTTTTTTTTTTGCGGTACGCGGGCCTCTCACTGTTGTGGCCTCTCCCCTTGCAGAGCACAGGCTCCGGACGCGCAGGCCCAGCAGCCATGGCTCACGGGCCCAGCCGCTCCGCGGCATGTGGGATCCTCCCAGACCGGGGCACGAACCCGCGTCCCCTGCATCGGCAGGCGGACTCTCAACCACTGCGCCACCAGGGAGGCCCACAAGTGGATTTTTTAAAAAAAAAATATTAGCCCACCTAGGTTTATTAGGAATATTAGATATTTTTGAAAACAGTGAATCATAGCATTCTAAACTGGTACATTACCCGTATTCTGTTTCTGAATATGGACCACATTTTCTGTCTTCGTTCTATCCCTGCTGGGCAGGGCCTGCTTTCTCACTCCCTGAGCCGTTTTTTCCAGGTAGTATCTGAATAGGATAGCTCTTTGTTCAGTTCATAATGGCCTTTTAAACATTTCAGTCCTCTTGTAGGGTGTGATAGCTGGAATCAATGCAAGTCTTCGGGTCAGACACAAGCCTCCTTTTGTCATTAGCCGAACAGAAGGCTACATAGGAGTCTTGATCGATGACCTCACCACGCTGGGTACCAACGAACCATACCGCATGTTTACCAGCCGAGCTGAGTTCCGCTTGTCACTGCGTCCTGACAACGCCGACAGCAGGCTCACGTTCCGAGGTAACTCTTCACTGAGTCTTGCAACCAGATTTCCTCTCCTTTAAGACCTCTTTCATTATAGTCTCTCCCTCCCCCTTCTAGGGTACAAGGAAGCTGGTTGTGTGTCCCAACAACGATATGAAAGAGCTACTTGGATGAAGTCTTCTTTAGAAGAAGGCATTTCTGTGCTAAAATCCATTGAGTTTCCAAGTTCTAAATGGAAAAACTTAATCCCAGAGGCTTCTATAAGTATTGGTAAAAGTCTACCCCTCAGGTATGCATTTTTAATGTAGACCTTTCTTACTTTTTAAAGAAAAATGAAGTCATTTCAGAGAGAGATTACCTGTAAATTCCCTACCTGCACATTTTAAATGAATGCAGCTATTACATTTGCTTCTTTTCAGAATCCTTTAGATGTAACTTATCTCTTTATTCACTAATGACAATATATATGATTCTAAGTTATTTTCATTTTTTGTTTAATTTCTCTGTGGCTCCCATTGAGTTCTTCTGGCTTGCCTAAGATTTAGGGGGTACAAACCAAGAAATAGAGTCATCTGCTTGCTTTTTTAGGCAGGGAGCAACTGGAGTGGTCTCATCTTGCCTGTGAGGTATAGCAGGGCAACTTTGACTAAGCACAGTGTTATAAATTCTTCGGACTTACTTGAAGAGTCCCTTGCTACATTTTAGGGTTCTTTTTGTCCTTGTTTTTACCATTCTGGTTATATGGACTCTAAGTCTAAAGGGCATTAATATAGAGCTTTTTTGCTTCAGAGGTATGTTCCTAGAAACCTTGCATAATTCAAAATCTGCATCTTTCACCACTGCTTTTTCCCATTTAAAAAAAGGTAAGCTAATCGGGAGTGCGGGGTGCTCAGAAGGCATAAATCTACAATCATTGTATCTTAGAAGCACACATGCTGGCTTGATCTTGCAACTGTGTCTCCAGTATGTTTTTCCTTTATAGCTTTCCTTGATTTCCAACCCGTTTTCCTTGTGAGGGATTCTGTGGACTTAAAGGTATACCCATTTTAATGCCACTTTTCATTATCTCTAATCTTTCCAAGTGCTCTCCCCTTAACTAACAGCCAGACATAGCATGTCTTTGTTTGGCTTTCATGTCATCACAGTGTTTTATCGTTTACGATTTCTGTTCCCAAATTTTCATTTTCACAGGAATTTCCCAAAGCACTGGCACTATGGTTAGAGGATAGTAAGCAGGTTTTTAGTTATAGTAACAGTAAGTAATAAATAACCTGCATAGTAGTCACCCAAACCAGGGGATCTCACTCACAGGAAAGACAGCCTGGTTCACAAATAAGGGTGCTGGATGTATTTGTTTACCAGCTAAGTGGTACTGGGAGATGGTACTGGTGTAAACATAGTTTTATAATTCGCTCAGTTGTCCAGCTTTTTGTTTGGTAAATTTAAGAGGGTTCACATTTTTTCAAACTTTGCAAAAGAATTTATAACATTATGCTTTGTTTAGATCAAATATTGCACTATTTCAAATTTTGTATAATTAGAATTTGCATTCAATGTGACTAATGTGGATTGAGGTCTTGGTGAGAGCATGGGAAGTGACTGTTTTCAACACAGTTTAAAATGCGAACTGATGAATAAAAATATGAAAAAGGAGGCTGTCAGTTTTATGTTTTTACCTGACTAATCCCATGAGTAGCCATTTTGTTAAGGTGATTTTTTTTTAAAAACAGTAATTTGGCCAAATGCTTTCCTTGTTTATTCAGGTGTCTTTCATTTCAGAAGGAAGCGGTGACAGTGACGGGGCCTCATGTTGATTTCAGCAGAATATTTATAGTCTAGGGTTCAGCCTCCCTAAAAGAACCACTTTATCAGTTCCTAGCTATGTAAAGCTAAAAAGATAGAAACCTGGGCAAAGGACATGTGTTGCATCTGCGGCACACGTGGCGGGCTCTGTGCTGGCCCTGAGGAGTTGAACTGGACTTCGAGCTGACATTTTGACAGAAGAGATCCACAGGTGCACACACATCTCCTGTCATGATTACAGGGAAACGCACTGACCTGCCAGGTAGCACAGAAACTGTCTCTTGTGTTCTGTGGAAGTGTGCGAGCTTGTCCTTCTGTGCCAGACCTCTGCACTCTGAGGCTTAGGCTTCGTTCAAAGCTGGTGTTGAAGTTTGGGCCTACAAACAGCTCCAAGCCTTATAAACAAATTATTGAAAACCTTTTTAATAGTTAAATGGTCACAGGCTTTTCTTTGAGGTCACTATCCTGCAAGATTCCACGGTAGCTGCGGAAGGTGTGTTCCAGCATGTTCTATAATTTCTGAAAGGACAACCCCTTTCTTTTGAAGTTTAGGGTTATTTGGTTTCATTCTAGCTTATCTGATGAGGCCTCTGAAATTAGTTGACATAATCCATTTCGTGGAGCACAACAAAGTTAACAGCTCCTTGTGGAGAGAGGGTGTCTGGCCTTTCCTGGGCCGTCTGAGGAAGAGATGAGTCAGGCATCTGTAGAGGGTGGTGATGCATGACCCCGGTGATAGGATGAGCTGTAAAGAAGGCATCTGGTAGGGCTGGAAGAACTTGGGACCCCAGGATGGGCAGAGCTGACTTTCTGTTGCCTAGATAATTAATTGTTTAATTGGTTTTGGGTGGACAGAGTTGATCAAAAAAGCAATCTGTTAAAAGAGGGAAAGATAGAAGTAAACAAAAATAAAATTAAGGAAGTAAATTTAGGGAAACTGTACAGATCAGTGAGGCCTTGAGAGAACCAAACAAAATGAGAAGGAAACTGCGGATATTTTGCAGTCTTGGAGCAAGCAGGAGATCTTCGGCTGGTTCCGAGCACACGTGCAAACGCATTCACAGGACGTGGGCTTAATGTGACTTAGATGTAAATTCTTACGGAGTTCAATCAAACCCTTGTTACCAGAGGACATTCTGTCCTTACAAGAAAGGGAGGACAAGTAGATTATTGCAGTGCTACCAGCAACTTATCCCTCATGATAAAGGAAGGGAGTTGAGAATCACATGCCAACCTTCTTGAGGTCCTACTGTGTTGCCGTTGCTGCTGCATTTGCTCACTGTACTTGGGAAGAATTAGAAATATATTGATATTATTTATTCTGAGATTTGTATTATTTTCAGGGAATCTTGTTCTTAATCTGCTGGATATAACATGGACCCCTGTGTTAATGGAACTTTTGTGTACTTGTAGAGCTCTCGATGTTCTGAAGTATGAGGAAGTTGACATGGAGTTGTTGGCCAGGGCTGTCCCAGAGCCCTTGAAGAAGTACACCAGATGTGGAGAGCTCGCCGGAAGACTGAAGATAGAAGGTAGAAAATACTTGTTTACTTAGGATGTCTGTATGTTCTCCTTCCCTTTCGTGCAAATTGTGAATGGATGGCAGATCCACGAAGAGCTCTCTGTCAAGAGGAGCCATTATTACCACAGGACCAGCATCATCTTAGGCTCTGACCACTCAGAGTGGGGTTCCAGATAGCATTGCAACATGTGGGAGCATGCTAGGGATGCACAATCTCAGGCTCCACCCCAGACCCACTGAGTGAGCACCTGCTTTTTAACAAGATCCCTACATGATTTGTGTGTGTATTTCATGTTTGGGAAGTGCTACTGTACAGCTCTCCTTTAAAAACAAAAACAAAAACCCTTTTTTTTCCTTTTGAACTTTTTTTTTTTTACATCCCCCCGCCTTTTTCTTTAGATTTTTTTTTCCCTCCTCCACCCTGCTGCTAAATTATAAGATCTAATGCAAACATGATCAAGGTGTGTTCCAGACTTGTAAACTTGCCTGTTGCAAGAAAGTAATCTTTATTATTTTTTTATATTTGTTAATTAATTTATTATTAATTCACTTATTTGGGCTGCACCAGGTCTTAGTTGTGGCATGCAGGATCTTTAGTTGCAGCACATGGAATTCCTTAGTTGGAGCATGCGAACTCTAAGTTGCGGCATGCATGCGGGATCTAGTTCCCTGACCAGTGATCGAACCCGGGACCCCTGCATTGGGAGTGCAGTGTCTTACCCACTGGACCACCAGGGTAGTCCCTACATTTTCCCCATTTTAATGTTCTAATAATGAGAAAAATAATGCTATCTTTGGCTTTGACAATATATTGAAATACTCTTCCATTAACAAATACTTTGTATCAGGCAAAGGAATCCACAGTCTGCCCTTGTACATTATTATAACGTTTGGTGTGCTCTCATACTCTTCGTCAATATATTGACCATCAAAGTCACATGTGACTTTTGGAGTTGCACTGAATTTTTTTAAAGTTTTTCTTTATTTAAAAAAATTTCAAAGATAAACGGAAATACTGAGAATAACATTAGCTTGTGCATTGTGATAGATTTTTTTTCCTCCCGTGGAAAATTATGTGGAGAAAAAGGCAGGGAACAGAATGAGATGGGGGAGAAGGGTAGGAAAAGCAGGATAATGATGGATTGTTCAAACAGGAAAGGACTTTAAGCTCCTTGGGGACCAGCGAAGGTGCTAAGAATGCTGCATTCCTTCTAGCAGTGATAATTTTCTTTCCGTTCCAGAGAGGTCTGTCACCTTGCTCTACTTTGGCTGCATATATAGGATGACCCAAGTGCTACCTATCATTCTTCCAAATGACCAGACCCTAGTCATTTGCTAACGTGTAAGAAATATTGTTAACCTTTTATCTCAACGCCATGACCTTTCTATTGAGTAAAAATTACTTTATTGAACATTTAGGCTGTTAGCATCTGGCTGTTATACTTTAAACTTGGTGTGCAGTTTTGTTTTGTCCAATAAATCATCCAGAATAATTATCTTTAACTTGTTTATAGGAAACCCTGACTTCAGCCACGGAGTAGCTACTGTTTTGCCTTGTTCTTAAAAGACTCTGGCATATATAAAGACTCTAATTTATATCCATGGCTTAAAAGAAACTACACTAAGTTAAAAAATAACACATATCAGTGGTTTTCAAATCACTGCCTGGATCCTCCACTAGGCAAGTTTCTTCAAGAAACTGCGAGGCAGAAATTAGTTTCAGATTCTTTTTTGTAGTTATCTCTCATGTTTTGCTGTATACATATTTGAAAGATTAAATATATCTTTAACATATACATTACTTCTTCATTTATATTCTGTGATCCTATAGAGTCTATTCATGAGTCATAAAATTTCATTCCAGTTTGTTGTACTAATTCGTTATATATTGTATTAATCACATGCATTATTTCATTTGATACTTAAATGTGTCCTGTGAAGGATAGCTATTCGCATTATGTCTTAATTGTACAGATAAGTAAGTGATAACTTGCCCAGCATCACCCAATTGGTGAGTGGCAGAACTGGGATTTGAACCTAGCATGTCTGACTGTAAGGCCTGTGCACCTCACAACCATCCTTTGTTGTCATAAAGACCATTGTGAGTCCTCCCAGTCATCCCTTAACGTTTCTAGATAAAGCAGCTGAGGCCCAGAAGGATAATGATGTGTCCGTAGTTAGAGGGTAGTTTACTGGCAGAGCCAGGCTCAGAGCTGAGATTTTCTGGCTGCCAGTCAGGTGATGGAAGCAGATACTGCCAGAACCTTTAGGGAAGACTTGCTTTCTTAAACAGGACAGAATGACCACCTCAATTTAGGTTTTAAAACAGGTTTTGGATTTATTTTTCTAAGAACAGAATGCTTTAATTACAAAATAATTGCTGAATGATCTTCCTAACTTCTGAATAACACCTTAGTTAAATTATTTAAATTACATTATCACCTAAGAAGATCTACTTTTTAAAATTATAGCTTTATATGGACATAATTTAGAAAACCATCTTCTTAGAGAAACATCTTTTTAAAAATTTATTTATTTATTTATTTATTTATGGCTGTGTTGGGTCTTTGTTGCTGCATGCGGGCTTTCTCTAGTTGTGGCGAGGGGGGGCTACTCTTAGTTGCGGTGCGTGGGCTTCTCATTGCGGTGGCTTCTCTTGCTGCGGAGCACAGGCTCTAGGTGCATGGGCTCAGTAGTTGTGGCTTGCGGGCTCTAGAGCGCAGGCTCAGTAGTTGTGGCTCACTGGCTTAGTTGCTTCACGACATGTGGGATCTTCCTGGACCAGGGCTCGAACCCGTGTCCCCTGCATTGGCAGGTGGATTCTTAACCAGTGTGCCACCAGGGAAGCCCTTGGAGAAACATCTTTAGGACTTAAAATTCAAACCTACGGCCTATTGAAGGAAATGTTCCACCAAAATTTGTACTGAGAAGGAAAGCAATTTCTTTTTTTACTTTTAATTTTCTAGATTTTTGAAATGAAAAGGACATGGAATAAACTACCATACAGAATGTTGTAGTGAATACGCAAGATACTCCCTCTCTTTATTCTAGCCTCAATGCCCTCATCTGTGAAAGGGAACACCTACCCCACCTGTCTCATGGTACTGAGATCATGTATGCAAAAGCTCTCTGTAAATTGTAAAAAACTAAAAATGTAAGTTGTTAATGTAATCTGCATATCATCATTAATTTTGTTCACCAGCCACATATGAATCAGTGTTGTTCCATCAGCAACAAGAAATAAAGGAAGTTCAGCGAGATGAAGCTCTCCAGCTGCCAGAAGACCTGGATTATTTGACTCTCAGGGATGTGTCTTTGTCCCATGAAGTTCGAGAGAAGCTACATTTCAGTCGCCCACAGACGGTAAGAAAACAGGCAGTGGGTAGGAACGGTTTATAAAGAGCCAGAGCTTTAATTTTTAAAACCTGGATTTACAGTGACCACGTAACTAATTTTTATTTCATCATAAACAGCTTAACCTCTTATTTTCATATTCTCTTTGTATGACAGATGTCAGTATGTTTTTATGAGATGAAAAAGCTTAGTCTAAATAAGTAACTGGAAGTCAAGAACTGGGTTGATTATAATTATCCTCTAGTCCCAACCTTGTGTTGTGCAAACTTGTATATATGCATGACTTAAAAGAAACTACTTTAGGTTAAAACAGAATATATATCACTAGTTTTCAAATTACTACTTGGATCCCCGCCCCAGGGATTCCATAGTGTTGTGTTGGGAGCCACTAGGAGGAAGAAGGGGGCCAAAGAGGGCCCCCACCCCATGCTCCTGCTTGTGTGTATGTGTGTGTGTGTGTCTGTGTGTGTTTTGCATTTGCGTGAGTGCATGTGCACCCAGCTGTAAACATCTGGCAAAAACTTTATAGTATATAATATTGGACTTGTAATAACAAATACTTAAAGACTGGTAGGCTGTAGTTATTGATTCTGAGACACATTTTAACACCTCTGAAACTGGGTTGTATCTTAAAAATTGATGGTGTATCATAGTTTAATGGGCAGTGGGTTGTGTTTGTTTTGGTTTTGGTAATGGTTCATAAAAATAAAGGGGCACTTAACAAAACCATAGTCTGCAAAAATTTTTGAAAAAAATGGTTTTTAAAGGGAGGAGTGATTTCATGGTGTTCATGAATTTAACATGGTGTTCTTAGTAAAAGTCATTGTGGAAAGTGGGCAAAGAGGCTCTAAGTTTTATAACTGTATCCTATTCATACTGGGTTATGTTTCTATGGATACTCACGGGCTGCACTGCCCAGTATGATAGCCATTAGCCAAATGTGACCATTGACCGTAATTAAAATTAAATTAAAAAATTAACTCTTCAGTCATACTAGCCACATTTCAAGTGCTCAGTAGCCACAATAGGCTATTGGCTACCATATTGGACAGTGCATTTTTACTGTGCAAATGTTATAGAAAATTTACATTATCACAGAAAATTGAATTGCATAGAACTGGTCATCGGAGTTCACCTCTTATCCAAAATTCTAAAGTACAAAAAGCTCTGACACACATTTGCTACAGACTCATTTGGTGGCAAAACAGACCTGAACTGATGAGGTCTTTATATCACTTGGAGTGAATAATCCATACATTTCACTGTAAAAATATACCACAGAAATATCACTGAGATTAATTATAGGGTGCTGCCCAACACACTGCTAGTGGTGTTAGATTAGTTTAATGAAGAGAAAAGGTTAGGTACTCTAACATGTTAGTTACATGATCTTGGACAACTCATTTTAATGTCTCTGAGCCTCAGTTTCCCGTTTGTAAAATGAAGATATTAATTATAACCACATATCTTTTATCTACTTTCTGAGTTATTTTGAAGATACATTAAGATAATAGTTTTAAAAATATTTCATAAACTGTAACATACAGATTGTTACCAGGAGGAAAATAGATTTGCTTATGATTGACATAGCTTATTTATGTTTCTCTTGCGGTTTTAATTCCTAGATTGGGGCTGCCAGTCGTATACCTGGAGTGACACCTGCTGCCATCATCAATCTGCTCAGATTTGTGAAGACCACTCAGCAAAGACAGGCAGCTATGGATAGATTGCCCAAAACTGATCAACATTTATGTAATACAGACAAACTTGAAGATAGACAGTTATAGCTTTCTATTCATAGAAGACTTTTAATCAATACAAGAGTATAGATAGGAGATAAGATGTATTTTTTTAGCTTACTATTAGTAACAAAGTTTATTTACCTAATTAAATCCAATCTAATCTTAATCGCTCCTGACAATGTACAAAATTCTTTTCTCAAAGTTCCCTTTTTTCACAAACGTTTTATCACTTTTTATATCCATATGATTTGTCCCTTAGTCTTCCCCATCCAGAAACAAACAGCTCTAGGACAAAATTATTATCATCATTTTTCCTCAACAAAAATATCTCCATTCTTGGGCTTCCCTGGTGGCGCAGTGGTTAAGAATCTGCCTGCCAATGCAGGGGACACAGGTTCAAGCCCTGGTCTGGGAAGATACCACATGCCGCGGAGCAACTAAGCCCGTACGCCACAACTACTGAGCCTGTGCTCTAAAGCCCGTGAGCCACAACTACTGAGCCCGTGTGCCACAACTACTGAAGCCCGTGCACCTAGAGCCCGTGCTCTGCAACAAGAGAAGCCACCGCAATGAGAAACCCACACACCGCAACCAAGTGTAGTCCCCGCTCGCTGCAACTAGAGAAAGCCCATGCACAGTAACGAAGACAAAATGCAGCCAAAAATAAAAATAAGTAAAATAAATAAATTTAAAAAAAAACTCCATTCTTTATACCTTCCCTTGCAGATGACACATATCCTACTTGCTTTACACAGTGAAATGCTCCCCTCATCGTTTTTAGTAGCTTTAATTACATATTACAATTTTTAACCCTTAAAAGCCTTAACAAAACCAAGAAACAAGTAATTCAACTGTTACACCAGCATTTACTGACTGACAAACTTATGAACATATTCCATAACCTCTAAAAACTTAACATCTTTCTGATAGCATAATTTCTCTTTAATGTGGTACAAGATACGTGTTTAATAAACCCAAACATCTTCTGAAGTTCTAATTAACCCAAGGCTGAAGTCTCAGGCAAAGTGGGCTTTGTATTTTAAGGACATGATAAGAGTTACCTTCAAGCTTTCTCCTAGGCATATTTTTGTTCTCTCAGGGTCAGAATTCTGTAAACAGTATTTCATCAAGCTAGCTTTCTCTAAGTGCACTTCCCAACACAAACGGTCCTCAGTGTCAGACACATGTCAGAACCAATTGGCAAAATGCCCAAATAGCACTTCATGCTCAAAACAGTAGTTTGCTAGGTGCACACCGGTGGACTTAACTCGGTCTTGGAGCTTGTCAGCTCGTTTGGCGGCATCTTTGCGTTCCACCAAGGAAAAGCGTACATGGGCAGCCAGTGCCGAGCAGGGGAGAAACAGGGAGGAGCCCCAAAACAAATGGTTTCGACAGCTGCTAGGAACGTCCCCCCAAATCCCCCTCCTGGGGCCAGCGAGCCACGAGCAGCGGGGTCCTCGCAGCCATCCCAGCACGTCGTCAAGGCGGCGGGTCTGCTCCAAGATGTATTTCTAGTTAGCACCTGTTAAAATACCCTCATTAGGTTATTATAGCTTCGTCATTAATTTATGAATAGGAGAGAGATTATTAACTGTTTTGTGTATCTGAAGAAATAGTTATAAACTCTTGACTTATGCTCTTTCTTTCAGGTGCTCTAATACTATTAATATAAGTTTGGGCAGTGTTCATCAAAGAGAGATGGTGGAACTAAAACTAAATCTAAGCCTGCAGATAAGGACTCTGCCGGGAATTCCCTGGTGGCCCAGTGGTTAGGACGCTGCACTTCCACTGCAGTGGGCCTGGGCTGGATCTCTGGTCAGGGAACTAAGAACCCGCAAGCCGCGCGGTGCAGCCAATTGAATTAAATTATTTAAAAAATAATGACTATACAAAATTATCTCACTTAAAGGAATATTTCAAAACAGCCTACCTCCTCTTGCTGCCAGCCAGAGGCACTACAGACTGACACCCTAGGAAAAATCAGCTAAAAATGTTAACAGTACGGTTACTTCATAGAAATCCCCCAACAATGATAAGAGTCAGCCTCCAACAGCTGTCGGCCTTGTGATTTCCCACACCCACCACAGACCACATTGCCTGGTAGTTTGAAAAGCTGGGCACATACTAAAGTTCATTTCAACAGGAACACAAAAAAAGAGGAAATGACTAAGAAACAGTAAGCATCTGTCAAATCATTGGTTGAGGGGGGAGGGAGGGAAGATGAAGATAGGGACCTATGCTAAGTTAAACCATCACGGCACTGAATTATGAAGTTACCTTATAGCCAAGAGTTTTAATTTTATTACTGATTGTTTTCAAATATTTTGTCAGGGACTTCCCTAATGGTCCAATTGTTAAGACTTCGCCTTCCAATGCAGGGGGTGCGGGTTTGATGCCTGGTCGGGGAGCTAAGATCCCACATGCCTTGGGGCCAAAAAAACATAAAACAAGCAATATTGTAACAAAGACTTTTAAAATGGTCCACATCAAAAAAAAAAAATCTTTAAAATAAATAAATAAAAATAAAATATTTTGTCATTTTTGAGTTTCAGCCTCAATTGGAATAGCCATGGCTTTTCCCCTTCAGAGATTTCAACTCCTAGGGCTTCCCTGGTGGTGCAGTGGTTAAGAATCTGCCTGCCAAGGCAGGGAACATGGGTTCAAGCCTTGGTCCGGGAAGATCCCACATGCCACGGAGCAACTAAGCCCATGCACCACAGCTACTGAGCCTGTGCTCTGGAGCCCGCAAGCCGCAACTACTGAAACCCACACGCCTAGAGGCCGTGCTCCGCAACAAGAGAAGCTACTGCAGGGCTTCCCTGGTGGCGCAGTGGTTGAGAGTCCGCCTGCCGATGCAGGGGACACGGGTTCGTGCCCCGGTCCAGGAAGATCCCACATGCCGCGGAGCGGCTGGGCCCGTGAGCCACGGCCGCTCAGCCTGCGCGTCCGGAGCCTGTGCTGCACAACGGGAGAGGCCACAGCAGTGAGAGGCCCGCGTATCACAAAAAAAAAAAAAGAAAAGAAAAGCCACTGCAATGAGAAGCCCGCACATCACAACGAAGAGTAGCCCCTGCTCGCCGCAACTAGAGAAAGCCCGCGCGCGGCAACGAACACCCAACACAGCCAATAAATAAATAAATAAATAAATAACTTAAAAGACCCGATGCAGCCAAAAAAATAAAGAAAACAAATAAATAAAATATATATATATAAAAAGATTTGACACAAACTAAGAACTGCATACTTTTGTGTTTGCCGTTCTGTCTTCCTCACTCTTCTTTCTTCACATTCTCTTCAGCTTCATTTCCTCTCTATCCTTCTGTACTGTTATTCCTGCTTTTCACTGCTCCTAATATGACATTAAAGCTTATTTTTTACATTCATTTTATTTATTAAGCAGAAATTTAGTATTTCCTACTTTAAAAGCCAGATTAAAGACACAATCGAGGGAATTCCCTGGCAGTCCAGTGGTTAGGACTCAGCACTTTCGTTGCCAGGGCCTGGGTTCGATCCCTGGTCCTGAAAGCCACTTGCTGTAGAAAAAAAATAAACATTTAAAAGTAAAATGGGCAAAAGACTTGAATAGACATTGCTCCAAAGAAGATATGCAAATGGCCAATAACCACGTGAAAAGGTGCTCAACATCAGTAGTCATTAGGAAAATGCAAATCAAAACCACAATGAGGGACTTCCCTGGCGGTCCAGTGGTTAGGGCTCCACGCTTCCACTGCAGGGGGGCACGAGTTCAATCCCCGGTCGGGGAACTAAGATCTCACATGTGGCACAGTGTGGCCAAAAAACGAAACAAAACAAAAAACACAATGAGGTACCATCTCACACCTGTTAGGATGGCTGTTAACAAATAATCAGAAAATAGCAAATGTTGAGAACGCTGTGGAGAAATTAGAACACTTAGAACTGCTGGTGGAAACGTAAAATGGTGTAGCCACTTTGGAAAACAGCATGACGGTTCCCCCCCAAATAAAAAGTGGAGTTACCGTATGATCCAGCAATTCTACGCCTAGGTATATATTCAGAAGAACTGAAAGCAGGTTGAAGACCAGTTCAAGGGTCGTGTTCACAGTAGCATTATTTACAACCACCAAAGGTGGAAGCAACCTAAGTGTCCGTCAACAGATGTATGGATAAACAATGTATATAAATACAATGGAATAGTTTTCAGCCTTTAAAAGGAAGCAAATTCTGACACACTACAACTTGGACAAACTTTGAGGACATTATGCTAAGTGTATGATTCCACTCTACTAGTCAAATTTACAGAGACAAACTAGAAAGGAGGTTGCCAGGAGTTGGGGGGACGGAGGAATAGGGAGTTATTGTTTGATAGGCAGTTTCAGTTTTGCAAAATTGAAAGAGTTCTGGAGGAGGATGGTGTTAATGGTTGCCCAACAATGTGTGTGTATATAATGCCACTTTACACTTAAAAATGGTTAAGATGTTAAATTTTATATTGTATTTTATCACAATTTATTTATTATTTATATATTATTTATTTATTTTTGGCTGTGTTGGGCCTTTGTTGCTGCGTTCCGGCTTTCTCCAGTTGCGGCGAGCGGGGACTACTATTTGTTGTGGTGCGCGGGCTGCTCATTGCGGTGGCTTCTCTTTTGCGGAGCACAGGCTCTAAAGCACAGGCTCAGTAGTTGTGGTGCACAGGCTTAGTTGCTCTGCAGAATGTGGATCTTCCCAGACCAGGGATCGAACCCGTGCCCCCTGCATTGGCAGGTGGATTCTTAACCACTGCGCCACCAGGGAAGTCCCTGAACAATGATTCTTAAACCTAGTTGGACATCAGAATTCCCAATAAAGCTTGTAAAAGTAGATGGCCAAGCTTTATCACAAGCAATTCTGATTCAGTTGCCCTGGAAATGTCTTGGCATCTATGTTTAACAAGCTCCATAGGTTATTCTGATGCTCAGCCAACTGAGCTTGCCTTGCCTTCATAAATATCCTTCATAAATATCCACTGTCTCAGTGGCTTGTGGCAGAAACAAGGCTGTAATTAATTTTACAGTGTGTGCTGGCTCAGGAACCTAGAATACAAATAATTTGTATTGAAGTACTAGAGTAGTTCAGTTGTGCAGAAAAGTGAACTCATTCTGTTACAGAAATTCAAGTCCAAAAGCTATTCCAACTTCCAATGAGAGGTGAACTATGATGATTTGTGGGCAAGACCAAATGTTTTTCAAATGTAAACTTTGGGCCTACTTGAATGCCTGTGGACAAGTATATAGATTGAGATCCTATACTTTTATGCCATAGAGAAAGAATGCAACTCTTGGGGCTTCCCTGGTGGCCAGTGGTTAAGAATTCACCTGCCAAAATGCAGGGGACACAGGTTCAAGCCCTGGTCCGGGAAGATCCCACATGCTGAACAACTAAGCCTGCGCGCCACAACTACTGAGCTTGCGCTCTAGATAGAGCCTGCGAGCCACAACGATTGAGCCCGTGTGCCACAACTACTGAAGGCTGCGCACCTAGAGCCCATGCTCCGCAACAAGGGAAGCCACCGCAATGAGTAGCCCGTGCGCCGCAACGAAGAGTAGCCCCTGCTTGCCACAACTAGAGAAAGCCCGCATGCAGCAACGAAGACCCAACACAGCCAAAAAATAAACAATTTATTTTTTAAAAAAAAAGAATGCAACTCTTTTGATCTAGAACATCCCTTTTTTTTTTCTTTGGCCGTGCCACGCAGCATGCAGGATCTTCCTTGACCAGGGTTCAAACCCGTGCCCCCTGAGTTGGGAGCGTGGAGTCTTAACCACTGAACTACCACCAGGGAAGTCCTAGAACCTCTTTTGACTGTTTCTGACCTAGATCAACATTTTTCAAACTGCTGGTTGCAATTCATTATCAGGTCATGAAATTAATTTTTTGTCATACGTAGCAAGTACTATTCTCTGAAACTTTTGATTCAGTAATTCATATACACATTATATTTCACCCATTTTAAGGTGCATTTCTTTCTATATTTATCATCTCTAAATTGGTGTATGTCCTATAATCAATATCTTACAATCATAATTGGCAGCAGTTGTGACTTCCAATTTGAAACATCTTAGGTGCAATGAAATACGATGTGTGTTTGTACTGTATTACAATAGAAATATATTTCTTACTGTGGATCCTAATCAAAAAAGTTTGGAACAGACTCATCTGTTTGCAGAGCGCTGCGCCCTGATGGGAAAGCCTCCAATACATCAGGATTCTTTAACATCCGTGTATTCCTCAAAGTACATTTTCTAAAAAGCTTTTAAAAACAAGTCTTATTGGTCTCTTCCTATGCTGTAACTGAAGTGATGTGATTAAAATGTAATTCCAAGTCGCTGTTGAGCATGGACCTCAGGTATTCTGACTTCCCAATGCCTTTGTCACTTTCAAGTGGGTTTTTTCCTCCTAAGGAAAGGTCCTCCTTTCCTTACCCACAGGTCCTACACGGGATAAGAAGTATCTCCGTCACTCCTAAATGATCTGCTTCTTTTGGCTTAACCTTCAGTTCCCACTCCCACCCTTTGTTGACCATTTCATGCTAAGCATTTATGTAGCTGCTATGCTTTTCAAATGTTCGCTAGACTAAAAAACTCTTTTTTAAAATCCAGTGCCTCATAATTAATTCATTTTTAGTCTTATGTTGGTTGCTCTTTGAATTCTCTTTTAGAGTTGGTCTGTACTCTGTTAATACATGGCCAATTGAAATTTTAAAATGCATAAATATACATAGAAAACACACCGCCTAACTTTAAAAGGAAATATTTCTAGATTATACTGTATTTAATACAAGATCAGACTGTGTGTGTGTGTGCAGGCATGCAGTGTTTCAAACAATGAAAAGAAATTTACTGATGTTATTTCCAATTTCACACAGAACAATCTCAAGCAGGGGCGGGGGGGGCAGTTTAACAAACTTCAGAGACAGTTTTCAGAGCTTTGAAGAAAAACACCTATAAGGAGTTATATAAAATATGAGAAACTGAGTTCCAAGAGATGCATTCCCTAACCTCAACATAAAGACAGTATGAGAAAATGTTTTCTACACCCAACCATGACTGAATAAAAACCACATCATTTATCATTAGACGTTTACTGAGTTGCCAGTTTCTACACAGAATCCTGTAGGAGGGTAAACAGCCAAGTCCAAGGGGTCAATCAGGAAGGTAGGACAATAGCTAAAGTGAGGGGCTACAGGTCAAGTCTGGGTCAGGCCCTTGCTTTGTTGCCATGACATAGCTGCGCCCCTTACATCTAAATGGTTACAACCTAGGCCTCAGAAAATGTTGCAGATGCCGTCACCAGCAGGCTGAGAGGACCACATCCTCAGCTTGGGTGGCTCCAGACAGCACTGGAACTCAAACTCAGACTGCTTACGTGGTAACCCACATAACACCAACGTGGGTGTTCTAGCAACCACATGATTTCACTGAAAATTTAACCAAGTGCAATTTTTTTTTCTTAAGTAGCCTTCCATTGCCTAACCTATGGAAACCACAGCTGCAGGATCATACTACGCTGTCTTGTCTTGGCTTTTGCTACCAGTTACTCTCACTAGAATAAACAAAACTACCTACTTTTGACAATGTCTATTTTAAAATCTATTTGGCTTTACACAAGCAATAACCTACACTTTACACAATGTCTCAAAAGAGATTGTGCTAGGGAGATCAGCTCGGTGCTTTGTGACCACCTAGAGGGGTGGGATAGGGCGGGTGGGAGGGAGAGAGATGCAAGAGGGAGGGGATATGGGAACATATGTATAACTGATTCACTTTGTTATAAAGCAGAAACTAACACACCATTGTGAAGCAATTATACTCCAATAATGATGTAAAAACAAACAAACAAACAAAAAAGAGATTGTGCTAAAGGCAGGATCCAAACTGTGTATGTTGTAAAGTTTGACAGAAAGCCAAAACGACCTCAACTCTTTTAGGGAAACCATGATTGGTTACAATAGAAAATGTAACTTCCTGATACAAAGACTTTCCTCCCACCGTGCCTTTATTCAGCGGCAGAGCACATTTTGTGTGTGTGCTCAAACAGGGGAAGTAAATTGAAAGCTATCACCTACGTCACCTGGCTTTAACCAAACATTTGATACGATTTTCATGATGATTACCTGTGATTAAAATGGTAAAGTATGGCATAGATTATAGTATTATTAAGTGAATTTGCAATTGGGGAGACCATCAAAATTAAATAGCAGTCCTCTAGTACAATACCACGGTTCCCTGTTTTGGGACCTGGTTTGTTTAGTACTTATCAATAACTTAAAACTACAGAAACATAAAATATTAGATGTGTAAATGACAAAGCCCACATTTTTATTTAACATGCTAGGTAGCAGGCTCCAAATTCACAATTATCTCACCAAAATGATGAAGTACAGCAGAGATGTAAATATAAACTCCCAACAATTGAGTTTTTAAAATTAATCACACAGTTGGTGTCTTGGACTGGGTCCTGGGACAGAAAAAAGGCCATTAGTAGAAAAAACTGGCGAAATCTGAATAAAGTCTGGAGATTAACAGTAACCACCAATGTTGGTTTCTTAGTTTTGATAAATGTTCTGTGGTGATGCAGGATGATAACATCAGGGGAAACAAACTAGGTGAGGCATATATGGGAACTCTTACCTATCCTTCACAACTTTTCTATAAATCTAAGTAATTCCAAAATAAAGGTTTATTTGTAAAAAAAAAATAACGATGCAATAGTTTAAATATAAAATATATTTTATATTTAAAATATATTATATTTAAACTGCATATATTTTATATTTAAAATATATTTTATATTTAAAAGTATATTTTATATTTTTATAAATAGGACCTTTCCTTAGGAGGAAAAAACCCACCTAAAATATATTTTATATTTAAAAAATCAGGTAATGACTCAGTTCTCATGGCTGGTCAGTGAGAGTGAGGGCAGGGGTGTCCCACCGCTGTGCCCAGGCATGGGCAGGGCTGAGGATGGTGCGTAGTAACAGTGACTCTGGCTGTCACTCCTGTTTTGTGCCATTTTATATATACACATATATATGTACATATATATGCACGTTTGCTTTTTTATGATATAATTTACCCTTTTAAAATGTATAATTCAGTGGTTTTTAGTAAATTCACAAGGTTGCACAACTATCATCACTATTTAATTCTGGAACATTATCATCACATCCCCCCCAAAAAAAGCCCATACCCCTTAATTAAAGGTTACTGCCTATTCCCCCCTCTGCCAGCCTCTGGCAAATAGCAATCAACTTTGTCTCTATGGATTTGCCTATTTTAGACATATCATATAAATGGAATCATACCCCCCCCAAAAATATATATATATATATATTTATCAGGTAATGTTTGTTTACCATAATCCAGAAGTACAATGGAGTTGCTGAAAGTAACTGAGATCTTCCAAACAACTGTAATAATAAAAGTTCCCTTTTGGGACTTCCCTGGTGATGCAGTGGTTAAGAATCCACCTGCCAATGCAGAGGACACGGCTTGAAGCCCTGGTCCTGGAAGATCCCACATGCCATGGAGCAACTAAGCCTGTGCACCACGACTACTGAGCCTGGGCTCTAGAGCCCGTGAGCCACAACTACTGAGCCCCCGTGCCACAACTGTGGAAGCATGTGTGCCTAGAGCCTGTACTCTGCAACAAGAGAAGCCACCGCAATGAGAAGCCTGCACACACTGCAATGAAGAGTAGCCCCCACTTGCCACAACTAGAGAAAGCCCGTGCACGGCAACGAAGACCCAATGCAGCCAAAAATTAAAAATAAATAATAATCAAAATATTTTAAAGTTACCTTTTATTGGCTGCTTACAGTAGGCCAATCCACTACTCACTGCATCCTCACAACAATCTTAAGAGATAGATAGTATTGTGCCCATTGGCTAGATGATGAAAGGGACAACATTTTCCCGTTTGCAGCACTCTGATCATCTAGTCCAAATGTATTAATTAAGGAAACTAGGAAATTTAGGAAACAAGGTGACTTTATCTCTTGGGTCACATTAATAAAAGTACACTCTAGGTTAAGAAGCCAGTCTTTTATGCATCCGCAGCCATATGTTTAATTTTGGTGAAAACACTTTAAAGCTATAAAATGTCTGCGAGGGAGAATGGCATGGGAAGAATCTACGTCAAGACAGCTGTAGCCCACGACCAGCCCCTCCCATCAGGACGCCTGCACAAGCCTCTCAGAGAGCCTCATCCACCAGAGGGCAGACAGCAGAAGCAAGAAGAACTACAATCCTGCAGCCTGCGGAACACAAACCACATTCACAGAAAGATAGACAAGATGAAAAGGCAGAGAGCTATGTACCAGATGAAGGAACAAGATAAAACCCCAGAAAAACAACTAAATGAAGTGGAGATAGGCAACCTTCCAGAAAAAGAATTCAGAACAATGATAGTGAAGATGATCCAGGACCTCGGAAAAACAATGGAGGCAAAGATCGAGAAGATGCAAGAAATGTTTAACAAAGGCCTAGAAGAATTAAAGAACAAACAAACAGAGATGAACACCACAATAACTGAAATGAAAACTGCACTAGAAGGAGTCAATAGCAGAATAACTGAGGCAGAAGAACGGATAAGTGACCTGGAAGACAGAATGGTGGAATTCACTGCTGCAGCACAGAAAAAAGAAAAAAAAATGAATAGAAATGAAGACAGCCTAAGAGACTTCTGGGACAACATTAAATGCAACAACATTCACGTTATAGGGGTCCCAGAAGGAGAAGAGAGAGAGAAAGGACCAGAGAAAATATTTGAAGAGATTATAGTAGAAAACTTTCCTAACATGGGAAAGGAAATAGTCACCCAAGTCCAGGAAGCACAGCGAGTCCCATACAGGATAAACCCAAGGAGAAACAGGCCGAGACCCAGAGTAATCAAATTGGCAAAAATTAAAGACAAAGAAAAATTATTGAAAGCAGCAAGGGAAAAACAACAAATAACATACAAGGGAACTCCCATAAGGTTAACAGCTGATTTCTCAGCAGAAACTCTACAAGCCAGAAGGGAGTGGCATGATATACTTAAAGTGATGAAAGGGAAGAACCTACAACCAAGATTACTCTACCCGGCAAGGATCTCATTCATATTCCATGGAGAAGTCAAAAGCTTTACAGACAAGCAAAAGCTAAGAGAATTCAGCACCACCAGACCAGCTCTACAACAAATGCTAAAGGAACTTCTCTAAGTGGGAAACACAAGAGAAGAAAAGGACCTACAAAAACAAACCCAAAACAATTAAGAAAATGGTCATAGGAACATACATATCAATAATTACCTTAAACGTGAATGGATTCAATGCTCCAACCAAGACACAGGCTCGCTGAATGGATACAAAAACAAGACCCATATATATGCTGTCTACAAGAGACCCACCTCAGACCTAGGGACACATACAGACTGAAAGTGAGGGGATGGAAAAAGATATTCCATGCAAATGGAAATCAAAAGAAAGCTGGAGTAGCAATACTCAGATAAAATAGACTTTAAAATAAAGAATGTTACAAGAGACAAGGAAGGACACTACATAATGATCAAGGGATCAATCCAAGAAGAAGATATAAAATTATAAATATATATGCACCCAACATAGGAGCACCTCAATACATAAGGCAACTGCTAACAGCTATAAAAGAGGAAATCGACAGTAACACAATAGTGGTGGACTTTAAAGCCTCACTTACACCAATGGACAGATTATCCAAAATGAAAATAAATAAGGAAATAGAAGCTTTAAATGACACAACAGACCAGATAGACTTAATTGATATTTATAAGACATTCCATCCAAAAACAGCAGATTACACTTTCTTCTCAAATGCACATGGAACATTCTCCAGGATAGATCACATCTTGGGTCACAAATCAAGCCTCAGTAAATTTAAGAAAATTGAAATCATATCAAGCATCTTTTCGGACCACAATGCTATGCGATTAGAAATTAATTACAGGGAAAAAAACGTAAAAAACACAAACACATGAGGGCTAAACAATACGTTACTAAATAAACCAAGAGATCACTGAAGAAATCAAAGAGGAAATCAAAAAATACCTAGAGACAAATGACAATGAAAACAGGCCAATCCAAAACCTATGGGATGCAGCAAAAGCAATTCTAAGAGGGAAGTTTATAGCTATACAAGCCTACCTCAAGAAACAAGAAAAATCTGAAATTAACAATCTAACCTTACATCTAAAGGAACTAGAGAAAGAAAAACAAACAAAACCCAAAGTTAGCAGAAGGAAAGAAATCATAAATATCAGAGCAGAAATAAATGAAATAGAAACAAAGAAAACAATAGCAAAGATCAATAAAACCAAAAGCTGGTTCTTTGAGACGATAAACAAAATTGATAAACCATTAGCCAGACTCATCAAAAGAGGGAGAAGACTCTAATCAATAAAATTAGAAATGAAAAAGGAGAACTTACGACACCGCAGAAATACAAAGCATCCTAAGAGACTACTACAAGCAACTCTATGCCAATAAATTGGACAACCTGGGAGAAACGGACAAATTCTTAGAAAGGTATAACCTTCCAAGACTGAACCAGGAAGAAATAGAAAATATGAACAGACCAATCACAAGTAATGAAATTGACACTGTGATTAAAAATTTTCCAACAAACAAAAGTCCTGGACCAGATGGCTTCACAGGTGAATTCTATCAAACATTTAGAGAAGAGCTAACACCCATGCTTCTCAAGCTCTTCCAAAATATAGAAGGGGAAGGAACACTCCCAAACTCATTCTATGAAGCCACCATCACCGATACCAAAACCAGACAAAGATACTACAAAACAAGAAAATTACAGACCAATATCACTCATGAATATAGATGCAAAAATCCTCAACAAAATACTAGCAAACAGAATCCAACAACACATTAAAAGGATCATACACCATGATCAAGTGGGATTTATCCCAGGGATGCAGGATTCAATTTACGCAAATCAATGTGATAAATCCTATTAACAAATTGAGGAATAAAAACCATATGATCTCAATAGATGCAGAAAAAGCTTCTGACAAAATTCAACACCCATTTATGATTAAAACTCTCCAGGGGCTTCCCTGGTGGCGCAGTGGTTGAGAGTCCGCCTGCTAATGCAGGGGACACGGGTTCGTGCCCCGGTCCGGGAAGATCCCACGTGCCGCGGAGCGGCTTGGCCCGTGAGCCATGGCCGCTGAGCCCGCGCGTCCGGGGCCTGTGCTCCGCAACGGGAGAGGCCACCACAAAAAAAAAAAAAAAAAAAAAAAAAAAAAAAAAACTCTCCAGAAAGTGGGCATAGAGGGTACCTACCTCAACGTAATAAAGGCCATATATGACAAACCCACAGCAAACATTATTCTTAATGGTGAAAAACTGAAAGCATTTCCTCTAAGATCAGGAACAAGACAAGGATGTCCACTCTCACTATTATTCAACATACACAGCTGAATATTCAAGCTATTCGACATAGTTTCCTAACCACAGCAATCAGAGAAGAAAAAGAAATAAAAGGAATAGAAACTGGAAAAGAAGTAATACTGTCTCTGTTTGCAGATGACATGATACTCTAGAGAATCCTAAAGATGCCACCAGAAAACTACTAGAGCTAATCAATGAATTTGGTAAAGTTGCAGGATACAAAATGAATGCACAGAAATCTCTGGCATTCCTATAAACTAATGATGAAAAATCTGAAAGAGAAATTAAGGAAACACTCCCATTTACCATTGCAACAAAAAGAATAAAATAACCTAGGTATAAACCTACCTAGGGAGACAAAAGAACTGTATGCAGAAAACTATAAGACACTGATGACAGAAATTAAAGATGATACCAACAGATGGAGAGATATACCACGTTCTTGGATTGGAAGAATCAATATTGTGAAAATGACTACACTACCCAAAGCAATCTACAGATTCAATGCAATCCCTATCAAATTACCAATGGCATTTTTTTACAGAACTAGAACAAAAAATCTTAAAATTTGTATGGAAACACAGATGACCTCGAATAGCCAAAGCAGTCTGAGGGAACAAAACAGAGCTGGAGGAATCAGACTCCCTGACTTCCGACTATACTACAAAGCTACAGTAATCAAGATAATATGGTACTGGCATAAAAACAGAAGCATAGATCAATGAAACAACATAGAAAGCCCAGAGATAAACCCATGCACCTATGGTCAACTAATCTATGACAAAGGACGCAAGGATATACAATGGAGAAAAGACAGTCTCTTCAATAAATGGTGCTGGGAAAACTGGACAGCTACATGTCAAAGAATGAAATTAGGGTGTTACACTCCCTAACACCATACACAAAAATAAACTCAAAATGGGTTCAAGACCTAAATGTAAGACCGGACACTATAAAACTCTTAGAGGAAAACATAGGAAGAACACTCTTTGACATAAATTACAGCAAGATCTTTTTTGATCCACCTCCTAGAGTAATGGAAATGAAAATAAACAAATAGGACCTAATGAAACTTAAAAGCTTTTGCACAGCAAAGGAAACCATAAACAAGACGAAAAGACAACCCTCAGAATGGGAGAAAATATTTGCAAACGTATCAACGGACCAAGGATTAATCTCCAAAGTATATAAACAGCTCATGCAGCTCAATATTAAAGAAACAGCCCAATCCAAAAATGGGCAGAAGACCTAAATAGACATTTCTCCAAAGAACACATACAGATGGCCACGAAGCACATGAAAAGCTGCTCAACATCACTAATTATTAGAGAAATGCAAATCAAAACCACAATGAGGTATCACCTCACACCAGTTAGAATGGGCATTATCAGAAAATCTACAAACCACCAATGCTGGAGAGGGTGTGGAGAAAAGGGAACCCTCTTGCACTGTTGGTGGGAATGTAAATTGATACAGTCACTATGGAGAACAGTGTGGAGGCTCCTCAAAAAACTAAAAGCAGAATTGTCATATGACCCAGCAATCCCACTGCTGCGCATATATCTGGAGAAAACTATAATTCAAAAAGATAAAAAAAAAAAGAGATATATGCACCCCTATGTTCATAACAGCACTAGTTACAATAGCTAAGACATGGAAGCAACCTAAATGTCCTTCAACAGATGACTGGATAAAGAAGATAACGGTATATATACACAATGGACTACTACTCAGACATTAAAAAAAAAGCCATTTGCAGCACCATGGATGGACCTAGAGATTATCATACTAAGTCAAGTCAAAGACAAGTATCATGATATCCCTCATATGCGGAATCTAAAAAAATATATCAATGAACCTATGTACAAAACAGAAATAAGACCCACAGATAGAAAACAAGCGTATGGTTACCACAGGGGTAGGAGGTAGGGGCTAAGTTAGGAGTTTGGTGTTAACATACACACACTTTTACATTAAAAAATAGGGTATTTGGGCTTCCCTGGTGGCGCAGTGGTTGAGAGTCCGCCTGCCGATGCAGGGGACACGGGTTCGTGCCCCGGTCCGGGAAGATCCCACATGCTGCGGAGCGGCTGGGCCCGTGAGCCATGGCCGCTGAGCCTGCGCGTCCAGAGCCTGTGCTCTGCAACGGGAGAGGCCACAACAGTGAGAGGCCCGCGTACCACAAAAAAAAAAAAAAAAGGGTATTTTCCAAACATGGTCACCATAACATCTCCCCTCCCACACGCTCTTACTACAACATGATGGTGACACTCCTCTCACCTAGAGTTGGGGGTCTATGGAATGAGCCAGTGACTACAACAGAAGTGACATATGAATTCCAAAGCTGAGTCCTATAAATGGTAATAAGGCTTCTACCTGGTTCCCTTGGGATACTCACTCTTGGAACCTAGCCGTCATGCTACAAAGAAGCCCAGGCCACATGAAACGGACACAGGTAGGTGTTCCAGCTGATAGCTCCAGCTGAGGTCCCAGCTGAGAGCCGGCATCAATTGCCAAATGTGTGAGAAAGCCTTCTAGATAGCTCCAGGTCCTATCATGGTCTGACTGCAACTGTCTGAGAAATCCTAAGAACTGCTCTAGCTGAGCCCAGGGGACACCCTGAGCCATGAGAGATAATTCTTGGGGTGATTAAGAGGCATTTAGCATAGAAAACTGGGACACCCTCCATCCTGTCCCCACTCACACACACCTGAAGCCAGCCAGGGCCTGCTACACAGGTGATGCTACTCCAAGTCACTTTTGTTCACAAGCCATATTCCCACACACACAACCGCACTCCCCCACCAATATCAGCCTATTTAGGGAAACTGAGGCCTCCCAACTGTGCACAGAGAGGTCTCTATCACGGCCAGGAAAGACGTCAACATTTTGTAGCAACAGCCTTGTATAGTGTGTTGATCAAAGACAAGACAGCAGAATCAACCCATGATGGACACTTGGCCACAGGACACAGAGCTCTCCTGATCCATGACATTTTTAAAAGGCTTTTTTGAGATAAAATTCATATACTATAACATTCACCTCTTTTAAAAAAAATTTTTTTTTTTTTTTTGGCTGCGTTGGGTCTTCACTGCTGCACAGGGGCTTTCTCTAGTTGCAGCGAGCAGGGGCTACTCTTTGTTGCGGTGCGCGGGCTTCTCATTATGGTGGCATCTCTTGTTGCAGAGCACGGGCTCTAGGCACATGGGGCTCAGTAGTTGTGGCTCGTGGGCTCAGTAGTTGTGGTGCACGGGCTTAGTTGCTCTGCAGCATGTGAGATCTTTGGCTCGAACCCGTGTACCCTGCATTGGCAGGCATATTCTTAACCACTGCGCCACCAGGGAAGCCCAACATTCACCTCTTTAAAGTATACAAGTCAATGGTTTCGAGTACATCTACAGTTGTGTAACCATCACTGAATTTTAGAACTTTTTTTTTTTTTTTGGCGGTACGCGGGCCTCTCACTGTTGTGGCCTCTCCCGTTGCGGAGCACAGGC
The DNA here is from genome assembly GCF_964165515.1 of Mesoplodon bidens. Lineage (NCBI taxonomy): Eukaryota > Metazoa > Chordata > Mammalia > Artiodactyla > Ziphiidae > Mesoplodon > Mesoplodon bidens. The sequence continues at coordinate 11,292,365 of NC_138168.1, read as the reverse complement.
TCCGGACGCACAGGCTCAGCGGCCACGGCTCACTGGCCCAGCCGTTCCACGGCAAGTGGGATCTTTCCGGACCGGGACACAAACCCGTGTCCCCTGCATCGGCAGGCGGACTCTCAACCACTGCGCCACCAGGGAAGCCCTAGAACGTTTTTAATCACTGCTTCCTCTATGGGTCTGTTTAGTCTAGACATTTCATATAAATGGAATCATACAAAAAAAAGAAAAATAGATACCCAGGGACTTCCCTGGTAGTCCAGTGGTTAAGACTCTGGGCTTCCACTGCAGGGGGTGTGCAGGTTCAATTAAGATCCCGCATGCTGTGTGGTGAGGCCAAAAACAAAAACAAACAGAAACAACAAAAAAAAAAATAGATAACCAACAAGGACCTACTGTATAGCACCGGGAAACTAACCTCAATATTTTGTAACAACTTATAAGGAAAGAGTCTGAAAAAGTATATATATATATAAAACTGAATCACTTTGCTGTACACCTGAAACACAACAGTTGTAAATCAACTATACTTCAATTAAAAAAAAAGAAACAGCTGTAGGAACTGCAAGTGTTTAGCTCAGATGTGACTAAGAGGTATTCATTGGTGTCTTCAAGTAAATTAGTGGTTCTTACAGAAAAGAGAATGACATTGTTTAATTATTCCAAGAGAATAGCCTAGGTATGATCTTTAATTACCAGCAGTCAAGTTTAAGTAAGTATCAACAAAAAATTTCATCCAGCAATGGGATGATTTAGGAGCCTCTCTCCATCCCTCAGTCTGCCATCTGTAATAGGAATACAGTATCTACCCCTACAAAGACTGCTGTGAGGATTCAATGAGATGTCTCTGCCCTCCAATATGACAACCACACACATTGATGAAGTAATCAAGCAAAAATTTCAATGAATATATTCAAAGTTGATCTGAGTAGCTTACATTAAAAGGCTTTTAGGTTTTCTTAGACTTTTCTTATTCTATGTAATTGTTATGAGGCCAAGGTAAGCCTCATATAATCTCAGTGTAACACTCATTTATAGGCAAATTAACTTTCTTCCTTGAAAAATTAGTATCAAAATAAAATTTAGGGGCTTCCCTGGTGGTGCAATGGTTGAGAATCTGCCTGCCAATGCAGGGGACACGAGTTCGAGCCCCGGTCTGGGAAGATCCCACATGCCGCAGAGCAACTAGGCCCGTGAGCCACAATTAGTGAGCCTGTGCGTCTGGAGCCTGTGCTCCGCAACAAGAGGCCGCGATAGTGAGAGGCCTGTGCACCGTGATGACGAGTGGCCCCCGCTCGCCGCAACTCGCACATAAACGAAGACCCAACACAGCCAAAAATTTTAAAAATTAAAATTAAAAAATTAAATTAAAAAAATAAAATTTAAAATTTCTCTTAATCTATTATTAACAGTTCATCCACTTTGCAAAACAGTTCAGCAGTTTCTTACAAAGGTAAGGTATATGCTTGCCAACGACTAAGCAATCCCACTCCCTAAGTATTTAAACAAGTAAAATGAAAACTTAAGTCACACACAAACCTATGTGCATATTTATAGCAGTTTATTCGTAATTAATCCAAAACTGGAAACAACCAACATCCCTCAGCTGTAAACAAACTTAGTCATTAAAAAGAAACAGATTACTGATATATGCCGAACAGATGAATCTCAAATGCATCATGCTAAATGAAAGCAAGCAGACTCAAAAGGCTACATACTGTATGAATCCAGGTATGTGACACGGCTGCAAAACAAAATTAAAGGCAAGAAACATATAGGTCAGTGGTTACCAAGGGTTAGAGGTAGAGGAGAGGGTCTGGCTGCAAAGGGGCACAGGGGAATTTGGGGGAGGCGAAGGGGTGCTGGAAGTACTCTATACCTTGATTGTGAACTGCGTTTATCAGAACTGGCAGAACTACATACTTTAAAAGGGTGAATTTTAGGGTTGTTACCTCAGTAAAACAATGGGGAAAACTTCTCAATCTCTTGCTTACTAAGTTTTCTAGTAACTCTTTGCTTACCTGTAATTATTTTAACATTAATTTAACAGTATCTTTGTTGTCATGTCTTTCCCACGGAGACCACAAACTGAGCTCTAAACGCTTAAGAGATCCACGGGCCTGAGGGCTGTCCCAGGTAAATGACAATTTCACTCATTTCTGATGACTACAGGACTACAGCATAACCTTCTATTTAGATAAGAACAAAGCCATATGACCTTTTCAAGGTTTCCACTGGATCAGAGGTCAGTGACCTTTCAGGAGCCATGTGGCAATTTCCTAACAAAGTTTTCTTTTTTCTAAATCACTATCAACTGAGCAAGCAATGTCAAACTTCAATTGTAGTTTTAACTAGTCATGGAACTTCCCAGAGGCTGGCAAATAACAGAGGACTCCGACGCCACCTGGGTGAGAGAACCTATGGGTTTAGAAGTGAAGAAAGCACACAAGTCACGAAATGTAAAACCAGATCAGGAAAAGAAAATTTCAGGAAGGTTTAAAAAAAAAAAGGAAAATACATCTTATTCCTCCGTCTCATGAAAGTGCATGTTCTCCCCCAGTCACAGGATTGAGCACTCATGCTGTTCACTCCCTTCAAGACACAGGTCCTAACTGTAATGTAACTTTCTCAACTTACTGTACTTATTTCTGCAGCATTTCACGATGACAAGCATCTAGCATCCGTCAATGGATAACATGAAAGCGCATCTTGACACACAAGAAATTAGTTGTCACCCCTTTTCTAGAGTTGCCCATTTCAGGATCTGTGAATATACAATACAGCCAGGAACAGCTTCTTGAGCTCAGTGCTCAACTCAGTGGAAAAGTTAACTAAGGTAAGTACATTTTAATAAAAACCCGTAGTCCTGTCCTGGTAATATTCAAGATTTTTACACCGTATTCTTCAAATTACTGAAAACAAGAGCTCACCACTTGGGCAGTTAGCCTTTGCTGGGCAGATCAGACAGAACGCAAATAACCAGATGAATTGCTCTTGCTCTTGAAAAAGCTGCTTCTTCAAAAACTGCATCTAACATCAGACCTCAGTCAGCCTAACTTGGCAATTTATTGACACTTTCCAACAAGATTTGTAAGGTGTAGTCAATTTACACTTTTGTCTAAAAAAGAACATTTAAAACAAATATTCAAAAAACTAAGGTGAAACTAAGATGATTTCAGTTGTTTTGAGGGCCATAGGGGAATATTTAAACGTCAGTCTCCAGTTAAAACATTTTGAAATTACCACACTGTTGCAACAGATTAATTAGTTCAGAGTAAATTGTGTCATCCAGATAGCTGAGCTCTTGATGTATCTGAGATTTCTGAGATAAATTATCAATAATTAACTGTAGGAGAATTTTAAGCATAAAATTGAGTTCTGACCTAGCCAAAACCCACTTATTCTAGACTGCCTATTCTGGGAATAAAGGGTGAGTAATCACAATACTTTTTTGAAAATGAGACACACATTACTGGCAATCTGTTAATCTCCTGAACCAAAATGCCTTTCTTTTCATATTCTGAAATCACACCAGAATTCCTGGCAACAAATTTCTACAAGATTCCATTTGAGAGTCCTTACACTGTTACTTCAACAGCTGGCCAATGTAGAATGTGGTTTAGGGACTTCTTAAGAGCAACTGAAGATTCTGCATGCTCCAACTGAGACCCAGAGCAGCCAAATATTTAGAAAAATAAAATGTGGTTTAAGGTCAAGCACCAGTTTGTTTTATAAATCTACTGGTTAATCAGCTTATATACATGGAAAGGCAATTAGTGGAAAAAATTCAAGTGAGCAAAACACTCCTTTATCCAGAACCTAGAAATCCATGTTTTAAACTGTGGTAACCACCAGTAGGTGGTGCTCAAAGAAATTACGTGCACAGACTAGAATCCACGGAGGAGTATGCAAACTGCCCTGTTCTCCCCTTCCTACTTCCATTTAATGAAAAGCAATTTTCTGCAGTGAAACCTTCATCGTGGGGAAATCACAAATCCCTCGATAAATCCCACAGCTGTTAGATTTGTATCAGCTACCATTTATACTAACAAGCAATGCTTAAAAATCCTATTCTTGCCTCTAATCTTCATAGTAAACACCATTACTTGTCAAAACATTAAGGGGCTAGCTGGGGACAAAATCTTAATCATTTAATTTTAAAGCCCTTACCAATGGCCTCATGTGTAAGTGAGAAGGCATTTTACCCAGGAAAATTCAAAAACGAGAAAAAAATTCTGCAATGGCAGTTAATTCATTTGTGTACACCTTATAGGATGCTTTCTATTGGCAAAAAAAGGCTATAGGATATGTAATCTGGTGATTTCACCAGTTCCATCTATCTTAATTTCCCTTTCATATCCTAAAAGCCAAGACATCAAATACAGAATTAGACTGTTTCCTCAAATGCACAAGTGTTTAGATTCACCAAATATCAAAAACAGGTATTTATATTAGACAGTTGTCAGTTATACCCTAGATCAATTACTATTAACTGCGACCACTTCGTCTTTCCCGTGACCAGTCCCTTGCAATTTACAGGTTACCAAATCATTATAGTTAAGAGCTATTTTCACCCTGCCCATGTCAAATTTCAGCAACTTTCAAATTATCATCTTCCAATGTTCCTTTCCAGTAGGTAGTTTTTAAAATGGAACTTAACTTCAGAAAACATTTTCAAACTAGAATTTAAGCTTCTCCTACACTCAGTCCCAAATGGACTTAGTATTTACCACCATACCTCTTTAAACTGTTTTAATCTCCAGGGTAGCAATGTTCTTTCTCTTCACCCAACCTTGCTCATTAGATGAAAATTCCTATAGAAAGTGAATTTCTATTTAAGTGACAGGAAACACACTTAGCTTCCAGCATCTTTTATTTTTTCCTAGAATCTGGATACAATAACTCTAGCAGGGCAGTACTCAATACTATTTAGGCTTCACATTTTAGGTTAATTACTTGAATATTGTAAATGTGAATGCACTTTCCCATAACTGGGAAACTAAAGTTTGATGAAACTCATTTACTCAGTACTTATGTAACCATACAAAATTTTATATGCAACATGAGCTTTCATATTTATACAATTTGACCTTCTTACAAACTAGCTTATGTTAACAGTTATTTTGCTTATCTGTCCTAACCTGTTAAGTGTTGTACCAAAGCCTTTCTATGATATACTTAAACAGGTGAATTCTTACGCAAGGGTAAAAAACCTAAGCTCCAACCCAGAAGTATAAAATTCTTGTTTCAGCAGACTTAATACCAGAAATAGATTATGGGCAACTCTTACCTAAGTAGTTAATACTATAGGAAGTTACAGTGTTGACCAAAAGAAAACACAGGCTTCTCATTAAACTTCTTTAATGGGTCTCAAATTCTGTGACAGATTTTTGGTCAAGTTGTTTCCATTAAAAAGTACTGATTTTAAAAACTAATAACTTAAAACTGCCACACACAAGACAAATGGTCCACAACACATTCTCCTTTCCTTCTGAAGGTTTTACGATGCATTGTTATCATTAACCAGTCTTTTACTATTAAACTTAAATGGCCAATTGAGACAAACAGTTCTGAGACCGTTCTTCCACCACTGATTAAGACTGGGGTGGCAGGTATTGGGGATAATATTCATTTAGCCTTCTGAGCTTTCTGGGCAGACTTGGTGACCTTGCCAGCTCCAGCTGCCTTCTTGTCCACTGCTTTGATGACACCCACAGCAACCGTCTGTCTCATGTCACGAACAGCAAAGCGGCCTATTAAAACAAATATTACCATTAGAAACACTTTTTCCCCCCCAAACCTTTAGAAAAGCTTTTAGTTACACCAAAAAAGCATCCTTACCCAGAGGAGGATAGTCAGAGAAGCTCTCAACACACATGGGTTTGCCGGGAACCATATCGACGATGGCAGCGTCACCAGATTTCAAGAACTTGGGGCCATCTTCCAGCTTCTTCCCGGAACGACGATCAATCTTCTCCTTCAGCTCAGCAAACTTGCAGGCAATGTGAGCTGTGTGACAATCCAGCACAGGTGCATAGCCAGCACTGATTTGGCCTGGATGGTTCAAGATGATGACCTGGAGAGAAGACTTGCATTTAGTGAGTCTCAAAGACACTTAAAGACTTACAGCAGTACATAAAAACCTGTCACTTCAGTGTTACCTGAGCTGTGAAGCCAGCTGCTTCCATTGGTGGGTCATTTTTGCTGTCACCAGCCACATTGCCACGACGAACGTCTTTGACAGACACGTTCTTGACATTGAAGCCCACATTGTCCCCAGGAAGGGCTTCACTCAAAGCTTCATGGTGCATTTCAACAGACTTCACTTCAGTTGTCACATTGACTGGAGCAAAGGTGACCACCATGCCAGGTTTGAGAACACCAGTCTCCACTCGACCCACAGGAACAGTGCCAATACCTAAAATGTTTACAGCATGTAGTAAATACCTCGTATGAAGGGACACGACGTCATAACAACCCAAACAGGTTCTGATCGTAACGTTCAACTTACCACCAATTTTGTAGACGTCCTGGAGGGGCAAACGCAAGGGTTTGTCAGTTGGGCGAGTTGGTGGCAGGATGCAATCCAGAGCTTCAAGCAGTGTGGTTCCACTGGCATTGCCATCTTTACGGGTGACCTTCCATCCCTTGAACCACGGCATCTAAAACACAAAAGACAGTCAGTGCTACCATCAAGCGTACCTTCCCGGGACGATCCTAAAACTCCTGAAAATCACTTACGTTAGCACTTGGCTCCAGCATGTTGTCACCATTCCAGCCAGAAATTGGCACAAATGCTACTGTGTCGGGGTTGTAGCCAATTTTCTTAATGTAGGTGCTGACTTCCTTTACAATTTCCTCGTATCTCTTCTGGCTGTAGGGTGGCTCGGTGGAATCCATTTTGTTAACTCCAACAATTAGTTGTTTCACACCCAGAGTGTAGGCCAGAAGGGCATGCTCACGGGTCTGCCCATTCTTGGAAATACCTGCTTCAAATTCACCAACACCAGCAGCAACAATCAGGACAGCACAGTCAGCCTTTGAAAGAAAACAAGGCCACATCCTGTTAAACAAAAGCTCTTCAAAAGGAGAAACTCATGGCTTTGCCAATGCAGAAGACAGGCCCAATTATTTTCAGATGTTTTTAATCCTACAAACCTGGGATGTGCCTGTAATCATGTTTTTGATGAAGTCTCTGTGCCCTGGGGCATCAATGATGGTCACATAGTACTTGCTGGTCTCGAATTTCCATAGGGATATATCAATGGTGATACCACGCTCGCGTTCAGCTTTCAGTTTGTCCAAGACCCAGGCATACTTGAAGGAGCCCTTCCCCATCTGAAAGGATTAAGAATGGTTACTTGGTAACTAAAACACGACCAAACTCCAGCATGAAATCCCTTCCCCCCACTTACTCCGAAGAAATGCTGCATTCCACTTAATACCGCTAAACTTGGGCGCACTCGCCTTTTTCTCGCAAGTTCGCGCTCCATGACTTGACCGCAAACTCCGCAACGTACCTTAACTAGTGCAAGTCGGATCTAGACCCCCTGGGGCCAGTTGCTGGAAAATTACCACTTGACGTACTTGCCGACAAGCTCCTTACACCATCCTGTTGTTTTACCTACCTCGGCAGCCTCCTTCTCGAACTTTTCAATGGTTCTCTTGTCGATGCCACCACATTTGTAGATCAGATGGCCAGTAGTGGTGGACTTCCCCGAATCTACGTGTCCGATGACAACGATGTTGATGTGCGTCTTCTCCTTTCCCATTTTTGCTTAGGTTTAGCGGTGGTTTTCACGACACCTAAATTGGGGGGGGACCCCTTCAGATCACTGTCCCGGAGGCTAGTGGAGAAGCCACGATCCCAACTGCCAGCAGCATTATAACCGGCGCCCAGCTGACCCAACTCTAGTCTCCAACCAGCGAACGTGGCGGGAACGCTCCCCCACCGCGAGGAAGGGCCCCCCTGGAGCCGCGAGGAACCGAGGTGCCAGGACAGCGCCCGTCCGCCGCGGGGTCACAGGAATAGCGCCGGGCAGGCACCGGCCCGGTGCCTTTGTGTGGTGACTCACCCGCCGCTCCCCTCCCGGGCCGCCGCGTCCTCCATTTTGAGGCCGTGCAAGCGGGGCCGGGGAGCGGCCATCTTTCCGCGCACGCAACTGGTGCCGGGCGGGGCGGCGCTCGGCTCGTCCTGCCGCCCGGCCGCCGCCGCCGCGGCTCGCGAGCCCCGCCTCGCCCCAACGAGGCTGCGCCGACATGTGCGCCGGTTAGGCGGGCCCGCCGCCCGCCGCGCCTCGCGGCCCCCCTCCCTCCCCGAAACCGACGAGCGCCGGAAAGCCCGTACTGTCAGACCCCGGCCGGCCTCAGCTGAACCGCACAGAAAAGAAAAAATCCGCGGTTGCTAGAGATAAATAGCGGGGGCGAATGAGGCGGGCGAGAAGGCGCGGCGGGATCCCCACGCAGCGGCCACAGCGTCTCTGCCAGGCCTCCACCGAAGCACGAGGCCAACGGGTTTCGAGAAACCGCCAAGGCCTCGAACTCTACCCGCACCCAAAATTCGGCTTCAAGAACATGGGGAGGGGCCCCAAGGGCCCGGGGGGAGAGAAAGGCACGCAAAGGCCGCGGCCGCCCGCCGAGGCCAGGCCCACGGAAGCCACGCCCGAAACTCACCTGTATCCTGGCGGCAAACCCGTTGCGAAAAAGAACGCTCACGGGGACTACGGCACTTATATATGGTCCTCCCCCACCCTCGGGAAAAGGGCGGAGCCAGCACACGACACCACTTTCCCAGTTTACCCCGCGCCACCTCCACCAGGCACCCATTCGATCGCCGTCCCCTCCCCCCATTTCTCGGGGACCGTGGGCGATGTGCACTCAGCCCACTGACGAGCACACGGCGTCTCGCGCATGCTCCTCTTGACCCAGAGGATGACGAGAGCGTGTGGGAGGGGGGGCGGGGACGAGCGCTCCCTCGGCTCCAGGTTCGTGGGAGTTTATCGACGGTCCCTGGGATTCCCCCGGGCAGAGGCGAGTCCTCCTTTTGTATGAATTACTCTCAGCACAGCTGGGGGGCGGGGTGTGGAGCGGCGAGGAGGCGGCCCGGCGGGCACGTCCAGAATCTTCCCTGTACCGTTCCTGGTTTAACTGGAAAGGCGGACCGAGGTTGGAGTATTCCTTCACCCCGCAGTTCATCTCCAGTCCTCAGCCTTGCCGTCTCGCAGGTCCGGGGCCAGCCCCTCGAGCCGCTTCCTCTGCCGGGGCTGGCTTCTCCCCCGCCCCTGCCCTCCGCGCCCCTTTCGGCTGGAGGAGTACAAGGCCCGTCTTTGGCCCGGGAATCCGCGAGTGATTCAGTTCCGAGGCCAAGAGCCCGCCCAATATGCTCCTGGGCTGCTCTTGGCTTTCCCAGTCCAAAGCTTTTATTCGAAGTTCGTTATCACACATTCACACCATGTGGTACTCCAGACGTCCAGTTTTTCAGTTTAGAATAGACTTCAGTGCTATAGTTTGCTTTACTTCTAACGCTAGTGTTATTACATTAACGAGACCCTGAGTGTGTGTCTACTCTCCTGGTACATTTTTTCCAGTGTACACTCATTTGATTGCATGCATGAAAAACCTAAAAAGAATTTCTCAAATTCAGTCTTTCCACGTGATCTCATGTAGAGACAAAGATCCACAGGCATCAGCAAGCTTATCCAGCCAGTTTACTATCCCCAACACTTGCTGTGAAATCACTGCTTCTCAAAAATGGCCTACCCCATTCAAATAAATAGCTTCATTTTCCGTCGTCCTATTGATTATAACTGCCTTTTAGGCATAAATCTAGGGTGAGACTGGATTAGGCCTTTTCGCTTTGGCAATCAGGGGAGACAGACTCAGAAATACTCCTGAAGGAAGAAGAACCTTTATTTTTAATGAGCTTAATTACTAGATAATTATGTCTCTTCTTCCACGTGTAGAACATCACGGCAACTTTTTGAGCCAATTTGTTAACAAATATTTGAGAACCTACTATGTGTCCAGGGCCAAGTGAAGAACTGTGGCTTGTGCAAAAGAAATACCACCTTTTGGACAGGAACCTACAATCAAACTGGAAGAGGAAAACTAATATATAAAACAGTGGGAAGCAGTTAAAGGCAAATTTGTATGGTGCTTACTTACTTTCTATTTTATTGTAGAATATACTTCTTCCGGTCCTAGCTTTCAGTCACTTCTCACAGCCCAAATGCCCTTTTTTCTTTTTAAAAGAAAGTCTTTTGTTATAGCCTTCCTATATCTTGTTTTACCATCCTTTGTAGATACAAACATCTAAAATTAAGGTTTTTCTTTCTTCATTAGGAGTTTGTAGCCTTGTTTTAACTTTGAGATAGTTTTCATGAAAGAAACTAGGCTATATAAAGTTTCACTATAAATACATATAACTAATCTTTTTCTAGCAACAAAAGCCTTTTCTTTTCTTTTTAAATTTATTTATTTAATTTATTTTTGGCTGTGTTGGGTCTTCGTTGCTGCACGCGGCTTTCTCTAGTTGCGGCGAGCGAGGGCTACTCTTCCTTGCGGTGCACAGGCTTCTCACTGCGGTGGCTTCTCTTGTTGCGGAGCATGGGCTTCAGTAGTTGTGGCACGTGGGCTCAGTAGTTGTGGCTCACGGGCTCTAGAGCGCAGGCGCAGGCTCAGTAGTTGTGGTGCATGGGCTTATTTGCTTCACGGCATGTGGGATCTTCCCCGGACTGGGACTCGAACCCGTGTCTCCCGCATTGGCAGGCAGATTCTCAACCACTGCGCCACCAGGGAATCCAAGCCTTTTCTGTAAGGTCTATATTTCTAGCTTTTCTCCTTTCACAAATTCTTTTTTCACAGTGCATTTTCCTAGTGCCCTTACCCAGTCATACACATGTGGAATGAGATTATCTTGATATGCTAGTCCATGTTTGTAATAAGATAAAGATGTAAGAAGTACCAGTGAGGGGGCTTCCCTGGTGGCGCTAGTGGTTGAGAGTCCGCCTGCCGATGCAGGGGACGCGGGTTCGTGCCCCGGTCCGGGAAGATCCCACATGCCGCGGAGTGGCTGGGCCCGTCAGCCATGGCCGCTGAGCCTGTGCATCCGGAGCCTGTGCTCCACAACGGGAGAGGCCAGGACAGTGAGAGGCCCGCGTACCGCAAAAAAAAAAAAAAAAAAGTACCAGTGAAAATCAATCACTAGCAATAGAACAAATGCGTATTACCTCATCTCTTATTTATTAACTTGGAAATATTAATTAGTGGCTAATCTCTTGGAACTAGAGTCCCACAATCAGCCAAATCTGTATATCACAGTAATATTAACTGCACAGTGTTATTTCAAATTAAGATTAGGGTGTCACACTAGTTTTATAATTTTCCATGCTTCTTTACCAGGCTTTCTTTCCATACACCTCAAATGGTTTAGGTTTGTACATTATTGGAGATAATACTAACTGGACTGGCAACATTTTGAAAACTTAACCAGTTATTTAGTGACAGGAGGGAAAGAAGCAAAACCCAAAGAAACCAACAGTTGAATATTTCAAAGTTCGACATGAAATCCAGAATTGTAGTTAACATCTACCCTGAGAAAGAAAAAGTCAAAAAGAAAACGGATGTTGGTAAGAGGAAAGCATCCCATGTTTAGAAAAAAGTGAAAGAAGTGATCTCTGTAAAATACACACAATTCATTGAAAGTTGTCCCCAAGGCCCTCTGCCTGCAGATTAGCGTATACACGTAAAATACCTTATGGAGAATCCTTTTTCCAAACAGCACCTACGGAACAGCAAAATTCTACATCACTCCTTGATTCGTACGTTAAGTAACCTCCTGAGCACCACTGACGGGGTGCTCTTACTCATGTTGCGATAACGGCCGAGACTCTTGGGGACTGGAGGAATCTCGAGCCATACAGTGCGTTAGGGTCAGCCGGTGGCCACAAGCCTTTTCCCCGGGCAGTGTTCACATTTGTGCTCTCGGTGGGACGGGAGCGCGGCAGGAACGCGCGTCGCAGGGAAGCCCGGCGCGGCTCGGGGCGCACTCGCGTGGCGAGGAAGGACGGCAGCGGCGGAGCCTGCACTTTGGGCCGAGCCCTCGCCGTCCTTCCTCCGCGCGCGCTCGGACACCTGTGGGCCTGCCCGGCTCGCTGCGGAGGCGGTGGCTGGCAGGCTCAGCTCACTGGGGACCGAGGTCGCCCCGCCCCCGGCCACGCCCCTCCTTGAGGTCACTCTCTTGGTCCTCCGACTGCGGAAGGAAGCGCCCGAGAGGAGGCCGAAAACCCCACGTGGCTTGGGGTGGGGGATGGTTTTCGTCACCGTGGCGTGGCCTCTAAAAGGTTCCCCAGACCCTATGTTTGGAGCGTAATCCTAGAGCATTTTTTTCCCATGACTTTACAGCAGTTACAGTGTGCTTTTTACTAACTTAGACGTTAAACCGGTAACAGTAACATTGTTGAGACTTGTAAATGTGTTTTGGGATCGTAATCCAAGGTTGTATTTTGTTTAAGAGTTTCCTTAAAGTTGCTTGTACCATTTAGTGTAGCAAACTGTTAAAATACATTGTAGTAAACATCTTCGCGACCCCTTTTAGGGGAAGAAAAAAAAAAAAGATCTTGGTAATAACCAAATAAATTTACTTAGTAAAAGGGTGAACAGTGCTTTGGTATCTGTACAGTAATTGTGATTCACCCAGCATCTTTCAGCATTGGCTGATCACTCTGCTTTGGGCCTAATTTAGAGCTGCTTTAAGTAATTAACATTTTGCTGTGGCTTGCCACATTTTCATCTTGCCTCTGCCAATTGAAAATGATTTTTAAAAGGGTATTTTAGGGCTTCCCTGGTGGCGCAGTGGTTGAGAGTCCGCCTGCCGATGCAGGGGACACAGGTTCGTGCCCCGGTCCGGGAAGATCCCACATGCCGCGGAGCGGCTGGGCCTGTGAGCCATGGCCGCTGAGCCTGTGCGTCCGGAGCCTTGCTCCACAACAGGAGAGGCCACAGCAGTGAGAGGCCTGCGTAACGCAAAAAAAAAAAAAAAAAAAAGGGTATTTTAGAACATGATTATGCCAGGGAATTATTTGGATTGAAAATCCAAGTAAAATGGTACTTCAGTGTGCCAGGCACTGTTCTAATATTTACAATATTTAATGTAATCCCGGCACCCACATTTTACAGATGGAGAGCCCGTAGGCAACTGATAGTTTATGTGTAATAAGCAAATGCAGACATAAATTCTTTTTTAAAGTTTCACTCTTTTCCCCACAAAAGTGGTGAAATACACCTTGCTTTTTTTCACTGAATACATATTGGAGACCTTTTCTGTGAGAACATTGGGGCCCGGCAGAGCAGCGTTGAAACCCACATGATCCGACGGGAGAGCTAGTCCAAACTTTTACCAGCAGGTCTAGGCAGCCCCGTCTAATGAAAATAGCAGTGGTAATTAGGTCGAGGGACACAGTCCTCGATCTGCTGCTTACAGATCTGTGATAGGCAGCATTCTTGGCTTCTCAAGGCATCTGTTACAGGGGTCTGCTCATTACTCTTACTTAGTACCTACCTCACAACTGTTCGCCTAATATGAAATGACGTGATACGGTATCACCACGGGCATTCAGTTATCGCATTTCTACAGGCTTTTTGGAGAACACCTTCCCTCAGTTGGTATGCCTTGTGACGCTAACTTGATTCAGTAGAGAAAGACTCATTGGTATCTTTTTATTTGTAAAAATTTTGAAATAGGTACACAGTAAAAAATTGTACAGAAGTTATATAGTGAAATGTTACTCTTTTTTTTTTTTTTTTTTTTTGCGGTACGCGGGCCTCTCACTGCTGTGGCCTCTCCCGTTGAGGAGCACAGGCTCCAGACGCACAGGCTCAGCGGCCATGCTCACGGGCCCAGCCGCTCCACGACATGTGGGATCTTCCCGGACCGGGGCACGAACCCGTGTCCCCTGCATCGGCAGGCGGACTCTCAACCACTGCGCCACCAGGGAAGCCCTGTTACTCTCTTTTTAGTGGTTTAGAGAAAGTGTAAAAACTATACCAGGAAAATTAAGGAAACTAAAGATATTTCTGCTACTGCTCTCATGATTCCAAATCCAATACCTACCAGGATATATGCTCTCTCATTTGCTATGAAAGAAAGGATAAATAATCTTCCTCACTACTTTTTGTGAATCCACATTTTATAGGCAATATTCGTTTTTAGTATTTCTATGTCTTCATAGATAACATGGAAAGAACACTGGATTAAGAGAAGAGCTGGAGGCTGTTCCCAGCAATTGTATTTATTAGCTGTGTAATCTTGGAAAGAATCACCCTTGAGCTCATTATCCTACTGTAAAATATCTAATAGCAACTGTTTTACAGAACTGATCATAGGATTAAATGAGATAATGTACCTGAAGATGCAGACCATTTTTACAAACGTTAGTGCTCTTTATACTTAGAAAATAATTGTTAGCTCTTTCAAAAAGCAAGAAAAATCTGTTCAAAACATAGAGAAATTTACTCTACCAATTGTCATTATTCATCCTAATAATGAGTACTTTAATCCATTTCTTGTAAGTATTAGAACTATAGATTCACCAATACATGTGACTGTGTGACTGTGTTTGTGTGTGCATGCGTGTGTGTGTGTGTGTTGCATAAATGGCAGGGATTACAAATTATGGTGTTCAGTATGATATGCTAATTGTATAGGACCTCAGAGGTCAGTATTTATTCATCCATCCATCAGACATTAATTGAGGAAATTCTCTGGCAGTCCAGTACTTAGCACTCGGCACTTTCACTGCTGTGGCCCATGTTCGATCCCTCATCGGAGAACTAAAATCCTGCAAGCTCTGCACAACCACAAACAAACAAACAAAAAATATTAATTGAGCATCTACTGTGCGCCAGATGCTTAGCTAGACACTGAGGAGACAAAAAACAATCACTGTTGCATGGTGTCTGTGGCAGAGCCCTGGAGAGGTAGGGAGAAGGGACACAAACAGTAAGCAGATGACTCCAGGGGGGCGTGAGTGCTGGAAGCAGGTAAGCCTAGGGTGCTCTTGAGCAGTCAGGAGGGACCCAGACTCGGGGATTGGATAAGGACAGCAGACAAGAGAGCTGCTCAGAGTAGAGAGGGTCTCACCTGGTTGGGTAGGAACTGTGGGAGTCGGCCAGTGGAAGGAGACCATGGAGGGTGGGTGTTTTCAATGATTGCCCTCGAAAAGAAGGTGAGAAGGAGAGTTTGCTCCTCCACAGATAGGAACAGAGAGCAAGATCTATCTGGGGTATTCACTGAGCCCTGCAAAGAACCTGTGAAGAACACCGGGGTTTCAGAGACAAATGGACCTGGGTCCAAGTCTCGCATCTATCACTTACCGAATGTGTGTCTCTGGGCAAGTTTTTTGGTCTCTGTAAGCTTCAGCTCCCTCCTCTATAAAAAGAGGATGCTAGTACCTACCGCATAAGGTTGCTCTAAGAATTAGACAAGAATCTCTCAAGTCCTGAGTGTGGTTTTTTGCACCAAGTTAGAACAATAATTGGTAGGGAATTTTTTTTTTCCTTTTTGTTTTTACCTGGTGTGTGTATTGTACAGTGCTTTTAAAGTGAGGCAGCTCTGCTGTCAGAAAGCCTTCACTCAAATCCCTGTTGGCGCCACCACAGCTAGCGATGGGATTTTAGGCAAGTGATTTAACCTTTCTGAGCCTCAGTTTTCACATCTATAAAGTGCAGATAATAAATAATCTCTACCCTGGAGGATTGTGGTGAAGATTAAAGACAGTCAATGTAAAGTACTTAACCCAATGCCTGGCATCTGGTAAGCATCAACAACTCTAGATTGTTGTTTGTTACTCTGTTTTTTGTTATTTGAGAGTCCTCATTAGCTGGAATCTTGTCACAGAATGAAGTTTCTTTACTAAGAAGATGCCACAGTGACCTTGCTTTGAGCTCTGTGTTTAACATCCCTGCATTTTAGATTTGGTTATTAATTTCCCTATCAGATCCATTTTCAGAATCTTGAAGATGCTATGTTTTAAATATTGTAAAGTTAGAAATGGCAAAGAAAACAGTTATTTTTTAAACTAGGATTTTTAAAAATTAAAGGCGGCTTAAACAGTCACCCCTAATTCTGAAGCCCTGTCACAATCTTGTACTTTCTAAGATTAAATGCCCTTTATCTTTTTTAAAAAGTATTTTAATATAGTATCTTTTGAATTGCTGCTATGTCATCTCCTCTGTTTTTCCAGTACTATCTGCTTTCCATATATCTACTGGCAAGCTGTTCTTGCTGCAAAAAGAACTTTAGAGCCTTATTTTTTAAAAACACCCAACAATCTTACATGTAATGATTGGGAAACAGCATGTCACACAGTCATACTGAAAAGGGAAAACCAGGTCTCAATAACTGGGGAACCACTATGGTAAGCTATTAGATCATCGTTTTTTTTAGAACACACTCACTCAAAATGAAAAAAGAATCTGAAAGCCATCGTGTGAATAGAGCTGTTAACAATCTCTCCATGAATTTGTTTTAATTAATTAATTAATTAAGTTTTGGCTGCGTTGGATCTTCGTTGCTGCGCGTGGGCTTTCTCTAGTTGCAGCGCGTGGGCTTCTCACTGCAGTGGCTTCTCTTGTTTCGGAGCATGGGCTCTAGGCGTGTGGGCTTCAGTAGTTGTGGCAAGAGGGCTTAGTTGCTCCGCGGCACGTGAGCTCTTCTTCCTGGAACAGGGATCAAACCCGTGTCCCCTGCATTGGCAGGCAGATTCCTAACCACTGCGCCACCAGGGAAGTCCCTCTCCATGAATCTGTGTATCTGCTACCTGTGGATCCACAGCAGCATGACTGCTACTGTCCTTTTTTGTATAGTACTCTGTTGTTTCCTCACTTGATTTCATTAACTCCAGCTAAGCTGTACTGGCCTTTGCTATCAAGGTCTACAATAATAAACTCTCCAGCTGGAAGAGAGTTTATCTTCTTTTTTTCTTTTTTTTTTTTTTGGCCACGCTGCACAGCCTGTGGGATTTTAGTGCCCCGACCAGGGGCTGAACCTGGGCCCCTCAGCAGTGAGAGTGCAGAGTCCTAACCACTGGACCACCAGGGAATTCCCAAGAGTTTATTCCTGATTTGCCTTGTGCTCATGAGGCTAAAGATAACGGCTGCCCATCTTTATGGCCTCCATTTTTTGCCTTCAGTCGTAAAGTGGCAGGGATTTAAAGTGCACATCCTAGAGCCAGACTAGTTAGGTTCAAAGTCCAGCTCTGATATTTATTTAGCTATGTGACCTTTGACATATTACTCAATCTCTTTAAGTCTGTTTCTTCATCTGTAAAATGGGGATAATGTTACTTATAGAATTGTTATGAGAATTAAATAAGTTAATGTTTTTTGTTCGTTTGTTTTGTTTGTTTGTTTGCTTGCTTGCTTGCTTGCTTGCTTGCCACGCCGCGTGGCTTGTCGGATCAACCAGGGATCGAACCCAGGCCCTCAGCAGTGAAAGCACTGGACCACCAGGGAATTCCCAGTTAATGTATATTTTTAATGTTCCTTACATTCTCCAAGTGTTAACTCTTACCATTTTGTCTGTTTTTTAAATTATTCTATCCTCAGCACCTAAAACAGTACCTGCTCAATAATTGTGTATTAAATGAGTCAGTGAATGGATAAAGGATGAGCTGTATCCCCATGCCATCATTGACTAACTTACTCTAAAAAGGTTTCTGTAAAAAATATTTTTAGTTATAGGAAGTATGTAAAAGCTATAGGTAGAACTACTTAAAAATTTTTTTTGGTCTACATTAATTAATATGATATGCAGCAATAATGGCTGAACACTTTCCAAATTTGGTAAAGGGCAGAGTCAACCTGTTCAGTGAAACACAAGGAAGACAATAAGACCCCTCTTAGGTACATCATAGTCAAACTGCTGAAAACCAAAGATAAAGGTAAAAACTGAATGTGCTCAGAGAAAAACAGGGGAGCACATATAGGGGAGCAACGATTGAAACGGCTGTGGACAAATCATGAGAAACATGGAGGCAAAGAGATAGATGAAATGTTGTTCATCTTAAAGTGCTGAGAAAAAAAAAAATCAAACCTGTTAACCCAGAATTCTATATCTTGTGAAAATATCCTTCATGAATGATGGTGATAAAATCACAGTGAGATATTATCACACACCCACTAAAATGGCTAAAATTAAAAAGACTGACAGTACCAATTTTTTGGTGCTCTCACATAGCTGGTGAAAATGTAAAATGGTACAATCTTTTAGGGAAAATGTTTGGCAGTTTCTTAAAAAGTTAAACTTATATCTACCATATGACTCCTTCTAGGTGTTTACTCAAGAGAAATGAAAGCATGTATCCAGCCAAAGACTGGAGGCCAAATTTTCGTATCAGGTTTAATTGTAATCACCCAAAACTGAAAATAACCCAAATGTCCATCAACAGGTGACTGGATAAACAGATGATGGTATACCCATACAACAGAAAACTATTCAGCAATAAGAAAGAATAAACTATTGATAGATGCAACAACATGAATGACATTCAAAATGATTGTGCTGGTTAAGGAAATGATACAAAAAAGAATACATATTGAATAATTCTTCATTGGTATAAAATTCTAGAAAATGAAAATTCATCTGTAGTTATAGCACACTAATGGTTGCTAGGGAATAGGGAGGGAGGTGGGGAGGAGAGAGAAGAGGGAATTACAAAGAGGTGTGAGGAAGCTTTTGCAAGTGATGAACCTGTTCCTTATTTTGATTGTGGTGATAGTTTCATGGGTGGATACATATGTGAAAACTTATCAGATCGTTTACTTTAAAGGTATGCAGTTTATCATATGACAATCATACCTGAATAAAATTAGGAAAAATAGAGAAAACAAAAAAAATGAAAGCAAAACAGATACATTTTTGGATAAAAGAAAACTAAGAGAATTTGTTGCCAGCAGACTTGCACTATAAGAAATGCTACGAGTTATTCTCCAAGCTGAAGAGAAACAATACCAAATTGAAACTCAAATCTTCAGAATGGAATAAACTAGAAATGATAAATATCTAGGTAAATACAAAAGGCTCACCTTTCTCCTAATTTCTTTAAAATTTATGACTTTTTAAAGCAAGAATGATCACATTGTCTTATAGGGTTTTGCATATCATTTGCCACACTGAAAGTACACTTGATATGGCCCTCCTGCTCCTAGATTGCAAATTCCTTCTGAGCACCAATGTCTGGAGATGTTCCCAGCCCCCATCAGGGCCTGGGTGAACCCCTCATTTCTAGTTAAATCTGACTGGCTTAGAACTCAGCCACCTTCTCAGGGAAGCCTGCACTGACTCCCTCCCCACCCATTCAATTGCTCCCTCTTCCCCCAAATCTAGGACAGTTTCCTTTACATAAAATTTTCTATACAAAACTTTCTGTATTGTCTTCCTTTGGGGCACTTGTCTTAGTTTATAAGGCAAACTGAGCCCACCCCCTCCAAGCCCTATACGCCCCATAGACCCATGGGCCTCGAGAAAGCAAGGAGGGGCCAGGTATATATACCCAAAGGTTTACCTTTGGATTCTCTGTGCCTGAGGAGTCCACACAGAGAATATAGGTCTTGAAAGATGTAAAGGATTTCTACTGTCATTCAAGGCCGAGAAAACAATCATTCAAGTCCTGTAAGTTCATGGTTTATTTGTTTAAGGAAAGTTGAGTAGTCCTAGAATTGAGTGGTTCTAGAACAGTGGTTCTCAACCAGGGGCTGGGTAGCAATGTCTGGAGACATTTTTTATTGTCATGACCTGGGGATGCTGCTGGAATGGAGTGGGTAGAGAGGCTGAGGGTGCTGTTCCCGTCTTGCCGTGCTTGCTCAGGACAGCTCCCGGAACAAAGGATTATCCAGCCCAACATGTCAATAGCGCTGAGGTGGAGAAATGCTGTTTTAAAATAAACACAGCTGGGAATTCCCTGGTGGTCCAGTGGTTAGGACTTGGCACTTTCACTGTGGTGGCCCGGGGTTCGATCCCTGGTAGGGGAACTAAGATTCCCGCAAGCCGAGTGGCATGGCCAAAAAGTAAAAATAAAAATGAAATAAAATAAACAAAGCTGGATACACAGTTTGAGGCTTTATCATGGAAGGCCCCGAGTCCATCTTTACAACCTCCAACACTGATTAGGACACACTTGTACTAATAAATACTTGTGGAATGGATTTGAGACTTGAAAAACCAGTTAAATGTTAAACTTGGGGCAAATGTTTGAGGAGACAGTTTACCACATACAGAATGAAAGAGGAAATACCTTTCCTCTTCAGGCAGGCAGACATAAGTTCAGTTCTCTCTAGATATTTGCCATCTTTAAAAGGACTTTCCTCTAAAAAGAACCGCTTTCTATTTCCACAGAGGAATGGACATGTTTGAAACTTAATTCAGCAGTTTAAGTAACACTTAATTCTTTTAGTTACATTTTATTGGCAGTTTAATCCTTTGTGATAACTGACTGAGTGCAATCTAGTTAAATTTCAGAAATGGATAATGGAAACAAAAAAGTCCTTGGAAAGTTGAAAACTTGTGTCCACACAAAAACCTGCCCATAGATAAATAAACTGTGGTACATCCAGACGATGGAATGTTATTCAGTGCTAAAAAGACATGAACTATCAAGTTCTGAAAAGACAAGGGGGAATCCTAAATGCATATTACTAAGTGAAAGAAGGCAATCTGAAAAGGCTACATACTGTATGATTCCAACTATATGACATTCTGGAAAAGGAAAAATTATGAAGACAGGAAAAATACCAGTGGTTGTCATGGGCTGGGGTGAGGGAGGAAATGCATAGGCAGAGCATAGAGGATTTTTAAGGCAGAGAAACTCCTCTGTATGATACCATAGTGATGGATACGTGTCATTATACTGCTGACTTAAAAAAAAAAGCACAACTTGAGAGCTGTGAGTTAAGTTTTATTTGGGGCAAAATGAGGACTATAGCATGGGAGACAGCATTTCAGATAGAGTTGAGAAACTGCTCCAAAGAGGTAGGGGGGAAGGTTAGTATATATGTGATTTTGGTGAAGGGGGAGTACATGCAATCAAGCACATATATTTTTTAAAATTTATTTAATTAATTTATTTCTGGCTGCGTTGGGTCTTCGTTGCTGCACGTGGGCTTTCTCTAGTTGCAGCGAGCAGGGGCTACTCTTCCTTGCGGTGAGCAGGCTTCTTATCGCAGTGGCTTCTATTGTTGCGGAGTATGGGCTCTAGGTGCGCAGGCTTCAGTAGTTGTGGCACGCGGGCACAGTAGTTGTGGCTCATGGGCTCTAGAGCGCAGGCTCAGTAGGTTATGTCTCACAGGCTTTGTTGCTCCACAGCATGTGGGATCTTCCCAGACCAGGGCTTGAACTGGTGTCCCTTGCGTCTGCAGGCGGACTCTCAACCACTGCGCCACCAGGGAAGCCCCACCATGAAGGATTTTAATGCCATTCTAGATATGAGAAGATAGAAGAATTGGACTCATAAAATCTTCTCCTGAAAATATCTAACTATCTGAAGATCTGTTCTGCCAGCTTTTCTCAGAGCACAGAGTGCCTCATTTCTGATTTCCACCCTGAATTCCTTTTTAGGGGTGTTAAAAGTCAGCAGCTGCAGCAGCGCATGATTTAATCTTTATAGAGGTAGATGGCACGTGCCAGTGGCAAGTGCCAGTTTGTAGTTGACAGGGCCCCCTCATGGTCATAAATACAACCATGCTTTGGGAGGCATTTCATGACCATTTTTGTCCCACGGTGCTAGGAAGGCTCATTTCCAGGTCTGGTGAAGATTTCACGGATAGGCCACTCAATGGGCTATTACTGGACTAGGACTTATTAACTAACCAAAACTCTCTGGACCACCTGTCTTACTAGTCTGTTATGGTCCAGAAAAAAATTCCCTCTTGTTGCATCTTCCCATATTACATATTACAATCATTGAGCTCATACAGAACTATATATTTGGTCAACTGCTTCAAGTCGCCAAGTCATCATTATTTTTGTTGGAGGTTCAGTCACACATTTGGTAATGCAAGAAACAATAATCTTGTAAAACCTAGAACGTATAACACCCTGAGTGAACCCTAATGTAAGCTAGGCCGAGCCTCGGCTTGCGGGATCTTAGTTCCCTGACCAGGGATGGAACCCCGGCCCCTGGCAGTGAAAGCACCAAGTCCTATCCACTGGACCGCCAGGGAATTCCCAGTGCAGTGTCTTTTTGAAGGCAATTTGACAGGTTCTTCCAAAATTTTAAGTAGCATACGTAACCTTTGACAAAGCTTCTACAAATTCGTCTAGAAAATACCGATGAAAAAAATAAAAATAAAAAATAGACAATTGCTACATGGAAAAATGCCAACAGATGCAAATAATAGCGATGATCCTGTTTAAATATATATATATATATATATTATAAATATATATATGTGTGTTGTATATGAGTAAAATATCTGGAAGAGGACTCCCCAAATTGTGTTAAGTGATTACCTCCTGAGAAGTGGGATTTGGGGTTTTATTAATTTTCTGTTGCTGTGTAACAGATGATCAAACTAAGCAATTTAACTAACAGCTATGTATTTTCTCACGGTATCTGTAGGTTAGAAGTCAGGCACAGCGTACCTGGGTTCTCTGTGCACAAGGCTGAAATCAAGTTGTCAGCCAGGCTGAGTTCTCACCTGGAGGGCTGTGGGGAAGAGTCTACACCTAAGCTCATTCAGGTTGCTGGCTGTGACATTATGATTTATAAGAAATAGGTATTTGGTCTCCGTCTACTTGTGACCCAGAATTCCTAAGCTCTTGGAATGTGCTAAGTGATGAGAGTGATCAAGGTGTCTTTTGTTATGTTAATGGAGTGACTTCTGGACTCCACCTAAGGGCGGTGTTGTTGCCAGGAGAACCGACCCTGGAGCTCTCAGCCCAGCTCACCTGACCTCTGGAGGGGAGAGAGGCTGGAGTTTGAATCAGTTGCCAACAGACGATGAGTTAATCAGTTATGCCTACATAATGAAGCCTCATTAAAACCCAAAAGGACCAGTTTTGGAGAGCTTCTGGGTTGGTGAACATGTGGAAATTCCGGGAGAGTGGTGGGCCTGGAGAGGGCACGGGAGCTGAGGACCCTTTCCCTCATACCTTGCACTGTCCATCTCTTCCATCTGGCATTTCCTGAGTTATAATCTTTTATAGTAAACTGGTAATCAGTTAAACAAAATTTTCTCTGAGTTCCATGAGCCACTCTAGCAAATTAATCGAACCCAGGCCCAGGAGGGAAAGTTGTCGGAACCTCCAACCTATAGCCAATTGGTCGGAAGCAGATGCTTAGCAGGTGCTTGAACTCGCATATCAAGTTGGGGGGTGAGGGCTAGTCTTGTAGGACGGCCCTTAACCTGTGGGATCTGTACTACCTCAGGGTACATAGCGTCAGAACTGAGTTCAGTTGTTGGACGGACACCGAGCTGGTGTTGCAGAATTGCCTGGTGGTGTGGGGACATGATTCCGCCACACACACACACACACACACACACACACACACACACTGGAATTGACAACCAGAATGGCTACTTGCGGAATCTCATTCTTCGTAGTTATAAAACTGAGGTTCCCGACTTCTCTGGTGGCGCAGTGGTTAAGAATCCGCCTGCCAATGCAGGGGATACGGGTTCGAGCCCTGGTCCAGGAAGATTCCACATGCCACGGAGCAACTAAGCCCGTGCGCCACAACTACTGAGCCTGTGCTCTAGAGCCCGCGAGCCACAACTACTGAGCCCATGTGCCACAACTACTGAAGCCCACGAACCTAGAGCCTGTGCCCCACAACAAGAGAAGCCACTGCAATGAGAAGCCCACGCACCGCAATGAAGAGTAGCCCCCGCTCGCTGCAACTAGAGAAAGCCCATGCGCAGCAACGAAGACCCAACGTAGCCATAAATAAATAAATAAATAAATAAATAAATAAATAAATAAATAAAAGAATCCTCCTGCCAATGCAGGGGACACGGGTTTAAGGCCTGGTTTGGGAAGATCCCACATGCCGCGGAGCAGCTAAGCCCGTGCGCCACAACTACTGAGCCTGCGCTCTAGAGCCCGTGAGCCACAACTACTGAGCCCACGTGCCACAACTACTGAAGCCCACGAGCCTTGAGCCGTGCTCTGCAACAAGAGAAGCCACCACGATGAGAAGTCCAGGAACCACGATGCAGCAACAAAGACCCAACGCAGACAAAAATAAAAACACCTGAGGTCCCATTTCCTTGCTGCGGGTCAGTCAGGGGCTCCTTGCTCTTAGCTCCCAGAGGCTGTCTGCATCCTTTGTTACACGGCCCCTTCTGTCTTCAAGTGTTTCTAATCCTTCTCATACTTCAGACCTCTCACTTCCTCTTCTGCCACCAGAAGAAAACTCTCTAATTTTAAAGGACTCGAGATTAGGTCAAGCCCATCCCGATAGTCTATGTTAGGGTTGACAATGCCATGTAATGTAACCCAGTCATGAGAGTAACATTCACCACATTCACAGCCCCAGGGGGTATGTAGACATGTACACCAAGGGAAGGGAAACCTCGGGGGCCATCTAAGAATTCTGACCCCCGCAGGGATGGAGGTAAAGGAGGGGTATTTTCATTTTGTGCTTTATACATATCTGTAATGTTTGAAATGTTTTGGAAAGACTGTATCACTTTTTGTAATGCAAAAGGTCTGGAAGACTATACTCTAATATTTTAACAGTGGTTAAGTCTAGGTGGTAGGAATAAGATTTCTTTAATATAAGCATATAATAATCCATTTTTCATCATATAACTAAAGGACCATAAAGCTATTTCCACTTTGCAATTTTTTGAAAAAATTCATGCTGGCTGTAGACCAAAGTGGTGAACAGAGTTTGTATTGGTGCCAGTTTGGTTAACGATAGTTTTTTGCAGTGGTTGTAAATATACATCCTGATAAATGCAGCGTGGCCAAGATGTAAAGCTATGAGTGGATGTGAGAAGAGTCTAGACACACAGGTTATCAGGAGCACTGCAGATAGAGAGCATCAGGGGACAAAACATCAGCTGAGGACTTAGGTTCTAGTGTCTGTTGACTTTTTCTGCACCCCTTTCCTTTCATCACAAAAATCAGGCAGTCACCCAGTGTTTTTCTCAGTCTTTTTGAGATTGTTACCATGGTTTCTGACAAAACTTTTCAACTGTTACTGTCCTCAATAAACACCAGGCTGGAAGGATTATTAGCCTGATGCTGACAAGTAAGCCTTACATTCTTTTGAATTATTAGTGTGTTCCCAGAAAGGAAGCGTTGACACTGCATTAATCTGGGAAAAACAAGGTACAAATACAGAATCTGACTGGAAGCTTGGACTAAGCAAGTCAGGCACACAGGCAGCGCCGTAGGACTTTGGAAGGTGGGAAGGGAAGGATCTCTCCTAGGAGCCCTCACACTTTGGGGGGCTGAAGAATAAGAGCTTTCAAAGAAAACAGGCTCTTCTCAGAGTCAACATGGATAACTCAGTCTTGATCAGGAGAAGAAAATATGTTTGGGTCATTTGTTATATGCAGGTCAGGGAGCAAGATCCATAAGTACAGGGCAATACACAGCAGAAACAAATGCTAAACTAGACTGATGTTAAATTTTCTGTTCTTTTCCAGCAGGTCATTGTTCCCTGAAAGAAAGACTGATACTGATTAATTAGGAAAAAACAAGTTTGGAATGATAAAGTGCTTCCCACACATTCCTGCCAGTCTGTGTACATCTCAATTTGCACACATTCTTACATCTCTCTCCCACCCCTACATTCCTCCTCAACAAGGTCCAAAGCCTTCATTAGGACTACAACAGAATCCTCACTCTTGTTGAGGTCAGGAGTCACGTTTTCATAAATAAAACATGTTGATCTGATGAAAAGAGCTGGGGCCCCAGAGTCAGCTATTCCAGACTCTCCCACTAACTAGTTCACTCATTTATTTGACAGACTTATTGAGCACCTACCATGTGCCAGGCTAGGTGCTGTTCCAGGTGCCAGGCACCCAGCAGGGAAGCAAAACAAGTCCCTGCTCTCCTGGAGATTACATTCTAGTGGAGGGAGACCAACAGTAAAGAAGTCCAGTGGAGTTTGGCAGATGGAGATGAGGGCTATGAAGAAGAGGGGAATATGGGCCATGGGGTGAGGGTGAGGGAGTCCTCAGGTACGACTTGCATTAGAATCACCTGGGAGTGAGGCACTTGTTAAAATACAAATTGCTGTACACTATCCTAGAGTTTCTGATCCAGTAGGTCTGAGGTGGGGGGCTTGAGAATTTGTATTTTTTTTTCCCTTGCGGTACGCGGGCCTCTCACTGTTGTGGCCTCTCCCACTGCGGAGCACAGGCTCCGGACGCGCAGGCTCAGCGGCCGTGGCTCACGGGCCCAGCCGCTCTGCGGCATGTGGGATCTTCCCAGACCGGGGCACGAACCCGTGTTCCCTGCATCGGCAGGCGGACTCTCAACGACTGCGCCACCAGGGAAGCCCAATTTCTGCTGTTTATAAGCCACCTAATCTATGGTATTCTGTTATGGCAGCCTGACCTCACTAATATAACAACTTACTGAGTTTCATATTTTGAATACTACTTACAGGCCATGTTTAACTGAATATTAATAAGCTATTACCTCATCCCTTAAAATAGTTTACTTTCCTGTGCCCCACTAGATTATAAAATCTATAAGGCCATATGAATGGTGCGTATTTTGTGTGCATGATGTCTTCTAGATGGTGGTTTCGGTATCCTCACTGTCTCCTATCCTATGAAGCATAGTAGGTCCCCAATTATTATTTTCTTTCCCAATTATTTTTTGAAAGATGAATGAATGAAATATTTGTTTCTATATAGAATTTTACAACACCAGCAACTAAGCCACAACAGTCGTATGAAAAATGTTTCTTTTACCCATTTTCTCATGTGATCCTCAGAATATTCCCATTCGGGAAGATCATTCACTTTTTCAAGGGGAGACAGAGATGAAGTGATGACCCAATGCCTTGTGGCTCGTAAGGGGCTGAGGTGGGTCTGCAGCCAGAGTCTCACCTCCAGAGCTCAGGGCCTTTCCACTCTATTATGATCTTCCAGCACTAAGTTCACTTGAGGGATAGTCTCTGATGGAAATGTTCTAAAATTGGACTATGGTGATGATCGCATAATTTAGCACATTTACTAAAAGTCATTGAAACCTACACTTAAAAATGAGTGAATTTTCAGAAATATAAAACAAACTTATGCTTTACCAAAGGAGATAGCATGGGGGGTGGGGGAGGGATAAATTAGGAGTCTGGGATTAACAAATACACACTACTATATATAAAATAGGTAAACAAGGACCTACTGTATAGCACAGGGGACTCTACTCAATATCAGTGGAAAAGAATCTGAAAAAGAATATATATAACTATGCATAACTGAATCACTTTTCAAGTACGCTTGAAACTAACACAACATTGTAAATTAACTATACTTCAGTTTAAAAATTGAGTAAAGTTTAGGGAATTCCCTGGCAGTCCAGTTGTTACGACTCCAAGCTTTCACTGTAGGGAGCATGAGTTTGATCCCTGATCAGCAAATGAACTGACACCCTGCATGCCGCACGGTGCGGACAAAAAAAAAGAAAAGAAAAAAGAAAAAAGAGAAAATTTTATGATATGTAAATTATTTATCAATAAAGGTGTTTTTAAAAATGAAATTGTCTCAACTACTCATCTCTCTTCCCAAATCCTTGTAATTTCTTTGGCAGGATACTATTAAAAATCTCAGATTCCGGGACTTCCCTGGTGGTCCAGTGGTTAAGAATCCGCCTTTCGGGCTTCCCTGGTGGCGCAGTGGTTGAGAGTCCGCCTGCCAATGCAGGGGACACGGGTTCGTGCCCCGGTCCAGGAAGATCCCACATGCCGCGGAGCGGCTAGGCCCGTGAGCCACGGCCACTGAGCCTGTGCGTCCGGAGCCTGTGCTCCGCAACGGGAGAGGCCACAGCAGTGAGAGGCCCGCGTACCGCAAAAAAAAAAAAAAAAAAAAGAATCCGCCTTCCAATGCAGGGGATGCGGGTTCAATCCCTAGAGTGGGAACTAAGATCCCACATGCTGCAGGGCAACTAAGCCCGCTCTCTGCAACAACATAGCCCACGGGCTCCAGAGCCCGTGGGCTGCAACTACTGAGCCCGCGCGCTCTAGAGCCTGCAGGCCACAAATAGAGAGAAGCCTGCGTGCTGCAACGAAGAGCCTGCATGTCGCAACTAAGACCTGACTCAGCCAAATAAATAAATAAATAACTGTGAAAAAAAAATCTCAAATTCCTTTCCAAACGTCCCTCAGGTCACTAAGTTACCATGCATTTATATCGACTAAGATTCTTGACCACACTCTAGCCACTCTCATCTGAGCCCTCTTCTCAACTAGACCTCAACTGTGGCCTATAAAAACTTGAGCAAAACACTAATAAAATTATCTCTAACAGTTCAAGGCCGGTCCGTAGGATGACCCAATGACCCAATCTCCTCTTAAAGTACCTGCCTGAGAAAACTCAAGGCTGCCAGAAGAATTTATGGTTGGTTTGTTCCAGCCCACACCTGGAGATAGGGTCCCTGTCTCCCAGCCTCTGTGGGAGGGGAGAAGCCTAACTTCCATAAGGGCCAGTTAACAAACACAGGTGGGTTTCACAGGGACCAACCTTTGCTTCCTACTTTTTGTGATTTTCACTTCCCTGACTCTACTGAGGCCTCACTCACCTCCCTCCGTATTCCTTCATTTTCCCTTTGAAACACCCAGTCACCTCTGTACAAATTGAAGTTGAGTTCAGTTTACACTGGGCTCTTCTTTATTGCAATAGTATATTACTAATCAAAACCTGCCCTTACCACCTTAATTAGTGTCTGGCTTTGTTTATCTTTGACAATACGTGCACAAAACACACTAACCACACATACACCCTTAATTTTATTTAACCCATTGGGTATCCAGTTGTGTTTTAGTGACATCTTAAATAATGACTATGGTGCTAGAAATCACATTATCAGTTTTCAGGCCCAAAAGATGAAACAACTTCTTTCTAATAACCTATGGTGGAAAAGAAGTTCTTGGAATCCAGTAGAAACAAGGAGGCATCATTCCTCTCATCACTACCTTACTTGTCCAAGTTCCTGATTTATTTACTGTGTGGGTTTTTTTTTTTTTGTCCTTGTATTGATTTGTTTGTGGTTTTGAAGTTTATTGGAGTTGATTACTATCTCAAGATAGAGTAAGAATAACCTTAAAGAGTGATCCTGAAGGTGACAAATATGTTTTTTTCCTTCTGTACTGTAAACAAAGCATAGGGTCAGGTACTTTTCTTGTAGAAAATAATCAAATTATTTGAAATAACCCAGAGAGAGCTTTTTTTTTGGGGGGATGTAGGGTTTATTGTAATCAAATATATATAACATCATATTTTTCTTTTTTTTTTTTTTTCTTTTTTTTTGCGGTACGCGGGCCTCTCACTGATGTGGCCTCTCCCGCTGCGGAGCAGAGGCTCGGGACATGCAGGCTCAGCGGCCATGGCTCACGGGCCCAGCCGCTCCGCAGCATGTGGGATCCTCCTGGACCGGGACATGAACCCGTGTCCCCTGCATCGGCAGGCGGACTCTCAACCACTGCGCCACCAGGGAAGCCCTTAATCACTTTTTAATGTTATCTTCATCCATGCTGAACTATTCCTGTTCAGGAAGAATAGTTTTGTAATAACCCCATTAAATAGGTAAGCTTTTTGTTGTTGCTTTTTTTTAAGCTGAAACATTACTCAATTTGCGTGGCTTATGTTGCAACTATAAGAGTTTGGTGAGTCAATATCACTTCATATGTAGCTTTCATCAAAATTCAAACCAGTTGGTAGCCAGGAGGATGAGAACATGTGTACCCCCTGTTGGTGCTGTGCTAGGTTCCATGGAGACATAAAAGAACTCCCTACCTTTGAGGAGCTTACCATTCAGTGGGGAAGACAAGATGAATGTACAAGAAACCATAATGAATTCATTAATTAATTCACTGAGAACTCCCACTTGCTACAAGTCACTGTACTGTGTATTGTATCCGTTAGTCCTAATGCAGAAGAGGGAAAAATTCTTTTTCCTACTACCCTCCTAGGTTTTCAGGCTGGAGCCTCATCAGCTGGACCAACAAAAGGCAGATAAACAGGAGAAAAGTATTAGATTTATACAACATAATTTTATATGACACAGGGACCTTCATAAGGAAACGAAGACGCAAAAAAACAGTTAAACCCGAGTGTGTTTATACTAGGTTTGATGAACAGTAGAAAGTCATGGGAAAACGTGGTAGGACCAAAGAGTGTGAGCTAAAGGCAGCAAAGTGGGGAAGCTCAGGAGGCCTGTCCACACCTCTCACAAGAGGCTCTTATGACCTGCTTCAGGGGTGAAGGGGGAGATCAGAGAGTCCTTCCTGGACCTGCTGTTTCTCAAATTCCTTCAGTGTGAAATACTCCGTATGCCCAAGTGCCGTATTTTCTGGGTAGCGTGTTCTGAACCCTTCACTTACAGCTGTTAAATAAGATACCGTAACCACTTCACGTGAGGAAACTGGGGCTATGAGAAATTAAGAAAGTTGCTCAAGGTGGCAATTCACAGGTATTTGCCTGACTCCATAGCCAATTCTTTTCCCTTCTCTACCACTCAGATCATCTAGTCCAGTCTCCTCCTTTGAGGAAATAAAGAATTTACATGGGAAAAATAACTTTTTAACTTCCTAATTCAATGACCTGTAATAGTGGTTATTGCTAGAATCAATATAATGAGAATACTGTGCTTGGGCAAGAAGCCCATGCTGATGAGACAGCCCGATGCACAAGAGTGTGTTTTGTATGGGGCTAAATGCTGTAAAAGAAACATATTTAAACTAAAATTAAAAGACACTTAATCTAAATTTAATTTCAGTTTTTTTTTTTTTTTTTTTTAATTTATTTATTTTTGGCTGTGTTGGGGCTTCGTTTCTGTGCGAGGGCTTTCTCCAGTTGCGGCAAGCGGGGACCACTCTTCATTGCGGTGCGCGGGCCTCTCACTGTGGCGGCCTCTCCTGTTGCGGAGCACAGGCTCCAGACGCGCAGGCTCAGTAGCTGTGGTGCACGGGCTTAGTTGCTCCGCAGCATGTGGGATCTTCCCAGACCAGGGCTCGAACCCGTGTCCCCTGCATTGGCAGGCAGATTCTCAACCACTGTGCCACCAGGGAAGCCCCTAATTTCAGTTTTATATAGAGCTACAGTGCTAGAATCTATCAAGGGAGGTAGACATAGTGATACGATGCCTGTCCTGTTTGCAGGCATCATTTAAGTCAGTCCCCAGAAGATGTGACAAAAACGTTCTTTAAGGAAGAATGGGAAGAAACCAGAATGACTCCTGTTTAGATATTTTTTAAAGTGTTAGCTCCTTTAATTGAGGCCAGGCTGTTCAGCATTAATAGTGTCGTCTAAGGGTCAAGGCCGAGCTTCCCCCAACGTATTCAACCAGTGTGCCTTGCGCTTGGCGCCCAAACTCCTAGGACTTAGAAGGAAGGGTTTCGGGAACATTACCATCCCTGGAACAGCTTTGTCCTGAGGCATAGTGAGGCGGAACAGAAGCTAGCCTAGGGCGGCCCGCAAAACAGCCAAGTCTTCAGGATTATGTTACCGGATGTTGTGATTCATATTCATGTATAACAAAGTACTTAGGTTATTTTTTAAAATAAGTCTTCTACTAAATGAGAGTATATGGGAACTCTCTGCACTACTTTACAAATCTTCTCTAAATCTAAAATTATTCTAAAATACAGTTTAAAAAATCTTTTAATGCCATCTTAACTATTCCTCCTCCTTTCCCCAGCAGTGCTTTTTGTAAGCCCCATGAAATCCTACTAGCCTTTTATTGTTAGAAGTAAAAACCTTGGAAGTTACCCCAAGAAGTTAACTACCCTATGTGTAAACCTAAATAATCAATATTTGTTCTCACGTGGAAATGAAAGTGAAACTCCTAAAATTGTAGTTTCAATTTTACTCACATTGTTAGTGCAGTAAAAATTTTTCAAATTCACCTGTAAAATACAGGCCATTAAAAAATTCCATTATTGGGAATTCCCTGGCAGTCCAGTGGTTAGGGCTCAGTGCTCTCACTGTCGAGGGCCTGGGCTCGATCCCTGGTCAGGGAACTAAAATCCCACAAGCCTCACGTTGTAGAAAAAAAAAAAAAAAAAAAAAAAAAAAACCATTATTTACATTTTTAAACTACTGAGGCATTATAATAAGAAGAAAAGGAATAAAGTTATAGCAGAAACATTCTAATGTCTTAAATGTAAAACCCAAACATTCCCTCTCATCTCACTTCTCTTTTGATATCTCAACTTAAAAGAAATAAAAGTTTAATTGCTGGGCTTCCCTGGTGGCGTAGCGGTTAAGAATCCCCCTTCTTTCCAATGCAGGGGACACGGGTTCGAGTCCTGGTCCGGGAAGATCCCACATGCCACGGAGCAACTAAGCCCCTGTGCCACAACTACTGAGCCCACGAGCCACAACTACTGAAGCCTGCACGCCTAGAGCCCATGCTCTGCAACAAGAGAAGCCACCACAATGAGAAGCCTGCTCATGACAACCAAGAGTAGCTCCCGCTCGCCTCAACCAGAGAAAAGCCTGCGCGCAGCAGCGAAGACCCAACACAGCCAAAAATAAAATAAAATAAATAAATTTATTTAAAAAGTTTAATCACTAAAAAATAAAGTCCTTATTGTAGTACCTAACTTTTTCCAGTAAACTCTTTGCAAACAGATAAAACTTTGATACGTGGAAATTAACATTTATTTACTGTATCCCAGGTGCTTTACAAATGCTGTATTATTTAATCTTCACAAAAGCGCCTGGAAGCTAATAGGTATTTTGATCTCCAGTTTGCCTGTGAGGACACAAAGATTAACTTTTTACTGACCTACAGCTAGTTATGAAGGAGAGGCAAGTCTTGATCCGGATCTGACTGATTCCAAAGCCTTTTACCACCACATTATTATGTTTAGCAAGAAATGTGAAACCTCTTCCCCATTCATCTAAAATGTATTCTTCCTCACACTTAAGTGATTGCTAAATTTTCATGCCAGGCAGTGTTTCTCAAAGTGTGGTCCGTGACCAATTTGCATTAGAATGACCCAGGACCCAGGCTAACAATGCAAATGTGGCGACCCTGCCCAACCTCGGATCAACTAGATCAGAATCTCTGGGGAGGGGCCTGGAAATCTGCCCATTTAACCAGCTCCTCAAGCAATTCTATGTACATTCAAGCATGAAAAAACTGTTGGTATTTTTCAATTCTCCATCCACACTTCTTAAACTCAGGCTTTCCAGCAGCTGCCGCCAAGAACCCTCAAAATCGATCGCTTCACTTTGATGGAGCTCTGTGGGCAGCCTTGAACTCCAAATTGTTAGAGGCAGTCTTACCTGGAAACCGGGTTCCCCTCTTGGTGGGTGTCAAAAGACAAAACCAAGTCAAAAGTCAGGAGAAGGAAGGATTTATTACTTCCAGCAAGTGAGGAGAAGACCGGGGTCTTTCTCAAAGCAGCGTCTCCCTGAACAGCAAAGTTGGGAACGTTTTAAGCTAAGAATACATGCATATTCATAAAGGGGCTTGAACAGGAGAATTCAGCAGAGAACTGGGGCAAAGGTTGACAGAGTCCAAGCTTTAGTAGATTGAAGTCATGAGCGTCAGGGAAGGTCAAAATCACCATCCCTTAGGTTTCAGTTGATCTGGAGGTTGAACACTCGAGGGGGGGTTTATTTTTATTTTTTTTGGCTGCAAGGCTTCAGGGATTGAACCCAGGCCCTCGTCAGTGAATGCGCCGAGTCCTAACCACAGGACGGTGAGGGAATTCCCAGAGGGGGGTTTGAATTCTGCAAAACAGCTCAAGAAAGCACTTCAGGCTCGTCTTTACCATTGAAACAGAACTGGGAGTCTTTACAACTGATTTATTTTCTTTGCTGTTGTTACTTCTCTTGCCTGATAACAGTCATTTGTTCTTTTGTTCCCTTATGATCGTTATTACTGAGACCTGTGCAAGGGCTAGCAGTGTGGCTGGGCTTAGATCACGAAATGGCTTCCGTGTAAAACGGCTTCTCTTGTGTCAAAAAACTATATCGGGTTCTTTTCCTTTAGGGACCCCCTACCCTATTTGCTTATGGAAACAAGAGTTTCTAGGTTAGAAATGCAAGTAATATCAATCACAGGAGTTAGGAATTAAGGTTCCCTTTTAAACACAAATAGACACAACTCCCTAGATTTCGCCTTCCGTTGCTTCAGGTGGCTCCTCCGAGAGGTGAATGAACTTGGCATCGTGCTATCGATGATGTAAGTGTTTTCCATCTCTCTCTCCCCTTTCGTTTTCTCTTATTTTCCTTTCTCTTTTGTTTCTGTTTTTCCTCTCTGGTATGATAAATGCTAGAAAGCGATACACGAAAATGTTAACAGTGATTGTCTAGTTGATAGGGCTGTGAGTAGGTGATTTTTGTCCTATTTTTCCCCCTACTTTCTACCTTCAGGCTTGCCAGTGGTTAAGTCAGCCAGTAAACTTAAAACCTGTGTATGAGAATGGAGAGATCTGTGGAAGGAAGCACCCCACCCACTGGCTAACTTAGAAGGAGGGAGAGTAGGGCAAGACTCATTACTTTTTAAAAATATTTATTTTTAATTAATTTTTATTGGAGTATAGTTGATTTACAATGTTGTGTTAGTTTCTGCTGTACAACAAAGTGAATCAGTTATACATATATATATCTACTCTTTTTTAGCTTCTTTTCCCATATAGGTCATTACAGAGTATTGCGTAGAGTTCCCTGTGCTATACAGTAGGTTCTTATCAGTCATCTATTTTATATAGAGTAGTGTGTATATGTCAATCCAATCTCCCAGTTTATCCCCCTGCTTTCCCCTTGGTTTCCATAAGTTTTCTACATCTGTGACTCTATTTCTGTTTGGAAATAAGTTCATTTGTACCTGTTTTTTTTTTTTTTTTTGATTCCACATATAAGCAATATCATATGATATTTGTCTTTCTCTGTCTGATTTACCTCGTTCAGTATGACAATCTCTCTCTAGGTCCATCCATGTTGCTGCAAATGGCATTATTTCATTCATTTTCATGGCTGAATAATATTCCATTGTATATATGTACCACATCTTCTTTGTCCATTTCTCTGTTGATGGGCATTTAGGTTGCTTCCATGTCCTGGCTATTGTAAATAGTGCTGCAATGAAATGGGGTGCATGTATCTTTTCGAATTATGGTTTTCTCTGGATATTTGCCCAGGAGTGGGATTGCAGGGTCATATGGTAGCTCTATTTTTAGTTTTTTAAGGAACCTCCATACTGTTCTCCATAGTGGCTGCGCCAGTTTACATTCCCACCAAAAATGTAGAAGGGTTCCCTTTCCTCCATACCCTCTCCGCATTTATTGTTTGTAGACTTTTATTTTTTTTTTAATTTTTAAAAATTTATGTATTAATTTATTTTGGGCTGTGTTGGGTCTTCGTTGCTGCGCACGGGCTTTCTCTAGTGACAAGCGGGAGCTACTCTTTGTTGTGGTGCGCGGGCTTCTCACTGCGGTGGCTTCTCATGTTGCGGAGCACGGGCTCCAGGCGCACGGGCTTCAGTTGTTGTGGCACGCGGGCTCAGTAGTTGTAGCTCATGGGCTCTAGAGCGCCGGCTCAGTAGTTGTGGTGCATGGCTTAGTTGCTCCGCAGCACGCGGGATCTTCCTGGACCAGGGCTTGAACCAATGTCCCCTGCATTGGCAGGCGGATTCTTAACCACTGCGCCAGCAGGGAAGTCCTGTTTGTAGACTTTTCAATGATGGCCATTCTGACCTGTGTGAGGTGATACCTCATTGTAGTTTTGATTTGCATTTCTCTAATGATTGATGATGTTGAGCATCTTTTCATGTGCTTCTTGGCCATCTGCATGTCTTCTTTGGAGAAATGTCTATTTAGATCTTCTGCCCATATTTTGATTGCATTGTTTGTGTTTTTTGATATTGAGCTGCATGAGCTGTTTGTATATTTTGGAAATAATCCCTTGTCGGTTGCTTCACTTGCAAATATTTTCTCCCGTTCTGAGGTTTGTCTTTTCATTTTGTTTATGGTTTCCTTTGCTGTGCAAAATCTTTTAAGTTCAGTTAGGTCCCATTTGTTTATTTTTGTTTTTATTTTCATTACTTTAAGAGGTGGATCAAAAAAATCTTGCTGCAATTTATGTCAAAGAGCGTTCTGCCTATGTTTTCCAAGACTCATTACTTTATATCTGTGCTTCCTCACCTGTTAGGTGTACTTTTTGAAAATAGTAAAGGAAAATTAGAACTGTTTCTCTAGAGGTTTTTTTCCCCCTTCTGCCCCAATTTTCTCTTTCTCTTGCTGATCCTATCTTCTCCCTCCAACTTTCAGTTCTGTGTTAGGGAAGCAGTTGGATGACACTTGCTGGAATGAAAGAGCCACTGTCTGGTCTTGCTGTGTACGTATAAACCACACTGCGTTCATGTATAGCCTCTTCCTCCTGGAGGGTTGAGATTCCTCTTTATAACCCCACTGCTATTTTTAACATCTCTAGAGGGCAAGGAGAAAGCCAGTCCCTTTATCTTTGAGCTGGTTATAAGTTTTTGAAATCTCTGTTTTCCCCCCTGAACAAATAATACAGAGGTGAAGAAATCACCCACAGACAGTTTGGAAAGTCTTTCCATACTCCTAAAGAAACCAGACCACTTAGTTCTTAAAAAGCCATAGAGAAAGCCTGAACATGTGTACACTGATTTGTATTTGGGGAAGGAGCTTATCATCACTTGTAACCTCTGCAGCATCACTGGGCTTTGTCCTCTGGGTGAGAATGGAGGAAGCCCCAGAGAGCGAACAGCCTAGCACATTGGCAAAGGCAAAAGAAACTGGCGACAGGTGCTCCAGGCTCTCAATCCCCAGGCCAACTGGCCTTGATCATTTCCCTCATTACTCTAGAGACTGTTAATTTCTCAGTCTGTACTTGAAACTGGGCTATAATTGCCCTCTGAGTGCAGAGGGAGAAGCTAAATCAGCCCCTGGAGAAGACGGGCTGAGCTGGGCCAGCTGCCACAGCTGCTTCCAGGAGGCTCCTGGCTGCCCTCGCTGCCGAGACCAGAAAGCTAAGAACTGAACACAAGCACAACAGCCTCGGCTGCGCCCTTCTCACTAATTGAAAAATTAATTTTAACTCCCAATGCAGCACTCATTTTTAGGTATATGGGGATTATCTTAGCTATCTCAAGCCTGAGTTTTTCTTAGAAGTGTGAAAGCCTCAGTTAAATAGTTTAAACTAGTACTAACAGCAGAAGTCCCTTGACTCTGCAGAAAAATGGGAAAATAATTTTAGGTAATTTCACCACATAAGTGGCACACTTACATCGTGGTACACTCATATTTATAGTTATCAGTTTATAAAAGGCTCACCCTTTCTAAAGCCACTAAGGGCCGACTTCAACCACACCTGCTCTCCACTTTCTTTTTTTTTCTTTTTTATAAATTTATTTATTTTATTTTTGGTTGGGTTGGGTCTTTGTTGCTGAGTGCGGGCTTCCTTTAGCTGCAGCGAGTGGGGGCTACTCTTCGTTGTGGTGCGCGGGCTTCTCACTGCGGTGGCTTCTCTTGTTGCAGAGCGTGGGCTCTAGGCGTGCGGGCTTCAGTAGTTGTGGCTCGCGGGCTCTAGAGCGCAAGCTCAGTAGTTGTGGCGCACGGGCTTAGTTGCTCCACGGCGTGTGGGATCTTCCCAGACCAGGGATTGAACCCGTGTTCCCTGCACTGGCAGGCGGATTCTTAACCACTTGGCCACCAGGGAAGTCCCTATAGTTATGGGAATTTAGTATCTATTATCAAAAATTCATATCTATGATTATGTAAGCATCATCAGGTATTTTCTTATTTGTCCACAGAGTATGACTATAGAAGTATCATAAAACAGAATAAGTAAATCTTAGTTGGGACCTTAAATCTACTCAGTTAAATCAATACTATTCATGTACCTCCATCATCCTGGCCAGCTGATTGTCCAGCTTCCTTTGGAATGCCTCCATTAACAGGGAATACACTCCCTTCTGGAGGAATCATCCCATTTTTCAAGAACATTGATCAATCTTTTGGGGCTTTTTACAACAAATGTATTCTTTTTCTAAAAAATAAATTTATTTTTATTTATTTATTTTTGGCTGTGTTGGGTCTTTGTTACGGCACGTGGGCTTTCTCTAACTGTGGCGAGCGGGGGCTACTCTTTGTTGCAGTGCGCGGGCTTCTCATTGCGGTGGCTTCTCTTGTTGTGGAGCACGGGCTCTAAGCGCGTGGGCTTCAGTAGTTGTGGCACGTGGGCTCAGTAGTTGTGGCTCTCAGGCTTAGTTGCTCCATGGCATGTGGGATCTTCCCGGACCGGGGCTTGAACCCGTGTCCCCTGCATTGGCAGGCGGTTTCTTAACCACTGTGCCACCAGGGAAGTCCCCACAGGAGATTGTATAGGGTGAATAACCCAAGGAAAATAATGTCTAAAGAAGTTAGCCTGGACGAGCCAATAGTAATACTGATGTTTTTCTATTGAAGCCCTGATTTGTGCCGGGCACTTGACCAACAGCCTTAAGAGGACAAGAATTATTGCTTCCATTTAAAGCTTT
Organism: Mesoplodon bidens; assembly: GCF_964165515.1. Lineage (NCBI taxonomy): Eukaryota > Metazoa > Chordata > Mammalia > Artiodactyla > Ziphiidae > Mesoplodon > Mesoplodon bidens. The sequence continues at coordinate 11,253,679 of NC_138168.1, read as the reverse complement.
GTAAAATGAGACTCTGAGAGGTCAGGTGACTGAGTGAGCAGCAGAGTTAGTATAAGGCTGAGCTAGGGCCCACATTGGGTCTGTGCCTCCAAAGTTTGCACTTTAGAGCAGAGGTTGACAAACTTTGGTGTACCAGCCAAGTCCAACCTGTTTTTGTACAGCCCTCGGGGTAAGAATGGCATTTACATTTTTAAAGGTTAGAAGAAAATCAAAAGAAAAATAAAATTTCCTAACTTGTGAAAATTCTATGAAATTCACATTTCAAGGCCCATAAATAAAGTTTTATTGGAATTTAGCCACACCCTACAACCCCCATGTCATCTGCCTGATTTCATTCTACAATGGCAGAATCAAGTAGTTGGACAGGGGCCCTATTGCCCACGAAGCCTAAAATTTTACTACCTGTCCCTTTAGAAAAAGTCTTCTGACCCCTGCTGCAGACTTTGCAGCTCAAAATGTGGTCTGTAGACCAGGAGCAAGGAGTATTATCCGGGAATCTGTTAGAAAGGCGCAGTCCCCACCCCAGAGTTGCTGAATCCAAATCTGCATTTTATCAAGCTTTCAAATGATTTGTTTGCACATTCAAGTATAAGAGGCGTGTGCTGTTATGCGTTAAGGCTTGGTGGAGGGCAAGTCTGGGGACCAGGACATTGGCTGGTTTAAGATTAGGAGACGGAGTGGGGAGGGACATTGTCCACAGACATGTAAAGAATGTTTGCCTTTTAACTGTGCACAGGCAGCCACACATTCCTGACCCCGGGCCTCTGGGATTCCTGCATATAAATATGCAGAGAATTGGACACCATACACAAGTTAACATGCAACTCTGCACTGGTTATTTTAAAGTGTGTGTGTGTTTTACGTCTTTATTGGAGTATAATTGCTTTACAATGGTGTGTTAGTTTCTGCTTTATAACAAAGTGGATCAGTTATACATATACATATGTTCCCATATCTCTTTCCTCTTAAAGTGTGTTTTGTCATGGCTTTTTTTGGGGGGGGGCTGCATTGGGTCTTAGTTGCGGTGCATGGGCTTCTCTCTAGTTGTGGCGAGTGGGCTCTCTAGTTGTGGCACGTGGGCTCCAGAGCACAGGCTTAGTTGCATGTGGGATCTTAGTTCCCCTACCAGGGATCGAACCTGTGTCCCCTGCAGTGGAAGGCAAATTCTTAACCACTGGACCACCAGGGAAGTCCCTGCCATCGCATTTTTAATAAATCTGATCAACAGGAGGATAATCGCATTAGCTAGTACCAACTTCCCGTCTCCAGCCTCCATTTTAAGATTTGCAGACAGAAAAAGGGGTTCCTGGCAAGCAGGAATGTCTATGCTACTAGAAATTGGCCTGAAGCACTGCTGCTGGGAAGTTTTGAGAGATAGTAGCTCAGATATTTTGCTAATGCATTTTTGCAAATGCTAGAATAGTTGTAAATGAGATGATGCAGCCTGCAGTCCTCCTCAAAGATACTCTGCAAGGAAATGTGCCATCTGACTACTTTTTAATTTGCTTTTTAATCATTAGGCAAATTCAAGGAAGACTTTAATGCTCTCTAATTTGAAGACACTGGAGTTTGCAGCTATACACTCTTTTTTAAAAAAAATTATTTATTTTTGGCTGCATTGGGTCTTCGTTGCTGTGCGCGGGCTTTCTCTAGTTGCGGCGAGCGGGGTCTATTTCGTTGCAGTGCGCGGGCTTCTCATTGTGGTGGCTTCTCTTGTTGCAGAGCATGGGCTCTAGGCGTGAGGGCTTCAGTTGTTGTGGCTCGCGGGCTCTAGAGCGCAGGCTCAGTAGTTGTAGCGCACGGGGCTTAGTTGCTCCGTGGCATGTGGGATCTTCCCAGACTCGACCCCCTGTCCCCTGCACTGGCAGGCAGATTCTCAACCATGGCACCACCAGGGAAGCCCCATTGAATTAGTTTAATGAACTGGGGAGGTGGGTTGTTACATGATTAAATGTGTCTGTGGAGGATGCACTCAAACAGAAACAAAGATATTCTATCCAAAGGGTGCCAAGTTCCCTCTGGGGATTGGTGCCTTAGGGCCTCAGCAGCGACCATCCGATCTAGCGCAGCTCCCTCTCAGCTAAGCCTGTGGAAATCACGAGACTCACCAGACCTTTATTTTTTAACTTTAAAAATAATGATAATTCCTGATTTTTAAAAACCTATTTCAAAAAAAAAAAAAAAACCTATTTCACAGCATCAACCTCAGGCTCAGGTAGTAAAAGAAAGCATGAAAAATATTTTAAAATATTTTTAAAGCATGAGAAATATTTTAATTGTTGCAGAGGGCAATATTTTCATAAAATATTTTAAAACACAAGCTACGATTGCTTTGTGTAATTTGATTTCCTATTACCTCAAGGGAGCCAAGGATTCCTGGGATAGGGAGCTTCCTTAGGTGTCCCTGGCCTGTTCTGGGCTCACGGAAGAAGTCAGGTGTCCCGTGCTCACCCTGCTTGGTGGCAATTTGAGGTTGCGTAAGAGAACAGGGTAACAAGTGCACAGGTAATGCTTCAGTTTGCATCATTTATCTGTTACGCATATTATCTCGACATGGCTTAGAGGTTGGTGGCATGATGGTAAATTGGAAGATGAGCGAGTGAGTGAAGTGAAGCTGGGGAGAGGTGGGAAAGCGGGTGGGACTGACAGCGTTTAGATTAAGGATTGTGCATGGAGGAAGAAAGTGGGTTCTTGCAATGACTGGGAATGCAATAGGCCAGCTGGGCATTCCTGGTTCCAAATTCTACGCAATCCAGGATGACCACGATATGGCTAAGAGGCTTTATCCTAGATCTGCTGAGTAAATGCAGCTTTGTTGCATCATATGCATTCATGCATTCATTTGTTCAGTCTCAGCCATTCATTCACTAAACATTGATTCAGCGTCAGGTGCCACACTGGACCTTAGACCTACAAAGATGAGCAAGTGATCATTTTAGACCACTAGGGGCATTCAGGGTACTAGAGGAGACAAGACAAGGAAGCAGGGGATTCCAGCAAGGATGTGAATATTGAAATAAAGGTCTGTATAATGGCTGGTGGAGTACAGAGTGCTCAGAGCAGATCCCCAGAGGAGGTGACTGTGGACCTGAGTCTTGGAGGATGAGTGGAGACATTCTAATTTATGCCAAAGAAACAGTACCTGTAAAGGCAAGGAGACCAGAAAGAGAATGATTTCGTATGGTTGCCTCCAGGGTGTGGCAAAAATTGGCAGCAGATGGGTCGGAAAGATAAGCAAGGACGTCAAAAAAAAAAATTGCACTTGTAACCGGTTATACCAGCGTTTGTTCGGGATAATAGCATTTGACACAGATTGGTTAAATATAAAGTAGGAAAATTTCAGGAAGTGTGAGATAACTAAATGTGGAGTTTATAACATACTAATTTTAACCTTAAAGACAATTGCGTTTCTTTATAAGGAAACCAAGAAAAAGTATTCAGTTAAATGTGTATTAGGAAGGGCAGTTCAGGTGATCAAAAACACTCAATACTCAAGACTTCCCTCGTGGTCCAGTGGTTAAGACTCCGTGCTCCCAATGCAGGGGGCCCGGGTTTGATCCCTGGTCAGGGAACTAGATCCCGTAGCGAAGATCCCAAGTGCCACAACTAAGACCCGGCGCAGCCAAATAAATAAATAAATATGAAAAAAAACCCCACTCAGTACTCTGTAGGATGGTGGTAGATAAACTTTACTACCTTAGTTCAGTCATGCTATTTGAGTATTATGCGTATAATAAGAAAAAGAAAAGAATCATCAAAATGAGTTCATTCCTATGGACCAGACAGTATAAAACTTCTCCAAGTCCGTACACATTTTGTCCTCTGAGCCGAGGAACCATGCCTTGGAACTGATTTGTTGGATTATCAATGTTAAGAAGTTCTCATATTTTTCTAATTTGTATTTACAGTCTTGAACAGCTAGAGAAAGGGTGATGTTTAATTGTTTGCCTTTCCTTTTGCATTTTTGGTACATGTATCTTAGTCCACTTGAGCTGCTGTAATAGAATACCACAGACTGGATGGCTTATAAACAACAATTATTTCTCACAGTTCAGGAGGCTGGGAAATCCAAGTACAAGACTGGCTGATTCTGTGTCTGATGAAAGCCTTTTTCCCGGTTCAGAGATGCTGTCATGCCGCTGAGTCCTCATACAGCAGAAGGGTCTCTTTTCTAAAGTCATTGATACCACTTATGGGCTCTTCCCTCATGACCTAGTCGCTTCCCAAAGGCCCACCTCCAAACGCCATCACACTGGGGATTAGGTTTCGACATTTTGGGGGTACACAAACATTCAGTCTATAGCAATATCTAAATCAATTTTAACCAAAGCATAGTGCTTCTCTGATACGTGGCTATGAGATTTTTCTTAAGACACGTAGTTACAACATTCAGAGAAACTTATGTCTGGTACAAAAGAGGAAGGGAGAGGAGAAATAGCCTTGAAGGAGAAAGAAGGTTCTGGTTGTTGGTGAAGACTTAGAGAGAAGCCAGAGTCTTCCACTGATATTAAAGTACTTAGTTAACATTTATGAGACATTTACTAAGCCCCACAATGTACCAGGCATGAGTCTTGATGATGAAACAGAGATGAAGGCCTGGTCCTGCTCTCAGAGCTCAAAATGTGTGATAAGTGATTTAAACAGAAGTCACCTCAGAGAGTCACAGAGAAACAACATCTAACTCAACATTGGGGATGGAGTGTATGGAGGGTTAGGAGGCAAAAAATGCGTCCAAGAGAAGTTGCTGATACTTGACTTAGGTCTTTTAAAACATTTATTTTATTTTATTTATTTTTTGGTCATACCACAAGGCTTGGGAGATCTTAGCTCCCCGACCAGGGATTGAACCCAGGTCCCTGGCAGGGGAAGCACAGAGTCCTAATCACTGGACCGCCAGGGAATTCCCTTGACTTAGGTCTTTGGAAAAATTATAATTTAAAAAGTTGTTTTATGAAATGTTTCAAACATTTAAAACATTTCAGGCAATAATATGACACCCGTATGACTGTCATCCAGATTTAACAGATGGTAATAAGGGTGTCATTTATTTTCTATACTTTTCAATGTCTGAAATGTTTCATAAAACTGGAGTTGGATTCTGCACCCTGGCAAGCTCTTTTGCAATTAGATGCTATCAATGTTTTGGGGGTGACACCTAACGTATAAACTCTAAATCTCAGTAAATCTTTCGGACCTGTAATCTCAACTGGCCACCACTCCAGTCCCCAGCAGGACAAGTATTTGAGGTCTCATTTTGTAAACCAGGAACCAGAGGCACAGAGAGAGTGAGTTGATAGGAATAAATGCTATAAGGACATATGATTTTATTAAAAACACTTATATTTGTCATTTATTCTTCAGAAGCAGCATTAATAAGTAGGTAGTGGCTTCTGGGCATGAAAAATCCATCAGAGGTATTTTTTTTCCTTAAAAAGAAATCACAACAGTGAATATATAGCACTTACAGCTTACAAGGGGTTTCACATGCATTTAATTAAAAAAAATTTAAAGAAATATTTATTCTCTTTATCTTTTTGGCTGCGTCGGGTCTTCGTTGTGGTGCGCGGGCTTCTCTCTAGTTGTGGCGTGTGGGCTCCAGGGCACGTGGGCTCTGTAGTTGGTGGCACGCCGTCTCTCTCGTTGAGGCCAGCAAGCTCACTAGTCTGAAGGTTATTTCAATTTCTTTTTTTTTTTTTTTTTTGTGGTACGCGGGCCTCTCACTGCTGTGGCCTCTCCCGTTGTGGAGCACAGGCTCCGGACGCACAGGCTCAGTGGCCATGGCTCACGGACCTAGCCGCTCCACGGCATGTGGGATCTTCCCGGACCGGGGCACGAACCTGTGTCCCCTGCATCAGCAGGTGGACTCTCAATCACTGCGCCACCAGGGAAGCCCCCGTGCTGGCATTTTTTCTGCCTATTTTTCTTATTGTTGCTCCTCTTCAGTTTATGACCCTGTAGCTGTCAGGGCTCTGTCCATCTTTCTGATCTTTCTTCCAAATTCCTTGCACCAGCAATTGGCCTAGGGCACCTGATCCTGTTTTCAGCACCAGAAAAAGCTGCCATACCCCAGTGGAAAGTGTGGCGTCCTGAGCTGCCGCCTGGCAAAAGGCTCTTGTCTGTCCAGCTTTGGGCCAGCTCCAGGGTCTATGGGTTCCAAGAGACGTGATGAAGTTCTGTGACAAATGCCTGCCCTGGCAGATGGAGCAAGCGCTGGCCAGCTTGAGAAGGCCGTGTGTCAGCGGCTGCCCCGAGAAGGGACTCCGTGCCCCTGATGACGCTGTACATGCACTGACCCACCTGCTGGGTGAGGCCGTCACAAGCACCAGCGTCTTTGGAGATCTTTACCTTCAAGCCATTGGCAGTTGCCACCATTGGGCCATTGAAAGAATCTAAGCAGGATCCAGAAAAATTAGCTAAAAATCATTCTTGAAAAGCATCCTGATGGAGAAGCTTGGTCCCGGAGAAGTCTGCGGACCTGGATCTAAGGGTTGGCTCAGATGTTGGGATGTTACAGAAGACTCTAACTCAGTCTGGTTTATATAAAAGGGAAAAGTATTATTTTTTATAACCAGAAGTAGGACGAGCTCCAGGCCTTGTGGGCTCAGTGGCTCAGTGATGTCATTTTAGGAGCCAGGTTCTTTCTGTCTCCCCACTCCCTTTATGCTCAGTGCTGGTGGCATCCTAACACCAGGCCTGCCAGTTCCCCTTCATGGTTCCAAGTTGATTCTCACTAAGACTGCCAGGCGAACAGAGCTAGAGGCTTCCCCAGTCACTACCAGCAGGCAGGAACCTCCCCCAAACATGGACTGTGCACCCTCTGCTTCAGTCTGATCAGCCCAACTGGGGTCTCCATTCTGGACCTAATATGGGTTGTCATGGGAATGCCCTGTTGACGGGCTCAGACCTGCCTTATCCAATATGGAAGCTACTAGCCACATGTGGCCTTTGGGCCCTTGAAATGTGTCCAGTCGGAATTAAGAGAGGCTCTAAGCATAAAATACTCATCAGATTCCCCAGACTTCTCTCTGTCTCTCCTCTCTCTGTCTCTGTCTCTTTCACTATCTCTCACACACAAGTAAAATATTGATTTAATGTTTTTTTTATATTGATTACGTGTTGAAATGGTAACATGTTTTGGGTTTATTGGGTTAAAAGATATTTATTATTAAAATTAATTTCTCCTTTTTACTTTTACTTTCTTAACGTGACTACTAGAAAATTTTAAATTACACACGCGACTCACTTTCTATTTCTATTGGGTAGAACTGGCTTAGAAGAAACAAGGGTCTACTTCCAGAACTGGAGAGGGAAAGATACCGGAATAAAATCGCGGTTCTTTTAGAAGGAGGAAGTCTTTTCCTTTTGCAGTGATTCATACGTATATATAAATCTATATAATTATATATATATAGATTTGCCAATATTTAGCAGAGACGATGAATGAATGGCAAACAGTGTGGACTGTACATTCAGAGAACTATTTATGTGAGAATGTGCTGCGCTGAGGGCTGTGGGGAGAGAAATTGCTGACTCAGCAGGGGAGGTAAGATACGCAGGCATGTGAGTGGTGCAGATACTAGAGGTTGTAGGATTTCAGACTTTGGAGAGTTTCTGTCCAGTGTGACAATGGAATGCCAATTTGATCTGGGCCTTGAAGTAGATGGGGCTGCAAAGAAAGAAGTCAGCTGGGGAGAATTGCCTTGGGGGCCTTCTAGGTGGAGGGAGAAGCACAGAGACAATGCTGCGCTGGAATTTTCATCCAGCTGAAGCTGGGGGTTAAAGAGAAAAGACCGGGTCACGCTGCTGGAGGCCTCACACCGCCGGGGTGAATCTTAGCAGCAGATTTATTTTAGGATGGCCGATGGGAACATCTGTTAAAGACGTATGGGCAGGAGCTGAACTCAGTTTTGCTAACACATCTTTAGCACACGCACTTAATTAAGCCAGTTCACATGTCTACTGCCCTTAGGAAGCATTCGCCGGTCAGGTCCGCACAGATTAGTGTCTGGATGTGTGAACTCTGGCATGCACTGCCTGGGTTCTAGTCCTACCTGTGCAATTCATTTAGAGGTGAGATTTTGGACAATTTACTTAACCTCTCTTTGCCTCAGTTTCCCTATTTGTAAAATGTGAATGATAGCGATATACTTACTTCCTAGCGTTTTTGTGAGGATTAAATGAGTTAAATGAGTTCAAGTTCTTAGAGCACACAGCACGTGCACATATACGTGCTGTGAATTTGTTAAACAGACAACTGGATGGCTACTGCTGACTGCACAGAGCTAGGAAACTAGGATGCTTAAAAAAATCCTCTATTTTTTTTAATTGCTAAAAAAATCTCTATTTTTTTCAAAATTTGTCTATAGGTAGGTAATTTTTTTTTTTTTTTTTTCTGGCTGCATTGGGTCTTTGTTGCTGCACCCGGGCTTTCTCTAGTTGCGGCGAGCGGGGAGCTACTCTTCGTTGCTGAGCAACGGGCTCTAGGCGCTTGGGCTTCAGTAGTTCCAGCACGTGGGCTCTAGAGTGCAGGCTCAGTAGCTGTGGCACACGGGCTTAGCTGCTCCGCGGCGTGTGGGATCTTCCCGGACCAGGGATCGAACCCGTGTCCCCTGCACGGGCAGGCGGATTCTTAACCACTGCACCACCAGGGAAGTCCCTGTATGTAGGTAAGTAATAATCATGTGTAGATAAAGATAATGCGCAAAGAGAATCCCCAGGAAGAAATACCCTTGTCAGGTCAGCACAGTCAGGCTAGTTCCACATCCGCTTCCACATTTGCTAACCTTGCTTTGCTGATATCCACAGAAATTGTTGCAGAGTTCACAAATAAATCTTCAAGTATTTAACAAAAGCGGTGCAAAATACACAAACTAGGTCTAAGAATTCTTTTTTTTTTTTTTTTTGCGGTACGCGGGTGTCACACTGTTGTGGCCTCTCCCGCTGCGGAGCACAGGCTCCGGACGCACAGGCTCAGCGGCCATGGCTCATGGGCCCAGCCGCTCCGCGGCATGTGGGATCCTCCCGGACCGGGGCACGAACCCGCGTCCCCTGCGTTGGCAGGCGGACTCTCAACCACTGCACCACCAGGAAAACCCAGGTCTAAGAGTTCTTAACGAAATAGCATATTTTTCAAAATGCAGTGCTGAATTGGGCTTTCTTTTCTTTTTAAACTGCATCTCTACCTGCTTCCCTCCCTCCCTCCTTCCTTTTCACTGGGAGTGTGAGGGGTAAGGAATGTTTTCTGAATTCAGATAAATTGCTCAAATCCCCCCAGGTGACCCTAGTATCCTGGTTTGCCCCAGATGGGTTTTCGGCCTTTGTCCATGTGACTCATTAACATATCCCTTTCCCTTTTAGAAGTCTTTTTTTGTTTGTTTGTTTGTTTCTGTCTTGATTTTTATTTATTATTTAAAGAGAAAGTCTCTTCAGACAATTTAAAGAGAACACAAGAAATAAGTAGAAATCTGCTATGATTCAAACTGGTCAACCCAATATTGTATGTATTTATATTACTGTAATCTATCAAGCAATCTGGGTATCCTTAGAATGTTTGTTAAAAAGCACATTTTGAATTTACCTATTTTTACCATATATATATATATATATATATATATATATATAAATAAAACAATTGGGAATTTACCTTCATTCTATAAAAATTAAACAATGTATGATTCATGTCAGGTAGAATGTGGATATTTCCCTTTTTATTTTTATAATTTTTAATTTTGTTGTTAACCATTTCCTAATCTCATGAGATTCTGAGATGACCTTTTTTTTCAAGCTTTATGGTAACTGCTAAAGTTCAGGTTTGAACTGATCCATAAAATTTAGCATTGTAGTTCTCTATGACTCTTGTCTGACAGTGTTGAGTAAATGAGATATTGTCACCAATGGAAAGTTTCTGTGTGGGAATATTGAATGACATTTGATCATTGGTTATCTTTTTTAAAAATTTAATTTAATTTATTTTTTATTGAAGTATAGTTGATTTACAATTTGTATTAATTACCGCTGTACAGCAAAGTGACTCAGTTATACATCTATTCACATTCTTTTTCATATTCTTTTCCATTATGGTTTATCACAGGATACTGACTATAGTTTCCTGTGCTATATGGAAGGACCTTGTTTATCTGTTCTATATATACCAGTTTGCATCTGCTAATCCCAAACTCTCAATCCCTCCCTCTCCCACGCCCCCATCCCTTGGCAACCACCGGTCTATTCTCTATGTCCCTGTTTCAAAAACAGGTTCATTTGTGTCATATCTTAGATTCCACATATAAGTGATATCATATGGTATTTGTCCTTCTCTGACTCACTTCATTTAGTGTGATCATCTCTAGTTGCACCTCTTAGAAGTCTTGGTTTGGATAATAAACCATATGGTTAGCTCGCCTACAGGAAAAGGAGAGGGACTCTTCATGTGCTAGTGTATCAGGGATTGGGGGGATCAGAGTATGGGGATTCGTGTGTTCTTGGAGGCTGGGACGGAGATCTGGGGGGCGGGGGCAATGCATGGGTGGGGATGGCATCCTGGGCTTTTGGGCTGGCAGGAAGCTGTCCTGGGCAGAGCGCAGGGGGCCAGCCAGCCTGAGTGGGACGCGGAGGCGATGCTTCTCCCCCAGCGCGGCGCGTCCTCCGCGACCTCGCTCTGCTCCGGGGCTCGCCGAGCCAGGGCGCAGCGGGCAGGAGCCCCTTGGGCTGCACGGGCGGCTGGGTGTGGGGTGAGGCTGGGGGCGCGCCCGGCCAGCTCGGGGGCCCTGCTGGGGCTCCCCCCGCCCCCCGGGACACTGAAGAGTGCCCGCCCCCGCCAGCACCGCTTTTCATCCTGCGCACCGGCAAACGGGCCGAGGACATCAATCAGGGTACGAAACACATTCTGTTGATTTTGGAATCTTGGCTGCAGCTGCCAGATTCCTCGAGAGACACTGAGTCCCGGACAAGAAACCCCAAGCTCAACACGTTTGTAGGAGACGATTGCTTTTTCCCGAAAAGAGCTCCTAACCACCAGGGCCTGGGCCAGCTTCTTCCCCCAGTGTCTGTTCCCGCCGAGGGGCGAGTTCGTCCCCCGCCAGAGGCAAGCCTTCACCCCCTGGCCTGGAAGCCGAGGCTGTGATCTGGGCCCTTGCGCCTTTTTTCAGGATAGTTTTCGGTGAGTGAGGAGAACATGTACAGGGTCCTGCCCACACCCGGGGTCGGCGTGGGAGTCGATTTGGGGTCTCCGGGCGTTTTTTTCCTGCGCCGCAGTGACCCTGGCCTCTGGGAATGAGATCCCACGAGTCCTGTGAGTTTTACAAAATAGCATCATTATATTGTAATAGTAAAAGCTGGTTCTGCATCTTAGGCAAAAAAGCAAGAAAAGAAGGTTAAGTCACAGTTACTTTTACTTTTTGGAAGCGTCCCTGGTGCCCGGAGCGGGTGTGGACGCCTCCGCGGCCGGCTGGGAGGCCCAGCTAGGAGGCCCCGCTGTGACGCTCCATTGTTCGCGCGGCCCGGGCTGACTCGTTCTAAATGCTTCTCTTTGTGTTTTCCCTCCGCGAGCGCGCACAGATGGCTGCTCTGAGAGGCATCTTCATTCCTCAGACGAAAGAAATCTAGTCTTTGAGAGTTCCGATGCACGAGTCAGCTAAACTGTATGAGTAAAACTCCAGTTTCCTGAGAGCTAGAAATATCTGCTCCGCCCCACCCTGATGGGAAGTGCCCACAGTTCGTGTTTCGCCACCAAGTGGCTCAAATCTGGAGGATTTCTTTGGTGTCCAGGGCAAAACCGATCTGCGCGCCGTGAGTGGTTTTTAGGCAGTGAAGCTGCAGTGTAGGCCAAGCTGCTGCAGACGGAGGGGTGTGTGCGCGAGGAGGGGGCGCGTGCGCGCCCACGCTCCTTAATCATCAGTTCTTTATGAAATTGTTACGGTGGAAACGGTGGACGTTATACTGGGATATAGGAACGAAGAAGATAGCGGAACTGAATGGCATCCTCCACGGTATCTTGTGGGGTTTTTTGGGGGGCAAGTAAATAGGGGTCGTTTGGCATGGCCTGTGGGCTGACAGGGATATCGACAGGGGCCACTTTGTGGGCCACAGAAGCCACTTTACGCCCAGGGTGAGGTATAATGTTTTGAAGGTGATGACGCTTGGGGGCGGCACTTTCCAGCCAAGAGCTCCAGGGCCAGAGACTCTGGGTTTGGTTTTGGAAACATAGGAGACCAGTTCTGGGGCTGACCCTGAGTTTTTGGGTTTTATTTTTTTAAACGATGTGTTTTTTCCTGATTAAAAAAATCAATTTTGGGCTTCCCTGGTGGCGCAGTGGTTGTTGGAGTCTGCCTGCCGATGCAGGGGACACAGGTTCATGCCCCGGTCCGGGAAGATCCCAAATGCCGCGGAGCGGCTGGGCCCGTGAGCCATGGCCGCTGAGCCTGCGCGTCCGGAGCCTGTGCTCCGCAACGGGAGAGGCCACAGCACGGAGAGGCCTGCGCACCGCAAAAAAAAAAAAAAAATCAGTTTTTATTTTCGAAAATTGAAATTAAATAAAAAAGCTCAAAGGAGAAAAAAATGAATTAACTATTATTCCACTGTCCAGAAATTAACATTTTGGTGTGTGTGTTCAGTTTTTGTTTTTAATGCATATTTTATTCAAACAAAAATGGAATCGCTGTATTCAGGAGAATTGAAAACATGCCCACACAAAAGACACCTGTGCACGAATGTTCACAGCAGCATTATTCCTAACTGCCAAAAAGTGGAAACAATTCAGATATGTCCGTCAACTGATGAGTGGATAAACAGAAAGTGGTCTATCCATTTAGTGGAATATTATTTGGGACTAAAAAGAATGAAATGCCGATGCATGCGGCAACGTGGGTGAACTTTCAAAACATTATGCTAAAAAGAAGTCAGACACACAGCATGTTATGTGATTCCATTTTTATGAAACGTACAGAATAGGCATATCTATAGAGACAGAAACTAGATTAGTGGCTGGCAGGGGCTGGGGGAAATGAGGTTTCTTTTTGGGGTGATGAAATGTTCTGGAATTACATATGTGATAGTTGCACAACTCTGTGAATGTACTAAAAACTACTGGATTGTACACTTTAAAAAAGTTGAATTTATGGTATGTGAATTATATCTCAAAAAAGCTGTTATTAAAACAAAAGCAGATATAATCTCACTATACCTAGTAATATATTATGAACATTTCCCTAATATTCCTAATAACTACTCTTCTGTAATATTTCTGTTTTCAATTATCAAAGTAATGCACATTCATTCAAAAAAATTAAATAACGCAGAAGAGCGAACAGAAGAAAGTGAAGTATTTCTCCCCCTGCCCAGCTTCAACACCTTCTGAGTACCTGCTTAAAAATTATTTTTATCTCATACTCTTCTGTTCATTGAACCTTCAGTTTCAGTGCAAGCCCACTGTCTTGTTTTATTTTTAATTTTCCTCTTCCCCCCAACTCTGCTTTCATTCTCCCCTTTGTCGCCACTCACTCTAATGTGTTCGTTACATGTTCTAAATTATGCAAGTATCCCTGGAAAATATCATGTTTTTGTATGGGTTTTTAATTTTCAGAAGTGGTTATTGTGCTATTAATTCTTTTTTTTGGAGGGGGGTACGCGGGCCTCTCACTGTTGTGGCCTCTCCCGTTGCGGAGCACAGGCTCCGGACACGCAGGCTCAGCGGCCATGGCTCACGGGCCCAGCCGCTCCGCGGCATGTGGGATCCTCCCGGACTGGGGCACGAACCCGTTTCCCCTGCATCGGCAGGTGGGCTCTCAACCACTGCACCACCAGGGAAGCCCCTGTTAATTCTTTTTACACGGCACGTTCTGAGGCCTCTGCATGTTCTTGGGTGATATTATTCCATAGTAAAATTCACCATATTTAGCTTAGCTATTTCCCTAACGAGGGACACCTGGCTCGCCTCCAGCTCTGTCACAGTGAACAGTGTGTTGTATATGCTCCCTTAAGGACTTGAGCAAGAATCACTCTGCAACAAATACCCAGCTATGGGGCTGTATACCGGGGCAAAGGACATATTCTTATTTCATTTAAATACAATCATTTGCTTTCTGGAATGGATACACCAGTTTATATTCCCTTCTTCCCCCTGTGGACAGTAATTTTCATCTCCCCACATCCTTTGCCAACACTTGGTAGCATCAAACTTTCTAATTTTTATTAATTTGATGGGTTGAAAGTAATATCTCGTTTGAGTTTTAGTTTCTTTTTGTTTCTATAATTACTAGGGAATTTAATCACCTCTTCATATGCTTGTTTGACATCTGGTGTTCTGTTAAGTGAACTGTCTATTCATTGCTTATTTTTTCTGTTGGGTTTTCTCACTTTTTCTTGTTGATCTGCAGGAGCTCTGAAAAATCTAGATACTAAACCTCTTCTACTGACAAGATGTTGCAGTCTCCTCTAGTCTGACATCTGTTAACTTTGTTTGGTATGTTTTGCTGAACAGAAGTATTTAATTTAATGTAGTGAAATCCATTGAATTTTCCCCCTACTCCGAGGTGCTAAAGATATTTTCCAATGTTTTTTTTCTATTCACTTTCTAATTTTACATTACTACAATTAACAGACCTTTTTCCATGTATGTATCAATACATCCATAATTTGATTGTTAAAAATACAATAAAACAATGTATATTGTTAGGTAACTCTTTTTCATCCTCCAACAAATTGTATGGACATTCTCCTATGTGTCTATTTTAGATCTTCTTACTTTTTAATGGCTGCATAGTATTCTCCTCTATGAATGCACCATAACTTCTTTAACAATTTCCTTACTGATAGAAAATTGACAGGACTCTAAAAAATGCCTGGTCCTTGTTCAAGTATTCTTAGGCTAGATTACCATAGGCAGTATTGCTGGTTCAATGACTATACTTAATTTTGACTTACTGACAAATTACTCTCCAAAAATGTTGCAGTGATTTGTATTCCCATCAACAGTGTTCAAACATGATTTGTTGCTCTTGTAGTTGTTACATAAATTAACCCAATTATTATAGGCTAGCAATGTTTCCAGTGGTGGTGCTTTTACTGGTCTTTCAATTCCTTCAGTCTCTGATGGCGACTTCACTGTGAGGCTAGTGGTGGTGTGGCCCAGGCACCACCGGCCACCATTTTGATGCATGAACTGCAGCTCGTCTCTTCATCTGGGTTTTGCCACAGAAGGAGCAGGTGTCCTTGGCATGTGGGCTGATTTTCTTCATGATCTTCCTGTGGGAGGCACTATGTTGACATCTTCCTGTATTGACGATGGTCCTGACCTTCCTGGTGCATTTAGCCACATCGCCTCAAACTAGGTCCAAGCCCAGAGAGGAACCAAACATGGTTTGTTTTTTGGGGGTTTTTAATTTAATTTAACTTTTATTTTATATTGGAGTATAGTTGATTTACAAAGTTGTGTTCGTTTCAGGTGTACAGCAAAGTGATTCAGTTATACATATACATATATCCATTCTTTTTCACATTCTTTTCCCATATAGGTTATCACAGAATATCGAGTAGAGTTTCCTGTGCTATACAGTAGGTCCTTGGTTCTTAAAAATTAATTAATTAATTTTTGGCTGTGTCGGGTCTTTGTTGCTGCACGTGGGCTTTCTCTAGTTGCAGCGAGCAGGGGCTACTCTTCGTTGTGGTGCATGTGCTTCTCACTGCGGTGGCTTCTCTTGTTGCGGAGCATGGGCTCTAGGTGTGCAGGCTTCAGTAGTTGTGGCATGCGGGCTCAGTAGTTGTGGCTCACGGGCTTAGTTGCTCTGTGGCATGTGGGATCTTCCCAGACCAGGGCTCGAACCCATGCCCCCTGCATTGGCAGGTGGATTCTTAACCACTGTGCCACCAGGGAAGTCCCCAGGAGGTCCTTGTCGATTATCTATTTTACATATAGTAGTGTGTATGTGTTAATCACAAACTCCTAATTTATCCCTCCCCCTCCACCTTTCCCCTTTGGTAACCATAAGTTTGTTTTCGAAGTCTGAGTCTCCTTCTATTTTGTAAATAAGTTCATTTGTATCATTTTTTTAAGATTCCAAATATAAGCAATAACATGAGATTTGTCTTTCTCTGTCTGACTTACTTCACTTAGTATGCTACTCTCTAGATTCCTGCATGTTGCTGCAAATTGCATTAGTTCCTTCTTTTTAATGGCTGAGTAAAGTTACATTGTATATATAGTACCACATCTTCTTTAACCATTCCTCTGTTGATGGACATTTAAGTTGCTTCCATGTCTTGGCTACTGTAAATAGTGCTGCAATGAACATTGAGGTGCATATATCTTTTTGAATTATGGTTTTCCCCACATATATGCCCAGGAGTGGGATTGCTGGATCATATGGTAGCTCTATTTTTAGTTTTTTTAAGGAACCACCATACTATTCTCCATAATGGCTGTACCAACTTACATTCCCACCAACAGTGTAGATGGGTTCCCTTTTCTCCACACCCTCACCAGCATTTATTGTTTGTAGACTTTTCAATGATGGCCATTCTGACCTGTGTGAGGTGATACCTCATTGTAGTTTTGATTTGCATTTCTCTAATAATTAGTGATGTTGAGCAGCTTTTCATGTGCTTCTTGGCCATCTGTATGTCTTCTTTGGAGAAATGTCTATTTAAGGTCTTCTGCCCATTTTTGGATTGGGTTCTTCGTTTTTTTTGACATTGAGCTGCATGAGCTGTATGTATATTTTGGAGATTAATCCCTTGTCAGTTTCTTCATTTGCAAATATTTTCTCCTATTATGAGGGTTGTCTTTTCATTTTGTTTATGGTTTCCTTTGCTGTGCAAAATCTTTTAAGTTTAATTAGGTCCCATTTGTTTATTTTTGTTTTTATTTCCATTACTCTAGGAGGTGGATCCAAAAAGACATTGCTGTAATTTATGTCAGAGAGTGTTCTGCCTATGTTTTCCTCTAAGAGTTTTATAGTCTCCAGTCTTACATTTAGGCCTTTAATTCATTTTGAGCTTATTTTTGTGTATGGTGTTAGAGAATGTTCTAATTTCATTCTTTTACCTGTAGCTGTTCAGTTTTCCCAGCACAACTTATTGAAGAGACTGTCTTTTCTCTATTGTATATTCTTGCCTCCTTTGTCATAGATTAACTGAGGTGTATGGGTTTATTTCTGGGCTTTCTCTCCTATTCCGTTGATCTATAAGTCTGTCTTTGTGACAGTACCATACTGCTTTAATGACTATAGCTTTGTAGTATAGTCTGAAGTCAGGGAGCCTGATTCCTCCAGCTCTGTTTTTCTTTCTCAAGATTGCTTTGGCTTTTTGAGGTCTTTTTTGTCTCTGTACAGATTTTAAGATTTTTTTTGTTATGGTTCTTGAAAAATGCCATTGGTAAATTAATAGGGATTGCACTGACTCTGTAGATTGCCTTGAGTAGTACAGGCATTTTGACAATATTGATTCTTACAATCCAAGAGCATGGTATATCCTTCCATCTTTTTTTTTTGTCATCTTCAATTTCTTTCATCAGCATCTTATAATTTTCTGAGTACAGGTCTTTTGCCTCCTTAGATAGGTTTATTCCTAGGTATTTTATTCTTTTTGATGAGATAGTAAATGGGATTGTTTCCTTAATTTCTCTTTCTAGTCTTTCCTTGTTAATGTATAGGAATGCAGGAGATTTCTGTGCATTAATTTTGTATCCTGCAACTTTACCAAATTCATTGATGAGCTCTAGTAGTTTTCTGCTGGAGTCTTTAGGATTTTCTACATATGGAATCACGTCATCTGCAAACAGTGACAGTTTTACTTCTTCTTTTCCAATTTGGATTCCTTTTCTTTCTTTTTCTTCTCTGATTGCCATGGCTCGGACTTCCAAAACTATGTTGAATAATAGTGGTGAGAGTGGACATCCTTGTCTTGTTCCTGATCTTAGAGGAAATGCTTTCAGCTTTTCACCATTGAGTATGATGTTAGCTGTGGGTTTGTCATATATGGCTTTTATTATGTTGAGGTATGTTTCTTCTATGCCCATTTACTGGAGGGTTTTTATCATAAATAGGTGTGAACCAAACATGATTTTTAATGGAGACAGTACAGTTAGGACTAAAGAGATTCTCCTCTAACATCAGAGAGACCTGGTTTGAATCTTGTCTCTGCTTCTTAGTTGTGTGACTTTCTCAGTTTCCTCATCTGTAAAAATGGGGGGTAAGGATGTGGAGAGAATTAAATAAACATTAATTGTAGAGCCCTTATACACTACCTGACACTAACTCTCTACTCTGAGAAATTTATAAATATTGTTTTTAATTTTAATTTTTTTTTTTGGCTGTGCCACATGGCTTGCAGGATCTTAGTTCCCTGAGCAGGGATCGAACCCTGGCCACCGCAGTGAAGACGCCGAGTCCTAACCAATGGATGGCCAGGGAATTCCTATAAATGTTGTTATTTAGTACATAATAATTCTAGGTACCACTACATCCAATTCTGAACATGTCTTTGCTGTTTCCTCATCTGCTTTAGCTTTTGTTCAGTTGACAGCCTCAGATGGTCCTGGTTCCATTCCATCCCTTCCACACTCTCCCTCTTCTTTCCAGCGTCCTCAGACTCATAGTGGAAGGACGGGGACTCAGAAGACTTAACAACACTGTGCACCCCATGCCTGCCTGCACCTCTGCCAGTCTAAACCTGGTGAAGGAAATCAGCCTATTTGGCTCCATTTTACTTGTAAGTTAAAAAGAAAGGGCCGAAAGAGGGACTGGTGTCTGAGGAAGCCTCCTGAAAAGGACAGAAGAGCCAGGCGCACCGACAGTGACTCTGCACTGTTGTTCCTGCTATCAGCAAAGACGGGTGATGGTTAGAGCCTGCCATCCGTGAGGGGACCCTATCAGAGGCCAGCAGTGAGGAAGATGTGGGAGGGGACGTACGGAAAACACAGGCGGAGGCTTCTGGACTTGTTTCTCTCCTGCATTCTGAACTTTCACTTCCCAGTGGGAACTGAGATCCTTGCCCCCCAAATCCTTGCTTCCCATCCCATGATTTGAAATAACAAAGTTCATGCACCAAGAATGGAATGTCTACAGCTCTCCTAGAGGGAGTTTATTTTTCAGGAACAGCACAGAGTGGGAGGGTTGGTCTTTTGCCCCACCCCATAGTGTCCTAAATTGTTGAAAATTTCAAACCGGTACAGTAATAGAAATAATGAGTTAAAGTTTTTTCTATAGAAGCAACTGAATCGTACTGGCATGCTTAGGTTTACAGAAAACATTAAAAAGATTCACAGTACTATAGAATAAACATAGAATAAATATTCCCTGATATCATACATGGAGCTAAGATAGTGATATAACAAATTCCCAACCAGTGTAATAGTTTGAGTCAGTGGGCTTATTTGGTTGAAGTTGGCACTGGGAACCAAGATTGCTGGCGGGGCCCCTGTAAGGGCCAAAGACCACTCCTTTAACAGAGCATGTATCTGTCATCCCAGCTTTAACTAGGTCTTGTTGCCTGCACATTCAGGGGTATTTTTGAGTATTTAGTGAGGTAATCTAAATGACAGTGGTATACACATTCTGTCACCTATCATAGGCTTCTCTGTAGCTGATGATGATCCAAAAGAGACCCCTGTGAATGCCCCAGGATAAACTTCCTGCCACAGATGACAGAACAAATCAAAGCGCAGCAGACACCTGAAGTAGCTTCTTGGTGCGAAAAAAAAGGTGCATTATCATACATATTGTATAGGTAATTTATACAATATACGCATTGGAATTTCCCCTGACAGCATCCCAATACTTCATGTAAAACAGTTCTTGAGCATTAAAAGAAAAAGACTATATACCCTAGCCCGATCACTTTCAATCCCAACCAAGCTTCTGTGGGAAGCTCAAGTTTCAGGCTGTGGAGTGAGTGTGAAGTTGTGAAATGCTCAAAACGAAGGGCTATTTGTGGCTGTAATGCAAGATGAGGCCAGTATGCACACTTGATCCCCGAGAGGCGGTGTCCGTCGGAAGGGCTAGCATATTTCAGTGGTTTCTGCTGAGGGGAGCACGCCAGGAAGAAAACTTAATACGGTTAGGCTGGAAGGGGGCTCGCTCTATCCCAGGTGCAGCCTATCATAGCAGGAAGGCTGTGTGAGGGAAACAGGTTGCTTAAATACATTTCCAGCTCAGTTGTACAATCAGGGCTTCTCACTTAGAAGCACAGGACTGGCAGTGCCGGGACGTCAAAGTTTCCTCCTTCCCAACATCAAGATAAAGTGAAAGCAAGCAGGCACTCGGAAAATTACTGGTGTTCTTCCTCATCAAGGCACATGGAAAAAGGTGGCAGAAAATTGGTTACATTTCATTTGGGTTCAGTATTTCCTGTACTCAAAGCTGTCCATAGCAGAGCCCCTAGAAAGTAGTTTCTTCTTCTTAAAAAAATTTTTTTTAAATTAATTTATTTTTTATTTAATTTATTTTTTTGGCTGCATTGGGTCTTCGTTGCTGCACACGGGCTTTCGCTAGTTGCGGCGAGCGGGGGCTACTCTTCGTTGCGGTGCGCGGGCTCCTCATTGCGGTGGCTTCTCTTGCTGCGGAGCACGGGCTCTAGGCACGTGGGCTTCAGTAATTGTGGCACGTGGGCTCAGTAGTTGCAGCATGCAGGCTCAGTAGTTGTGGCTCGTGGGCTCTAGAGCGCAGGCTCAGTAGCTGTGGTGCACGGGCTTAGTTGCTCCGCGGCACGTGGGATCTTCCCGGACCAGGGCTCGAAACCGTGTCCCCTGCATCGGCAGGCGGAATCTTGACCACTGCGCCACCAGGGAAGTCCTGAAAGTAGTTTCTATATGGCCCTCTCAAAGCACAAACTTTTATAACTGGCTTTTCTGCTTACGGTCGCTCTAAGAGGCAGAGGCATCTGAAAAGGCTTTGTGAGCCACCTCAATGTGCATTTCTATGAGGAAGATAATTTATTTTTTAAACTGAAATTAGACATTCACCCCATATCTAGTCATCTGAGGCAGTAACATGCTTTTCCTGAGAGGAAGAGGAACCAGGCCATTTCCTGTAGTGCTCTTCCTGCCTTCAAATTTAAATACTCCATCAATATTTTTCTACTGGGTGAATTTTATTTTGAGCAGGGATAAACTACCCTCAGGGAAATTATTTACTTTGCAATAGGTTCTAAATTCAAACATCTCTATTTCTGATGCCTTGAAAACGAAACAAAGGCTGAAGTAAGAGCTTCCCTGGTGATGCAGTAGTTGAGAGCCCGCCTGCCGATGCAGGGGACGCGGGTTCGTGCCCCGGTCCGGGAGGATCCCACATGTCGCGGAGCGGCTGGGCCCGTGAGCCATGGCCGCTGAACCTGCACGTCCGGAGACTGTGCTCCGCAGCGGGAGAGGCCACAACTGTGAGAGGCCCGCGTACAGCAAAACAAAACAAAACAAAACAAAACAAAAACAAAGGCTGAAGTAAGAAGGACATTAAAATAGTTAATCCAAACTGCGGACTCCAGCGTTTGCCTCTGTTTCTTTCGTAACTCTGGTTCCCAGGGTCAGTTGGCATGCTCATTCCCTCTGGATTTGATTGTTAGGTGGATAATGACATTCTACAAGGCAGGTTTCAAAGGCTGGGCCCTGTGAAGGAAAGTGTTCAATAAATCAGAGTGTGAGCTCCATGGGAAAAGGGGTTTGCTTTTTTCACGCTGTATCCCAGGTACAAGAACCAAACCTGGCCCCTGATGAATGTGCGCTAGATATTTGTTGCATAACTGAGAGGAGAAGTCCTTTGCCTATATTGAACTGAGCTATTCTCAAATACTTTCAAACCCATTTACCAATAACCGCCACGTTATAAGTTATAATTACTTTGAGGTGAGCATATCATTAATACGTTAAAAGGTGTTGCACATTTAAACTACGTTTTTGAGAAGAAAACAACCTATTGAAAAAAACAATATATGAGATTTAAAAAAATCATTTAACAAAGGGTTATTTACTAAATATTTGTTAAGCAGCTAAAATGTTAAGACAACACATATTGTTATCAGGAAGATCATGCTGAGATTAATCAAATGGATATCACCCTCAAGATGCTTGTGGTGTGGGACTTCCCTGGTGGCGCAGTGGTTAAGAATCCGCCTGCCAATATAGGGGACACGGGTTCGATCCACTGTTCCGGGAAGATCCCACACGCCGCGGAGCAACTAAGCCAGTGCGCCACAGCTACTGAGCCTGTGCTCTAGAGCCCGTGAGCCATAACTACTGAGCCCGTGAGCCACAGCTACTGAAGCCTGCACATCCAGAGCCCGTGCTCCGCAATGAGAGAAGCCACCGCAGTGAGAAGCCCGCGCACCGCAATGAAGAGCAGCCCCCGCTCGTTGCAACTAGAGAAAGCCCACGCACAGCAACGAAGACCCAACACAGCCAAAAAAAAAAATAGGTAATAAAATTGATTCTTTAAAAAAAAAGGTGCTTGTGGTGAATCTAACAGGGAGACAGACACAGACATGTGTTCCTGTGTATTGTACAGAGAATGCTGGGGAGGACCTGGGGGATCAGGGAGGCTGACAGTTCCAGGGAGACTTCCAGGAGGAAGAGGACTGTGTCAAACACATATCTGTGTATCCTTACAGCCGAGCAAAGAGTAGATATTCATGTTTGTTGAATGAATGAATGATCCTTTCTTCGTCACTGAGCCTGAGTCCTCAAGTTTAAAACAAAGCAAAAAACTCAAAATTAATAAATAATATGGTGTTCTAGTGGATCAAAGGAAGAGACCACATCTAGATCACAGAGGGTAGAAGAAATCGAGGGTCCTGAAGCAGGTGGGGATGAAGTGCAACCTTCCAGGTGCAGGGAAGGAAGTTCGTAAAGCTATGGAGGGGGAGGGGAACATGGAGAGTGCGGGAAGGCCCCGGATGTAGCTGAAACAGGTGTGGGAGATGTGGCTGGAGCAGACCGATCCTAGGAGTGAGGAGGACAGGCTGCTGGGCCAAGGGATTGATTCCCGGGTGGGCAAATGGAGGTGCGGGGAGCGGGTTCTCCTCGGGGGCGCATCCTGATCCGGGAGAGGGGATGCATTGTACTTGGACCAGTGACCCAGCACAGGTGGGAAGCTGGACAGAAGAGGTTCAGACTAAAGGCAGTGAGACCACTTACCTTTTCTATTCCAGGTGGAAACAAGAGCCGCAAAGATCTTATTTAGGAGATGGCCGGAGGGATTAAGAAGAAAAAAAAAATCCAGAGACTTTAACGAACTGGAATGGAAAAGACAGGTGGTTAATTATACACAGGGTCGGGGGTGAGGTGGGAGATGAGGGAAGAGGAAGGATAAACAATGACTCGAAGCCCGAGCCTCAGTGACAGGAGTAAGGAGAGTGGCAGGAAGTTGGTTCTATTGGGGGTGAGGGGTGAGAGCGTGAGGCTGGATTCAAACTTCTCAGGTGCAGTGAAGACAGCTCGCTGGGCATGTCCGTCGTGCAGTGGAAAGCCTGGGGGTGATCACACAGTAGCTTGAGCAGCAGGTGTCTTGTTTTTTTTTGTTTTGTTTTGTTTTTGCGGTACACGGGCCTCTCACTGCTGTGGCCT
This sequence comes from Mesoplodon bidens, assembly GCF_964165515.1. NCBI lineage: Eukaryota > Metazoa > Chordata > Mammalia > Artiodactyla > Ziphiidae > Mesoplodon > Mesoplodon bidens. The sequence goes on along the minus strand of NC_138168.1, from coordinate 11,230,134 downwards.
CTCCCGCTGCGGAGCACAGGCTCCGGACGCGCAGGCTCAGCGGCCATGGGGATCTTCCCGGATCGGGGCACGAACCCGTGTCCCCTGCATCGGCAGGCGGACTCTCAACCACTGTGCCACCAGGGAAGCCCAAGTGTCTTGTTTTTTTAAGTGATGTTTTTATTTGAATAGGTTATACTATCACATTTGGCAAGGTGAAAATGAATTCCCCGTCCCAGCCCTGGTTGCCTAATTTTTCTCTCTAGAAGGAACCACTGTTTCCAGTTTCTTGAGTATCATTCTAGAAACATTACATACGTATGTTTTGTGTGTGCGTGCCGCGCCATGCGGCTTGTGGGATCTTAGTTCCCCAACCGGGGACTGAACCCGGGCCTTGAAAGTGAAAGCGCCGAGTCCTAACCACTGGACCACCAGGGGATGTGTGTGTTTTCAGGCCCCCAGGAGGGTTAGGTATTTTTGTGTTTTTAAAGGCTAGAAGGCTTGTGTGTCTTTGAGACAGAAGGGAAAGAACAAGAGAGGCAGAGACTGAGGAAGAGGAGTTACTGAAGCAAGGGCTGGAGGAGGCGAGAGGATGCAGATCAGTGATGCAGGCACACGCTTTAGCAGGAGGAGTGGACGCTTTTCAGAGCCAGGCAGGGCAGGCTGATGGCAGTAGAGGTTTCTGATGCTGCATCACTTAGAGGACCTATGTATCCTGGCGGAATGGTGGCAGAGATGTGGATCGAGGTAGTTCAGTGGTCGAGGCAGATGGCAGAGAAGATGTCAAATAGCCACTGCGGCTACTGGCAGGTATCACAACGCTGTCAGATCCAAAAAAACCAATCCAAAAAGGTTTATTTTGATAAGTTATAAAAGAAAAATCACCACAGCAACTTAAAGTTATTTACAGATTTAAAAATACATTTACAGAAGTGTGTACACATCAGATTACATTAAATAGCTTTAGTTACGATGTTACAGGTAGTGTTGGACATTCACAACAAAACATAAATCAAGGTCTAAACCACATAAATGCCCTCAAAGCACACTCGGAAACCACTGGGAGATGGCCCAGGGAAAATTGGCAAAATGAGCTTTCAGAAACCAGCAGTAAAGATGGTCACCCCACTGGTTGCAGGTGCCGCGGAAGTAAGAACCGTGAGCTGCGACCAGACACTTATGCGTAAGACAGAGAGAAAGCATGTGAGAGTGCTTTTTAAAAATTTAATTATCCTGGTGGAGCTCACAGAACACAGGACTTGAAAATTTATACTCTGATCCACATGAAGGTGGGATGATGTGACTTGTGGCTAATTGGGCATCATACTTTCTTTTGCAGGTTACATGCCAGTCAGTATTCCAGCGTGAGGGGCATGGAAGCCATGGCTGTGGACTGCGCTGTCCCTGCCGGCTCAGGGCTTCATCCACTCGGTAACAGCCCCAGGGGAATGACACCATCCAAAGCCTTGGCGCTGACCCTGGTCTTGGATGTTGCCTCTGGGAAGTGCTGGGCACTGTCCCTGAAGCCAGAGAGGGAATGCCTGGCAGCTGCCTGGGCATGCTTCCCTCAGTGAAGTTGCCAGGCTGAATGATACCGTGGCTGGCAGCTCCGTGGAGATGCTAAAGTTTGAGAACTAAGTGTCAGGGAATGTTGATGACAAATAAGTTTTTTGAGGAAAGTGTACAAAAAAAGGTGTTTACCAAGACCTGAGGATTATTATCCAGCTTAAGCAAAGGTATAGAGGGGTCCGTTTCTGCTCATCCCTTTATGTAGAACTCCCCTATTTCAGATTGCCTGACTTGCAGCCGGCTATGTGACCCCGAATTGTAAGTTCCAGCAAATGTGTTATTAATAATTAAAAACAGCTACTTTTACTAATCTGGCAACTAGTGACCTTTCATGATCACAAGCCTTAAAAGTTTAATACAGTACAATTTTTTCTTGTATATAGATTGCTTACACATTAAAATATCAAAGGCACTGTAAGGTTACATAATAAACAAAGATACATTGAGACAGGATTATTTATTGGTTCCTTCAGTTTCTGTGTCCATGGTGATCCCTAACAGCCCAGTTTTGTACTTCACCTTTGGCGAACAGTGTGAAGAAAATGGCACCAAATACGTTGATAGCAGCAGCAATGCAGAAAACAGTTTGCCATTCTCCAATAGTGTTCTGCAGAGAAATAAGAAAAAAATGCAAATGAAAAAGGATTTTGTTTGTAGTCTGCTTTAAAAAAAGGTGGTGTCACAAGATTGTTTTTATATGGCAGTAGCGTTATTCATAAAAACTGGAAACAACCCAAATGTCCATCAACAGTGAGATGGTGGCATATGTGTTCAATGGAATACTTAGAGCAATGACAACGAATGACCCACAACAACATCGATAGGCCTCACAAAGAGTGCACACTGAACGATTCCATTGATATAAAGCCCATCATCAGACAAAAATAATCTACGGTGTTAAAAAGGATAGTGGTTCCTCTTGGTGGGGGTGAAAGAGAAAGGAAGGGCTACCTGGAGGCTTTGTGAGGGAGATAACGTTCTGCTTCTTGATTGGGTGGGCACTGGTCACACAGATGTACTAACTTTGTGAAAATCTGTCCAGCTTGTATACTTAGGATTTGTGCATTTAAAAAATGCATGTTACACTTCAGTAAAAAAGTTTACTAAAAATAAAACATTGGCATGTCCTCAACTCGTGTGTTACTAGGAAAGTATTAGTATTATGGCTGCACATCATCTCCCAAGTTCTCAGGTATGGGGTGTCAGGGGCAGATCAAGTGAGGATGAGTTAAGATGGACACTGAAGTTCAATTCAGCCTGGCCTGAAAGATCCTGCAGGGCTCTTGAATGGCACACAACACAGAACATGGATGGGATTTGTCAGTAAGAGATCAACAAGACACAGTGTGTAATCCAGTGGTATAAAAATATCCAGTAGTTATCTAAATCTCTGGGTCGTGTGACTATCTTTAACAACGTTTTTTTTTTTTGGATTTTCACAATTTCAATGTAACCAGAGTGCTTCATTTGCAGCAGTTAGAAAAGAAAAAACCAAACAGCTGAATTGGCAATGAGGAAGAAAAAGGAAAGGCACCAGCAAGCTGGCATGAAGTCATTTATTTAGGAAAAAAGGAAGAACACAGAGAAAGAAAGGAGCACTCTGCGGTTAATTATACTTATCTGAGATGAATGTATTTTGGTGAAAAAAAATCTTAGAAATCATCTTCAGTTTTAGGGACTATTTAGATATGCTTGCTAACAACGTGTTACCACCCTAGAGTAGAAGTCGGTCAGTAATTACTAATTACATCATATACCTGAGAGACAGGTTTAAGACAGCTTCTTAGGATTCTAAGAAAAAGCTGCTCTGTGTGATGTGCAGGATAAAATAATACCTCAGCGTTATCTGGAGGCAACGGGTGGCTTAAAATCAATCAACTGTACCAGAAATCGCACAAAGCTCCTAGTTTGTTTTTTAACAAAAACTCCACCAGTTTTTAGAGAATGCTGTTTTGCCTGTAACAGAATTGAACCTCAGACACACTTTGACCTTTATTTCATTATTATTATTATTATTATTATTTGGCCACACTGCGAAGCTTGTGGGATCTCAGTTCCTCGACCAGGGACTGAATCTGAGCCATGGCAGCGAAAGTGCCAAATCCTAACCACTGGACTACCAGGGACTCCCTATTTCATTATTTACTTATAATAAATAAATTATAAATTATAAAGTGCAGTAAACTTTAATTGTAAGCAATTACGATTGTACAGGTAAATGTGTTTTTCCTTTTTAAAAATAATGGCCTTTTAAAATAACATTAAACAAATGCTATAACAACAGATCTGAAATCCAGTTCAGTTCCCACTTTACAAACATGCAAGACTTGAATTCAGGAGTCCATATCTTCCCAGCAGAAGTGCCAGGACTAGTGATCATGAATGAAATTACTCATGGTAGTGTGCTGACTTGGGTTCTTGTGTTGCCACAGTGCTCCATGAAGATAAGGGTAAACATCTGTGATGGGACATACTGAGCGGTCCCAGCATTCCTTTCTGTTCAGTGAGAGACAACGGTAACTCAGGAGGCACTGAGTCACTTGAGTAAGGAATTAGACATGGTGGAGCACCACCGGCAATGAACACCCCTGTGTCTGAAGCCAGAGTACCTGGTAATAAGACAATTTGTAGGCATATACTGAAATTCTAAGGATTAGTGTTAATTTCATCACAGAGGCAAAACAGAGGAAATTCAGTCTCTCTTAGAGGTTTAAGTCAGCCTCCTGAAGAACACATTTCACTAGTCCTTTAGATTTTCTTAAGCAGTAGAAAACTGGAGTTGGAAAGGGCCTTTGAGGTCGCTGAATTTGATTTCTTACACAATATAACTCAGTGTCTCTGCTTCAGGCCACACCAACCCCGGGCCCGCCGTGTTTCTGGGGCCTCAGTGCCCTGACACAGGCCAGATGCCAGCCCTTCCCACACCCTGGCTCACTCCTCCAGGCTCCTTCCCTGCACACTGGTTGTTCCCTCCTCTGTGTCCACAGCAAGAGCATACATTTTTTCTGCAGTTTTTGTCACACTGTACTTTCATTACATATAATCTCTTTTTTTTTTTTTTCTTTTTGCAGTATGTGGGCCTCTCTTGTGGCCTCTCCCGTTGCGGAGCACAGACTCTGGACGCGCAGGCTCAGCGGCCATGGCTCACAGGCCCAGCCGCTCCGTGGCACGTGGGATCTTCCCGGACCAGGGCACAAACCCATGTCCCTTGCATCGGCAGGCGGACTTTCAACCACTGCGCCACCAGGGAAGCCCTTTTACATATAATCTCTAAATAATGAATTTCTCAAATGTAGAATCTTATAATTTTGCCTTTGAATCCTTAGTATCTGTCACAGTAATAAGCACTCAAGAAATGCCAGTTGAATACATGTTTGACCGTTTCAGGGCTCAGTAACTCAAAGGACAGCCCATTCCACACAGTAACAGCTTTAAACAGAAAATGTGCCTATTGTCTCCTCGTACCTTCTCTCCATCTGGCTTTGTGGAACTACGGAGAATAAGTCACCTATTTCAAATGTGTGAAGACACCTATACGTCTTCCTAAGTATTCTACTCTTCTAAACGTTCTTGATTATTTCAACTGTTCCTATTCATTCTCACCTGATTTCCTGACACTTTCGTGGTTCCATTTCTGGAATAATTCTACATTGCCAATTTTTATTTGTTCAAACCAAAGATACAAGTTATTTATCTGGTATAATATCACAACTTTTAAGTACTTGTGTGGTTTCAGTTACAAGATCTTCATTTAACTTAGTTCTGTTGTTCTGTCTAAAATTCAAAGTGTTCTTTGAAAATATACTTTCCTACCTATTATGGTATTTAGCTTTTTGTTGCTGTAAATAATTGCATAAGAATAGACATTCAGAATTTTACCCTTAATTAAAATACACTCAACTTTGACACAGATGTGCAGCTTCAAATGAACTGTTTAGAGTTTTTCAGTTTATAGGCAAATTATCTACTTACCTCAGGGGTCAGACTTCTAGCAATGATGGGCCCAATCATTCCAGGTATAGTGGCAAATGTATTTGTGATGCCCAGGAGGATACCAGCATACCTGCAGAAACATTTTCATAGGGGTTTATAATTGTGTTATACATTTTTTGGGGGGGCGGGGGGCACCGCGCAGCTTGTGGGATCTTAGTTCGCCAACCAGGGATCGAACCCGTGCCCCCTGCAATGGAAGCGCGGAATCCTAACCACTGGACCGCCAGGGAATTCCCTGCATCACACATTTAAATAGCTTCTGTCCATAGATGGCTAGACCGTTCCCAGGCTGTATTCTTGTGAAATTTTATGTCTAAATGAAACGTCTTACTGAAATAGGACTAAATATTTGGGGAGTGAAAAACTTACATTTCAATAATTCTAACATCATATAGAGAAACACAGCCATTGAAATGATCCCTTTTACAGTGAAATAGAAAAGTGCTGAGATATGATTTTCATACAAGGCTGTATCTAGATAGGAAGCTTCATGTGCCTTAAAATTTTTTAAGTTAAAAGGAGAATTTATTTCCTGATTACAAAATTTAGGTCATTGTTAAAAATTTTTAAAGAATATTACAAAGAAAGTAAAATTACTTATAATCCTTCTATATAGAGATAATCAACATTAACATTTTGGTAAATATCCTAATTATTTTTTTCTGTATATATTTTTAATATATTATAGAAATGAGATCATACTGAACACACAATTTCACAACTTACCTGTTCAATTTATTACGTATTTTCTTGTCGCTAAATCCTTGCACACTGTCCCAGAAATAGACAAGTTGGGTTTATATATATTGTGGTGTATGACAAACATGAATTTTGAACTCTGTCTTTTCCGAATCTTTACTGTCCTCAAAGCTAGTACTTTGTGTTTTAAGAGGTACTTGTTCTCTACTTCAAGTTTGCTAATTCTGACTCCATAGTCTCCCTGAAAACTCATGTTTTATTCCTCTTTATTATTTCCAGTAGCCAGTGCAACATCTATGCTCATTCAATATATGCTGACCACAGAAGTGCGTGTGACCCGCAGGTGTTCCGGCCCACGCGTGGTCCTGTGAGGCTGCAATGCAATGACTGCTGGAGCTTGTCCCACGGAGACCAGCACCCCTTCTGCGCTTTGGCTCCAAAGGGTCGTACAGTATGCAACATTTCGGATTACATGCTAGGGTTGCTGAACATTATTTTAAGTTGTGTGTATCGATAGTTGTCTGTATCAACTGAAGAACCTGGGATTTTGTCCTGTAGATGGTCCTACATTCTGGAGTTTGTAGACTGAGGCATCATTTGACATAGAGTTATGTCCCCTGTATTTCCTGCACACTGGTAGTATCTAGACTCGAGATCCTAAAGGGTTCATTAGATTTAGGTTTGATATTTTTAGCAAGAAAACTTAATGGTGGTGGTGGAGTTAAAAACTAGTTAAGCAGGGACTTCCCTGGTGGCACAGTGGTTGGGAATCCGCCTGCCAATGCAGGGGACACGGGTTCGGGCCCTTGTCCGGGAAGATCCCACATGCTGCAGAGCAACTAAGCCCGTGCACCACAACTACTGAGCCTGTGCTCTAGAGCCCACGAGCCACAACTACTGAGCCCGCGAGCCACAACTACTGAAGCCCGCGCGCCTAGAGCCTGTGCTCCGCAACAAGAGAAGCCACCGCAATGAGAAGCCCACGCACCGCAACGAAGAGTAGCCCCCGCTTGCCACAACTAGAGAAAGCCCGCGTGCAGCAATGGGGACCCAAGGCAGCCAAAAATAAATAAATTTATTAAAAAAAATTAGTTAAGCAAGTAAATGGCATTTATTAAGTTATTTTTCATAAAAGTCACCTAGGTATGTTCAAAGTCCAATTAGAGCTTTTAATTGTTTAATGAGATAATCAGTATTATAAAATTGGGGTCAAAATTAAAGAAACTTGATGTTTATTAGACCATATAGTCTTACTGTGGGCTAATACTATTTCTATTGGGGTTTAGGAGCCTCAGTACCTTGGCTGCTGACTACTTATCTGAAATTGCTCTCCCCATTTTAGACATGGAAAAATGCCTGCAGTGGACTGAACTGTGTCCTCCCCCAGCCCATACCTGCAATGTGACTGTATCTGGAGACAGGGCTTTTAGGAATTAATTAAGGTTAAATGAGGCCATAAAGGTAGGGTCTCAACCTAATCGGATTGGTGGCCCAACAAGAAGAGGAAGAAAGAAAGATCGCGCTCTCTGTCTCTGTGAGCACATATGGAGGAAAGGCCACGCGTGAGGACGCAGTGAAAAGGTGACTGTCTGCAAACCAGGAAGAGAGGCTTCACCAGAACCTAACCCTGCTGGCACCCTGACCACAGACTTCTAGCCTCCAGAACTGTGAGAGAATCAATTTTTTTTTTTTTTTTTTTTTGTGGTACGCGGGCCTCTCACTGTTGTGGCCTCTCCCGTCGCGGAGCACAGGCTCCGGACGCGCAGGCTCAGCGGCCATGGCTCACGGGCCCAGCCGCTCTGCAGCATGTGGGATCTTCCCGGACCGGGGCACGAACTCGCGTCACCTGCATCGGCAGGCGGACTCTCAACCCTTGCGCCACCCGGGAAGCCCTCAATTTCTGTTTTTTAAGCTACTCAGCCACGTGGTATGTTGTATGGCATCGTGAGTTGATTGACACAGTGCCTAAATAAAATATCCTGCTTAACCTAATTCAGTTATCTACAAACATCACAAATTTTTTTTTTTTTATAAATAAAGTTTTATTGGAACACTGCCACACTCACTTGTTTAAACATGGTCTGTGACTGCTTTCTTGTTACAGGGGCAGAGTTGAGAAGTTTTTTTTTTTTTTTGTGGTACGTGGGCCTCTCACTGTTGTGGCCTCTCCCGTTGCAAGCACAGGCTCTGGACGCGCAGGATCAGCGGCCATGGCTCACGGGCCCAGCCGCTCCATGGCATGTGGGATCCTCCCGGACCGGGGCACGAACCGGTGTCCCCTGCATCGGCAGGCGGACTCTCAACCACTGCGCCACCAGGGAAGCCCATCATCACAAATTTTTATGTTGAAAACTCGTGTATACAGGGTACAATAACAAAACCACGTGGCACAGATCTTTTTGGCTTATGCCCTTTAGGGAGCTGATCTTAAATTAACCAAGCTTGGCAGAACCTGTCCTTTTTTTTTTTTTTTTTAAACCATTAACACCTTGGCAGTAGGAGGACGTGACTGTAGTGTTGCCAGGCCTTTTCAGTGACAGATATTAAGTGCAGATGGATGCTGTGAAATTCTAAATGTCAGCACCAAGAAGCTCATTCAAGTGTTTATATTACACTTGGCCAGGAGAGGCCATGAAAGATGGATGAGAGCCTGGAAAAAAAGAACATGTTGTATGGACTCAGTTTGGGTTCCGTGCTATTGGAGTCCTAGACTTCTGTGGGGTTAATGGTTAAAAATCTATCCAAATCCCTTGAATCTGGGCAACAAAATTATCCATAGAAAATATCCATTTTAGTCTACAGAAGAAAAGGCTTAGAAAATACCATGTAGACATATTTGTATGCTAAGAGGAATACTGACTGCCTACTGAAAAACCTTATGTCAGGCAGGGTTCTAAGTATTTTATATAATGTATCCCACTTTAATAGTAAAATGAACCCCAAGAGGTAGGGATGATTATCTTCATTCTATAGGTAAGAAAGAGAGACTGTAAAGTGTTACCCAATTTGCCTGATTCCAAATCCGTACTTAATACTGGGATGTTATATCTATAATGCTGGGGCTTGTGGTGAAAAACTAAGCAAGAGAAAACTGATCTTTCCTACAGATTGAATTCAGTGATGACTGTTTTCAGTAAGGCAGCATTACAGATATATAAAATGTCCATCAACAGAGGAATGGATAAAGAAGATGTGGTATATATATATACAATGAAATGTTAATCAGCCATAAAATAGAATGAAATAATGCCATGTGCAGCAACATGGATGGTCCTAGAGATTGTCATACTGAGTGAAGTAAGTCAGACCCAGAAAGACAAATATCATATATCGCTTCTATGTGGAATCTAAAAAAAATGGTACAAACTATTTACAAAACAGAAATAGAGTCACAGATGTAGAAAACAAACTTATGGTTGCCACGGGGTAAGGGAGGAGGAGGGATAAATTAGGAGATTGGGATTGATAGATACACACTACTATATATAAATCGGTAACTAATAAGGACCTACTGTATAGCACAGGGAACTCTACTCAGTACTCTGTAAAGACCTATATGGGAAAAGAATCTCAAATAGAGTGGGGGGGCTTCCCTGGTGGTGCAGTGGTTGGGGGTCTGCCTGCCGATGCAGGGGACACAGGTTCGTGCCCCGGTCCGGGAAGATCCCACGTGCCGCGGAGCGGCTGGGCCCGTGAGCCATGGCTGCTGAGCCTGCGCGTCCGGAGCCTGTGCTCCGCGACGGGAGAGGCCACAACAGTGAGAGGCCCGTGTACCGCAAAAAAAAAAAAAAAAAAAAAGAGTGGGTAGGGAGTTCCCTGGTGGCGCAGTGCACTGGCAGGCAGACTCCCAACCACTGTGCCACCAGGCAAGCCCTGGCATGCATTTTCATCTTCTTTTGACAATAGCTCCAGTTTCTATTTAATGATCCCGTTTTCCTTCACGGCCAGTTTGAGAGAGCATAGTGGGGCCCTTGCCAGGTTCCAGAGCTCTGACAGACATCAGGCACCTGATCAGTCCCAGACTACACTGCAGCTTCATGAAATGGAGTGTGTGGCTTACCACCCTCCTTCTGGCTGGGTGGCTGCTTAGCCACTTGTACATTCCTTATTTTTATTTTTTATTTCCCGTATTTATTTACTTAGCGTTATAATAAAATCACATTAACGGAGGCAACCAAAGTACGTCTCTGTTCTCTGCAATGAGTTCTTTTTCCTGAGTTTTCAAAATAACTGCTAGTGCCTCTTCAATGACCAATTTTTAAGATCTTTTAAATAAGTCATTGAGAGGCACCTTGATGTAGCAGAAAGATCCCGGGACCACAGAGTTGGAAGACCTGGATTCAAGCCTTCGGTCTGCCGTTTGCTAACTGTGACTCTGCAAGTCACACAGCTCCTCTGTGCCTGAGTTTCTTCATCTTCCAAATGAGTTCTTTTCTTTGTGTTCACATCTTCACGTGTTGTGTGGACGTCACCAATGGCTCCCTCGGCATCCATTCCCATGAGGCTTAGGGGCACTGACTCCTTCACCTCTAACTTTAGGGGCGGGTGCTGATTGTCCTGAAGTCTAATGGCATTTGCCATTCCCTTGGCCATGGGGGTTGGTTCAGGCGTGGCTATGTGACTCAGTCTGGTTCCAAAGGAAGCCTGTATTTCCATGATGGAAAGAGGAAGAGATCATTTTCTTTCTTGCTTGATGTGAATGAAGAAGCATGTAACCCTCGTTGTTACTGGCAATCATTTCACTGTACGATTTTATACACAGATCCAGCCTTAGGATAAGACTGGTATGAAAGGCAGAGTAGAGAGTGGAAAAGAAACGAGCCTTGGGTAAGATTAGTGGACAGCTGGGTATCAACTCCTGCTTGAAGCCTACCGTCTCTGGACTTGACACTAATAGATTATGATGTTTAGCCAGCTTGAATTAGGATTTCCATTCCTTCAGCTAAAAGTGTCTGAGAGATAACACAGCTTGGGCCTCTTTTGTGCCAAAACTCCCAATTCCCAGATCCCTTTGACTCAGCGTGTTAAAATCTCAAGCCTAGATCAATTCAACGGCACATTTTCAGTCCTACACTTGGGCTGCTGAATAGCACTCAAAGGAAAAACCACCTTGTAAACTAGGGAGAGCACATGACTCCTCTCCAGCTTCAGCTGATCCTCATCGATGCCCCAGATCCCTTCTGTGAGTTCTTAGTGACTATTTTTCTCAGCAGCTATTTTGAACTTTTATCATTCTCAAGTCTTTTACTCTACTTTTTTTTTTTTTTTGGTACGCAGGCCTCTCACTGCTGTGGCCTCTCCCATTGCGGAGCACAGGCTCCGGACGCACAGGCTCAGCGGCCATGGCTCCCGGGCCCAGCCACTCCGTGGCATGTGGGATCTTCCCAGACCGGGGCATGAACCCGTGTCTCGTGCATCAGCAGGTGGACTCTTAACCACTGCGCCACTAGGGAAGCCCCCATGGAGGTATTTTAAAACCACAATCCTTGGCTTCTCAACTCACCTGAAAACTTTTCTTCAACTGAACCCATCTTACTGCTTTCCTTCTTTTCTCAGTTGAAAGCTCATCCCTTCCACTGGGCACTGGATGTCATTCCTTCCTGCGTTCTACCAGCCTGTCATTTTTACTTCTTTCTTTTAACTTTTAATCTCTCATCCTTTATTGGCCTTCTTTTCTCAGCATATTAACATACTTAGGTCTCAAAATCCTCCACCAGCATGTGTCCATCTTTAGCTTTTTTCCTTCCCTTCATGGTTAATAGTTTTGAAATAGCTGTTTATTGGCAATGGTTCTCAAATTTTAATGTCCATGAGGACAACATGGAGGGGCAACAAAATGCAGATTCCTAGTTCTGTGATCAACAATTCTGCTTTGTTTTCAGCAAGCACTGCTGATGATTTTGATGTGGATGGGTTAAGGATCACACTTTGAAACCACTGCTGTATGCTGTCTTCAGCCTAGCTTCCTTCTCCCTCCTCCACGGAAGCACTGTCACCAAGATCTTTAATGAACTTCTCCATCTGGTTGTCCAATCCAAGGAACACGTTCATTCTTATTTTACTTGACTTCTCTGGGGCATCTGACATTGTTGATCAAGCTTTCCCTTTGGGGATCCTAACCTCTACTTATTTTTCCTTATCCTTCTCCTGTTGCTTCTTCTCAGTTATCTTCTTTTTTTTTTATAATGAAAATGTAAGTCTTTTTTTTTAAATAAGTTTATTTTACTTTTGGCTGCATTGGGTCTTCCTTGCTGTGTGTGGACTTTCTCTCGTTGCGGCAAGCAACTACTCCTCGTTGCGGTACGCGGGCTTCTCATCGCGGTGGCTTCTCTTGTTGAGGAGCACGGGCTCTAGGCGCACAGGATTCAGTAGTTGTGGCGTGTGGGCTTCAGTAGTTGTGGCTCGTGGGCTCTAGAGCGCAGGCTCAGTAGTTGTGGTGCACGGGCTTAGTTGCTCCACGTAATGTGGGGTCTTCCTGGACCAGGGCTCGAACCTGTGTCCCCTGCACTGGAAGGCAGATTCTTAACCACTGTGCCACCAGGGAAGCCCTCTTCTCAGTTACCTTTGCATCAGGCTCTTCTTTCTCTTAATGGATTCCCAAGGTTCTCGTCACAATTTACTGAGTAATTTTATCCAATCCCACGGTTTCATCTACTACTCATATGTTGACCACTCCTACATCTTTATCTCTTGTTCAGCTCTCATTCTTGAATTGAAGACCGGATAGTCTAGGCTTCCTTGACGTCACATTCTTGATTTTCCTTCTATGTCCCTGGTTGCTCCTTTTCGGTCTCCTTTCCTGGTTACTTCCCCTCTTTCTGGTCTCTACATGTCTGTCAAGCTCCAGTCCTGGGGATCACTTACCTTGTCATTCTACTCTCTCTCACCAGGCAATCCTTGTCTTTAAAAACTCTGAAATGTGGATTACTATTCCCTAATTTTCATTTCTGGTCAGACTGATTTTCTGAGTTCCAGATCCAAATGTCAAACTGCCTACAACTACTATTTTCTAAACGTTTTTCACAAATATCTAAAATTTAAGAGACATCCCTGCTGGTCCAGTGGTTAAGACTCTGCGCTTGCAATGCAGGGGGCCTGGGTTTGATCCCTGGCTGGGGAACTAGATCCTGCATGCAACTAAAGATCCCGCACGCTGCAGCGAAGATCCCACGTGCTGCAACTAAGACCCAGCACAGCTAAATAAATAAATATTAAAAAAAAAATTTAACCTGTGAATTTTTTTTTTTTTTTTGCAGTACGCGGGCCTCTCACTGTTGTGGCCTCTCCCGTTGCGGAGCACAGGCTCCGGACGCGCAGGCTCAGCGGCCATGGCTCACGGGCCCAGCCGCTCTGCGGCACGCGGGATCCTCCCGGACCGGGGCACGAACCCGCGTCCCCTGCATCGGCAGGTGGACTCTCGACCACTGCGCCACCAGGGAAGCCCTAACCTGTGAAATTTTTATCTTACCCCAAGACTCTTCTTCCTCCAGACATCCCGGTTTCAGTAAGCGGCCCACCTGTCTGCCCATGCAGAACACATGGAAGTCATCATCCCTGGTATCTTCCTCACTCTTCAGGTCGAATCTACTGCCAAGTCCCACCTACTGTAATCACAAGGATCTCAAGTCTATCTACTTCTTTACATCTCCTCTCCCCATCCCAGGCCATCATCACCTCCTATATGGATTACTGCAATAGCCTCCTAATTGGCTTTCTCTACTTGTATTCGTCCTCACAGAGTGACCTTAAAATACAGAGAATGTCACTTCTTACTTGCTTTGGATACCATATAAAACGCTTACTATAGGCTCCTGCTTACTCCCCAGTGGCTTTCTTCCCTGCATCTCAGCCACAAATGACCTTCTCTCAGTTACGTGAAATACACTGTTATGGACTGAATGCATGCTTCCAAAATTCGTATGTTGAAGCCCTCACCGTCAGTGTGATTGCATTTGGAGACAGGGTCTTTAGGAGGTGATAAAGGTTAAATGAGATCATAAGGGTGGGGCCCTAATCGGACAGGGCTGGTGCCCTTATAAGAAGAGTAAGAGACACCAGAGCTCTCTCCCTCTCTGCACACACCCATGCACGCATACCTGAAGAAAGGCCGTGTGAGCACACAGCAAGGGGTCAGCTCTTCTGCAAACCAGGAAGAGTCCTCACCAGAAAACAATTGTGTTGGCACCTTGATCTTGGAATTCTAGCCTCTAGAACTGTGAGAAAATTTCTGTTGATTAAGGTCCCCAGTCTATGGTATTTTGTTCTGGCAGTCCAAGCTGACTAAGACACACACCAGTTTCTTCTTCCTGTCGTGTAAATTCCTCTTTCGGGAATACTACTTCCTTTTTGCCTAACTTCTTACTCATTCTTCAGGCTTTAGCTTAAATATCACTTCCTCAGAGAGACCTTCCCTGGCTCCTTGATCTGCATTATATCCCCCTACTATATTCTCTCAACTTTCTCTTCAAAAAGTTGGTTTTTATTTCATTCACGTCCACCACTCTAGACTAAGAGCTCCACAGGCCACAGTTGTGCTGTTGTGGCTGGTACCTGGTAGGCATTTGATAATTACCTTTTGAAAGAATTAATTATCATCATAATACATTACAATTGTTTATTTTTTATTGTTTCTTTCCTAACTAGACTAATCTCCTTGCGAGCAGGAGCTGGGTTTTATTTTCCGTAGCACCACGTAGAGGACTGAAGGTATAGCAGCTACTCTATAAACGCTTGTATGCATCAGAGGACCGGACCAGACCAGGGTCTCATGCTCAAAGGTACAAGGGATCTAAAGGATCCCTTAGATCCCTGAGGATCTAAAGATGCAGATTCTAGTTCGGTAAGTCTGGGGAGATGCCTGAGGATCTGCATTTTGCACAACGATGCCGTTGCTCCATGGACCACGGTCGGCATAGTAAGAGACAAGAATACTCTAAATCCTTCCCAGTTCTAACTTTCTATGATTCTATAAACCACACACTTATAGTTTATAAAAACAATGTCATTTGTTTAACTTATTTCAAGGGAAAGCCTTTCCAGATTCCTTTTCTAATCAGTAGCGTAAAGGAACAGTCCTTTAATTATTTCCTATTCCTTGAATCCTTTTCTGTACTTTGTAAATCTTAAGCCCAAGTCTTGAGCCCGAGCAGAGATGTGTTCAGGGCAGTGGGCTCGCCCTGGTCCCTACTGAAATGGCATCTTACGTCTTTACTCCTTCCACTTCAATGGGCACTTTATTATTTCAGTTACGTTTGTATCCAATCTTTCAAACGTTCACTACGTTTAACAAAGTTTTCTTGAGATTACTTTACTTTCCAAGTAAATTAAATTAATTTACTTTTTATTTTTAAATTAATTTACTTTTCTTCTTCTCTTTCCTTATGTTAAACTCTGTCAGTTCTTCTTCTTCTTCTTCTTTTTTTTTTTTGGCTGTGCTGCACGGCATATGGGATTTTAGTTCCTTGACCAGGGATTGAACCCATGCCCCTGCATTACAAGCACAGAGTCTTACCCACTGGACAGCCGGGGAAGTCCAAAACTCCTTCAGTTCTTAAGTCACCAATATGTATAGTTAACAAACATTTTCTAGCTTGTAAATTTCACAAAAATTCTTCCCTTATTTCTTATTTCTCATAAGAAAGAGCTTTAAAGAAAAGTGTTGACTGACACACAGTAAGGTCAACACAAATAGCTTTTTAGAAAGAATTTTGACATGGTACTGAATATGAAAGTCTATTTTCATTCTTCCATTCATGTAATTGGTTGACTGAGCACTGACCATGGCCCAGCACAGGGCCAGGTGCTGGTACTGCTGGGGTTAATAACACAGACTTGGGCCCTGAACTCTCAGAGATGATAGCCCTAGAGCTTTTGCTTAGGCTACCTTTTGTTTCAAATGGTTTCTTGGCCCAATACACAAGTGTTGCTGGTTTTCTTTCTTTGGTTCCCCACTGTTAAGGGTATGTAGCACTGAAGCTCCTATTTGCTTAGTATGATCAGATATATCAACCACTCAGCAAGTATGGACTGGGGGTGCCTCTCCTGCAGAAGCTGTGATATGGATATATAGGATGTCTCAGTCTGAGGACGCTTACATGCAAATTGGGGAGGTAAGAAAGAGAAGAGTTACCATTTATAAATAATTACAAATTAAGGTATGGTATCCAGCATAAAATTGTAAATTGAGAAAAGGAAGAGATAAAAGCACAATGGCCTGGAAAGGCTTAATGAAGAACTGGGATGTGAACTGGAAAGGATTCAGATGGATGGAGAGGAAAAGGCAGTGGACCACAGGCTGAGAATGAGCCCCTGTAGGAACGGCAGACAGGACTCCGCCCAGAGTTAAGCATATCCGATGCTATGGAGCCTTCCTGGACTTCTTATATAAAACGAGAGACTGGATTAGAATGATTTCAAAGGTCCACTCAAGCTCTGTGAGCACCAGTTTGTTGGAGCTTATTTAGAAGTATTTATTGAAGGGATGGGAGACAAGGATTAGCAGGAATCAGAAGATTCTGTGGTAGTCCAGGTGGGAAGAACTGGAGGTAAGGGAAAGGTGGCAGGAGACCACTGGTCTCTTCTCCAAAAATAAATTCATAGTCATTATTTAAAAAAAAATTAAGTGCATCAAATCCCCCGGGTTAAAATATTTACATAGTCCCCTCCTCTACCTTGTCAACTGGCACAGGCCCAAAGAATATTTCCAGAGAAACAGCTGTGGAAAGAATTCTGGGATTAAAAGTAAGATTTTAGGGGGAAGTTCCGGCTCTATCATTTATTAGCTGTGTGGTGTCATTCCTAGAGTAGTCATATGCACAGAGACAGAAAGTAGTAGAATGGCAGTTGCCAGGGGCTGGGGCGTGAGGGAGGGGGAATGGGAGTTAGTGTTTAATGGGTCCAGGGTTTCAGTGTGGGAAGATAAAAAAAGTTCTGGAATGGATCATGGTGATGGTTGCATAATAATGTGAATGGATGTACTTAATGCCACAGAACTATACACTTAAAAATGGCAAATTTTATGTTCTATATATTTTACCACACTTAAAGAAAATAATTTAAAGTCAGTCAGAACGAATCTTTATATCAGTACTCACGAAGGAGCAATGTCCAGATGGTTGATGCTAAATCCAGAAGAGCAAAAGCCTCCCAGTGTTGTTGATATGGTTAGGAATGCAACAGCCAAAGAATAATCACAACCTATAAATCCAGCGGCTACCAGGAATACTGCAGGTCCAATCATTCCTGGAGTTAAAAAATTATAAAAAGAAAAAAAAATTATAAAAAGGAAAAAAGGAAGCCCCAGCATTAAGATTTGCTTGCTGTTTAATATAGTATAAATCTGAGATTTGACATTACTGCCATCTACTGTAGAAACAGTATACTGCCTAGAAGACTCAGTTTAAATTACAGTTTCATGAAAAAAAAATTTGCTGGAAAACATATAGGATGAATGCAACTATTATAAAACGTAAAAAAAACCCCTCACTATGCAATGTTATTAAATCTACGTGTGACCAGGACTCAAACTTCTACAATGTTTAAGAAAAGAACAAGAGAATGACTGAAAAATATGGTTCTAGAGAGAAGCAATAGTTGATACAGAATGTGATTCAAAGTTCACATAACCAAAGAAGATAAACTAAATAATAAACTTTGCTGGATAAAGTTAAAAAAACACTCCATCTAGGTTTTGACAACTGAAAACAATACGTGGAGTTTATTACAGGCAGTTAAGCATCAAATACAAGTAATACAGGAAGGGACCTAACGAGTGGGCTGCTGTTTTCTCTCTGTGCCAATAGCAGTGCCATCCAACGACTCTCTGTGATGATGGAAATGTTGTATTTGTATATACTGCAACCAAGGAACTTATTTTTAAATTTCAATTACATTTAAACAGCCACATACGGCTAGTGGCTACTGTACTAGACAGAGCAGGTCCACAGAAAGCCAAAGAAGAAAAAATCGAATTAAATCTAAAGGGATTTGTTTCACTTGTAGACGTGGAAACATTTCTCCAGAGTCGAGGTCAGTAAGCAGTGGGACCGGACAGCACATTCTAGCTGTAGGTGCTCAGGAGGTGTTTTCCGAATTACGTTGAACAGGGTCCCTTTACAAGGTAATTATTGAAGTACAGTCATCAGTGACTTTGAGGGCCTCTCCTTACTCGGATAATTGTCCTACATGGGTTTTTGTTATTTTGTTTTTTTTTTAAATTTATTTCCTGGCCACGCCACATGGCATGTGGGATCTTAGTTCCCAGACCAGGGATCAAACCCATGCCCCCTGCAGTAGAAGCCACTGGACTGCCAGGGAAGTCCCTGTCTTGCATAGTTTTAAAAGTCACTTTTCTGAAATCAGACCCTGAAACGCATGAGTACTTAAGCTTCCTCTGATTTACAGCTTCGATTTATAGCTCCTCATTTGATATAATGATGTTAGTATACATTTTTTTTTTTTAAATAAATTTATTTATTTATGTTTGGCTGTGTTGGGTCTTCGTTTCTGTGTGAGGGCTTTCTCTAGTTGCGGCGAGTGGGGGCCACTGCGCGGGCCTCTCACTATCGCGGCCTTTCTTGTTGCGGAGCACAGGCTCCAGACGCGCAGGCTCAATAGTTGTGGCTCACAGGCCCAGTTGCTCCGCGGCACGTGGAGTATACATTTTTGATGGACATTTAAAATAGAAAAGGGATGGAGACTTAAAAATCTTATCTTCATGGCAAACTTCGAGTTGAAAACAAAGTGATTTTTAAAATTCTGGGGAAGATGGACTTCCCTGGTGGCGCAGTGGTTAAGAATCTGCCTGCCAAGGCACGGGACACGGCTTCGAGCCCTGGTCCGGGAAGATCCCACATGCCGCGGAGCAACTAAGCCTGTGTGCTACAACTACTGAGCCTGCGCTCTAGAGCCCGCGGGCCACAACTACTGAAGCCTGTGCACCTACAGCCCATGCTCCGCAACAAGAGAAGCCACCGCAATGAGAAGCCCGCGCACCACAACGAAGAGTAGCCCCCGCTCGCCACAACTAGAGAAAGCCCACGCACGGCAATGAAGACCCAACACGGCCAATAATAAATAAATAAAATAAAATAAAAATTCTGGGGAAGATATTCAGCAAAGCATGCCATTTTTTATAGTTACAAGAGTATGGTAGAGATAATAGGATATTATAAATCTTAATCCTCAAAATGCATCATTCAAAAAGAACCATCTTGTATAGACATGCACTACATGCATTAAAATATATTGTTTTAATATGTGAACAAATGACTACTATTATCATTTTTATTTTGCCTTGCCTTGTAAACACAGTAAGTAATTGTAAACCAAAACCAAACCTGATTCATTTTTACCTACCTATAAGGCTAAAAACTCTTCGAACACATAGAGTTGAGAAATTCCATTTTGCCCTTAAATTGTCAGCGGCCTGACCAGACAGGATCATACATAACCAACAGCCTAAATAAGGGACTGCAGATAAAAACCCATTCTGGAAGGAATAAGAAGATCTGGAATTAATTATGGAGGGAGGAAGAACCAAAACAACATAAACACACACACATCCACTACCATATGAAAGCAAAGGAGACACATAGCACTATTCTGTTAATTTTTATATAGTATAGCAGATAAGGCTGATTTTTCTAAGGATTATGGGATTCAGTTCAATGCAGTCCCAGAGAGCCTGTCTCAGAGGGAACCAGAGCTCCCACAGTGCGGTATGCTCAGGGTAATCTTGAATGTTATTCTGGGACTTGGGCTGTAGCTTCAGTGAGCGAACACATCTTCCTATTAGCCTATGGATTTTCCCCACGGGACAGTTTTCATTTATTTATTTACTTTACAAATAGTTTTTATTATAAAATAAAATTCAGATGGAGAAAAGCACATAAGTCAAATGTATAGCTTAATGAATTATTCTGAAGTGAGCACCGTCTAGGTGCTGTTCGAAACTGTACTGCTCTCTTCCGGCTTCTCGCTTGAGGGTCCCCAGACCTGCTCCAGCCGCCTCTACTGCACGATCGAGGTGGGCACGGGCACGGATGAGGATGGACTGACAGTATGGGAGCCCAGGGCTGCTGTTCCTGTTGAGATTCCCCACCTCGAGGGCGATGAGGATGCCTCTCGCATGGAAGAAGTAGATGAGGAGTTTCTACCTGCAGACTTTGTTCCCTCCGTAGTGTCCCCACGGCTCCCCCAGAGGCAGCCCCAGTGGCCCTGGCCCACCTGGCTCCCTCTGCTGACGTCTAGTGGTTTTATTTTTGTCCTTCTGTCTAAGGCAGGATACAAAGGCCTCAAGTCCTATCCTTTTCCACATTTGACATGGGGTTTGAAGGTTGTGTATTGTGGTTTTTTTTTTTTGTTTATTTTGTTCTGAAATTAAAGTATGCAAAATCAAGATGCAGTTAAAAAAAAAAAACGTGCCTGGGGCACTCGCACATGCTTTGAGCAGAGCACAAAGGCGGTGAGGTGATAGAGAGAGCTCTAGTTTTCCGTCTCTTCTTTCACTTTACATCACCACCTGAACAAAACGAAAACACCACGAGATGTGAAGCAGAATTTATCTTGGAAATGTGTTATTTGCTTTGTAGGAAATGACTAGACAGTCAGCTTTTTAGGAAATCACAAATTCTGTAAAATGAAGAAAATATACTAAAAAAAAAACCACCAGAAATTTCTTTCTTCTATTCATTTTTCCTTAAGCACAAACCTGAGGTGCTAAGCCTAAATGGCCCAATTCTGATAAAAACAAAAGTTTTTTATAGCCTGAGAGAGATGGGTACACCTGTTAGAGACTTACAAACACAGAAAAGGTAGAAAGATATTTTATCATTGATATTTAAATCTGGTAATAATTCTATCTAAGCATCATAAATGGTACAGGCCAGCAAAACTTGTTAATATTTTAAATTTAAGTGTGCTTAAGAAAAGATTTAATTTTTTTCATCAGAGTCTGTGGTCTATTTTCAGATGTTGCATGCTTCCAGTTCTACTTCTGTGGCTGAAGATTTTTGTTTCTTTCTGGTATTAAGCTGAGTAATTTCCTCTTTAAATTTTACTCCATTTAGAATTCTGCACAGTAGGATCACATCTATCATTATCTGTGGCAGAACCCTACACATGAACTGCAGCAAATAGAGAAGAGAATTTCCTGATCGTAGTTTTGTCCTCTGGTGGGATAAGACCGATAATGTATCAGAGTTACTGAATTTCTCCACTTAAAATTCCAATGGTAAAAACTCCCCTGACAAAATTTTCAACATTTATACATCCATGGGTATCTTCCACAGTTGTTAAGCATTCTGTTCAAGGATGTGGTTCCTTCTATTCACTTATTAAAAAAAACTGATTCCAAAATGTTAATATCCAAAATAGGGTAACAGATATTGCCCCAACTCTCACTGAGCTGTAAGAAATAGGGACACTAGGAAAAAGCTAGGAAAAAAGAAAAGTGGTGATAACTAGTGAAAATAAACTTATGTAACAAAGCAAGCTTAAAACAAAGGATCAAGAGCTTTAAAAATTTTAATTAACGAGAGTATAATTTTAAATACAATGCTTCTCAAAGCAAGCTTTATTTTGAACAAAGGCCATTTCATGAATGTAATATGCTGATTTTTCAAGAAAAAAAATCCATTAAAAAAGAGGCTTCAAAAAAAAAAAAAAGAGGCTTCTATACAAGAGAATTCTTTTCAAACTCTTCACATTTCTTTTAATTTTGATTCAGAAAGAAAATGTCTTTTTTTGGTATGAAAATGCAAGAAAAAATATTCTAGTTTTAAAGTTTCTCATTATAGAATTAAAAAAAATTAATAAAAAATATATGAAGGTGGGTTTCCCTGGTGGCTCAGTGGTTGAGAGTCCGCCTGCCGATGCAGGGGACACAGGTTCGTGCCCCGGTCCGGGAAGATCCCACGTGCCGCGGAGCGGCTGGGCCCGTGAGCCATGGCTGCTGAGCCTGCATGTCCGGAGCCTGTGCTCCGCAACGGGGGAGGCCACAACAGTGAGAGGGCCGCGTACCGCAAAAATAAATAAATAAATAAATAAAATAAAATAAATAATAAAATAAATAAATGAAGGCACTTAAGTACATATACTAATTACCAGTCAGCTATTGATATTTCATTCTTTCTATAGTTCTCCTGGGAAAATTGCAAATAGAAGCATCAGTGGAATGATCTTTAAATTTGCATGCAATTTGTCACTACAGTAGGAGACTACAGTCAGGCTCTGTTAACAGAGAGCTTAGGAAAAGCAAGGTCACTTGCAACAAATCCATCCCACACTACTGGTAAAGCCTCATTTCAGTTTAACTTCTGTCAATGCAATTGGTGGATATATTTCAGTATAATGGACCTTTTTTTCAAAAGTAACCAGAGGAGTTCTTCACAGCTTAGCTGTTTGGGTGACGTTTAAGGTTCGGTCCATGTGGCCAATGTTTTCAGTATGCCTTGGAAGTGAGGTGACGCAACAGTTCACTTTAACACTGTTGACAGCTCTAAGTCCTTGTAACCAATGCAGTCGTGCAGTCAGCCTTGCTATCGTCACATTCACCACCCAGGCTGCTGCTTTACTTCCAGGGCTTCCACTCTGTGGCTGAGTAACAGTCCACTGCGGAATATGCCATATTTTGTTTATCTATTCACCAGCTGATACATATTTGGGTTGTTTCCACTTTTTCATCATTACGAATAATGGTATGAACTTTTGTGTACATGTACATGTACACGTTTTTGTGTGCACGTATGTTTTCAGTTCTCTTGGGTATAGACCCAGGAATAGAATTTCTGGGTCATAATAATAACTTTATGTTTAACTTTTTTTTTTTTTTTTTTTTTTTTTTTTTTGCGGTACGCGGGCCTCTCACTGTTGTGGCCTCTCCCGTTGCGGAGCACAGGCTCCGGACGCGCAGGCCCAGCGGCCATGGCTCACGGGCCCAGCTACTCCGCGGCATGTGGGATCTTCCCGGACCGGGGCACGAACTCGTGTCCCCTGCATCGGCATGCGGACTCTCAACCACTGCGCCACCAGGGAAGCCCCTATGTTTAACTTTTTGAGGAATTGCCAAACTGTTTTCCATAACGGCGACACCACTTCACATCCCCACCAGCAATGTATGAGGGTTCTGTTTCCTCTACCTGCTCACCAACACTTGTTATTTTTTGGTTTTCTGATTCTAATAGGTGTGAAGTGGTATCTCATTATGGTTTTGTGTTCCATTTCTGTATATATATATATATATATATATATATATATATATATATATATATTTTGGCAAATCAATTTTATTTTATTTATTTTTTAACATCTTTATTGGAGTATAATTGCTTTACAATGGTGTGTTAGTTTCTACTGTATAACAAAGTGAATCAGCTATGTGTATACATATATTCCCATATCCCCTCCCTCTTGCGTCTCCCTCCCACCCTCCCTATCCCACCCCTCTAGGTGGTCACAAAGCACGAGTTGATCTCCCCGTGCAATGCAGCTGCTTCCCACTAGGTATATATTTTACATTTGGTAGTGTATATACCAGCATACTCAATGCCACTCTCTCACTTCGTCATCCCAGCTTACCTTTCCCCCTCCCTGTGTCCTTAAGTCCATTCTCTACATCTGCGTCGTTATTCCTGTCCTTCCCCTAGGTTCATCAGAACTTTTTTTTTTTTAGATTCCATATATATGTGTTAGCACACGGTATTTGTTTCTTTCTGACTTACTTCACTCTGTATGACAGACTCTAGGTCCATCCACCTCATTACAAATAACTCAGTTTTGTTTCCTTTTATGGCTGAATAATATTCCATTGTATATATGTGCCACATCTTCTTTATCCATGAATCTTTCAATGGACACTTAGGTTGCTTCCATGTCCTGGCTATTGTAAACAGTGCTGCAATGAACATTATGGTACATGACTCTTTTTGAATTATGGTTTTCTCAGGGTAAATGCCCAGTAGTGGGATTGCTGGATCATATGGTAATTCCATTTTTAGTTTTTTAAGGAACCTCCATACCGTTCTCCATAGTGTCTGTATCAATTTACATTCCCACCAACACTTCAAGAGGGTTCCCTTTTCTCCATACCCTCTCCAGCATTTATTGTTTGTAGATTTTTTTTTTTTTTTTTTTTTTTTTTCTTTTTGGCGGTATGCGGGCCTCTCACTGTTGTGGCCTCTCCCGTTGCGGAGCACAGGCTCTGGATGCGCAGGCCCAGCGGCCATGGCTCACGGGCCCAGCCGCTCCGCGGCATATGGGATCCTCCCAGACCGGGGCACGAACCCGTATCCCCTGCATCGGCAGGCGGACTCTCAACCACTGCGCCACCAGGGAGGCCCTGTTTGTAGATTTTTTGATGATGGCCATTCTGACTGGTGTGGGGTGATACCTCATTGTAGTTTTGATTTGCATTTCTCTAATGATTAGTGATGTTGAGTATCCTTTCATGTGTTTGTTGGCAATCTGTATATTTTCTTTGGAGAAATGTCTATTTAGGTCTTCTGCCCATTTTTGGATTGGGTTGCTTGTTTTTTTAAAAAAATTAATTAATTAATTAATTAGTTTTGACTGTGTTGGGTCTTCGTTGCTGCGCGCTGGCTTTCTCTAGCTGCGGCAAGCGGGGGCTACTCTTTGTTGCGGTGCACGGGCTTCTCATTGAAGTGGCTTCTCTTATTGTGGAGCACGGGCTCTAGGCACACGGGCTTCAGTAGTTGTAGCATGCGGGCTCAGTAGTTTTGGCTTGCGGGCTCTAGAGCGCAGACTCAGTAGTTGTGGCGCACAGGCTTAGTTGTTCTGCGGCATGTGGGATCTTCCTGGACCAGGGCTCAAACCCGTGTCCCCTGCATTAGTAGGAAGATTCTTAACCACTACGCCACCAGGGAAGACCCTTGCTTGTTTTTTTGATATTAAGCTGCATGAGCTGCTTGTATATTTTGGAGATTAATCCTTTGTCAGTTGCTTCGTTTGCAAACATTTTCTCCCATTCTGAGGGTTGTCTTTTCATCTTGTTTATGGTTTCCTTTGCTGTGCAAACCACTGAGTAATGATGTTGAGCATCATTACATGGGCTTATTGGTCACTTGCATATCTTTGGAGAAATGTCTATTCAAATCCTTTGCCCATTTAAAACATTGGGTTATTTATCTTTCTATTATTGAGTTGTATAAATTCTTTATATAGTTATCAGATATATGATTTGCAAATATTTTCTCCTATTCAGTGGGTTTTTATTCTTGATAGTATCCTTTGAGGCACAAATGTTTTCAATTTTGATGAAGCCCAATTTATCTATATTTTCCTTTGGTCATGTGTGCTTTTGGTATCATATGTAAGAAACTGTTGCCCAGCCCAAAGTCACAAAGATGTACACTTCTAAGAGTTTTATCATTTTAGCTCCTAACATTTACATCTTTGACTTATCCTTCATTTTGAAGGCAAAAACACTATCAAATTTACTTACAAACTGTGCCTCTTTCTCTTTAGGTTTTTCTTCAATCCCTTTAAAGACAAAATCCATCAACATAGAGATAATAGGGATTGCCTCAGTTTGATGAGTTCAGAAGGAACTGGCAGTTTTAGTGGGGGGTCTGTCTTACACAGCTTTGCAACTATAGCTCTGCCAACACCTGGATAACACTGCCAAGCGATTTCTGTACAAGAACCTTGTGTTTCCCAACACCCCTCTTGGCTCCCAGCAGAGTCGGGCTACCATCCCAAGGGAATATGGTACCACCTGCATTTATCATCTGAGATCCTGGCATGTTACTGGGGACTAGTAAGACCTTCACAGTTAAAGGGGATACCAGCCAAGATACTCTGAATCAAGAGTTAACACACACAGAGGAAAGGAACAAGCAAGGCTAAAAAGAGCAGTCTCTAGAATTTAGTATATCAGAGTAAAATGGAAGATGCAAAATAACTGAGTCTCACATAGATAAAAACAAATTCTGTATAAATTCTGTATACTCTCTATAAGAAGCAGAAACTTATGTTTTCTTACCTCTTGAATATTGAACCTTAGGACCTCCTTCATATACGTAGGCAGTAAGGTCAGTAAAGTATAAAAAGTCCAGTTGTAAGAAAAATGTGCAACTACAATAGCCCAAAGCTCTAGTGATTTCAGCATAGGTATCCATGGCACTGACTTCTGTGAAGAGAGCTGAAAAAGAAAAAAAAAAAACAGGCATAATTAGGATAAGCTACAGCTATGTTCATGCTATGTTTAGATCTGTATCTGATCAGCTGAAATTCCATCTAGAATACGTTATCAACCTTGATGACTAAATCCCAGATTTTTAAACAACTCTTTTAAAATATTAAACAGCAACAGAAACTCCATGATTCAGATCTGAAGAAAAAACAGAAATGTAATCTTAGAGCTAAAATGTCAAACTAAATACTCCTTATGAATGTCAGAAGTCACCTGCAATATTACTTTCTCCACCTAAAAAACAGAGGACAGTTTAATAATCAAATTCAGAGGCTGACATAAGGGCAAAGGAAAGAGATTGGAAGTCCTATTAGAATTCATATTTCATTCTCCAATCTTTATGCATTTACAATGATCTACAAGAACTGTACAATAGAAGGTTTTTTATGTAGCCATCTGGAGTAACGGTCTTCAAAGCAGGATGTAAGCATCCCAGTGGTAGCAAGATAATCCACCATGGTGTGGAAAGACATAACAGAACTTCTATCTATACTCACTTTTATTGTAAAAAGAGAAATTAAGCTCTATTAATATTTAACAAATAGGTTGGCCCTGGAATATGTCAGACCATCACATGTTGTATGATCTCCCCAATTAAAAGGGGTTAATGGCATCCTTACTCGTTGGTCTGCTCTCGGTGTAATATTACAGCATGTTACAGTTTACACCTGCCTTTTAAAATGGATTTATGGATTTTATTAGCCAGTTTTAATTAAAACAAATCTACAAAATCAACAATGTCTTCAAAAGATTCTTAAGGAGAAAGTAAATAGAAGTCCAATAATGTATGCACGAGTGAACACCAAGAAAATAGTAGAAATGACACTTTTCCTCTTGAGTCCTTTGTCAGCTACCTCACCAAGCGAAATAATGGCAGGCTCATCAAATACACCGTATTGGGACTTCCCTGGTGGTGCAGTGATTAAGAATCCACCTGCCAGTGCAGGGGACATGGGTTCAAGCCCTGGTCCGGGAAGATCCCACATGCCGCGGAGCAACTAAGCCCGTGAACCACAACTACTGAGCCCGCGTGCCTAGAGCCCGTGCTCCGCAGCAAGAGAAGCCACCGCAATGAGAAGCCTGCGCACCACAACGAAGAGCAGCCCCTGATTGCCGCAACTAGAGAAAGCCTGTGAGCAGCAACAAAGACCCAATTCAGCCAAAAAACAACAACAAAAAGAAATGTGAGTAAATGTTTAATTACTGCCTGGTTTACTATATATAAAAATTGAAAATATCAGTAATAATAACTTAGTGGGCAATAAAAGTCTTACACGAAATATTTTATGTTCTTAAACCAATAAAGTGACTATGAAGCCATTAACAATGCTAAAGAAAAGACTGTATATATTTGAATTTTCCTAATGTTTTCATGTTCTTCTTTTATTCCCACCAAAAGGCAAATATTTTGTCTCCATGGCTTGAGAATTTATGATAAATTATGTATTAAATTATGATGCATAATTTATCATAAATTAAATTATGATAGACTATTAAATTATGATAGACTTTTATTTCTGACTTGCTATTGTGCTCAATTAAGTGAAACAAATCTTACTTTAGTTAAGTATAAATTTTTCCTGAAGGGCTACCCTAGAGGAGCAAACCGGTGTATATCATATTATATTATTATATATCACAATAAATGTGCTGTCCTTGTTAAATCACACTCGTTTAAAATACAGATAAAAACACACTAGTTTTCTAACAACTAACATTTAGGGTATAGCTATAAGATTCCTCTTGTAAATAACACATCTTATTTTCTACTAACTAAGAAGACAAAGGAGACTCACTTGATAATCATTACTCTAGAAGGTTTAAAATGACTTAGAAAAGTAATTTTTCATAGATTTAAACTAGATTTAAATAAATTTCTAGATTTTAAATTTCATAGATTTAAACTAGAAAGAATTGACATTTCTTGGACAAAACAGTACTTTGTACATTTATTTAATTTGCCTGCTCTCCTTTGCCTAGAGTGTGCACAACAGAAATATCTATTAAAAAAACTGGTATCTCAATTCTGAAGAAAAAAAAAGGTTCTGAAATTATTTTTAAAATGTGCCAAAGTCCTTACCTGATTTCTTAATGATGAAAGAATGTATTCCTTTTCATAGGGGGAGATTGTCTTGTGAGTTTCTGGTGTATCACTAACTAACCAGATCCATAAAATAAACCAAATGATTCCAACTGTACCTTAAAATAGAAAAATAAGAGGTAAATGAAATTAGTATGCACCAACAGCAATTTTTCTGTCTTGAAAAAATTATGTAATTATAAACTTAGTGAAAAATTGGTTTCAGCTTTGTTTTCAAGTTCTTCTCATAATTCTTTAAGGGGATAACTGCTATTTGTATTATTTCCTATAAATTTTTAAGAGGAAAAGCTTTTTTTAAAAAATTGTAGTATGGGCTTCCCTGGTGGCGCAGTGGTTGAGAGTCTGCCTGCTGATGCAGGGGACACGGGTTCGTGCCCCGGTCCGGGAAGATCCCGCATGCCGCGGAGCGGCTGGGCCCGTGAGCCATGACCACTGAGCCTGCGCGTCCGGAGCCTGTGCTCCGCAACGGGAGAGGCCACAACAGTGAGAGGCCCGTCTACAGAAAAAAAAAAAAAAAAAAAAAAAAAAAAAAATTGTAGTATAACTGACATATAACATTACATTAGTTTCAAGTGTACAACATAATGATTTGATATTTATATACACTGCGAAATAATCACCACAATATATCTGGCTACCATCTATCACCATACAAAATTACAAACATTTTTTTTCCTGTGATGAGAACTTTTAGGATTTATTCTCTTGGTAACTTTCAAGTATGTACCACAGGGACTTCCCTGGCGGTGCAGTGATTAAGAATCCACCTGCCAGGCTTCCCTGGTGGCGCAGTGGTTGAGAGTCCGCCTGCCGATGCAGGGGACACGGGTTCGTGCCCCGGGCCGGGAAGATCCCACGGGCCGGGAAGATCCCACATGCCGCGGAGCAGCTGGGCCCGTGAGCCATGGCCACTGAGCCTGCGCGTCCGGAGCCTGTGCTCCACAACGGGAGAGGCCACAACAGTGAGAGGCCCGCGTACCGCAAAAAAAAAAAAAAGAATCCACCTGCCAATACAGGGGATATGGGTTTGATCCCTGGTCCGGGAAGATCCCACATGCCGTGGAGCAACTAAGCCCGTGTGCCACAACTACTGAGCCTGCGCTCTAGAGCCTACAAGCCACAACTACTGAGCCCGCATGCCACAACTACTGAAACCTGCACACCTAGAGCCCGTGCTCCACAACAAGAGAAGCCACCGCAAGGAGAAGCCCGTGCACCACAACGAAGAGTAGCCCCCGCTCGCTGCAACTAGAGAAAGCCCACGCACAGCAACAAAGACCCAACACAGCCAAAAAAAAACAAAAACAAAAAAAGTATGTACCACAATATCACTGTGCTGTACATTACATCCCCATGACTTATTTATTTTATAATGGGAAGTTTGCACCTGAAGAGAACAACTTTTAACCACATGACTCTGCCTATCAGGGCCTACCAGACAAACCTTTTAAAAAATAAAAGTCTACAATCTATTATTTCCACAGGTATCTGCTTTTGTTTATTGATTTGTTTTTTGTTTTGACTGCAGATATATTTCCTTCAAAATGTTTACATGGCAATCTAATTTATTAAATATGTGTATCGTCCTGCTATTGCGACTGAGAAATGAAAGGCCCTGGGACTAAACAAAGAAACAAAAAAGATTAAAACTACCAAGTGAGAGCATCCTACTTTGTTTGAGAAGAAATATTTTCAAAATATACATTTTTTATAATAAACAACACAGCAGTTTTTATAGTAAGTATAGCATTTAAGTCCTGGATTCAACAGCAGTTTCTATTGAACAAATATTCCCAAATTAACATCAGGTCACAACTCAGCTAGATCATTTTAACTACATAAACTTGAAAAACAGGTCGTCAGTAAGTGTTTCAGAGCTTTGTGGTCTAGGAGATGGTTACTTCAGTGAATTGGAATATACATATTTTAACCAATTATTAGACCACTATTACATTTTGGATCTGTCACATTATAATTTAGGTTACATTTTTGAATAAACTTACCAAAGAGGTAGAAGACGTAAGTCCAATTCATATAGAAGCAAACTATACCAGAAAGAGGAAGAGAAACTACTGTCCCAAGCTGTGCTCCTAGAATAACAACAAAGACTTTGTAAACTTTGGAGAAAAATGAACAAAGAGGGGACACAGGTCTACAGCCTAAAGAAGACGGATAACAGACAACAGGGAAAAGAGTGATTCAAATCCTATAGGAGTTGAGTTAGTCACATGTAAATATAAACAACCCATTCTCTTACGGGATCATTTACTAGAAAACCCACAATATGTAAAATGTATACATTAATATGTAGTTATACTAGTTACAATTATGTAGCTACTGATGAATTAGAAGGTATCAATCAATAGAAGACCTATTATAATATGAGCCAGTAAATGCCACATTACTAGTAAATGTGTTAGAAAGCCAAGTGTTTGGGGAAAGGCTCAAAGATGGTCTCTAAACATAACCTACTGCAGCACACCTGGTGAAAAAAGAACGAAGCTTTTGGTAATCTAATTTGCCCCAAATATATTACACACAATTGTTTCGGATAAATAAGTGATAAAATTCATTTTAACCACCAAACAGAAGACATCTTAGAAGGTACAGTGGGAGCTAAAATAATCAGACATTGTTTCTGGTCTCAAATTTTAGTCTTATATAGGAAGTAAATATAAACAACTAATGAATACATGTTAGAAAGTGTTGTGTGTCACAGAGCAATATGGAAATTCAAATGTAGGACAGATTACCTCTGACCTCTAGAGATCAGAAAAAGATGTAAGAAGCAGCAGTGGGACTTTGAAAAGTTGGGCAAGATCTGGTCCCATAAGAAAGAAGATACGGAGGCAGGTGTAACAGGGTGAGCAAACGAATGCAAGTAGGAAAGCAGAAAGTGGGTCTGGGAACTTCAATTGGGTGAAGGAAAGGAATAGGAAGGCTAGAAAACCGGGTTGAATAGTTACTGAATATCTGCTCCATGCCAGGCACTATGTGTCAAGGGCTAGGCTGGCTAAAATGAAGTGGTGAAGACCATAAAGAATCTTGACCCCTAGTTTGAGCTTAGACTATTCAACAGGCAAAGGGGAACCACTGACAGTGCCTGTTCTTGAACTTCTCATCAGATTTCTTACCTCGATCTCCACATAGCTGTAAGAATCTTCTTAAAATGTACATGGGATCATGCCTCTCTCTCGATTAAAAACTTCTGATGTCTCCCCATTGTAGTTTGGAAAAAAAAATCTACAGTCCTCCCTGTGGCCTGTAAGCCCTGATGTAATCTGGCTCTTGTCTATTTCTCTAACCCCATCTTATGCCATTACCCCCTTTATTCAGTGTGTTCTAGACCCCTTCAGTGGTTTCTCATTGCTTTGAACCCTTATGTTACTTCCTGCCTGACAGCCCTTGTACGTGCTGTTCTGACTGGCTGGAATGCTTTCCTTTTTGCTCCTTGCGTGACTGGTTCATTCTCATCCTTCAGATTTTAGCTTCAAAGCCACCGCAGAGAGGTCTTTCTCAATAACTGTATTTAAAAGCAGTCAGGTCAAAAAGTTTTCATTCAGTGTGTGAGCTGGAAAAATTATAATTCACATATAAAGCTCATGCTATCTTACCTATAGATCAAAATGATAGCAAATAAATGCATAGAAAACAAGGTGTCTGAAGGGAGGGGTTGAAAGTCATGACCAGCTTATCAGATGATCAAATCAAATCACAATTTAAGGACAAAAGTGTTCAGTTTTTCAGCGGTTTTTTTTTTTTTGGCTTTGTTTTGTTAAAGCATTTTCTATATCAACATCTGAAAAGGCAACATGTTTTGAAATAAATGATGGCAGATGGAGAAAATGATAGTAGTCAATGAAGCCGCTTTGCTATATGCTGGTGAGCCAAAGAAGAAGATTAATGATAAAGTTATACCCCTGCAACTTAAGTTTTCCCCAAAGAAAGCACCTGACATTGCATGATTCTGCTGTGCGCCCTTCCCCCAAGGTTGATATACAGATAACAAATTGTAGCGAAAACCTTCACAAGAACAGTTATCTCACCTGCATATGAAATGCTGAGAAGCTTGCTTCTTTCAAGAGGAGGAGCCCACGAAGACCACATGGCATGCATGGCTGGAAACGTGACACCCTGGTAAGGGAAAAAGATATTTCTGATGAAATACAAGGTAGGTTTGTTAATGTTTTAAATTCAGTTACGTATTTTGTTGCAAAAGAAGTTTCTGGATAAGACTCACACTAGAATCAGGTTTCATGGAGTGAGATGTCTTTACAGTGCTGAGTGCAAATACCTCATAATGAAGTACTTTCAAAATCTGAACAAAGATTTGTGGATTCTGTCAACTGATTTGAGGACTGCAAGGCAAGGGTTACAAAAAATGTAAAACAATGTACTGAATGAGGATATAAAGGTACCCTCCCATGGTGAATTTTACTCATTTACTTTATTTATGGCCTGAATGCAATGGGAATGTTATCAATATGTAACTTTTAAAAATACTGAGCTAATACTGTGGGATACTAGAAGAAAATTCAGATTCACCTTACTCAACAGGAAAAATGGTCCTACCAAAAAATGGTACTACCAAAAAACACTCAGTTAGAGTGTTTACCGGTATTTTTTTCTTTTCTGGTGATAATTAGCCTAGTAAATGCCAATTAGGGGAGGGGCAAGATAGGAGTGGGGGATTAAGAGGTGCAAACTACTATGTATAAAATAAATAAGCTATAATGATAGATTATACAGCACAGGGAATATAACCAATGTTTTATAATAACTATAAATGGAGTATAATCCATAAAAATTTTGAATCGTTATACACCTGAAATTTATATAATACTGGACATCTACTATACCTCAATTTTTTTTTTTGTGGTACGCGGGCCTCTCACTGTTGTGGCCTCTCCCGTTGCGGAGCACAGGCTCCGGACGCACAGGCTCAGCGGCCATGGCTCACGGGCCCAGCTGCTCCATGGCATATGGGATCTTCCCGCACTGGAGCATGAACCCGTGTCCCCTGCATCGGCAGGTGGACTCTCAACCACTGCGCCACCAGGGAAGCCCTATACCTCAATTTTAAAAACTGCTAATTACTGATAATGGAGAAGCAACAAAACAGTGAAGGCAGGGAGGCTCACAGAGGCTTGGGAGAGGAGAAGATGCTACAAGGGACCAGGAAGGAATAGATTCGGGTAGATTTGCAGCAGTCGATTCACAGCTCTCCTTGGCCATTCACTAGCTGTGTAGCCTCAGAAAGATCAGTGAACCTCTTAGAACTTCAGTTTATCTGTAAAACATATATTTTACTTAGATAAGGAGAAAAGGAACCTGTTAGTCGGGGGGTAATTTTATTTTGTAGTCAAGAAGGGTTTATTTGGTACACCCTTATTGGATAAGGACAAAATAGGAATGTCCAGATGAGTGACCAAAGCTTACATTTAAAAAGCACTTGGCAATTTCCAACGTTTTCTAGCAGTTATTATCACATCTGAGCTGTGACTGAGGATGGGGCAGGTATTTAATATATTTGATTTATATTATATATTATATATTGTATTTGTATAATATTTATATGAAAACCTATGGTTCCACCATTAGATACAGTGGAGTTATTATTCAGACTCTGATTTTACTACTCCAGTCAGTGTTTTTCCTACACAGTATAACCTTTAAGCTGTACACTAAACCCAGAGGCCACTATCTTGCTTGGTTAAAGAAATGTTAAGAGAGAGCAAAATAAACCTATGCCTTGAGAAGTTCAAAGTTAGAAATGAAACGAGGTCATTATTTAAAGGTGGAGGTACACATGACGAAATGCAAAAGAGAAGTGGAAAGGAAAAAAATAAGAAATTAAAATTTTAAAATTAAAATTAAAAAACGACAGAAATCTTAGGAGGAGAGGAAAAAAAGACAAAAATTAATAATAACAATTTTAAAAGCAGCAGAAAGGCCAGAAGAATCACAGGACTAAAAAAAAGATAGCTACATAAAACGATAAATTATTTGTCTCTAAGTTAGAGGACCAGAAAAAAGAACAAATGATAAAGAAGAAGTTCTATGAAAAACAACAGATTTAAAGGAAAACAAGGCAATTTGACAGTCTATTGGGTAAAATATGTTTTAGACCTGGGCAATCAATGATGGAGCAGAGATAAACAGTGGCAAAAGTTCAAGAAGTAGGATGGTCTGTCCTCATGGTTTTAATAGTGGTTTCTTATCTCCCCAGTACGAGCGAGTAGGGGAAGCTATGAAGTATTCCCCTAGAAAATGTTTCCTCTAGTCTTTGAGTAAAGCTTCTAATTGTGGAGTGCTCCCATTCAAGACCTCACTGACCACAAGTGAAATCTACTCATGTTATTTCATAGTTAATCAGTTTCTAACTAAAAAATAAATCCCTATTATCTTCCAATGTCATTTTTTCTGGTTCATATTCATATCAAAGAATGATATCTTTTTTTTATTTTTTTTTTTGCGGTACGCGGGCCTCTCACTGCTGTGGCCTCTCCCGCTGAGGAGCACAGGCTCCGGATGCGCAGGCTCAGCGGCCATGGCTCACGGGCCCAGCCGCTCCGCGGCATGTGGGATCTTCCCGGACCGGGGCACAAACCCACGTCCCCTGCATCGGCAGGCGGACTCTCAACCACTGAGCCACCAGGGAAGCCCAAGAATGATATCTTTAAGGAGACAAGAAAGTGATATAGGGTAAGAAGAATAACAAAAGAGAAAAAAAATTACCTCTCCGAGTCCTTCTAGGGCCCTGAGTGCAACGAGGGCTCCAACTCCGAAATCTGCAGCGAGGGGAGTGAACAGGGTGAAGACAGAGGTGCCAAGGACCCCAAATCCCAGCAGCAGTTTTCCCCCACTTCTGCTGGCAACATATCCTGCAGGAATCTGCGTGATCACGTAGCCATAAAAAAAAGACCCGAGAATCCATCCTTGAGTTTCTGCATCCCATCGGTACTTTTTACCCTGTAAAGAGTGGGAGGAAAAAGAACAGCCTTTTAAGACCTTGATGAAATGGCTCCTTTCTCTTACTGGCATGTGAGTACATATAAATGTAATTTTGAACCACTGTTTTTGTTTGTTTGTTTTTCTGTTTTTTTGGCCGTGAGGCTTGTGGGATCTTAGTTCCCTGACCAGGGATTGAACTTGGGCCACAGCGGTGAAAGCGCCGAGTCCTAACCACTGGACTGCCAGGAAACTCCCCAGAACCATTGTTTTAGACTGAAGAACATGCAGACTTTCTACTGGGCAGGTGAGTCACCGTGATACAGACATGTAGATTCTAGAAGTGAATCAAAAATCATTGAAAGTCATGTTCAGGAAGGCTTGCTATTTTATGAAACTAGACTATGGGATGAATTGTAGATATTTTGTAATGACCATGACAAAGAAGGCTCAAAAAGGGCACAGGTTTAATCCAGAAAGCTACTGAACAGGATACTGCAGTGGCCAAGCTAGGCTTTGGAGCCAGGCCTGGGTTCAAGCCCAGCTCTGTTACTTACTGGATTTGTGATCTGGGAAGATTAAATGAAAAAGGCCCATAAAATAAGGCCTGACACACACTAAATATTCACTTAATGTTGGCTACTAGTATGCAAAAATATAGATAATTAATAGACCATTGGGGCTTCCCTGATGGCGCAGTGGTTGGGAGTCCGCCTGCCGATGAAGGGGACACGGGTTCGTGCCCCGGTCCGGGAAGATCCCACATGCCGTGGGCCCGTGAGCCGTGGCCGCTGAGCCTGCGCGTCCGGAGCCTGTGCTCCGAACGGGAGAGGCCACAACAGTGAGAGGCCCGCGTACCACAAAAAAAAAAAAAAAAAAAAGAACATTAATTAATAGACTATTTCAGACCAAGCACTTCAACAAGGACATAGAGCCATACAAAAGAGCAAGAATTTAAACCAAGCCAGAAACTTCACGTGAGTAGGAAATGTCTTTTAATTAGTAGCAGTACACAGTAAGGTGAA
The DNA here is from genome assembly GCF_964165515.1 of Mesoplodon bidens. NCBI lineage: Eukaryota > Metazoa > Chordata > Mammalia > Artiodactyla > Ziphiidae > Mesoplodon > Mesoplodon bidens. The sequence continues at coordinate 11,193,608 of NC_138168.1, read as the reverse complement.
AATGAAGATTTGGTGACTGAGTATCTGACATCTTTAGCACACATAGCCCTGTAACATACCCATGTGTTAAGAACCATTCAGGATTTCTTTTTACTGTCGATGTAGGGCAAGTAAGTAGGTGGATCATCAAAAGCACTTATCGAAAGTAAAGACACAAAGCAAACCCCTAATTATCTATCTTTGTTTAGAGTACCAATCTGCAGCTTCTCTGTAGAATTCCAGGGCTTCATGAAGTGTCCAGAAGTTACAGGTTGAGGTGGGGAAAGTGGGTGATGTGTACCCAAATATATATTCGGCAACATTGAAGTCCAATGTAAAGGTTTTTGATAAGTCATTATTTTGTACATGTGCTTGTTTGGGCAGAAACCCTCATCCCTGTTTGAGTGATCTTGTCTGTATAATGGCAGGAGAGACTCACCCTCATGGGATTTGGCTCCTTTGTGAGCACTGAAGATGGATGAAAATACGCTTATAAAAAAGGACACCTGGGACTTCCCTGGCAGTCCACTGGTTAAGACTGCGCGCTTCCACTGCAGGGGGTGCAGGTTCAATCCCTGGTCGGGGGACTAAGATCCCACATGTCGCACAGTGTGGCCACAAAAAGAAAAAGGACACCAGCCTTTCCCACCTGTATTGTCTCCCCATGTGAGACGAAATAAAATGTTTAAAGTGTGTAAAACTCAATTCTGAACAAATGATGAACATGCACTTATCAATTCCAGTATAATATGAGGGAGGCAAAATGACATCAGCAGCTTAGGTGAGGCATGTATAGAGTTTGTTTTTGAAACTGACCCATTCTTTTTTTTTTTTTTAAATAAGGTAACAATCTGAAAGTTGTTGCAAAGTATTTGATTGATTGATTTATTTTGGCTGTACTGGGTCTTCATTTCTGTGCAAGGGCTTTCTCTAGTTGTGGCAAGCGGGGGCCACTCTTCATCGCCGTGTGCGGTCCTCTCACTGTTGCGGCCTCTCTTGTTGCGGAGCACAGGCTCCAGACGCGCAGGCTCAGTAGTTGTGGCTCACGGGCCCAGTTGCTCCGCGGCATGTGGGATCCTCCCAGACCAGGGCTCGAACCCGCGTCCCCTGCATTAGCAGGCAGATTCTCAACCACTGCACCACCAGGGAAGCCCCCAAACTGCCCCATTCTTATTTTTCATCCTGTAGTTGAGATTATCTTAATCCTCCTGCAACAGGAACCTTTTAAGTAGCACAGCTATTAAATAATGGTCCCATAAAGACTACTTAGCAACATCTAAAACAACCTGATTTTCTAATACGCCAGACAGGTTTTTCCAAATTCTCTTCAAGGACAGTATGTTTACGGAGGAAACTGAAAAACTACTTTTCAAACAGATCAGGGCGCAGCAGCAGCAGCTACAGTTATGTTACTGTCTAACCAGTTACTGGGAAAACACAAGTAAATGATTCAGAATTTACATGAAGAAAGTGTCTGTGTTTCTGTAGGATGAATAAATTCAATATTTTTCAATATTTTTACTTGGAAGTATTTTAGGACGAAGATGATTTGCTTGAAAAACAGCACTTACCGTTTGGTTATGAAGAACTTTTATGGGAGCAGAATGTTCTGCACACTCGTTGGCAGTTCTATTATCTGCTGCGGTTGTGTTGGAATCCACCATATCCACTAATGCCACACTCAGATTCACCCGTAATGAATAGAGAATGAAGAAACCAAAAAAGGCCAAAAATGCTAGGTTGTAACGAGCAGAGCAGCACACTGGAGCTGAAATAAAGATTGGTGGAAAAACTTTCATTAAAAGATGGACCTAGAGTCTGTCATACAGAGTGAAGTAAGTCAGAAAGAGAAAGACAAATACCGTATGCCAACACATATATATGGAATTTAAGAAAAAAAAATATCATGAAGAACCTAGGGGTAAGACAGGAATAAAGACACAGACCTACTAGAGAATGGACTTGAGGATATGGGGAGGGGGAAGGGTAAGCTGTGACAAAGCGAAAGAGAGGCATGGACATATATACACTACCAAACGTAAAATAGATAGCTAGTGGGAAGCAGCCGCATAGCACAGGGAGATCAGCTCGGTGCTTTGTGACCACATAGAGGGGTGGGATAGAGAGGGTGGGAGGGAGGGAGACGCAAGAGGGAAGAGATGTGGGAACATATGTATATGTATAACTGATTCACTTTGTTATAAAGCAGAAACTAACACACCATTGTAAAGCAATTATACTCCAATAAAGATGTAAAAAAAAAAAAGAGTAACTTAGATGATACTGTCTAAATCACTAAAAAGGTCACTTCTTAGATGTACACAAATGAATATATCATGAATATTTTTCTGAGAATATTCTCAGATGAAGCATATCTAAAAACATGTATCAAAGAGAATTTGTTCCCAGTACCTGTAGTTTTGATAAAGATTTAACACATGAGAGCCTGAACTGTAAGACAGTTTCTTAAAACATGGAGGCAACAACTTTGCTCAGAAAAATCTGCATTCCAGAGTCAAAACCAAACCCCCAATCCCTGTCAGCTGGCAAGATAAGAGAAAAGCAGGTAAGGGGGTTTAACGGCATCACCATTTCTGAAAAACATGTCTCAAACATGGCCTGTAACAAGTCCTCGAGCGTTCAGCGTGACACGTACATTACTGACGATGGGTCAGTAGCCCTCTCATCATAAACGTATCTCAGCACAAAAAATTTACTGCCAAGGCCAGGGCATGAAACCCCTCCTGATAATTTCTTACCTTGAAAAGTATCCTCAGAGGCTGGGTTTGAATCAGTGGCCATGATTAATACTTAAGGCTCTCCTAAACTAAATGTATTTAAGAATCCAGAAGCAGACTTGCAGGATCTATGACAGGTGCAGCCCCTGTGACAGTTACTCAGTTGGTCTGGCTTAAAGGGCCCACAGTAAAAAGCACAGCTGGTGAATATACCACAGTGATTTAAAAAACAAAAAAAGGAAGGCAGAGTGGGCTGGAGGAACCAACGGGAGGAAGATCATGTGACAGGAGGAGTCTGACCCAGTTCTTTACTCTGTGGGTGTATGCACATATTTTCTCTTTTTTCTTCTTTTACTGAGTTGCAGAACTGGAGAGGGAATGAGAATTCAGGAAGCTGACTTAAGGGTGACTGATCCCGAGCGACAAGGAGGAAGTGGCTAATCCAGGTTTTTACACCTTAAGTTTAGTCAACACTGAGTGTTTGATAAATATCTGTTGAAAGATATGAACATCTGTTTCATTTGCTAATGACACATTAAAGTTAAGTACATATATATGAATATATGTGTGCTTTTATTTGGCAGTGACTTATTAGCATTACACACACACACACACACACACACGTTTTTCCCCTACTCAGGAATCCTGGTGTTTTCATTGACCTAACCTCACACAAGGATACATTTTTCAGAGTACAGCGGTCTTGGTACAGATTCAGATCGAAGCTTTAATGAATACAGCACAACTGTATTTAGGTGTATATTAATATACTGGGATCCAACTCACTTTTCTACAAGCACTCATACACTTAACAACTGCTATCAATTTTTCCTCTGTGCAAGACTGACGTCTTTTTTTTTTTTTTAATTAATTTTTTATTATTACTATTTTTTTTGCGGTACGTGGGCCTCTCACTGTTGTGGACTCTCCCGTTGTGGAGCACAGGCTCCGGACGCGCAGGCTCAGCGGCCATGGCTCACGGGCCCAGCCGCTCCGCGGCATGTGGGATCTTCCCGGACCGGGGCACAAACCCGTGTCCCCTGCATCGGCAGGCGGACTCTCAACCACTGCGCCACCAGGGAAGCCCAGACTGACGTCTTTTAACAGACAACTTTTCACCTGGCATTCCTGGCTCCCTTTTCAGGAGTACAGCTGGTATTAGAACTACGGCACCACTGCCACAGTTCGATCCAGACCTGTGAAAACTATATTTCTAAAGCTTCATTCACGCTGCCTCTGTTACCTGAATCTAGACACACTGGCTCTCTGTCCCAAGCAAAAAGGCAGCTGTCTAGTTAAGGACAGTTGCAGAACGCAAGGCATGTTTTATAGGAGAGCACATTTTCTTTATCATTGCTCTGTGTTGGACGAGAATATACAGAGAAGTCTGGATGGGGGGGACTCATAATCTTTCCAAATTTGGGCAATTAAAATGCGTTACTCTGGGTAATTTGGAGCAGGAAACATCCAGATTAATGTACTGTCTGCTTTGCCAAGGTACTATATACAAACTTCATTATCTGCTTCAGCAGAGGAGTGACAAGATGTGATTTACGGGGCTTCCCTGGTGGCACAGTTGTTGAGAGTCCGCCTGCCGATGCAGGGGACACGGGTTCGTGCCCCGGTCCGGGAAGATCCCACATGCTGCAGAGCGGCTGGGCCCGTGAGCCATGGCCGCTGAGCCTGCCCGTCCGGAGCCTGTGAAGATGTGATTTACGGTTTAAAGAGCTTCTCTGGTTGCTGTGTGGAGATGACAAAGGGGCAGAAGTGTGAATGGTGGTGAGGGCTGTAGACTCAGGGAGATCACTCAAGGGATTATTGTAAGTTTCCAGGAAAGAGGTGATGGTGGCTTAAAGTAGAGTAAAGCCCAGGCAATGGAGAGAAATGCGTGGAATTGAGATAACTTTAAAGGCATAACTGACAGGCCTTGCCAACACACTGGACACGGGGGTTAGTGAAAGGGAGGGACAAAGTTACCAGCAATGCTCTTACTCTGAACAACTTTATTTTTTTGCTACTCTGACTTGGAATGTTATCACTCCATTCTATCCTTATTTGAGTTGCCTTATTTTACCGTATGTTATCAGTTTCTCCCCACATGATAACTGATTAGGACTATGACATACCTTACCATGTGAATATCATGTAGGGGTAGAAGCTTGGGAAGTGGAGGAAAGGTGAGTAACATGATTTCAAATTCCTAGTGATACTACTTGGAAATTGGACCTAGAAGTTATGGATCCGGCAATGGTAACCTTTGGGGGCACAGTCAATAACCAGAAAAGAAAAAGCCAACACTGAAGTCACGAAGTGTATGACTATGAGATTTTAAGAACATGACAAATAAGGGGTTACTAGTTTCAAAAAATGATTGTTGATTACAAATCAGTCAGAAAGATTTTGTTTCAGGAACGTATGGTGATAGAGCAAAATGTGCCTGTGAATTTGGCCAGCGTTTGAAATTGGTCCGAGAAAAGCGTGCTTGCGTGATGAGGGGAGAGAACATTCATCCGGCGCCCGCCACACTGAAATCAAGTTCAAAACAAAACCATGCTTGCGTAACGCATGGAGCACCCATCAAAACAAACATCAGCTTCTAAAACACAGTTTAAACTTAGGAATGTGGAGTGGGCGCAGCTGAAAGAACAGGCTGATTTAGATTGAAGCCGACCTGGTGAAGGAGCTCAGCTCTGATTTTCACTGGCTGTGTGTCTTTGGGCAAGTTAGTTAATAGTTTTCATTATCAGGTGTCTCAGCTCCCAGATGAGGTGACCACCGCCCGCCTCACTGGGTCGTGTGTGCATGAGATGAAACACTGAAGGGTAGTCAGTAAAAGTGAGTTCCTTTCCCGTTTACCCTGGGAAAAGTTATACCAACGAGATAAACGGCTACAGTGCGCATATGTGTGTAACACGGGACAAAAGAGGGACATAAATGTGCTGTGTGTGGGGTAGGGGATGGTCAAGGAAGGCCTCTGGGAGAAAGAGCACTTGCACTGGACCTTCATCAATAAGCAGGAGCCACCGGCAGGTTCGAGGAAGGAGAGCGATGCAGCAGAGGCAGAGGCAGGTATAGGAGTATGGAAAGCAAGCACCGAAGGAGCGGGAACCGGCAAGTGATCTGATGGGGCTGGACTACGGTGCTGCATAGCTCAGAGCGGGACACTGGGCACCAAATTTAATAACAAGGACAATAGGTAATAGGGGCAGGACAGGAATAAAGACGTAGAGAGTGGACTTGAGGACACGGGGAGGGGGAAGGGTAAGCTGGGACGAAGTGAGAGAGTGGCATGGACATATATACACTACCAAATGTAAAACAGATAGCTAGTGGGAAGCAGCCGCATAGCACAGGGAGATCAGGTCGGTGCTTTGTGACCACCTAGAGGTGTGGGATATGGAGGGTGGCAGGAGGGAGACGCAAGAGGGAAGAGATATGGGAACATATGTATATGTATAACTGATTCACTTTGTTATAAAGCAGAAACTAACACACCATTGTAAAGCAATTATACTCCAATAAAGATGTTAAAAAAAACCCAATAAGTAATAGTTACTGAGCCCGATATCAGTCTAAGTGCTTTGCCTATATTAGGCTTATAAGGGTTAGTTGAGGTGGGGTACATGTGAAATACTTAGAACAGTGCTTAGCACATAATGTGCCTTCAATAACTGTGAACTGTTATTTTATTGCTCTTCCTGGACATTAGGAATTGAGCTAATTTGTTACGGATCAAGGTTATTTCTCATTTGCGAGAAATCAGAAGTCGAAAAAAGAAGTTAAGAAGCTGTTGAAGTGGGTGTTAAGTTCGCAGTGAAACATGCAGAGTTGCTGAGCGAGTGGACACCCACCCAAAACTGGTGGGCACAACCTGCCCTTGAGTGTGACCTTGAAGCACGACTCGCCTGTACGCAGAGACAAGCACCAGGTAAGCAGAGAGCTGGCACTGAGATGGTGTGGTGATAAAGCAGGGAATTTAGAGTGCGGACAAGAAAAGAAAGTGTTGGACCGTGATCCTGACCCAAGAAGCAAGTAAAATGGAGAGGGATAATGGTTTAGGAAAATGCACACTAGAATATAAAATCTCAGGGAGGGCAGGAGCTTCTGTTCTGTTTTGTTCACTGCTGTACACCTTCAATGCCTAGAGCAGTGTCTGGGAGAGCTGGCATACAAATATTTAGGGGGCTTAAAAGCAGAGAGGTGTTTCCTGATGGAACTTCACAATTCTACCTACGAAGTTCTCTTGACGATAGATGAAACAGACAGATCTTCTCTCTACTTTTGTGTATGTGTGAACTCTTCCATAGAAAGATGAGGTGTCAGTGGGTGGAAGGTCCTGATGAAATGGGAGTGGTCAAAGTGGAGCAGTTACACAGGCAGGCAGGAATGCTAGCTGTCGTTAAAGCAGTCATGGGAGATGACAAGGTCCAAGGGGTGACCGAGGAGGGAAGGAAGTCATCAGACACGTAGGAGTCTGAGAAGTTGAGGGGACGTGGCGCTGGATGAGGCGTGTCTCAAGATAAAGGTGGGAATTAGAGTACAGAAGATGGAGGTGTGTCAGGTGGTGAAGCCTATGATGCCTGAAGCCAAGTGCTGGGAAGTGGGCAGAGGAGAAAACCATGTAGGGGAAAGGAGCCTAGCCTAGTGGCGTTGAGAGTGGGGGGATGATCGTCTGGAAGCATCAGTGTGGAGTAAGGAAGAGGTGATGCCACCAACTACGACAAAATAACAGGGAATCACCCCGTGAGACAGCAAGGAGGAGTGGTGTGCCCAGAAGGCCAGGTTTCTGTTGCAGCAAGGAGGCGCCTGAGGTGAGGCAAGGCTGCTGAAAAGCTGAGGATGTCCAGCCTTTATTCATTGTGGGAGGGTCTGGCAGTGGGGAGGAGCAGGCCTGGCTGAGGGGCAAGGAAGTACTGAGCAGGGAGGGGCTGAGACTGAGGCGGAAATCCACGGTCGGGGGCACTGACCTATGCAAAGACGATGACTTTCTCTAGAGGAGGGGGCCTGGACTAGTAAGCCCCCCGACCAGGGGGCTGCATTAAAAAAGATTTCCTATCTAAGTGGATAAAACAAGTTTTGCTTTTAAACAGGGTACTATTTAACTGGTCTTAGCCTGCCTTATGGGTAATTCATTCCTGATAACTCCTTGTGTATTCTTAGCTCCCAAATTAATACCCATTTACAAGAAAACACCAAATTCCATTAAAATGGACTCAGTTACTTTAACATTGATTATCACATGACCCAAGGCCATCTCCCTTCCTTCTGTAATATGGTTGCTGTCTACGAGCGCTCCATACCTTATATTTAAGACTATATGTACACACAAATTACGTTTGTGAAACACAACGCTTATGTAACTGAACCTTGAATGTAACCATCTGCCTCCCACACCAAAAGAACAGTAGAGGTAAAAAACTAAAAAAAAAATGAAATAAAGCAGAGGATGTGCCATTATAAGCTAGAAAATCACAAGTTCGAACAGAGTGTGATATGAAGAATGGGGCTCTTATTTTGTGGTGCCAGCTTCTCTGAGGAATGCAAAATCCAGTCTTCACTGATGATGATAATAATGATAATAATTAACACTGACTATATGCCCAACTCTATTCCAAGCACTTTCTATTACCTTATTTAATCCTCACAATAACCCTATAAATTAGGTGTATTATTTTCCCTGATTTACAGGCACAGAGAGGTTAGGTTAGGCAGCAGGACTATGATCGGCAATTAGGCACCCTGCCTCCAGACCCATGTTCTGCCTTTAAACACAAATAAATGTCTTAGGAGACCTACAACTGATTTTTCATAATGTGCATGAGCACATTTTGGTGCAACAGTATGTTGAAAATCCATTTAATCAAATACAAGACACATCTCATTCATACAAAAGTAAACCTTCAGCTGGTGGAAAGTGTGAGGAATGGAATCTTTATGTGTGTGCCTAATTCCCTCCTCCCTCCTACCTAAATTAGGCAGAAGAATCTATATTCCTGTGGTTTACCAGTATTCAGCCGCCCTTCCCCCATCACCTTGTTGTTTTGTTTTCATTTTTAATTTTTATTGGAGTATAGTTGATTAATAATGTGTTATTTTCAGGTGTACAGCAATGTGAATCTGTTACATACATATAGCCATTCTTTTTAAGATTCTTTTCCCATGTAGGCCATTACAGAGCACAAAGCAGAGTTCCCTGTGCTATACAGTAGGTCCTTATTGGTTATCTATTTTATATATAGTCGTGTGTATATGTCAATCTCAATCTTCCAGTTTATCCCTCTCCCCCTTACCCCTTGTAACCATAAGTTTGTTTTCTACATCTGTGACTCTATTTCTGTTTTGTAGATAAGTTCATTTGTACCCCCCCCCTTTTTAAGATTCCACATATGAGCGATATCATATTTGTCTTTCTCTGTCTGACTTACTTCACTCAGTATGACAATCTCTAGGCTGGAGGAAACAGGCTCCCTGACTTCAGACTATACTACAAAGATACAGTCATCAAGACAGTATGGTACTGGCACAAAAACAGGAATATAGATCAATGGAACAGGATAGAAAGTCCAGAGATAAACCCACACACCTATGGTCACCTAATCTATGACAAAGGAAGCAAGAATATACAATGGAGAAAAGACAGTCTCTTCAATAAGTGGTGCTGGGAAAACTGAACAGCTACATGTAAAAGAATGAAATTAGAACACTCCCTCACACCATACACAAAAATAAACTCAAAATGGATTAAAGACCTAGATGTAAGGCCAGACAGTATAGAACTCTTAGAGGAAAACATAGGAAGAACACTCTTTGACATAAATCGCAGCAATATCTTTTTTGATCCACCTCCTAGAGTAATGAAAATAAAAACAAAGAAAAAAAGGGAACCTAAAAGATTTTTCACAGCAAAGAAAACCATAAACAAAATGAAAAGACAACCCTCAAACTGGGAGAAAATATTTGCAAACGAAGCAACCGACAAGGGATTAATCTCCAAAATATACAAACAGCTTATGCAGCTCAATATCAACAAAATAAACAACCCAATCAAAAAATGGGCAGAAGATCTAAATAGACATTTCTCCAAAGAAGACATACAGATGGCCAAGAGGCACATGAAAAGATGCTCAACATCACTAATTATTAGAGAAATGCAAATCAAAACTACAATGAGGTATCACCTCACACCAGTCAGAATAGCCATCATCAAAACATCTACAAACAATGAATGCCGGAGAGGGTGTGGAGAAAAGGGAACCCTCTTATAATGTTGGTAGGTAGGAATGTAAACTGGTAGCCACTATGGAGAACAGTATGGAGGTTCCTTAAAAAACTAAAAACAGAGCTACCATATGATCCAGCAATCCCACTCCTGGGCATATATCTGGGGAAAACCATAATTAGAAAAGACATAAGCACCCAGTGTTCATTGTAGCACTATTTACAATAGCCAGGACATGGAAGCAACCTAAATGTCCATCAACAGATGAATCGATAAAGAAGATGTGGTACATATATACAATGGAATATTACTCAGCCATAAAAAAGAATGAAATAATGTCATTTGCAGCAACATGGATGTCCCCCATCACTTTGGTGTGCATCTCTGAAATCTACCTGGCTACGTAAAAGCAAATGCTTGAAAAGCAAACCAGTCAGGTTACTGACAGGTTACTGAGAATTCTGTTGTGTTCTGTCAACCTGAGACATATGCTTTTTTTTTTTTTTTTTTGTGGTACGCGGGCCTCTCACTGTTGTGGCCTCTCCCATTGCGGAGCACAGGCTCCAGACGCGCAGGCTCAGCGGCCATGGCTCACGGGCCCAGCCGCTCCACGGCATGTGGGATCTTCCCAGACTGGGGCACGAACCCATGTCCCCTGCATCGGCAGGCGGACTCTCAACCACTGCACCACCAGGGAAGCCCATTTTTTTTCTTTTTTCTTTTTTTAAATAAATTTATTTATTTTTGTCTGCATTGGGTCTTTGTTGCTGTGCACAGGTTTTCTTGAGTTGTGGCGACCGGGGGCTACTCTTCGTTGCAGTGCACAGGCTTCTCATTGTGGTGGCTTGTCTTTGTTGCGGAGCACGGGCTCTAGGCACACGTGCTGTAGTAGTTGTAGCACATGGGCTCAGTAGCTGTGGCTCGCGGGCTCCAGAGCGCAAGCTCAGTAGTTGTGGCACACGGCCTTAGTTGCTCCACGGCATGTGGGATCTTCCCGGACCAGGGCTTGAACCCCTGTCCCCTGCATTGGTCTTAACACTACAGAAACATACTTTAATTTTAGCTCTCTCAATAAAGCAGCACTACGCATAACACAAAACCATGTCCTCTTATTCATGACGGAGCAGGAAACTTTCAAATTTGTGAAGGATTCAACAAAAATGATTAAGCATTTTGCAAACAGGAATTTCTCCAATGTAATACAAATGTGGCAGTGTTGTGACCAGGAAGGAGAATGGGACTAAAAACTAGAAGAACTCTGGTTAGTCCTTAATGTGGCTACAGCAATAGTGGGAACTTAACCTCTCTGGCCCTCAGTTGCTTACATATAAAATGATGCCAACCTGATAGGAGTTAGTCTCTAAGGTCTTTTAACCGCTGTAAAATTTTATGATGAACATTTTATCAGCTTTTCTCTTCTGAAAAATAAAACTATACACACAGGCATAGATAAGGTACAGCTAATTTCATAGAGGTTTGTTCCAGAAACAAACATAAAAGATAAGTAAAACATATGCAAACATATAGAAAGAGAGGTTTTAAGGTCTGCTGAAGATTTACACCTTAAGGCACCAAAAGTGAAAAAAAAACTAATTCTGGATGGAAAGTTTTTTGTTTTTTGTTTTTTTTTAAACACCTACACTTTCTGAAATGTGCAAAGTAAACATATAGAACATAACTTAAATAAAAAATACAACTAATGGGCATCGTGTTTCTCTTATTAGCTGTACATGGTAGATAGTATGACTAAAGCTAGGACAAAGGGCACTACTGCGAGAAAATGAGGTAATACCTGGTGCCTCTTATAAAGCGGTTACATCCATCTTTGTCTTTTCCATCCCTTCTCCTGGCGCTCCTCTCCTGTCCTGCTCGCAGCACCCCAGACACAGAGCTTAACTGAAAATATTGTTGACTAATGCAATACCCTATAACGGTAGGCGCCTCTTCTCTAAAACCCTTATCATATTTTAAATAGCAAAACAAAATGTGTTGCTGCTATTCTTACTTCACTTTTGCTCTCCAGTGGTATGTAAAGAGTAAAAATAAGAAGGAAAATGGTTATAATGAAGACAGCCACCTCAAGGCATGAGGAACGGGGCTAAGATCTATACACTCAACCCATGCATCAAGCAGGGATTGTTTTTAAAAGGAATGAGTTAATTTTTTTCTTTTTCAATCTACTTTATTGAGGTATATTTTACATACAATAAAATGCTCCCATTTCAAGTGTACAGTTTGGTGAATTTTGACAAATGTATACATCTGTGAATCCCAGTCAAGCTGCAGAACTTTTCCATCTGCATCTTGTACCCTAAAAAGTACCCTAGTGCCTCTGCAGGCAATTCCTTCCTGCCTGTAGCTTCCAGGCAACCACTGATCTGCTTCTTGTTATTACAGATTAGTTCTGCTTGTTTAGAACTTCATACTGATCGAGTCATACATTAATATGGTGGTTTGTGTCTGAGATTTACCCACGTTGTTATGTGTATCAGTAATTTCTTTTTATAATACCACTGAGTATGCATGAATATACCACAATTTGTTTATCCATTCACCTGCTGATGAACTGATGGATACGTTGTTTCCAGTTTTTTACTATTATGAATTAAAGCTGCTATAAATATTGTTTGGTATTATGGTAATGTATGTTTAACTTTAAAATAGATTGCCAGTTTTCCAAAGTAGTTGTACCATTTTACACTCTTACAAGCAAAATATGAGAATTCTAGTTATTCTGTATGTTGGCCAATATTTGGTATCTTCAGCCATTTTAACTTTAGCCATTCTAGTAAGTGTGTAACGGCTCATTGCGGTTTTAATCTGCATTTTCCTGACAACTAATGACGTTTAACATTTGAGCTAAAATTTGATTATATTTATATATGTTTCCCAACTGCAACAGGATATAGTAGTCTCTAGGGAATATCTTTATTATTTCTGTATTTCCAAACTAGATTATTTTGCAGAAGAGGATTATAGAAATCTAACTCATATGCTATAGAAAAAGATCAGTTTATGGAACTAAGTCTGACTTCCAGGTAAAACGGCATTATGGTACAGTGTTTACATTGAACGCCCACAAAAATAAGCTACCAGTTGCCAGATAGAGCTATAATGTTACCACCTCTACTGCCACCACCTGGTAATGATAAAAACAAATTTAGAAGATACCACAGGATTGTACTGTTCTTGGTCAGGAAAAGTCAAATTTCGAATTCAACTCTGTTTCTCATGCACACATCTTTGAAACTACAGAATGCATGCAAACTGATTTATTCTTTAGTTTAAATTTCTTTTAAAGAAGTATAGCAAAATATTTTAACTTCCCCAAATTCAGGGAAGATGCATTGTGAAGTAACTCCTTTTCCATTTGTTGCAAGACTTTGTGCAAATTACCTTAGTGCTCTATCAATAGCCTATCTTGAGGATAACCTGTTTCCTAACTTAAGTCGTAGACTGCTGAGACTTAATCGTAGACAGCTATACGGGGGAAAAATGTATGCAGTACTTTTAATCTCTTAGTGCACAATTTCAAGATATTCGCTGGGTTATCCAATAATTTTCCTCCGCATACTCACAAATGTTAACCTCAGTGCTTTTTTGTGTCTCCTCTTCACGCCCAGGGAGCTAGCTACCAGATCACGTGCTGGAGGGCGAGCAGCTGTGGCAACCTGGCAGTGACACGGAGGAAGAGCCCGCGGCTCCGTCCAGCCCTCTATCCTTCAATTGCAGATTTCTCCCCAGTTCGCTCTTCTACGGGGTCCTCCCCTTCGCCTTCTGCCCATTGATTTCAAGATTCTCCCCCAGTTCGTTCTTCCACAGGGACCCCTGCTCAAAACTACCGAAAATCGCCGGGAGCCCGGCGCCGCCAGCGCCCAGCAGCTCCCCGCCCGGGCCCACCTGCTGCACCTGCCCCCGGGGCTGCACCTGCCGAGGTCCCCGGGGCTGTACCTGCAGAGGTCTCACCCAAGCCTCCGCCCGACCCGGACCGGCCTCACGGTCCAGCCCGCCTCCTGGGCCCCAGAACTGCTTCTGGGCACCCGAGAAGGCGGGGGCTGAGTGGGGTCCTGAATGGGCTCCGCGTTCTCAGTCCTCTCGCGCTTAAGCAGCTCTGGACACCCTCTACCTTGGGACCGCCTCCCGCCCGAAGCCCCTGGTTCTCGCAGCGGCTCACCGGTTTCCGCCCGCGGGGCGCGCTGCAGGAGCGGTGTGCGGTCCTCGCCCTCCTCACCGTCGCTCGGGGCCAGGTCCGGAACCGGGGACTTCATGACGCCTCCAAGGAGCGTCGGCACCGACCACCCAGCGGAAAAGAAAACTCAGACTAAACAGCCGAAGATCCCCCCCCAGGCCGAGGTGGCCGGGCCGAGCTGGGCCGCTGGCACCGCCCCCGGCCTGGCACCGCCCCTCGGCCACGTCTTGCCTCGGGCCCCGCCCAGGGGCGGCTACGCAGACTCCGCCCCTGTCGCCATCTTGGGTTCCGGCAACTCGGCAGCCGGTTGGGTAGGGACGGCGGGTTTCGGGCGTACGGGGTCGCAGCGGCGCGGTTGGCGCCTAGGTAGCTGGCCCGCCGGGTCGTTGGTGTCCTAAGGAACAGCGTTCCCCTCCCTGGCGCTCCCTTTACAAGGAGCTCAGGGAGCAGGGGTGACTGGGAACACTGAGGCGGGCGGCAGGGTCTTAAATCGTGCATAATTGAGGGGAGGGCTTGGACCGAACATGGAGTGGATGTTTTGTAAATGACGTTCAGTTATAGTAGTTAATTGCCGTGAATATTAGCAACCCTGGTACTGTCTGCCCGTGACAGCATATTGTCTCTAGGATACCCTTTGATGCGGAAAACCAGGCAATAGAAACACATTGTTGAGTCCTATGTAATTGCCTACTTTGTAGGTCAAAATAACCCAATATCAGCAGTTTCATATGGTTCACCCTGTAGAATCATGTGACGTATGTCTCCACAGGTCTAAATCGAACAGGTTCTCCTGGCATTTGCTGACTCTAAGGTAGAAGCGCTAGGAAAATGCACTAGCCTGCCTTGTGGGGAGGGGGTGGGAGTGGGACATACCTCTTGTGACCACAGGCAGTTCTGTGTGGTTGTAGAGCAGTGCCCCTTAAACTTGAATGCAGGAAATCACCAGGCAGTTCCTTTTAAAATTCAGGTTCAGATTTATCAGGTGTAGTATGACAGTTAGTTAAAAATTTTTAAAAAATCATGGTTTGGGTTTTATTTTTTAATTTGTAAATATGATATAAATTACATTGATTTCTAAAAAATTGAGGTTTAATTGATTTACAATATATTAGTTTCAGGTATACAACATAGTGATTCAAAATTTTTATAGATTATACTCCATTTAAAGTGATTATAAACTATTGGCTATATTCCCTGTGCTGTACAATGTATCCTTGTAGCTTACTTATATTATACACAGTAGTTTGTATCTCTTAACCCCCTACTTCCGTCTTGTCTCTCTACCCTTCCCTCTTCCCACTGGGAACCACTAGTTTGTTCTCTGTATCTGTGAGTCTGCTTCTGTTTTGTTATATTCATTGGTTTGTTTCATTCTTTAGATTCCACATATAAGTGATAACAGTATTTGCTGACAGTTAATTTTATGTATCTACTTGGAGGGTGCTTTTGGATGAGGTTAACATTTAAATTGGTGAACTCTGGGTAAAGCAGATTGCCCTCTGTAATGTGAGTAGACCTTATTCCATTAATCTAAGGCCTGAATAGAAGACCTACCCTCTGAGCAAGGGGGGATTCTCTAGCAGACTGCCTTCAGACTTCATTGGCACCATGGGTCTCTAGGCTGCCAGGCTACACTGCAGATTTACACTGGCCAGCCTTCATAATTGCACGAGCCATTTCCTTATAATTCTTTTTAGCCATTTCCTTATAATTCTTCTTATGTGCCTGCATGCACACACACACACTATTGGTTCTGTTTCTCTGGTGGACCCTGACTAGTATATCTGGGATGGGCCTGAGATTCTGTATTGTTAGGAAGCTCACAGGTGACCACATTTTGAATAGCAAGGTTATAAAAGACTTGAACCAGGGAATAAAGTTTCCAACAGACTTGAAATATTTCAAACCACAGGAGATCCTTTAAAAAAAAAAACAACCCACACTTTTTATTTTAGAAGTTTTAAGTTTACAGAAAAGTTGTAGAGATAGTCCAGAGAGTTTTTCATACCCTTTGCCTTGTTTGACCTGTTGCTAAGGTCTTACATTAGTATGATACATTGATCACAACTAATTAGCCAATATTGATAGATTTTTAATACATTTATTTATTTATTTTTGACTGCATTGGGTCTTCATTGCTGCACGCGGGCTTTCTCTAATTGCTGCGAGCTGGGGCTACTCTTTTTTGTGGTGCATGGGCTTCTCATTACGGTGGCTTCTCGTTGCAGAGCACGAGCTCTAGGCGTGGGCTTCAGTAGTTGTGGCATGCGGGCTCAGTAGTTGCGGCGCGTGGGCCCAGTTGCTCTGCGGCGTGTGGGATCTTCCCAGTCCAGGGCTCGAACCCATGTCCCCTGCACTGGCAGGCGGATTGCTAACCACTGTGCCACCAGGGAAGTCCCTGATAGATTACTGGGGGTTTTTTGTTTTTTGTTTTTTAATAAATTTATTTATTTTTGGCTGCATTGGGTCTTTGTTGCTGCACGTGGGCTTTCTCTAGTTGCACTGAGTGGGGGCTACTCTTCATTGCGGTGCTCAGGCTTCTCATTGTGGTGGCTTCTCTTGTTGCGGAGCACGGGCTCTAGGTGCACAGGCTTCAGTAGTTGTGGCTCGTGGGCTCAGTAGTTGTGGTGCATGGGCTTAGTTGCTCCACGGCATGTGGGATCTTCCTGGACCAGGGCTCGAACCCATGACCCCTGCATTAGCAGGCGGATTCTTAACCACTGCGCGACCAGGGAAGCCCTGATAGATTATTGTTAATGGAAGTTCACACTTTATATTCAGATTTATTTAGTTTTTACCTAATGTTCTTTTTCTGTCCCAGGATTCCATCCAGGATGCCACATTATATTATATTTAGGCATTGTGTCCCATTGGGCTCCTGTAGACTGACAGTTTCTCAGACCTTCCTTGTTTTTACTGATCTTGAAAGTTTTGTAGAGTACTGGTAGGTTTTGTAGAAAGGCTCCCAATTGGAGTTCATGTTCGATGTTTTTATTATAATTAGACTGGGGTTATGGGGTTAAAGACCACAGAGGTAAAGTGCCATCCTCATCATATAATTTCAAGGGAATATGCTGTCAATATAACTTATCACTGATGGTTATCACTGGTGGTGTTAAACTTCATCACATGCCTAAGATGGTGTTTGTCAGGTTTTTCCTCAAGTTCCTCTTTTTTCCCCCCTCCCATTCCATTCTTTTCTCTCAATATGTGCAGCCTATACTTGAGGGGTAGGGGCTTTATGCTTCACCTGTTTGAGGGGCAGAATTCTTTTGTATGGGAAAAGTGTCTGTTTCCCACCATTTGTTTATTTTATATATTTTTTAAAATTAGGGACTCTAATTTTATTTATTTATTTTTACATTTTTATTTAGTATTGGAGTATAGTTGATTAACAATATTGGGTTAGTTTCAGGTGTACAGCCAAGTGATTCAGTTATACATATGCATGTATCTATTTTTCAAATTCTTTTCCCATTTAGGTTATTACAGAGGATTGAGCAGAGTTCCCTGTGCTATACAGTAGTAGGTCCTTGTTGGTTATTGGTTTCTTTCAGTTACGATGCGTGGCTTGCAGGATCTTAGTTCCCCGACCAGGGATTGAACCTGCGTCACGGCAGTGAAAGCACAGAGTCCTAATCACCGGACCTCCAGGGAACTCCCATGGTTATCTGTTTTGAGTATAGCAGTGTGTACATGTCAATCCTGAACTCCCAATCTCTCCCTCCCTCCCACCCCCACTTGTTTATTTATTCAATCATTTATTTGTATTAGTATGGACTCATGGTTATTTATCTTATACTTTGGGTTATAGTCCAACACTCTGTTATTTCCTTTATTGCTCAAATTGTTCCAGCTTTGGTAATTGGGACCTCTTTCAGTTGGCTCCTGTGCCCCTTTTATATGCCCCTGCTGTGTTTTTTGAGCACTACCTTACTTTCTGGTATTACAAGCTTTCCCAGCTCATCCTGTATAGTCCCTGCTCCTGCCATTTCTCCAAGGTGAATAACATTAGAAACCAAGATAGGTGCTGGGTGTACTTCTTGCTACATTGATTCCAGGCCCATTTTCTGTTTTTGTTTTCCTTTATAATCTTCTCAAGAGGGTTTTAAAAAAAAAGTGTAAGATAACACCTTTTTCTTCCTTATATCTGGCATTTAGTTCCTGCTCACTACCATAGAAGATTGTTGTTGATGTTATTTATTTTTTGGTTAGTAATTCCTTTCTTTAACAACACTCTAAACCAGTGCTGTTCAATAGAAATATAATGCAAGACATATATGTAATTTAACATTTTCTAGTAGCCTCATTAAAAACTTAAGAAACAGGGGCTTCCCTGGTGGTGCAGTGGTTGAGAGTCCGCCTGCCATTGCAGGGGACATGGGTTCGTGCCCCGGTCCGGGAAGATCCCACATGCCGTGGAGCGGCTGGGCCCGTGAGCCATGGCCGCTGAGCCTGCGTATCCGGAGCCTGTGCTCCGCAACGGGAGAGGCCACAACAGTGAGAGGCCCGACATACCGCAAAAAAAACCCCAACAAAAAACCCTTAAGAAACAAAGAAAGGTGAAATTAACTCTATAATATACATTCTTTAACCCAATATACCCAAAATTTTACCAATTCAACATCTACTCAATATAAAACACTTAATAAGATATATTACATTCTTTTTTTCAGTGCTCATTCTTTGAAACCTGGTGTGTATTTTCTACTTACAGCACATCTTCATTAAGACCAGTCACATTTCAAGTGATTAATGATCACATGTGGCTTGGGCTACCATTTTGGACAGCACAGTTATAGACCATGTGAGGACTTATTTTTTTTCTCCCAAATCCCGTGTTTGCATGGGAAAAGAGTGTCTTCTGAGCAGTGCCTAGTTCAAAAGAATCTAGCTGTTTTTTTCCTCTATAAAATGAAGATAATAATAGAAACAACTATTCTTGTTAAACAACTCATAGGGTTTTTATGAGGAATAAATAAGATAATGCATGCAAATCATGGTACATGCTGGGTAGTCTCAATATATGTTAGCTATTATCATTTTTATTAAGTGTGTTTTGGAAAATGAGCTTACCCATCTTAAGAACTCCTTTATTTATTTATTTATTTTGAAATATAGTTCATTTACAATGTTGTGCTAGTTTCTGGTGTACAGCAAAGTGATTCAGTTATACACACACACACACACACACACACAGTCTTTTTCATATTCTTTTCCATTACGGTTTATTACAGGATATTGAATATAGTTCCCTTGTTGTTTATCTGTTTTATATATAGAAGTTTGTATCTGCTAATCCCAGACTCCCAATTTATCCCTCCCCCACCCCCTTTCCCCTTTGGCAACAATAAATTTGTTTTCTATATCTGTGAGTCTGTTTCTGTTTTGTAACTAACTTCACTTGTGTCATATTTTAGATTTCACATATAAATGATATCATATAATGTTTATCTTTCTCTTTCTGACTTACTTCACCTAGTACGATAATCTCTAGGTCCATCCATGTTGCTGCAAATGGCATTATTTCATTTTTTTTTATGGCTGAGTAATATTCAATTGTATTTATATACCACATCTTCTTTATCCATTCATTTGTCAATGGACATTTAGGTTGCTTCCATGTCTTGGCTATTGTAAACAGTGCTGCAATGCATGTATCTTTTCAAATTATGGTTTTTCTTGGACATATGCCCAGTAGTGGGATTGCTGGACCATATGGTAGCTCTATTTTTACTTTTTTAAGGAATCTCCATGCTGTTCTCCATAGTGGCTGTACCAGTTTACATTCCCACCAACAGTGTAGAGGAACTCACTTTTGATTTTCCTTATACCTCTTTTAAAACACGTATCACATTCTATCTGGAATTACATGGTTAGTAGTTGGCTGTGCAGCTGTTTTAGTTCCTTTTTGTGACTGTAGGTGTCCTAGGAGCTGGTACCAAGTCTCATTTATCTCTGTGAGCTGAGAAGTTCCTAACCATGTTTCTTTCACTGTGCTTATCATGTTTCACAGTGCCTTATCATGTTGGCCATGGTGAAACTACCAAGGTGAGAATTTCAAGTAGGTAGGAATATATAGGGATTAAAAAACTCAATGGAGGGCTTCCCTGGTGGCGCAGTGGTTGAGAGTCCGCCTGCCGATGCAGGGGACACGAGTTCATGCTCCAGTCCAGGAAGATCCCACATGCTGCGGAGTGGCTGGGCCCGTGAGCCATGGCCGCTGAGCCTGCGGGTCCGGAGCAAAACTCAATGGAGAGACAAATATTTGAATCACTGAATTTAGAAATAAAGTTGGTAAAGGAAATTTTGGATGAACAGTGTGGCCCTATAAAATCATCCTTTCTTTATCCCAGATTTTCCTCTAAAGTAAATAATTAAAATCACAAATGATAATGATTATTGAGATATAATGGTTATTAAGATTTTTTTTCAATGTTTTAGTTTATTTTTTTTTCGCCAAACTTGACAGTTGATTATCAGAGAGTTGATTTCTTCAGATTAATTTCAGAATTCTTTGTCATTTTATGGTTTTGAATCTCTAGGATTTAGCAACTATTTTCTTTAAATTGTGTCATATTATTTTGTATGAAGAAACATTTCACCATTTGGAGACCTTTTCCTCATAGAATTCTGTGAGTTACATTCCACTGATCAGTTTTTCCTCAAATTATCTTTGTAACTTATATAGAATATTAGTCAAAATATTTGCTCAGAATATAGAGTTTTGCAAAGCAGAAACACTAAAACTTTAAGTACCACAGATCAGCCTAACTTAAAACAATGACCTAATGTAATTATTTAAGAAAGAGTGTAAAAAGATTTTAAAAGGATAGGATTGGTAGGAAATTTTCTATTAAGTCTAAGGTTTCTCTCTAATATATTTTCCTTATAATACAGGCATCACAATTCCTGATTTCAAACTTTATTACAAAGCTATAGTGATTGAAACAGTACTGGCATAAAAATGGTTACATAGACCAATGGAACAGAATTGAGAGCCCAGAAATCCCCACACTTATAAGGTCAACTAATATTTGACAAGGGTGCCAATAATATTCGCTGGGTCAAGGTTAGCATCTTCAATAACTGGTGTTGGGAAAACTGGACAACTACATGCAGAAGTGTGAAATCGGACCTCTATCTTATATCATTTACAAAAATCAACTCAAAATGAATTAAAGACTTAAATGTGAGACCTGAAATTGTAAAACCCCTTAGAAGAAAACATAGGAAAAAAGCTCCTTGACATTGGTCACGGCAATGAGTTTTTGGATATGATACTCAAAGCACAAGCAACAAAATAAAAAATAAGTGGAGCTACATCTAACTAAAAAGCTTCTGCATAGCAAAAGAAACAATCAGAAGAATAAGAAGAATGGGAGAAAATATTTGCAAGCCATCTGTCTGATAAGGGGTTAATATCCTAAAATACATAAAGGAACACATACAATTCAACAAGATAAAAACAAAATGGTCTGATTAAAAAATGGGTGAAGGACTTGAATAGACTTCTTTTCCAAAAAAGACATATGAATGGCCAAACAGGTACATGAAGAGATGCTCAGCATCACTGATCATCAGGGAAATGCAAATCAAAATCATTAGATATCACCTCACACCTGTTAGAATGGCTATTATCAAAAAGACAAAAGCTAACAAGTGTTGGTGAAGCTGTGGAGAAAAGGGGACCCTTGTGCACTGTTGGTGGGAATGTAAATTGGTGCAGCCACTATGGAGAACTGTATGGAGGTTCCTCAAGAAATTAAAAATAGAACTACCATATGATCCAGCAGTTCCACTTCTGGATATATATCTGAAGGAAGTGGAGTCAGGATCTCAAAGAAATACCTGCACTCCCATGTTCAATACAGCATTATTCACAATAGCCAAAATATGGAAACAACCTAAGTGTCCATTAACAAATGAATGGATAAAGAAAATATGATGGAATATTATTCACCTATATAAAAAAGGAAATTTTGCCTTTTGTGACAACATAGATGGACCTTGAGGACATTATGCTAAGTAAAATGTCAGACAGAGAAAGACAAATACTGTATGTTCTCACTTATATGTGAAATCTAAAAAAGCTGAACTCGGAAATAGAGAGTAGGATGCTTGTTGCCAAGGGCTGGGGGTGGGGTGAGGAAAATGGGAGCGATGTCAGTCAAAGGGTACAAACTCCCAGTTACAAGACCAATAAATTCAAGGGATCTAATGCATAGCATGGTGACTATAATTAACAATACTGTATTATATATTTGAAAATTAAGAGAGTAAATCTTAAATGTCATCACCACACTCACGCACACAGAGACAATTATATGAGGGGACGGAGGTGTTAACTAACCTTACTGTGGTATCATTTTGTAATATATACGTGTTAAATCATCACATTGTACACCTTAAAAGCTTATGTAATTTATATGTCAATATCTCAACAAAGCTGGAAAAATATTTCTCCATTCCCTGGGAAAGTATCATCTACATGTACCTTAGTGCTATCTCTGCATAATATAGGTCTGATACTGTTACCCCTTTAAAAAACCCTTCAATGGCAACTTATTGCCTGGGTCTTCACGTTTTTGATTGTGTACTCCATCAGTAAAAATTCTGAATATGGACCCAACTTGTGTCTTTTTCTTTATAAATTACACACACACACAGACACACACACACAGACACACACTACACTCAACAAACACTCAAAATTAAAAAGGATGAGAAAATGTAAATACAAATAGATGTTCTGGTTGTTCCCTGAATTGGTTTGCATATGCTCCGGAGTGAGTGCACCCCACTTTGGAGGCTACTTGTTTAGAAGATAAAATCCAAATTCTTTGGTGGAGAACACAAGATCCTTACAGACTGGCACCAGTTTCCAGTTATCTTACGCACTTCCTGCACCCGCTTGGTGCTTTACACATTGGACTGCACACCATGTTTTCCTTGTTTGCTTCTTTAGTGCATGGTGAGTTCTTATTTGTCCTTAGACTAAAATGTCACCTTTTTTAAAAGATCTCTTGACAATCTCTCCCTTTTTCTTGCTCTCGTGTGTATTGTCCATACCTTTATTATAGCACATAGTGTTATCTAAGACGGTTTCTAGTGTGTGAGTCATTACTTGAGAACAGAAACCTTGACTTACTTATCTTCCATTCCAGCTCTAAGCAGACAGAACAGCTTAAGAAATATTTATGGAGCTTTGTATTATGTATGAGGGCCTGTCCTGAGTGCTATGAGCGTGTATGAGATGAATAAACATGATTTCTGCCTCTGAGGAGTTTATAAGTAAAATGTACCTTGAGGGAAATATTTCTTAATTACTGTCCAAGGGAAGTATAAATATTTCTCTAACAATTATGAAAGTTAGAGGACATATTTTTAATTTATATTTTGTAGAGAGCCAGTGGTATATGATTAATGTATTTGAGAGGATGAGTGATAATATTTTTAGAAAGGAATTTCAAAAACGAACAGTCTGGGCATACTTTCCCATATCCTGTTTCCTTCAGGCAGCTGTACTGACAGATGTCCTCAGACAGTGATCAAAATATAAACAAAATAAGGCAGGTAAATGTGAACAGTTTTTTGTCATGTTTACATGAAAGTGTGCACTCAATTATTTTTAGAGCAGAGTTTAAATTTCCCAAGTGCTTTTCAACCTAACAATTGAGTAATTATTGTAATATACCCACAGACACATGGGAATTATAAACATCTTAACTAATGTGTGGCAACTGAATGAAGTGCTTTGTCCAAGATCAGTGAGAGCCACTATTACAATTCAGATTTATTGCCTTTTCTAGAATTCAAACCCGAGGATGGTGCTTCTTCATAATTTTCTTGATTTTCTACATCTCCTATGTTACCCTTGCCCCTTAAAACTTTTGAGTACAATGTTGCTTAGTCTTGGAAGTCATTTCAATGATAGGTATATAATATGTAAAGTTAGTTGCTGATTATAAATTATATGGCATTTTCTTTGTCAGTTTCCTTTCATTGATTTGCTATAGAGAAGCTGAAAAAGCAGTCACTTAAAAAAGAGATATAAGTAATTTTGCCTCTGTGAAAAGCCTGGAAAACACCGATACGTAAAATTTAAATACACTGAAAAATTTAGAAGATATGTCGTAGTTTTATCTCTTCAACTTCAGGGAATTTAAAATACATCAATTTTTGCAAATGTTGTGAATTATCAGTGAAGCAGATAGTGAATCAACTGGGAAAATCACACAAGAAGAAGAAGAAACAGGATGACCTTCAGAAATAAGCTAAAACTGCGTGCAAAGCAACTCAAAATTGAATGACTCAGGCAGATTAGAAGATTAAGGTTCAAATCTGTTCTTCTAACTAGTATGTGAAGCCACAGTTCTGTTGAGTCAGCCCTTCCTGATAACCCCTTTTGGTCAGAATTCTCTCCACATATTTATTCCTATTTTCTGACTAATGAAGGATATACTGGCTTAGAAACTAATTGCTGTTGTTTTTATAACAGAAAAAATAATCTGAGATAATGGGATCTGGATATTAGAAAGTGTTACAACATCACTATAACCTGCTAATTAACACAGCAGCAACTTATTTTTCTGATGGCAGTATTCCTAAAAGTTTTATATAAATTCAACCATATTTAAGATGACATATGAGAGTTTGCTGCTTTTTAGAGAAGTTATCATCAATCCTTTTGTAGAGGGATAGCTGAATTTTCATTTTTTAGGTTTTTTTTTTTTTGGCTGTGTTGGGTCTTTTTTGGTGTGCGTGGGCTTTCTCTAGTTGCAGCAAGCGGGGGCTACTCTTCATTGAGGTGCGTGGGCTTCTCATGTTGCAGAACACGGGCTCTAGGTGCGCAAGCTTCGGCTTGTGGACTCAGTAGTTGTGACTCGCGGGATTAGTTGCTCCGTGGCATGTCGGATCTTCCCAGACCAGGGCTTGAACCACTGTCCCCTGCATTGGCAGGTGGATTCTTAACCACTGCGCCACCAGGTATTCTTTTTAATAGGACACATTATAGTTGTTTTCTGTACCAGTAATTTAAGTAAAAAGAAAAAATGCAGTTATGTTGAGCTTATCTTTCTAATTGAGTTCCTCAGGAATAAAAATCGCAATCTACAACTAGTTAGAATGCTAATAAACCACAATATTAAAATTTAATCCTTTGTGTTTAAAAAATTCCATCAGAACTGGTTACATCAGTTGGTGAGGTGATACCAATCTCCATCAATAGACCCCTTTTGGTTTGTCTACAAACAAGCAAGCACCAAAGGACAAAAATCCAAACAACAACAACTAAAGTAAAACCGAAACTCAGAGTTTTAGTGATTGATTAATCCCTCCAACTCCAAGTAAAAACCAACATCAAGATACATAATTAAGGGGCTTCCCTGGTGGCGCAGTGGTTGAGAATCTGCCTGCCAATGCAGGGGACATGGGTTCGAGCCCTGGTCTGGGAAGATCCCACATGCCACAGAGCAACTGGGCCCGTGAGCCCCAACTGCTGAGCCTGCACGTCTGGAGCCTGTGCTCCGCAACAAGAGAGGCCACGACAGTGAGAGGCCCACGCACCGCAATGAAGAGTGGCCCCCACTTGCCGCAACTAGAGAAAGCCCTCACACAGAAACGAAGACCCAACACAACCAAAAATAAATAAATTAATTTATTTAAAAAAAGGATACATAATTAATAATGCTATGTAGTGACATCCTTACATATAAATGAAAGCAGTCAAAGTAGGTCACAGTTTTAACTTACAATATGTGGCTATAAAATAACGAGATTGTATGAAGGAGTGAAGAAATGGCTCTTAATAGAGTTTTACAAAGCAAGTTCCAAAAGTATTTTCAGGGATAGAGAATTGGAGAAAAGGTATTTAATCTGTTAAAACTTGTGTCCTCTTTTACATTCATTTGTGTTTATTTGAAAAAAAAATCCCAATAGTCTGTTGTTTTATTGTCACACTCTTATCTCTCGAGTAGCCAAGCTGACAGCTAAGCCACAGTGACGTCCGCAGAGGTGGACCCCATACAACGCTTTCTATGGAGAAGAGCATCAGTGAGTTGACAGGAAGACACGGTCTTGTATTGGGACTGCAAAGTGGAGCTGTAGGGAGGACTTATCTGAGGGAGAAGAGATGATCAGATTAAGGTCAAAAACTAAGGTTATTAACCACCTAAAATAACTCTGCGCCAACAGTGCTTGTGTGCTGCAGCTCATGTGGTAACCCCCCCCCCCCGCCATTACCACTTTGATCCAATGTAATAGGATACACTGGACTCAGTACCTGTTATGTGTCAGGCACCATGGTAAGCACTTACGCATATTACTTAATTCTGAAAGCATCTATAGGTCTAGGTGTCATTATTCTCACTTCATAACTAAGGAAACCTGAACTCAGAGAGAGTGACATTGCTTAAGCACAAAGATTAGAATGTGTCTGTTGCCTGTCTGGGCCTGACCCGGCTCAGCTTTCAAGATCAAGGGTGTTCAGGGTGGTATGGTTGTAGAGAGACTGTCTGTCTGTCTTACTCCAAATCCCATGTTCTTTCCATGCTGCTTTCCAGTAGATCACCTATGTAATTCTTCATTCACAGGGTGCTAACATTTTCTTGGCTTGGATGTTAGTGCATTATCTGAACCCACCATCAATGGGAAGGGTCTGAGGATGAGGGGTAACTGGTATACTAGAGAGTGCATAGGGTTAGCACTAAGGAGACCAGATTCCATCAAGTCCAAGGGGCTGGCAAAGGGAACGCCAAGAGGGTTAGAAGGCAGGTAGACACGGGATGCCAAAAAACAAGGATAAAGGAGTTTTTGATGACACTTCGTCTTAAAACACACCAAATGGCCTGGGAAGGACAATTTTGAAAACACAACTCAGTCTACACTTGGTGGGCTGTCCAAAAGGGGTGCAGGTTTGGACTGGGGTAGGGTGCCTGGCTGCTGACCTCATTACTTCTGAGAGCTTTCACTGTGTTTCAGTCATCGTTTTCCTGGTTGGCATTTTCTGATTACTTAGGCATAGGAATGAGTAAATAAAATGCTTTAATGCAGGTTTAAAAAAATGACCTCTATCCTACCTTTGTAAAGCTTGGAAGAGACTTCCAAGGATAGCTTCAGTTGTGTCTGAGTCATTGTTGGCTTTTTTCTGATTACTTAGGCAAGGGAACGTATAAATTGAGTGCTACGATGCAGGTTTAAGGAAATTACTTTACTTTTGGATCAGACTGCCAATACATTAAGCTTGAAAATGAATTCCAGTTACTGCTTAGCTAAGACTTAGTCGTCCCCATACAGTCCCCCTTCAAGGCTGTGCAGCAGGTAGTCCTAAACTGGAAACCCAGCCCACGTTCTAATCTACTTTGTTATGCCCTTTGGTCATGAGGGAAACAGATCAGCACAATCCTTAGAAAACATTTCAAAGTACATGCCTTAGAATAAACGTTTCTTTATGAAAAATTTCAAACATGCATCAAAGTAGAGAGAATAGAATAATAAACTACTATTGGCAATTAACTTGATTCTGATGATTATCAGTATTTTGCCATGTTTGTTTCATCTATCTCCCATTCAACTAACTTGTGTCTCCCTGGTCCCCCTCTTACTCCATAGCCATCACCAGACTATTTTAAACCAATTACCAGACATCATTTCATACATTTCAGGTAAAAGGTTAAAAAATGATGATGCTGGGACTTCCCTGGTGGTGCAGTGGTTAAGAATCTGCCTGCCAATGCACAGGACATGAGTTTGAGCCCTGGTCCGGGAAGATCCCACTTGCTGCGGAGCAACTAAGCCCGTGTGCCACAACTACTGAGCCTGCATGCCACAACTACTGAAGCCCAAGTGCCTAGAGCCCGTGATCCACAACAAGAGAAGCCCTTGCAATGAGAAGCCTGCACACCGCCATGAAGACCCAATGTGGTCAAAAATAAATAAATAAATAAATTTATTTTAAAAAAGCAAAAAAACCAAAACAAACAAAAAAAACAATAAAAAAATGATGATGCCATTATCACACCAAATGCACAATATTCCAATAATAATATCATCTAATACTCATCCATATATAAATTCTCCCAGTTGTCTTTTTCCCAAATAGGTTAAACTAAAATTGGTTGTCTCCATAGATCAATGGCACAGAATAGAGAGCCCAGAAATAAATCCACGCACGTATGGTTGGTTAATCTAAGACAAAGGAAGCAAGAATATACAGTGGGGAAAAGACAGTCTCTTCAACAAGTGGTGCTGGGAAAGCTGGACAGCTACATGGAAATCAATGAAATTAGAACACTCCCTCACACCATACACAAAAATAAACTCAAACTTGTTTAAAGACGTAAATGTAACACATGACTCCATAAAACTCCTAGAAGAGAACAGAGGCAGAACAGTCATTGACATAAATTGTAGCAATATTTTTTGGATCAGTTTCCCAAGGCAACCCCCCCAAAAAAACCCCCAAAAATAAACAAATGGGATCTAATCAAAGTTAAGCTTTTGCACAGCAAAGGAAACCATAAACAAGATGAAACAACCTATGGAATGGGAGAAAATATTTGCAAACGATGCAACAGACAAGGGGTTAAGATCCAAAATGTACAAAGAACTCATACAGCTCAATATCTAAAAACCAAACAAACCAATCACAAAATAGGCAGAAGACCGAAATAGACATTTTTCCAAAGAAGACATACAGATGGCTAATGGGTACATGAAAAGATGCTAATCATTATTAATTATTAGAAAAACGCAAATCAAAACTACAATGAGGTATCACCTCACACCAATCAGCATGGCTATCATCAAAAAGTCTACAAATAATATGGGACTTCCCTGGCAGTCCAGTGGTTAGGACTCTGCACTTTCACTGCCATGGGTCCAAGTTCAATCCTTGGTCAGGGAACTAAGATCCCACAAGCTGTGCAGTGCAGCCAAAAAATTTTTTTTGTTTAAAAAAAATTAAAAAAGAAAAAAATAATGCCATTTGCAGCAACATGGATGGACCTAGAGATTGTCATGTTGAGTGAAGTAAGCCAGACAGAGGAAGACAAATATCATATGATATTGCTTATATGTGGCATCTTAAAAAATGGTACAAATGAACATATTTACAAAATAGAAATACAGTCACAGATGTAGAAAACAAACTATGGTTACCAAGGGGGTAAGTGGGGGGCAGGGATAAATTGGGAGATTGGGATTGACACATACATACTACCATATATAAAATAGATAATCAACCAGGACCTACTGTATAGCACAGGGAACTCTACTCAATACTCTGTAAAGACCTACATGGGAATAGAATCTAAAATTGCTGGTGGATCCAGCAATTCCACCCAGATATATATGGGTATATATCTGGAAAAAACAAAAACTCTACTTAGAAAAGATACATGCACCTGAGTGTTCATAGCAGCACTATTTACAATAGCCAAGACATGGAAGCAACCCAAGTGCCCATCAACAGACGATTGGCTTAAGAATATGTGGCATATACGTATATACATATATGTATATGCCACATATATATTCCATTATATGTAATGGAATATTACTCAGCCATATGAAAGAATGAAATATTGCCATTTGCAGCAACATGGATGGACCCAGAGAATACTGTGGTTAGTGAAATAAGTCAGACAGATGCAGAAATACAAAAGATCATGAGAGATTACTATAAGCAACTCTATGCCCATAAAATGGACAACCTGGAAGAGATGGACAAATTCTTAGAAATGCACAACCTGCCAAGACTGACTCAGGAAGAAATAGAAAATATGAATAGACCTATCACAAGCACTGAAATTGAAACTGTGATTTAAAATCTTCCATCAAACAAAAGCCCAGGACCAGATGGCTTCACAGGCGAATTCTATCAAACATTTAGAGAAGAGCTAACACCCATCCTTCTCAAACTCTTCCAAACAATTTCAGAGGAAGGAACACTCCCAAACTCATTCTATGAGGCCACCATCACCTTGATACCAAAACCAGGCAAGGATGTCACAAAGAAAGAAAACTACAGGCCAATATCACTGATGAACATAGATCCAAAAATCCTCAACAAAATACTAGCAAACAGAATCCAACAGCACATTAAAAGGATCATACACCATGATCAAGTGGGGTTTATTCCAGGAATGCAAGGATTCTTCAATATACGCAAATCAATCAACGTGATACACCATATTAACAAGTTGAAGGAGAAAAACCTTATGATCATCTCAATAGATGCAGAGAAAGCTTTCGACAAAATTCAACACCCATTTATGATAAAAACCCTGCAGAAAGTAGGCATAGAGGGAACTTTCCTCAACATCATAAAGGCCATATATGACAAACCCACAGCCAACATTGTCCTCAATGGTGAAAAACTGAAACCATTTCCACTAAGATCAGGAACAAGACAAGGCTGCCCACTCTCACCACTATTATTCAACATAGTTTTGGAAGTTTTAGCCACAGCAATCAGAGAAGAAAAGGAACTAAAAGGAATCCAAATTGGAAAAGAAGAAGTAAAGCTGTCACTGTTTGCAGATGACATGATACTGTACATAGAGAATCCTAAAGATGCTACCGAAAAACTACTAGAACTAATCAATGAATTTGGTAAAGTAGCAGGATACAAAATTAATGTACAGAAATCTCTGGCATTCCTGTACACTAATGATGAAAAATCTGAAAATGAAATCAAGAAAACACTCCCATTTACCATTGCAACAAAAAGAATAAAATATCTAGGAATAAACCTACCTAAGGAGACAAAAGACCTGTATGCAGAAAATTATAAGACACTGATGAAAGAAATTAAAGATGATACAAATAGATGGAGAGATATACCATGCTCCTGGATTGGAAGAATCAATATTGTGAAAATGACTCTACTACCCAAAGCAATCTACAGATTCAATGCAATCCCTATCAAACTACCACTGGCATTTTTCACAGAACTAGAACAAAAAATTTCAAAATTTGTTAGGAAAAACAAAAGACCCCGAATAGCCAAAGCAATCTTGAGAACGAAAAACGGAGCTGGAGGAATCAGGCTCCCTGACTTCAGACTATACTACAAAGCTACAGTAATCAAGACAGTGTGGTACTGGCATAAAAACAGAAAGATAGATCAGTGGATCAGGATAGAAAGCCCAGAGATAAACCCACGCACATATGGCCAACTTATCTTTGATAAAGGAGGCAGGAATGTACAGTGGAGAAAGGACAGCCTCTTCAATAAGTGGTGCTGGGAAAACTGGACAGGGACATGTAAAAGTTTGAGATTAGATCATTCCCTAACACCATACATAAAAATAAGCTCAAAATGGATTAAAGACTTAAATGTAAGGCCAGAAACTATCAAACTCTTAGAGGAAAACATAGGTAGAACACTCTATGACATAAATCACAGCAAGATCCTTTTGGACCCACCTCCTAGAGAAATGGAAATAAAAACAAAGATAAACAAATGGGACCTAATGAAACTTCAAAGCTTTTGCACAGCAAAGGAAACCATAAAGAAGACCAAAAGAGAACCCTCAGAATGGGAGAAAATATTTGCAAATGAAGCAACTGACAAAGGATTAATCTCCAAAATTTATAAATAGCTCATGCAGCTCAATAGCAAAAAAACAAACAACCCAAGCCAAAAATGGGCAGAAGACTTAAATAGGCATTTCTCCAAAGAAGATATACAGACTGCCAACAAACACATGAAAGAATGCTCAACATCATTAATCATTAGAGAAATGCAAATCAAAACTACAATGAGATATCATCTCACACCAGTCAGAATGGCCATCATCAAGAAATCTAGAAACAATAAATGCTGGAGAGGGTGTGGAGAAAAGGGAACACTCTTGCACTGCTGGTGGGAATGTGAATTGGTACAGCCACTATGGAGAACAGTATGGAGGTTCCTTAAAAAACTAAAAATAGAACTACCATATGACCCAGCAATCCCACTACTAGGCATATACCCTGAGAAAACCATAATTCCAAAAGAGACATGTACCAAAATGTTCATTGCAGCTCTATTCACAATAGCCCGGAGCTGGAAACAACCTAAGTGTCCATCATCGGATGAATGGATAAAGAAGATGTGGCACATATATACAATGGAATATTACTCAGCCATAAAAAGAAACGAAACTGAGCTATTTGTAATGAGGTGGATAGACCTAGAGTCTGTCATACAGAGTGAAGTAAGTCAGAAAGAGAAAGACAAATACCGTATGCTAACACATATATACGGAATTAAAAAAAAAAATGTCATGAAGTACCTAGGGGCAAAACGGGAATAAAGACACAGACCTACTTGAGAATGGACTTGTGGATATGGGGAGGGGGAAGGGTAAGCTGTGACAAAGCGAAAGAGAGGCATGGACATATATACACTACCAAACGTAAGGTAGATAGATAGTGGGAAGCAGCCGCAGAGCACAGGGAGATCAGCTCAGTGCTTTGTGACCGCCTGGAGGGGTGGGTTGGGGAGGGTGGGAGGGAGGGAGATGCATGAGGGAAGGGATGTGGGAACAGATGTATATGTATGACTGATTCACTTTGTTATAAAGCAGAAACTAATAAAAAAAATAATATTAAAAAAAAAAAGTCAGACAAAGACAAACACTGTATCACTTATATCAGTGACATGTGGAATCTAAAAAAATAATACAAATGAAGCTATAAACAAAATAGAAACAGACTCACAGACATAGAAAACAAACATCGTTACCAAACAGGATTGGGGTGGAGAGGTGGGGAGGGACAAATTAGGAGTATGGGATTAACAGATATAAACTATCATACATAAAATAGATAAGCATCAAGGATTTACTGTATAGCACAGGGAATTACACCCAATATCTTGTAATAACCTATAATGGAATATATAATTTACAAAAAAGTACACTGAATTACTAGGTTGTACACCTGAAACTAACACAATATTGTAAATCAACGATACTTAAATAAAAAAATTAAGAACACAAAAAATAAAAATTTGTCTCATTTAAGAAATTAATAGATTTTATTTCTTAGAGCATTTTTAGCATTACAGAAAAATTGAACAGAACACATAGACAGTTCCCATATTAACTCCCCTCATGCCCAGTTTCCCCTATTATTAACATCTTGCACTGGTGCATTGATGTTGTACATTTGTTATAATTGATGAACCAATACTGATGTATTACTATTAACTAAAGCTGATAGTTTACACTAGGGTTCACTGTTAGTACTGTACAGTTCCGTGGGTTTTGCCAAATTATAATGTCATATATCCATATATCCATATATATAGTGTCATACAGAATAATATCTCTGCCCTAAAAATCCCTTGTGCTCCACGCATCTCTTCATCCTTGCTCTTCCCCAAATCTTGGCAACAAATGATCTTTTTATTGTTTCTATAGTGTTTCCTTTTCCAGAATGCCATGTAGTTGGAATCATATAGTATGTAGCCTTTTCATGATGGCTTCTTTCACTTAGCAATAAGCATTTAAGGTACCTTCATATCTTTTCATGACTTTTTTTTTCTTTTCATGACTTGATAATGCATTTCTTTTCATCAGTGAATACCATTCCAGTGTATGGCTTTGTTTATCCATTTACATATTGAGGGGCATCCTGGTTGCTTCCAAGTTTTGGCAATTATGCATAAAGCTGATGTAATACCCACGTGCAGGTTTTTGTGTGGACTTAAGTTTTCAACTCATTTGGGTAAATGCCTTTGGGTAAATGCCTCAGAGCATGACTGTTGGATTATATGGTAAGAGTATATTTAGTTTTGAAAGAAATCGCTGAACAACAGAAAATACTCTGAGGTGGCCGCACCGTTCTGCATTCTCACCAGCACTGAATGAGAGTTCCAGTTGCTCTATATCCTTCCCAGCATTCGGTGATGTCAGTGTTCTGGAGTTTAGTCATTCTAATAGGTGTGTAGTGGTAGCTCATTGTTGTTTGTTTGTTTATTATTTATTTATTTTTAGAGTATAGTTGATTTACAATATTGTGTTTGTTAGTTTCTGCTGTACAGCAAAGTGAATCAGTTATACATATACATATATCCACTCTTTTTTTTAGATTCTTTTCCCATATGGGTCATTACAGAGTTTTGAGTAGAGTTCCCTGTTCTATACAGCAGGTCCTTATTAGTTATCTATTTTATATATAGTTGTGTGTATATGTCAATCCCAATCTCCCAATATATCCCTCCCCCTCCTTATCCCCTGGTAACCGTAAGCTTGTTTTCTACATCCTTGGCTCTACTTCTGTTTTTTTTTTTTTTTTTCAGTACGCGGGCCTCTCACTGTTGTGGCCTCTCACTGTTGTGGCCTCTCCTGTTGCGGAGCACAGGCTCCAGACGTGCAGGCTCAGCGGCCATGGCTCACGGGCCCAGCTGCTCCGCGGCATGTGGGATCTTCCCGGACCGGGGCATGAACTCCTGTCCCCTGCATCGGCAGGCGGACTCTCAACTACTGCGCCACCAGGGAAGCCCCAAGCTGAGGCTTTTGATGGTCCATTTCTATGAAGTTTAACCAAGTGACTGACACACTGGTCTTAGGTACACTCCTAATTATAACAGATATAAGAATTACATTTCTTATCTTTTCATAAGAATTTTTATCAGTAATTTTGTTGCCATTGTCACTTTGTAACAGGAACGTTTACTTTCCTCTCCTCCTCGGTTTGACCCAGAAAGCATTTACTCTGAGGCACAGAAAAAGATGAGGTCATACTATTCGGCTCATGTGGTGATACCAGTAACACGTTGCATCAATTGCTATGACCGTTAGGTGGCAGGCTGATGCAGAATGACATCGCCCTGGGAAACTGGACAGTACTCAATGTCTGTCTGGTTTCTGCTCTGGCCAGAGGGGCAAGTAGGCTTTTCCTGGATTCAGAATGCAAGCTGGATGAATTCAAGCCTCTGTCACCTTATGGACCTATCACCCCAATTACCATTCCTCCTCATTTCTGCTTTTACACCTTCAAACACAAAAGACTAAGCATCCTATTCCAGGTAATAGAGTTATTTCCATACTATCGTGATGTGAACCTAGGGCCCTCTTAAATAGACATCTAGAACTCAGAGGGGTCACACTCTAAAATTTTGAGTCCTGTAATGAAAATTTAAAAAACACCAAAGAGGGCTTCCCTGGTGGCGCAGTGGTTGACAGTCCGCCTGCCAATGCAGGGGACACAGGTTTGTGCCCCGGTCCGGGAAGATCCCACACGCCGCGGAGCAACTAAGCCCATGCGACACAACTACAGAGCCTGTGCTCTAGAGCCCACGAGCCACAACTACTGAGCCCACGCGCCACAACTAGTGAAGCCCGCACGCCTAGAGCCCGTGCTCCACAACAAAGAGAAGCCACCGCAGTGAGAAGCCTGTGCACCGCAACGAAGAGTAGCCCCCTCTCGCTGCGACTAGAGAAAGCCCGCACTTAGCAACGAAGACCCAATGCAGCCAAAATAAATAAATAAATTTATAAACAAACAACAACAACAAAAAACACCAAAGAACCCAGAAGTGGTGATGGGAGTTTACAAAAAGAAGGGTTTATTAACTACAGTCCCTGGAGAGACATAACTCGACAAAATTACCTCCTTTTTCAGTGGTTATGAGAAGTCAAAAGGTTTCCGTCTAAATTGGCTTTCAGGGCTCCACCGCTGATGGGGATCCAGGTCTTCTCTCTCTCACTGTACTCTTTCCTGCTCTGAAGTGGTAGTGCCTACTGGCACTCAGTGTCTCACCCAAAACAAAGCAACTTTGTCCACATGTTTCTTCAGATTTGACAAAGTCTAGTTTTTGCTCAAACCTGTCTGCATTAAATGACCTCCACGGGGGTGATGTTTTTGTCTGGTTCAGTTACTGCCTCTGATGCCTGAGTCACTCCAGACCCCGTGCTACCTCCCCCGCTCCACCTCAGCTCCATTTTCAGACCCCACGTGTGGCTCTAGAGCTAGCACGTCCCCTGGGGTGTTCCAGCTTGTATCCTTGCCAAGAATTCCAGGTCTGCCTTGTTCGTCCTCTCACCACGTTACTGATTAGGCTCTACCACTAGCACCTGAGCTTCTTGCCTATACTGTTCTAAACCTGTTTCAAGGCTCTAATGCTGTCACCGTCAAGTCAGTTAAACTCTACTTTTTCATGTCCCTGTGGTTGCTTGGATGGAAACTAATTATAACTGTCCCTCAGTGTCCATTGGGGATGGGTTCCAGGCACCCCCCTATCAAAATCTGGGGATGCCCTTATATAAAATGGCAGAGTATTTGCATATAGCCTATGTACATCCTCCCTTATATACACTAAATCACTTCTAGATTACTTACAATACCCAATACAATGTAAATATTATGTACATAGCTGTAAATACAATGTACTTCCTATTAAGTAGTTGCCAGTTCCTGGCAAATTCACGTTTTGTGTTTTGGAGCTCTCTGGAAATTTTTTTTCCAGTATTTTCAATCTGTGGTTGGTTGACTATGTGGGTGCAGAACTTTCAGATATGGAGGGCCAACTTAAAAATACTTTTTTAAATTGAAATATAGTTGATTTGCCAGGTTGTGTTAGTTTCAGGTGTAGGGGTAACAACTTTTAATGGAAAATTCAAGGGATTCTCCAGAAAACTCTTGAAACTAGTAAGAGTTTTGCAGGGTTGGTGAATCCAAGATCAACATACAAAAATTAATTGTATTTTTTATACCATCACTAATGCATTAGATAGTGCAATTTATTATTTTTTAAATTTTTTCACATCTTTATTGGAGTATAATTGCTTTACAATGTTGTGTTAGTTTCCGCTGTACAACAAAGTGAATCAGCTATAGGCATACATATATCCCCATATCCCCTCCCTCTTGAGCCTCCCTCCCACCCTCCGTAACCCACCCCTCTAGGTGGTCACAAAGCACCGAGCTGATCTCCCCGTGCTATGCAGCAGCTGCCCACTAGCCAACAATTTCACATTTGGGAGTGTATATATGTTAATGCTACTCTTTCACTTTGTCCCAGCTTACCCTTCCTCCCCTGTGTCCTCAAGTCTGTCCTATACGTCTGTGTCTTTATTCCTGCCCTGTCAGTAGGTTCATCAGTACAGTTCTTTTAGATTTCATATATATGCGTTAACATACGATATTTGTTTTTCTCTTTCTGACTTACTTCACTCTGTATGACAGACTCTAGGTCCATCCACCTCATTACAAATGACTCAATTTCGTTCCTTTTTACGGCTGAGTAACATTCCATTGTATACACGTGCACATCTTCTTTATCCATTCATCTGTTGATGGACATTTAGGTTGCTTCCATGTCCTGGTTATAACAGTGCTACAATGAACATTGTGGTACATGTATCTTTTTGAACTA
This sequence comes from Mesoplodon bidens, assembly GCF_964165515.1. NCBI lineage: Eukaryota > Metazoa > Chordata > Mammalia > Artiodactyla > Ziphiidae > Mesoplodon > Mesoplodon bidens. The sequence goes on along the minus strand of NC_138168.1, from coordinate 11,156,112 downwards.
TGCTTTTCTCAGGGTATATGCCCAGTAGTGGGATTGCTGGGTCATATGGTAGCTCTATTTTAGGTTTTTAAAGGAAACGGCATACTGTTCTCCACAGTGGCTGTATCAACTTACATTCCCACCAACAGTGCAGGAGGGTTCCCTTTTCTTCAGACTCTCTCCAGCATTTATTGTCTCTAGATTTTTTGATGATGGCTATTCTGACCAGTGTGAGGTGATACCTCATTTTCATAATATTGATTCTTCCAATCCAGGAGCATGGTGTATCTCTCCAACTGTTTATGTCATCTTTGATTTCTTTCACCAGTGTTTTATAGTTTTCTGAGTACAGGTCTTTTGCCTCCTTAGGTAGGTTTATTCCTAGGTATTTTATGCTTTTTGTTGAGATGGTAAATGGGATTGTTTCCTTAATTTCTCTTTCTGATCTTTTGTTGTTAGTGTATAGGAATGCAAGAGATTTCTGTGCATTAATTTTGTATCCTGAAGGAAAACTTGAAGGGTATCCTGAAACCTTACCAAATTCATAGATTAGTTCTAGTAGTTTTCTGGTGGCACCTTTAAGATTTTCTACGTATAGTATCAAGTCATCAGCAAAGAGTTATGGTTTTACTTCTTTTTTTCCAATTTGTATTCCTTTTATTTCTTTTTCTTCTCTGATTGCCCTGGCTAGGACTTCCAAAACTATGTTGAATAATAGTGGTGAGAGTGGACATCCTTGTCTTGTTCCTGATCTTAGAGGAAATGCTTTCAGTTTTTCACCATTGAGAATGATGTTTGCTGTATATGGCCTTTATTATGTTGAGGTAGGTTCCCTCTATGCCCACTTCGTGGAGAGTTTTTATCATAAATGGGTGTCGAATTTTATTATTACTTACAGTAAAATATACATAACATAAAATTTGCCACTTTAACCACTTTTAAGTGTACAGTCCTGTGGCATTAAATACTTTCATACTGTTGTGTAACCATCACCACCATCCATCTCTAGAAATTTTTAACCTTCTCAAATTGAAACTCCCTACCCATTAAACAATAAATCTCTATGCCCCGCTCTCCCCAGCCCCTGGCAACCACCAGTAAAATGTACTTTCTATCTCTATGAATTTGACTACTCTGGGTACCTCATATAAATGGAATCACACAATATTTGTCCTGTTGTGACTTGTTTATTTCACTTAGCATAATGCGGCCAAGATTCAAACATGTTGCAGCACATGTCAGAATTTCCTTTCTGAATAATATCCCAATTGTACAAATACGTCACATTTTGTTTATCCATTAATTCATCAAGGAACACTTACATTGCATTCACCTTTTGGCTATTATGAATAATGCTTCTATGAACAAGGGTGTACAAATATATGTTTGAGTCCCTGCTTTCAGTTGTTTTGGGTGTGTACCCAAAAGTGGAATTGCTGAATCATATGGTAATTCTATGTTTAATTTTTTGAGGAACTGCCATGCAGCTTTTCACCATGGCTGCACCATTTAACATTCCTACCAGCAATGCACAAGAGTTTCAATTTCTCCACACCCTTTCTAATGCTTATTATTTTCAGTGGTTTATTTATTTGATAATAGCTATCCTAATGGGTCTGAATTGGTTCCTGTATTGTTTTGAAGCAAATCCCAGACATCATAAATTTCACCCACAATTATTTCAGTATGTACGTCTAAAAGATAAAAACCCTTTCAAAAAGTATAACTCCAGCCTCAAGAATTAATAAAAATTCCTTAATATCATCAAATACCCAATCAGTATGCACAATTTCAACTGTTTAGAAATGGAACAATCCTTTATCCAGGGTTCTGTTTGGATCAGGAGCCAAATATATTCATATATTACTGCTAATTGTTGTCTTTTAAGTCTCTTTAAACCTATAGTTTCAGACACGGTCCCCCAGCTGCAGTGTTGGTACAGCCATGTCTCACCAGGAACTCTGGTCTCAAGTGCCGGGGTCAAGGCCTCTGCAGGCAGTACCCTGTGAACAAGTGAAACTACACTAAGCACAAAGGAAAAGAAAAAAATGGCTGGGGATGAGGCCTGAGCTCCTGTGGTGGGAACGCCTAGTCCAAGCCACTGGACTAGCAGAGAACTTCAGGCCCCAGGGAATATTAATCTGTGTGAGCTCTCCTGGAGCTCCTCATCTCTGCACCAAGACCCGACTCCACCCAGCTGCCTGCAAACTCTAGTGCTGGATGCCTTCGGCCAAACAAGCAGTGAGACAGGAACACAGCTCCACCCATCAAAAAAAATTAGAAGACAAAAAATAAGTTATAGATGAAGGAGCAAGGTAAAAACCCAAAGGACTAAATAAATGAAGAGGAAATAAGCAAACTACCAGAAAAAGAATTCAGAGTAATGATAGTAAAGATGATCAAAAATCTCGGAAATAAAATGGAGGCACAGATTGAGAAAATACAAGAAATGTTTAACAAAGACCCAGAAGAACTAAAGAACAAACAACCAGTGATGAACAACACAATAACTGAAATGAAAAATACAGTAGAAGGAATCAGTAGCAGAATAACTGAGGCAGAAGAACGGATAAGTGACCTGGAAGACAGAATGCTGGAATTCACTGCTGTGGAAGAGAATAAAGAAAAAGGAATGAAAATAAATGAGGACTGTGTCAGAGACCTCTGGGACAATATTAAATATGCCAACATTCAAATTATAGGGGTCCCAGAGGAAGAAGAGAAACAAAAAGGGTCTGAGAAAACATTTGAAGAGATTATAGTCGAAAACTTCTCTAACATGGGAAAGGCAATAGCCACCCAAGTCCAGGAAGCACAGAAAGTCCCATATGGGATAAACCCAAGGAGAAACATGCTGAGACACATATTAATCAAACTAACAAAAATTAAATTCAAAGAAAAAATATTAAAAGCAGCAAGGGAAAAGCAAAAAATAACACACAGCAGAATCCCCATAAGGTTATCAGCTGATTTTTCAGCAAAACTCTGCAGTCTAGAAGGGAGTGGCAGGATATATTTAAAGTGATGAAAGGGAAAAACTTACCACCAGGATTACTCTACCCAGCAAGGATCTCTTTCAGATTTGACGGAGAAATCAAAAGCTTTACAGACAAGCAAAAGCTATGAGAATTCAGCACCACAAACCAGCTTTACAGCAAATGCTAAAGGAACTTCTCTCAGTGGGAAACAAGAGAGAAGAAAAAGACCCACAAAACAAACCCAAAACAATTAAGACAATGGAAACAGGAACATACATATTGATAATCAACTTGAATGTAAATGGATTAAATGCTCCAACCAAAAGACACAGACTGGCTGAATGGATACAAAAATAAGACCTGTGTATATGCTGTCTACAAGAGACCCACTTCAGACCTAGGGATGCATACAGACTGAAAGTGAGGGGGTGGAAAAAGATATTCCATGCAAATAGAAATCAAAAGAAATCTGGAGTGGCAATAGTCATATCAGATAAAATAGACTTTAAAATAAAGAATGTTACAAGAGACAAGGAGGAACACTGTATAATGATCAAGGGATCAATCCAAGAAGAAGAAATAACAATTATAAATATATATGCAACCAACATAGGAGCACCTCAATACATAAGGCAAATGCTAACAGCCATAAAAGGGGAAACTGACAGTAACACAATAATAGTGGGGGACTTTAACATCCCACTTACACCAATGGACAGATCATCTAGACAGAAAATAAATATGGAAACACAAGCTTTAAATGACACAATAGACCAGGTAGACTTAATTGATATTTATAGGACATTCTACCAGAAAGCAGGAGAATACACTTTTTTCTCAGGTGCACACGGAATATTCTCCTGGATAGATCACATCCTGGGTCACAAATCAAGCCTTGGAAAATTTAAGAAAATTGAAATCATATCAAGCAAATTTTCCAACAACAACACTATGAGATTAGAAATCCATTACAGGAAAAGAACTGTAAAAAACACAAACACGTGGACACTCAACAGTGCACTACTAAATAACCAAGAAATCACTCAAGAAATCAAACAGGAAATAAAGAAATACATAGAAACAAATGACAGTGAAAACACAACAACCCAAAACCTATGAGACACAACAAAAGCAGTTCTAAGAGGGGAGTTTATAGCAATTCAATCTCACCTCAAGAAACAAGAAAAGTCTCAAATAAACAATCTAACATTATACCTAAAGCAACTAGAGAAAGAAGAAGAACAACAATGGAAACCCAAAGTTAGTGGAAGAATAGAAGTCATAAAGATCAGAACAGAAATAAATGAAATAGAAATGAAGAAAACAATAACAAAGATCAATACAACTAAAAGTTAGTTCTTTGAGAAGATAAACAAAATTGGTAAACCTTTAGCCAGACTCATCAAGAAAAAGACCTGTACTCAGAAAATTATAAAACACTGATGAAAGAAATCAAAGATGACACAATTAGATGGAGAGTTATACTGTGTTGTTGGATTGGAAGAATAAATATTGTGAAAATGACTATATTACCCAAAGCAATCTACAGATTCAACGCAATCCCTATCAAATTACCAATGGCATTTTTCACAGAATTAGAACAAAAATTTTATAGTTTGTATGGAAACACAAAATAGCCCGAATAGCCAAAGCAATCTTGGGAAAGAAAAAAACGGAGCTGGAGGAATCTGGCTCCCAGACTTCATACTGTACTACAATGCTACAGTAATCAAGATAATATGGTACTGGAAACAGAAATATAGATCAATGGAACAGGATAGAAAGCCCAGAGATAAACCCACACATCTATGGTCATCTAATCTATGACAAAGGAGGCAAGAATATAAAATGGAGAAAAGACTGTCTCTTCAATAAGTGGTGCTGGGAAAACTGTATAGCTACATGTAAAAGAATGAAATTAGAACACTCCCTCACACCATACACAAAAAATAAACTCAAAATGGATTAAAGACCTAAATGTAAGGCCAGACAGTATAGAACTCTTAGAGGAAAACACAGGCAGAACATACTATGACATAAATCACAGCAAGATCCTTTTTGACCCACCTCCTAGAGAAATGGAAATAAAAACAAAAATAAACAAATGGGACCTAATGAAGCTTAAAAGCTTTTGCACAGCAAAGGAAACCATAAACAAGATGAAAAGAAAGCCCCCAGAATGGGAGAAAATATTTGCAAACTGACAAAGCAAAGCAACTGACAAAGGATTAATCTCTAAAATATACAAGCAGCTCATGCACCTCAATATCAAAAAACAAACAACACAATTCAAAAATGGGCAGAAGACCTAAATACACATTTTTCCAAAGAAGACATACATATGATCAAGAGGCACAGGAAAAGATGCTCAACACCACTAATTATTAGAGAAATGCAAATCAAAACTACAATGAGGTATCACCTCATACTGGTCAGAATGGCCATTATCACAAAATCTAGAAACAATAAAGCTGGAGAGGGTGTGGGGCTAAGGGAACCCTCTTGCACTGTTTGTGGGAATGTAAACTGATACAGCCACTGTGGAGAACAGTATGGAGTCTCCTTAAAAAACTAAAAATAGAACAACCATATGACCCAGCAATCCCACTAGTGGGCATATACCCAGAGAAAACCATAATTCAAAAAGAGTCATGTACCAAAATGTTCACTGCAGCTCTATTTACAATAGCCAGGTTATGGAAATGACCTCAATGTCCATCGACAGATGAATGGATAAAGAAGATGTGGCACATATATACAATGGAATATTACTCAGCCATAAAAAGGAAAGAAATTCGGTCATTTGTAGAGATGTGGGTGGACCCAGAGTCTGTCATACACAGTGAAGTAGGTCAGAAAGAAGAAAACAAATATCATATATTAACACATATATGTGGAATCTAGAAAAATGGTGGAGATGAACCTATTTGTAAGGCAGGAATAGAGATGGAGATGTAGAAAATGGATGTGTAGATACAAGGGGTGAAGGGAGGTTGGGATGAATTGGGGGATCAGGATTGACACATATACACTCCCATGTGTAAAATCCATATCTAGTGGGGACCAGATGTATAGCACAGGGAGCTCAGCTTGGTCCTCTGTGATGACATAGATGGGTGGGGTAGGGTGTGAGGTGGGAGGGAGGTCCAAGAGGGAGGGGATATATGTGTACATATAGCTGATTCACTTCGTTGTACAGCAGAAACTAACACAACACTGTAAAGCAATTATACTCCAATTTAAAGGAAAAATACCTGTAGTTTCTTGCAATTCTCTTTATTTTCCTTGCAATTTAGTTGTTGAAGAAATTTGATTGTTTGATAAAGTATTCCACAGTCTAGATTTTGCTAATACATCCCTGTGGTATTTAATATGCTCCCTATACTGTATTTCCTTGCAAATTTGAATCAGATTCAGGTTCAGTCTTTTGACAAGACCATTTAGGTGGCTCTGGGTTCTTCACTAAGGAGACTTAGAGTATCTGTATGTTTCCTAGCAGTCCTTTATGATCATTGTTTCGGTCTGCATGATCCAATATGGTAGTCACATGTTGCTATTTAAATTTAAGTTAATTCAAACGAAATAAAATAAAAAATTCAGTGTCTCGGATGTACTGACCACATGTCCAGTACTCAACAGCCTCATGTTGCTCATGGCTACTGTATTAGGGTGGATGTGGAACATTTCCATCCTTACAGAAAGTTCTATTGGACAGCACTGGTCTAGATCTATTAATTCACCAAGGGTTGTGATACGGTGCTATTCTGCTTCTAACATTTATTTTACATTTTACTAGCTGGAAAACTTCTAAGAAGAGAAATTTCCCCATATCTACTCTTTGCTTACCAGTGATACAGTTCATGTAGGAAAGACAGGATAGAGTTTAATACTTTCCCTTTAACGAGATTGATTCTATAAGTTATAAATAAGTAAACCATGCTTACGTCAACATTATATAATTATTGTTCACTACAGAGCCAACTAATGAATTATGGTTACACTTCCATTTTTATCTATTTTGAAAAAAACATTTGTTTATTTATTTACTGTTGGCTGCGTTGGGTCTTCGTTGCTGCCCGCAGGCTTTTTCTAGTTGCGGCGAGCGGGGGATACTCTTCATTATGGTGTGCGGGCTTCTCATTGCGGTGGCTTCTCTCGTTGTGGAGCACGGGCTCTAGGTGCGTGGGCTTCAGTAGTTGTGGCACGCGGGCTTCAGTAGCTGTGGGTCATGGGCTCTGGAGCGCAGGCTCAGTAGTTGTGGCTTGTGGGCTCTAGAGAGCAGGCTCAGTAGTTGTGGCACATGGGCTCAGCTGCTCTGCAGCATGTGGGATCTTCCCAGACCAGGGCTCGAACCCATGTCCCCTGCATTGGCAGGCGGATTCTTAACCACTGCACCACCAAGGAAGTCCCTTTTTTATCTATTTTTTTTCTTTTCTGTAGAGTTTCTAAATTTCCTTCCCTTCATTACACAATTTTATATTACCATAGTCTCAATTTTCTCCCCCAGTTTTCCATCACATTTATCTTTTTACTAAGGTCCTTTTTTCCCCTTGAGGCCTTAATCCTGGAATTCTTCCTGTTGGAACTTCTGTCTTCATTGCTCTCTGGGGTTATATATACTTTTTCCTGAATCTCATGTCTTCCTTTTTCTTGGATTACTTCATTTGTTTGCTAAATACGTCCTCCAAAAGTAACTTCCTAAAAAGAGTTTCTTGCAGGCAAAGTTTCTGAGCCATTCCATTTCTGAAAACATTTTAATTCTATCTTCATTCTTGTTTGATAATTTGGTTGGACAGAGAATTCTAATTTTAAATTTTGGACACTCATACAGAAAGTTAAGGACAAGCCTTGTTATTATTATTCCTAGTTAATTTCAGTATCATTCCTTGTCTTCCGGTGGACAGGGGTTTCCTCCTCTGCTCTGAGTAAAAAAGATTCTGGTGTTCTGTGCAGGAGTCTGTCTAAATAGGTCTCAAATAGATGATAAATTTAAGTAGACGTTCATTTCATACATAATATTTCTGAAATTTTATACAGTTTGTGTAAAAAAATCAAACAACAGACCTGAGGATATGGACTATGCTCTAAATCAGTAAGTAATGTTTCTCTCAGTGCTTCTCCCCAAACCAGCCTCACTGATCTGAGAATAGAGGGTGGACATGAGGCACGAATAACATTCAAAGATCCTTGAGGGATTTTGTATACTCCTTTGCAGAGAGGGTAAGTTTGTTTTCCATTAGATGAGGGATAATTGCTTCATGTTGGGGAAAGCATGATTTTTCTGTTTTTTGTTGACGTTAAGTATGGTTAAAAGGGGTCTATACAGAGGCCTAGTTAATGAGGCATGGACTTTGGTAGCTTTATACTGTGCTGACTTATCTAAGATGAAGCTAAATTTCCTAGAATTCCCCTCCCTGTATGGTTATGAGTTGGTGTTGGCCACAAGAGATACTTTATATAAATTTGGAAGCCAGCAGTGAAGCCGAAGTCATATTTTTCACTCTCTGAAGGTCAGTGCAGGGCTCTAGGCGTTGGCCACTAGCCCAGATTGCTGCTGCTGTGTTAGTGGACTTGTGGGTGTGGGGCGGCAGTGGGTACCGTAGCCCCTCCAGTTCTCAGGGGATCTCCTCCTTGAGCTTTTCTGAATTCTGGGCTAATTACATATGTAGCCGGCTTCTTCTGCAGGTTGCCCACGACGTCCGAGTTGGAGGTGTTAATAGAGACATGGGTTCCAGCTTGCCCTCATGCTTCCTTGTTCTGGTCCACACGTAGCTTTTCTGCCCTGGCTGTCTTAGAGTGACTTAGACTCAGCACTAGGTGCAGAGTCAATGGCTGCTCCCACAATCTCATAGGATCTGTCTCCTACAGATTCTACTTTTCTCAATGAACCACACCCCAAGACATGTCCAGAAGGGACACGGGAACAGTGTAGGGTTCTCATGCCAAAGGCCATTCAGTTTTCATAGGGGGAACATATATAATTTTTTTGTATCAAAACTCATGAATTTTATTCCAAAGAGTTTCTAAGATGCTCCCTTAAAGACTACTTGCTAAAACAATATCATTTTTATTGTTTTATTTTTAAAAGAAAAATTATTATATATATGTTCATTGTAGAAAACTTGGCAAATCCAGGTAATTACCTGGATACTGATAACATTTTGCTGAATACCCTTCAAGTTTTCCTTCAATGCATATATCTATAATGTATATGTATACATAAACACAATTTATTTTTATAAAAATGGAATCATTTAAATTCTGTTTTATAAAAGACTCCCCCCAACAGCATATCAGGAATATTTATCTTTAGATAATTAAACAGTCTCCAAAACAAACAAAATAATAAAGTTTCCAATTCAAGAACATAATTTTAAATTGCTTCACAGTATTCTGTTGCATAGGCATCCCATACTTTATTTAACCCCATCTCTTATTGTTACTATCAGACAACTTTAAGTTTTTCTTACTTAAAAAAAACTAGGGGGGCTTCCCTGGTGGCGCAGTGGTTGAGAGTCCGCCTGCCGATGCAGGGGACACGGGTTCGTGCCCCGGTCTGGGAAGATCCCACATGCCGCAGAGCGGCTAGGCCCGTGAGCCATGGCTGCTGAGCCTGCGCATCCGGAGCCTGTGCTCTGCAAGGGGAGAGGCCACAACAGTGAGAGGCCCGCCTACCGCAAAAAAAAAAAAAAAAAAAAAAAAAAAAAAAAAAAAAAAAAAAAAACTAGGAAGAACATTTTTTATTAATCCTTTTAAGCAGTTTTACTGAGTAGCTACTCTGTGCCTCATCTCTGTGCAAATCCACATGGCCAAATTTCTGCGTGGTTAAGCTTTTCTTGTGTATTGCGAGAAGGAAGGCATAAACAGGGAGGCTGCATCCATTTAAAATCTGCACAGATGTCATTTTACAAAACAACTAGGTGGTTCTAAACCTTTCTAGAAGACCTCTTGGAATGCAACATTATCAACTAATCTTTTGGAGTGCTTTTTACATTTTCCTGCCTCTAGAATAAACCTGAATTTATTGATCCATCTGACGAAGTGAAGCTTGGAAAGAATTTTCTCCAGGTTTCCAACTTCCTTTTCTCATCAAAGAGAGAGTTTACCTGTAGACCCTCTGAGGCCCACAGTATGTTGAAATGAGGCAGAATTTCAGTCCCTCTCCTGGACCTGCTGAATCAGCACCTGCATTTCACTGTGATTCTCATACACATTAGAGTTGGAGAAGCACTGATTTAGACTTTGACAGAGCCCACACTTGACCCTGAACAACAGAGGTGAGGAGACCAGACAGGCAGTAACAGCTGTGTCAGGGACACAGGATATGTACCCAAGGACCCACTTGGACCCTTTTCACTTGACCCAAGCCCTGCCTGCACAGGAAGTCGGCCACTAAAGATAGGAGTGCGGAGGAGACAGGAGGACATAGGGACGTCTGCTAGCTGTTCAGCAGGGTGAAAAAGGGTGGAACAGGAAAGGGAGGAAAGCAAGCTCCTGGACTCCAAAACCACAGTTGGTCTAGGTGCTACTTTCCCCCTTATTTAGCGCATAGCTTGGTGAGGAGACACCCTTGGCTGACCTCTCTTCTTTTTGCATTTTGCCCCGTATTAAAATGTGACCATCCAAAACTTTTCTCCATGTGCCTGTTTTCCAACAGTTGCTGGCAGTTGCCTGCTTTTATGGTGTAGCCATGGTGAAACCTGAGTCACCTGAGCATGGTGACGGCACCAAGCAGCGGGGAAGCAGCTACAGACAAGCCAGGACGCAGGAGCTGGAGCTCAGCAACTGCTGGGCACCCTGGGCCACTGGTCTTCCTAAGGATAGGAGAGCCACCCGAATTCTAACGTGTTTACACAAATTGCTCCAGGCTTCACAGTGCTAATGAATACCTTCTGTAGCAGAAGTGCTTAGCGATAGCCCACAGTATAAAGCATCTCCCTCCATAGTCGTTTCTCAGAGTTCTGAGGAGCAACACCTAACTTAGGCATGTGCCAGAATGTTCTTCCTCTTTTTTTTTGTTTTTGCGGTATGCGGGCCTCTCACTGTTGTGGCCTCTCCCGTTGCGGAGCACAGGCTCCGGACACGCAGGCTCAGCAGCCATGGCTCACGGGCCCAGCCGCTCCGCGGCATGTGGGATCTTCCCGGACCGGGGCACGAACCCGTGTCCCCTGCATCGGCAGGCGGACTCTCAACCACTGCGCCCCCAGGGAAGTCCATTCCTCTTCTTTTCTTAAACGGAGAAACCACATTTTCCTGGAAAGGCAAACGATATACTCGAGTTTTTGTTTCAAGGGAAAGAAGTTTTTCTCTTGTGCCTATTCATTCGTATATATTGAACAACTACCAGAAAATACACCCCTGTTTGGCGTGTGTGTGCGCGCGTTTGCCGTTTCTCTAAAATTCTGACTCATCGTCTGGAGGACAATGACTGATTTTTTTCCACCTCACAAGGTTGCTATGAATGTCTCCGTACAAGGATGGGCCTGTTCATGCACCCCGGGCACGGGCGGTGCAGCGGTAGCATAAACAGCCCGAGGAGCCGGGTGGCCAGGGCAGCAGGGTTGCCGCCCGGGTTTTGCGGTGCTGCCCGGGGCGCCGAGCAGCGCCATTGCGATGCGGCGGGAGGGGTGGAGCCGCCGCGTCCCGGCTCAATGTAGAGCCCTCGCTCCGTTCGCAGGCGCGCCCAGTGCAAACTGCTAAGCCTGGAGTCGGGAAAATCCGGGAGGAGGTGGAAGGCCACACCCCGCGCTGCCCGCGAATTTCCTCCGGAGCCCGCGGTCGCCGGGCAGACGCCGCCGAGATGCGGGGCCCGCGGCTCGGGACCGCCGCCGGCCTCTTCTGCGTGTGGAGCGCGGCGCTGGCCGCCGCCCCCGGGTAGGAGCGCGGGACGGCGGGCGCGGGGCGGCGGGCGCGGGGCGGCGGCGATCCCCAGCCGGACCCCGGCCTGGAGATGTGATCATGCGGCGCTTCCCCTCGGTTCTTCGCGGGACAGTTGCTCTCTCCACCCGCGAGGCTGTTTAAGCGTCTCTGGCCGTAACTGCTTTCTAAAGACAGCATTTCATTTTTAGTCCACGTTGCCTCTGCGTGCTTCTCAACTTTTTACCCCCAAATAATGTGCCTTCTTCTTTTAAAGACATATATATATATATATATATATATTCTAAACAAGATGCTTCAACTTTGGCAATGACAAGGTGTGACCGAGGTAGCTGAAGTATGGGTTTAGGTGCAGACTTCGTGGGAAGATAACGAGTGAGACACCTAAGTAGTGGAAAGCACTCCCCGGCTTCCCCCCAAAGGTTTTTGCCCTTGAGCCCTAATCCGTAGCTTGGGCAGGGAAAATGCTGTTTTAGCGATTTTTATGCTTTGCTCTACCTGGAAATGTCACCACTGATAGTTTAATTTCAGATGGTATATTTTAATCAGTGGTGTTGATTAGATGATGTTTTCTTGGGTAGATGCCCAAACATAAAGGTTTCAGTAAGAAACAAGCAAAATCCGTGTGTGTGTGTGTCTTTAAGCCAAGAAAAAAAAAATTATGCTGGGATGATGTCTTCTGTAAAGGAGAAGTTTAGAGGCTTGTATGATACTTTGCCAATAACTTCTGCGTGTCCCAGTGTAAGCCATCCTGTGCTATTTGTGGTTTATAAAATGGAAATAATAACACAGGCCGGTCCTCTAACAGTGCATGGATTACCGCATTAAAATTGATTTATGGGAACGTATCAATAAAACATGATAAATATAATTAACACTGCTGTATGTTATATATGAAAGTTATGAAGAGAGTAAATCCTTAGAGTCCTGACCACAAGGAAAAATATGTATTTTTTCTATTTCTTTAATTTCGTATCTATATGAGATGAATGTTCACTAAACTTATTGTGATAATCGTCTCATGATGCATGAAAGTCAAATCAATTATATCTCAATAAAACTGGATAAAGAATGGATTTATGGGGATTATTGTTGTTTCAATAGCATTTCAGTGCAGTTGCTAAATGGAGCAGTGAGGCAATATTAATTGGAACAGTTGCACCTGGCACAGTCTAGGGAGTCTATCTCACTCTCTATGAAGTCTGAGGATCTCAAAAGAATGGAGATGTGAGGGTAAGAAACTTTGTTTTTCCCTTGCTGTTGGAAACTTTTTAGGCCCAGGTTTCTGGTGACAGCCCCTGGGATCATCAGGCCGGGAGGAAATGTGACCATTGGGGTGGAGCTTCTGGAACACAGCCCCTCACAGGTCACTGTGAAGGCGGAGCTGGTCAAGATAGCAGCGAACCTTGCCGTCTCTGTCCTGGAAGCAGAAGGAGTCTTTGAAAAAGGTAAGATAACAGCAGAGTCTTACCCATCTGCAGTAATAATTGGAGTATGTTAATAAAGCCACGTGCTATGTAACGTAGTGGAGAAGCCCCCCATTTTCAGTGGCTTACACAATACACTTTTATTTCTTACTCATGTGGAGTCCAAAATGATGTTCCTGGGATGCTCTTCCAGGTGGAGATCGTGAGGCCCGGGTTCCTTCCCCTTTGTGGCTCCATGGTCACCAGTATGTGGCTTCCAATCTGCAGGGGGAGCGCGTGGAGTGTCTCCTGTGGGAGGTCTTTATGGGCCAGGCCTGGGTGTGGCTCATATCATTCCTCCCTCCTCTGATGGCCACGTTTAGCTGCACAGGAGGCTGGGCATGTAGGACAGTGTGTGCCCAGAAGAGGAAATGGGCATAGTTAACAGTCTGACACAAAACCATATTTATGTATGGTTTATGCAAACCAGGTATGACCATATTTATTGGATGCAGAGGATTTTACTAAGTACGCCTGTGGGTAGGAAAAGAAGAACTAAAGTTAAAATCTAGTTTTATGGAATATTTTTCAGTTTTTTAAGTAACAGGAAAAAAAAGAAAAATAATGTAAAAGAAGTCGGAGCCATTTGTAAAAGAACCCACATATCTTGTTTTAAATTTGGGTTCTAACCAGGCCCAGGATTAAATTGGGTCAGTGAATGTCTTCTTTTTCAATACTAAGGGCAGACTAATTTGGGGGGTAAATAGTTAAATAGGTAAGCTTTCTTTCACATTAAAATGAACACTTAAGTTTTTCTAATTGAAAGAGTAATGTATACTCAGTGCTAGCAACCTGGCAAATACTGGAAGTAAAGGGAATAAACCAAAATTCTACCTGTAATCCTACCACCCAGCTGTAAACACTGTTAACTAGAAGCATGTGTAGATGTTTAGTCAGAGGCCAGAAATTGAAGCATAACTTCCTATAATGTTGAGTTATCTTTTAAAAGAATCATTTAAGGGCACAAAATGAAGGGTGAGTGAGATTCCACAGTAGCTCATTATATAAATGTTTATCCTTCACCAGCATAGAGAAATTAACACCATCATGAAATGAGATAAAATCAAAGTTTATCTACATCGAGGTTCTTTCTCCATTGGGAAGTTGACTGACTGGGTGGGTAAGCTTGGAGTCAGGAAGAGGTGATGTGTGCAGGGGCCAGGCCACTTTGTCTTTCATAGGAGTAGTGTCAGGAAAGCGGGAGGCCTTGTTTCCCTGGAGAAGCAATGCAGTTAGCACCTAAGATCTGAGATTGAGTCTTAGCACTAGCTGTGTGATCTTGGGCCGGTTACTTAAATGCTCTGAGCCTCAACTTGCTCATCTATAAAGTGGGGATAATGTACTTCCCAGGGCAGTTATAAAGTTAAATCAGTATCTAGTACCTATTAGGCACTCAATAAACAGTAGCTGTTAATATTGTAAATAGGAATACTATTGAAGAAGAAGATGCCGGAAGCATCGTTTCCTTTTTACATGGGGGCAGATCTCTTACTTTTATTATTGAACTATTTATTCTGAAAATGAATGAATCTTGGTCTTGTGATAATGGCTAAAGAAAATATTGAAATACTAAGTCACAGTAGACAACACTTAAGGTAGTTCCACATTCATTATTTATTCATTAAGAATTATCATTTTGGCTCTACTAGTGTGACAGTTTTACTACAATGCAAAGGTCCAGAATAACAAGGATGATCTTGATAAATATTTGGGCTTTGCTCGGACATTTGTGTGTGCTTATTCTAGAATTTCTCCTACGTTGTCTTTTCTGCAGTCTCCTTCGTCAGTCTTGTTTCTTTTTTTCTGCAAATAGCACGAACACTGAGGTGCTTGTTACTGTGGCTTGGTTTTAAACTATATTCTTAGATTTTTCCTTTGGGAGGAAAGTTTGTCATGCTTTTGGGTAAGGCTAAAGTGGGTCGGACAACACTATCCTGGGAGCTTAATGGATCTTTGAAAAAGAAAGAGAGAAAATGCACTACTTTCAGGGGCTGTTTTGGACGCAGTTGACATACAGTTTCATTGAAAATACCACTGCAACCCTTCTCCCTCTTTCAAAGGAGAATGTTAACTTTGTTATCAGGGGCTGTGAGTCATTGTTCTCAGAGCAGATGCTTCCTGTAAAGTTAGGACTTAAGGACCAAGACATTTCTCCCTCCCTGTCTCTACATCCTTTGCTTGATCTGATTTCTCCAGGTGTAACAATATGTAGATAAAGGAGGACTTTCTAAATTAGTGGGGTCTGGATCTTCCTAGGATTCATTTTTTCCTTGCCACATAAACACAAGCAAATAAATACATTTTAGGTCTGATTATTTCATCATTTTCTTATGATGGACTCCAAGAGGTCCTGCCAAGGAAAGATTGGTTTTAATAAAGCTCTGCCTGCTAGCAGAGCTGGGTGAGGAGGGGGATTGTTTCTCAGTGGCTGTTTCTAGCAGTCCTGCTGTTCTTAGAAATTCCTGGGGCAGGGCGGTGTTTCACCATAACCAGAATGCATTTCTAGCTTAATTTGTGTCAGAAATAGTAATAGCTAAAGCATTAGAATTGCAGCATATACCTTAATAAAGGCAGAAAAGTATGGCTTGTCCTCAAGGAAAAGTTCATTTATTTGTTTGGCAGATATGGGAAATATTTTGTTTACATTTCCATCCTTGAGGCCAGTAGCATGGATTACATGATAGCTAGTTTCTTCATTTTTAAATATATGAATTTTATATTTATTGGGGATCAATTATTTTTATTTATTTATTTTGGGGTGAACAATAGCCCTTGAGAAAAAGTGTTTCTAATAAACTTTGAGGAGTTCTCTAAGGGTGTATTAATGCGTTTTTCGTGGTGACATTCAGATATTGAAGTGCACTTGTCATGAACTCCACTATCATCGTCCTCTATGGTGAATAGAACTAGGTTCCTAACCTTATCTTCTGTTGTACAAAAGAGTTAGTTAAGTAAATATAATTGATAAAATTCAGCAGGTAGTAATTACCAGAGAAGATGGAGCACCTATTGGCGTTTGGAGTCAAGTCAGACGGTCTGTTGGTTGCACCGTGAATCTGTCCCCTTATTTCTTACCTTCCTGGCTTTTATCTCTTCCTTTACTGTGATGGTGACCTGGAGTTCCATGCCAAATCAAGAAAAAAAGCGAAGAACATTTGAATTCACAGGTCATAAATGAGAACTATCTTCTCATCTTTTAAAGCGTGTGAAGGAATTGAATTATTTTCTGATATCCTGGAAACCATAATTTCTGCTTTATTTCCCGATCTCTTTTGACAATTTGAAATGTTCATTTGTAAACTTGCATTGTTTTTCCTGAATGAAATTTACTTCAAATAATAAAGAATACACCCCTTTCCTCCACTAATGAATTCATTGTTGCTGGTTTCACATCTACCTGATATAAGATAAAAACCTAAGGAAGCTCCATACTGTTCTCCATAGTGGCTGCACCAATTTACATTCCCACCAGCAGTGTAGGAAGGTTTCCTTTTCTCCACACCCTCTCCAGCATTTCTTTTTTTTTTTTTTTTTTTTTTAAGTTTATTTATTCATTTTTTTAATTAGTTTCTGCTTTATAACAAAGTGAATCAGTCATACATATACATCTGTTCCCACATCCCTTCCCTCATGCATCTCCCTCCCTCCCACCCTCCCCATCCCACCCCTCCAGGCGGTCACAAAGCACCGAGCTGATCTCCCTGTGCTCTGCGGCTGTGGGAGGGAGGGAGATGCATGAGGGAAGGGATGTGGGAACAGATGTATATGTATGACTGATTCACTTGGTTATAAAGCAGAAACTAATTAAAAAAAAAAAAAAAAAAAGAGAAATCTAGAAACAGCATTTCTTGCTTGTAGACTTTTTGATAGCACAGGGAACTCTGCTCAACATTCTGTAATAACTTAAGTGGGGAAAGAATTTGAAAAAGAATAGATACCTGTATATGTATAACTGAATCACTTTGCTGTACACCTGAAACTAACACAGCATTGTTAATCAACAATACTTCAATATATTTTTTGATGATGGCCATTCTGACTGGTGTGAGGTGATACCTCATTGTAGTTTTGATTTGCATTTCAATATAATATAAAAAAAATAAAATCCCCCCCCGCCGGCAAAAAAAAAAAAAAAAAAAAAAAGAAAAAAGGAAAAACCTAGACAGAAAATCTCAGCTGCAAACTTGGGTGCAGGACAGGGCGTCTCCTGGCCTGGAGGCTCTGCTTCTTTATTTATGGCACCGAGCCTGCTTCCGTCTTCCCACTGCAGGGTTTGGGTGAGGTGAACTCTATGTGTATGTCTGTATCCTTTAGTAACTTGCCTTTTCTTCTTGCCCTAAAATCTTGGAGAGCTAATGGGGTGTTTACCTTCTGTTCTTTAAGAATGAAACATTCTTCTTTGTCTTTATTGTCTTTTTATCTCTCTCCCATTGACTATGGGGTACTTTATTTTCTATCTTGATTCAGTAAGGATGGGAAGTCAATATTTTATAATTTGAACTATTAGCTGAAGAACTTAAAAAACTCATCCAATTCAGTTTGGATGGCTTTCTGGTGGAAACAAAGCTCCTGAGCATACATTTCATGGCTTGTACATCAAAATCAGTAACCCTGGTTTTTATGAGCGTAGATGAATTAGTATGCTATGTGTGCAGGTCTCCCAGGGAAGGTTTGCACGGGCAGCTGTGCCAGTAGAGCTCATTTTGAACTTGCAGTGACATGAGAATTATTTTTAAAGGGTGTGGGTTCTTCTTTCACATGTCTTTGGTACTGTGTGTAATATATATTAGTAAGAAGGTGGGACCTGAGGATAAAGGACCAGAGTGTAGTCACGATGAGCGTGGGCTCTGAAGCCAGGCTACCTGATGTCCTTCCATCAGTGGTTGTGTGTCTGTGGGCTGTCACCTTCTCACCAGGCTTCAGTTTAATCATCTGAAGAGCAGTGGTTTCCGCCTTGTACAATTATACGGTTAATGTGAGGGTGAAATGAGGTAACGTTTAAAGCACTTAAACACATAGGACTTACTCAAGACATTGGTACCTATTGTCATTAGAAGGTGATGGCAGCAGTTATGTCAGAAGCGATTCTTAGTCACCTGTTGGGATGACCTTGAACTGGGGACTCTATAAAAGAGTCTATAAAGTCTATAAAACTGGGGACTCTACCTCACTAGGAGGGGATGGGAAGGAACGTAACATATTAAATACTGAGTTTCCTTACAGTGCCAGGGACTTTATGCACAATTTTTAACTTCAATAACCCTTGGAGGAAGGCACTATTATTTTCATTTTAGAGATGAGAAAACGGGGGCTAAGAGAGAATAGTTTTCCTGGGATAACACAATAAATGGTATAGCCTGAATGTGAAGTTGGTTCTGTTGGTGCTGATGGTTCTGAAATTGAAGGTTTTCCACTGCCCGGAAGAGCATGAAATATTTTTTGTTTGCTTTACTTTGGGATATTGATGCGGTGTGGTATCAGTCTTCCTTGAAAATCATTTTCGCGTTTGCTTGTGGTAGTTCAGAGCTGGACCTCATGAAGTCTAATCTGGATCCAAGAGTTGCAAATTGCAATGCCAACTCTCCTCCTAATTTAGTTTGGGCTTCATAGAATTTTGGAGCTGGACGGGGTCTCAGAGATAAGCCAAATCAATCACCTAGTTTATGGCTGAGGAGACTGAGGGGTGGTGTCTGGTGACTTGCCCAGGGTGAAATGCCTTTTGGTGGTCGAGCTGGAAACAGATCACAGGCACCCACATTTGCAGCCGAATGCTACTTCCATTATGCTCTAGGAAACTCTCCGAACATATGGGGAAGTCTATGTGAGACTTAGGGTATATTTGCGAATGTTGCTTTACCTGATACGGAAGAAAATAAGGCTAACTAAGGAGTTTAGAAATGCTTACCTGCATTTCTGTGCCAGTTTCTTATTTCAGCTCAAGGTGGAGTTGCTCCTGATGGACGAATGGTCCTGCAAGGGGTGGGAGTGGGGCACCTCGGATCTTTTCTAAAACTAAATTCTGTTGCTGTGTTTCTCAAAATGTGAGTCGTACTTATTCAAAATGCAGATTCATGGTCACCCTCTCAAGACGTGGGTAAGGTCTGGGAATCTAAACTTTATTTTAAGCAGTCATCACAAGGGATTCTCAGCTGCGTTAAAGTGAGACCAACTGCCCTCCACTTAGAAGGATCCTCATGGATTGTTCCGACCGAGTACTGAAAGCCTGAGGGTGAGAGGCAAGCCTTTGCAAGGCTGTGATGATTCCAGGCAGCTGAAGGTCCCGCCCAGATTTCTGTATTTGCCTTTCAAGTGGCCCCTAGCCCTAAACGTTGGTGTTAATCTAAAGCAGTGGAGAAACAGGTCTCGGGGGTTGATTATCAATCGGTGATGGAGTGACGTTGAAAGTGAACAGACTGTTGCTTTAAACTCCAAGCTAAACATGTGCTGCTGCTGTTCTAACGGGGAATGAGCCACTGAGGGCTTGTGGTGGGAGGAGAAATCAGGTCCTGTAAGAATCTGGGCGGGGTTGCTGTGTGATCCATTCTGTTGTTAAGAAGCGTTTACAATGCTGGAACTCCTTGTTTCCCGGATGACGTTTCCCCCCATTAATTTATTACTTATTGATTATTTGCGGTATGTGACACATGAATGAATGGGGGGCAGGACAGAAGAGGAAGGAAGGCATTAGAGAAGGTTCAGAGGTTGCACAGGGATAAGTATAATATTAAAAGTGCAGAGGCTGGAGAGCTTTTATTTCTTGTTTGTGTCGAAACTTCACTGTGGTTGGTAAATAGTGCTTCTTTTGTGTGACCCTGTGCCTGGCGCTGTTACCTTTTACACCCAGAGCTGTACAGATGTCCATTCATGAGCGTCCCACCTCTGCTGATGTATTTGGCATTTTGTGGGAACAGTTACTTCACTTATGAGAGAAGGGAAGGGTGTGCCCGAGGAAGGAGCCCAGGGCTGGGAGTGGCAGGTGTGACAGAGCGTTGTGTGTGTGTGTGTGTGTGTGTGTGTTTTCTGAAAAGATGTTACATTCAGCTTTAGATGTAAGTGTGGGGAGACACCCAGGTGGAGGTACGCAGCAGATAAGTTTGAAATGGTAACTAGGGGTAGAGTTGAAGGCGTCGTTTTCATAGAGGCAGACAGTATTCGAAGTCTCGGTGGGAAGGCATGGGATGTACAGGAGGCAGCGCTTGTGGACAGAACAAGCCTGGTGACAGGAGCTTGGGAGGAGGGAAAGAAGTCAGTGAAGCTCCTGGCCCATGAGCAGCCAAAACAGGGGGATGGATTGGAGATGCTGAGATGTCTCAGAAGCCAAGGGAAGGAAGAAGACCAAGAAGTTAGGTCTTAACAGTATGAAGTGTCCCAGAAGGTCAGAGAAGAGAAGAGGAGGACAGGAAAAAGGGCATTGGAGGTCCTCAATGGAATGGTTTGTTTATTTATTTATTTATTTATTTTTGCGGTACACGGTCTCTCCCATTGCGGAGCACAGGCTCTGGACGTGCAGGCTTAGTGGCCATGGCTCACGGGCCCAGCCGCTCCGCGGCACATGGGATCTTCCTGGACCGGGGCACGAACCCACGTCCCCTGCATCGGCAGGCGGACTCCCAACCACTGTGCCACCAGGGAAGCCCAGACCACTCTTTTTAAAAAAAATTACTACAGTAGCCTCCTACGTTATCTTTTTTTTTTTTTTTTTCCTCCCTACACTTATGGCTCTATAGTCTATTCTCAGTGCAATGGCCGGAAAACATAGGCCAGATTTTGTCCCTCCCCATCTCAGTATCAGCCAATGGCCTTCCGATGGCCTGTGAACCCTATACAATCCAGCTCCCTTTGATCTCGTTTCACACGACTCCCACCTCCCTCCCCAGCCTCTGTGGACTTCCTGCAGGTCCTACACCACACCAGGCATGCTCCCGTCTCAGGGCCTTTGCATTGACTCATCTCTCCACCTCTAATGCACTCTGCCAGATGTCTTCACGACTCAGCTGCTTCAGGTTGTGATTCAAATATCACCTTTGCAGTAGACCACTCTGTGGAAGTTTCACGGTTGAGAGGAGAGAGGCGGATTGTCTCTTAAAAAACACAGTAGAGAGGTAAAAGGGTTGATGCAAAGGGGAGGGGTGGATAATTCAGGGTAAAACGAGAATCAGGATCGAGAGCACGGGTGAGTGGATTATCGTTAAAAAGTACTTTTTCCTCTGATGTAAGAAGAAACAGAAGAGAAAGAAACATTTTGAAGTCTGAAGTTGAGATGAATAAAATGGAAATACGATTTTAGAAAACCTTGCTATAGTTTCCTCTAAATTGTGCAGATCTGTCGTCTCTTTGTAGGAAGTGGGGATAAACGTTAAAAGTAGTGGCTCACTGGGGAAAGAAACAGAATTGGAGCTATTCCCTGGTGCTGCGCTAACCTGGGTCCCTGCTGGATTGTGGGCTATTGGGATGCAAAGACTGACACCCGTATTGGCATCAGGGGAGGGCACACAGGAGAACGGGGAGGAGAAAGGGGCTGTTCACGGTGGACGTATGCCTCACTTGAAGCTTGAGGGGACGGGGTAGAGGCATTTTGTTATCACTGTGGTTGTACGTGTGAATAGGAAGTGGAGTTGTAACTCATCACATCTTGGTCTGGGCTCAGAGGACCTCCTACCAAAGGTGCAGTGACAGAACTGGAGGACTGGGGACTGTGGTGGTCCGCTGTCCCTTCTAGTCATCACTCCCCTTAAGAAAACCCCATGACCTGACTTTCTTCCTTTGCAAGAGTGAGGGTGAAACTGATCAAAGAAGATTTGGTGGAGGCAGCGGGGTAGGGAGGTGGTGGGCAGGTCTGTGGGTCTTTAGTTCTGAAGAAGTGATTCATGAATTAAAATCTGAAAACCAGAGTGGTAAAGCGCTTGGAAATAAACAGGGAGGAAGGTGTTTTAAGAGCACCTGGTAGCTTCTTTTGGCAGGACAACGTTAGGAGTTTACATTTATGAAAATGTAGCTGGCAGAAACGATTTAGTATTATAAATTTAAATTTCACTGAAATACGTGTTCAATCTCCTCAGGAACAGAGGTAAGACAGGGCATTTACTACTTTGCGAATTCCAGACATTCATCAGGCACTAAATTGTATATGGCACAATATTGGTGGCGTAAATGGTGGCCACACAAATTTCCTGTCCTTATGTTCCTCACAAGGAAGCAAAGCAGATTGCATTTCATGTGCCAACTCAAGTTGATTGTAGAGGCTGCTTGGAGTGTTGCGTTGATGGTTTCAAGTCAAGTCTGGGTTTACTGAAATAGTGGTTGGATTAGCTGTGTCTGCCATGCATGGGAACAGGGAGTGTGGAATGAATGCTGCAAATGAGCCTATTGTGTTGAAGAGGGATGGTCACCTGGAGGGCTACATAGGTGCTTGAGGCAATAACATCATGGATAAGAGCAAATATGGAAGAGTGGGTGTGTCCAGATACCAACATGAGAGTGAAGTAAGCTACAGAAGCATGACAGGAGGGAGTATGAGGTTTTTTTGGACTGATATTTTAGAAGGAATTAGCTGGGTCTGTCCTGTACAGTTTGGGAGACTCTGGAACCACATTGGAACTGGGCCCTTAGCACTACTTCTTACTACCTATGTGGCCTTGGGCAGGTCGTTCATCTCATCTAGTCTCAGTTTCTTCATCTGCATAAAAGCAACAATAATAGTACCTACCTCAGAACACTGTTGTGAGGATTAAAGGAGACAGTGCTTTAGAGCTGCGCTGTCCAATATGGTAACCACTAGCCACATGTGGTTTGTGAGCACTTGAAATGTGGCTCGTACATCTTAAGATGGGCCGTGAGTATAAAATACACACTGGATTTTGAATACTTTCACTGCCAAAAAATGCGGCAAAACTCAATAATTGTTTTATATTGATTACAAATTTTATGGTAATATTTTAGATATATGGGATTAAATAAAATGTTAATAAAATTAATTTCACCCATTTCTTTTTCCTTTTTTTAAAAAAAATTTTTATTCTTTTTCATTTTGTAGTGTACTGCTTTAGGACGTTTACCATGGTGCCTGGCACACAGTAAACACTTGGGAATGTCACCTATGTTATACCGCGCATCTCCCAGCATCAGACATAGCCCTGATGCCTCCCTCCTGAGCGCAAACCTGTGGCATGAGGCTAGGTGTCTGTGTGTTTTAGCTTTTTTTTTTTTTTAATGCCATGTGTCTCTATTGATGGCTCTTTGATTCTGACTGGAGTGGGCCTTCAACCTTACCCCTCATCCCTTGAGGAAGGAGAATGTCTTCCCCAAAAGAGCACCATACCATAGGGGTCGGTAAACTGTTTCCATAAAGGGCCAAATGGTCGACACGGTAGGTTTTGCTGGCCTGTGGTCTTGGTTGCAGCTACTTGGCCATTGTAGCGTGAAAGCAGCCATACCAAAGGGGCGTGCTCGTGCACTGACAGAAATTTATCTATGGACCCTGAATTTGGAGTTCGTATAATTTCCATGTGTCACAAAATATTATTCTTTTTATTTTTCCCAGCTGTTTAAAACCATTTTTAGTTCATGAACTGTACAAAAACAGGCGTGGGCCAGACTTGGCCTGTGGGCTGCAGATGACTGACCCTGCCATAATAAATGCCATGTACATTTAGCAGCCCAGAGCCTGGCTTGATTGGTTTTCATTTGTATAGAACCTAACATTTAGTTTATATTGTACCATTTTATTTACTTTACTTTTAGTGGGTTTTCATTTGACCTACTTTATACTCAGTGGTCTAAATGGAACAAAATGTTTTTTATGAAACTGTTATTTATTGAGATATTTGTAAGCAAGGGGAAGCAGGAGAGAAAAAAATTAAAGGAGTATGTAGGGACCAAAGGAAGTTTTTTTGTTTTGTTTTGTTTGAAATACTTGTGTTTTCTGTATGGATTGAATTCACTGAAGAGTTCCTTGGCTTAAAAGTGACATTAAACCACAAAGCAGAAACATATTTTAAGGTTTTGTCTTCCATGGATCTGTGGTGGAAACCCCATTTCCCGCTTTGTCCATCTGTGATCAAAGAAAATGCTGAGTAATGAGGGTATTGATGAAAGAATATTTAATAACTTGGTAAAGAGGTCAAAAGTTTTAGTTGCAAAAGTGATTTCCTTAAGTTCATTATTGTACATTACTGAACAGCAGAGAGCTGCCAAAAGTAATTAACCAGTAAATACTAAGCCAGGTACATATATGGTGGGAAATCCTTTCTTTTTTCCCGATAGAGAATATTTCTGGACCTAGTTGGATTTCCAATTACACACTCTCCTTCCCTTCAGGGATTTTCTGCAGAGCTGTCTGGTGCGCACAGATGTCAGAAGAGGCAACATATGGCATTATGGAGTGTGTTTAAAAAGTTAAGGAAAGGTTAGTTTTTGTGTATGCTTATTACACAATTTAAAAATAGCTTTGACTCTATTTGTAAATCGAATGACAGCCAGCTCTCAGGCCTGTGCCAAGTGTGAAGCTTTAAAACAAGGTTTCTTTTGAGTCCCTTTGGTGGCATTGGGAAGGAGAAAGCACTGCAGGAATTTTAAGATCTACTGTCTCTGGTCATACACAAAAATGATCTGAGTTTTACAGAGATTATCTGCAGCGACGTTGAGAAGGACTTCACAGAACAGAGTGCATCTTTAGTCAGTGACTAAGAATGCCGTGCAGCATTTTAAGAGGTGGTGACTATTTCCCTTGTCTGCTTAGAGCGCGGAGCTCCGGCAAAAGGGAGAAAAAATGTTCACAACAATTTGCAAATACAATCTATTTCATCCTCAACCTAGCAACCACAGAGAAAGAGATGACTATTTCTCATCTGCACTCCTACCACCCTGCCCCCGATTTTATATTTTGGTGCCTGTAAGTTACTGCTACAGTGTTAGGACTGTTCAAATAAGACTTACTAAGTGCCTAGGAAATTCCAAGCTGCCCTTGTAAATTTAGAGGGAAGACAACAAGTTGCAAAAAATGTCAAGTACTTCAAGTCGATCTTTTAATGACACATGAGACAAGTGAGCGGACTTTAAATTGGATCTCTCTGCACATCCTTTGAGTCACTCCCTGAATCCAGCAAGAATTAGGGGTTTGTGGGAGCCTCTCTGCTCCTGCACCCCAGCTTCTGGGGGCAGCTGTGTGTTTCTTGGGTCTGTGATGGACACGGTCACGTGTCAGAGCGTGAGGCCCAGGCATGCAGTCGACCCCCTCTTCCAATTTCCTTTAATGAGAAAACCCCTCAAAGCTTGGACTCTATGAAGAGTCCCATTAAAAACAGAAGTTCTGGGAATGGGATTTCCTGCACTTCACATCTGGGTAGCTGGCTTTGAATCGCTGAAATGCTCGCCCTTCAGTTGATCAACCTACTAGGTTTATTTGGATTGTAGACTCGAAGCTGTTTCTTACTTTCTCCTTGCTTAGTGTCACTTAGATAAAAATAAATTATGCCCCCTTCCCCAACACACACACAGACACACAGACACACACACACACACACAGAGACACACAGACACACATTCAGACACACACACACACACAGAGACATGCAGACACGCAGACACACACGCAGACACACACACAGACACACACAGACACATGCACACGCCGACACGCACACACCCACGCAGTCGTTAGTCTTTGTGAGATTGCCGGTGATGGGAGGTAGCCAGTGTGTCAGGTCCAAAGGAAGCACATTGTTTCCTCCAGTCACTGGGCTGACAAGATAGTCAAGCCCGATGGTTTATCCTAAAGTCACGAAAAATCAGTCACTCTCAATATTCGAGGGTGCTGTTTTGCTGGGGCCCAGCTCCCTGCAGTTTAGTATTTCTGATTTTATTCCACTGTGGGACGTTGTGGTGGGTACCATGCTGTACCGCCCGGAACCAGCCTGTTGGGGATGAAGACTCATTCCCTGAAGCTGCTGGGAATGTTGCAGCCCACCGCCCTCCAAGCCAGAGCTTCCTGGGGGCTGCACCGCTAGGGAGACTCACCCTGCCCAGGGAAACTCCTCTTTGGGTGGAGGTCCAGCCCCTCCCCCCAACTCAGGACAAGTTTCAGGGGTCAGAGCAGCTTCTGAGGGTGCCCCGTGGACTCGGCTTGAGCCTGTGTTGAGGCTCTTCCCCTCCTCCCCCCAGACCCGCCTCTGCATCCCTCCCCTTCTCTAGGTGCTGGTCCCAGACGCTCGCCCTGCCCTTGAATCACCGTGTCAGAGTCGGCTTCCCAGGGAACCCGACCTTAGACACGTGTGGTTCTTGCTTCCTTTGAAGATGGGTTTTTCCGATCTTGAAATTAGCTTCAAACGGATGAAAACGGTGTAGTGTGGAGAACTGATAAAAAGAGTTAAGACATTTTCTAGCTTTTATATCCTTTCCAGAAGTTCTTGTATAACACGAGTTGTTTCAATTCACTCCACCATTGCAGCGCCTATAGTGTAACTGAGGGATGGGAGAAACATTGTGGAAGAAGGATCTAGGTCGTGGTGATGACTAACACAGAGCTGAGGAGAGCCGGGAGTCCAAGAGGACTGCGACGTTGAGCCTGTGTGACTGAGGCAGTAAGGGTGCCAACATACACAGAGAGGCTGCACAGGCTGTGCAGCTTTTATAAGAATCACAGGTGGGTAGAACGCGAGAACAGAAGTACAGCTGCCGTTCTTCTCCTGAGAGGCAGTGGCTTAGCATCTGAGCTCCGTTACTTCTTTCCTGTGTGACCCTGGGGAAGTCACTTAATATCTCTGTGACTCAGGTTCTCATTTGTAAAATAAGGATAATCATACTTAATATTGCTAGTTAATCTTTTTTATTTCAAGCGTGTTCCAGTTATCTTTTGCTGTGAATGAACCTCCCCACACTTTAGTAGCTTCAAACAACAATGGTTCATTATTTTTACGAGTCTCACTCAGTCCACTTGTACACACAAGTTTGATGATTATTCGCCTGAATCAGTTATTACCATTATTGTTGTGGAATTTTCTTTTTTTTTTTTTTTTTTTTTTTCTTTTTGTGGTATGCGGGCCTCTCACTGTTGTGGCCTCTCCCGTTGCGGAGCACAGGCTCCGGATGCGCAGGCCCAGCGGCCATGGCTCACGGGCCCAGCCGCTCCGCGGCATATGGGATCCTCCCAGACCGGGGCACGAACCCGTATCCCCTGCATCGGCAGGCGGACTCTCAACCACTGCGCCACCAGGGAGGCCCTGGAATTTTCTAATTCCATGATTCCATAGACTTTTTTTTTTTAAATTTTATTTTTATTTTTAAAATTTTTTTAATTTTTTGCTTTATAACAAATTTAATCAGTTATACATATACATATGTTCCCATATCCCCTCCCTTTTGCGTCTCCCTCCCACCCTCCCTATCCCACCCCTCCAGGCGGTCACAAAGCACTGAGCTGATCTCCCTGTGCTATGCGGCTGCTTCCCACTAGCTATCTACCTTATGTTTGATAGTGTATATATGGCCATGCCGCTCTTTCACTTTGTCACAGCTTACCCTTCCCCCTCCCCATATCCTCAAGTCCATTCTCTAGTAGGTCTCTGTCTTTATTCCTGTCTTACCCCTATGTTCTTCATGACATTTTTTTTCTTAAATTCCATATATATGTGTTAGCATACAGTATTTGTCTTTCTCTTTCTGACTTACTTCACTCTGTATGACAGACTCTAGGTCTATCCACCTCATTACAAATAGCTCAATTTCATTTCTTTTTATGGCTGAGTAATATTCCATTGTATATATGTGCCACATCTTCTTTATCCATTCATCCGATGATGGACACTTAGGTTGTTTCCATCTCTGGGCTATTGTAAATAGGGCTGCTATGAAAATTTTGGTACATGTCTCTTTTTGAATTATGGTTTTCTCAGGGTATATGCCCAGTAGTGGGATTGCTGGGTCATATGGTAGTTCTATTTGTAGTTTTTTAAGGAACCTCCATACCGTTCTCCATAGCGGCTGTACCAATTCACATTCCCACCAGCAGTGCAAGAGTGTTCCCTTTTTTCCACACCCTCTCCAGCATTTATTGTTTCTAGATTTTTTGATGATGGCCATTCTGACTGGTGTGAGATGATATCTCATTGTAGTTTTGATTTGCATTTCTCTAATGAGTAAAGATGTTGAGCATCCTTTCATGTGTTTGTTGGCAGTCTGTATATCTTCTGTGGAGAAATGTCTATTTAGGTCTTCTGCCCATTTTTGGATTGGGTTGTTTGTTTTTTTGTTATTGAGCTGCATGAGCTGCTTATAAATTTTGGAGATTAATCCTTTGTCAGTTGCTTCATTTGCAAATATTTTCTCCCATTCTGAGGGTTGTCTTCTGGTCTTGTTTATGGTTTCCTTTGCTGTGCAAAAGCTTTGAAGTTTCATTAGGTCCCATGTGTTTATTTTTGTCTTTATTTCCATTTCTCTAGGAGGTGGGTCAAAAAGGACCTTGCTGTGATTTATGTCATAGAGTGTTCTGCCTATGTTCTCCTCTAAGAGTTTGATAGTGTCTGGCCTTACATTTAGGTCTTTAATCCATTTTGAGCTTATTTTTGTGTATGGTGTTAGGGAGTGATCTAATCTCATACTTTTACATGTCCCTATCCAGTTTTCCCAGCACCACTTATTGAAGAGACTGTCCTTTCTCCACTGTACATTCCTGCCTCCTTTATCAAAGATAAGGTGACCATATGTCCGTGGGTTTAACTATGGGCTTTCTATCCTGTTCCATTGATCTATCTTTCTGTTTTTGTGCCAGTACCATACTGTCTTGATTACTGTAGCTTTGTAGTATAGTCTGAAGTCAGGGAGCCTGATTCCTCCAGCTCCATTTTTCGTTCTCAAGATTGCTTTGGCTATTCGGGGTCTTTTGTGTTTCCATACAAATTGTGACATTTTTTGTTCTAGTTCTGTGAAAAATGCCAGTGGTAGTTTGATAGGGATTGCATTGAATCTGTAGATTGCTTTGGGTAGTAGAGTCATTTTCACAATGTTGATTCTTCCAATCCAAGAACATGGTACATCTCTCCATCTATTTGTATCACCTTTAATTTCTTTCATCAGTGTCTTATAATTTTCTGCATACAGGTCTTTTGTCTCCTTAGGTAGGTTTATTCCTAGATATTTTATTCTTTTTGTTGCAATGGTAAATGGGAGTGTTTCCTTGATTTCACTTTCAGATTTTTCATCATTAGTATATAGGAATGCCAGAGATTTCTGTGCATTAATTTTGTATCCTGCAACTTTACCAAATTCATTGATTAACTCTAGTAGTTTTCTGGTAGCATCTTTAGGATTCTCTATGTATAGTATCATGTCATCTGCAAACAGTGACAGCTTTACTTCTTCTTTTCCAATTTGGATTCCTTTTATTTCCTTTCTTCTCTGATTGCTGTGGCTAAAACTTCCAAAACTAGGTTGAATAAGAGTGGTGAGAGTGGGCAACCTTGTCTTGTTCCTGATCTTAGTGGAAATGGTTTCAGTTTTTCACCATTGAGGACGATGCTGGCTGTGGGTTTGTCATATATGGCCTTTATTATGTTGAGGAAAGTTCCCTCTATGCCTACTTTCTGCAGGGTTTTTATCATAAATGGGTGTTGAATTTTGTCGAAAGCTTTCTCTGCATCTATTGAGATGATCATAAGGTTTTTCTCCTTCAATTTGTTAATATGGTGTATCACGTTGATTGATTTGCGTATATTGAAGAATCCTTGCATTCCTGGAATAAACCCCACTTGATCATGGTGTATGATCCTTTTAATGTGCTGTTGGATTCTGTTTGCTAGTATTTTGTTGAGGATTTTTGCATCTATGTTCATCAGTGATATTGGCCTGTAGTTTTCTTTCTTTGTGACATCCTTGTCTGGTTTTGGTATCAAGGTGATGGTGGCCTTGTAGAATGAGTTTGGGAGTGTTCCTCCCTCTGCTATATTTTGGAAGAGTTTCAGAAGGATAGGTGTTAGCTCTTCTCTAAATGCTTGATGGAATTCGCCTGTGAAGCCATCTGGTCCTGGGCTTTTGTTTGTTGGAAGATTTTTTATCACAGTTTCAATTTCAGTGCTTGTGATTGGTCTGTTCATATTTTCTATTTCTTGCTGATTCAGTCTTGGCAGGTTGTGCATTTCTAAGAATTTGTCCATTTCTTCCAGGTTGTCCATTTTATGGGCATAGAGTTGCTTATAGTAATCTCTCATGACCTTTTGTATTTCTGCAGTGTCAGTTGTTACTTCTCCTTTTTCATTTCTAATTCTATTGATTTGAGTCTTCTCCCTCTTTTTCTTGATGAGTCTGGCTAATGGTTTATCAATTTTGTTTATCTTCTCAAAGAACCAGCTTTTAGTTTTATTGATCTTTGCTATCGTTTCCTTCATTTCTTTTTCATTTATTTCTGATCTGATTTTTATGATTTCTTTCCTTCTGCTAACTTTGGGATGTTTTTGTTCTTCTTTCTCTAATTGCTTTAGGTGCAAGGTTAGGTTGTTTATTCGAGATTTTCCTGTTTCTTAAGGTAGGATTGTATTGCTATAAACTTCCCTCTTAGAACTGCTTTTGCTGCATCCCATAGGTTTTGGGTCGTCGTGTCTCCATTGTCATTTGTTTCTAGGTATTTTTTAATTTCCTCTTTGATTTCTTCAGTGATCACTTCGTTATTAAGTACTGTAATGTTTAGCCTCCATGTGTTTTTATTTTTTACAGCTCTTTTCCTGTAATTGATATCTAGTCTCATAGCATTGTGGTCGGAAAAGATACTTGATACAATTTCAATTTTCTTAAATTTACCAAGGCTTGATTTGTGACCCAAGATATGATCTATCCTGGAGAATGTTCCATGAGCACTTGAGAAAAATGTGTATTCTGTTGTTTTTGGATGGAATGTCCTATAAATATCAATTAAGTCCATCTTGTTTAATGTATCATTTAAAGCTTGTGTTTCCTTATTTATTTTCATTTTGGATGTTCTGTCCATTAGTGAAAGTGGGGTGTTAAAGTCCCATACTATGAGTGTGTTATTGTCGATTTCTCCTTTTATGGCTGTTAGTATTTGCCTTATGTATTGAGGTGCTCCTATGTTTGGTGCATAAATATTTACAATTGTTATATCTTCTTCTTGGATCGATCCCTTGATCATTATGTAGTGTCCTTCTTTGTCTCTTCTAGTAGTCTTTATTTTAAAGTCTATTTTGTCTGATATGAGAATTGCTACTCCAGCTTTCTTTTGGTTTCCATTTGCATGGAATATCTTTTTCCATCCCCTTACTTTCAGTCTGTATGTGTCTCTAGGTCTGAAGTGGGTCTCTTGTAGACAGCATATATATGGGTCTTGTTTTTGTATCCATTCAGCCAATCTGTATCTTTTGGTGGGAGCATTTAGTCCATTTACATTTAAGGTAATTATCGATATGTATGTTCCTGTTCCCATTTTCTTAATTGTTTTGGGTTCGTTATTGTAGGTCTTTTCCTTCTGTTGTGTTTCTTGCCTAGAGAAGTTCCTTTAGCATTTGTTGTAAAGCTGGTTTGGTGGTGCTGAACTCTCTCAGCTTTTGCTTGTCTGTAAACGTTTTAATTTCTCCATCAAATCTGAATGAGATCCTTGCTGGGTAGAGTAATCTTGGTTGCAGGTTTTTCTCCTTCATCACTTTAATTATGTCCTGCCACTCCCTTCTGGCTTGTAGAGTTTCTGCTGATAGATCAGCTGTTATCCTGATGGGGATTCCCTTGTGTGTTATTTGTTGTTTTTCCCTTGCTGCTTTTAATATGATTTCTTTGTGTTTAATTTTTGACAGTTTGATTAATATGTGTCTTGGCGTATTTCTCCTTGGATTTATTCTGTATGGGACTCTCTGTGCCACCTGGACTTGATTAACTATTTCCTTTCCCATATTAGGGAAGTTTTCAACTATAATCTCTTCAAATATTTTCTCAGTCCCTTTCTTTTTCTCTTCTTCTTCTGGAACCCCTATAATTCGAATGTTGGTGCGTTTAATGTTGTCCCAGAGGTCTCTGAGACTGTCCTCTGTTCTCTTCATTCTTTTTTCTTTATTTTGCTCTGCAGCAGTTATTTCCACTATTTTATCTTCCACCTCACTTATCCGTTCTTCTGCCTCAGTTATTCTGCTATTGATCCCATCTAGAGTATTTTTTATTTCATGTATTGTGTTTTTAATCGATGCTTGATTCATCTTTAGTTCTTCTAGGTCCTTGTTAACTGTTTCTTGCATTTTGTCTATTCTATTTCCAAGATTGTGGATCTGGGAAATAGAATCTTGGATCATCTTTACCATCATTATTCTGAATTCTTCTTCAGGTAGACTGCCTATTACCTCTTGATTTGTTAGATCTGGTGGGTTTTTATCTTGCTCCTTCTCCTGCTGTGTGTTTTTCTGCCTTCTCATTTTGCTTATGTTACTGTGTTTGGGGTCTCCTTTTTGCAGGCTGCCGGTTCGTAGTTCCCGTTGTTTTTGGTGTCTGTCCCCAGTGGCTAAGGTTGGTTTAGTGGGTTGTGTAGGCTTCCTGGTGGAGGGGACTACTGCCTGTGTTCTGGTGGATGAGGCTGGATCTTGTCTTTCTGGTGGGCAGGTCCACGTCTGGTGGTGTGTTTTGGGGTGTCTGCGGACTTTTTATGATTTTAGGCCACCTCTCTGCTAATGGGTGGCGTTGTGTTCCTGTCTTGCTAGTTGTTTGGCTTAGGGTGTCCAGCACTGTAGCTTGCTGGTCGTTGAGTGAAGCTGGGTGCTGGTGTTGAGATGGAGATCTCTGCAAGATTTTTGCCGTTTGATATTATGTGGAGCTGGGAGGTCTCTTGTGGACCAGTGTCCTGAAGTTGGCTCTCCCACCTCAGAGGCACAGCACTGACTCCGGGCTCCTCAATTTGGAATGATGTGTTATCTGTTCATGTATTCCACAGATGCAGGGTACATCAAGTTGATTGTGGAGGTTTAATCCGCTGCTTCTGAGGCTGCTGGGAGAGGTTTCCCTTTCTCTTCTTTGTTCTCACAGCTCCTGGGTCTCAGCTTTGGATTTGGCCCCGCCTCTGCGTGTAGGTCGCCGGAGGGCGTCTGTTCTTCGCTCAGACAGGACAGGGTTAAAGGAGCAGTCTCTTCGGGGACTCTGGCTCACTCAGGCCGGGCGGGAGGGAGGGGCACGGAGTGCGGGGCGAGACTGCAGCGGCAGAGGTCGGCGTGACGTTGCACCAGCCCGAGGCGCGCCGTGCGTTCTCCCAGGGAAGCCGCCCCTGGATCCTGGGACCCCGGCAGTGGTGGGCTGCACAGGCTCCCGGAAGGGCGGTGTGGGCAGTGACCTGCGCTCGCACACAGGCTTCTTGGTGGCGGCAGCAGCAGCCCCAGCGTCCCCCGCCCGTCACTGGGCTCCGCGCTTTCAGTCGTGACTCGCGCCCGTCTGTGGAGCCCCTTTAAGCAGCGCTCTTAATCCCGTCTCCTCGCGCACCAGGAAACCAAGAGGGAAGAAAAAGTCTCTTGCCTCTTCAGCAGCTCCAGAGTTTTCCCGGACTCCCTCCCGGCTAGCTGTGGCACATTAGCCCCCTTCAGGCTGAGTTCTCGCCGCCAGCCCCAGTCCTCTCCCTGCGCTCTGACCGAAGCCCGAGCCTCAGCTTCCAGCGTTGCGCGCCCCGGCGGGCGAGCAGACAAGCCTCTCGGGCTGGTGAGTGCCGCTCGGCACCGATCCTCTGTGTGGGGATCTCTCCGCTTTGCCCTACCCAGGTATGTGGGGAGTTTCTTGCCTTTTGGGAGGTCTGGGGTCTTCTGCCAGCGTTCAGTAGGTGTTCTGTAGGAGTTGTTCCACGTGTAGCTGTATTTCTGGTGTATCCGTGGGGAGGAAGGTGATCTCCACGTCTTACTCTTCCGCCATCTTACCCGGAAGTCCTCCTTAGACTTTTATTTATTGGAATTCTATGGCAAAGAATAACTTTTTCTGAATATATATATATATATACACATATATATATATATATGTAGAAATGAATCTGTTTGCTGTACAGCAGAAACTAACCCAACATTGTAAATCAACTATACTTCAATAAAATAAATTAAAAATTGTAAAAAAACCCCTTTTTCTTCTCCTTCATTTAGTCATCTATTAAATTATGTATCAGCACAAACTCATACTCTTATTTTATTCAGTAGGTTATAATCCATTATTTATTCGAATGTTCAAGTTATCTGACCCTTATCATAATAATGTTCAACTTGAACGTTCAAATAATTTAAAATGTTTTTTTCAGATTTCCCATATTTTCCCTGTCCACATGCATGGATAGCCTTCCCTGTTATCAACATCACTCACAAGAATGGCACTTTTTTTTTTTTTTTTACCAAGGATGAACCTGCAATGATGCATCATAATCACCCAAAGTTCATAGTTCATGTGACGGCTCACTCTTGGTGTTGTGAATTCTGTGGGTTTTGATGAATGTGTAATGACATATGTCCATCAACATAATATCATACGGAGTATTTTCACTGCCCTAAAATTACCCTATGTTCTGCCTGTCAAAGATCAGTTGACAGTATTTATAGGGTCTATTTCTGGGCTGTCTATTCTGTTCCATTGATATATTTGTCTATTCTTTTGCCAGTATCACATGGTCTTGATTACTGTAGCTTTACACTAAGTCTTAAAGTCAGGTAGCATTGTTCTTCCAACTTTGTTCTCCTTCAATATTACATTAGCTATTCTGGGTCTTTTGCTTCTTCAGGTAAACTTTAGAATCAGTTTGTTGACATCCATGAAATAACTTGCTGGGATTTTGATTAGGATTTAGGATTGCATTGAATCTAAAGATCAAGTTGCGAAGAACTGATGTCTTGACAACTAAGTTTCTCTATTTATGAACATTGAATATCTCTCCATTTATTTAGCTCTTTGATTTCACTTATCAGAGTTTTGTCGTTTTCCTCATCTAGATCTTGTACACATTTTGTCAGATTTATGCCTATTTCATTTTTTTTGGTGCTAATGTAAGTGGACCTTGTAATTTAACTTCAGGTTCCACTTGTTCATTGTTAGTATACAGTGACCATAATATTTTTAGTTGAGAAAACACTCTCTCCACATGTGCTGAGCTACCTGGTAAAATCAGAGAAAATTCTGATGTGTGGAGGA
The DNA here is from genome assembly GCF_964165515.1 of Mesoplodon bidens. Taxonomy (NCBI): domain Eukaryota; kingdom Metazoa; phylum Chordata; class Mammalia; order Artiodactyla; family Ziphiidae; genus Mesoplodon; species Mesoplodon bidens. The sequence continues at coordinate 11,120,690 of NC_138168.1, read as the reverse complement.
TATTCTCAATTTCAATTTTTTCCCATATTGAACTGTTTATGTGTTTCAGCCCCAATATTTTGCAGGGTCTGCCTATGCCTCTTCTCAACAACTATTTTTACAAGACAGAACTTGTTAGTTGTCTCTGTTTATGGTTCTTTTGAGTGTTTCATCAAGTTTAGTTGCTGCACCATTATGGGGCTTCTCAATTTCCCTTCAATTCAGTATAGAATATGCCTCTCCCATTAAAAGCAAGAACTTAATGAACAGAAGTTTCTTCCCACTTTCCACTTCCCACAGAAATGGAGATGTTCTCAAAGCATGATTATACAATTTCAAAGTTAAATCTTGTGCAGGTTAAACCCATCTCATATTAATATTTTGCTAAACCAAAAAAGATCCGGGACAGATACTCAATCAGAATGTGGGGATACCAGTGCGAGCCAGACATTTCTGGTGAGGGCTCGCCTGTCTAAAAGGCCTTCTGTGGTCTGGTCCAGCCTCATCTCTACTGCCTCTCCGGCCTCTGGTCACGTCTCACACAGCTCTTCTCTTCAGTAGACTCCATGCCTTTGCACTTGAGGCTGCTCTGCCTGGAAACTGGCCCCCTCCATTCTCACCTGGCTCGTTTTTCCTTATCCTACAGCCCTAGACTCTGCATCATTTCCTCTAGGCGCCTCCCGTGGCCCCTCTGAAGTGCCCCCCACTCTCCCTCTATTGCAGCCGTTCCGTGTGGACCTATATCTGTTCAATTGTTTTTCCTCCTTCACCTTTTCAAGACATTCTTTGTCCAGTGTCCTAATTATGGAAGAGTGCTGCCCCTTGCTTCCTAGGGTGACAGCTGTTCGATAAACTGACCTGTGCTGTGTGATAAGTGACTTTGATGAGTTGCTTATCTGCTTCTGAGAACATACTTGTATTTCAGTGAGGCCCATTGGGGCAGTGGTCAAAGTGGGGTGCACACATCTGGGGGTCACAAGACCATTTATAAGGGAGTGGGTAGAAAATGTACTAACTTTTATGTCCATTATTTTACTGAGAAAAACTAAGAAAGTCAGGTTTTCTAATATTTATATTTTGGTTGAGAAAGTGCATGTATATAACTTTATAAATCTAACTTGACATGGTAACATGCACCAAATATTCGTATTGATTGAGTTCTCTATCATAAACATCTGAAGCCCACTGTCACAGAGGCACACTGACATGCCAGTGGGTGACTCTTCAAGCTTTCTGGCAGTGTAATGACATATTTATCAAGTGTTTCCTACATGCCAGCCACTGTTCTGTACCCTTTACAGGGATTGGCATACTTATTCCTTACAGCCACCTTGTGTGATTGCCTTCATTTTGTGGATGAAAAAATTGAACCTGGAGAATCAGGTAACATGTTCAAGGACAGGACTAGTGTGTGGCTGATTTGGGATAGAACCTATGTGGTCTGATTGCAGAGGCCACTTGCTTAACCCCCGCTCCATACTGTACCTGTCTGTTCCCATGGGGTGGGCACATGTGGCCTCCAGGAGGTGAGGGACCATGTCTGTCTTGTTCACTGTGGTACCCTTATAAGTGTTTCTTTTTCTTTTTTTTTTTTTTTTTGCGGTACGCGGGCCTCTCACTGTTGTGGCTTCTCCCGTTGCGGAGCACAGGCTCCAGACGCACAGGCTCAGCGGCCATGGCTCACGGGCCCAGCCGCTCCGCAGCATGTGGGATCTTCCCGGACCGGGGCACGAACCCGTGTCCCCTGCATCGGCAGGCGACTCTCAACCACTGCGCCACCAGGGAAGCCCTTGTGTTTCTTAAATGAATGAAGGAACTGAGGGCCTGTCATCACCTCTGAATTCATGTCCCTTAAATGGGAACTTTGAATAAGTACTCTTTTTATTTTTAACTTGAAACATTTTTTCCTTTGCAATAAATAGAGTTGATGAGAAATTGGCATGAGTTAAATTAGCAGTCTTTGTTTAGGAACTTACATGAAAAAAGTCTGCATCATTTTAATACTAATGGTCAGTTATGAGTCCCAGCTCACCCCTGACGTGACTAATGCCTTCCTTTTTTCCCTTTATCACGAGTGTATGAGAAATGAACATTAGAAATGAACCTCAGCTTCCCTCTGTACACTGTATGAAGTGTCCCTCAAACATGTACAGCCTTAAAAGAGCAACAGGAGCAGCAATAACATACACGTGGAAAAGAGAAGCAGAATGTAACTAATTTTTTGGGAGAGGTTTACCCCCTGATAGCCTTTTAAGTCTTAATTCTTTGGCACAAGGATATGTAATAATCTCTCAGGTGTTCTGGGATTTAATAAAATTGTTTTGGTTTGGCTAAATAAGTTTGTGATTCTATAAATTTGATTCCCTCTACATCTGAAAGAGTATTAAGAGAGTCTTACAAGTTTTGTATTATATCACTATATTTAAATTATGACTGTTTCCTTCCCTGTTTTCCTTTTAGGCTCTTTCAAGACACTTACTCTTCCATCCGTAAGTATTTATTTAAAAAATTTGGTTTCAGAAATATACATTGCATCAGTAAAATAAATGAATTAGTATTTTATTGGCTTTTCTATTAATTTACATTCCTTGTGAGTTTGATTGAGTTCAGTTCCACCTTCAGATTGTTTAAGAATAATATTACTTCAGGGAGCTTGGATATTAGCCTCTTCAAACTCACAGTGGAGATTTTCCTCTCGTAAAATGGAGAACTTCACTGAGGGGGAATGGCCTGGACTATTAGCATAGGTACCTGGGCGGGCTTGGTCCTGCTCCTGCCTTAACAAGCCTTCCAGTCTTGGGTGTGTACTTAATGCTCCATCCCAGTTTCTTTGTCCTGGGAAAGGGCAGTGCTCCACTGAGCCGAACTGTACCCTGAGGCAAAATAAAACAACAGTAATTGAATCTGACCCTGTCTTTGTTTAAAATTTTGATTTTTTGTTTCATAATTTAATTTTTGCATCACTTTTGCTATTTAAAACTATTTAAAATATTAAAAAATTTTAACTTGATTACTGAGTGTTTTTGGCATGCTCTTAAATTTTGCACTTGAGGCAAGTGCCTGGCTCACCTCATCATGGTCCCAGTCCTGGAGGAGGGGATAAAGGTCTAGTCTATTTCATAGGGGTTACCTTGGAGGTGAAGTGAGGTGTGAACATGCTGTAGCATCTGCTACAGAAGTGGAAAGGATTATTATTTTGTTGAGAGAGTCATAAAACCTGTTCATTAAATAGTGTTTGTGAACTAGTCCTGAGTCTCATGGCTTTAATTTGGAAGTTTGTGCTTTTATTACTGTTTTGTTTTGGAGCTTCACACATTTAATATACAGTCGAATAGAACATAGCATCCACCAAGAGGACAATCTGGTGTACTTTTCTGGGACTAGATGACTGATGACTTTGACCCTGACACTTATGTAAGGTTGACATTTCCTGATGAGCCAGGTTTCCCGTTAACTCTTGAAGGTTACTTATCAAGCACATTCAGAAACCACATTCATTTTGGGGTTCTTAGAGAATATAGTGCTCCCAAACTATCCTTTATAAAAATTACTTATATTCCATAGCTATTATATTTCTTACCTATTTTTAAAAAATATTGATTTATTTACTTGGCTGCATTGGGTCCTAGCTGCAGCATGCGGGATCTTTTATTTATTTTTTATTTTTTAAAAAATTAACTGTGTTCTTCCAGTGTCTTTTTATTTTATTTTTTGATATTTATTTTCTTTATTTAATCTTTAAAAAATTTTTGGCTGCATTGGGTCTTAGTTGAGGCACGTGGGATCTTCACTGTGGCATGCAGGATCTTTTGTTGTGGCACATGGGCTTCTCTCTAGTTGTGGCATGTGGGTTTTCTCTCTCTAGTTGTGGCACACGGCTTAGTTGCCCTGTGGCATGTGGGATCCCTGACCAGGGATTGAACCTGCATTCCCTTCATTGGAAGGCGGATTCTTTACCACTGGGCCACCAGGGAAGTCCCAGTGTGGGATCTTTTAGTTGAGGCATGTGGGATCTTTAGTTGTGGCGTGTGGGATCTTTAGTTGTGGCATGTGGGATCTAGTTCCGTGACCAGGGATCAAACCCGGTCCCCTTGCATTGGGAGTGCGGAGTCTTAGCCACTGGACCACCAGGGAAGTCCCTGTTTCTTACTTATTATTATGTTTGTACTTACCTTACTAACAAATATACTGTTGTAATAATAGAAAGTGGGGTTGGGGGGAGGGAAGCCCTAAGCAGGCAGACGTGGGGAAAAAAACCCAATCTTAGTGACAATAAGACGTTAGGCTGCATTAATGTGACCTCAGACATTAGGTGCTGGCCCCCCGGTGTCTGTGTCCATAACTCTGTTGAAAAAGTATTACAATGAGAAGATTAAAATAAATCCTGTGTAATATAATTGTCTGATAGCAGAAGGGGTTGAGATTTCAGTTCAGGAATCACAGCTCAACGCATAATAACTGTCTGCTTTCCTCAAAGACGTCCGCAGTGGCACGGCCTTGAGTGTAGCAAGTCTGGAAGGGGCAGGCATGTGGGCGGACCAGGGCACTCGGGCTGATTCCAATAATGTGCCTATAAGCTGTACGTGTCCCAATTAGCTACAAAGTTGGCTACTATTAGTCTTAAAGTCTTAGCCATGTGAAATACTAATCCCAACATCCTATATTTGTCTTCAATATTATGCCATTTCTATTGTATGTAGATATAGCAATTATTTATTGAAAGATTTACCAGCAGTTATATTTAGGACTAGATCCCTTTTTAGTAAAACAAAATTTTAAAGGCTTAGTCATAAAGTGTCTGGGAAAATTTGATAACTCTTGGCAAAAATAGAAGGTTCTGCATTTTTACGAGTGTTCAATTAAAATAGACCCATCTTTCCAAGTGCTCTTGCATTCTGATGCTTGTAGATGTAATATTTTAAATTATTTTTTAAGGTCCTCATGAAGTTTTGCTATAAGATATGAATATATTGGCTGCATTAAAACAAATGTGTTTTTAATATCTGACTAGCTCATTGTTTCTGGTTTTTTTTTTTTTTTTGCGGTACGCGGGCCTCTCACTGCTGTGGCCTCTCCCGTTGCGGAGCACAGGCTCCAGACGCGCAGGCTCAGCGGCCATGGCTCACGGGCCCAGCCGCTCCGCGGCATGTGGGATCTTCCCGGACCGGGGCACGAACCCGTGTCCCCTGCATCGGCAGGCGGACTCCCAACCACTGCGCCACCGGGGAAGCCCTGTTTCTGTTTTTTTTTTTTTTAAATTTTATTTATTTATTTATGGCTGTGTTGGGTCTTCGTTTCTGTGCGAGGGCTTTCTCTAGTTGCGGCAAGTGGGGGCCACTCCTCATCGCGGTGCGCGGGCCTCTCATTATCGCGGCCTCTCCTGTTGCGGAGCACAGGCTCCAGACGCGCAGGCTCAGTAATTGTGGCTCACGGGTCTAGCCGCTCCGCGGGATCTTCCCAGACTAGGGCTCGAACCCATGTCCCCTGCATTGGCAGGCAGACTCTCAACCACTGCACCACCAGGGAAGCCCCCCTGTTTCTGTTTTTGATACAGTAAAATCAGCCTTCAAGAAGAAGTAAATAAAAAACAGAATTTACGCTTAACATAAAGATTATTGTTTGTACAAAACGTGCTAGAAAAAGTTTCTTTTTATTCTCTTTGTAAGTAAATCCAACTTAAAACGAGGGAGTGGTTTTTAAAATTAGCATGCCTAAAAATTTTTTTTAAATTTTATATTGGAATATAGTTGATTTACAATGCTGTGTTAGTTTTAGGTGTACAGCAAAGTGAATCAGTTATACATATACATATATCTATTCTTTTTTAGATTCTCTTCCCATATAGGTTATTACAGAATGTTGAGTAGAGTTCCCTGTCCTATACAGTAGGTCCTTGTTGATTGTCCATTTTATGTATAGTAGTGTATATATGTTAATCCAAACCTCCTAATAAAATTAGAATGCTTTTAAAGTTTAATTACTAATATATTTTAAAATAGAAACTATCATCTTAAATTTCTCAATTTTATTTTGAAAGTTATTTGAAATTACCATTACTTTTGGTAACTGGCGTTATTAGTGAAATAAAGTAGGATAAATACTATTGTGTTGTTTGTTTCCTTAAGACAGTTGATCTTTCAGAGAAGATGGTTTTAGACGGCCCAGATTAGAATAAGGAATCCATTTATTGTCCATCAAGAACCTTTCTGAGCATGCCTCTATCATCCACCTGGAGAGTTTGCGTTTATGTATACACAAAATAGACTTAGCATAACTGGGAATCAATCGTGCTCAACTCAGATGCTCGTTGATATTTTGTTCATCTAAGCCCTGGGTATTGTATAGCCCCAGACTCTTATTCTGCTGCCAGACAGTGTCTGTATATGGGAACTACATCTTTTCCCAGCCCTGTGACCTCAGTTCAACACGTAGGATCCAAAATCTCTGTGGGTAAATAATTGGTTCTTGTGTAAGAGATAAGGAAGTCTCTTGTTAGGGAACCCCTTTATTACCAATTCTGGGAATCCTTTTTGGTAATTGTGTCCCCCAAGAAGGTGGGAAGCAGGTTACAACCCACTGCAGGTCTGGCACAGAGAGAATCTTTTAGAAAGATTGCTTAACATCCCCAGTATTTTCTCGTCTCCTTCTCATTATCTCCCTCTACCGTTACCAATGGATGACCAAGGTCTCTACTGACAGCCAGAGTCCATGGTGACACCCTAAGCCATGCAGCGATGCCTCGTTGTTCATAGGGGCACACCAGGTCCACTCTGACAAGTCCATATTGTCATGCTAGACTTTCCAGCTCTAGGATTAGCACCGAGGCTTTGAGGATCCCAAGTCACCTGAATTTTACATAGGGAGAGGTGGGGTTTCTAACAGGGGAGTGTTGAAAAAGAGAATTAGGATAAGTGAAAGGAGCAGAAAGATAGTCAGTACCGTCTCCTCTTGTGTCAACTCCCTGAAGGAGGATGGAGTAGGGGACAGAGTAAAATGCTTTGCACACTTTTGTGTTAATTCGAATTTTCTAACTCTTTGACCTCCTCGTGGTTAATAGGTCTCTTTAGTTTCAGACCTCTGCATCATTAATTTGACATCAGTCTTCAATCTACTCTCTGTTCTGGGGCCTCTGTGCCACTAAAAATGATCAAACGATATCCAAATCATAGAGAGAAATTCCATCTAGTATATTTTTTAAGCATGAACTATTTATAAACCTGTGCTGTATACAAGCAAATGATATGCTGGTTCCTGGCATATATATTTTCCTGCTTACGGTATTAAGGACTCTGTTTAAAAGAATCTGAGGACTGAAGCATCATTTGAGAGAATAGGATATAAGGATGCAAGTTCCAGGCTAGATTCGCAGCCCTCTAGGGCGTGCATCTTTGGTTCACATTGAATCCCAAGCACCTAGAACAACCTGGAGCTTGAAGGTGCTCAGTGAATGTTTATTTATTAAAGGAAAGCAAAAGTCAGTACTAGAGGTCCTTTGAAGGTGATATTACTGATTGTTTCTCCTAACAGTTTACTATGAAAATATCAAATATCCAAAAAACCTGAAAGAGTTCCATAGGGAACACTCCTGTAACCACCGCTTAGAATCTACTGTTAACATTTTACCATGCTTGCTCAATCACATATTTATGCATCTACTCATCTCTCCGTCCATTAATTGATCTTATTTTAATTTTTTTATTTACTTTTTTGTGGTACACGGGCCTCTCACTGTTGTGGCCTCTCCCATTGTGGAGCACAGGCTCCGGACGCGCAGGCTCAGCGGCCATGGCTCACGGGCCCAGCCGCTCCGTGGCATGTGGGATCCTCCCGGACCGGGGCACAAACCCGTGTCCCCTGCATCAGCAGGCAGACTCTCAACCACTGCGCCACCAGGGAAGCCCTGATCTTATTTTTAAAATGCATTTCCAAGTAAACTGCAAACACCAGTACTTTTCTCCCTGTTTCCTGCTGACCACTGTATTGGTGGTTTGTTACGTTTCTTTCATATTCTTAACCACATTGCTGGCTTTTGGTGGCTGCTATTTCTGGAAAATCTCCTTGGAGCTCTCTGTGGACAACTCTTATTTGCAAAAAGGAGGCGGAACATTAGTTTCAGAATCTCAGGTTTATGAATATGAAAATGAACTAAAATTCAGGTGTGCTCATTATCGATTCTTGTGTAACCTGTTATCCCCAAACTCTGGTGTGAAACAACCATAAACTTTTATTATTTCCCACCATTTCTGTGGGTCAGGAATTTGGGAGCCATGTAGTTGAGCAGTTCTGAGCTGCCGATGTCAGAGCTGCCGTCATCTGAAGGCTTCACCAGGCCTGGGGGTCCTCAGTGAGGTCGCTCTTCACGCGGCTGGCAGGTGGGTGGTGGCTCTTGGCTTCTGTTCCTCCCACTGTGGGCCTCTCACAGGCCTCTTGAGTGTCCTTAGCACATGGTGGCTGACTTCCCCCAGAGCCAGGAATCCAAGAAAGAGAGAACCAGGCAGAAGCTATCCTGTGAATGACGCAGCCTCATTCTACTCTTGAGAGGCAAGTCACTGGGAAATTAGGCTCTACCTTTTTTTTTTTAAATTAATTCTTATTGGAGTATAGTTGCTTTACAATGTTGTGTTAGTTTCTACTGTACAGCAAAGTGAATCAGCTGTACATATACAGATATCCTCTTTTTTAGATTTCCTTCCCATTTAGGTCACCACAGAGCATTGAGTAGAGTTTCCTGTGCTGCACAGTAGGCTCTCATTGGTTATCTTTTTTTTTTTTTGGCGGTATGCGGGCCTCTCACAGTTGTGGCCTCTCCCATTGCGGAGCACAGGCTCCGGATGCGTAGGCTCAGCGGCCTTGGCTCACGGGCCCAGCCACTCTGTGGCATGTGGGATCTTCCCGGACCAGGGCACGAACCCGTGTCCCCTGCATCAGCAGGCGGACTCTCAACCACTGCGCCACCAGGGAAGCCCTGGTTATCTATTTTATACATAGTATCAATAGTGTATATATGTCCATCCCCATCTCCCAATTCATCCCACCTCCCCCCTTTCCCCGTGGTATCCATACATTTGTTCTCTACATCTGTCTCTATTTCTGCTTTGTAAATAAGATCGTCTATATCAATTTTTTCAGATTCCACATGTATGTGTTAATATACGATATTTGTTTTTCTCTTTCTGACTTACTTCACTCTTTATGACAGTCTCTAGGTCCATGCACATCTCTACAAATGACCCAATTTTTTACTTTTTATGGCTGAGTAATATTCCATTGTATATACGTGCCACATCTTCTTTATCCATTCATCTGTCGATGGGCATTTAGGTTGCCTCTCTGACCTGGCTATTGTAAATAGTGCTGCAATGAACACTGGGGTGTGTATGTCTTTGTGAATCATGGTTTTCTCTGGGTATATGCCCAGGAGTGGGGCTCTGACTTTTGAAGGGAGGAGGGTCAGAGAAATTTTGGACATATTTAAAAACTATCACAGGAAGGCTCTTGTTAGAGTAGTATAGTTCATCCCGGGTTTGAATCTCAACCAGTGACCTGGAGCAACTTCCTTTACTCTTCCAAGCCCCAGGTTCCTGGTTTGTAAACTGGTATTAGTTAGAGCACCCACCAGAAGAATTGTTGTGAGGTAGAATGACACGGTGTGCGTAGGCTGAGTGTGGTTTCTGGTCTGTTCATGCTAGAAGGTAGGATTTCCACTAGTGATAGAAACCATAAAACAACGGTGCCATCAAACTTACCAGGACTGTGACACGATGCACAAGATATAGGAAGAGAGCACATCCTAGAACAGGTGAGAGGTCCTGGAGAGAGCATGGCAAGAAAACAAAGCCTGTGCAAATGTGCCTTTCACCTGTGGACTGCCTCAGACAGGGCGAGGCATGGAGGAGAAGGGTACTGTGGCCCACAGTGACTGCCAGGGCGGAAGAGTTTGTACTTGGGATAGGAGGTGACAAGGTGACTGCTGACAGAGCTGAGAGACGTGGTTCCTGCAGTCCAGGGACCCTGTGGTTTAACTGGAGAGCAAACTCCAGGATGTCGAAGGAGAGAAAACAAATTGTTTGATTTTGGTGGTCAGGAGGGACGCATTTTTCAACATCGCGATTACTTTTGATAATTCTATGTATTTAAAATTTCAATTCTCACTTACAGTTAAAAACATTTTTGAGGTAAAACAATGAGACCTTGATACATCTGATGTCTTTTCTCCCCCAGCTACCTCTGAATAGTGGTGACGAGATTTATGAGCTCCGTGTCACTGGACGTGCCCAGGATGAGATTTTATTCTCGAATAGTACGCGCTTATCATTTGAGACCAAGAGAATGACTGTCTTCATTCAAACAGACAAGCCCCTGTATAAACCAAAGCAAGAAGTGAAGTTTCGTGTTGTAACACTCTTCTCAGATTTTAAGCCTTACAAAACCTCTTTAAACATTCTGATTAAGGTGAGTGCCAGACAGAAATAAAGCTGGGGGTTCAGGGCTTCCCTGGTGGCACAGTGGTTGAGAGTCCGCCTGCTGATGCAGGGGACGCGGGTTCGTGCCCCGGTCCGGGAGGATCCCACGTGCCGCGGAGTGGCTGGGCCCGTGAGCCATGGCTGCTGAGCCTGCGCGTCCGGAGCCTGTGCTCCGCAATGGGAGAGGCCACAACAGTGAGAGGCCCACGTACCGAAAAAAAAAAAAAAAAGCTGGGGGTTCAAAGCCATCTCACTGAAGCTCTCTTGGAAGTTCTGCTCACATTGTTGGTACTGGGATGTCTTAGGATTCACGTGGCTAAGCTTCCCTCCCAAAGTGGGATGGTTTCTCTAGGAAGGGGGATGGTACAACACTGGGCTGAGACCTCAGGCTCCAGAGTCAAGCCTGCTTGGATTCCGGTCCTGGCTTCTTCATTGATTAATTCATTGTCAAACATTTATTAAACTTCTGTGTCCTCGATACAGAAGGTGAGTCCCTGCTTAAATCGACTTTTCATTCCAGTGGGTAGTGGACAGACAATAAATAAACATACAGATATGTAAAAAAAGAGTGTGTGTGTGTGTGTGTGTGTGTGTGTGTGAGAGAGAGAGAGAGAGAGAGAGAGAGTGAGTTTGTGTTTGCTGTTTTCTATAGGGTTGTTAGAGAAGTCCTATTTGAACAGAGACCTATAGGAAATAAAAGAATGAGCCTCTACAAACAGAGGGAATAGCATATGCAAAGGCCCTGAGGTGGGAACTTGTTAGGTGCATTGGGGGAACAAGCTTGCAGTGCACTGTTCCCCAGGAAGCGAGGGGACAGACATTAGGAGATAAGGTCAGGTACAGGTCGGTCAGCTGGATGAGGGGCTATACAGGATTTTCTTGGCTATGATATGGACTTTGGATTTTACTGTGAGTGAAATGAAAATTCACTGGAGAATTCTGAGGAGAGGCATGATGTGATCTGAGTTAACATTTTAAAAGGATCACTCTCTGCTCTAAGAAGAATAGGTGTTAGCTCTGTGACCTTGAGGAAATTAATCAACCTCTCTGAGCCTCGGTTTCCTTATTTGTAAAATGTGTAAAAATAATAATATCTTGTAAAGGTTTTTGTGAGGATTATGTGATATGATTCAAGTAAAGCATTTAGAACTGTGCCTGGCACATAGAACATGCTCACTGAACATTAGCTATTGTTGTACTAGGAGCCCCTCTGGCAGGAAATCTTTTGGCCTCCTCTGCCTGAGTACGCTGGGCTCTGGAGGCAGCACGGTTGGCAGACTGAGTGCTTCCAGGGAGGGCCAAGCTGGAGGCAACTGACATCCGGCTGGACCTGGTTTTCTACGTTTAAGCTGAGGAGAGTATTAGACCTTTGACCAATGACATAGAAATAGGGTGACCAGTTTGCTGGGACTCTCTTGATTTTAGTACTGGAAAATCCCCTCAGTTCCAGGACATTGGTTGGCATGGACATACGTACACTACCAAATGTAAAATAGATAGCTGGTGGGAAGCAGCTGCATAGCACAGGGAGGTCAGCTCAGTGCTTTGTGACCACCTAGAGGGGTGGGATAGGGAGGGTGGGAGGGAGAAGCAAGAGGGAGGTGATATGGGGATGTATGTATACGTATAGCTGAGTCACTTTGTTATACAGCAGAAACTAACACACCATTGTAAAACAATTATACTCCAATAAAGATGTTAAAAAAAAAAAGAAAATGTGGCACAGGAAAAAGAAATGTTGTGAGGAATAACAGAATGGAAGGCAAATTTAGGCTTTTTAGTTCAGTATCTTCCTATTCTTAGTTTTTGTTGTTGTTATGAGCTAAACAAACACACAAACAAAAATCAAGCAAACAAACATGTATACATATAACTTCAAGCCAAGATGTGTTTATAGCAGATATCACATTGGTTGGCATGTTTCTTGAATGGAACAGGTATTATTTCAGAGTCAGCAGCTCTGTGAGTGTCTGCCTCTGCTGTGTTGGAATAAAGCAGGTCGCCATAGTGAACAGCATTTCTGAATTCAGGTAACTCTCTGAGCAGTTTATGGATGCCATTCATACCGCCCTTCATCATTTATCCACAAGTACTGAGAACTGACTCAACGCTCTGTGTAAATGGAGGGGTTAGACGTGAATGTCTGCATGTGTCTGGCTGCTTACAGTCGACCTGCCTCTTTCTGTCTCAGGTGAATAAAAATCAGCCCTGGATAAATTGTCTGTTGTAAGCGTTAACCCAGAACGAACCCTGCTGATTGTGATTTGTGGATTCTTTGGGTGGGTTCCTCTCTCCGATTTTGGACTTCGCCTGTCACGTTTGACTTTCCCAGAAGTGCACAGAGAGCCCTTCCTCTTGCTATTTCTTGTCCTGAGGGATCCCGCTGGCCTGGCTGCTGGGTGGTCCCCTTGGCCAGGGCAGGAGAGTTCTACCCGGAACCTACTGTGTTTGGGACCAGTGAGTGCATGCACCTGTGGGTGCCATACTCACCACAGTACTTACTCATGGGTCAGAGCGTTGATGTGAATGCCCATACCCTGCACTCTTCCATCTGAAAACAGCCCTTTGGGCCAGGGTTCACCAGACTGTGATGTTTTCTTTTTCTACATCTTTCAGTATGGGACAGGTGGTTTCTTAGAAAAACTTCCCAGAGAAAAGTGGGACTGTAATGTAATGAGAGCCCCTGACTTGGATGAAATTGTACTCTCTAGCACAGCACCACCTGCAGGCAAGTGTGGAGAAGGCATCTGGGAACTGCAGGAGGCCAGCTTTTTGGGGCCCATTTACCCAGCCAAGAATGACTGACTGTAGGATGTGGCTAAGATATTGACCATCATAGCATGTTCAGGCATGTTCAGTGTTTTTTTGGGGATCATTGGGTGTTTTCCCTGACCCAGTAACTGACCTTCTCAGGAAGCAAAGGGGCTTCAGGGACCTTTTTATGGTGGAATAAACCTCTTCCCCTAATTCTGGCTTCCTGCAGCCAGTCCTTACACTACGGAAGTAAGTGCCTCCAACGCTGTGATGGCAGCTGGCACGCTGTTTTCTACCCTGGCCGCCCTTCCTGAGAAGTTGTTGCTCCTGGTATAGGTGAGTGATCTTGTGGGCACAGCTCCTAGCTTGGGGTCCGCCCTGTGACTGTGCTCTGACACTTTGGCCTGGAGCAGTGGTGACTCCTCACTTAAGTGATTTGATGTCTTTAATTCTACATGCTAGGCACACACCTTGTGCATCATCCAGGACTCTGGGGACTGGCAGAAATATTTGCCTTCTCCAGCCAGGGAGTTGATTGCTTGGGATGGCTGACACAGGCACCTGATGGAGAGCCCAAGCTGTGCAGAGGTGACTCGAAGAGCATGAGGGGACACTTTCCCAGTGTCTCCAGCCACGTGGCTGTTCAGGCTGTGACAGGGGCACTGTTCACATCATACTTGGCTGTCCTGTGTGCATCCCAGTAGGAGGTGACCACATGCAAATGCTGGGCTCTGCTGTGATGCCACCATGTGTCACCTGTTCAAATCCTCATGTGCTCTGTAAGGACTTCTGGCATTTCTACATTCTCTGTCTCTTCCTTGTGGGTGATATGCCCAGGTCCAAGACAGCCTTGGGAAACGAGGGATTTATCTCATTCACTCGCAGCCCTGCAGATCCTCCAGGTTATCAAAGACTTCAGTTTGGATTTCCTTTGTTTGTAGGGTTGTGGGAGAAATGTGTACCTTCACCAGAATAATACATCGGTGGACTATATGCATTTCTCTCCCTACGTTTTAAGCGACACTGGGAATTATTATTATCATTTTTTATTTTTGTCAGTGTGGTGGAAAAAAAATGTCCTTTCATTGCTTTCATTTGCATTCCCTTAATTCTTAGACAGCATATATTTATTAGCTCTTTGTATTTCTTCATTTATTTTTGATCCTTTGAGCTCCGTAGCCATCCCAGTCTTGACAGGGGCAGGAGAGCCAGCTCTGACTGCAGTGCCTGCCCCAGGGCTTGCCAAGGATGGTGACCTGCTTATTCTTGACCCACCTGTGGTCTTTGGTTTTTTAAAAAATTTTATTTATTTATTTTTGGCTGCATTGGGTCTTAGTTGCTGCACGCGGGCTTTCTCTAGTTGAGGCGAGCGGGGGCTACTCTTTGTTGCGGTGCGCGGGCTTCTCATTGTGGTGGCTTCTCTTGTTGCGGAGCATGGGCTCTAGGTGCATGGACTCAGTAGTTGTGGCTTGCAGGTTCAGTAGTTGTGGCTCACGGGCTTAGTTGCTCCGCGGCATGTGGGATCTTCCCGGACAAGGGATCGAACCCGTGTGCCCTTCATTGGCAGGCAGATTCTTAACCACTGTGCCACTAGGGAAGCCCCTTGGTCTTTGGTTTTAACAATTAGTTTCTGCCTTCCTAGACCACTTCCTACTCAGTTCTCAGCATTGTACTTACCCCGACTTACACAGTCTCCCCTGCTTGCGGAGGGAGGTTTCCTCTGGCTTCTAATAACCAGGCCAACCCGCTACCTTGAGTCAGAGGATAGAGATTAGCAATCAGGGATGGTGGTGGGATGAATTGGGAGACTGGAATTGACATATATACACCAATATGTATAAAATGGATAACTAATAAGAACCTGCTGTATAAAAAAATAAATAAAATAAAATTCAAAAAAAAAAAAAGAATCAGGGAAAAAATTTGATCCCAGAGTTCATAATCCAGGGAACAAAGAAACACCAAAACCAAAAAGTAACAATGACAAAAACCACCATAAAACCCAGATAACAAATGAGAACCTTAAACAGTAGTACATGTTAGGGGGGTAAACTCCGGGCGCATTGGGGTCTCTCCAGGGAGTGATCACTCCTGCCTCTTGGAGGCATGTGTAGAAGGCAGGAAGCTGGAGCTTATTTCACCATCTGGACAAGGAAGGAACGGCCTTCCATGCAGCAATGGTAGAGGCCTAGGTGCATGGGCGTTTGGGGCAGATTGCAAACAAGTCTGTATGTTTGGAGGAAGATATGAGTAGAAATGTAGATGGGGTCAGCTTACTAAGTCTTGTAAACTACGCAGAGGAGTGTAGATCTCATTCTGTTGGCAAACAGAAGTCATCGTCCCCTGGTGGTCTGATATACTGGTCATAGCGAGTGTTTACTCATTGCATGTAATTTGCCAGGAACTGTGTCTGGTGTTTCAACCACTTTGCCTCAGCCACAGGTTTGTGTTTGGCAGTGGGGAAGATGTATTGGAGAGGCAAGATTGGAGGAGAGAGGTTAGTAGTTGCGATAGTTAGAAAATGGTGGCTGGACGTGAGATTTTAAAGGGACAGAGTTGACAAGGCTGGGATGGGATTGGACGGAGGGGGCGTGCTCCGGGAGAGCCTGGGAAGGCTCAGGTGTTCTTCATGCAACCCCTTGGTTAAGCACCCTCATGACACAACTTTTGTTGAATCAAGAGACACGTGGAGGGCTTCCCTGGTGGCGCAGTGGTTGAGAGTCCGCCTGCCGATGCAGGGGACACGGGTTTGTGCCCCGGTCCGGGGAGATCCCACATGCTGCGGAGCAGCTGGGCCCGTGAGCCGTGGCCGCTGAGCCTGCGCGTCTGGAGCCTGTGCTCCGCAACGGGAGAGGCCACAACCATGAGAGGCCCATGTACCGCAAAAAAAAAAAAAAAAAAAAAGACACGTGGGTTTGAATCCTGAGTTCCATCATGTGTTGGTGCTGTGATATTGGACCAGCTGTTTGTGGTTGAGGGCTTACCTAACCTCTCTGGGCGCCCGTTTTCTCAGCTGTAATGGGAGGATAATCCTAGGCTGGAGGAGAATCATAGTGACTGAATGACGTGGGAGTGGTGGTGACAAGGCCGAGTGCCTTTAATACAGGGGCCTGTTACCCCTACCGTGGGGTTTTCTCTCAGCAACAACACCAGCAGCAGCATAGGTTTGGTGAGGTACATGTTGTAGTGTTTCATGTAGAAGGAAGTACGTGCCAAGATTGAAAAGGTGGAGCAGAATAAAGATGCTCTCAGGAGAATATGAGAAAAGAAGTGATTTTTATTCATCCTCTTTGGTAGTGTAGAGCTGACATTTTCCAAGAACTCCCTCTGTCCCACATCTTGGATGTGCCTGGGGGTACTGCAGGGCCGTATTCGTAACCAGGTTGGATCCACATCGCATGGGGGGTTTTATATCGTTAACGTGCATGGTTTTCGTTGTAGGATCCCAAGTCAAATTTGATCCAACAGTGGTTGTCGGAACAAAGTGATCTTGGAGTCGTTTCCAAAACTTTCCAGTTATCTTCCCATCCGATACTTGGTGACTGGTCCATCCAAGTTCAAGTGAATGTGAGTATAAATACATTTTGTGGGGGAATGTTAAAATGTTTTAAATAGGTCCGGTGGGGAAAATATCCCTGAAGTCATTTATTTAGTGAACAGAAAAACATTAATCTGAGTATCTAGATAATTTAAGTGGTTTTATTTTTAATTTACTATTGTTACCAATGGGTTAGCCTGTGTTATAACTGATTAGAGTTTTTTTTTTTTTTTTTTTTTTTTTTTTTTCTTTTTGCGGTATGCGGGCCTCTCACTCTTGTGGCCTCTCCCGTTGCGGAGCACAGGCTCCGGATGCGCAGGCCCAGCGGCCATGGCTCACGGGCCCAGCCGCTCCGCGGCATATGGGATCCTCCCAGACCGGGGCACGAACCCGTATCCCCTGCATCGGCAGGCGGACTCTCAACCACTGCGCCACCAGGGAGGCCCTAGAGTTTTAATCATTGTTGTCTTTTTATATAATGTAACATTTGACGGTTAAGACATTTCACATTTTAGTATAAAGCTGAGTAAATATTTATTGTACTTAGTTATTGCACACATTGAGTATTTTAAAACTAAGTAATGAATACATAGCTATTATGTGGCAAATCTTATGTCTCAGAGTAATGACTTCTGATGAGAGATTGGTCTAAGCTACTTTATCTTTGTTTTAAAAACTCTAGTGACCTTTAGGTCTTTAATGCATTTTGAGTTTATTTTTTTATATGGTGTTAGGGAGTGTTCTAATTTCATAAGACCAGACACTATCAAACTCTTAGAGGAAAACATAGGCAGAACACTCTATGACATAAATCACAGCAAGATCCTTTTTGACTCACCTCCTAGAGAAATGGAAATAAAGACAAAAATGAACACATGGGACCTAATGAAACTTAAAAGCTTTTGCACAGCAAAGGAAACCATAAACAAGAACAAAAGACAACCCTCAGAATGGGAGAAAATATTTGCAAATGAAGCAACTGACAAAGGATTAATCTCCCAAATAAACAAGCAGCTCATGCAGCCAACAAACACATGAAAGGATGCTCAACATCACTAATCATTAGAGAAATGCAAATCAAAACTACAGTGAGGTATCACCTCACACGGGTCAGAATGGCCATGATCAAAAAATCTATAAACAATAAATGCTGGAGAGGGTGCGGAGAAAAGGGAACACTCTTGCACTCTTGGTGGGAATGTAAATTGATACAGCCACTATGGAGAACATTATGGAGGTTCCTTAAAAAACTAAAAATAGAATTACCATATGATCCAGCAATCCCACTACTGGGCATATACCCTGAGAAAACCATAATTCAAAAAGAGCCACGTGCCCCAATGTTCATTGCAGCACTATTTACAATAGCCGGGACATGGAAGCAACCTAAGTGTCCATTGACAGATGAATGGATAAAGAAGATGCGGCACATATATGCAATGGAATATTACTCAGCCATAAAAAGAAAAGAAATTGAGTTATTTGTAATGAGGTGGATGGACCTAGAGTCTGTCATACAGAGTGAAGTAAGTCAGAAGGAGAAAAACAAATACTGTATGCTAACACATATATATGGAATCTAAAAAAAAGAAGGTTCTGATGAACCTAGGGGCGGGACAGGAATAAAGACACAGACGTAGAGAATGGACTTGAGGACACGGGGAGGGGGAAGGGTAAGCTGGGACGAAGTGAGCGAGTGGCATGGACATATATACACTACCAAACGTAAAATAGATAGCTAGTGGGAAGCAGCCGCATAGCACAGGGCGATCAGCTCGGTGCTTTGTGACCACCTAGAGGGGTGGGATAGGGAGGGTGGGAGGGGATATGAGGATATATGTATATGTATAACTGATTCACTTTGTTGTATGGTAGAAACTAACACACCATTGTAAAGCAATTACACTCCAATAAAGATGTTAAAAGCAAAAACAAAACCAAAAGCAAAACTCTAGCGTCCTTAACAGCTCCATCAGTCTTCTGCTCCCCAGGCTTCTTTCTGCCCAGCTCCCCCGCTTGCTTCCTGTATGTGCTGCCAAATCCTATGGCTTCGACATCTAACAGGGCAGGGGCACTAGAACGCCCTCCGTGTCTCCGCCTCGAGTTTTCTCTGGTGCATCACTCTGTGGTGTTTGAAGATTCATTGAATATTTTCTAATTTTTTTCTTTGGAATTTATTAAAATGTATATAAAGCCACAAATGAGAGCTTTAAAAATTCTATTAGAACAGGGCTTCTCACTTTTGACATTACGGTAAAAAATTCTTTGTTGCGGGGCTGTCCTGTGCTATGTGGGACGTTTAGCAGCATCTCTGACCTTTGCCCACTAAATGCCAGTAGCAGCTGTCCCCTCCCTCCAAGTCGTGACAGCCAGAGATGTCTCCAGATGTCACCAAATGTCCCCTTCGAAAAATGCCCTCTCCCTCCTCCTTCGAGAGCCACTTTATTAGAAGGAATAGTCATTCATTAGCAGGTGGCCTGAGGTAAGATAAAAGTACCAAGTACCTAATAAATTAAAACTTAAAAAATTTTCCTTTAGTTAGCATTTTCGGGGGCCACATTTTAGAAGCAGAACTAGGTCCCCTTAGCACATGTTTTTTGAGCGTCTGCATGAAGGTGAGGATCACGCCGGGCTCGTGGAGAGTTTGTGCCACAGAGGAAGTGAGGAAGCGTCCAAGGAATTATGGGTGCTGAGAGCGGGGGTGATGAACGCTGGGGGTACCCGACACTGGAGCTTGTAGAAAAGGCGGACAGAGTAGGTGTTTGTGAGACGTAGGAGAGAGGAGGGTTTGTGTCGAGGCAGGGAAGGTGGAGGAGAGCCCCGGGGTCTGGGGCCTCGGGAGCACGGAGGGACTGGAGCATGCCGAGGATGCTGGGAGCTGCAGATTAGGAGGCGTGTCGTGAGTTTTAAGGAGTTAGGACTTTATTCTCTGTTCCCACGTTTTGGTTTCATGATCATTTCCCCAGGAATCGGCTGTTTGTCCATCCATCCATCTAGCCATTCATCCATCCACCCGTCCATCCATCCATCCATCTACCATCCTCCATCAGATATGTGTTGAGGGCTTAGAGTGTGGTGATATGATACCACGAAGGCTAACATCTGATCTCTGTCTTCAAAGACTATTGCGGGGAGATGACTAATATGACAAAGTGAAGTGACACAAGGGTGACAGAGGGACACGAGGTGGTGCAATAGCAGAGGACTTGTGAGGCGCTCAGTCAGTGAGGCCCGTCAGGTGCCTCCAAGGAGCGAGTCTCACTCAGGCCGCCTGGGGATAGAGACGGTCTGTTGTCAGCATGAGCACCTGTGCTTTGGGGCCAGCGGCTTCCCCATTCCCCTCGCTTCTCTCCAGCCTCTAGGCTGTTCTCTGGTCCAGATCTGGACTGAGCGCATTGGCTTAGCCTAATAACCATGTCCTCAGACTACTACAAGCAAGCCTCTGCCTGGGTGGCTGGCAGCCCGCAGACGGGTCACTGGGTCAGATGTCCATCGCTGGCCCATTCCGAGGCCACCTCTGCACAGTGACCAGGTCTCAGCCTTGTGGGTAGCAGCCTCTCTGGGATTCCTTTGTTCAGTGTGTGGTACACAGAATATGTACCAGGGGAGAGAGGAGACTAGAATAGTGGAGAAAGGCTGGGAGATGTGAGACTGTAGGGTGAAAGAATTCACCCTACGGATTTCTCATGTAGTAGTTTGTGGACTTGACCTCCCCTATTGCTTTAATAGGAAAAAAAGATAAATGCTCTTAAGGAAATTCAAGTGCTTGAAAAATTAAAAAACATTCACAAAATCTGGTCCTTGCCCACCTCTTTGGCCTTGTTAAGGGCCACCCTTACCCTTGAACTCTGTGCTTTAGAGGTATTATTCCTTAAGTTTCTTAAACTCGCCAGTCTGTCCTGTCCCAGAGCCTTCCAGGCAGGCTGCTCCCTCTGCCTGGAACGCTGTTTTACTGCTGTTTTTCTAGCTCCTTGCTTTTGTCCTCAGGCATTATCTTTGATGGCCTGGCGCCTCTGGACGTTTGCGTAGCACACTGTGCTTCTCTTGGTCCATTCCTGTCACTTGATTGGCAGGACCTGATACGCAGAGTCTGTATGAGGTCTGTAGGCAGAGTCTTGTTCCCCTGTGTCTTAGAGACAGCATGGTTCTTTGCACAAGGTAGAAGTCAGTACTTGTTAAATGAATGCGTGAAAGCTATATCATAGTCATTGGTCTTGAACTAAATATAATGTCTCCTTTTCCACATTCTATGAACATCTTTTTTTTTTTTTTTTTTTTTGTGGTACGTGGGCCTCTCACTGTTGTGGCCTCTCCCGTTGCGGAGCACAGGCTCCGGATGCGCAGGCTCAGCGGCCATGTCTCACGGGCCCAGCCGCTCCGCGGCATGTGGGATCTTCCCGGACCGGGACGCGAACTCGCGTCCCCTGCATCAGCAGGCGGACTCTCAACCACTGCGCCACCAGGGAAGCCCCATCTTTATCTTTTTGAAGACAGGCATATTGATCAGGAACTTATTAGTGGTGATGTCATGTTTTTTCCTTCCATCTTTATTGAGATATAATTGACAAATACAATTGTAAGATATTTAAAGTGTACAATGTGATGATTTAATATACATATACATTGTAAAAGGATCCCCCCTAGGTGATACAATGTTAAGGCACACAACTAAGGGAAAATAAGCCCCGTTATTAAAAAAAAAAAAAAAAAAAAAAGACTCCTCCAATGGCCACCAGAGGTCAGTATAGTCAAAGAAATGTTATGACAAGCAAACTGGATCCAGCCTTGGTCTCTGGTTTATCTTTCCTTGACTCCTGCACAGCATTCAAGGACTTTATATTGCTTATTATGAAACTCTTTTCCTTTTAGCTGTGAATAATTATTATGGAGGATATATATTTATTATTTAAACAATCTACCATTATAGACCATATTTTTATTTTCCCAAGGCAGTGACCATTCTTAGTATAAATTTTAGGGAGGGGAAAATAATTATTTTCAGGACACTGTTTTGAAATCCCATTTTGTCTCTAGAAAAAATATGGCCTGATTTTAGTATTACTACTGAAGGACAATGTATACAGGACTTACCAGAGCTTTGATTTGTAGTGACATGCAGATAATCAGAGTGGCATTATTATAAAGCAAGTCTTGATGATTCTTATTTTTAAGCCCTCTTAAAGTTAGTAAAATTTAGTAAGAACTCTGACCTTTTTGTGTGCTATTTGTGCATATACTTAATCTATATGATTGCATCGGATGGGACTTGTTCTTTGCTGCTTTGGGAGCAATCACCGTCCCTGCCGGCTCTCCCACACTTTGGTCCCTTCCACGTCTCCAGGCCCTTTTCCATCAGTTCTCCCTTAACTTCCTGGAGCACCAGACCCTCCCCGCAGAGGGAAGGGGTTTATTTTAGCCATAATACCCCTCCACAGACATGTGTTTTACAGAGTTGTTATACATCATGTACATTATAGGTCAAGTGGGGAAATGTGCTCTAAGTTGATAATCATCTTACAAATACACCTTGGGAAGATGATTTGTTTTAAAAGTCAGGCATTGCTTGTATTTTCGTTTTTTTGTAGTATTTCTCTAGTTGCCTTATCTCTTGACTGGTATCCTTGGTTCTCCCAAATAGTTGCAAATGTTTTTTTTTTTCTCCCTATTTTTTAAATTGTGGTAAAATATACATAACAGGAGATTTACTGTCTTAACTATTTTTTTTTTTGTTTTGTTTTTTTTTTGCGGTACGCGGGCCTCTCCCGTTGCGGAGCACAGGCTCTGGACGCGCATGCTCAGCGGCCATGGCTCACGGGCCCAGCCGCTCCGCGGCATGTGGGATCTTCCCGGACCGGGGCATGAACCCGTGTCCCCTGCACCGGCAGGCGGACTCTCAACCAGTGCGCCACCAGGGAAGCCCCTGTCTTAACTATTTTTAAGTGTACAGTTCAATGGTATTAAATACATTCACAATGTTTTGCAACAATATAGTGCATCATCCATCTCCAGAACTCTTTTCATCTTGCAGAACTGAAACTCTGTACCTACGAAGCAATAACTGCACATTTCCCTCCTTCCAGCCCTGCCCTCATGTCCTGGCACCCATCGTTCTACTTTCTGTCTCTATGATTTTGACTACTCTAAGTACCTCATAGAAGTAGACTCATAGAGTGTATGTCTTTTTGTGACTTTATTCCACTTAGTTTAATGTCTTCAAGGCTCATCCAGGTTATAGCACGCGTCAGAATTTCCTTCCTTTTTAAGGCTGATGCATCTTCTGTTGTATGTATATTCCGGATTTAGTTGAAATTTTCTGGCACCTTTGATTATAAATTGTATTCCAGGTTACTAGAAGGCAGTTTTAGAGGTTCTTTAAAAGAGAGGCTGGTGCTGGAGTCTGAGCACCAGGCTCCCAGGAGGCAGGAGGGATCTTACCACACTGCCCTCTCCCTTGGGCAGCCTCGGCTGGCCCAGAGTGTCAGGTCTCTGGGCGACTCAAGCATCAGTGTCACACTCCTCTGAGGACCCGAAGGAAGAGTACTGAGAGAGCCCTGCTTCTGGATATCGCGGCCCTGCGCCTTCCTTCCTTGGGAGCAGACAGCGTGTCTTTCCTCCCAGAGTGGCTGGTACAGCTCCCGCTGCTGGGACTTAGCCGTGGTTCCCAAGCACTCGTGTGCCTGGGAACCCGCTGATGGCAGCTCTCGTTCAAGTTGCGCACCCCGGCGCCCCGCCCCCAGACAGCAAGTCAGTATCGCAGGCAGTGACCTAGGAGTTTGCATTTTACATTAGCACCTAGGGAATCCTATTTGTTTTCAGGACCACGTTTTGAGAAGTGCTGCTGTGTGCCCACAGCTAGGCACCTTCGGGTTCTGTCTCTTCCAGTGAGAGGCGGTGGTGGGTAGTGGAAAAGGCACGCCCCTGATTCGTTCTTGGAACTCCCTGATGGAGAGACGGAGCTACTTACTTGACCCCTCTAAGTGAGTAGCTCCGCTCGGCCCCCTGGCAGCCTAGACTTTCTAAAGCAGATGATACAAATAGATGGAGAGATATACCATGCTCCTAGATCGGAAGAATCAATATTGTGAAAATGACTCTACTATCCAAAGCAATCTACAGATTCAATGCAATCCCTATCAAACTACCACTGGCATTTTTCACAGAACTAGAACAAAAAATTTCAAAATTTGTTTGGAAAAACAAAAGACCCCGAATAGCCAAAGCCATCTTGAGAACGAAAAATGGAGCTGGAGGAATCAGGCTCCCTGACTTCAGACTATACTACAAAGCTACAGTAATCAAGACAGTGTGGTACTGGCACAAAAACAGAAAGATAGATCAATGGAACAGGATAGAAAGCCCAGAGATAAACCCACGCACATATGGTCACCTTATCTTTGATAAAGGAGGCAGGAATGTACAGTGGAGAAAGGACAGCCTCTTCAATAAGTGGTGCTGGGAAAACTGGACAGGGACATGTAAAAGTATGAGACTAGATCATTCCCTAAGACCATACACAAAAATAAGCTCAAAATGGATTAAAGACTTAAATGTAAGGCCAGAAACTATCAAACTCTTAGAGGAAAACATAGGTAGAACACTCTATGACATAAATCACAGCAAGATCCTTTTGGACCCACCTCCTAGAGAAATGGAAATAAAAACAAAGATAAACAAGTGGGACCTAATGAAACTTCAAAGCTTTTGCACAGCAAAGGAAACCATAAACAAGACCAAAAGACAACCCTCAGAATGGGAGAAAATATTTGCAAATGAAGCAACTGACAAAGGATTAATCTCCAAAATTTATAAACAGCTCATGCAGCTCAATAGCCAAAAAACAAACAACCCAATCCAAAAATGGGCAGAAGACTTAAATAGGCATTTCTCCAAAGAAGATATACAGACTGCCAACAAACACATGAAAGAATGCTCAACATCATTAATCATTAGAGAAATGCAGATCAAAACTACAATGAGATATCATCTCACAGCAGTCAGAATGGCCATCATCAAGAAATCTAGAAACAATAAATGCTGGAGAGGGTGCGGAGAAAGGGAACACTCTTGCACTGCTGGTGGGAATGTGAATTGGTACAGCCACTATGGAGAACAGTATGGAGGTTCCTTAAAAAACTAAAAATAGAACTACCATATGACCCAGCAATCCCACTACTAGGCATATACCCTGAGAAAACCATAATTCAAAAAGAGACATGTACCAAAATGTTCATTGCAGCTCTATTCACAATAGCCCAGAGCTGGAAACAACCTAAGTGTCCATCATCGGATGAATGGATAAAGAAGATGTGGCACATATATACAATGGAATATTACTCAGCCATAAAAAGAAATGAAACTGAGCTATTTGTAATGAGGTGGATAGACCTAGAGTCTGTCATACAGAGTGAAGTAAGTCAGAAAGAGAAAGACAAATACCGTATGCTAACACATATATATGGAATTAAAAAAAAATGTCATGAAGAACATAGGGGTAAAACGGGAATAAAGACACAGACCTACTTGAGAATGGACTTGAGGATATGGGGAGGGGGAAGGGTAAGCTGTGACAAAGCGAAAGAGAGGCATGGACATATATACCAAACGTACCAAACGTAAGGTAGATAGATAGTGGGAAGCAGCCACAGAGCACAGGGAGATCAGCTCGGTGCTTTGTGACCACCTGGAGGGGTGGGATGGGAAGGGTGGGAGGGAGGGAGATGCAAGAGGGAAGGGATGTGGGAACAGATGTATATGTATGACTGATTCACTTTGTTATAAAGCAGAAACTAATAAAAAAATTAAAAAAAAATAAAGCAGATTTGGGGTCATGGTCTCAATTTTTATAGCAGCTTTTCTGGAGATTTGGATACATAGCCTGCGTAGGAACCCCTGAACCAGACGACCTCTTAGTCTCTTCTGGCTGCAACTGACTGCAGTTTCTCAGCCCTTTTTTTTTTTTTTTTTGAATTTTTTTAACATCTTTTTTGGAGTATAATTGCTTTACAATGGTGTGTTAGTTTCTGCTTTATAACAAAGTGAATCAGTTATACATATACATATGTTCCCATATCTCTTCCCTCTTGCGTCTCCCTCCCACCCTCCCTATCCCACCCCTCTAGGTGGTCACAAAGCACTGAGCTGATCTCTCCATGCAATGTGGCTGCTTCCCACTAGCTATCGATTTTACATTTGGTAGTGTATATATGTCCATGCCACTCTCTCACTTTGTCCCAGCTTACCCTTCCCCCTCCCCATATCCTCAAGTCCAGTCTCTAGTAGGTCTGTACCATATGCTAACACATATATATGGAATTTAAGAAAAAAAATGTCATGAAGAACCTAGGGGTAAGACAGGAATAAAGACACAGACCTACTAGAGATTTCTGTTTGTTTTTAAAGAGAGCATGCTTCTAGTTCGTACTTTTCTACTGAGGAAACCAGTTTGTCCCTTGTACAGCATAATGTATTTGGTGCTGCAAATTGTGAAACTTCTTAGGGTGTGAATGTGCTTGTGGCACAGGATGCCTGGACCAGGATCCTTCCACCTGGAGCCCTGTGTTGCAGACAATAGTCTGTGTCTTGGTTGTTGGTTAGATCCGTTCTTCCCAAGTCCTATCACTATGAGTAATTATTGGGTATAGAACAACTTCAGTTCTTCGGATGTTTAGTTCCAGTCTTGATGGGTACCAGAATATTTGTGATTCTTTCTAATGAGGGAAGGGATTCAGGAAAATGCTGTCTTCTGGGGAGATTCTGGTTTCTCCCTTCTCACACTCAGTAGATAATCTCCCTTTCTACTTTGTAAAGAAAACACATGTCATCAGATAGGAGTTTCTTTAAATTTCTCTGCCACGTTTACATATCTACCTTGTCTGCACCCATCTCATGCTTATCCTTTTCTTTTACAGAAAAGATATAATTCTTCATATCTAAGACCAAATCCTTGACCTCTTCATGGGCTTCTCCTTTCTCCTGCTTTCTCAAAAACCTTACAGTCTCCCAAAGACCATGCTGGAAATCTCAAAATCTCAAAAGATAAACTGAAGCATATTAAAAAATTTGAGTTTATTTGAGCAGAAATCGATTGGAATTGGCAGTGCCAAACTGGAAGTGGTTGGAGAGTCCCCTCATTTAAGAGGTGGAGAGACTTTATAGAGAAAAGATGGAAGCAAAGAAAGGAAATCATAGATTGACCATAGCTTAAAGCCTAGGTGACTGTTTCTGATTGGTTGTCCTTAGCATTTTGATTTCATAACCGTGAGGCATTCACAGGCTTAGATCCTGGTTTGTTTATGTAGGGCCCCCACGGCATGAGAGCCCCATCTGTCCAATGGCCTCCTTATTTAATTAACTGAAACCTTTTACCCCTCTTTCTCCTTTGCCCCAATCATGACCCAGTCAGTCACTGAACCTAATACTTCTTCCTTTAAAGTGTCTCTTGAATTCATCCATCCCTCTTTAGTTTTTGTTGCCCCCTAAAGCAGTCCCCTGTTATCCTCAGACTGGACCATTATGACCTAACATAGAAGGTAGTCATGTATTTGGTAAACAGCTGCGAGCCCCTGGGAGTCTCCCTGACTTCAGTTCCTTTCCCTTTAATCACCCCACATGCTGTGATCTCCCTAAAGTACTACTTTAATCATATTACTGCCTAAAAACTTTCTGCAAAAATCAATAATAAGACAACAAATATCGATGATTTCTTTTGTTTGGGAGTTTATCATAAACATGTCATTCTTTCTACTGAATAATGTTTGGTTGTTTTTACACTGACCATGCATTACTTTCATAATCAGTGGGAAATAATGAAAGTACCATTTTTATATCTTTTATAATTTGAGAGAATCACTCACATACATTTTTGCTTTCTCTGTCCTCAGAAGTCTGGTATGAAATTTATAACATTGACATTCAGAGTAAAATAAAAGTTACTAGAGCCTCCCACTGTCTACAGATGAAATCTAACACGTTAGCCAGATGTCCAGTACCCTCCACAGCTTGACCCGCAAACTCCTCCAATTTTCTCTTCGACGACTTTGTTACTGAGCTCAGGCTCAGGTGCAGAAAGCCAGACTCTGACAGCCAGTATTTGCAGCAAAGTAGGGGTTTATTTCAGGGTGCCCAGCAAGGGAGTGGGGGACAAGCGTCAGGTCCACTCCAACCTAGTCTGTGAGTTGGGGTGTTTTTAAAGGAAAAGAACAAAGACGCCGCACTTAATCATCATCTTGTGACATTTCTTTATTTAACCCTGGCCTAAAGACCAAATACAGCCCAACGCCTGTTTTTGTAAATAAAGTTTTGTTGGCACACAGTCGGTCTCATTTGTTTGTGTTGTTTCTGGCTGTTTTTGTTGCACCGGCAGAGTTGAGAAGTTATGACAAGGACCATATGGCTTGCAAAGCCTAAAATATTTACTGCCTGGCCCTTTATAGATAAAATTTGCGGATTCTTGTTCTAGACCAATAAACGTACTCAGTGTCAGTGTTTTCATGTTTATCTGTGGCATAAATGGCTGCTACTTCTCTGAATTATTATTAATTTAAAATATTTCAGTATCTTCGACATTTTTTTAAAAGTCTTTATTGAATTTGTTACAGTATTGCTTCTGTTTTATGTTTTGGTTTTTTTTTTTTTGGTCGAGAGGCATGTGGGATCTTAGCTCCCTGACCAGGGATTGAGCCCACACCCCCTGCATTGGAAGGCAAAGTCTTAACCACTGGACCTCCAGGGAAGTCCCTCTTCTACATTCTTGATTATATATTTTGTAAAAATATTTTATAAAAAAAACGAAACTCATTGTGAAAATTGGTATGGCCTGATTGCCTAATGACCACATGCTGAAAATGACAAAACTCATTTCTGCTTTCCAAACTCCTTGGACAGTAAAGTAATTTAGTTCTAGATTTGCATTTTACCACTTATAAACACCCTGGGAAAACCTCATCTGGTACAAAGCACACTGTCAGCACTCAGTTACACGATGATTTCTTGATTTATTGGAACAATTTAAATGACAGTGAAAAGAAGCGCTTTTCTCCCACTTTTCCTTCAGTTTTCCATGATGGCTGGCTTCTTCCACTCCCTGACGTTCATATTCCTTCTAAATGCAGGGCAGAGAGTTAAGCTTACTCCATGGGAAACTTGACAAATGGCTGTGCCTCCTCAGGGTAGTCTGAAGGTTATTTCAATTTCTTTTTTTTTTTTTTTTTTTTTGCGGTACGCGGGCCTCTCACTGTTGCAGCCTCTCCCATTGCGGAGCACAGGCTCCGGACGCGCAGGCTCAGCGGCCATGGCTCACGGGCCCAGCCGCTCCGCGGCATGTGGGATCTTCCCAGACTGGGACACGAACCCGTGTCTCCTGCATCGGCAGGCGGACTCTCAACCACTGCGCCACCAGGGAAGCCCTATTTCAGTTTCTTGCAGGAGATGCTGTACAATAACTGAGGCTAAGCTGATGAGCCCCCGGTATCAGAACCAGCCTGGGGACAAAATTCAATGCGTTCACTCATTAATACATACATTCATTCAACAAACCTTGAAAGCATGCTGAATTAGGTGCTGTGCCCCCAATGACTTCATAGTCTGTTTCCGGTGATGGGCACAAAGCAGATAATTGTAGTATACTGTGTTAAGTAAAGTGGTAGAGTTATACACAGGGTGTTATGGGAGAGAAGGGGCTCTAACCCAGCACGGGGAGAGGCGATCACGAAAAGGTCCCTGGTGGAGGCTGAACCCAGATAAAGGAGTCCAGGATGTTCTGTAGAACCTTCAGGTGGAGGTGTCCCGAAGGGGGATTTGAGTCTGAATCGCCAGCTTGAGAGATGGCCAGAGATAAAGGGTTAGGGGTGTCTAGCGTAGAGATGACAGTTACCACCATGAGGGTTGATGAGCTCACTTATCAAGAGCGCTGGGGTCAGGATGCAAAGGCCCAACCTTTCAAGATCAGAAAGAAAGGACCGTTAAGGCAACAAGTCAGAAAGATACCTAAGAGAACCAGGAGAACAGAACATGTGACAGTGTTTACAGACTGAATGAAGGGGAGGAGACTAACCCGGGAGACGGAGAATCTAGGAATTGTCAGGGCTGACTGGTAACGTAGGAGGTAGGAAGGGAGAATTGATTTCAAATGTAAACTAATGTAACTACTTGTTTGTTAAATAATTGCCTAAAAGTTGGTTTCAAGGCTGTTTAAAGGAGGCCCAAACAAATTAGTTGATTTTCCACGTTTGTCAAAGCTAGCACTTTTTGTTCAATCTAATAAACGTTATTCGAGGACTTTTTTGGTATCAGGCAGTCTGTTAGGTTGGCAACTCAAGGGGTAAACTATGAAGGCTAAAAACATGGTGTAACATGGACCTGGCTCTCAAAGAACTGGCAGCAAGGTAAGCCGTGTACCTACATATTCAGGATACAGGGTGAAAAGTGACAAAGAAAGGAGGACTAAAGTGCATGGAGGCATAGAGTTTACTTTTAGATTGGGGATCCAGAGAAGCAGTAATATTTGAGCCAAGTCTTGGAAGGTGGGCAGAGGTGGAAGTGAGTGTAAGTCAGGTATAGGGGAGAGTGAGAGCAGAAGCACAGTGCGTGAAACTCCAGGGCACTGTCAGCCTTGCAGTATCGCACTGGACTGTGTCTGCTCCATCTCTAGACTGAACTTCTGATGCTGAGGACTGTAATTAACCTTTACAGAGCCTCACACGGTGTTTTACGTGTAGTACTCACTTGATGTTTGCTATATGAACTTAACTTGACGAACAGACATCATCGTTGTTAAATTGTTCCACAGCCTTACCTGTGCTTTACCTCAGTTGTAAAGCAAAAAGTAACTTAAAGACTAGAATTCTTTTTTTTAATATTTATTTTATTTTTATTGATTTATTTATTAGGTTGCATAGGGTCTTCGTTGCAGCATCTTTTTGTTGTCATGCGCGGGCTCCAGAGCACACGGGCTCAGTAGTTGCGGTGCGTGGGCTTACTTAGCCTGTGGCATGTGGGATCTTAGCTCCCCGACCAGGGGTTGAACCTGCGTCCCCTGCGTTGGAAGGCGGATTCTTAACCACTGGACCACCAGGGAAGTCCCAAGACTAGAATTCTTATGTTATCAGTAAAACAGGTATTAAAGGTAGATTGCCTTCTTGATTTGATTTTTGAGGATGACAAATCAGAGCTTATAAATGAATCAAAGACATGTAATTTATAACATTCCTTTATATGACATGAAAACACTTTAAGATAGAAGTGACAAATGTGGAGATTCTTAAAGACTGATCAACACAATTTCTTTGGGGTCTACTTTAAATGACAACACTGAAGCCAAGTTTTAGACAATTATTTTGTTGGCATATAAGTAGTTACATTTGTCTTATACTTTGAAATGAACTGTATCCTTCTTTTAGGATTAAAAAATAGTTTGCTGGTGTACAGTTTATTTATTTATTAAAATTTTATTTACTTTTTATTGAGGTATAGTTGATTTATACTATCATGTTCATTTAGGTGATGTACAGTTACTTTAGGTTAAACAAATATGATTTTGAAAAAAGCCAGTATCTTGTAGCTGCATCTGTGTATTTGCTTTGATAAACTTAGGGAATCAGAATTGGAATACACATTTCATTGGTGGAATTTCTTAGCTATCTTGAAGTAGTTCTATTTAATGTGTTACCTATGATTAGGAACGGAGAAATAGAAATATGAGGAGTTGGAAAAAAAGATATTCTAGGCCACACGTTTTCTTGTTGATACTGGAAAGGGAAATAATTAACAATATCTGTTAAAGTAGGGTAGAGTGTACTGATTTAAGGATTACAGTAGAAAATACTTCAAGGAATTAGGAAGATAAAGGGTGTTGGTCCATGATGATTTTGCATCCTTGACTATTTTATATATTCTTCATTGGTTTGCTTTGATAGGGATAGACAAACCAAATTTGAAGTCATTTCCTGTTAGTTTGACATGTGTTATCCTTGCTTGATAAACTCCTAAATTATCTAATTTAATCTTGTTCTCATTTCACAAATGAGGGAAGTCAGGTTAAGTGGTTTGTTTCAATGACCTGCAGTGAATTAAAGAGACAGGTCACCTTTTTATGTTAGTGGATTGTTAAAAAAAACTCATGAAATTCACAGACTTCATGTTGCAGATAACTAAAAATAAACTTCTGCAAAGTTAAATTGTTTTGCTCGTTAAATAATTATAAATGTAATTAAAAATGTTTCCTAAATGTTTTTGTGAGGTAAGTAAGCAAGCAAAGTGATTAAATAAGAACTCATATATTTTCTTGTCTTTTTTTTCTTCTTCCCAATAGGACCAGACATATTATCAGTCATTTCAGGTTTCAGAATATGGTAAGAGTTCTTCAACTTATTTTGATGGAAAACACATTTATTACTTCCCACAGAGATAAGAGAAATTTCTAAGAGATGTATTATTTAAAGTAAAAATCCCAGTGGATTTTTACCAGGTAAAATCCTAGTATTTCCTATAGGTCTGAACATTTTTTCTTTATAAAGAGTGAAGTAGGAATAAGATTGGCTGTAGTCCCATTATCCTGCTCTTTCGTATGTATAGTTATTCGGTTTTTCTACTTTGTTGTGATCATAGCATATTTAAAATTTTGTACGGTGTTTTTTTTTAAAGCATAACCACAGTCATTTCCCATATCTTTCACTTGGTCAGCACTGGTGAAGACAGGGTTTAACTTGGGTAAATCCTCTTCCTGCAGGTGCCACATTTGTAATATCGCATTTGGAAACATGTAGGTGTAAGCAATGTGCGACCCAAGTGTTTTGTTGGTGGATGGAGAGGAAGGAAATCGGAGAGTGAAGGCATAGGACCCCACTATTAGTTGTACTTTGAACAGCTGTTTTGAGGTTGCACACAGCTTTTTCATCGGATTTGTGTTACTTTTTGAGATTGTGTTTCATTCAGGCAAAAGAAATTCTGGAAAGTCATTTGCTTGCACCTTTGTGGCTCTGGTCCATGCATCTCATACAGCACTGTCACAGTTCAGCCTCATGATCACCTAGAACAGGGAGCAGCAAAGCTTTTTCCTGTTAATTGCCAGATAGTAAAACTTTTTGCTCTGTGGGCCATACGGCTCTGTCTTAACTACTCAACTTGGCTGTTGTAGCACGAAGCAGTCGTAGACAATATGTAAGTGAAAGTGGTTGTGATCCAATGCAGTTTTATTTATGGACGTGGAAATTTGGATTTCATATAATTTTCCCATGTCGTGAAATAGTCTTCTTTTGATTGTTTCCAACCAATTGGAAATGCAAAACCCATTCTTAGCTCATGCTGGTCATTGTTTACTGACCCCCAATCTGGAACTGTGTTGTCTGGTTCAGGGGTCACTCACCACGTTGGCTGCTGAGCACTTGAAATATGGCTGGTCTAAATGGAGATGTGCTCTAAGCATGTAGAATGCCAAATTTTGAAGACGGTATAAAAAAAGAAAGAAAAATAGCTCATTAATAATAATTATTTGTATTGATTACATGTTGAAATGATAATATTTTGGATATATGGCTTTAGGTAAAATATTACAAAAATTAATTTCACCTGCTTCTTTTTCCTTTTTAAATGTGGCTACTAGAAATTTAAAACTACACCATGTGGCTCACATTTTGTTTCTTTTGGACAGCCCCGATCTAGAGGAATAAATCAGAGGTGGCTGAGGCTTTTATAGGCTATTTTTATTTCACATAGAGGTGGTGCTGCGTGGCTGTATGTTGTTGAAGGGGGTATGTAGTGGAGGGGCAATTGATTGCCCACCTGTGATGTTTGAGGAGGGGACATTTTAATTTCCTTGGTCTGAGAAAATTCCACCTCTGAGTGGCCAGGACCTTGGAGCAGGGTCAGAGTCCTGGAGTGGTCTCGGGCCTAAGAGCATCTTGGCACTCCAGGGGTCTTTAGCCTGGAGCTGGAGGTCTGTCCTGTTCTGCTGACTTATTGGTCATCTTGATTCTTCTCTTGCGTTAATTGAATGGTGAGATGCCTTGTTATGAGATGGATCTATTTCATTGGTCAGTGAAGTTAGAGAAGAGGAATATTTCTATAGATTGGAAGGAAATGAAATTTTTTTTACTCCAGTATAATATTTAATATTATATTAAATAATATTACTATTTATAAAATATTTCATAGCCTAATTATATAAAGCCAACCAAAGTAGGGGTTTCTAATTTTAGGATTACCTTCGGGAACCAGTACCTGCTGCACAAGAAAAGCATCATTACTTTGTAGCCATACCTTAGTTATTAACCAGAAATCCTAGGACACAACTTCGTAGTAATCCATCGCGTTAGACTGTCACCGCATTTACCTTTGGTGGTCTCAGAGGACGTGGATTCTCTGTGACTGCATGTGTGTCCCCCTGAAGGAAAAGGAGAGTCTTAGGGTCTCAGGATGTGCTCTTAGTAACCAAACTGGAAAAACGTCCTAGGGAAGGGGCTGCTCAGAAGTAGCTATTTACCAAGAGATATGGAAGTATTTTAACAAGCAGTAAGTGCACACTGGTGGTTGACAGGTGAGTGAAAACCCTGGCCTTCTAGCACTCAGATGGCTTTGCATCTAGGGCTCTGGATACAATTTAGATTCTACCGGTGGGAGGCTTCACAGACCCGAGTGTCCATAGCAACTCCCCCATCCCCATCGCTGTCTAGTTACCAGCCTTGTAGGGTTTCTGATTTTGAGTGGAATGAAGTACTCTTATCTGTGTGTTAATGTGTATTTGGAACCTAGTGAATCTAAGTTCAACTAGTACCATTTATCAACTCCTTTAGAGCAGTTCTGTTCTCTAGTTTATTAAGTTGTAAAATGAGAGGTAAATGGATTGTTTAAAATATGTTGCCTTTCTTTTCCAGTATTACCAAAATTTGAAGTCACTTTGCAGACACCATTATACTGTTCTTTAAATTCTGTGAGTTTAAATGGTACCGTCACAGCAAAGTAAGTATCATATTGCTTTCTATGACTATAAACTGTTCTGAAACTGTATGACAAAGAGCTCATTATATACTCCAGAACATTAGCACAATATGTTGCTTATTAAAATACCCCAACGGGCAGGAAACAAATGTTTATAATAAATAATTAAGCACGGAACATGTCTGCACAGGTCTTTACACCCATGTCTCTGCTTCCAAGCTGATCCAGTCCTAAAATATTCCCCATAGGCTAGTGTCTTTCTAAGACTAGTCAAGGGATTTACCTGATAGATTATGCCAGATTGAAAAAAAGCTTTATCTTTATTTAGTCCTCATTCAGCTGTCAATAATGAAGGTTGAGACTTGGGGGAGGGGTTTGGTTGCCTTATTGCAATTCACAGATGAGTCAGTGATCCACATTCATCATCCATTTCAGCATTTGGACACAGGGACTTCCAGCCCCGCCCCGTGTAACTGCTGTCTAGTGGCTTTCATGATTTTGATCCAATGGCTCGAACATCACAGCATTTTGTTTTGCTGAGGCAAAAAGCGTCTTCAGAGTTCCAGACCACTGGCTCTCAAACGTATAGGCTGGGATTGCCCTCAAGTAATTCCCGGACCGATTTCTTGTAGCATTTTAAATTTGTAAAAAACTTTTTGTCCCTCCCCATCCCCTGGGGTTTGAGAGGACTTGGATGCGGTGACGCCTGTGACGCACGTCCCTCCTTGGCTGGGACCTGTCAGTGGGTTGGAGTTGGCCTGGGTGACTAGGCCTCCTCAGGAGAGCAGCCTGCAGGCTGGGTGCCGACCTAATCCTCTAAGGGGCCAGGACCTGATGGAGCATCGCGGTGCCCTTTCCCTGCTCAGCTGTCCCTCCTTGGTGTCACTTGCACCTCTTCCAGACCAGAGAAGGTCTTGCTGTGGGCCCCAGTAAACCTCAGCACACTCCCCGTGACCTCCGCAGCCCTTATGGAGAGGTGCTTGCCTTTCCTTCCCCAGGATGGGTGTGCCTTGTAGCATTTATTTTTTTCTATTTATTTATTTATTTTGTGGTACGCGGGCCTCCCACGGCCGTGGCCTCTCCCCTTGTGGAGCACAGGCTCCGGGCGCGCAGGCTCAGCGGCCATGGCTCATGGGCCCAGCCGCTCCGTGGCATGTGGGATCTTCCCGGACCGGGGCACGAACCCGCGTCCCCTGCATCAGCAGGCGGACTCTCAACCACTGCACCTCCAGGGAAGCCCTGTAGCATTTATTTTTGATGTGTCAATATCTGTGCTTTGGTTTGTGAAATTTATTTAGCTTCAGAATTTATTTGTAATAGCTGGTAAAAACTGGACCCCATCTCACCACTCATCACAATATTCCTCTCCTGGTGAGGGTTTGTGACAGTGGCAGTCGATGGGCAGTGAGTCCATGCACCAAAACGTCTGAGGACTCCTGCTTTAGATCCTTTTGGCAAACAAATCATGTGACACCCATGTGACATAAAGGCAAAAATGTGTCTACCATTTGTAGACCAAGTTAGTTCAACTAAGAGGTAGCTTACAATGTGAATTTGGGTTCTGTGGCTGAATTTATGGTTTGGAAAACACATAAATGCCCGCTTTGTCATAATTATTATCCTGCCCTTGATCTTAGCTGAAGGTCAGGCATTCTTTCTGCGTTTTAATTTGAGTTCTTTGACTAATGCTTATAAAACTTAGTGACTCAAATCTGCATAAACCATCATTGTCCACATGGATTAGGTTGAAAGTGGATACCTTCTTTTTTTCGGTATTTAGTTTTCAGGGGTGTGCCAGGGATTTAGCATAACTAGTTAAAACAGTGGTTCTTAAACTCTGGTAACTCTCTAGGAAATTAATTGTACATTTTCAGGGGGTGTGGATCCCCTGAAGCAAAAACATTGACAGCCTCTTCCCACCAACCCTGCAGTTTCATCCTGATTCTCATTTGTGGAGCCCCTTTGAGATGCTAATGGCTGAGAATGACATGGCAATTGTGACGGTCCCCAGGCAGTTCTTTAGCGCTCAACACGTTGTGTTCTCATCATTTTCTTTAGTATGTGTATCAGTCGAGCTATAGCCAGAGAAGTAGAAGCAGCAGGAGGCATATATTAAGAGATTTACTGCAAGGAGTTGGCTTATTTGACTGGGGGGACTAACTAGGCAAATCCAAAATCTGTAGGGCAGGTTGTCAGGAGGGGCAGCTAGAGCTCTCAGGGGCTGACGTTTCTGTCCACAGGCAGAATTTCTTCCTCTTCAGGGAATCCTCAGCTCTGCATTAAGGCTTTTCAACTGATTAGGTCAGGCCGATCAGATGATCTAGGATAATCTCCTCTACTTGAAATCAACCAACTATAGACTTTAATCACATCTATGAAGTACCTTCACCTTGACACCTAGAGTGTTTGATTAAGTGACTGGGGACATTAGCCTAGACACATCAGAAAGCCCATCTTAGCGTTTGGTTTGTCTGTTCTAGGTAGGGAGACAATTGTTGCCAATTAAAGTTCTCAGACCTGGCTAGTTCTCATAGTATAGGCATACCTTGGAGATTGTGGGTTCAGTCCCAGACCACCGCAATAAAGAAAATATTGCAATAAAGAGAGTCACGTGAAATATTTTCGGTTTTCCAATGTGTATAGAAATTATGTTTATACTAGATTGTCGTCTATTAAGTGTGCAATAGTGAAGCCGAATCTGGCCTCTGTGCCCCGACACCGAATTAATTCTCGGAGACAGAGTTATGGGTGAACTAAAAAAGAATAGCTTTATTCCTTTGCCAGGCAAAGGGGGTCACAGTGGGCTAATGCCCTCAGAACTGTGTGTCCGAACCCAGGGTCGTTTGTGAGGAGTTTTACAGTCAAGGGGCGGGGTTGCTGAAAAGGATCGGGGGCATGCAGGGCTTGCATTCCTTCAATGCAGGGATCATCTGGCATCATGTGATGATGGGCGAACTGTGACCTTCTCTGGAATGAAGCGTGCTTCATCGAGTACTTAACATTTTCCATTTGCTGGGGGTTTCAGTTCTGCAGAAGAGCTCAAAGATGCTGTTATTTGTATCCTTTGCGGGGGAACCAGGATCCTGCCCCAAGGCTGCACTGTTGTTTCTTGGCTGCTTCTCCCTTGTCTCAGCATCCCCTCCCTTCCCGGATTAGCAACTGTTTGAACCTGTCTTTTGGAACTCAGTGAAGGGACCACAGAAAGGCTTTTGTGCCCAGGAGTCCCACAGGGTCCTGCTCGGCTTCAATAGCGTTATGTCTAAAAAACCAATGTCCCTACAGTGATTAGAAAATACTTTATTACTAAAAAAGGCTCACCACCATCTGAGCCTTTAGTGAACTGTCATTTTTTTTTGCAATAGTAAACTCAAAGATTGCTGATCACAGATCACCACATCAAATATAATAGTAATGAAAAAGCTTGAAATATTGTGAGAATTACCAAAATGTGTTACAGAGACATGAAGTGAGCAAATGCTCTTGGAAAAAGGGCATCAGTAGACTTGCTCATTGCAAGATTGCCACAAACCTTCAATTTGTAAAAAACACAGTATCTGTGAAGTGCAATAAAGCAAAGCACAATAAAATGAGGTCTGCCTGTAGTCCGTTCCACGTATTTCCTTCCTATTAAATCTTCTTCCTTCAGGCTTCAGTTGCCTAGGGATGATGTCCTCTCTGGGAGCAAAGTAAGGCGGTTCTGTCCCAGGGCAGCGCAGATCTTGTGTGTGAATTCAGATGAGCAGATCCCGACAGGGCCGAGGCCCTTTCCCCAGAGGCCTCCTCAACCCCAGCGTTCATGAGTTCTGGACCTATCAGTACATTTCAGGAGGGTCTGTTTTTATTCAGATTGTGGATATAACTTACAACTTTGCAACAGATTCAGGAAATCTTTTGACTAGCAAGGTCTTTTTTCAGTCTCTAAAAATCGGTATAGGGCTTCCCTGGTGGCACAGTGGTTGAGAGTCCACCTGCCGATGCAGGGGACATGGGTTCGTGCCCCAGTCCGGGAAGATCCCACGTGCCACGGAGTGGCTGGGCCCGTGAGCCATGGCCGCTGAGCCTGCGCGTCCGGAGCCTGTGCTCCGCAACGGGAGAGGCCACAGCAGTGAGAGGCCCGCGTTCCGCAAAAAAAAAAAAAAAAAAAAAAAAAAAAAATCGGTATAGACCTATTCTATAAATACCATGTCCTGGAGAAGATGGAAGTGATGATGGTGAGGGTCTGTCTATGTCTCTCCTCCCTTCAGGCTGAGCCTTCCAGTTGGGCCTTGGATTCACTCTTCTGTCGGGAGAATCCCAGGCCCACTTCCCCTCTCACCTGTGTCTTTTTTTTTTTTTTTTTTTTTGCCATACACGGGCCTCTCACTGCTGTGGCCTCTCCCATTGTGGAGCACAGGCTCCAGACGCGCAGGCTCAGCGGCCATGGCTCACGGGCCCAGCCGCTCCGCAGCATGTGGGATCTTCCCGGACCGGGGCACGAACCCGCGTCCCCAGCATTGGCAGGCGGACTCTCAACCACTGTGCCACCAGGGAAGCCCTCACCTGTGTCTTCATTTCTTCCATTTGGTATTTTTAACCTTTTGCTCTTTAACTCTGCGTTCAAACGTTTCTGTCATTAAAGGAAACGAACCCTCCCGGACCTTCATGCCTCCTTCTAACTGCTGCCCTGTCTCTCACCTCTTTGAAGAGTTTGAGCTGCCTTTTCCACTTCTTCACATCCTGTTCGTTCTTTAGCCCCCTGCGTTGTGCCTTCCTCCCTCACCGCGATAAGGAAACTGCTTTCATCGCGGCACAGAGATCTCCTTCTTGCCTCACCTCGTGTGTACTGTCTTAGGCTTTTACAACTTTCTTCTCCCTTTGCAGCATTGGACATTGCTGTCCTCTCCCATTTCCTTTCTGGTTTTTCTCCTTTCCCTTTGGCTGCTCCTTTGAGACTCTTTGCAGACAACTCTCTTCTGATCACATTGTAAACGTTCTTGTTCCTTAGAGTTCCATCTTTGTCTCTCTTTTCTTTTTTTACACATTTACTCAGAGTTTTCTTCTCCATGGCCAGGGCTTCTGCTGTTTATAATTTGATGAATCCTAAATCCGTATCGCCAGCCCACATTTCTAGCTTGACAGTCAGATCCCCATGTCTCGCTGCCCACTGGACATTGCCCACTGGATATCCCACAGATATTTTAATCAGTCGTCTTCCCCAAGCCTGGTTCTCTGCATCCCCGTCTTGGGTGGACTGCAGCACCCTCTCTTTAGCTGAAGTCAGCTGTGCTTGTCTGACTCCCTCAATCTCCATAGCCGGTCAACCTCCAGTGCTGTTGGTTTTCTCTCCTTAATATCTCTCAAATAATCCATCTACCTTTCTCCACTGCCACCTCCTTGATTCAGGAATGTCACCTCTTCAGCTACGGTTGTATTTCTTAAAACTTTTTCCTGCCTCTATTTTTACCACATCCAATCTTCTCTCTACTTTGCATCCAGACGTCTTGTTTCCTCTTCTTGTTGGCCTTCTCCGCCTGCTCTCTTTCTTCTCCACCTCATCCCTAGCCCCCCCACCCCCTTCTGCCTTCTTCTTTCAGACCATTGCTTTGAGGGTGAAGTTCAAACTTTTTAGTGTACTTACAGAGTTCTTTTCTAGCTTCATATCTTTTGAAACACCTCACCCAGCCCCTCATCTACCCTCCCAAAGTCTCCTCCCAGATTTTACTTGGGCTTCCAAGAATGCAGAGTGCTTTTTCTGACCAAGAGGCCTTTACATAGGCAATTTCAAGGCGTGGCTGCTTGCCCCTAACCCTCTATCCTTATAGCTCTCAAAGCACTAAAAACATGGCTAGTCCACCTTTTTGAGGTTGTGTCTGTGTCGTGGTTACTACTGCACCTTGGTGCCTAGCACAGTGCCACTCATGGAGTGGGCTTCCAATAAATGCTTATGGAAAGAACAAATGGATAAGCAACGTAACTCCTAAGATTTCAGTTTCAAGCTGTGTGTAGCAAAGCAGAGTCTTCCATACGCAATCAAAAGCCTGTTATTTTGAGTGAACCAAATTAAGGTGTATGGGCAATAGTTTTGGTCTTGTCATGGAATTGAGGGTAAAGAGGAGGACTTGAAATCCAATTGTTCTTTGGGTGTACTTTGAGAGATGAATTCTGTTGTCTTATCACTTGGATTGTTGTTATTAAGTTATAGATATGATTTTAAAAATTTATTTCGTATTAGCCATCATGGTCATCTCTATGAGTAGATGATAACAATTTTGGTTACTTTTGCTAGTAGCCATCTGTCCCATGAAGGCATAGTGACTGTGCAGAAGATTACTGGAAATTTCCTGGAGAGCAAGGTTAACGCTCTCATTTTAGTTTTGAAATCTTTAACTGAGATGAATAAAAATCTGCATTTGTTTATTAGCTTTGATGTGAACGTCTGCTCACCATTCCCACCTCATTAAAATAAATAGTAGATTCTTTCCCCTCATCGTAATAGGTTTTAGAGGAATGTAAAGAAAATAACATGGCATACATCTGGTTACTTCCATAGCTTTTGTGGACTGTAGAATCTTTAAAATATTATTTTTATAATCTAAGGCTTATTAAAATGTAGTTACTATTTGATGAATTGAGAGATGTGCATCCTGGAAATGACATGGAATAAAATGGTGGGGAGAAACATGAATTATAATGATAGGTTCACTTTTTTTAGGTATCATTTTGTAAACCTATTGTGCTGTGGTTTTCTGAAAAAAAAATCCTTGTTTTGTTAATGATACTATCATAGAATATCTTTGATTTGCTTTTTAAAAAGTTGTTGAGCTATTATTTTCTGAATGATCAGTTTATCACAGAAGCTTCCAGATTCTATTTAGGACAATAACTGTCAGTATCCTTGTTTCATGATTATTATAAATAAATCAGCTTGGGGCTTGCAAAGCTAAATCCACTTCACATTTAAATCAAAATTAAAAATATTTGTGTCTGAGGATACTTTAAATAATGTTTGAATTCTCAAGCTCCCTGTGCTATCGGGTGATGTAAATTTTAAAATATGATGTTCCGGTGTTTTAGTTATGCATTTATTTAATCTTTAACAAGATACCAGCAGTGTTAGGTTTTGAGGACTCTTTTGAGTGAATGAATTTGATGCTGACGTTGCTAACTGGGGGTTTCCACTAACTTTACTATTTTTGTTTGGGAGGGTGGCGCATTTGAAGATGGACTGTTTTATTTCTTTAATTTGGAATATGCTGTATTTTATCATTGGTTTTTGAGTTGAGTTGATCCAGACGAGGGGCTATTTTCTGTGTTCAACTAAGGGATTCAATGGAAGTAGGAGTTTACTGTCAGATTTATAGCGCACAAAGCAAAATTAACTTCCATGTTTGGTTGAGCATTTCACAATAGAGATGGAAGGGACCCAGGAAACGCATTTAAAAAAGGCTTTCTGACAGTAAAATGGTTTACCAAAGATTGCCTCTCCTTTACACGATACAATTAATACATAGAATGCAAGTCTGCAGAGAGAGATTTGATTCAGGAATATAATTTCGGTGCTATGGATAAGCAAATTACTCTTATTTTAAATTTTCTTTCAAAAAGTGAATTTTTAATAGCCATGAGCACATTTGGTGCCCTGGCATGTTTGGTCTAATACACCCTGATGGTTAATATTGGAACGTGCAGCAATGGGCCATGGCGAATGTAATTTCAACTAACATTTAAAAATATTCAAAAGCTACAAAGTCTCCTGGGCATGCAGTTAATGGGCCAGTCCAGATTTCTGAGAATAAAAGATTTTCATAATCTTTTAAAAATCTTTTGACGGGAAACTGTCACTTCCAATTATGATCAGATTTTCTCTGGAGTCTCCAGAGGCTGGGTAAAGTGTTATGTATTGTTATGTGTTATGTAACAGTATTATGAACTGTTTTTGAGGTATTGTCGTTAAAAGTCTTCTCATTTTGGAGACTTAATATCAAGGATCACCATATATGAAACACATTCCTAACTATGTTTTAGTTTTAGAAATTTGTAGTAAGAGTATGTTTTTAATATAATTCTTTTAAGTTAGGCCTTGTGTGTTATTTTTCAGGTATACATATGGGAAGCCAGTGAAAGGAGACCTAACACTTACATTTTTACCTTTATCCTTTTGGGGTGTGAAGAAAAATATTACAAAAATATTTAAGGTAACTTTTGCAGATATCTTATAACTTGTAATGGGGAAAACTGTAAGTGTACTTTCTCTAGAAATAAGATTTTATACTGAATTAACCAAAAGTTGAGCATAAGAAAATCAAGAGCTTTCTATCATTGAACAAATGAGAAATTACCCTTTTTAAAAAAAATGATTAAAGTGGAAACAAAACCATTGTACTGTTGTGACTTAGTTTGGGTTTTATTTCTAAAATTTGAAGTGCTAAAGTGAAGAATGAAATTAAAATTTTTTTAACAAAACAGATAAATGGATCTGCAAACTTCTCTTTTAACGATGAAGAGATGAAAAAGGTAATGGATTTTTCGGATGGCCTTTCTGAACACATGAATCTGTCTTCTCCTGGACCGGTAGAAATTTTAGCCACAGTGACAGAATCACTTACAGGTTTGTAGACTTTGAAGTGAAGGTAAAGCTATTTATGTTGTGCTGCTCTGTCATCTCTTATTATAATTGGTACGTTCATTTGAGGGCACTGTTGCCTAAGGATGCTAGTTAATGCTGAGAATGTCATGACTGTTAGTCTAACTTGCAGAATGTTTTTGTAACGAAGGGGAAACTTATTTTCTTTGAAAGGATGTACTTCAACCACCTGTGATAGGTATTTATAATTTTTTCCATCTCTATTTTTTTTTCAAACTGAAAACTACATGGAAGGGCTTCCTTTTCAGCTGACTAACCATCCTCCTTTTATTTTTTTAAATAACATCTTCTGAAATCTCACCTGCTCCTAGACAGTTTTCTCTTTTAATAATAAAATAAAGGTTAATTACTTGGATCTTTCGGTTGCTATTTTTTAATGGATTTCACCAATCCCCGAAAGTGCAAAAAGACTATTCTGTGAGTGGCCTGATCTCTGGTGCACATGTCATTGATTGGGGGACACTAATGGTACTCAGAAGGGATCCACAGAGGACATGTATGGTCCTCTTTGTGGCCAAGCCAAAGAGGCTTCTAGGTCCTGATATCCCAACCCCTTTGCGAAGCAGCTCAGATGGAAAGATTTGGTGGATAGAAGCTGTTGGTAATATATTACTTTTACTTTCTAAATGGTGCAATTTCCAAAACAGGTATCTCAAGAAATGCAAGCTCCAATGTATTTTTCAAGCAACACGATTACATGATTGAATTTTTTGATTATACTACTGTCTTAAAGCCATCTCTCAACTTCACAGCCACTGTAAGTTGGCATATTTATTAATTGTCTAAAGCAATAAGTTCAGTTTAGTGAAACAGAATGGGAAATAGTACTTTCAATGCTTTTCAAAAAATTTAAGCCCAAGGTAGGTAGATTACTTTTCCTCTTTAGATATATGAGGCACACAGAATTGTTTCCAAATGACCTTTATCTAATTTATTTAAAAAAGTAGTTTCCAAAAAATT
Source organism: Mesoplodon bidens (assembly GCF_964165515.1). Taxonomy (NCBI): domain Eukaryota; kingdom Metazoa; phylum Chordata; class Mammalia; order Artiodactyla; family Ziphiidae; genus Mesoplodon; species Mesoplodon bidens. Next base: position 11,076,442 of record NC_138168.1, on the reverse strand, counting down.
TTTCCTCAAAATATATTTAATAAGTAATTCAAGTTAGATTTGAATTGTGACATTGAAGTTTTTATAAATTAATTGAAGGAATTAGATGGGGGTCAAAAAATTTCAATTTCAATTTGATTTTTATAATGACTGATTTTAGTCCTAGCAAAGATGTAGCATTAAAAAGTATCAACTAATCTACTCAATTTTTTGAGAGAATACTGAATTAACATTTATTGACTGAGTCAATAAGTGGGGCTTACAGACCTAAGAACGACCCAGTCTCTGCCCTGGAGTCACAGTGTTTGTGATGGTGACAAGAAAATATACACATAACTGTAATTCAAGGCAGGATAAATCAGTGTCATGAACACATTTCTGTAGGGATTTAAAACAGGTGTTAGCAAACTTTGTCTGCAAAGGGCTAGATAGTATATATTTTGAGCTTTGAGGGCCATATGGTCTCAGTCACAACTGTGTGACTCTGACACTGTAGCATGAAAGCAGCCACAGCCCCTTGGTAACCAAGCGAGGGTGATCACGTTCCAATAAAAACTTACTTCCAAAGAGACTGGATTTGGCCTCCCTGCCTGTCATAGTCTTCTGGCCCCTGCTTTAAAGAAAGGAGGGTCACTTCTTGTTGAATAGATCAAGAGAAGTTTTAGAGTTTCTAGGTTGGTGGCTATGTGGAGATGTGGGGGCAGGGATGCGCTCAGAGAGGGCCTGTCCTGGTACCTTGCCCTAAATATCTCTTCCATCTTGCTCAATATCTTTTTACAATAAACCAGCGATCTAGTGAGAAAAAAAGTTTTAGATAGCTTCTGATTTTAATAATCTTATAATTTAGACAGCTTGAAAAGGTAGTTAAGAAAACCCCCAGGAATCTGCAAATGGTAACTTGCAAATGAATAGAGGGAAACAAAGAGAGTTCTGGGAGGAGGAAATGGCTGTAGGACAGGGATGGGGGTCACTCAGGGATGCTTTATGGAGAAGCGGAAGATTTAGGCTATTTGTTACAAGATCTGCCGCATTTTCAGTGTTTGGACGTGTGGGTGGGGAACGAGATGAGCTGAGACGTCTACACAAGGCAAGAGCTTTGGTTGGCAAGCCAGGGTGCCTTCAGGTGACAGTGAGTGGACCGGGGCAGTGACAGCAGAGAGCTCGTGTCCAGGAGCGGTCAGAGAGGAAGCAGGAGGCGAAGCTTGGGGATTGCAGAGGGTCCTCCGTGTCTCACATGCTCTAAGCAGTGAAGATCTTGGTGCCTTATGAACATGGGAGGGGTGTGGCGAAAGCAGCATTCCAGGGGGACTGGTGGGGTCTGTGTGCAGGAGGGGGGCAGCAGCCTGGGCACGAGGCCAGCAGGAGGCTTGCGCTGCTGCCTGTGGGTGGAGGGCATGTAAGAGATGTAAGACTCGGTGTGCATTGGATTTGGAAGGTGGGGAGAGGGAAGGGAAATTCAGAGATGTTAAGTCTGACGGAATTGTGGGATTAGCAAAAATAGGAAAGGCGAGACAGTTTCTCACCTTCAGATGTACTGAATGTGAGACGACAGGGATGTACAAGTAGAAATTTCCTGCAGGGGGTTGGAGGTGTTGAGTGTGAGCTCCAGAGCCAGGTCAGGATGGCAGCAGGAGTGCTGAGACCTTTGAGGGTAAGTGCTAATGAGGCTTTGACAAATTCCCACATTTAGGGAGAGGGAAGGGGGGATAAAAAAGGACCCTGAGAGGATGTAGGAAGAGGGGTATGCAGTGAAAGAGGTTATTGTGGAGCCGTGGAAGGCGACGGGAGCCATAACAGCCAGACGGGAGGGGAGGCCGCCAGGAGAGACCCCTGAACCTGGAAGTCAGGGGGCTGCCGATGATTTTTGAGAGTTCAGTTTCATGGGAACAGCACAGATGGAAACTGGATTCAACTAAACTTGAATCCTTTGCTTCTCTTGTTTACCTGATTTCAACATGTTTTCTTTTGACAATTAGGTGAAGGTAGCCCGTTCTGATGGCAATCAACTGACTCCTGAAGAAAGAAGAAATAATGTAGTCATAACGGTGACGCAGAGAAACTATACCGAGTACTGGAGCAGATGGGATGGCAGAAATCAGGAAGGGGCTCTCCAGATCGTAAATCATACTGTCCCCCCAAATGGAATCTTCAAGATTGAATTCCCAATCCTGGACGATTCCAGTGAGCTACAGTTGAAGGTGCCATCTGTTTCCCATCATTATGTTACTGCAGCAAACTTAAAATTGTCATCTTGTGGTAGGCAGTCAACCTGTTGGGAGGTCACTTTGGTACACAGGAAGTGGACACATTTTTATTTTAAAAGAATGGGGGAAAGGGTTAAAAAGCGATTTAATGACAGTAGCTGAGAATTAGACTGAATGCTTCCTTGTAAATTCATTTTGAAGAGCAAAGTAAAATAGTGATCCAAAGATATGAAGGAGAAGCCCCCAGACTCCCAGTCTAGGTGATTTTCAATCATTTGAAATGGTGTTTTGGCAGGAGCTGAGATCAAAGGGAATATATTTTTTACATTCACACTCCTTTGCTGAACTGAGACCCCCAGCCGTTCCCTCTCCCTTTCTCGTGGTCACTCAGCCCTGTCACAGTGTGGCCTCTGAGTTTTTCTCTCACCAGTGGTAGATTGAGTGAGCTGATATGATTTCTTGCTTATAGTTGAGTTCTGTATTGTGGGGAGAGGAAAGGATTCCTTTTCCATTTCCTTCTTTCTTCTCACACTGTTTCCTGATAATACACCTTTGTTCTGGAAATAAGCTAGGACCGTACTTTTTTCCTCTTAGATTATGACGATGAAGACCATTTTACATGTTTACAGCTATCACTTTCTTTATAGTATAAGCTGTAAAATGATGAAGATCCAATGTCTGGGGAATGTATTGTTTCCTGCGTGAAGAAAAGTGAAAGTGAATTTGCCTTTCAGTGATTGTCCAGCAGGTAACATCCTTTATCAAGGTGTTTCTAAAGATGAAACTTTATGGTTGCCTTTTCTTTTGTTATAGGCCTCTTTTCTTGATACTGTGAGTAGCATGGCTGTTCATGATATGTTTAAGTCTCCTAGTAAAACGTACATCCAGCTAAGAACAAGAGATGAAAATATAAAGGTAATGATTACAATCACTTGTTAATTATAATTGGACTGTCTTGCCACTGATATGTCTATATTAATTAAAGTATTTTTTTTCTAGGTGGGATCAGCTTTTGAGTTGGTGCTCAGTGGCAACAAGCAGTTGAAGGAGTTTAGCTATATGGTAATCTCTTACAGAATCTAAATTTATCATCTATTGTAGAACTGTCTGAAATAATGTCTACCTTAATTTTAAACTGAACTTACTGATTTTTAAAATTCAGCCTCACACTTAAAAGAAACTATTATATTTTAATGTATTGTATGTTATACATGCACAATATGTAATATTTATATACGTTCTTACAGAGTTTTCTTTTTTTCTTTTATCAATTTATTTATTTTTGGCTGCGTTGGGTCTTCGTTGCTGGGCGCGGGCTTTCTCTAGTTGCAGTGAGCAGGGGCTACTCTTCATTGCAGTGCGCGGGCTTCTCATTGTGGTGGCTTCTCTTGTTGCGGAGCACGGGCTGTAGGTGCGTGGGCTTCAGTAGTTGTGGCATGCGGGCTCAGTAGTTGTGGCACCTGGGGTTAGTTGCTCTGTGGCATGTGGGATCTTCCAGGACCAGGGCTTGAACCCATGTCCCCTGCATTGGCAGGCAGATTCTTAACCACTGCGCCACCCGGGAAGTCCCTCTTACAGAGTTTTCTTTTAAAAAATATTTATTTACTTTATCTAATTTTTTTTTGGCTGCGTTGTGTCTTCATTGCTGCACGCGGGCTTTCTCTAGTTGCGGCAGGCGGGGGCTGCTCTTCGTTGCAGTGCACGGGCTTCTCACTGCGGTGGCTTCTCTTGTTGCAGAGCATGGGCTCTAGGCACAAGGACTTCTGTAGCTGTGGCACACAGACTCAGTAGTTGTGGCACACGGGCTTAGTAGTTCTGCAGCATGTGAGATCTTCCCGGACCAGGGCTTGAACCCTTGTCCCCTGGATTGGCAGGCGGATTCTTAACCACTGCGCCACCAGGGAAGTCCCTCTTACAGAGTTTTTTATGTCTAAGTTGTATATAAATTTACTTTGCAAAATTTTACATTTTTTTCCTTTGCCACAATGGATTATTATAGGACATTGAATATAGTTCCCTGTGCTATATAGTAGGACATTGTTGTTTATCCACTCTGTATACATATAGTTTGTATCTGCTAATCCCAATTCCTCCCTCCTCTACCCTCCCCACTGACAACCACAAGTCTGTTCTCTGTGTCTGTGAGTCTGTTTCTGTTTTGTAGATATGTTCATTGTGTCGTATTTTAGATTCCACATATAAGTGATATCATATGGTATTTGAATTTCTCTGACTTACTTCACTTAGTATATTATCATACTAGGTCCATCCATGTTGCTACAAATCAGCCTCACACCTTTTTATATTGAAATCAAACTCTGTTTTTCTTTCTTCACCCATATTTGCATTTCCAATTTAAGATGGATAATGAAATCTTGCATTATGTTTAAAATTTAAAATTCTATGAGATAAGCCACATAAGTTCATTATAGAAAATTATGAAACATAAGGAAAACAAAACCAAATAAAAATGCTCCCCATAAATTGTAGTTTTGCTAATCTAGCTCTCTCCGTGATGCTCTGCATTCCTTCCACTCAGAAATAGATTCTTGACCATCAGGCTGCTGTTGGCTCAATTACGGTTGCTTTATCTTTTCCTTTTCTAATTACCAGCGTGTACTCTCTGTGTTGGTCAGGGAGGTTGATTTTTGTGTGTGTGTTCAAAAAGGATTTGAAGTTGCTTTAAGTCAAGAATTTGTATGTTTGCTTAAAATTATGATAAACATAGCTGCCATTGAGGTTCTCACTAGCTTTAGCATAAAGTAAAACTCATGTACTCTTCTTTTCAGGTAGTGTCCAGGGGACAGGTAGTGGCTGTAGGCAAGCAAAATTCAACAACTTTTTCCTTAACGCCAGAAAATTCTTGGGCTCCAAAAGCCTGTATTATTGTGTATTATATTGAAGATGATGGGGAAATTATAAATGATGTTCTGAAAGTTCCTGTTCAGCTTGTTTTTAAAAATAAGGTAAGATTTAAGGTAATGATGTTTAAAAGAAAACTTCATATTAGTAAAGTCTGAGAAATGTAATATTTCTTTAGAAAAGTGTCATGAAACCAAATTGGTTAGAAATTTATATTCATTTCTAGAACTATGGATAAACCTCTTCATATTACAATTACTGTGTATCTGTTTTCACCTGTGGAATTATTGGACACTGTGCGTCTTCTTTATAAGTCCTGGGTCTTGGCTTTAAGACTTTAATTCAAATCCAAGCTCTTCCAGGATTTCCCAAATGGTGGAGTCAATATTGCTCTGGCATGGAATTCCAATGGCAATGTATGTGTGGTGTTGCTATTTGTGTGGGAGTGAAGGAGGGGTGTAGGAGGCAGTGAGGCATCTGCAGTGATGTGTGGAAGGAGAGCTGGGCTTCGGTTGATCCATTTCATCAGTCTGGAAACTAACCCAGGACAAATTTACAATGAGCTTGGCTGCTTTGCCTGTGGAGATCTCTGTGGAGATTTGTCTCCACACACAGCAGTGATTTTTATAACCTAAGGTGTGTAGCTTGTATAGGAAACACTCCTGGGCCCCAACTCTGAGAAGTAACCAGATTGCAAGATTGACAGGTGGAGTTCAATTATCTCATACATATTAAAATGAGCCATTGTTCTCACTAAAGGCTGATGCCGTTTCAGGACCTCTGAAGCAAAATAGTCATTATTATTATTACTATTATATTTATTTATTTATTTGGTTGTGCCGGGTCTTAGTTGTGGCAGGTGGGCTCCTTGGTTGCAGCTCCAGGGCTCGTTAGTTGTGGCTCACTGGCTTCTTAGTTGCAGCACATGGGCTCTTTAGTTGTGGCATGCGAATTCTTAGTTGCAGCATGCGTGTGGGATCTAGTTCCCTGACCAGGGATCGAACCCAGGCCCCCTGCATTGGGAGCGCAGAGTCTTATCCACTGCACCACCAGGGAAGTCCCCAATAATCATTATTTTAAAGTAGTGATTTGCAGAGTACAGTTCTTCTGGTAGCATTTTCCCCCTGAATTTGTTAAAACTTTAAGAAGTAACAGTTGTCATCCATGCCTTTTTTATAGAGAGCTGTTAACTCTAACTTTGACTGTCAAAATATAATACAAACTTCTATTTTCTGTCTTATGAAAAGAATTTTTTAAAAGACAGTGCTGCATTCTGTCAGTTTCAGAGCACAATTTTTGACTTCTAGTGACTCCATTAATCCCCTGAGAAAGGTGAATTTTAAAGTAGGAGTAAGGCTTCAACATGGAGGCACACATCTCTGAAAGTGAGAGCAGGTTCTAAAAAAAGTTGCTGTGTAAAAGGCTTTGAGGAAGCAGACAGTATAAATAACTTCCAAGAAATTTCTTAGATATGAGAGATAAGAAATTAGTTTCAGTTGTGTTTGCAAAGATAAGTCTTCAATTTTTTTTTTTTTTTTTTTTTTTTTTGTGGTACGTGGGCCTCTCACTGTTGTGGCCTCTCCTGTTGCGGAGCACAGGCTCCGGACGCGCAAGCCCAGCAGCCATGGCTCACGGGCCCAGCCGCTCCACAGCATGTGGGATCTTCCCGGACTGGGGCACGAACCTGTGTCCCCTGCATCGGCAGGCGGACTCTCAACCACTGCACCACCAGGGAAGCCCAAGTCTTCAATTTTTATATGATAATGTTTACCACATTTACTTTGAAAGAAACCGCATATTTGGAAATAAAATATGTTTCAACACAAGAACATTAATGAATCTCTGTTGATGTTCAGTAATGACTGTGGAATAAATGAATGAGATGTGGAAGGGGCAAGAGATGTAGTTTTAGAAATCATCCACACAGAAGTGCAGGTTGGAGCCAGGGGGTCACTGACGTGCAGAATAAAGAATGAGAAGTGCAGAGTTTGCATATGATGTTCCTCCTTACCCCTTGTTTAAGGTATAAGTGGAGAACAGTAAACTAGATACAATGGCTCAAGAGGCATGTGAAAGAAAGAGGGCACCGGACAAGTTAAACAGGCAAGGAAGACTTTGTTCAAGACGTTTGCAATAGGGGAGAGAGACTGAACTCAACTCCACTGAAACAAAAGGCAGGAGGGTTTTTAAGCACTGGTGTGAGTTAATGGAAAAGTACTGGAAGACCCTGGGGGAGGGGTTGGTCAGTGTGATGAGGCCATCTGTGTTTGGTAACTGGAGTTTATAAGTTAGGCTCCTATTCATCTACAGAGACTGGGAGATCAATCAGGGCTCTTTCTTGATGATTACACTTCAAAAGGATGGCTCCCAGGTCTTTGAGAGAGACATTCCTGCTGGTAAAACGGGCAGGAAGCCGGGACAAGATTTACATCTCAAAGGGACAGAGAAAACATGAACAATTGCAAATTTTTTAAGAAAAGGGAAATTGGGTGCTTATGGTCAGGAAGAAGCCCGTTTCTAAAGTTCAGGCAAGCTGAGGGGGACATTAAGGCCATCTTGATCAGGTGGTACAGTCACTGGGGCGAGGGATTGTTGAAACAGAGCTGGGCAAGATGAACACTCCTACTAGGAAGAGGGCTTATAACAAAGCCATTGGGTTCAGCCGGGATGAGAGGATGGATGCTCTTTAAGAAGTACAGGTAGGACTGTGCTTTGCTGAATGTACTGACAGAGGAAGTTCAGGCAGCCACGGAGGCACAGAGCATGGGGCCTGACTGGTGTTGGTCTGATGGCCTCGTCCTGGGGAAAGACACCCCTGCCCAGCCCAGCCAGTTCTGGGAGTCCCCGGGGCTCTTACTTGCATGCACTCACTTCTGAGTCCAGGCGGCCAGTGTGCAGGCACGGGCAGTTTCTTTCCTCTTTCCTGTCTCCCCTCTTGGATACTGGCCCTCTTCACGCACGCCAGTGTCTTCTCTTCAGCACTGGCTGGCGGCTGTGGGGTGGGAGGTGGAGAAAGGGTAGAGAAGTGAAGGAAAACTCTGACTTATGCCACAGTGAGAGGTTCCATGACTGGCGAACACTGTGGGGCTGAGGTTTCTTTTTACTCCTTTCCCTGGAGAAGGCTTGTGTATGGTTTTAGAATGGTCCCCGGGCCAAGGCAAATGTAGAATCTTTGCTAGATTTTGTCATTGATCTGCTATTGGTAAGACGTAAGAAATGCTTTGAAAAAGGGTAATGTATCAATCCTGTTTTCTCCCTTTCTTAGATACAGCTATTTTGGAGTAAAGCCAATGCTGAACCATCTGAGAGAGTCTCTCTTAGGATCTCTGTGACGCAGCCAGACTCAATAGTTGGAATTGTAGCTGTCGACAAAAGTGTGAATCTGATGAATGTCTCAAACGATATTACAATGGAAAATGTGAGTTTAGCTATTTTTTCATTACAAAAATACACATTAAAAGAGAAAAAAAGAAACTTTATTGTGTTACTTCAGGTATCTAAAGGAAATTTCATTAGTTCCTTTTCAAGTATAAGTCAGTAATCAGTAAAGCTTCTGAATGAAAAGGATCTGCATTCCAGTTGTTAATGTTGGAAAGAGGCTATCGTGGTCAAGTGTCTTTGCTGTCTTACATGAGAAATGCCCCTTAGACTCTTCCCTCATTTTCATACTGTATTTTAACTGAAGACTCTTGAGAAAGTACTAGGAAATGGACTTGCACAATTCTGAATGACATTGGAGAGAGCTTTAGGTAATTATGAAGTACTTTCTATTTTGGTTGTACATAATGGTTATAAATAATTACAGTCCCCACTGAGTCAGGAATTTGCAGTATATTGAGGGAGTGAAAAATCATGTTAACCTGCAGAAAACTTACAAACCAAGAAATATATGAACATCTAGTGTTATATAAACTAATCACCTATTCGTTAGTCATTTCATTTTTATTAGTAAGCTCTTTTGTTTTGAATTTCATTTTATTTTTATACAGCAGGTCCTTATTAGTTATCTATTGTATACATATTTGTGTATATATGTCAATTCCAATCTCCCAGTTCATCCCTCCCTCCCAACCCCCCGCTTTCCCCCCTTGGTGTCCACATGTTTGTTCTCTACATCTGTGTCTCTATTTCTGCCTTGCAAACCAGTTCATCTGTTCCATTTCTCTAGATTCCACGTATATGCGTTAATATATGACATTTGTTTTTCTCCTTCTGACTTACTTAACTCTGTATGACAGTCTCTAGGTCCATCCATGTCTCTACAAATGATCCAATTTCATTCCTTTTTGTGGCTAATATTCCATTGTATACATTCCATTGGTGTAAGTGAGGTGTTAAAATCCCCCACTATTACTGTGTTACTGTTGATTTCCTCTTTTATAGCTGTTAGCATTTGCCTTATGTATTGAGGTGCTCCTATGTTGGGTGCATATATATTTATAATTGTTATATCTTCTTCTTGGATTGATCCCTTGATCATTATGTAGTGTCCTTCCTTATCTCTCGTAACATTCTTTATTTTAAAGTCTATTTTGTCTGGTATGAGTATTGGTACTCCAGCTTTCTTGTGATTTCCATCTTCAAGGAATATCTTTTTCCATCCCCTCACTTTCAGTCTGTATCTGTCCCTAGGTTTGAAATGGGTCTCTTGTAGACAGCATATATAAGGGTCTTGTTTTTGTATCCATTTAGCAGCCTGTGTCTTTTGGTTGGAACATGTAATCCATTCACATTTAAGGTAATTATTGATATGTATGTTCCTATGACCATCTTCTTAATTGTTTTGGGTTTGTTTTTGCAGGTCCTTTTCTTCCCTTGTGTTTCCCACTTAGAGAAGTTGCTTTAGCATTTGTTGTAGAGCTGGTTTGGTGGTGCTGAATTCTCTTAGCTTTTGCTTGTCTGTAAAGCTTTTGATTTCTCTGTTGAATCTGAATGAGATCCTTGCTGGGTAGAGTAGTCTTGGTTGTAGGTTCTTCCCTTTCATCACTTTAAATATATCATGCCACTCCCTTCTGGCTTGTACAGTTTCTGCTGAGAAATAAGCTGTTAACCTTATGGGAGTTCTCTTGTATGTTATTTGTCATTTTTCCCTTGTTGCTTTTAATAACTTTTCTTTGTCTTTGATTTTTGTCAATTTGATTACCCTGTGTCTTGGCATGTTTCTTCTTGGGTTTACCCTGCCTGGGACTCTCTGCGCTTCCTGGACTTGGGTGGCTATTTCCTTTCCCATGTTAGGGACGTTTTTGACTATAATCTCTTCAAATATTTTCTTGGGTCCTTTCTCTCTCTCTTCTCCTTCTGGGACCCGTATAATGCGAATGTTGGTGTGTTTAATGTTGTCCCAGAGGTCTCTTAGGGTGTCTTCATTTATTTTCATTCTTTTTTCTTTATTCTGTTCTGTGGCAGTGAATTCCACCTTTCTGTCTTCCAGGTCCCTTGTCTGTTCTTCTGCCTCAGTTATTCTGCTATTGATTCCGTCTAGTGTATTCTTCATTTCAGTCATTGTATTGTCCATCTCTGTTTGTTTGTTCTTTAATTCTTCTAGGGGTTTGTCCTTTAATTCTTCTAGGTCTTTGTTAAACATTTCTTGCATCTTCTCCATCTTTGCCTCCATTCTTTTTCCGAGGTCCTGGATCATCTTCACTATCATTACTCTGAATTCTTTCTGGAAGGTTGCCTATCTCCACTTCATTTAGTTGTTTTTCTGGGGTTTTATCTTGTTCCTTCATCTGGTACACAGTCCTCTTTCTTTTCATTTTGTCTGTCTTTCTGTGAATATGGTTTTCGTTCCACAGGCTGCAGGACTGTAGTTCTTCCTGACAGGCTGCAAGATTGTAGTTCTTCTTGCTTCTACTGTCTGCCCTCTGGTGGATGAGGCTATCTAAGAGGGTTGTGCAAGCTTCCTGATGGGAGGGTCTGGTGGTAGCTAGAGCTCGGTGTTGCTCTGTTGGGCAGAGCTCAGTAAAACTTTAACCCGCTTGTCTGCTGATGGGTGGGGCTGAGTTTCCTCCCCATTGGTTGTTTGGTCTGGGTGACCCAGCACTGGAGGCTACAGGCTCTTTGGTGGGGTTAATGGTGGACTCCGGGAGGACTCTTGCCAAGGAGTACTTCCCAGAACTTCTGCTGCCAGTGTCCTTGTCCCTGCGGTGAGCCACAGCCACCCCCCGCCTTTGCAGGAGACCCTCCAACATTTGCAGGTAGGTCTCGTTCAGTCTCCTATGGGGTCACTGTTCCTTCCCCCTGGGTCCTGATGTGCACACTACTTTGTGTGTACCCTCCAAGAGTGGAGTCTCTGTTTCCCCCAGTCCTGTCGAAGTCCTGCAATCAAATCCCACTAGCCTTCAAAGTCTGATTCTCTAGGAATTCCTCCTCCCATTGCTGGATCCCCAGGTTGTGAAGGCCAACGTGTGGCTCAGAACCTTCACTCTAGTGGGTGGACTTCTGTGGTATAAGTGTTCTCCAGTTTGTGAGTCACCCACCCAGCAGTTATGGGATTGGATTTTATTGTGATTGTGCCCTTCTACCATCTCATTGTGGCTTCTCCTTTGTCTTTGGATGTGGGGTATCTTTCTTGGTGAGTTCCAGTGTCTTCCTGTCAATGATTGTTCAGCAGTTACTTGTGATTCTGGTGCTCTCACAAGAGGGGGTGAGCGCATGTCCTTCTACTCTGCCATTTTTAACCAATCTCTGTAAGTTCTTTATATGTACTTGTCAGTGAAATCTAGACTGTATAACCCACATCCACTGATTGATTAACTACAGTGATTAACAACACGTCAGGAGGAAAGATATATATGTATAGGCTAATTTGGTCATTTTGTTGTAAAATCAATCCATTTGAGAAAAATTATACATTTTTCTTCAGTCTATGCAGCAAATTTTTCTCATTCCTTTTTAAAAAAAACTCCTTTAAAACCAGTTGGTCACTTTTTTTCTCTTGCCTTCACTTAAATTCACATTATATTCTAAAAAGTCTGTAACATTTTGCATTTGATTTAACTGAATATAGCATCCTTCATTTTATAGCTTGCTGAATATCTTAATAAATATATTATTTCATTTTTCCTTCCATATATATGTGTACACACACAAATACACACACACACCTCCTCTCTTTGTCTCTGTCTCTATATCTCACTGTACATTTACATTAAATTTTGTCAGATATTAAGATTGCTATCCCAGCTTTCTTTTGATTCAAATATACTTGGCTGGTATATTTTTCCATCTTTTTATTTTCAACCTTTTGTAAGTTTTTGTTTTACCTATATCTTGTAGATAGCATAGTATTATATTTTGCTTTTGTTTTTTTAATCTAATCTGATAGTGTCTTTTAATAACTTATTTAACCCATTTACAAATTAGTCCTTGCTCTAATTAAGACTTTTTTCTGCTTTTTTATTTCATATTTTAAAATTTAGACTACTTCCTTTTTGTTTCTTTTTATTCTTTCTGTGGTTTTGGAAGTTATACATTCTATTTTTATTTCCGTGATAGATGTCCTTAACTCATGAATTGTGCTTATATTTATTTATCCTTATTGATTTCTTAAGATTATCAATATTTGTATCTTCATCTGAGAAGGCAAGCATTTTAGTGTGCTCTCATATTCTTATGCATTCTTTTTGTGTCTCCCTGTCTGCACCTCCTTTCCCAACCCTGGCCAGATCATGTTGCTGTTGTACAGAATGTTTGTTCTTTGTCATGATGAATTGCCCTTTCAATATATACTCTCCCTTCATTTTTTGATTCTGGAAATTTACATCCATTATTTCTTCCTATAGTTCTTTTCTCTCCATTTCTTCTCCTTTTCAGAGATTGGCACTTCTACTTTTTTTCTCCATATCTCTTAGCTTTTTGTTTTATGTTTTTTTGTCTCTTTTGTCTTTTATTTGTTTCTTTGGGAGAGTTCCTCAATTGACTCTTTCTGCTCACTGATTATTCATCAGCTGTATCTATCCTACTTTCATGGATATCCTACTTTTATATCAGCTGTTATACTTTTAATGTCTATTATTTTCATTTGGTTCTTATATTTTTTCTTGTTGTATATTGCTAATATTTTACCTTACCTATATTTACTATGTTTATTTTAAATTCTTGAGCTGATTTTTCAGTATTCTGCTTCACATGTTGTATGTTGTCCAGTTGGATGTCTTTTATGGAAATTATACTCGTTGGATGGCTAGTTAATTTGGCTGCTACTCTGATAATGTCTGTTGGGGAAGGCTGAACACCAGGCTCCAATCTGTGTGTCTTGTGAATTTAAAGAGAGGCGAGAGGTTGAGCTTCAGGGACTCGAGAGCTACTCTTGATCCTCCCAGTGTGCTGTCCCTTCCACTCAGCGGTTCACTTTTAAGCTCTTAGGGAAAAGCAGCCCAGGAAGACGTGGTCTCCTGAGGTGATGACCCCAGCCCTGAGGGTTTGGAGGAGTAGAGGGGGAAGAGTGAGTGCTTGAAGGCCAGTGGTCTGTTCATGTTTCCTCGCCCTCTCACACCAGGAGGGCAGAGGTGCTCACCTGGTATTATCCTGGCCACACTGCCTGCCTGCTGGCTGCTGGTTTTGGCAGTGAAATTGCAAGGAGTGATTGTCCTGAGGCTACCTTCTGAAGAGAAGCACTAGCAAAATTTAAAAACCTCCCTCCAGCCGTCATCTGACTGCTATTTGTAGCAGCTTTCTGCCATCTGCTTCCTCCAGCACCCCAAATCGAGATACCCTTCCCTCTTCTGCGGGCTTTCTTGTTCTACTCATCCAAGTTTCTTGCTTGCTTTTATTATTTCTCCAGAGTTGGCTCTGGAGGAGGGAGTCAAGAGCCTATGATAATAGACTGTTCTGGTTTCTTTCATTCTTGTTAAATTTATAGGTGCCCAGAGACTCTTGAATGCCTTGGAATAATTTAAGTGTTCTAGATCTTCCAGGACTAATTTTCAGATACCAGACTTCCCTTGCTGCAGCTTTGACAGTGCCTTTCACTGAGCCAGTGAGAAAAGGAGGCCTTCTTTATGCAAGAGATGCTTCCTCCTAGATAATTCCATTGATTCGCACCTGGGTGTCAGCAGAAGGACATCTTGCACATATTGGTGTTCTGTGGCAGAGTTGGAGTTATGGAACGAAAACCTTTTCTCTCCATCCTCTCTGGCTCTGGCTCCATTGTCTATAGTTGAGCTAACTATATTGGCTAGCTTGTTGAGATATTATGAAATTTTCTGTTTTCTCATTCCGTTGTTTTCTTCTCGGTACCTGTTCTAGCACCATGTTTACTTAACATGGATGTAGCAGTGGTGTTGTTAGTATAGCAGAAGCAGTGGTTTGGGTGTTAAATTTTAAACTTGGTGTGCTTTTAAACTTACACTTAGAACCTTTAGTAATTTTTTCCCTGTCTTTGTCTTAGTTTGTCAGTCTTAATGCTAATGTAAATAAGGGAAATGTATCAAAATGGTTACCAAAAAGCGTATAATATCTTAACTTTTTTTTACCATAGTAAAATATATAGAACATAAAATTTGCCTCTTTAACCATTTTCATAAGTACAGTTCAGTGGCATTAATTATATTCATAATATTGTACAACCATCATAACTGTCTGTTTCCAAAACTTTCTTCACTCTAAACAGAGACTCTGTGACCATGAAGCAATAACTTTCCATTACCCCCGTCTGTTTGCAACCCTGGTAACCTCTAACCTACTTCTGATTTTCTGAATTTGCTTATTCTAGATATTTCATATAAGTGGAATCATACAATATTTGTCCTTTTGTTTTGCCTTATTTCACTGAGCACAATGTTTTCAAGGTGTATCCATGTTGTAACATGTATCAGAACTTTATTTCTTCTTATGGCTGAATAAGATTCCATTGTATATATATATCACATTTTGTTTGTTTATTCTTCTATTGATGATGCTTAGGTTGTTTCTACCTTTTGGCTATTATAACTAATGCTGCAATGAACACTGGTGTACAGATATCTCTTTGAGTCCCTGTTTTCAGTTCTTTTGGGTAATATGTAGGATTGGAATTGCTGGGTCATATTCTAATTCTGTGTTTATATGTACCAATTTTACTGACTATTTTAGCCTTTTTTACTCACTCTTGCTAGCAATGAGTACTCTTCTTAAAAAGTATCATTGCTAATCGGATACATGCAAATATCTCGTTATTGAAGAGCTATCTCATGATGTAATTTGCATCATTTTGATTATCAATAAGGTTGAATATTTTTCTGCTTATTCATAATTTGCGTTTCCTCTTTTGTGAATTGTCTCTTTGTGTTATTTTAAAGAATTTAGTTAACTGACTTTTAAAAACAAATAAATGTATTTATTTTTGGCTGCATTGGGTCTTTGTTGCTGTGTGCGGGGTTCCTCTAGCTGCAGCGAGCGGGGGCTACTCTTCATTGTGGTGCGTGGGCTTCTCATTGTGGTGGCTTCTCTTGTGGCGGAGCATGGGCTCTAGGTGCACGGGCTTCAGTAGTTGTGGCGCGCAGGCTCAGTAGTTGTGGCTCGTGGGCTCTAGAGTGCAGGCTCAGTAGCTGTGGCACACGGGCTTAGGTGCTCCATGGCATGTGGGATCTTCCTGGACCAAGGCTCGAACCTGTGTCCCCTGCATTGGCAGGTGGATTCTTAACCACTGTGCCACTAGGGAAGTCCCTGACATTTTTTTAGAACTTATATTAGCCATCAAATTGAACCCATTTATCTTTGTCAAAAGTATGAGTCATTTTTAATGCTGATCTCTACGTGTTGGTCTTGTCAACAAGCCCACACTTCTTAGGCATTCTGGATTGCTGAACAGAATAAAAATAAGTTTAAAAAAGAAGTGTAATTTTGGCTGATTGAATTATGAATATGGCATTTACATATTCATTATTCCTCCATTTGTGTCATTTTCAAATTTGATAAGCATATGGGCTGTCTCTTATCTAAGGTATATATCAGAACTGTTGAGAGGGCAGAACAGGTTGATGTGAATGCATTCATTCCGTATATTTTATCTTTCCTTAGGTGGTCCATGAACTGGAACTTTATAACACAGGATATTATTTAGGCATGTTCATGAATTCTTTTGCAGTCTTTCAGGTATGTTTAGTTTGCTATATAATTTGACAAGACATTAATATATTTTACTGCTGCAAAGTTAATTTCAGAATTAATTATCTAAATTTTGAAATATTAGCCTCTTATTAAATTTATTTAATTTAACCTTTTATTAAGTGTGTTATATAAGTGTAATTTGAAATGGAAAGATAGTTATCCTTCTAGTTTTAAAAGCAAATAAATAAATTCACCATTAGAGAAATAATGGAATTTGTCATTATAATTTCTTTCTTTTATATCACTTTCCATGACCTTGAAATGTCTCTTTCTTCATGTGACAGTGTGTGTGTGTGTGTGTGTGTGTCTGTGTCTGGGTATGAGAGAGAGAATGTATACTCATGTATGTACCTAAACTCTCAAAAATGAGCAAGAGTTAAAAAAAAAAGGGAACTACTTTCACATGCCACACAAAAACAAATGAGCAAGAGTGAGTTAGGAGTATGGGAGTCTGACAATTTAGAGGACATTTAAACTTTTATTTTAAAAGAAAATTAAAATTATTCTTTCTAGGAGTGTGGCCTCTGGGTGTTGACAGATGCAAACCTTGTGAAGGATTTCATTGATGTTTGTAAGTGAAATCTGGCAAAGTGCTTTTAAAGTAATTAAGTCTTTCATCTCAAGCGTTTATAGTTACTTATGTAAGTATGAATCCTTTCTGGTTGAACATAAGTAGTGTAATTTTCATTTTCTGTTCTCTTATCCTACAGTGTTTGCAGTTTAATGTACTTGAAAGTACATCTGGACCATAACATGGAGTGTTTTTCACCTCCTGTCTAGATCTTTGTAATGAATGCTTTCCATTTGCTCTCTGTAATTTTTTGACATGGTTATATTTTTGGACATATTGGAAGATCTTATGCCTCCAATTTGTGTTGTAAACTGTGGTGTTATTTTGGAATCAGTTAAAAGGGGCAATGTATTTTTGAAACATTTTTGTTCTCTAGCTTTTTATTGTTCACCTAGAAAATAGCCCAGATGTCATAAAGTGTGCTGTCAAGACACACACACACACATAC
The DNA here is from genome assembly GCF_964165515.1 of Mesoplodon bidens. Lineage (NCBI taxonomy): Eukaryota > Metazoa > Chordata > Mammalia > Artiodactyla > Ziphiidae > Mesoplodon > Mesoplodon bidens. Next base: position 11,059,287 of record NC_138168.1, on the reverse strand, counting down.
ACACACACGCACACATGCACACACGCACTTGTCTTCTCAATCTGAGTTCTTTGCGGGCAGAGTCACATCTGTACATCCAGTTCCCTGGATTGCTAAATGGAGTTGACCACCCAACTAATTAAAAGAAGTGTGCTTTTAGGAAGAAGTCATAAAACATTTTGACTGAAGGAAATGTATAAATGAGAATGATTAATTCTAGAAGTTGTTCTCTTTTCTTTCAGGTAAAATCACGAAATCATCTTGAAAGGCCACAGAACTATCATTGCTTCTATCCATGAATTCCCTGTTTCTGTCACGTGTTCCCAGTTAGTCCACACTAAGCCCCAGGCTCTCCAGCTTTGGGTTGTTTATTGACACCACAGGACACCTGACCCTCTGTCCTGAAGTTATAAGAATAATTTTATAGTCTTAAAGATTTTATGAAATCATTATGATCTCTATGTATTAAAGACACGTGGCACATTTAGCTTTCTTCATATAATCTTGTATCCTAGGCAGCCTTCCGAGACCAATCTATGCTTTTCCATTCTCTCTCTGTCAGTCTCAGCTTTTACCCATCTTTGTTGATGTTTACTTATCAAATCCTGGTGCACACTAATACTCATTCTATTGTTAGTAATACTTATTGTAACCTTTACCTTTTCTGAGACCCTTCTACCTTTTCACTGTAACAGAAGAAGCCTGATACTCTTACTAGCATATTATGTTGCTAGAAACCTTCAAGTGACTGACATTAATTTCTCTGCCTCTTTTCTGGTTCAGGGTCAGTAGGTGCACAGGGATCAGTGTTTTCTCAGCTACTTCAAGACCATTGTTCAACAACCCTCAGTTAAGAGCCCCTTATCATTTGAAGCTCAAAAAATTTCAATTACAGGTCCTTTAATCCACATTCAGTCACCTACCTTCCCTTTTCCTCTGTATACATTGATGACTCTCACAGAAGATTCAGTCTTACCCCTTTGTGAGGGTTTTGAATGTCCGTGTGGGTGGCCCACCTAATGGGCACTGTCCCATGATCACCCCTGTGGCAACTGTAGTCATAAGGTCACGTCATCACCCGACCACTGCCCTACCCCTAACACTTCAAATGCCTGTCCTCCTACCTTGCATGTGCCCTTACTCCCCTAATTCTGTTAAATGTCTTCTTTGATCTTGGCTTCTCCTGGTTATTCTGGGTCACCGGCTCCTTCTGACCCTATTTGCCCCTAGTACCTGAACAACATGGTCAGTCAATTTGGTAGAATTCTTCCCTAGTCCCTTGTCCTTGCATGACATGTTTCCCATTAAAGTCAACTCTGGAACACCCTGACTGTTTATCTTACCCCTGTTTCTGCACCCTGATGTCCCCAAAATAACCTTAAATTTGATATGTCACAAACCATCACTTTTCCCTAATATGATCTGACTGAAGTATGAGCTCTTGAGTTGATATGATTCCACATCTCTGTTAATGAAATTATCATCTACCCACATGTCTGCATCAGAAACCTGGAACTCATCCTGAATTCTTCCCTCTCTCTCTGTCAGATGTGGAACAGCATAGTGGTTAAGAAAGGAACTTGCCATTAAATACTTCTGATTTTGAATTCTGGCGTTATGACCCTGAGAAAATTCATGAAGCTCCCTAAACCTCAGGTTTCTCCCTGAATTACAGGAATAGTAATATTACCAATATTACAGGGTTGTTAGGAGGTTACATCCAAAAGGATGTAAAGTGCGTAGCACACGTTTGGCACTCCCAAGTCTGCAGTCACCTATTGTCTTATCCCTCAGATCCAGTGTGTTCATTCATTATTCAGGAGATGATATTAATTGCATGCCTGGCATGTAGGAGGCAATGGAGATTCCAGCTTGGTCTAGTGGGGCAAGCCAGCACACAGAGGAGTATGCTGAGGTCCAGCCTGCCGTGGGTGCACACAGAGCTCATCCAGCGGAGAGGCAGAGCGGGGTCCTTTCTCAAGGCTGTCCTTCCTCTCCACTCGCTCATCAGCATGCCTCCTTGGGTGCCGCAGGAGCCCCGTGTTTCTCCTGCCTCGTTCCCCCAGCTCTAAACCACTGTTCACACTGAGACCAGAGTTACCATTATAAAACATGGGTTCGATCGTGCTTCTAATTTGTTTTAAAACCTTCAGGAGGCCATCATTACTTAAAAGATCAAGTCCGAATCCTTCAGCGTGGGATAACTGATATTTTAAAATCTGGACCCAAGCATTTGTTCTGTTCTCATTTTATGCCACTCTTCCCTAATACACATTGTCATATTCCAGACATGCCTTTGTACTTAGCTTATTTTTTTTCTCTTGTATGAGATACTCTTTATCTGGAGGCGTAAGGAAATGGAATGCAGAAGACAGCACAGAATGGGTTTTCTCCTCTAGCCATACCCTGTCCACTGTGCAGAGGCTGTAACATCACCTGTTCTCTGCATGGTGGACATTTGGCCTATGTGCGCTATCACTCTTAGCATGTATTTGTCCTCCTCCTCTATAGACAATGGGTGGAGCTCATCACATTCATCTTGGTATCTTTGGTACCTTCTACAGTATAATTTTTTTTACACTTTATTTATTTTTTATTTTTTTATTACAACTTTATTGAGTATAATTGCTTCACAATGGTGTGTTAGTTTCTGCTTTATAACAAAGTGAATCAGTTATACATATACATATGTCCCCATATCTCTTCCCTCTTGCGTCTCCCTCCCTCCCACCCTCCCTATCCCACCCCTCCAGGCGGTCACAAAGCACCGAGCTGACCTCCCTGTGCTATGCGGCTGCTTCCCACTAGCTATCTACCTTATGTTTGGTAGTGTATATATGTCCATGCCTCTCTCTCGCTTTGTCACAGCTTACCCTTCCCCCTCCCCATATCCTCAAGTCCATTCCCTAGTGGGTCTGTGTCTTTATTCCTGTCTTACCCCTATGTTCTTCATGACATTTTTTTTCCTTAAATTCCATATATATGTGTTAGCATACAGTATTTGTCTTTCTCTTTCTGACTTACTTCACTCTGTATGACAGACTCTAGGTCTATCCACCTCATTACAAATAGCTCAATTTCGTTTCTTTTTATGGCTGAGTAATATTCCATTGTATTTTGAAATAATTTTAGGCTTATAGAAAAGTTGAAAGAATAGAGATAGGTGTGTCTGTATGTCAGCCTGCCTCTTTTATAAGAAAGAAGCTAATAAACTGGATGATTTTAGCATCTTGTGGATGGTGTAGCCAAAGGCAATCAGCACTAGGGATCTAAGAAGAGGAGAGTAGCAGAATTGGAGATAACTTTAAAAATGTGATTTAAGTTATTTTTTAGCAGCTGAACTATAAGTAGTCTTTCAGGTATTGGTTCTAGGGCCATCAAACTTTTTTTTTTTTCCTGGCTCTGCCATAGTGGCCATGTGACTAGGGTAAGTCATGTGACTTCTGTGGGTCTCAGGTACCTCTCTAAAACGAGAAAATAGGACGAGACAAACTCTAAAGGCCCCGTCAGCTGAGAGGTGCTGTGATTCTGTGGACTAGGTTTATGAACATTGTCTACAGTGACTTTTTCCTAACAGTTGTCTATGTTTATTTTTAGATGACCGTATAGCGTTTTTGGAGGAAAATGAAGGATATTTGGTAGATTTTCATGACTTTTCTTTGGGTAGCAGTCCACGTGTCAGAAAGCATTTTCCAGAGACTTGGATTTGGCTAGACACCAGCCTGGGGTAAAACTTTATAAAGTTCTTTGCCCATATATATTTTGTTTGGCCTTAGTTTTAAGTAAGTTTTGCCCTGTTTCTGATGCTTATGTAGAAACATAGAGTGATAAAGAACTAAATGGACCACGAGTTTTTTTAGAATGATATTTATTGTATTTAAATATAGTACTTGAAATAAGACACAAGTTAAACCTCAAAAAACAAATAACAGCGTACACTAGGATACAGAGGGAAACTTTTATGCACACTGAGAGAAACAAATTGGAGTTAAATTTGAAAAAGTATATTTATTATCTATACAAAATTTATGAAAAATGTTTATTCTGAAGATATAAACATTGTAGAAAGATTTTATTGGAATATGGATCAGTCTGCAGTGTTATGACCTTATTATGACCTATTCCTTGAGAACTTGGGGTCTACTGTTTTATGCTTAAATCTTAAAAAAAATTTAGATATGTAAATGATTTGGAAAATTAAAATTCTTCCGAAACATGGTTTTAGGTTATGTTGGCCTATTTTGAATGTGTCAGTTCTCGGTTTTGTGACTTTTATGTTTATCTTGACTTCAGTTCCAGGACTTACCAAGAATTTGAAGTTACTGTACCTGATTCTATCACTTCTTGGGTTGCAACTGCTTTCGTGATCTCTGAGGATTTAGGTCTTGGACTAACAACTACTCCAGTGGAGGTAGTATATTAAAGGGCTGCTGATAAATGGTACAGTGCCACGAAGCAAAGAAAGTGTCAGCTCCTCAGTGGATTTTAAAAAAGTGATTGCTGATGATGTCGGTCACAGTTTAGAGATTCCTTGGCGTTTCCTTTTTGTTTTTCATCTGTTTTACACTTTAGAATGTGAGATGTTTTAAACTGCTAAACATGCTAGCTCTGTATTAAGATTTGGGTAGAAAGTTTATTATTAACTGAGTCCAACCACTTCCAAAGGCCAGAAGAGAGAGAATATTTCCGTGCATCCCTCCTTAAGGACAAGCAGAACTTCTCAAAATGCCCCCTGGCAAACATTTCTTCACACCTCTTTGGTCAAATTACATCTCATGTCGCTTCCTAAACCCGTCACTGACAAGAGGAATGTAATGACCATGACTGGTCTTAGACCAGTAACTTTCACCTCTCTCATACCTGAAGCCAGCTTTTTATAACAGCTATTCTTTTCATCCCTCTACCATCTATGCAAAATGAAATGCATAGAAAATATAACTGCACACTCAATTTTTTTTTTACATCTTTATTGGAGTATAATTGCTTTACAGTGGTGTGTCAGTTTCTGCTTTATAACAAAGTGAATCAGTTATACATATACATACGTTCCCATATCTCTTCCCTCTTGTGTCTCCCTCCCTTCCACCCTCCCTATCCCACCCCTCTAGGTGGTCACAAAGCACTGAGCTGATCTCCCTGCTGCACACTCAATTTTAAAAAAATCAGTAAGATGCCCTAAGTGAAATAGTGAGGAGAAATAAAAGGAAAGTAATGTATAATAAAATAATATACTTTTCAGTATGTAAGTGACCAGGCCTAGTTGCACTAGAAGGCATAGTAACATGTTTGAATATTTACACCGTGCATAGAATCACCCTATGTGTAACAGCTGCACATCCAGTTTGATACACGTGTATTGTTTTCGCAACTCAAAAACCTTGAGTGGTGCTGCCTGAGGTGATGTAAAGTTTTGAAATAGTGAACAAGTTTTGATAAAGTTACAAAACAAAGTGTAGTTTCCTCTTGATTTACAACATAGTTGTATATTGACAGATGTTTTGGGTTTATATATATGTCGGAATTAGTTGTAAGCCCAGGTCATTATAAGCAGGTACTTTATCTACATGAAGGAACCTTCAAGAATCATGAGGGACACGGAACAATTCTTCCTTTTCTGGGACTGTCCTGAGCACGCAGACCTTCACCCACTAAGTGCCAAGAGCACCCTATTGTGACAGTCTGACACTTGCACAGATGTCCAAATAAACCTCTAAGAGGGGACTAACTGCTGCCAGTGAGAAGCTCGGCCGATGCTATCAGAGTTGGGTGACCAATGAGGAAGCACAAGTATGTGTATGTATATATTACAGGGTAGTAGGCAAAACATCATTTAGACTTTTCACATGAGTCTAAAACAAATGCTGTTTCATTTGGCCAGTGGCTTTAGAAGAAGAATGGTAGAATCAACATGGCAGAGTAGAAGAAGAGGGCTTAGCTGTGGCCTCAGACGTGCTGGGATCCAGTTCTGGCTCCTACACTTTGCAGCAGTGTGATCTTGTACCGGTTACAGAGATGTCTGAGCTTCAGCTTTCTTTTCTGTAAAATATGATCATAACACCTGCCTACACAGGTGTAATGACTAAATGAAATAATTTGTGTAAAGTCCCTGGTTCCTAGTAGCCATTTCATAAAATGTAGTGGTTACTGTGTTAAGTAACATAAATCAAATCAATTGTGCCCCCGTTCGTTTGGGGTAGGTTGCTGTTTGCTTTCTGTTGGTAGGCAAGTGGACATTTCTATGTGAAGTTAGTTATAAGCGTCACAGGTTTTGTGAGATTTGCTTTTAATTGCGTAAAGTGTGAAGCACTTGGACTTGAATAAAATCTGTATTCATTGTGTTCTTTTCAGCTCCAATCCTTCCAACCGTTTTTCATTTTTTTGAATCTTCCCTACTCTGTTATCAGAGGTGAAGAATTTGCCTTGGAAGTCACCATATTCAATTATTTAAAAGATGCCACTGAGGTAATACACTAATCATCATTTACGCTTCAGGAAAAAATGAAGAAAACATGGGGGGATGGGGTTATGTAGTGTTTGGGCATCTAAGCATTCTATACATTTCTGGGAGATTGAAAATAGCCATACTTTGCCCACAATTTCTTCTGCTTGTTAAGTTCGAAGGATATTGCTAGCATGTCCAAGCATCCTTGCCTTAATTTCTAGCACGGGTTCTCTGCTTTAGCCATGCAGCTTCATCTCTGTGGCATGTCCTTCTCTTTCCTGCCCCCCCACCCCCCTGCATTTTTCCCCTGCTCTCCTCCCACATCTAGAATGTGTTGCAGCTTCTCACTGCTGTTCTGTGCCCACTGCAGGTGGCAAGAATTTATTCCTTTCAAGACCCGGTTTGAAACTAAGGTGTCTTTCATGAGGAATCTCACCCATGCTGTTGTGCCTGTTGTCCCTGTGTTTATATTCTGTTTTCAAGGCTTTGTCTTTTGAGTCATGGCCCGGTGTCTCCTTAGCCAAGTCAGTTCCCTGTAAGGCAGGGGGTAGGCCCACTGTTTGTACTGTGCCTGCAGTAGTGTTAACAAAATGATTTTTCCTCCTGGAGTAGGGAGGGATTGTAATTAACCTTATTACCTGCAAATGCCATAATCTCTTTAAGCACTATGTCTAGAGAGTAAACTGTTTCTTATTTTCTCATTTTACTTTTTAATCTTCTCAACATGGTCCAGTGCAAAGAGCAAAAGTCAGGAGGCCCACATTCAATGTCCAGGTCCTCCACTTACCAGCAAATAACTTAATTGCAGTTTACTCATCTGTCAGGTAGGCAATATTTTGAGAAACAGATGAGAAAATAAATGAGAAAACACTTCATAAAATCTAAGACCCAGAGGAATGTGATTCTTGAGGAGCCTGGCAACTTGGACATATTTTATGAAAGCTTACACCCGACATGTGTTTCAGGACTAATGTCTGAGTCATACTTTTCTTGGAATAATTTTAGCAGAGACTCTCAATGAATGTAATCACATTTCATCCTGTTTGCCTCAGGCTTTTCTGATGGGACTAGTGTCCCAGGATGACATAGATGAGTCAGGCTGGTGGCAGTACCATGACATGAAATAACCTTTTTGGGTACATCCTTACCACTCAGCCTTCGAAAAATGAGAGAATTTAATGTTAGTGGGAGTTTAATGTTAGAAACGGGACTGAAGAATGCCGTTTCCCCACATGTCTTGAGGTAGATGGAGAAAGCATAGGAAAGAAACTGGGTTTTTCCTGACACCCTTTCACCCTCTCCTTGGCTGAACGTTTCTGTCTTATTTTTCTCTAGTTTCAGGCCTCATAGATTTATCTGCACTTAGAGCAACATTTTACTGGGGAGCAATTTACTATACAAAACCTCTGATGATTTTTTCTTCCAGGTTAAGGTAATCATTGAGAAAAGTGACGCGTTTGATATTCTAATGGCTTCGAATGAAATAAATGCCACAGGACACCAGCAGACGGTTCTGGTTCCCAGTGAGGATGGGGCAACTGTTGTTTTCCCGGTCAGGCCAACACATCTGGGGGAAATGCCCGTCACAGTCACAGCTGTTTCACCTGCTGCTTCCTATGCTGTCACCCAGAGGATTTTAGTGAAGGTAAATACTTGAAGTCTAAATAAATAGAATGGAAATATATAATTGAAAAGGAAACAGAAGGTGGTTTTTCTCTTGGTTAAATTTGTTTTCAAGACTGAGCAGGTCATCTCCTCCACCCTCCTGGTGATGCCTAATGGTTTTCTCCTCTGAACGTAAAAACGTATCACGTATGTTTTTAAAGGTAATTGCCAACGTCTTCTTTAAGTTTATAGTACGACTATAAGGCAGGTTACATTTACAGTCTGTGTGACATTGGGATCCTATTAAATCATGCCAAGTTAATACGTAGATTTTGAATTTTGGAATTCCTCAGTACAGGTAGAAGAGGTTTTGTAGGTTTTTTCAGAGAAGACAGTATGCACCAAAAGACAACTCAGAACAGTAGATAAGCACTTGTGTTCTGGAGTAAGACAGCTCTGGGTTTCATCCCACCTTTGTCAAGGGTGCCTTTGCACAAGGTACTTAACCTCTGTCTTTGGATAATAAAAGGACCTACCTCAGAGGGTTTCTCATCACCTTTTCATCTTCTCCTCTATCATTTCCATTGCCATTCTATGAAATGTTTTGACTAATTTAACTAGAAAGGAAACAGTTGTTCACAGATTTGAAGCAATAATCAAGACACTGTAGGTACTTACCTAACCATATACAGGCCAGATGATTGACTTATTATCTGCATATAGTTCTCTGTAAACAGATGAGTAGGGACCATGTTAATTGTGTTCCTTTTTATCAACAGGCTGAAGGAATAGAAAAATCCTATTCACAATCCATCTTATTAGACTTGACCGACAGCAAGCTACAAACTACCCTGAAAACGTTGAGTTTCTCCTTTCCTCCTCATATAGTGAGCGGTAGTGAGAGAGTTCAGGTCACTGCAATTGGTAAGAACAGATTATATCACCATCGCGACTGGTTTATTTGTATATGATACTATATATTTTTCATTTATTTGTAGGGATATTTTCTTTTTTTAATTACTTTTTAAAATTGAAGTATAGTTGATTTACATTGTTGCAGGTATACAGCAAAGTGATCCAGTTATACATATATGTATATATATTCTCTTTCAGATTCTTTTCTGAAAAAGAGTAGTTTATTACAAAATAGTTTCTAGTGTATTACAAGATATTGAATATAGTTCCCTGTGCTATGAGGAGGTCCTTATTTAGGTGTATTTTCTTATTTAATCCTAATGAGAAGAAGTTGCAAAAAGTGTTTAGTTGGTGCCAACCCCTGATTACAGTAGGAAGGCAGGTAAGATGTGTGTCCTGGACCAGTTCTTCTCAGTCTTCAAGGTGCCTGTGAATCACCTGGGGAGCTTGTGTGAAGGCAGATTCTGGCTTGGTAGGCCTGGGGTGGGGCCTTGGATTCTGCATTTCTAACAAGCTCCCAGGTGATGCTTCTGGTGTGCAGACCACTCTTTTGAGTAGCCAGACCACACCGTCGTATGGTTGTTCTGCCTCTGTGGCTCTCGACCACTGGTGAATATCCCTTCTGCGGAGCTTTGGAAATACACAAATATCTGGGATCCACTCTCGAGCTATTCAGTCAGAATCTCCTGGGCTGTGGCTAGGGCGTGTATGTTTTGAAAAGGTTCCACGAGTGCTTCTGGTAACCAGAGGTTGAGGACCACCGCCTCTAGCAGTTCCCTGTGCAGACACAAGTACCCTTTACAGTTTGAAGCTACCCACTGACTTCGTCACCCTCTCCTAGTTACCTTCTGGTAACCCCAAAGTCCTTTCAACTATTAGACAGAGCTGCCACACAAATGGTTTATTTATGTGGTTGTGCTTTGCAAATAACTGAAAGAAATATTTAGATGAATGACATCTAAATATCGGGTTGGCCAAAATGTTCGTTAGGGTTTTTCCGTAAGATATTAATGAAACTTTTTGGCCAACCCAATAGTTTAGATCTTTGAGGTGTCAGGACCTAAGGCACTTTTTCAGAGGTTCTTTTAAATCTCCCCTGCAAGTATCATGCTTTTTATTATAACCTCAAACAACCAGTTCCTCTAGAGAAGACTTTTTTGGGAGACTTAGATATAATTCTTAAAAAGAATTAAATAAGCTTTCTATTTAGGGGAATACATTCTGCCTAAGAACCTCCCACAGTGGCAGGATGCTGGGAGATGATGTGGTACACACGCACACACACACGCACACACACGGAGGGAAGAAGCCTTGAAGTTGGAGTGTGTACCATCTCTCCTTATGTTGGAATGAGTCTGCTATTGTTATTGAAGTGCTCTGAGGTTTAATTTTGAAGCTTGATTTAAATAATGGTTTTTCGGGTGTTATTTTTATATGGTATTTATATATTAAAAAAAACCTATTTGGTAGCCCAGATGTGTGAATATTAGCTTGCTTCTGTGGATTTTGAGAGTCTAAGTTTATGTTCATTTTGAATATTAAAAACATAACCTGCAGTAGTAATAAAAATAAAAAACATAACCTGCAGTAGTAATAAAAATAAAAAACATAACCTGCAGTGGTATTTATTTCTCTGTGTTAATATCTAAAGTTTGAGACATCGTACGCTAGCATGGCTGCAGCCTACCCACCTGAAGATCTTCCTCTATTTTTTGGATTCATTTTTTTTGGAGCAGATTTTTACTAGGTATTTGGACTTGGAATGGTGTAAGTTTCTAAAATAAACCACATTGATGAATATTCTTCTCTATACAGTTCAACCATAATGAGGTCAGAATTAGAACTCAGCCTTTACATTTCTAAATTCTTACTTATTTTCTTGAGTGATGGTGTTAGACTGTGGTTAGAGGAAGGTGGGTAAGCGTGTGTTTTGTTTAACTTTATATTACTAACTTTGAAGAATATTTTTAATCCTTTTGATCCTGAGATTTATCAAAACGCTTATGCTTGTTAGTTCTACTTTGTTGTTGATAAATAGAGCACATTGAAAAATACCACAACCCTGCCCTGAAAAACATCATTTCTCAAGCATTTGTAGTGTATTAGTAAGGAAATCAAAATAAAGTTCTATTTATGTGAAGAATATTAATAATAAAACATTTCTTTCCCATGTAAGAATGATGGTTTCCTAATGCAATTCCTGACATTTTTGTTCAGAAATTTTATTTTAAACTTGCTTTTTGCTTATATGTACTGTATCTTTGAGCTAAGAGTCTCCTAATTTGTCACATAATCGGCAAGTTCAGTACCACGGTATTGTCATTTATCTGACCAGTCTTCCTAAAAGCTTGATGTAAAGTTTCTATGAATACTATGTTCCACGCAGTGGAACAGTAATATTGCTTCAGTGTCAGATGCTTTCTGCCCTCAGTGTCACCAGGAGGTACAGTTGCTGAGGATTTGCTGAATGTAATGAATATCTTGTGCTTTCAGGAGATATTCTTGGTTCTTCCATCAGTGGCTTAGCCTCACTGATTCGAATGCCTTATGGCTGTGGCGAACAGAACATGATAAATTTTGCTCCAAATATTTATGTTTTGGATTACCTGACTAAAAAGAAACAACTGACTGAGAATTTAAAAGAAAAAGCCCTTTCATTTATGAGGCAAGGTAAGCATTTTAGAAACATACTTTTCTTTGTAAAAATACATTTATTCTTTTCTTTCTTTTTCGGTCAGAGTTGACTCTAGACCGTATTTCAAAATAGACAGATTTTGTCTTTGCTCTGTGCTTGTGGCACTAGATGGTGTGGAATGTGCTAGAAGTGTGAGCAGTGGGACGCTGCCGCCACTCGTCCTCAGCTCAGGGCTCACTGATGGCTGCTAAGATGTTTGTTAAGGATTTTGTTCCTGGAGGGGTTTGTATTTTCATAAGGGATTGGAAATTTAAAGCCACTTAAAGATCTGAAGAAATGAGTATTCATTCCACATTTCTAGAGCATCTCTTAGGGCCAGGGTCAGTTCCAGTGCTGAGGAAGCAGCAAGTCAGGCCTTTCCTCCCAGGGAAGTCCCTGTTCAGTGGAGAAAGTCCACTGGTAAACACACGAGGCTTCCTGTGGTGGGGACCTTCTCAGCGCATTTAACATTTCAAGTAGTTGAGGGGTTAGGAGAGAAGGGTGTGTATGGGGGACCCTGCTGGACACTCGGGAAACGCCACACTGGTGGGGACTCTGCCCTGGCTCCTGGAGAGGCTGATACTGTTTGCAGACACCAGGCTCTGTGTCTACAAGTTGCTAATAACAACAGATAACATCGGTTGATGCTTACTCTGTGGCAGGCAGTGTTCTAAGCACCTTACATAATATCTCACTTACGGGTCACAATCAGTATGGTTATCATATTTTAAGTATGTAAATACAGGAGCTTCTTTTTCCAAGTTTGGTTATAATTAAGTTTAAGCAGTGGTACCAGGGGCTCTGTTTGGTACAGTGTGTGCCACGCTAAAATCAGGTGAGATCTTTGCACATTGCCATATATTTAAAGAGCTGAGTAAAAAATATTTTCACAGTTTAATTCAGCACCTTTTTAAGACAAGATTCTGACTTGTATTTGAAACTTAGTTTGGCTAGTTTCAGGTAGGGAGTATGTAGGACCTAGACTGGTGCTTTATAACTTGATACACATTCTTTGGGATATTTTAATAAAATAAAGTAAAATATTTTAGAAAATGCCATTGATTGCATATTTTATATGCTTTATGAACTATCACGTTGGCTTATCAAATATCAATGCTTTAAAGAGACAGAATACATTTTATAGTTTGAACCATTTAAGGAACAATAATTCATGCCTTAAAAATAATTTGAGGCTTCCGGGTAAGATGGCGGAAGAGTAAGACGCGGAGATCACCGTCCTCCCCACGGATACACCAGAAATACAGCTACACGTGGAACAACTCCTACAGAACACCTACTGAACGCTCGCAGAAGACCCCAGACCTCCCAAAAGGCAAGAAACTCCCCACATATCTGGGTAGGGCGGAGCGGAGAGATTCCCGCGCGGAGGGTCGGTGCCGGGGGGCACTCACCGGCCCGAGAGGCTTGTCTGCTCGCCCCGGCGGCGCTGGAAGCTGAGGCTCGGGCTTTGGTCGGAGCGCGGGGAGAGGACTGGGGCTGGCGGCGAGAACTCAGCCTGAAGGGGGCTAATGTGCCACAGCTAGCCGGCAGGGAGTCCGGGAAAACTCTGGAGCTGCCGAAGAGGCAAGAGACTTTTTCTTCCCTCTTGGTTTCCTGGTGCGCGAGGAGAGGGGATTAAGAGCGCTGCTTAAAGGAGCCCCACAGACGGGCGCGAGTCACGACTGAAAGCGCGGAGCCCAGTGACGGGCGGGGGACGCTGGGGCTGCTGCTACCACCGCCAAGAAGCCTGTGTGCGAGCGCAGGTCACTGTCCACACCGCCCTTCCGGGAGCCTGTGCAGCCCACCACTGCCGGGGTCCCGGGATCCAGGGGCGGCTTCCCTGGGAGAACGCACGGCGCGCCTCGGGCTGGTGCAACGTCACGCCGACCTCTGCCGCTGCAGGCTCGCCCCGCACTCCGTGCCCCTCCCTCCCGCCCGGCCTGAGTGAGCCAGAGTCCCCGAAGAGACTGCTCCTTTAACCCTGTCCTGTCTGAGAGAAGAACAGACGCCCTCCAGTGACCTACACGCAGAGGCGGGGCCCAATCCAAAGCTGAGACCCAGGAGCTGTGAGAACAAAGAAGAGAAAGGGAAACCTCTCCCAGCAGCCTCAGAAGCAGCGGATTAAAGCTCCACAATCAACTTGATGTACCCTGCATCTGTGGAATACATGAATGGACAACAAATCATCCCAAATTGAGGAGCCAGGAGTCAGTGCTGTGCCTCTGAGGTGGGAGAGCCAACTTCAGGACACTGGTCCACAAGAGACCTCCCAGCTCCACATAATATCAAACGGCGAAAGTCTTGCAGAGATCTCCATCTCAACACCAGCACCCAGCTTCACTCAACGACCAGCAAGCTACAGTGCTGGACACCCTATGCCAAACAACTAGCAAGACAGGAACACAACGCCACCCATTAGCAGAGAGGTGGCCTAAAATCATAAAAAGTCCGCAGACACCCCAAAACACACCACCAGACGTGGACCTGCCCACCAGAAAGACAAGATCCTGCCTCATCCACCAGAACACAGGCACTAGTCCCCTCCACCAGGAAGCCTACACAACCCACTAAACCAACCTTAGCCACTGGGGACAGACACCAAAAACAACGGGAACTACGAACCTGCAGCCTGCAAAAAGGAGACCCCAAACACAGTAACATAAGCAAAATGAGAAGACAGAAAAACACACAGCAGGAGAAGGAGCAAGATAAAAACCCACCAGACCTAACAAATGAAGAGGTAATAGGCAGTCTACCTGAAAAAGAATTCAGAATAATGATGGTAAAGATGATCCAAGATTCTATTTCCCAGATCCAAAATCTTGGAAATAGAATAGACAAAATGCAAGAAACAGTTAACAAGGACCTAGAAGAGCTAAAGATGAATCAAGCATCGATTAAAAACACAATACATGAAATAAAAAATACTCTAGATGGGATCAATAGCAGAATAACTGAGGCAGAAGAACGGATAAGTGAGGTGGAAGATAAAATACTGGAAATAACTGCTGCAGAGCAAAATAAAGAAAAAAGAATGAAAAGAACAGAGGACAGTCTCAGAGACCTCTGGGACAACATTAAATGCACCAACATTCGAATTATAGGGGTTCCAGAAGAAGAAGAGAAAAAGAAAGGGACTGAGAAAATATTTGAAGAGATTATAGTTGAAAACTTCCCTAATATGGGAAAGGAAATAGTTAATCAAGTCCAGGAGGCACAGAGAGTCCCATACAGAATAAATCCAAGGAGAAATACGCCAAGACACATATTAATCAAACTGTCAAAAATTAAACACAAAGAAATCATATTAAAAGCAGCAAGGGAAAAACAACAAATAACACACAAGGGAATCCCCATCAGGATAACAGCTGATCTCTCAGCAGAAACTCTACAAGCCAGAAGGGAGTGGCAGGACATACTTAAAGTGATGAAGGAGAAAAACCTGCAACCAAGATTACTCTACCCAGCAAGGATCTCATTCAGATTTGATGGAGAAATTAAAACGTTTACAGACAAGCAAAAGCTGAGAGAGTTCAGCACCACCAAACCAGCTTTACAACAAATGCTAAAGGAACTTCTCTAGGCAAGAAACACAACAGAAGGAAAAGACCTACAATAACGAACCCAAAACAGTTAAGAAAATGGGAACAGGAACATACATATCGATAATTACCTTAAATGTAAATGGACTAAATGCTCCCACCAAAAGACACAGAGTGGCTGAATGGATACAAAAACAAGACCCATATATATGCTGTCTACAAGAGACCCACTTCAGACCTAGAGACCCATACAGACTGAAAGTAAGGGGATGGAAAAAGATATTCCATGCAAATGGAAACCAAAAGAAAGCTGGAGTAGCAATTCTCATATCAGACAAAATAGACTTTAAAATAAAGACTACTAGAAGAGACAAAGAAGGACACTACCTAATGATCAAGGGATCGATCCAAGAAGAAGATATAACAATTGTAAATATTTATGCACCCAACATAGGAGCACCTCAATACATAAGGCAAATACTAACGGCCATAAAAGGAGAAATCGACAGTAACACAATCATAGTAGGGGACTTTAACACCCCACTTTCACCAATGGACAGATCTTCCAAAATGAAAATAAATAAGGAAACACAAGCTTTAAATGATACATTAAACAAGATGGACTTAATTGATATTTATAGGACATTCCATCCAAAAACAACAGAATACACATTTTTCTCAAGTGCTCATGGAACATTCTCCAGGATAGATCATATCTTGGGTTACAAATCAAGCCTTGGTAAATTTAAGAAAATTGAAATCACATCAAGTATCTTTTCCGACCACAATGCTATGAGACTAGATAACAATTACAGGAAAAGAGCTGTAAAAAATACAAACACATGGAGGCTAAACAATACACTACTTAATAACAGTGATCACTGAAGAAATCAAAGAGGAAATTAAAAAATACCTAGAAACAAATGACAATGGAGACACGACGACCCAAAACCTATGGGATGCAGCAAAAGCAGTTCTAAGAGGGAAGTTTATAGCAATACAATCCCACCTTAAGAAACAGGAAACATCTCGAATAAACAACCTGACCCTGCCCCTAAAGCAATTAGAGAAAGAAGAACAAAAACATCCCAAAGTTAGCAGAAGGAAAGAAATCATAAAAATCAGATCAGAAATAAATGAAAAAGAAATGAAGGAAACGATAGCAAAGATCAATAAAGCTAAAAGGTGGTTCTTTGAGAAGATAAACAAAATTGATAAACCATTAGCCAGACTCATCAAGAAAAAAAGGGAGAAGACTCAAATCAATAGAATTAGAAATGAAAAAGGAGAAGTAACAACTGACACTGCAGAAATACAAAAGATCATGAGAGATTACTATAAGCAACTCTATGCCAATAAAATGGACAACCTGGAAGAAATGGACAAATTCTTAGAAATGCACAACCTGCCAAGACTGAATCAGGAAGAAATAGAAAATATGAACAGACCAATCACAAGCACTGAAATTGAAACTGTGATAAAAAATCTTCCAACAAATAAAAGCCCAGGACCAGATGGCTTCACAGGTGAATTCTATCAAGCATTTAGAGAAGAGCTAACACCTATCCTTCTGAAACTCTTCCAAAATATAGCAGAGGGAGGAACACTCCCAAACTCATTCTACGAGGCCACCATCACCTTGATACCAAAACCAGACAAGGATGTCACAAAGAAAGAAAACTACAGGCCAATATCACTGATGAACATAGATGCAAAAATCCTCAACAAAATACTAGCAAACAGAATCCAACAGCCCATTAAAAGGATCATACACCATGATCAAGTGGGGTTTATTCCAGGAATGCAAGGATTCTTCAATATACGCAAATCAATCAACGTGATACACCATATTAACAAATTGAAGGAGAAAAACCTTATGATCATCTCAATAGATGCAGAGAAAGCTTTCGACAAAATTCAACACCCATTTATGATAAAAACCCTGCAGAAAGTAGGCATAGAGGGAACTTTCCTCAACATAATAAAGGCCATATATGACAAACCCACAGCCAGCATCGTCCTCAATGGTGAAAAACTGAAACCATTTCCACTAAGATCAGGAACAAGACAAGGTTGCCCACTCTCACCACTCTTATTCAACCTAGTTTTGGAAGTTTTAGCCACAGCAATCAGAGAAGAAAAGGAAATAAAAGGAATCCAAATTGGAAAAGAAGAAGTAAAGCTGTCACTGTTTGCAGATGACATGATACTATACCTAGAGAATCTTAAAGATGCTACCAGAAAACTACTAGAGTTAATCAATGAATTTGGTAAAGTTGCAGGATACAAAATTAATGCACAGAAATCTCTGGCATTCCTATATACTAATGATGAAAAATCTGAAAGTGAAATCAAGGAAACACTCCCATTTACCATTGCAACAGAAAGAATAAAATATCTAGGAATAAACCTACCTAAGGAGACAAAAGACCTGTATGCAGAAAATTATAAGACACTGATGAAAGAAATTAAAGGTGATACAAATAGATGGAGAGATGTACCATGTTCTTGGATTGGAAGAATCAACATTGTGAAAATGACTCTACTACCCAAAGCAATCTACAGATTGAATGCAATCCCTATCAAACTACCACTGGCATTTTTCACAGAACTAGAGCAAAAAATTTCACAATTTGTATGGAAACACAAAAGACCCCGAATAGCCAAAGCAATCTTGAGAACGAAAAATGGAGCTGGAGGAATCAGGCTCCCTGACTTCAGACTATACTACAAAGCTACAGTAATCAAGACAGTGTGGTACTGGCACAAAAACAGAAAGATCAGTGGAACAGGATAGAACGCCCAGAGATAAACCCACGGACATATGGTCACCTTATCTTTGATAAAGGAGGCAGGAATGTACAGTGGAGAAAGGACAGTCTCTTCAATAAGTGGTGCTGGGAAAACTGGACAGGGACATGTAAAAGTATGAGATTAGATCACTCCCTAACACCATACACAAAAATAAGCTCAAAATGGATTAAAGACCTAAATGTAAGGCCAGACACTATCAAACTCTTAGAGGAAAACATAGGCAGAACACTCTATGACATAAATCACAGCAAGATCCTTTTGGACCCACCTCCTAGAGAAATGGAAATAAAGACAAAAATAAACACATGGGACCTAATGAAACTTAAAAGCTTTTGCACAGCAAAGGAAACCATAAACAAGACCAAAAGACAACCCTCAGAATGGGAGAAAATATTTGCCAATGAAGCAACTGACAAAGGATTAGTCTCCAAAATTTATAAGCAGCTCATGCAGCTCAATAACAAAAAAACAAACAACCCAATCCAAAAATGGGCAGAAGACCTAAATAGACATTTCTCCACAGAAGATATACAGACTGCCAACAAACACATGAAAGGATGCTCAACATCTTTGCTCATTAGAGAAATGCAAATCAAAACTACAATGAGATATCATCTCACACCAGTCAGAATGGCCGTCATGAAAAAATCTAGAAACAATAAATGCTGGAGAGGGTGTGGAAAAAAAGAACACTCTTGTACTGCTGGTGGGAATGTGAATTGGTACAGCCACTATGGAGAACGGTATGGAAGTTCCTTAAAAAACTACAAATAGAACTACCATATGACCCAGCAATCCCACTACTGGGCATATACCCTGAGAAAACCATAATTCAAAAAGAGACATGTACCAAAATTTTCATAGCAGCCCTATTTACAATAGCCCGGAGATGGAAACAACCTAAGTGTCCATCATTAGATGAATGGGTAAAGAAGATGTGGCACATATATACAATGGAATGTTACTCAGCCATAAAAAGAAATGAAATTGAGCTATTTCTAATGAGGTGGATGGACCTAGAGTCTGTCATACAGAGTGAAGTAAGTCAGAAAGAGAAAGACAAATACTGTATGCTAACACATATATATGGAATTTAAGAAAAAAAAATGTCATGAAGAACATAGTGGTAAGACAGGAATAAAGACAGAGACCTACTTGAGAATGGACTTGATGATATGGGGAGGGGGAACGGTAAGCTGTGACAAAGTGAAAGAGCGGCATGGACATATATACACTACCAAACGTAAGGTAGATAGCTAGTGGGAAGCAGCCGCATAGCACAGGGAGATCAGCTCGGTGCTTTGTGACCGCCTGGAGGGGTGGGATAGGGAGGGTGGGAGGGAGACGCAAAAGGGAGGGGATATGGGAACATATGTATATGTATAACTGATTAAATTTGTTATAAAGCAAAAAAAAAAAAATAATAATAATTTGAGTTTCTGTCCTAGACACTTTGCTCTGGGTTAGTAGATGCCCTAAAAAATGAACAGTCCAAATCCTCAGTATCTGTTTTCTTTAAAAGGAGGGGTGGTCCCCAGGCCCATCCTGGCGAGGTAGGTGCCAGAATGCAATTTCAAAGCAGCCCTGCACTGCTTGGGAGCCGTCATCACATTTGCTGGTTGTTCGAAGGCACAGAGCAGCCAGAGGGCAGGACAAGCTTTGTGGGCAGAATGAAGAGCACTGCAGCCGTGAGGTGGGCGATTCCCACCAGGGGAGCGGCAGAGCCGTGGTTACAGTGCCGGCGGTGGAGACCAGGAGGCCTGGGCTCTGAACCCTGCCTCCCGCTCTGGGCTGGTTTCCCCAGCCTCGTCTTTCCACCTATAAGACATGGGTAAATAAGTAGCCACTTCTTAGGGCTGTTTTGAAGACTACATGAGGTATTTTAACACAGAGTAAATGCCCAGTAACTGTCAGCTATAATATGGTTAGTGGCATCTAACTAGGGAGTTAGGGTCTAAAGTCAGCAAGTAAATTCTGTCCGTTCTGCCTCTAAAAACAAGTGGGAAATTTCCCCACTCTCTCCACCCCAGGCTGATTGATCTGCTCTGACTTGCCATTGCTGACCTGGCTACTCCAGCAGCTTCCTAAATAGACCCTTTGCCAATATACTCCTTCAGTACAGGCTCTGCATATTTTATAGTAAAAGGGATCTTTTGATAATGTCAAAATCACATCACTTCCTTAAATTCTCCAGTGGGTTCCTCGCCTGGGCCTGCAAAGCCCTGAGTCAATGCCAGGCCCCATCTTTCACCTCACCTGAAGCCGCCCCCTCAGGGCTGTGTCAGCCTGCGTCTGGCATGCTCTCAGCTCCATGGCGCTGAGGGCCTTTCCACCTGTCCTGCCTTCTGGATGCTCTTCCCCCAGATCTTCCCAGGGCTGGTTCCTTCTCATCATCCAGGTGGTGTTTTCCTCAAAGTGGCCTTCCCCGACCTTTTAGCAGCTCTCACTTAAATTATTCCATTGTGTATTCTTCATCACACTTAACATTATTTAAAATGTTCTTGATTTTCTGTTATCTGACTGTCTCCTGCCCTAGAAGGTAAGTGCCCTGACAGAGGGGACTGTGTTGAATCCCTTCTCCATGGGATCACCATATGGGCCCCTCAGGAAGTGCAGAATGGGTGAATGCATTCGTATCAATATTAACTTCTTTGGGCTTTAGGTTGATCGTCCTAATGTGGAGATTGGGTCTAGAAGATCTCTCCGGTGTTTCCACGATGCATGGTTGTTTCTAAACACCAAAGTTTCTCTTTGGCTCTGGCACGTTTTCATGAGCTAGGAAATGTGACCTGAGGTTTCAGCGTGTTACCTTTTGAGCTGGTGAAATGGCTGATGGGAATCAGTCCAGTGAGCTCCTCAAAATGTATCTTTTCACATTGCAGAACTAAATTATATTTCAAAGTAGTGGACAAAAACTTCTCAGTGTAATGATTTTCATTATGAAATCAGTGTCTCATTTCAGAGACTCTGTTTTTTCTTTTGCTATCACATTTTCCAAAGTTTTTTTTTTCAAATATACTGCAACTGTTTTTATTTTTTAAGGAATTAAAGTGGCTTTGGCGCAAGTCGTGATTTATATTACTTAAATGTCAGTTATGAACAGCGCATGGTTTTCCTTAAATCATGCTTGGCCCAGGAGCCCAGTAACCTAACTTATTGTTTTTCTGGTCAAAACAATAGCTACATCATTGAATGAAGTGTCTTTCACTGTCAAAAAGAAAAATAGAACCGTAACATGGAAACTGTTTTTGATAAGGACTAGAAATCCCAGACCTGTTAATTGGAGATTTAAACCACTTGTTTTTCTCAAATATTTAGATTGCAGTGCATGTGGCTCAGTTTTTCAAGTAAGACTCAGACCAAACTTAGTTGAAAACACATTATATTTTCTCTATTGGAATAAAAACAGGAAAAAAGTAGTTTCCAGAATTCTGATGCTGCATTTGGCCATCAAAAGAATGGCTAGAGGCAACAGTGAACATGCTAAAAAAGAAAACGTTGGTGAAGTTCTCACTTTCCATTTCATGTCAGAGAGAGTAAGGAAGTTGATGACAAATACTCTTCTTTTAGTACAGAGAATATTTTTATCAGCTTTTAACCAGAGAAAGTGATTGATACAGCCACAAGCAGCCAATTTTACTTCATTTATTTGTATGCAATTTTGACACTTGTGGTAAACTAAGTCAAATTATGTTTAGAATGTTAGTTTTCTATGCGTTTCTATGAGTGGTACTTGCCTCTTTATTATGATAAATTGTAAATATTTTCCATTCATGGCTATTTGAAAGAAAATTCACGACCCACTAAGTATGTATCTTGTCTGACTCTTTATAAACAACATTTCATGAATCATTATATGAAATTTTTGAAGTGTCTGTTAATTCTGATGATGCTGTTACTTTGTAACTCAGGAGCTATTCATAAGACTATGAACTTGAAGGCCATACTCTATAATTTCCTCATAAACTTTTGGAAAAAAACATCTTTTTGCCCATCTCATCTATCATGATGAAGTCTCCAATTTAGGTGATTACCCTGGAACACTGAATTATTGTACTAACAGTAAACCTTATAGCTGAGCTAGCTGTCTGCTTCTCTTTTTTTTCTTTCTTTCTTTTTTTTTTTTTTATGCTGTACACGGGCCTCTCACTGTTGTGGCCTCTCCTGTTGCGGAGCACAGGCTCTGGATGCGCAGGCTCAGCAGCCATGGCTCACGGGCCCAGCCGCTCCGCGGCATGTGGGATCCTCCCAGACCGGGGCACAAACCCGTGTCCCCTGCATTGGCAGGCAGACCCCCAACCACTGCGCCACCAGGGAAGCCCTGTCTGCTTCTCTTATGGAATTGGATGACTTGGAGGACAAGCAGCCGAGGGTTCTCTAATGATGCAGGTCTGGCTTAAGACAAGGAAGGACGCCTCACAGGAGACCTACTTGATTTAGGTTCCCTTCTGTTTTGCCCAGGGAACAGAGCTGGAGGTTTGGATTTTCAGTTTCATCTAAACCAGCTCAGGAAATGTACTCCATACCTGGAGACTGTCTGCAAGTCCTCCTCCTCCTCTGGGCTCGCCGCTCCTGGTGGAAGAACTGTGCTAATTGTTGATATTAATGGCAACTCTTGGAGGGCAGCCAGCTGAGGGGTAATTTCCATAAACACTGATCTCATCTCCATGATCTCATCTCTCTCAAGGTTTTACAATAACTCATACTTGGAACTGCCATTGTTGATGTGATTCAGGGCCTTGGAGGCACTAGGTCCTCACCTAAGGTTGGTCCATCTTCCCACAGAAGCACCTCCTCTAGTGATGGAGGGACCTGGAGCTTCCCTTCCCCTCCTCCTATACCAGATGGAGTTCACAGGTGAACTCTGCTACCTGGTAGATTTACTCCTGAACTGGAAATTGAGGGAGAATGTCTTGGCCTCTTTTGCTCACTTCCTTTGTGAACATTAGAAAATTACTCTGCTTCTCTGTGATCCTTGACCAGCCCTGACAAAGGAAGAGATGATATGTTGCATTTTTTTCATGGTTAACTAAAACATGTTAGAGGGAACTAAGGTCGTGTTAATGGTGCCTGTCATTTAATTTTTTCCATTCCTGCTTGTTTTACTTTTTGAATATGTAAAACATTAACATGCTTCCAAAAGTCAAACTTATTCTAAAAGGTGTATGCAAAGCGGTATCGTTCCCTCTCAGATCCCTTCTCCCTACCCTCTGGGGGTAACTGCGTTACTTTCTTGTTTAGATTCTCTCTCTCTCTCTTTCTTTTTCTCTGTTAGCAGAAATTAACGTATGTTTTTTAATTTTCTCTTTTTCTTACACAAAAGGTAGTACACTATGTGTGCTATTTTAGACTATGCCTTTTTCACTTAACAGTATATTCAGGAAATGGCTCTTCATCAGCTCAGAGAGAGTCCTCATTCTTTGCCACAGCTGCATAGTACTCCGTTATACACGTGTACCACAGTTGATTCAACCTGTCTCCAATTTGGTGGCATTTAGGTAGTTTCCAATGTTTTTGCAATTACAAATAATGCTGCAATCAATAGTCTTCTGCATATATATATTTTTGTGTTGTTGGAGAGATATCTTCAGATATATCCTTAGAAGTAGGATTACTGGGTCAAAAGGTATAGACATTCTACTGCACAGGAGTTGTACCATTTGGAATTCCCTCTAGCAATGGATGAGTACTGGTTTCCTTACAGTGTCCCCAACAGGATGAATGGTCAAGCTTTTGAATCTTTGCTAAAGTGATGGGTAAGAAATGGTATCTCAATATGTAGTTTTACTTTGCATTTCACCTATTATGAAGTTGAACATTTCTTCCTATCTTAAGGTCTGTCTTTCTCTCTTTGTTTTTTGTGAAATGTCTGTACTTGTCTTTTGTCCATTTTTTCTCTATAGGAGTTTTTATCTTCTCCTCTAAATTAAAAAAATTCTTTATATAATCTATATGTGAAGATATATAGTATTAATATATAAAAACATATACATAGACTTGTATAGTATTAATGTGAGGAAGATTAGCCATTTATCCATCTTATATGTTGCAAATGTTTTCCTTTAATTTGTCATCTGTTTTTCAACTTTGTTTATAGTGTTTTGCCATGGAAAAGTTTGAAACAATTTTTTTGTAGTCAGTTATTTTTTCTTAAAAATTTCTTAAAAATTTTTCTTAAAAATTCTTAAAAATTTGGTGGTTAGAAAGTCTTTTTCTACACCTATGTTACAGAGCGATATCTGTTGTTTACTGAGAGAATGTAAAAGGTACTGTGTGAAGGACTTTTCATATATTAATCATTGAAAGAGCTCTATGAATTAGTAGGAAGCAGCAGCTTTGGAGACAGATTGACCTTGGCTAGTGCCTTACTTCAATACCTATGAGCTGTGTGACCTTGCACATGATATATTCTAAGTTCAGGTCTCTTCATCTCTAAAAAGCGGATAATAATAGCCTCTACATCATAGAGTTGTGGAATTACCTGAGTTAATACCTGAAAATGGCTTTGAGCAGTTCCTGACACCTAGTCACAGTTGGATAAAAGTTGGCTGGTTAGTTACCATGCTGTAATATTTCAGTTTTAAACATAAAGAGTATAACCTAACGCTCCCTTCTTCAAATTAAGAAAATTCTCTCATCACTTAAATGCTGTTTACACCTCTTTTACCATAGGTCTTAAAGATCACTGTGAAACAGTGTCTTGTTTTTTATGCATTTTATCTTACTGTAGCTTAAATCAGATACTCAGATCTGGCTGGGGTTTCTTGTGGAAAGGCTCAATGAGAAAACTTTGGGACCTGGCAAGAGCAAATTAACGCATTTTAAATGACTAATGCTCATATTTTGTTAGTCAAATATGAATAATTAATTATAGTTATTTATGCTTCTAAAATGTGGTATTCATAAAGTAAAATTTTTTTGTTACTAGAGTTTATTGGGGATTGAATTCAACATTTCACCAGTGTTTATGGTTGCTAGGCACTACATGGCCATGCTGCTGGGTTCATTCTGTGTGCCCTCCCCTCCTATAGTAGAATCCTGTAGTTTTCAGGAAGAATTCTTGGTTATCAGAGAATCACTGATAAAGCCTTGAGTTGGAAATGTTTTTGACTCCTGCTTAGGCTTACTTTTTAATGATAAATTATGGCTAATATCATTTTTAGCGAGTTGGTTTGTTGGGCTTGTCTGGTGACTCTTTCAGTGTTTGGCCTATGATTTCGTCACTGGACTTTGAGACCTGCATGCATTGCTTTGCAAATATGAAACATCTGCCTCTATTTTCAACCATTTATTTGCAAATATGAAACATCTGCTTTTATTAAAGCAGATCTATGAGCCATAAGCCCTCCCCAATTTAGTTCTATACTGAGACTTCATTACCACCACCATGTTCTTTTTATTTAGTGAGAACTTAGAGTTGACGTTTGAGCAGATCGGTCAGTTTGGGGGTTTACCTCAGTTGGTCATGACCAAAAACTTCTAGAGCCACTGTCTTAGATTATTTAGCAATTTTCTCCCTTCTGCTGGTGGTCTAAGAATAGAAAGTATTTTTACTTCTCGTTTTAGCTTTAAATTTTAATTATGATACTGTAGCTATTATTTTTCTTAGGTAGCAAACAATTTTAGATGACTAAGCATTGAAACCATTGTAGTTAACACTACAGAGTTAAATACTCTGCTTTTTAATTTACTTGCTTTTGAATGGATAGAATTGTTGTCTGTGTGACGGTATTCTTCTGACTTTATTTCAATTTGGGGCTATCGTAGTTCTTATTTTATGCATTCTACTTGAAAAGTCCTGATGTTCTTAATCTCCCACAGCACATGATATAGAAAATATTCATCGTTAGTTGATTTCATGTCTTCTTTCCCATTCTCTGCCCATGTTTCCTCAATATGAAGTCATAATTAGAAACTTCCATTCATTGCAACTTGATTACATTGATTATCTGTCTATTTTGGTGTCTTCAGGTTACCAGAGAGAACTTCTCTATCAGAGGGAAGATGGCTCTTTCAGTGCTTTTGGGAATGATGACCCTTCTGGGAGCACTTGGTAAGTGTTTTTGCTAATGGAACAAATCCATGTCACCGAATGGGCTCTCACTAGGTCACGATGGCCATGAAATTGACAGATGTGTCTCTGTATCAGATTGGAGGCTGCTTTTTCCATAGCCTGGCTTTAAAAGATTCTCCTTTTTAAATATGGTTTTAAAACACTAGTACATCAGATGTTTTTATTTAGAAAAGATAAGTCATAAATCCTCCTCTTTTTTGGTGGGAAAAGCAGCAATAAATTATGATGATGGTGCAGCTGGTAAGAAAAATTGGTTAGAAATACGGAGTATTGTGACATAGGTCTTTTTTTTTTTTGCGGTACGCGGGCCTCTCACTGTTGTGGCCTCTCCCGTTGTGGAGTGCAGGCTCAGTGGCCATGGCTCACGGGCCTAGCCGCTCCGTGGTATGTGGGATCTTCCGGGACCGGGGCACGAACCCGTGTTCCCTGCATCGGCAGGCGGACTCTCAACCACTGCGCCACCAGGGAAGCACGACATAGGTCTTTTTTTTTTTTATACACACATTTTTTTTAAATTAATTAATTTATTTTTGCGGTGTTGGGTCTTCATTTCTGTGCGTGGGCTTTCTCCAGTTGTGGCAAGCGGGGGCCACTCTTCATCGCGATGCGCGGGCCTCTCACTATCGCGGCCTCTCTTGTTGTGGAGCACAGGCTCTAGACGCGCAGGCTCAGTAGTTGTGGCTCACGGGCCCAGTTGCTCCGCGGCATGTGGGATCCTCCCAGACCAGGGCTCGAACCTGTGTCCCCTGCATTAGCAGGCGGACTTTCAACCACTGCGCCACCAGGGAAGCCCGACATAGGTCTTTTTTTAATCGGACACAGTCAACACTAATTTTGTATTAATACAGTCAATGTAGTTTTTTTTTTTTTTTTTGAAGTGTTGGGTCTTCCTTTCTGTGCGAGGGCTTTCTCCAGTTGTGGCAAGCGGGGGCCACTCTTCATCGCGGTGCACGGGCCTCTCACTATCGCGGCCTCTCTTGTTGCGGAGCACAGGCTCCAGACGCGCAGGCTCAGTAGTTGTGGCTCATGGGCCTAGTTGCTCCGTGGCATATGGGATCCTCCCAGACCAGGGCTCAAACCCGTGTCCCCTGCATTGGCAGGCAGATTCTCAACCACTGCGCCACCAGGGAAGCCCCAATGTAGTTTCTTTAAGGTTATTTTTTGTGCATAAACAGTGATGAGGTTAAGTAATGAACCTCCAGAGTTTCCTCCAGAATGAAATCTCCATATGGCTGATTTTGGATGATTACTCTCTCCTTGTACTATCTTCAAGTTCATTTTTCACTCAGAAAAAGATTGGCTAATTGTATCAGTAGAGTTAGATAAGGTGTGCCGTGGTAACAACCCTCTAAATCTCAGTGGTTTATTAATGAAGGTTGTGCTCATGCTGCATTTCCACTGTGGCTCAGCAGGGGGCTCTGCAGTCTTTGTTTCAGCCACCAACTCACCCTGAGCCTCTAGGCTTGCTGCAGCCTGGGGACAGAAGGCTGGAGTATCCAGCAGTGGCAGTTAGAAGCTTCAGACCAGTATAAGATTTCTTATCACTTTACCATGACCGGAGCTGGCCCCATGGCCATGCCTAACTTCAAGCGGGCAAGGAAGTGAATTCTTCTGCATACCCAAAGTGAAAGAGAACTGCATCATATTGAATATTAGTAATGTTTGCCACACTAAATCTTTTATAGGATGAAACAGATCTGCTTCACATTTTCTTTTGGCACGAGTCAGGATGTAGATCCATAAATAGAACGGTTTCAGTGTTTTATTGCTTGAGGTTCTTTTCAACTCAGTATTTAGTGTTCTGTAGCAGACACTGACATACTTTTTCTTTAAAGGGTCAGATAGTAAATATGCTAGGCATTGCAGGCCCACAGAGCCTCTGTTGCATATTTTTCCTTTTTCCTTCCACCCTCGCTTTCTTTCTTTCTTTTTTTTAAAAAAATAAATGTATTTATTTATTTTTGGCTGTATTGGGTCTTCGTTGCTGCACGCAGGCTTTCTCTAGTTGTGGCGAGCTGGGGCTACTCTTCGTTGCAGTGCACAGGCTTCTCAGTGCAGTGGCTTCTCTTGTTGTGGAGCACGGGCTCTAGGCGTGCGGGCTTCAGTAGTTGTGGCACACGGGCTCAGTAGTTGTGGCTCACGGGCTTAGTTGCTCTACAGCATGTGGGATCTTCCTGGGCCAGGGATCGAACCCATGTCCTTTGCATTGGCAAGCAGATTCTTAACCACTGCACCACCAGGGAAGTCTCCACCCTCACTATCTTTCTCCATTTAAAAACTGTTCTTAGGTGGAGGTTGGGAACAGTGCAGTGGGGAGAGGCACATATAAATAGACTGTGGGCTGTGTTTGGCACAGACAGATTTGGCCTATAGGCTGTAATTTGCTGATTCCTGTCCTATAGGAGAGAAAATATCCATTTCTTCTACTCAAAAGCACAACAGTTTGATTGTGAACTAAACATACTTCATCCACTGCTTTAGGGTTGAGCTAAGTGTGTGATGAGATCTTCCTTGGGAAATACCCAGAAGAGTCCAAAGATGAATAACCTTGGACAGTTTATTTAACTCTCTCTGAGTTTCGAATTCTCAGCCTTTAAAATCAAGAGGCGGGATTAGATGATTTCCAAGTTCTTTACCAACTCTGCTCTTTTGTGAGTTGACCTGGAATTTCCCAGCCACACGCAAGGGGAAACCGTGCCCACTGGCCCAGCTGAGTTGTTCACTTTGTTGTCTCTTTATCGTCTTTCTTCCTTTTGTTCTTTCTTCAGTGATTGGCCCTTTGGTGAATCTTCTTTTTTTTTATTTTTTATTTAGTTATTTATTTTAAAATTTTTTTTATTAGTTTCTGCTTTATAACAAAGTGAATCAGTCATACATATACATCCGTTCCCACATCCCTTCCCTCATGCATCTCCCTCCCTCCCACCCTCCCCATCCCACCCCTCCAGGCGGTCACAAAGCACCGAGCTGATCTCCCCGTGCTCTGCGGCTGCTTCCCACTATCTATCTACCTCACGTTTGGTAGTGTATACATGTCCATGCCTCTCTTTCGCTTTGTCACAGCTTACACTTCCCCCACCCCGTATCCTCAAGTCCATTCTCAAGTAGGTCTGTGTCTTTATTCCCGTTTTACCCCTAGGTTCTTCATGACATTTCTTTTTAAATTCCATATATATGTGTTAGCATACGGTATTTGTCTTTCTCTTTCTGACTTACTTCACTCTGTATGACAGACTCTAGGTCTATCCACCTCATTACAAATAGCTCAGTTTCATTTCTTTTTATGGCTGGGTAATATTCCATTGTATATATGTGCCACATCTTCTTTATCCATTCATCCGATGATGGACATTTAGGTTGTTCCAGCTCCGGGCTATTGTGAATAGAGCTGCAATGAACATTTTGGTACATGTCTCTTTTGGAATTATGGTTTTCTCAGGGTATATGCCTAGTAGTGGGATTGCTGGGTCATATGGTAGTTCTATTTGTAGTTTTTTAAGGAACCTCCATACCGTTCTCCATAGTGGCTGTACCAATTCACATTCCCACCAGCAGTGCAAGAGTGTTCCCTTTTTTCCACACCCTCTCCAGCATTTATTGTTTCTAGATTTCTTGATGATGGCCATTCTGACTGCTGTGAGATGATATCTCATTGTAGTTTTGATTTGCATTTCTCTAATGATTAATGATGTTGAGCATTCTTTCATGTGTTTGTTGGCAGTCTGTATATCTTCTTTGGAGAAATGCCTATTTAAATCTTCTGCCCATTTTTGGATTGGGTTGTTTGTTTTTTGGCTATTGAGCTGCATGAGCTGTTTATAAATTTTGGAGATTAATCCTTTGTCAGTTGCTTCATTTGCAAATATTTTCTCCCATTCTGAGGGTTGTCTTTTGGTCTTGTTTATGGTTTCCTTTGCTGTGCAAAAGCTTTTAAGTTTCATTAGGTCCCATTTGTTTATCTTTGTTTTTATTTCCATTTCTCTAGGAGGTGGGTCCAAAAGGATCTTGCTGTGATTTATGTCATAGAGTGTTCTGCCTATGTTTTCCTCTAAGAGTTTGATAGTTTCTGGCCTTACATTTAGGTCTTTAATCCATTTTGAGCTTATTTTTGTGTATGGTCTTAGGGAATGATCTAGTCTCATACTTTTACATGTCCCTGTCCAGTTTTCCCAGCACCACTTATTGAAGAGGCTGTCCTTTCTCCACTGTACATTCCTGCCTCCTTTATCAAAGATAAGTTGACCATATGTGCGTGGGTTTATCTCTGGGCTTTCTATCCTGTTCCATTGATCTATCTTTCTGTTTTTGTTCCAGTACCATACTGTCTTGATTACTGTAGCTTTGTAGTATAGTCTGAAGTCAGGGAGCCTGATTCCTCCCGCTCCGTTTTTTGTTCTCAAGATTGCTTTGGCTATTCGGGGTCTTTTGTTTTTCCAAACAAATTTTGAAATTTATTGTTCTAGTTCTGTGAAAAATGCCAGTGGTAGTTTGATAGGGATTGCATTGAATCTGTAAATTGCTTTGGGTAGTAGAGTCATTTTCACAATATTGATTCTTCCAATCCAGGAGCATGGTATATCTCTCCATCTATTTGTATCATCTTTAATTTCTTTCATCCGTGCCTTATAATTTTCTGCATACAGGTCTTTTGTCTCCTTAGGTAGGTTTATTCCTAGATATTTTATTCTTTTTGTTGCAATGGTAAATGGGAGTGTTTTCTTGATTTCATTTTCAGATTTTTCATCATTAGTGTACAGGAATGCCAGAGATTTCTGTGCATTAATTTTGTATCCTGCAACTTTACCAAATTCATTGATTAGCTCTAGTAGTTTTCTGGTGGCATCTTTAGGATTCTCTATGTATAGTATCATGTCATCTGCAAACAGTGACAGTTTTACTTCTTCTTTTCCGATTTGGATTCCTTTTATTTCCTTTTCTTCTCTGATTGCTGTGGCTAGAACTTCCAAAACTAGGTTGAATAAGAGTGGTGAGAGTGGGCAGCCTTGTCTTGTTCCTGATCTTAGTGGAAATGGTTTCAGTTTTTCACCATTGAGGACGATGCTGGCTGTGGGTTTGTCATATATGGCCTTTATTATGTTGAGGAAAGTTCCCTCTATGCCTACTTTCTGCAGGGTTTTTATCATAAATGGGTGTTAAATTTTGTCGAAAGCTTTCTCTGCATCTATTGAGATGATCATATGGTTTTTCTCCTTCAATTTGTTAATATGGTGTATCACATTGATTGATTTGCGTATATTGAAGAATCCTTGCATTCCTGGAATAAACCCCACTTGATCATGGTGTATGATCCTTTAATGTGCTGTTGGATTCTGTTTGCTAGTATCTTGTTGAGGATTTTTGCATCTTTGTTCATCAGTGATATTGGCCTGTAGGTTTCTTTCTTTGTGACATCCTTGCCTGGTTTTGGTATCAAGGTGATGGTGGCCTCGTAGAATGAGTTTGGGAGTGTTCCTTCCTCTGATATTGTTTGGAAGAGTTTGAGAAGGATGGGTGTTAGCTCTTCTCTAAATGTTTGATAGAATTCGCCTGTGAAGCCATCTGGTCCTGGGCTTTTGTTTGTTGGAAGATTTTTAATCACAGTTTCAATTTCAGTGCTTGTGATTGGTCTATTCATATTTTCTATTTCTTCCTGATTCAGTCTTGGCAGGTTGTGCATTTCTAAGAATTTGTCCATTTCTTCCAGGTTGTCCATTTTATTGGCATAGAGTTGCTTGTAGTAATCTCTCATGATCTTTTGTATTTCTGCAGTGTCAGTTGTTACTTCTCCTTTTTCATTTCTAATTCTATTGATTTGAATCTTCTCCCTTCTTTTCTTGATGAGTCTGGCTAATGGTTTGTCAGTTTTGTTTATCTTCTCAAAGAACCAGCTTTTAGTTTTATTTATCTTTGTTATCGTTTCCTTCATTTCTTTTTCATTCATTTCTGATCTGATCTTTATGATTTCTTTCCTTCTGCTAACTTTGGGGGTTTTTTGTTCTTCTTTCTCTAATTGCTTTAGGTGCAGGGTCAGGTTGTTTATTCGAGATGTTTCCTGTTTCTTAAGGTGGGATTGTATTGCTATAAATTTCCCCCTTAGAACTGCTTTTGCTGCGTCCCATAGGTTTTGGGTCGTCGTGTCTCCATTGTCATTTGTTTCTAGGTATTTTTAAATTTCCTCTTTGATTTCTTCAGTGATCACTTCGTTATTGAGTAGTGTATTGTTTAGCCTCCATGTGTTTGTATTTTTTACAGATCTTTTCCTGTAATTGATGTCTAGTCTCATAGCATTGTGGTCGGAAAAGATACTTGATACAATTTCAATTTTCTTAAATTTACCAAGGCTTGATTTGTGACCCAAGATATGATCTATCCTGGAGAATGTTCCATGAGCACTTGAGAAAAATGTGTATTCTGTTGTTTTTGGATGGAATGTCCTATAAATATCAACTAAGTCCATCTTGTTTAATGTATCATTTAAAGCTTGTGTTTCCTTATTTATTTTCATTTTGGATGATCTGTCCATTGGTGAAAGTGGGGTGTTAAAGTCTCCTACTATGATTGTGTTACTGTCGATTTCCCCTTTTATGGCTGTTAGTATTTGCCTTATGTATAGAGGTGCTCCTATGTTGGGTGCATAAATATTTACAATTGTTATATCTTCTTGGATCGATCCCTTTATCGTTATGTAGTGTCCTTCTTTGTCTCTTTTAATAGTCTTTATTTTAAAGTCTATTTTGTCTGATATGAGAATTGCTACTCCAGCTTTCTTTTGATTTCCATTTGCATGGAATATCTTTTTCCATCCCCTTACTTTCAATCTGTATGTGTCTCTAGGTCTGAAGTTGGTCTCTTGTAGACAGCATATATATGGGTCTTGTTTTTGTATCCATTCAGCCACTCTGTGTCTTTTGGTGGGAGCATTTTGTCCATTTACATTTAAGGTAATTATTGATATGTATTTTCCTATTCCCATTTCCTCAATTGCTTTGGGTTCGTTATTGTAGGTATATTCCTTCTGCTGTGTTTCTTGCCTAGGGAAGTTCCTTTAGCATTTGTTGTAAAGCTGGTTTGGTGGTGCTGAACTCTCTCAGCTTTTGCTTGTCTGTAAACGTTTTAATTTCTCCATCAAATCTGAATGAGATCCTTGCTGGGTAGAGTAATCTTGGTTGCAGGTTTCTCTCCTTCATCACTTTAATTATGTCCTGCCACTCCCTTCTGGCTTGTAGAGTTTCTGCTGAGAGATCAGCTGTTAACCTCATGGGGATTCCCTTGTGTGTTATTTGTTGTTTTTCCCTTGCTGCTTTTAATATGATTTCTTTGTGTTTAATTTTTGACAGTTTGATTAATATGTGTCTTGGCGTATTTCTCCTTGGATTTATTCTGTATGGGACTCTCTGTGCCTCCTGGACTTGATTAACTATTTCCTTTCCCATATTAGGGAAGTTTTCAACTATAATCTCTTCAAATATTTTCTCAGTCCCTTTCTTTTTCTCTTCTTCTTCTGGAACCCCTATAATTCGAATGTTGGTGCGTTTAATGTTGTCCCAGAGGTCTCTGAGACTGTCCTCTGTTCTTTTCATTCTTTTTTCTTTATTTTGCTCTGCAGCAGTTATTTCCACTATTTTATCTTCCACCTCACTTATCCGTTCTTCTGCCTCAGTTATTCTGCTATTGATCCCATCTAGAGTATTTTTCATTTCATTTATTGTGTTTTTAATCGGTGCTTGATTCATGTTTAGTTCTTCTAGGTCCTTGTTAACTGTTTCTTGCATTTTGTCTATTCTATTTCCAAGATTTTGGATCTTGGAAATAGAATCTTGGATCAGCTTTACTATCATTATTCTGAATTCTTTTTCAAGTAGACTGCCTATTACCTCTTCATTTGTTAGGTCTGGTAGGTTTTTATCTTGCTCCTTCACCTGCTGTGTGTTTTTCTGCCTTCTCATTTTGCTTATGTTATTGTGTTTGGGGTCTCCTTTTTGCAGGCTGCAGGTTCGTAGTTCCCGTTGTTTTTGGTGTCTGTCCCCCGTGGCTAAGGTTGTTTCAGTAGGTTGTGTAGGCTTCCTGGTGGGGGGGACTAATGCCTGTGTTCTGGTGGTTGAGGCTCGATCTTGTCTTTCTGGTGGACAGGTCCACATCTGGTGGTGTGTTTTGGGGTGCCTGTGGCCTTATTATGTTTTTAGGTAGCCTCTCTGCTAATGGGTGGTGTTGTGTTCCTGCCTTGCTAGTTGCTTGGCATAGGGTGACCAGCACTGTAGCTTGCTGGTCTTTGACTGAAGCTGGGTGCTGGTGTTGAGATGGAGATCTCTGGGAGATTTTCGCTGCTTGATATTATGTGGAGCTGGGAGGTCTCTTGTGGACCTGTGTCCTGAATTTGGCTCTCCCACTTCAGAGGCACAGCACTGACTCCTGGCTGCAGCACCAAGAGCCTTTCATCCACCCGGCTCAGAATAACAGGAAGAAAAAGTAGAAAGAAAGAATTAGTAGAAGAAAGAAAGAGAGAGGGAAAGAAAGGAAGAAGCGAAGAAATGAAGGAAGGAAGGAAGGAAGAAAGAAAGGAGGGAAGGAGGGAGGAAGGATGGAAAGAAAGAAAGAAAGAAAGGAGGGAGGGAGGGAGGAATGAAAGCCAAAGGAAGAGTGAATGGAAGAAGGGAGGGAAGGAGGGAGGAAGGAAAGAAAGAAAGACAGGAGGGAGGGAGGGAGGAAGGAAAGAAAAAGAAAGTCTAAAGAAGAAGGGTGGGAGGGAGGAAAGAGAAAGAAAGAAGGAAAGGAGGAGCGGAGGGAAGGAGGGAGGAAGGGAAGGTAGGAAAAAAAGAAAGAGCAGGTAAAGTAAAATAGAGTAAAGTATGAAATATAGTAGCGTTATTAAAATTAAAAAGTAATTATTGAAAAAAAAAACGGACAGATGGAACCCTGGGACATATGGTGGAAGCAAAGCTATACAGAGAGAATCTTACACAGAAAATTACATATACACATTCACAAAAAGAGAGCAGGGGGAAAAATCAAAAATCTTGCTCTCCAAGTCCACCTCCTTAATTTGGGATAATTCGTTGTAAAAAGAGGAAAAGGGGGGAAAGTCTCAAATCTTGTCCTCAAAGTCCACTTCCTCAATTTGGGATGATTCGCTGTCCATTCATGCACTCCACAGACGCATGGCACATCAAATGGGCCGTGGAGCTTTAATCCGCTGCCTCCGAGGCTGCACAGAGAGATTTCCCTGCCTCTGCTCTCACAGCTCCCGGGTCTCAGCCTTGGACCTGGCCCCGCCTCTGCGCGTAGGTCGCTGGAGGGCGTCCGTTCTTCGCTCAGACAGGACGGGTTTAAAGGAGCCGCTGATTCAGGGGCTCTGGTTCGCTCAGGCAGAGGGGAGGGATGGGCGCGCAGAGTGGGGCGGGCCTGCGGCGGCAGAGGCCGGCGTGACGTTGCAGCAGCCCGTGGCGCTCCGTGTGCTTTCCCGGGAAAGCCGTCCCCGGGTCCCGGGACCCCGGCAGTGGCGGGGTGCACAGGCCCCCCGGAAGGCGGGGCGGACAGTGACCCGCGCTCACACACAGGCCCCGCGGCGGCGGCGGCAGCAGCAGCACCAGCGTCCCACGCCCGTCTCCGAGGTCCACGCCTTACCCGTGGCTCGCGCCTGTCTCCGGCGCTTCCCCAAGCAGCCCTCTTAATCCCCTCTCCTCGCGCACCAGGAAACAAAAGGGAAAAAAGTCTCTTGCCTCTTCGGCAGCTCCAGACCCTTTCCCCGGACTCCCTCCGGGCTAGCCGTGGTGCACTAACCCCTTCAGGCTCTCTTCCTGCCGCCAGCCCCAGTCCTCTCCCTGCGCTCCGACTGAAAGCCGATACCCGAGCCTCAGCTCCCAGCCCCGCCCGCCCCGGCGGCCAAGCAGACAAGCCTCTCGGGCTGGTGTGTGCCTGAGGGCACCGATCCTCTGTGCGGGAATCTCTCCGCTTTGCCCTCCACACCCCTGTGGCTGTGGTCTCCTCCGCTACTCCGAAGCTTTCCCCCTCCGCCACCCGCAGTCTCCGCCCGCGAAGGGGCTTGTAGTGTGTGGAAACCTTTCCTCCTTCACGGCTCCCTCCCACTGGTGCAGGTCCCGTCCCTATCCTATTGTCTCTGTTTATTCTTTTGTCCTACCCAGGTATGTGGGGAGTTTCTTGCCTTTTGGGGGGTCTGAGGGCTTCTGTCAGCGTTCAGTAGGTGTTCTGTAGGAGTTGTTCCACGTGTAGATGAATTTCTGATGTATCTGTGGGGAGGAAGGCGATCTCCGCGTCTTACTCTTCCGCCATCTTCCTCCCTGAGCCTTGGTGAATCTTCTGATGGGGGAAAAGGGTTGTTATTGTTGGTGTTTTCTTGCTCAGTAATTTGGAGGACTGTATAAAGTGTATTTTATGTAATTTTTCCCCCCTTTTCACCAAGGTTGTCAGCTTTTGTTTTAAGATGTTTCCTTGAAGCTGATCCTTACATAGATATTGATGAGAATGTGTTACACAGAGCATATACTTGGCTCAAAGGACATCAAAAATCCAATGGTGAATTTTGGGAGCCAGGAAGAGTGATCCACAGCGAGCTTCAAGGTGGCAATAAAAGTCCAGTAACCCTTACGGCTTATATTGTGACTTCTCTCCTGGGATATAAAAAGTATCAGGTATTTAATCTTTAATAAATAATGGGTGAAAAATCACAAGAAAGGTAGGTCTTGATGGGTCAAATACATGTCTGGAAACTTAAAGGATTTTGCAATATTCCATCACATTTGAAGTCTCGAATTTGAGTAGTCTTTTGCTTTGCATTTGTGGCCACATTCCAAAAGCTGAGAATATATAGTTTCCCCTCAATTTAGAGCTTCAACACCTGAGGTCATATAAGAGAGGTATCTTTCTCAGGCTATATTGTATGCCCTCATCTTAGTTCGTGCTAGACAATGGGAGAAACATTAGCAAAAGCTCCACTTCTTATTTTTTTATTCCCTCTACGGAATGGTGCCTATTTGCTTGTAGAACCTGAAAAGCAATGTTATTTTTAAAATACATGGCAGATCATTAAATGTCAGTGATCAGGGGTGATTTCCATTGCCTAGGACAAAGTCAGGTGCTTAATAGACACTGAAATTGTTTTTGAATGAATGTTTGAAAATACTTTTTATTTAAATATGTTGGTGACAGATTATTTTGAATAGTAAAATATACATTTTTTCTTTCCAGCCTAATAGTGATGTGCAGGAGTCTATCAACTTTTTGGAGTCTGAATTCGATAGAGGAATTTCAGACAATTACACCCTGGCTCTTGTAACTTATGCGCTGTCATCTGTGAGAAGCCCTAAAGCCAAGGACGCTTTGAATATGCTGACTTGGAGAGCAGAACAAGACGGTAATGTGTGCAACCCGTTCTGCATTATGAAATGTGTAAATGATGTGAGAAAGTTCTGTATACCAGGTGCGAAGTTGATTACATTTATATCTTCTGAATGGGATGAAAATGAGATGCAAGTAAGATCAGAAAGGGTTGACATGGCCATCCTGCTGCTACTCTCCCCAAGAGTTTTCTAGAGAACTTGGGGCCTTGGGTTTTTCCTTCTTTTAGATATGTTCTGCCATGTGTCAGTTACCCTTTGAATCATCTGATGCCATTTCTGGCTTGGTGGCCTTGAGTGCTCATTAAGGCCTTGGTCTTTGGAGAGACTTGGGCTCAAATTCTGGTTCTGTTACTTACCTTTAGGAGCTTTAGTTTCCCTGTCTGTAAAATGAGAGTAACACCTGCTTTAGGGTTGCTGTGAGGATTAAATGAGATAATGTGCAGGGCTTACCACGTGGCAGGTGTTCGAAAATGTGAATTAAAACGCTAACAGAAATGCAAATGTCAAAAAATGCTGTTAGTGAGCTGTATGACTTTTTAGTCATACAGCTGCTTAGGGGCTACAACAGGACAAAAAGTACAGGTGTTATTACTTTCCAAATGGCCTCTGTGTGGCAGAGGGGCTGGGTGGGCAGAAAGAGTTTTAGGTCATGTCAGTTTATTTAAAGCTCTGTTAATTCAAGAAGGGGTAATCATGGAAGGTGCTTAGAGACTTCTGAGACTGTAAAACATAGTGTGTTATTATTAGCAGTAAGTTAGAGTACATCCTTCTTACCTGTTGCAGTGCTGGGGACTAGAAGGTGACTGCATCGAGGCTGAAGTAGTCCTTGACATTTCTGCTTCTCTGCTTGGCTAGGTGGTAGTTATTTCACATTCCACTGAGGTGTAGTCATCATCTAAATAGTAATATTTGAGGACTTCCCTGGTGGCGCAGTGGTTGAGAGTCCGCCTGCCGATGCAGGGGACACGGGTTCGTGCCCCGGTCCGGGAAGATCCCACGTGCTGCAGAGCGGCTGGGCCCGTGAGCCATGGCCGCTGAGCCTGCACGTCCAGAGCCTGTGCTCCGCAACGGGAGAGGCCACAGCAGTGAGAGGCCCGCGTACCGCAAAAAAAAAAAAAAAAAAGTATATTTGAGAGAATGGGGAGGGGGTACCACGTAGCATGTTCATCTGGGGGCTAGCAGGAATATCTCTAGGAAGGTTGTTAGGCTGGCCAGGGTCCCTCATTTTTTCTTGGGGTCTTGGATTTTGAACTTATAACACCAACTTTCAGATAATGAAAAAAGGAGTCTTTCCCATTAGGGCTGGTTAAGGGCAGATTCCCAGAACAGGGTTCTTTCCCATGTGTCCTAATATATTTTGGGATGGTCTGGAAGAGTATGGTTTAAAAAAATAATAATTTATAGCTTTTTGGTCGTGAGCCAAACATGTGGAATTTCTCTTGGGAAAATATTTTTATCAAAATGTCCTCAAATATAAGTAAAAGGACAAAGATGAAATTTTATAAGTTTTAATAGTTTAAGAAGTGACATGTAAGTACGTGTGTGTGTGTGTGTGTGTGTGTGTGTGAATATACATATATTTGCTTGGTATCAATATACACATGTATAGAAATATGTATACTTTTATGCTACTCAAGGAGAACTTGGACCAGTGTAGGAATGTTTAATGGTATCAAGTGTAATTTTTCTGTATTCAGCCAGACCATTACTACTTTTCTCCCGCAGGAGGCATGCAATTCTGGGTGTCATCAGTGTCCAGACTTTCTGAATCCTGGCAACCAAGCTCCCTGGATATTGAAGTTGCAGCCTATGCACTGCTCTCACACTTCCTGCAGCATCAGATTTCTGAGGGAATCCCGATTATGAGGTGGCTAAGCAGGCAGAGAAATAGCTTGGGAGGTTTTGCATCTACCCAGGTGAGTGATGATCACTTTAAATTTCTTTGTAAAAATAATTATATATATATATGTAAAGCTATTTATAAAATTAAATCTCTCTCTCTATATATATATGTGGTTGCTTTATTTTATGACTTCATAAAATTACATGACAGTTAAAAAGTTTAGTAACTTAAATCAAAGGTTTAAGTTACTAATTTTAATTTTTTATCATCTTTGATATAAACATCGTATCTGATACCCATATGGGATAAATTAGTTCCCTGTCTCACTAGCCATTTGTCATCTCTGGTACCCGGTACAATAGGAGCTCAGTTCTAGTCAGCGGATGTTTTCTGAGTCTTCCCTAGACTCCAGGTCAAGCAGATTCAAAGGTGAATCGAGGAGAGATCCACTCCCAAGGAAGGTGGATGAGTGTGCAGTGGTATCCTAAACATGACTGAAATTTACTCTTTGGCGGCTCTAATATAGCCTTATGTGCACACATCTTTTTCTTTTCCCAACAGGACACCATTGTGGCCTTGAAGGCCCTGTCTGAGTTTGCAGCCGTAATGAACACAGAGGAGACAAATATCCAAGTGACCATGGTGGGGTCCAGTTCACCGAGTCCTGTGAAGTTTGTGATTAGCACACAGAACCGCTTTCTCCTCCAGACAGCTGAGGTGTGGACAAGGGCGTGCCTCTCCGAATGTCTGTGTAGATGATTCCTTCTGCTGGAGTACTGCTCTATTTCCTTTCTGTTGACTTCAGCAAAGATTTGTTCCCAGAGCTCTGTGCTGGCAGGAAGGAGTACCCTCCTTTAGTTGAATTTGCCGAGCTGGGGAAGGGAGGAGGGGTTGAGAACTTTGGACAGATTTGGAAAAGGAGAAAACATGGGCCCTGTCTTACGGGGAGAGGAATGAATACCCGTTGAGCTCCTATTCTTTGCAGGCCCTGTGCCAGATTTCTTTACATGTGCTATTGCATTTACTTCTCAGACCAAGTACCTTTATCCCCACTGTACATATTATAAAACTGAGGCTAAGAGAGTTTAGCTAACTCTCCCAAGATCATGGTGCTAGTAACAGTAGAGCTAGGATTTGAACCCATGATTTTGAAGACCATGTTCCTTTAGGCTGCACCACATGTCCTCTTAGGTGAATTGATAGAACCAGTAGTAGAACTCTTTCTTTAAAATGGAATAAAGGGCTATGCTAGACCGTAACTTTCTTCCCTTGGTTAACCTTGTAGGAAGTTGGGGGTAATGGGTGAAAGCGGTAACTTTAAGGCTAGAACCTGAGGGAGAGGGGTGATGGCAAAGGAAAAAGGAGTAGTGTTGGTCCCAGTCAGTGATGGGGTGCCATTGTGTTCTCAGGAAGGCCAGCGACTTAGATGCTGAGGGAGACTTGAGGAGGGAGGGATGACTTCCATTTCTTGTCTTTCATGCTTCAGCCCCTACAGAAGGGCAGACCTGTCCACAGCACTAATGTGCACTTCCTCTGCCTTCACCCCCCTTATCTGGTTGACCCATAACTTTTGACATGTGAGGCGTGTAAAGTTCTTAGGACTTTAGAGCGCACACAGCTTACACTCCCAGTGAGGAATAACGGTGATCTCTTGGGCTGGTTGGAAGGACCTAGATATGGACAATTAGCCTTATTCACCTTTTTCCACCTTTATTCAGCTTGCTGTGGTACAGCCAACTGTAGTTAATATTTCTGCAAGCGGTTTTGGATTTGCTATTTGTCAGGTATGTGATAATGTTTATTTTTGTTTTGTTAAATAGGACTTGCTCTACTAATTCTTTGGTTTGGGGCACTGCTAAATCTTTAACTTAGATGATATAAAATTCTTAATGATTTATTTCTGTGACTTAGGCAAAATAAATCACTATCTTTAACAAAAAGTGTTGGAGATGTTACTAGCTAGTGAGTAGACAGCAACTATATAGTTTGATAATCTATAGTTTGATAATATTTCTTGAGTATTATATGCTTTTTGAAGTAAGGATTAAAATCCTCCAATATGATTCATGGGAATTGTTGGGAACTCCCACCTTTTTTTGGTAAAAATACAGCTTAGAAATTGTAATGCTGGGTAGAGTTTCTACTGTGACTTGATAACCATATAGCATTTTACTTACCATTTCTTAATATTCATTTAACAATATAAAGGTCAACATGGTATGATAAGTAATTGACTTGAAGATAGGAAATGTGTCCCTTTGCTGTAAAATTGTATATTATAGTAAATAAAAACAATTAGAGCATGATATGTTCAGTGCTCTAGGAAGAAAAGCTAAAGAAATCTACCCTCTATGGTGTAACTGGGATACAGTAAAATGGAAGTAGTATGTAAAATACTGAATGGAAGTTATTATGCTTAATAATACATGAAAATCATGGGGACCTAAAACCATGTTATTGGGATGCAAAATAATATGTGATAGTACTAAAAAAGATTATGTGCTTGGTTAGAAAAAACAAACCAAACAAACCCTGAAAGATTTACTGAGAAAGTTAAAAAAAAAGGCTATTATAGAGAAAAAGTACTTTTTCAAAAACCAGTACAGCTATTCTAGTTGAGAGAACAGATGTACTTTCTAAGGCACAATGTGAAGGGCACATGGTCAGGTATAATTTGGAAACTTAGAAATAATGTGAAGATTATTTTGTACGATACTCAAAACACAGTAAATGTTTTTTAAAATCAAGGAAAAATCACAGTTAAAAAGAACAGTATTCAATGAAAAGGTTAGAAAGAGAAAAGAGTGAATAATTTGTATTTTTTTTAATAAAATCTTTGTTGAATTTGTTACAATATTGCTTCTATTTTATGTTTTGGTTTTTTAACCATGAGGCATGTGGGATCTTAACTCGCCAACCAGGGATCAAACCCGCACCCCCTGCATTGGAAGGCAAAGCCTTAACTACTGGACCGCCAGGGAAGTCCCTTTGTATTGGTCTTTACTAACAAAGACCATGTGAAAATTCTCACTCTCAAGCTGTCTTTTCATGTGAAGAGTGAATCTAAAAGTAAATACATAAGATATTTTAGATACGATTAAAAAATTTTATGTACTTAAACCACCAAATTGGTTGGAACTCATTCTTGATAAACCAAATGTAGATAAATTACTGAAGTCAGATGATTTTTATTTGAGATTTGAAGGACACAGAAGTAAATATGGTACCTAGTGGTCAGAATGTTCACCTGTCTTATGTTGCATCCACATGCAGAAAATGAAACGTAGGGACCAATAGGTACTTCTTGTAATGGAGGAAAAATTGCAAAAAAGCTGGTCACCCAGAAATAGGTATTGACATTTCCTTTAGTTGATATTTTTGTAAGTGCTCTGGAAAAAGGAGGGCAAGGAAAACTCTCAGGTTTGCAGTAAATGATAAAAAGCAAAGCTGTTGGAAATAAACTGCAAGATTTCTTGACGTTCTCTGAGTGAGCAGTTGAGCTCTATTGTGGACCAAATATAAATGCTAACACTTAGTTATAGATGAATATTAATTATGACCCAGGGGACAAATCTAGTAGTCGTGTTTGTTCTGTGATGAGATTGGTCTCTAAAGGGAAATGCGTGCCATGGGAAAGGGAGTAATGAAAATCACGGAGACTATCTCTCCAATTGATGGAACCATTCTTCAACTGCTTCAAGAACACTCTACACTTTTAATTGTAGTTTAAGAAAAAGTTGGAGAATGTCCAGACTGAGATATTCCAGAATGATCAAGGGGAGGAAGGATTATATGATGTAGGTGTGGCAGAATAAAAAGTTGGAACTCTTAGGTTTGAAAGATGATTTGAAAGATGAAGGCTTAGAGAGAGGATTTTTTTTTTAAGTATGTAAATCCACAGTGGATACTACACGTTTAGGTCGGAGGGGCATGTGCGTGTGTGTGTGTGTGTGTGTGTGTGTGTGATTTAAGTATTAGCAAAAGAAAATACAATATTACATAATAATAGTAAGGTTTATGAACCTTAGTATCAAAAAAAGCGGAAGGGGTGAAGAATTTAAATAGATCCCGATTCAGCTTGACATGAGGCAGGCCTAGGAAATTTAGAGGACATTCCCAAGCTTCTGATCTTAGGGTCCCTTTGAGGAAAACACTGGTCCTCATGCCTCCTCAGGGTCCCCGCAGCGCCATTCACGTTGGTGGTGGGCACAGAGTATATGCTGAAAAAGACCCAGTTGACTGGAAATCCATCATTTATTTCATCCTCTTTGAAAAACATTGTGTGATCGAAAAAGAAGCCTTAGCAGTTGAATAGGTTTTTGTCCCACCAAGGCTCTTGGGTGAAAACCTTTTGATTTATCTTACTGATAGTTCCAGTTTGTGAAAAGTAACTCCAGTTGGGCAGCAGAGCTTAGAAATTAGTGGAGGCTTTCAGGAAACTTGGCAATAGTTTAACTTTTTCCCTCAAGGGAGTGTTTTACATTATTTGAAAAAAAAATACACATGAATATTGTCCACGATGGTCTCTGATACTTGGAATATTACCTAACAATTTTCTCAATTTTAAACATCATTGTTTATAAACTTTTATAATTATTTTTGTTAATGATACTTCGTTAGCTAGTAAAACTAATTTTTTTTTTAGGTTGAAGATTACCAATCTAGTTGGGTTTATCCCAAAGAGAATCATTACCTAATATTTAGGATACATAATGAAGGCAATTTATTGCTAGTAACTTATTATTTATGCTTATTTGTTATTTATTACAGCTTAATGTTATTTATAATGTGAAAGATTCCAGATCTTCCATAATCCGAAGGTCTATCCAAGATCAAGAAGCCTTTGATTTAGACATTGCTGTAAAAGAGGATAAAGATGATATCAATCACTTGAATTTGAATGTGTGCACAAGGTTGGTATCTAAGTCCCTCCTTTTTCTCCTTCTCCTTAAAAGAATAGATTTGAAGATTTAATTAAATATCTATGGTTGTTTATATATTTAATTATATTCAATATAACTCTGTATAGTTATTGAACTATATCAATATAAGGAGTTACATTTAACAAAGATTTCAGTTACGCATTACACTTCAGATTACAAACTAGAAATACTGCTAATTGTATTTGAGCATTTCTCAACATGCTTAAATTATTTACAAGTTTTCCTTGTATTTATAACAAGTTTGAATATAAAAGTTTAATAAAACTCAGGTTTAATTTATAAAAACTTTAACGAATCATGTTTAATACTCCAAAATTGATTATTTCTTTTTGTTGGTCATTTTTCTGTTAAGTAATTATTCCAGGTTCATATTTAACCTTTAGTTTTGTGCACTTAACTCAAAACTTCATAAGAGTGTGCAAGTTCAATGAAGAGCATAGTATTTTTTTAGACACAGTGAAAATATTCCAGTTTAGAAGATCCTTGCATTGGATA
Organism: Mesoplodon bidens; assembly: GCF_964165515.1. NCBI lineage: Eukaryota > Metazoa > Chordata > Mammalia > Artiodactyla > Ziphiidae > Mesoplodon > Mesoplodon bidens. The sequence goes on along the minus strand of NC_138168.1, from coordinate 11,014,607 downwards.
ATTAGGCACTTAACAGCTTCTGGGAGTACTTAATAAGGTGACTATTAAATGTGCTCTGTGTCCAGAGCATCTGAGGATCTTGTTAAGTCATAAGAAAAAGGTATCCGTTTCAAGACTACTGACTTCATAGATTCAGGGTCTGTGAAGCCGCCTTCAGCTTTCTTGCTTATTCTAATGCACACATAAGTTTGAGAGCAAGTCCTTCAGAAAGTTCATTAATCAAGAGACTAAAATTTCTTCCTTGTCAATCTCCCCTCTTAGCTCTGCATGATTTGGTGTTCAGCTGGGTGTTACTGCAAGATGCAGTGATATTGAGAAGCTTCTGCCTGCCCTTTTTAAATATCCCATAGCATCTGGTTGACCTTGGGCTGTTGTTGGGCTGGAGGTCACTGATGTGGCCCTGAGCTGCCACATCCTCTCAAGGTCATCTGTAGGTGTTTCTCCAGATGGTCAACCTTCTTAGCCATTGCCTGAACCCAGTCTCCTCCATTACTGCTACCATCCCTACTATCTTGGGCCTTCTTGTTCCTTTTGTTTTTTTGAAAGTATTTTTAAAAATATTATTTATTTATTTATTTTGGCCACGCCGGGTCTTAATTGTAGCATGCGGACTTCTTGGTTGCAGCGTGTGAACTTCTTAGTTGCGGCATGCAGACTCTTTCTTAGTCGTGGCATGCATGTGGGATCTAGTTCCCTGACCAGGGATTGAACCTGGGCCCCCTGCATTGGGAGTGTGTGGAGTCTTACCCGCTGGACCACCAGGGAAGTCCCAGGGCCTTCCTGTTCCTGATTTTGGTATAAATTGTCAATGTGTTTGCCCCTTTCCTCACCTGTTAGGGCATTTTGAACCAGCAGCTTGGGGATATCAAAATCTCTGCAGTAGCTTCCTTTTCAGCTGAGAAGAAAGTAGGACTCCCATTTTACTTTACTAAGATTACAACTGGGCTCTGTTCCAGAAAAACAACATCAAGTTATTATTATTTAAACAACAACTACCTACATTTATCACAAACTTACATGCCAGGCATTGTATCAATGACTTACCCACGTGTCTCATTTAATCCTTAGAATTACTCTATAAAGTAAGTGCTATTATTATCCCTGCTTTTCTCATTTACTCCTTCCATCATTCATTCGCTCAGGAAACATGGGTTTAGTCTCCATTATGTGCCAGGCACAGTGTCAGGATTTGGAATATAATGGTTAGTCAAAAAGACACAGCCTTGTCTTCACAGAACTTACTATTTGGAAGAGGAGACAGAAATTCATAAAAATAAATCCTGAAAACAATGTTACCGAACTGAGGTCTGGCTGCTTGCCGCTCGAAAGTCAATAACCGAGAGGCAGTTGTTGGTAGAAAGGAAAGATGCTTTAATCAGAAAAGCCGGCAATCTGGGGAGAAGGTGAACTCATGTCCTGAGATCAACTCTGAAGATTCAGTCCAGCTGTGACAGTTTTTAAAGGGAAAAGAGGGAGTAATCTCAGTTAGTCATTGAGATGGGGGGTCAGAGCCATTGCCATTCCCCCCACCCCGCCCCTGTTTGCAGGCTTGTGGTCTTCTTGTGATCTTTCTTTAGATGTCATCTTGTTCACACAGTTTGTGCATAAGATTCCTAAAGGGGAAGCTGGGGAAGAGATCTGGTCATCTGTTAATTACTTATTCTTCATTTCTACTTTTTTTTTTTTTTTTTTTTTTTTGCGGTATGTGGGCCTCTCACTGTTGTGGCCTCTCCCGTTGTGGAGCACAGGCTCCAGACGTGCAGGCTCATCGGCCATGGCTCACGGGCCCAGCCGCTCTGTGGCACGTGGGATCTTCCCGGACCGGGGCACGAACCCGCGTCCCCTGCATCGGCAGGCGGACTCTCAACCACTGCACCACCAGGGAAGCCCATTTCTACTTTTTTGATCTACAGGAAGAACCAACAGGTTAGGCAAGGTATTGTGTGATCAGAAGATTTGAAAGGTGTGCTTGGGCTGGAGATGAGAAGAGCACGAGGGCGCCTGGTTTAGGTTAGTTACAGTATAGCTTTGCTAATGTGACAGGACAAGGGGTTTCCTCATGAGGGTGGTTTCCTGCAAAGAGCTGCTTATAGCAAGTCTAAAATTCTACTTTTGAAAAGGGCAAAGAAGAATAGCTTTATGGAGCAATGAGAAGGATTTTACCTCTTAGGGAGGTCAGGTAAAGACACAGAGGAGTGGGATGGGGAGGGTGGGAGGGAGGGAGATGCATGAGGGAAGGGATGTGGGAACAGATGTATATGTATGACTGATTCACTTTGTTATAAAGCAGAAACTAATTAAAAAAAAAAAAAGAAATCTAGAAACAATAAATGCTGGAGAGGGTGTGGAGAAAAGGGAACACTCTTGCACTGCTGGTGGGAATGTGAATTGGTACAGCCACTATGGAGAACGGTATGGAGGTTCCTTAAAAAACTACAAATAGAACTACCATATGACCCAGCAATCCCACTACTGGGCATATACCCTGAGAAAACCATAATTCAAAAAGAGACATGTACCAAAATGTTCATTGCAGCTCTATTCACAATAGCCCGGAGCTGGAAACAACCTAAGTGTCCATCATCGGATGAATGGATAAAGAAGATGTGGCACATATATACAATGGAATATTACTCAGCCATAAAAAGAAACGAAACTGAGCTATTTGTAATGAGGTGGATAGACCTAGAGTCTGTCATACAGAGTGAAGTTAGTCAGAAAGAGAAAGACAAATACCGTATGCTAACACATATATACGGAATTTAAAAAAAAAATGTCATGAAGAACCTAGGGGCAAAACGGGAATGAAGACGCAGACCTACTTGAGAATGGACTTGAGGATATGGGGAGGGGGAAGGGTGGGCTGTGACAAGGCGAAAGAGAGGCATGGACGTGTATACACTACCAAACGTAAGGTAGATAGATAGTGGGAAGCAGCCGCAGAGCACAGGGAGATCAGCTCGGTGCTTTGTGACCGCCTGGAGGGGTGGGATGGGGAGGGTGGGAGGGAGGGAGATGCATGAGGGAAGGGATGTGGGAACAGATGTATATGTATGACTGATTCACTTTGTTATAAAGCAGAAACTAATTAAAAAAATAAATAAATAAACTTAAAAAAAAAAAAAAAAAAAAAAAAAAAGACACAGAGGAGGAACATGAGGTGAAACTGAGGTTCAGACCATAATGGGGTTTCACTGTTTATAGGGGCTCCTGTAAAGATGCAGGATTCCAAATCTTAATCCAGCATCAGGAAATCAGACAGGCAATAGACTTTGCTAGGTAGAGGATATCTATATCTTTTTCTTTCTTTCTTTTTTTGAAGGACCTGGAGAAGGGAAGTGTTTTTTGTTTGTTTGTTTGTTTGTTTTGTGTTTTTTTGCGATACGCGGGCCTCTCACTGTAGTGGCCTCTCCCGTTGCGGAGCACAGGCTCCAGACACGCAGGCTCAGTGGCCATGGCTCACGGGCCCAGCCGCTCCACGGCATGTGGGATCCTCCCAGACCGGGGCACTAACCCGCGCCCCCTGCATTGGCAGGCGCCCTCAACCACTGCGCCACCAGGGAAGCCCGGGAAGTGTTTTAATGTCAGGGTTGGGGGCTTTATAAAAAGGATTTAGATGTTGCTACTAGTTTTCTGAGAAAAATCTGCTATGAAATACAAAATACATTTTAAATGAATTATTTCAGTGGCACTTTATAAAAAGAATAGCTGGTGTTTCAGGCACTTTATTCTCATCAGTAGGGTCCAAGCCCTTACTCACCTCAGAAAAGGTTTCTCTGTGGCATGGTAATTTAACAAATTCTGCCCCTGGCTGGTGGAAAGACCAGGTCAACCAAAGCACTTCTGATGATGCACTGAAGTCATCGTATCTAAGCAGGTTGGCTGTTTTTCTCATCTCTAAAACCCTCTAGTTTTAATGCCCGTATTGGTTTTCAATAGCATCTCTTCTGGCTGAGTGCCTCACCAGCAGATGATTTCAGCTGCCTGGGATCACCGAGCCCACTGCAGTCAGCACTTATATTGTGTGGCTTTTCAATCACGTTTGGCAGGCATCAGTTTGCTGCTTTAAAAAGCAAAATTTTCTACACGCAAGTGTAATAAAGCTTTCTGAGGCTTGTCATTCTCCCAAGGTGGCTAAAGAAAACACAAAATGTGCTCCAAGTATGTGGGAGAAGAAAGGGAAGGACCTTGCCTACTGGTCTTCTTTTTTCTAAAACCAGATGAAGAAAAGGTTGTGGATGACTTGGCCGCTGTCTCCTGCTAAGTGGTCAAGTGGTGCCTCTTTTTCGGTTCCTAGCTTTGTGTTGGAGAGCTTAGTGCCATCAACTTTTGGGAAAATGAAAAATGCAATGTCGTTTGGTATCAGCCACTAGAAAACAGATTTGCCCACCAAAGGGGCAAAGTTTGCCTTCCTTAAACCCAGGGGCCCAAGTCTGCTGCATTGCAGGCATTTCATGCTGACTGACAAATGGACCCGTTGTTCTATTCCTCATGTGGTTGAAAGTTATAAGAATTTCAGACCTGTAAGGAAAGGATTACCTTTTTACAGTTTTCTGTAGTAATTTTTTATTTCAATGAAACAGTAAATATTTGGAATAATACTTGGCAGTTTTAATATTTATATGAAGATAATTTGCCAACAGCTTTAGGTTTTTCCTAAAGGGTTCTCTTCTACCCTCTCCTCTTTGATTTAGGTTTCTGGGCCCAGCTAGAAGTGGCATGGCCCTTATGGAAATTAACCTCCTCAGTGGTTTTACCGTGTCCTCAGATGCCATTTCCCTGAGTGAGACCGTGAAAAAAGTAGAACACGACCATGGAAAACTCAACCTCTACTTAGACTCTGTAAGTAGTAAAACCTAAGTTTCACATTGGTAACCACTGACAAAGCCACTATTTATTGTGTTCAAAATTACCTTTACTTTAAATGTTTTCTTTATGTCATTATTTTGGCTTTTTGTGTCCCCGAGCAACTTTCACATGGCAACTATCTGTTGTCCTCACTAAAAAGACATTATTGTAAAATTAGTTTAAGGAGAATTACTATTAATGGTGAACCTGATGAAAGTCTTGATAACAAAATTATTATTTCATACCAGATGTTCAACATATAGAAATTGCTGTGATATAATTTCCAAAATGCAGTCCAGATGTCAACTGGAGAACTCCTTTGCTTCAGGGAATTGCTAAACGTATTTGTTTAAATGCTGCTGATGAAAAAAAAATGCTGATGATGAAAGCTTTAATTGCATGTTTCAAAATGCTTTCATAAAAAAAGGCTTTTAATATATCCCAAAAGGGTTAATATTCCTGCATTGAAAAGTTAGGTGCTTAAATCATAGAATATTCTCAGAGGTTTGGTCTTTACACAAAATTATTATATAATTTTCATGTACTCTTCCCATTACTGTATGAAAGCTACTGATCCAAGAATAAGGTGCATAAAATATGTGAGAGAAAGGTTAGTGTGGAATTTAAGACTCTACTTGTTATGTCTCAAAACTTCTGGCATGTAAGTTTATTCTTCTGACATCTATATGAAATTCATATGTGGAATCAAAATTGAGTTCTAAGTGTTCTTAGGATTTCATGTTACATGGGGGGAATATGTATGTTTCTTATTCAAGTTTTGCCAAGTGTGAATCAATTATATTGCTTCCGCAGTGAATCTACTTTTAAAAACCTAGTTCCTTAATGTTCTCTTTGTTTTAAGACTTCAAAAACCACTTTGGTTAAAAAGCTGTTAAAACTAATTCAAAGTTTCTAGATTCTTTTGCTGTTCAGTGATTTTCATATATTAAATACTGCTTGATAGCCATGGGCCTAATTTGGGGTTTGAAAAATACATTTAAGGTTTTTTAAAAATAATGTAATTAGGTTTGGAGTTTGTCCTGTATCTGTGATGTTCTTGTTCATGGTTATTTTAATTTGAGTGTCCATTACATTTTGACTGAATAATTTGTCTTTTCACTTACTGCTAATTGGTATGTAATGGAATGTGTAAAGGAATTTATCAATTTCAGATTCCTTAACCAGTATTAGTTGCCAAATTGGCATTAAGTGTCCTTCCTGGAGGCAAGGAGGCTGGCCTTTTCTGCCCATATCAGTCAGTTATTGGTTGTGGGCCACACCCCCAACTCTGAGGTTTCTTCACTTACTGGATGAGGTGACTCCCGTGAGCTGAGGGTGATTCTCCAGAGAAGGGGGTGGGTGTGAGTCAGTAGCAGCAACCAGGATGGGGTGCAAAGCTGAGATGGGGGATTTTGGTGAAGCACCAGGGCCAGGGGCATGCATTTCTGGGCTCCTGCTTACTTAACCACTCTAATTCTCAGTATCCATTTCAGTAAAATGGAAGTAAGCACAATACCGATCATGCAAGGACTGTTTTACAAGATAAATGATGTAATTTCTATAAAGTGCTTACCCCAGTACCGGGTGTGTAGAAATGCTCCCTAAATGTCCATTTCTATAGCTGTTTGATAAAAGGATAAGAGAAAGAAATGTCTTTTACTTTCTCTTGAACACATAATTTGCCACACCTTTAAAAGTCTTTTGTATTTTTCAAGGTAAATGAAACCCAGTTTTGTGTTGATATTCCTTCTGTGAGAAACTTTAGAGTGTCAAATACACAAGATGCTTCAGTGTCCATAGTGGATTACTATGAACCAAGTAAGTGCGTCCTGGGGTTCGTGATACTTTGGGAGTTACACCAGGCATTCATTCATTCCTTCACTCATTCATTCCTTCATTCAGAGTGGTCATCTGCTGGATTGGCTTTGTGGGGGGCGGGTGTTGTTTGGGGTAGTGAAAGAGGTGGTGGAGCAGAAGGTGAGTTTTTTACGTTTAAACGAAGACAATTGATAATTTACAAAAAAGTAATCACATGATAGCGTTTAGCATATATTAAAGAGTGATGTTTTTGCTCATAATGTTTTAGGTTTTTAACTCCCAGCTACAAACTTTATAAAGAAAAAGTGACACAGAGAGTCCATTTATGTTCAATTTCCAAGGTTCTGCTCCTATTCCAAGCACCCACTCTATCGGGTTCTGGTTTTAAAACGGGGTTTCTTCAGGAGAGAACATGAACAGCGTCTGCAGTGGACGAGCCTCAGTTGGGTTTAGCTGTTTCTTCACTGAGGGAGTCTTGTTTTGCTAAAATTCATTTATTGTAACAGATTTTTTTTATCGTTTAAAGAAAACTATAGTCTGTTTGGAAAATAACTTGAGCTTCTTTGACTTGACTGGTAATTTTTTACTTTATAAAATGTTTGAAATTTAGGGTGTGAAAGTAGAGATCTAGTCTGGAGATCATCTAAGTTGATCAGGACGAATCTCTGTTCAATCACAGAGTGACTTTTTGTCGGTGTGTGATCTTCAGGCTAATGTTTCTACTTGTCATCACATTCATCCTGAACAAGCACTCCTGGGGCTCAGAATCATTAGAACACGTGAGAATCATGAACATTTTCATGTCCTAGGTAGTTGTAGATAATTACATTTTAAAGTACGAGGAACCTGTCCTCGTGGTTGGGAGTGTTTGGTGGAGTATTCATGCAAGACAACCAGCTCTCTCTCCTTCTAAGTCAACAAGCCAGTTCCTCTCATCTTTTGCCTCCTGTTGGAGTTCACCCCCAGTTCTTGTGGGACATTTTGGGGACACACTGATGCAGCACTTTTTTTCTGGTAGAAGGATAAGATCCACTGTGGAGACTCAGTGACAGTACCTAGTTATCCAACTTCGTTACATGATTGTTGAAACATTCTCCAACTGATGCTTCTTAGGTGTATGGAGAACATTTTAAACATTTGAAAAGCAAAAAAGATTCAGTCTCTGAGATTTTTTTGTGGAAAACAACTTATGTATGAGGGGGTGCATTTAAAATGAAAACATGGGAAAGATCAGAATAAACCAACCAACCCACTTTGAAGAACCCTAGAGTTAGAAAACGTACTTAAAATATTAAAAAGGTCAATGAAAAATTGTGAAGAAATTTGAAAATAGAAATTGTATTTTTTACAAATTTTTTACGATTTTTAAAAATTGTAAAAATAAAAATCATTTATGCTTTATAGTAAGGTTACTGTAGTGCTATTGGTGCTTTATATAGTTTTTAAAAAAAATATTAGCTTGTACTATAAAATTTACCCAAGTTGAATAGTTTTAGAGACTATGTGCTTAACGTTTTAAAACAGTGAAACAAGGCATCACACAGGTAGTGTTCTCTTCATACTTTTGCATTTTTAAATGAAGTCCATGGTAAATATTTCTCTTCAGTAGTTCCAATGAGTAGAGCCTTACTTGAATGCATAGAAAATGTCACCCCAAAATAAACTCTCAAGGAGGTTAAAACATCCTCAATTTACAGTCTTTCCTGTTCCAGGAAGAGTTTCAGGTTGCGGTTGAACTGCTGCATGCAGCTGTGGTCTCTTTTCTCTCTTTTAATGCTGGCCAGCTGCTGGAGGTACAGAAACTGGACTTAAAGCATTGTTTCTCTCTTGGACTTGGTAGTTTGGGCCCCTCTTGAGTATTTCAGTTGTTTCTTGTAAAGAAAAATAAAATTATGTGAAGAACGGAAAACTCAGAAAAGTGTATTGAAATGCTCTTAAGTTTTGGCAAAGTAAATGTTTCTAAACAAAGGAGGCATGTAAACCGACATCTGCTTCTTTGAACAGGGCGGCAAGCGGTGAGAAGCTACAACTCCAGAGCACAGCTGTCCTCCTGTGACCTCTGTGGGGATGCACACACCTGCGGCCCCTGTGACGGCAAGGCCTCGGCCTCCCTTCCTCACCCTAACGCTTCCCTCCTTGTCTGCTTCACGCTTCTGTTCTCTTTGCAGTGTTGGCTGTGATTTATTTTTGTAAAGACTCCGCATAACACTTTCATTTCCAGAAGTCACATGTGATTGTCTTGTTTTCATAAGCAAATATCGCCTCTATTTTGAAAATCAATGTGTTTCTTTTTATGGGATGGGATGGGGGTGTACAACTGGTCCTTGCATGTGTAGCTGCATAGAATTCTCCCCCTGACTTCTGTGTGGAACAAAAAATCGGAATTATTGCAGCTGTATTCTTTTATTTCTCCCTCTTAAAATCTTTTAGGATTCTTTTGGAGGTGTTGTTTTCTCCAGAATAAATGTGTTATTTTAGATGATTCTTTTCATTTTCCAGAGGAAATGAGCCTGGGTTCTTAAGCACTGTTATACATCAGTGTCTGCTGTAGTATTAACGATGCATTTCCTGGGAACTGGGAAGAAACAGACCCGTGGGAGGAGCTTGTTCTGTTCCTTCTGTATCCACCCTAACCCTCCGCCTACACCACCCATCCCAGTGGTCTCAGTACATCCTTCTTAATCAGGTATAACTTCCTTCTTTAGGATGGAGGTGGTGATTCTTTTTCTTTTAAAGGGAAATGGTGTTGTTCCACTCCAGATGTAGTCACATACCCCAGCCCTTACTCTTCCTCTGTTTTTCCCTCTGGAGAGAAGCAGAGAGAGACCGGCTTCACTGTGCTGCCGGCGGCTCAGAGGTTGAGGTTGCTGGGAAATGCCCAGAGGGGTCCCGGGTGCCCTCCTCTGCATCCTCAGCCCCGCATGTGGGCTCTGTTCAGGCTGGGGGTCAGAGGGCATTGCAACGTGTGCCTCACGTGACTTGGACCAGAAGATCCTAGACCAGGAGGCACATGTGAGTCATGGGGGATGCTAAGCCAGGGGCACAACAAACTCCTATATGAGATGTAGCAGACTGGACCCCCCCATGGTCTGGGAAAGAAGCTGGGGCTTGACGGGGATCAGAGAGATCTGAAGTACTGTACAGTGTTGGCCAGGGTCCTGTGGAACCTTCTAGATTCAGGTGTCTGAGTGTCAGACCACCAGCTGTCCAGTGACATCTAACGCTCTGAATCTTATAGAAGATTCTTGAATTTTGAGCACCTGTGTCATGGGTTACCCTGTATTTGGAAGGATAATATTCATTTATCTGGGTGAAATTTTAAGGAAAGATTCCTTTCTTCCCCCTTCCCTGTTTTTCCTCTTTTCTCACCTTTGTTTCATCCTGCCTTTCCTTCCCTTCTTCCTTTCTTCTTTTCATCTGAAATACATTGAAATATTTTAGATAGATCCAAAAAATTTAAAGATCTTTTACTAAATCTAAAAATTGGTTTAAGTTCACTCCTGAACTCGGCATTTCTCTCAAGGGGATGTAGAAACGTAATCGTCATGGGCTCCAAAGAAGCTGCATTGCAGTATTTTCAACTGTTTAAAAATAAATCCAAAAATAAAATATGCAAATAATATATTTTAAAGTAAATTTTAAAAAGAATGTTTTTATTTTAGTAAACTTAAATTACAGTGGAGTGGACGTTCATGGAATGCTTATGGATATTTTGGACACAAAAGTAGGAATTACTAACATTCAGGTTTTTAAAGCTTGAAACCTAAATGTAGAAAATAGATCCTCGGAGAGTGGTCTATGGAGAGAGAGCAGTTAAATATCGAACACATAATTTTCTTGTATTTACTTTCAAGTGGGGAAAAGTTTTTCGTTGTGTTACACCTTTGAAACAATCTGATCTGAAAAAGGCACTTGGGTTTGGGCTTTCCTGTGCGGGGTTTCGGCTTTTATATGCTTAGGACTTGTTTGGAGATGAAAGTATCTTAGAACGAAGTTGGAGGAGCGTGTTGGCAAAGGATACCCCCTCGCTGCCCAGAGAGCCTCAGACTAACCGTAAATAGTTTATATTCTGTAGCTTATATTCTGTTCATACCGGACTTCTAGTGTAGTATTTTAGGAAACACCAGAATGGAAAGCCATTGGAAGACAGTTTGTAGCTTTTTGAAATCATGTTTGTAGCTTTTTTAAACCATGTTTCCTCATTTAAAAACTAGAACTCTAATAGTTTTTGTGAATTATTTCAGATTTTCAGATTAAAAATTCACCTTGTAACTCATATTGTAATGCATCTCTTTTTCTTATAAATGTATTAAAAGTGAGGAGGAGGAGGGGATTGAGGAAGAAGAGGAGAAGAAGGAAGGGGGAGAGAGCGCAGCTGGAGGTGCGTGGGGCATCGGGGACGCGGGCGTCTTCCTCTGTCACGCCTCTCAGAGCGCTGGCTCTGTGGCAGCAGTGCGCTTGGATTAAAAGGGACCAAAAAGCCACAGGCATCAGGGAGAAAGGAGGACACATAGTAATAATAATTGACGGTATTGACTCTTCTTTTCTTCACATGCTACGAGTAATAATACTAAAAATCTCTTTTTACCTTTAAGTTTGCTGATGTTGAAACTTTTCCTTTAGAATGCCATCAATTTCATTTTCTGTTATGAACTAATTTAAAGTCCCCACTTCTTTTCCACTGAGTGGGAACCTCATTAAGACACCAGCATGTGTGACTTCCAGTTTTGACTGGCCAATGATTCCAGACACGGAACTTTGGGAATAACTAGTAGCCACATAATTCAAGGACAGAACAATGCTGTTATATGTGGTTTCACCATCTTATTGCCTTCAGTTATAATTCTAAAAAAGAAGTTAAAGCCCATTGAAATACGCTGGGTCAATGAAATGCTTCCTTTTATTGTGTGGTCCCCTTATACTTTATGTTTTTAAAAATATTCTAACAATAACATCTTTGGCTTAGTATTTTGGTTATATTATAATCTGTGGAGGATTGTGTTAATATAACAGTTTGTTACTTATATATGCAATGCTGTATTCCACACGTGGGAATTTTCAGAATTGTACATAGCGTAATTCTCCCTGCTCCCACTTTTTTTGAGTCTGGGTGTAATTACTTTTTTAAAAAGTTGTATTTAACTGTAATTTCTTTTTATGTTAAATTTAGTTATAAATATTCTGGCAATATACAATTCAATTATTTTGATATAATTCAATTTGATATCATTCAACATTTCTGGCTGTCCTATGACATTGGAAGAAATTGGAGCTATGATGTTTCTTTGTCATTCTTTAAAGGAGCCATTTTATTAGCCTTCCAGCATGTAATCTGGATTTCTTTTTAACAGCCTCACTTTTTCTAATTTGCTTGATGGAAGTTTAATACTGTTTTCTATAAAAATATGTTGCAAATACCTCCTTGACAAGGTTCCTTAACATAAGGACAGTACTGAATTTGGTGTTCTTCAAGTGGCTCCCATGGGTCCAGATGCCATTACATCTTCTTGGCCGCATCATTTACTTGCACTTTTAAAATTTGAGACACAGTAAGTGTACTCAGTCTTGGATAAGCCTCAGAACTTTATGCACTCTCAGTAGAGGCTTCTGTTAGACAGAAGAATATTCTGATTTTTTTTTCAAATTCCAGTAAAGCATAGCACCTTTAAGAACTTAAAAATTTCCTATCATCTGTTCAAATGATATTCGTATTAATGTTAAATATCCTAAGTTGCATTGGGAGTAATTTGAGGTGCAATTTTTTTTAATCACTACTTTGAATAGAGAACTGTTATACTACTTTCTTTAGGAACTAAACAGTAAATATACATTTTTAATTAAGTATATATCGGTTGTGAGTAGGCTTGTTTCAAAACTATTTCTAGCCATTGAGTTGTGTTTTCATGTGCCTCATCAAAAGTGCCACATTGCATCATTCACTAAAATGTTGCCGTTTCATTTCAGTGGTTGTAATACAGGAAAACAGATATTTCCTAGATGATTTCTGAGTTTCACACTTCACAGGGCACTTACACATTAGTATGTGTGTGTCTTTGTAATAGGGATGATATTGATATATATGTTACTACATACTTAAGAATAATTCTGTCCATGTTGTCACGAGGCCACGGTTTACCACTCTTCTGCCAGGGTATTGAATCAGTGGTAGACGATAGTTCCATGTTCCACTTATAGATCATTAAGATTTGTCTTTGATAGATTTAATAGAATGTGGCTCTATTCTGGTCCTTCAAGCCTTTATGTTTTGGACTTCTACCAAGGTGCAGTTGATACAGTAGAGTTGATTTTTTTTGTACACTGGAAGCTTTATAAGATTTTATTCATAAATCTTCTATTTTGAGAAGCTGTTTTGCATATAAGAAGGATACTATTGAAATAAAACATCATTTTCCCAGAAACTAAAGCTTTGTATATTGAACCAGGGTGATTCTGAATGTTTAAATTTTAAATGTTAGAGTGATGTTGTTAATTGTACTTCATGATCTATTCAATAGGAAATCATGGTTTATCAATAAAAATGAAAATTTCCATCTATTACTACCAGTGTTGTTTTTATTTTAGCTTAAATCACATCTGTAGCACATCTCCTTTACCTAAACCTATTTAATGGTGAGGCATGGGATGTCTGAGGGTAGGTTTGAGGAGGGATTATTGCGTTAAAGAGTTTGACATGAGTGAGAGGAGAGAAGCTTGACCACCAGCCACTGCCTCATTTTTTTTTTTTTTTAAAGGGTTTCAAATGCTTGGCTTTTAAAAAATTTATTTATTTATTTATTTATTTATTTTTGGCTGTTTTGGGTCTTCATTTCTGTGCGAGGGCTTTCTCTAGTTGTGGCAAGTGGGGGCCACTCTTCATCGCGGTGTGCGGGCCTCTCACTATCGTGGCCTCTCTTGTTGCGGAGCACAGGCTCCAGATGCGTGGCTCAGTAGTTGTGGCTCATGGGCCTAGTTGCTCCACGGCATGTGGGATCTTCCCAGACCAGGGCACGAACCCGTGTCCCCTGCATCGGCAGGCGGACTCTCAACCACTGCACCACCAGGGAAGCCCTCATCAGTATCTTATACTTTTCTGAGTACAGGTCTTTTGCTTCCTCAGGCAGGTTTATTCCTAGGTATTTTATTCTTTTTGATGTGATGGTAAATGGGATTGTTTCCTTGATTTTCTGATCTTTCATTGTTAGTGTATAGGAATGCAAGACATTTCTGTGTATTAATTTTGTATCCTGCAACTTTACCAAATTCATTGATGAGGTCTAGTAGTTTTCTGGTAGCATTTTTAGGGTTTTCTGTGTAGAGTATCATGTCATCTGCAAAGAGTGACAGTTTTACTTCTTCTATTCCAATTTGGATTCCTTTTATTTATTTTTCTTCTCTGCTTGCCATGGCTAGGACTTCCAGAACTATGTTGAATTATAGTGGCGAGAGTGGACATCCTTGTCTTGTTCCTGATCTTAGGGGAAATACTTTCAGTTTTTCACCATTGAGAATGATATTTGCTATGGGTTTGTTGTATATGGCCTTTATTATGTTCAGGTAGGTTCCGTCTATGCTCACTTTCTGGAGACGTTTTAATCATAAATGCATATTGAATGCTGTCAAAAGCTTTTTCTGCATCTAATGAGATGATCATATGGTTTTTATTCTTTGTGTGTTAATGTGGTGTATCACATTGATTGATTTGCGTATACTGAAGAATCTTTGCATCCCTAGGATAAATCCCACTTGATCATGGTGTATGATCCTTCTAATGTGTAGTTTGCTAGTATTTTTTTTGAGGATTTTTGCATCTGTGTTCATCAGTGATATTGGCCTGTAATTTTCTTTTTTTGTGATATCTTTGGTTTTGGTATAAGGGTGATGGTGGCCTCATAGAATGAGCTTGGGAGTGTTCTTCCCTCTGCAGTTTTTTGGAAGAGTTTCAGAAGGATAAGTGTTAACTCTTCTCTAAATGTTTGATAGAATTTAGAGAAGGCCATCTGGCCCTGGACTTTTATTTGTTGGAAGTTTCTTAATCACAGTTTCAATTTAAGTGCTTGTGATTAGTCTGTTCATATTTATTATTTCTTCCTGGTTTAGTCTTCAAAGGTTGTACCTTTCTATGAATTTGTCCATTTCTTCTAGGTGGTCCATTTTACTGGTGTAAAGTTGCTTGTAGTAGTCTCTTATGATCCTTTGTATTTATGTGGTGACGTTGTAACTTCTCCTTTTTCATTTCTAATTTTATTGATTTGAGTCTTCTCCTTCTTGTATCTTGATGAGTCTGGCCAAAGTTTTATCAATTTTGTTTATCTTCTCAAATAACCAGTTTTTAGTTTGATTGCTCTTTGCTATTGTTTTCTTCATCTCTATTTCATTTATTTCTGCTCTGATCTTTATGATTTCTTTCCTTCTACTAACTTTGAGTTTTCTGTGTTCTTCTTTCTCTTGTTGCTTTAGATGTAAGGTTAGGTTGTTTATTTGAGATTTTTCTTGTTTCTTGAAGTAAGAGTGTATTGCTATAAACTTCCCTCTTAGAACTGCTTTTGCTGCGTCCCATAAGTTTTGTCCTCGTGTTTTCATTGTCATTTGTCTCTAGGTATTTTTTGATTTCCTCTTTGATTTCTTTAGTGATCCATTGGTTATTTAGTAACATATTGTTTAGCCTCCATATGTTTTTGTTTTTTACAGTTTTTTTTCTGTAATTGACTTCTAATCTCTTAGTGTTGTTGTTGGAAAAGTTTCTTGATATGATTTCAATTTTCTTAAATTTACCAAGGCTTGATTTGTGTCCCAAGATGTGGTCTATCCAGAAGGATGTTCCATGTGCACTTGAGAAGAAAGTGTATTCTGTTGCTTTTGGATGGAATGTCCTATAGATATCAATTAAGTCCATCTGGTCTAGTGTGTCATTTAAGGCTTGTGTTTTCTTATTAATTTTCTGTTTGGATGATCTGTCCATTGGTGTAAGTGAGGTGTTAAAGTCCCCTGCTCTTATTGTGTTAATGTCGATTTCCCCTAAATGACTAAATGACTGTTAGCATTTGCCTTATATATTGAGGTGCTCCTATGTTGGTTGCATATATATTTATAATTGTTATATCTTCTTCTTGGATTGATCCTGTGATCAGTATGTAGTGTCCTTTTAAAGTCTATTTTGTCTGATATGAGTATTGTTACTCCAGCTTTCTTTTGTTTTCCATTTGCATGGAATATCTTTTTCCATCCCCTCACTTTCAGTCTATATGTGTCCCTAGGTCTGAAGTGGGTCTCTTGTAGACAGCATTTATATGTGTCTTGTTTTTATATCCATTCAGTCAGTCTGTGTCTTTTGATTGGAGCATTTAATCCATTTACATTTACGGTACTTATTGATATGTAAGTTCATTTTGCCACTTTCTTAATTGTTTTGTGTGTGTGTTTTTTTTCTGTAGCTCTTTTTTCT
Source organism: Mesoplodon bidens (assembly GCF_964165515.1). Taxonomy (NCBI): domain Eukaryota; kingdom Metazoa; phylum Chordata; class Mammalia; order Artiodactyla; family Ziphiidae; genus Mesoplodon; species Mesoplodon bidens. The sequence continues at coordinate 10,998,499 of NC_138168.1, read as the reverse complement.
TTCCTTCCTCTTTTGTTCACTCCTCTTGTGCTTTGATGACCATCTTTAGTGTTGTGTTTGGGTTGCATTTTCTATGTGTGTAGCTACTGAAGTTTTTTGGTTTGCAGTTCCCATGAGATTTTGATAAAGCAGTCTATATATATGCAAGCTTGTTTTAAGTTGCTGGTCTCTTAATTTCAAGTGTAATTCCCACTTACTGCATTTGTACTCTTTTCACAGTTGCTGGTTTTGATATCATATTTGTGTATGGATGATTTCGTGCCTTTACTGTATGTTTGCCTTTACCAGCGAGCTTTCCCATTAGTGATTTTCTTGTTTCTAGTTGTGGCCTCTTTTTTTCCCCCCTGCCTAGAGAAGTTCCTTTAGCATTTGTTGCAAAGGTGTTCTGGTGGTGCTGAATTTTCTTACTTTGCTTGTCTGTAAAGCTTTTGATTTCTCTGTTGTGTCTGAATGAGAGTCTCACTGGGTAGAGTATTCTTGGTTGTAGGTTTTTCCCTTTCGTCATTTTAAATATATTATGCCACTCCCTTCTGGCCTGCAGAGTTTCTGCTGAAAAATCAGCTGATAACCTTATGGGGAATCCCTTATATGTTATTTGTTGCTTTCCCCTTGTTGCTTTTAATAATTTTCTTTGTAATTAATTTTTGTTAGTTTGATTAATATGTGTCTCAGCATGTTCCTCCTTGGGTTTATCCTGTATGGGACTCTCTGCACTTCCTGGACTTGGGTGACTATTTCCTTTTCATGTTAGGGAAGTTTTCGACGATAATCTCTTCATATATTTTCTCAGGCCCTTTCTCTTTTCCTTCTTTTTCTGGGAACCCTATAATTGGAATGTTGGTGCATTTCATGTTGTCCCAGAAGTCTCCGAGACTGCCCTCATTTTTTTTTCATTCTTTTTTCTTTATTCCATCCTGTGGAAGTGAATTCCACCATTCTGTCTTCCAGGTCACTTATCCGTTCTTCTGCCTCAATTATTCTGCTATTGATTCCTTGTAGTGTATTTTTCATTTCAGTTATTGTATTGTTCATCTCTGTTTTTATTTGTTCTTTAGTTCTTCTAGATCTTTGTTTAACATTTCTTTTACCTTCTCAATCTGTGCCTCTATTATTTTTCCAAGATCTTGGATCATCTTTACTATCATTACTCCGAATTCTTTTTCAGTTAGGTTGCTTATCTCCTCTTCATTTAGTTGTCCTTGTAGGTTTTTATCTTGCTCCTTTGTCTGCAACATATTTCCCTGTTGCCTCATTTTGTCTGACTTACTGTGTTTGTGGTCTCCTTTCCATAGGCTGCAGGATCATAGTTCCTCTTGCTGCTGGTGTCTGCCCCCTGCTGGGTGAGGTTGGTCCAGAGGCTTGTGGCATTATCTTCTTGATAAGGAGTTTGATTGCTGTTGTGGTGATCAGAGCCTGCCTGGATATTGAGCAGGGCTTCCCCTTTGCTCTGTGGTTGTCACTGCCCTGTCAGGGGCAGGGTCTGCTCCCTAGTTGTTGGAGTAGAGGCCTCCAGATCTGTTTCTTAGCTGTGTTTCTGAGCTCTGATGTGAGGTATGTGGGATTGGGGCACTCCCACTGGGAGAGAAGCCACTGAGTTTTCTTCCTCTGGAGATGTTCACCTGTGAATGTGCTCTCTTGTGTTCCCTTTCACCCGTTGTGTGGGCTCACAAAGTCCACTGTTGTTGCCTCTGCTCTTGGTCCCACCTTAACTGTGGGTATGCTGGCAATTGGCGCTGGTGACTCTTAGGTGTTGTTTTCACCAGGCCACCAGTGCAGATCCACTGAGGTCACGTCCCAGGACTGCAGTAGTCATGCACGTGGACCTGCTGTGGGAGCTGTGGAGGCAGCTCAGACTCTGGCCTGGCCCCACCCCCATGTATACGTGCTCACAAAGCCCACAGCTGCTAAAGCCAGACCCGTCCCAGCTAAAGGAGCAGTTGTCCTTTCAGATGTTTTGCAGGTGCTGAATTTAGGAAGCTTTCAGCGGAGGTGTAACTCTGAGGCTTGCCAGCCGTGAGGAGAGATTTCAGCTCTTCTTCCTTAGTCACACCACCCCTGGGGCTCAGCTGTGGTTTCAGCCCCACGTATCTGTGTGTTCCTCCCATCAGAGTCTGTTCTAGAGGTCGCCAGAGCACCTGAGGCCATCGGGAAGGTAGAAGCCAAGGTGGTGATCGAGGCCAGCGGGCCGCCCAGGCAGGAGGGTGCTGTGGTAGCGATTGGAACGCATGAATCCATCAGGTGGCAATCGGTGCCAGTGGGTTGCCCAGGCGGGGGTGTGGGGGGGCAGAGGAGGTGATGACAGGGGCATGTGAGCCGGCTCTAGTGGGAGCCCTCCCTCGTGCCTGTGGAGGCAGGGGCTGGCGCAAGAGGAGAGAGGCTGCAATGGCGACCCCAGTCTTTGTGTGTCGCTCAACAATGGCGCTTCACATATGTGGTGGTCTGGGCTTCCTCCACGAGCAATCCCGGTTGTGGAGGTCCTCGCTCCCATCCCCTCGGGCTGTCTCCTCACAGCCAACATCAGTCCCCTCCCCGGGTTTGCTCTCCAAACCCCACGTTCCAGCGCCCAGGCCCCGCCTGCACTGGCGGACACCCATTTCAGGCTGGGGCATGCAGGGCTGCAGCACGGACTCTCTTTGGAGGTCCCACTCTGTCCTGCCTGCCACAGACTGGTTGCTGAGGTCTCCTGTGAGACCCTGAAACTCCCTTTCTGTCCCAGCTGATTTCCCCACTGGTGAGGGGGCTTCCCCACATGTGGGAACCTCTCCTCACCTTCAGCTCCCCGCTGGGGGTGCAGGTCCTGTCCCACTTCCTCTCCTCTTCCTTTTCCGTTCTTTCTTTCATCTGACCCAGTTATGTGGGTATCTTTCTTGTCCTTTTAGGTGTCTGAGGTCCTCTGCTAGTGTTCAGCAGGTGCTCTGTGGGAATTGTTCCATCTATAGATGTCTTCTTCTTCTTCTTCTTCTTCTTCTTCTTCTTCTTTTTTTTTTTTTTGCAGTACGCGGGCCTCTCATTGTTGTGGTCTCTCCCATTGCAGAGCACAGGCTCCGGACGCGCAGGCTCAGCAGCCATGGCTCACGGGCTCAGCCACTCCGTAGCATGTGGGATCTTCCCGGACCGGGGCACGAACCCTCGTCCCCTGCATCGGCAAGCGGACTCTCAACCACTGCGCCGCCAGGGAAGCCCTGTAGATGCCTTCTTGATGCGTTTGTGAGGAGAGATGAGCTCCATGTCCTCCTACTCCTCCACCATCTTGGAAAGTCAAGTTTACTTTCAACTGACATTTTCAGAGTTATGAATTGCTAAATATACTTTTGGAGTATTAAAATAATTATAAAATAAAAGCTATTGTGAAAGAATAGTAATTATGACTCCTTACTTGGAGAATTTAAATAAATCTTGAGTCTTCCACATATGAAAAACTCTGTTTCCCTGTCAGCTATTACTGTCTCTTCTCCCTTCATAGACAAACTGTTTGATAGAATTTTCTATATTAACTATCTATACTTCCTTACTTCTTGTTCGTTCTTCAAACCACTGAAGCCTGGACTTATTCTATCAAAGCCACTCTAAAGAAAGTTGTTAGCTCCCTTCTTTTTCTCTGTATCTAAAGGACGGTCTCCTTCCTCTCTTCCTGACATCTTAGTAGCATTTGATACTGTTAACCACTCTCTTTCTGAATCTTACTTTTACTTCAACCTCTGTGTCTGTACACCCTCCTGATTTTTCTCCTACCTGTCAAATACATTGTCTCAGTATCCTTTGAATTCTTATTTCCCTCTGTATACATATGTATTTTGCGGTACACGGGCCTCTCACTGTTGTGGCCTCTCCCGTTGCGGAGCACAGGCTCTGGACGCGCAGGCTCAGCGGCCATGGCTCACGGGCCCAGCCACTCCGTGGCATGTGGGGTCTTCCCAGACCGGGGCACGAACCCGTGTCCCCTTCATTGGCAGGCGGACTCTCAACCACTGTGCCACCAGGGAAGCCCTCCCTCTGTATATTTTTAAAATGCAGACTTGAGGTATTTTGGAGACATTATCAAGAAGACTTCAGAATAGATTAAATGTGGGAAGTGAGGAAAAGATGAGTCAAAAACTAGGATGGAGGAGGTAAGTTAGGAGTTTGGGATTAACATATACACACTACTATATACAAAATAGATAAACAACAAGGAGCTACTGTATAGCACAGGGAAATTGATTCAATATCTTGTAATAAACTCTAACATAAAAGAATCTGAAAAAATATATTACATATATATATCTGAATCACTTTGTTGTACACCTGAAACATTGTAAATCAACTGTACTTCAATAAAAAAATAAAAATTAAAAAAATCTAGGAGATGAAGCAGAGGCATTTATTGAGACAAAGAAGAAAGACTGGAGAAAGAGTGTGTGTGTGTGTGTGTGTGTGAGTGTGTTCGTCAAGTATTCCACTTGGGTCATTTTATCGCATTGAATTCTCAGTGAAGAGAAACAACATATTGTTGTTACCCTCAACTAATCTGCCAATGCAAACAATAACAATACATTACCTAATTTTTCCTATACAATGCTCTGCTCTTGCTTTTGCTTTTGTTTGTAATCTAGAGGAACTTAGAAAACTCCACAGGAATTGCTGGAGAGGAAGAAATTTTCCTCTACCATTCTAGATTCTTCTGTCTGGTCTAAGAATTATATTGACACGAAACAGATTAATAGCAGAAAGTGAAACAAAAGCTTAATGGCATGTATACATGGGAGAGACCCAGGAAAACTCACTAACTCGGCAAAATTGCTGAAGCCCTCACCTTAAATACCAACCTCAGCTAGAGACAAAAGAGGATGTTGAGCGTGGGGACAGCTATGGGAGGTGACCAGGAAAAGGACAGTAAGCAGGGGTAAAGTTGTTATGCAGATTTAAATCAGTTGCTTTCTCCATTGATAAGTGTTTCTAGAGATTTGGTCATCCACCTCTTTCTGGTATAGAGGATGATACCCTTACAAATAAATGTAAACGTTTCTTACAAAAGGGTAGCTTATACTCTATTATCAGGGTCTTCTCCATGTTTACTGTTTCTTAGAAAATAACCAGCTTAAAATAACTAATATGCCAAAGAGACATATTTTGGGGTATTTTATTCTGCTCTCCTACAGAATTCATATATCAACCTCCTTGGTGTGGACCATAGGATTTGATTTAAAAAAACCTTTTAATTTTGAAATAATGATAGACTCACAAGAAGTTGTAAAATAGTACACAGAGGTCCTATATGCCCCTCCCCTTGCTTCCCCTGTGGTAACATCTTAAGTGACTATAGTGCATTTGGAAGGCAGAACGCTGATGGACACAACACAATTAACTAGGGTACAGACTTTGTTTTCATGATCGTTTCACATGCATTCATTTTGTTACATGTCTTTGTGTATAATTCTAGGACATCTTATTGCACGTATATGGTCTGAATTTGTCCCTGCAAGATTCCTGTGATGAAACCTAACCCCCAAGGTATTTGGAGGTGGGACCAGTGGGAGGTGATTAGACTGGAGGACAGAGCCCTTATGAATGGGATTAGTGCCCTTATCTCAGAAGTCCGAGAGAGCTCCCTTGCCCTCATCCCCCCTGTGAAGTTACAGAGAAAAACCTGCCATCTATGAACCAGGAAGCAGGATCTTACCAGCCACCAAATCTACGGGTGCCTTGATCTTGGACTTCCCAGCCTCCAGAACTATGAAAAATAAATGTTTGCTGTTTATAAGCCACCCAATCAGTGGTATTTTGTTAGAGCAGCCCAAAGGGACTAAGACATGTAGAACTGAATAACCACTATTATAATCAAAATACAAGTCCATTTCAACACCACGAAGGAACTCTCCCCACTGCTTTACTGTGACAGCTTTTTTCTCCTCCCTTAATCCCTGGCAACTATCTCTGTATTTGTCATGTTGAGAGTGTAATACAATTGGAATCATACAGTATGTGGCCTTTTGAGGTTTCTTTTTTAAATTCAGCATAATGCCCTTAAGACCATCCAATTTGTCATGTGTATCAATGTTCATTCCCTCTTACTACTGAACAATGTTCCAAGACTTGGTCTTGAGAGCCTGCTGGAGTCTTAGGTTGGAGTGCTCACCGCCTTGCCAACCTGATATAATCAGATGAAATAACTGAAGTCAATATGGTGGAGAATAATAAACGTGATAAAGGAAGAAGAATAACAAGGAAGGAAATTTTTAGCCATTCTCAGGAGAAAACAGTGGGTTGGGAACAATGCCTATATGCCAACACTTCCCAAGGTGAATTTACAGAATGCCAGCAGGTCTAATGTGAAAAAAGTGTTCAATGGCAAAGTTTAGAAAACCACAAAAACTGTCACTACTGTGGGATGGATCTTTAACATGGTAATGCATATTTTGAATTCTAGAAGAAGGACATGATATTCTCCACTTTCCAAACTTTTAGACCAGCCCATTCATGTCCTTTTCATAGAATATTTCTCTCTGGTGGTTTTCCAGGGAAAGTATTTTGGGTAGAGCTGTTGTAAGTTAATACACAGTATTTAAATTCTGAAATGACCCTGCAGTTTATCACACAGTCAAATGTGTTTATCAAGTTGATTATAAGGTTTATAATAGGCATGAAATACAATAGAGTTACTCTAATGGTGGAAATATAACAACCAAATAGTCCTAAAGGCAAAAAACAAAACAAAACAAAACAAACAAAAAAACCCCCGAAACCTCATAGCACCAGAGAGTGGAACAGTGAGTGGTTTCCAGGGGCTGGGGGTGGGAAAATGGGGAGATGTTAGTCAAAGGGTACAACCTTTCAGTTGTAAGATAAATAATTTCTGGGAATCTAATATACAGCATCGTGACTATAGTTAATACTGTACTGTGTACTTGATGTTTGCTAAGACAGTAGATCTTGTGTTCCCACCACACCAAAAAGAAAGAAGGTAACTATATTAAGTTGTCTATGGTAATTACTTCACAATGTATACATATATCAAATCGTCAGATGGCACACCTTAAATCAGGGGTCCCCAACCCCTGGGGCCAAGGACCAGTACCGGTCCGTAACCCGTTAGGAACCGGGCCACACAGCGGGAGATGAACAGCAGGTGAGGGAGTGAAGCTTCATCCGCTGCTCACCCCCGGACCATCCCGTCCATGGAAAAATTGTCTTCCACGAAACCTGTCCCTGGTGCCCCAAAGTTTGGGGTCCGCTGCCTCAAATACACGCAGTTTGTATTTATCAGTGCCTCCATAAAGCTGGAAAAAATTTACATAAAATATGCTGCCACTAGGGGGCAGAAGAGGATTGGAGCAAAGGGAAACCTCCCCCAAATTGCTGCCCAATTAAAAAATTCCTTTTATGTACTGAAAATGAAATGAGATCTGAGAGCTTTTTCTCCTTTCTGTGCAAACAGATAATAAAGGTATTAAAATATTCTTCTTACTTCTATTACCATAGAAAGATGCTTATTTTGGTATGTACCTAATTTATGCAGAAAATTTTTTTGTTTTTAGAGTAAACAGCATATCCAGACTGGGAGCTCCTTTTTGATTTTAGAAAAGTAAATCCTGATTTTCAAAACCTGAGAGCTCATTAGCCTTTTGACAGTTCAGAAGGAGATACTGTTACCATAAGTAAAGCTTGGCCTAGAATTTGTGGAATTTTAATCTTCTAATGGAATGAAAGGGTCTCCATTAATCCTTTAACGTATATTTATTACCATCTTTTCCTGCCTAGTTTTGCTTTGTGCTTGAAGTATATTTTTTCCTTTCAACATTTCTTCTTTTATAATCACCATTGGAGAAAAACAAATATAACTGAAAAGACAGCAAAATGGACTTGCTAGTGGAGGTTTTGTTGCCTGGTGGGCTCCTCAAAGCCTGTCTTTGCTTAGAGCACCAGAGCCCGCCATGCTCTTCTTTTTTCTGGACTAGCTTATCGGATAAAAATGTCTTATGAGAATCCTCGTCTGGGAGGATTGTCTAATAGAGAAGTGCATTACTGGGTCTGATATGGTAATGGAGCGACCTTCCCTCTACGGGGACCACCCCCTCTCTTCTTCCTTTCTCTAAAGTGCATGCTTGTCTCTGAGACAATTTTCCTGGTGAGGAAAGTCCTAGAGGAGGGTTGCGTTTCCTCAGAGGTGGCAGTCATCCCCTGGGCCGTAATCTGGGCAAGTTGTGGGTCCTCAGACAGCAAGAGAGAAATCAGGAGGTTCAGGAGGGAGCTCCTGCCTTTCTTTGGGTAGTGTTCTCTTGGGCTGGACTTGGGGGTGTCTGGACATGCTTGAGGGGAAGGCTGGGAGGCAGGGAGGGGGCTGAAGATGCGTGAATTATACCACATAAACTGGAGTATCTAGTTGCTCATTTATTCTCCTCCTGTTCTCTCTTAGATATTAGTGGTTTATAAAAGTTTTGGCCTTATTTCAGTTGAAGGGAATTTAAGGAAGAGTTAAACCTTCAGGTGAGAACCATGTCTCCCTGTGAAGCCGTGTGGAAGTGGTAACCTTCACAGATGAGACACTGAAAGCGGGAATTTGAATGTCAGGGTCACGGGACTAGCCCTCCCTCCCCACCCGAGTCCTTGTTCATTGCCACTGAGAAGGCTGATGGAGTTCTCTCACTCGGAATAAGACACGAGGAAAGAGGGGACGGTGGGGTTTTCTTCCCACACAAAATGCTGCAGAGAGCTACCCTCAAAGCTTCACCCTTGACAAAGTTCTCTCAAATCTCTCAATTCTTAGGCCGAGAAGATCATTTAGGTGATTTAGCTTTATTTACTCTCAACTCAGAGTTGACTGCCTCACCCAACTGTTTTCAGGTGAGGAAACCAAAAATTGGTTCTGAGAGATTAAGTGATGCCCCCAAAGTCACAGGGTTGAAGTCGGTGTGAGGGCTAAAACTACAGTTTCCTGAGTCCAAGTTGTTTTGACACTGACCCAATTAGGGAGGATCCCACTTTCTTGGCCAAGTGGTTCCTCTTCAAGGAGACAGAAGTTGCAGGATACTGGGAAACAGAGACCAGTCACTAAAGGTTTCTACTAGCTGTTTACTTTCTACCCAAGACAGCGCTAAACAATATTAGACATTAATTGCATAGTCTGCAGCCCTGTGTGGAAAGAGGAATCTTTTCAAGGACTCTGGGACCCTGAGCTGTGTGGGTCATTGGGCGAAGGACCAGACATAGAAAGATTCTCCTGCTAGCACCACAGCCAAGCCCGAGGGTGTGACAAGGTGAGTGCTTCAGAGGAGTGTGTGTGAGTGTGTGTGTGTGTGTGTGTGTGAGAGAGAGAGACATCAAATCGTTACCCTTTCTCTTTGTACGGTACACTGAAGGGCAAAGTCCTCTTTATTGTTAGTCGGAAGTGAACAAAGGATGTCAGCTCAGCTCCAAACAAAGGGGCATTGAACAGAAATATCTAGACATTCCATTTTCTCCTCCCCAGTGCCCCTTATCTCCTGGGAAAGAGACGCCAAGATGTTGATGGCGATTACTTAGTAATCACAGATGATTGACGTCACGTGTTCCTGTGAAAAGGCAAACCGTTGTGTGGTGCTGTCCGTGCTCCTGGCCTCGCTCCAGCAGGGAGCCCTGCCTGGGGCAGCCCGTGTCTCTGAGCAGCAGTTAACATCGATCCCTGGCCTACCACATTTTACGGCAGGTAATCCTTCCCTATGCCTTGTAAGATCGGTGCAATCTACAGATGAAGACCCTGACAAAATGAGGTTAAGTATACATCACATGATGGTAGGTGGAGAGCCTAGCTCACATTCTAGCAAGCTGGTTCCAGAGTGTGGGCTCCTAACTTCTCCACCACCCTGCCCCCTGCTAGCACTCACCTGACTTCCACAGAGCCCTACGGACCTAGATTAAATCCTGCAGATTTTATTCACAATCCCTTAGGTTCTGGTGTGATCACATACATGGAAATTACTCTTGTTTGGGAGAGCAATCCCTAGTGAAAACTGGAGTTTAATGAAAAAATCACTCTGGTATGTACTCAAGGATAACGTGAACTGGAGTGGCATTTCCTAAAGTTGACGAATTAATACTATTTTCAAGTAATACAGCTAATGTTTATTGAAATATTATTTAGTACTTAACTGAATGTAAAGCAAGTGCTTTACATGTATTACCTCTTAATCCACCCAGCAATCAAATGTACTATTATTGTCCTGGGTTTAAAGATGAGTTTAGGGTTACTGTGTAGTTTCCCAATGGTATATGGCTTCTCCAAAGCCAACACTGTGACTCCAGTGCCCACATTCTTCGCCACTGAGTTATATCAGTGCCCTAGTTGGCTGGTTTGCAGTTCAGGATGGACATCTTTCCAACTAGTTAGCTTTCCTGAAAATTTGGGAGCAGGATAAATTTGGTCTCTGTATTCCTGAATTTTGTTTTGCTAATTCTGTTCTGCTCTGAGCCATCTGTGTGCCATTCTTTCTTTCTTTAGTATTTAGCTCTCATCATCTGGCTTTGATTTGCTCCAACTCTTTCCTCTGTGTGATTTGTATTGTTTTAGTTTCTTTTTCTATGGAAACCAGTTTTTTTTTGTAGTTAACTTAATAATGCATGTTTTACTACTTTGAAGTCTTATTCTTTCACTTTAATAATGGAATTTATATAGCACTAGGATAGATATTTTCAGCAAAAGTTATTTATACGTATATAATTTTAAATTTATAACACTTTGGCCCTACATGTGTCCTTATGAATTTTTTGTCAAACTCGCTTGCTGATGTCACTTTTTCCACATGGCACGATTTGAGGGGTGTAGAAAACTGTCTACCTTAAATACTTGTTAATGGAATAGAGAAATAAAGTATTATATCCAGAAAGTCCTCTGAAAGGTCATCCCAGAAGGACCGTGTATTAACTTACCGTGTTGTAATAGCCAAACAAGTTGCTTCTAGCTGCAGAGAGTGAGGCAGGACCCTTGGTAAAAGAGGTCTGAGACAGGTAAATTCATCCCCAACATAAAGCATTTTACTTAGGGCGTGTATGATGGGTCAGAGAGCGCGGCACGTATGAGAGTCTTGAAGTAAGTGGGTGTCAGTAGAAGCAAGGGGTGGGGAGAGAAAAAGAGGAAGTTGGAGAAGCAGAAAAAGCTACATATGTGTGTGGACTTGTGGTGCACATCCCCGTGGTCGACTGCCCAGCTCACAGTTCTTCCCTTTCTTTGGGAACCCTTGCCCTTGCCCCCTTCTCCCTGCCAACACCCCAGCCCCCATTCAAGTGATAGGGGGAACAGCCAAGTTCACACGTCTTTGCTTTCACAGCTGATTGGGCACACATGGGCCAATAGGTCCCTTCTCAAATATCTGAGACCAAGAGATTCTAGACAGTTGGCTGTTCTCCCAAACAGAGGAGATATAAACCAGGACTTCACTAAAGAGGAAGAATGAGGGAGATGCTAGAGAATGGATTTCTTGGTTCTCTCCAGTGTTCTAGTCACAGTTTTGCCTAATTCATTTCTTATGGACAGCACTGTCCATAATGTACTCTACTCTGCTTTACTTTTTTTTTTTTTTTCTGCAGTACGCAGGCCTCTCACTGTTGTGGCCTCTCCCATTGCGGAGCACAGGCTCAGGACGTGCAGGCTCAGCGGCCATGGCTCACGGGCCCAGCCGCTCCGCGGCACGTGGGATCTTCCCGGACCGGGGCACGAACCCGTGTCCCCTGCATCGGCAGGCGGACTCTCAACCACTGCGCCACCAGGGAAGCCCTGCCTTACTTTCTGAAATCTTCCTAAAAATGTGAGTAATTCCTGGTTTACCCCTACGTTCCCTGTTCCTCCTGGACACAGGTTTCACAGCGTCTCAGGTTGTCCTACTGGCCCTGTGCTCCGACAGCCGTGTTCGGGATTTTTAGGTAAATACTTCATCGCTGGGTGTCTTCCCATACCTCGCACTTTCAATGTATTTGGCAGCCCATTCTCATGTACTATGTTTTGGAATTATAAAAGTCTCTGAATTTTATTAAAAGTGGAGCTTAACTCTCTGTTCTTCATTCTCCTAGTTGGTTTTGGGTGATATGCAGAAGGGGAAGAGACTAGCCTTATAATTTCCAGCCATGAATCTGGGAGGCAAGAACTTTAGCTTATTGAAATAACAATCATAGAAGGTTGACTTTCATGAGCAAGAAATGTGAGGAGAATGAATAATATCAGAATACCAAACAGTTTCTTTATGGTGAATTCTACCTAAGTAAAGACACCTGTGAGATCTGCATGAATGACAACACATGGAACGCAGAACTGATGTGAATTAGCTGCCATTGCCTTTCACAGTCAATCTTAGGGTGCTCTGGAGATCTCTGCTGTAGTCTTATGTGTATTTCTGATTTTGTTTTTGAATCCAGTATTGTCATTTAGTGTTTCCATCTCTAAAATTCTTGGCTCAGATGCTTTCCATATTCTTCCCTGTGACTTTTATTTGGACTTGCCAACCCACTGACTCTACTGTGCTTTTTTCCTTCTACCTACCACCAATCAACTAGTATCTACTGTGCAGACTAGGTGGGTTTCTGGGTTTTTAAGGTAATATGAATGTGACAGGGCAACAGTTAGTCTTCATTTCCATTAAGGCTTCTGTAAGCTGGAATTATAAAGAGGATATAGGAAATCTATGGATGTACCTTACATTCAAGATATGAGCAGAAGTTGGAATCAGGTATGAATAAGGAGGTCATGTTTTCCATATGAGATTGGAAATGTTTAGATGACGATAGTGTCTGGCCCACCAAGGAGTGACATCCTAAGGGAGGTGGTGTGACAGAGAGGCTTAGATGAGGGTTTGTTTGCTTTCTAGTTGGTACCTGCAAGAATATTATCTAAAATGAAGTGCTCAATAAAATGCATTAATGTGTAGTATCAAAGTGACGTGGTGGGTGGGGACAGTGGCTGGGCAGAGATGCCCTGAAGCAGTGGATTCTTCCAGGTGTTACCATAAAATAATCCACAAAACATGCGTGGGACTTCCCCTTTCCTTTTCCAACTCTGCCCTCCTCTTATGCTTCTCCTTGTTATTCATTTTCTCCTGCAGGTTTGCCCTAAGTGTTCATTTTGCCTTGTATAGGATTGTGAGATGCTGTAGATGATTGAAGAGGTCAGTGAGCTCACACCTGCAGAGATGGCCCTTCTTTTGCCATGTAGACTCCCTAATATTACAACCGAATATAGAACTATTCAACCAGGGTCATAAGATGAGCCTTTGAAATACTGGAAATAGAATACTTGCCCTTTAAACCATGGTTACAACCCTATAGTAATTACGATAAATCATGCTGCTTCTAGATGTTGCTTCTAGAGACAAATAATGTGCCTCCAATTTCCATGTATTAAGGAGAAAAAAGGTGCATAGGCTGTTATCAAGGCAAACATAACCAAGTGCATATTTTCCAAATTCTATATTTGATTATTTAAATTTTTTATGAAGAGCAATTTCCATAATATGCAAGTCATTGTCCATTAGGGTACTGACCATTATGCACTTTCCAAATGAGGAAAGTCAGTTATATCAGAATAATTAAGGGGGAAATCATATACATGTTTTTTAAATGAAATAATATGGTGTCACATTCTTTTAAAGTTATCTAAATTCTCTCACACATTGTATCTCTTGAATTGATCTTATTCTTCTCCAGCTGTGTCTCTTTTTTTTCAATAAGATGATTCAGTGTTTTTTAAAAATAACTAAATTTATTTATTTATTTTTTGCTGCTTTGGGTCTTCGTTGCTGTGCGCGGGCTTTCTCTAGTTGCGGCGAGAGGGGGCTGCTCTTCGTTGCGGTTCACAGGCTTATCATTACTGTGGCTTTCTAGTTGCAGAGCACGGGCTCTAGGCACGTGGGCTTCAGTGGTTGTGACTCGTGGGCGCAGTAGCTGTGGCTTAGTTGTTCCACGGCATGTGGGATCTTCCTGGACCAGGGCTTGAACCTGTGTCCCCTGCATTGGCAGGCGGATTCTTAACCACTGCGCCACCAGGAAAGTCCCTTATGTCTCTTTTTATTGTACTGAATGTTTGCTTTTCAAGTTCCAAGAAAGAGTCTTTGTCAAATCTATATTTGTCTTCTTGAGTTCGCAAAGCTTGTGAATGATATCAGAGTGGGAAATACTGTGAATTATTCTCAATAATTGGAACTTTGGAAATGAAATTAGTGCTCCAATGCAAGTAAAATAAAATGTTTTGCCCAGAGTGCATTAATTCTAATTTTATTACTCATCTACTTTATGAAGTTTCTTTACTTTTTATGTGGAAAAAGTAAGGAATAGAATTTGCTATACACATTTCAATTATGAGAAACTCTATAGTAGAATAAGCCAAATTAAAGGATGTCTTCCACTTTGGAGCAAATATTTCCATTTCTATTATCTAGGAAAGGGAATCTTTCAGTCCCATTTCCCAAATGAGATATCCCTTTCTAAATAGCACATGCTACAATTTCCTTGTGCAAGATATACATTTAAAAAGCACAAGCTATCTTACAAATATAAATTTACAGTAGGTTTATAAGTATCTAATAAATATTGTAAACCAAACTTAAAATTTTCACATACTAGGTGTATCAGATCATGTTTTGTATTAAAAAAATTCTTTAAATAATGAGATATACACAAAGTAATACAATGGTTATGAAACTTATGAACACCAGTACTTAATCTACCTCTCTAAATTAATACTATGTGATTAATTTCTTCACCATCTCTGTAATTATTTTTATCCCTTGCTTGAATTGCAGGGCTACCTACACAACCCAGAGGAGAAGAAATACCATTTCAGGCCGCAAAGCTACTGGTTTGGGGATTTGGGATTGAATATGGCACCTGAATGCCCCTTCTAGGATGATTTGATCAAGCAGGTGCTTTTCAGGATAAGCCTAGAGAGTTAGGTTGGTATGAAATTGTGTTGAGTCTCAAATACAAGACTAGGATTTTAAACTTATTTTGGTAGAAATTATTGTTGAATTTTGATTAGGGGAAGTATGGAATGAGGGCTGGGCTTTAGGAAGATTGTAAAGCTTCAAATTGTTTTCATTTACTTCAATGTACAAATTCTACTTTGAATACTTGTAGAAATCTGACTTTTGTTCTGAAAAATTTCCCCCAGATTTATTGAGGTATGGTTGATAAACAAAAACTGTGACAAATATATATACATTTAAAGTGATAAATGTATATATTTAAAGGTGTACAATGGTATATATTTAAGGTGATGTTTTGATATGCATACACATTATGAAATGATTACACAGTCAAGCTAATTAACATACCATCACCTCTAGTTAGTGGGAAGCAGCCACATAGCAGGGAGATCAGCTCGGTGCTCTGTGCCCACCTAGAAGAGTGCGATAGGGAGGGTGGGAGGGAGGCTCAAGAGGGAGGGGATATGGGGACATATGTATTCATATAGCTGATTCACTTTGTTATACAGCAGAAACTAACACAACATTGTAAAGCAATTATACTCCAATAAAGATGTTAAAAAAAAAGAACCATAAACAAAACAAAACAAAACATACCATCGCCTCACATAGTTACTACTATTTTTTCTTTTGTGGTGAGAACACTTGAGATATACTCTCTTGGCAAATTTCAAGTCTGCAGTACATTGTGTTTTGAAATTTTAAAAAATCAAGATATTTAGTAGGTAAAAACCAAGAAAATCATTGAGAATTAGCAAACAAACACTTGTTTCTCTTTTCTTTTTTTGTAGTCAGTCTATATCATTAGCTCTCAAATAGAGCGATTTTTTTGTCTTCCTTCCCAGAGCACACTTGGCAATGCCTGGAGATGTGTTTGGTTGTCATAACTAGGAAGGGGGGAGGGTATGTGCTACTGACATCTAGTGGGTGGAGGCCAGGGATGCAGCTAAACATCCTATAGGGTATAAAACAGTCCTCCACAGCAAAGAATTATCTGGCCCAAAACATCCATAGCGCTGAGGTGGAGAAGCCCTAGTTCGCACATGTGGAGGGCATACCCTGGGCAGAACACTGTACTAAGTTTGTGACTCCCAGTGCTTGGTCTTTTTGAAAGGGTTGGGTGATTATTTGAATTTTCTTTTGGCACGTATAACATCACGTGTAGTTATTATATAGAATGCCCTTTGGAGTTAAGTTTTCAGAACATTATGGAATCTGTAGTATCTCTTTATCTTTATTTAGATATACTTTTGTTTCTGTCATATTTCCTGAAATATAGCAACATGAATATAGTCGAAAACCATTAGTTAGTTAGCCCACGTTACAGGAATAACTGGGGTTCCACAAAACAGGAACTATAAAATTTGAATTTTATGTGGAAGGACAGCCTAAAGATTATATAGTATTTGCTCTAAATAATAATGTTATAGTTATTTTTTCAAGGTAAACTTTTAATAATTAAAAAGTAACAAGAAGCGTTGATCATATTCTTAAAGTGCTCTTAGAAAGTCCACCTAAAGTTGTACGGATTTTGAAGTCATATTTTAGAAATGAGCAGCTTGAGCCTTGTATCAAGCCTTGTGACTTTGTTATCAGATTTTAGACTTTTAAACTTCTTATTTTGAAGAAATTTCAAACCTTGCAAGAATAGAACAATGAATTAGTGCATACCCTTCATTGTAAATTCACCATTTGTTAACATTTCGCCCATTTTCTTTCTCTCTTCTCTCAATATGTATGTATGTATATGTTTTATGTTTACTTATTTTCTTGGCCATGTATATGTTTTACGTTTACTTATTTTCTAGGTTCCTAAGAACAAGGAGTTCTTTTTTTTTTTTTTGTGGCCGTGCTGTGTGCAACCAGGCCCTCAACAGTGAGAGCACAGAGTCCTAACCACTGGACCACCAGAAAATTCCCAGAACAAGGAATTCTTTACATAACCATAATCGCCATTGGAGAAACAATAATGTAAACTGACGAAAGAAGAAAGAGATAAGGAGAGAAAGAAAGAAAGAAAGAAAGAGAGAAAGAATGTTTAATTCTGTTATTTTCTTGTTTTTTTGTCCTGTTAGATATGTTAATTTTTTAAAAAATTTCAAAATGGAATGTATTGTTCTGACTTGAAATTTGCTGAGAGTATGTCTCAAATGTTCTCACCACAAAAAATAACGGTAACTATGTGAGGTGATGGATATGTTAATTATCTTGATTATATAATTATTTCACAATGTATATATACGTATATAATCATTTCATTTTAAATCTATATAAATTTTATTTGTCAATCATATCTCAGTAAAGCTGGGGAAAATTTTCAGAACAACAGTCATTTCCCTACAATTATTCAAAATAGAACTTGTGCATTGAATTAAATGAAAACAATTTGAAATTTTATCAATCTTTTAAAGCTCAGTCTTCATTCTGTACTTCCCCCTAAAGTCAACGATTGTTCTAAAACAATAAGTATAATCAAATTAAGAAAAGTTAAAATCATATATTATCTAAATATAGCCTTATTCAAAATTTGCCACTGTGCCAGTGTTATCATTTATAGCATGCCATATCTCCTTTAATGTGGAATATTTTCTGCTTTTTTTTTTTTTTTTGGTCATTTATGACTGACATTTCAGGAGAAGACAGGCCAGTGATTTTGCAGAATATCCCTCAATTTGGGTTTGTCTGACCTGCATTTTTATTCAGGTTATGCATCCTTTGCAGGGGTACAACTATGTAATGGTGCTGTGTCCTCACTGCATTATACAGGAAGTACCTAAGGTCAGCTTGTCATATTATTATTTTTTCCAGATTTATTTAATTTATTTTTTTATTGAAGTATAGTTGATTTATAAATATCTATTAAAAATCATAATAAAAATTATTCTGGGGCTTCCCTGGTGGCGCAGTGCTTGAGAGTCCGCCTGCCGATGCAGGGGACGTGGGTTCGTGCCCCGGTCCGGGAGGATCCCACGTGCCATGGAGCGGCTGGGCCCGTGAGCCATAGCTGCTGAGCCTGCGCGTCCGGAGCCTGTGCTCCACAGCGGGAGAGGCCACAAAAGTGAGAGGCCTGCGTACAGCAAAAAAAAAAAAAAAAAAAAAAAAAAAAAAAAAATTATTCTGGTGATGGGAACAGTTGTTCTTAAGTAAAACAAAATGAAATAAAACTCTGTGCTCTTCATTATGAAAAAAAATGTGTTAGTTTCTGGTGTACAGCAAAGTGATTCAGTTTTACATATATACAATATATATATTCTTTTTCAGATTCTTTTCCATTATGGTTTATTATTAATGATATTTGGTCATTAGTTTAGGGTGGTATCTTCCAGATTTCTCCATTATAAAATTATAATTTGCTCCCTTTGCAATTAATAAATTGTCTGTGGGGAGATATTTTTTTTTTTTTTTTTTTTTTTTTTGCGGTACACGGGCCTCTCACTGCTGTGGCCTCTCCCGCTGCGGAGCACAGGCTCCGGCCGCGCAGGCTCAGCGGCCGTGGCTCACGGGCCCAGCCGCTCCGCGGCATGCGGGATCCTCCCGGACCGGGGCACGAACCCGTGTCCCCTGCATTGGCAGGCGGACTCTCAACCACTGCGCCACCAGGGAAGCCCAGTGGGGAGATATTTTAAGATTGTGCAAATAATCTGTTCCACACAAAGCTGCAACCAATGATTTTAGCATCCAGTGATGGTTCTTGCCTGAACCAGTTGTTGGTTTAAAGATTTCAAAAAAGTAACATTCTAGCTCTATTACTCCCTGTACATTTGTTAGTTGGCTTTCTACTTTAAAGAACATAGTCGCTTCATTAATTTGTTGTTTGTTTTGTTATTGGTATGAAGTCATGGATTGTTTTTATTTAATGTGCTATAATCCATGGTTTTCATGATTCACGTTGGTGCTAAAAAATTATTGAAAGTTTGGGCACTGGGAACTCTGTTAGGCTGGCTCCTGTGTCTTTCTGATATGTTCTCATCAATTTTTGAGCCCTACCTTGCTTGCTGGCACAATAATATATTTCAGATTCAACTTATCACTTTCCCTGGAATCAGCCTCTCTCCTTTTAGTTGGAAATGGCATTTAGAAAACAAGATCTGGGTGTCAGGTGTGCCCTGACTGGGGATGTCTTGGCTTCTAGACCTTTTCAGCAGACAGGGTTAGAAATGGATTTCTTTCTTTTTTTAAATTTATAAATTATTAATTGTGGTAAAATACACATAATATTTACCATTTTAAACATTTTAAAGTGTACAGTTGAGTAGTGTTGAGTACATTCACATTGTTGTGCAACCAATCTCCAGAACTCTTTTCATTTGAGACTGAAACCATCCATTAAACAAGAACTCCTCATTCCCCTATTCCTCCAACCCCTGGAAACCACCATTCTAGTCTCTGTCTCTATGAATATGACTGTTCTTGGTACCTCATGTAAGTGAAATCATATAGTTTTTGTCTTTTTGTGACTGGTTTATTTTATTTTTGATTTCTTTTTAAATCATGAATTCAGTAGGAATATTTTTGAAGCATTATGTAATAGATTTTAACTAAAGTTGAAACTTTTCTGACAAATGCCATTTTTTGAAATAGATGAAACTTCCAGATATTTTTTTTGTAGTTGAAGTGTTGGTCAAGTAAACTGGTATCTAAAAATATTTGTCAATTTCGCTAAATAATAAATACTTGGCCTTGGTAATATGAATCTCATCTACTTTTCCTGAAGACACTTATTATTTTTTTCTTCTGTGATGTGTGAGTACTTAGGAAAGAGAATATTATTTAAGATCTATTCCTCTTAAACAGAAAAGGGATAACTCAATTTGTAAGTAATTAGTAAAACTATCCCAGATAAGCATGATTTTTATGTCATATTTTTCTAACTGGAGCACTACAAAGTCACTTAATCATTTTAGAAGAAATAACACATATATCTACGCACCTATGTGTATGTAGGACAGAAAGATATATTGAAATGTGAAATATCTAACTTTTTACTGGAGTGTTCCAAATATATGAGGTGATGCTTTTAATAATTGACCAGAAATGCCAAAAATTACTGAAGACTGTAAAAGACAGACACTTTGGAACTGCATGTGATTCAGAAGAGTTTTGGATGGGTTGCCAAAGTCTGCATTAGACAGAGTATTTGAACAAATTTGGATTTGATTTGTGAAAAGTTTTCTTAACATATTATTCAGTTATGTATTTATCATGTAGTAGTGAAAGTTGCTTGAGCACTAGATAAATACGAGCAAGACATTCTAAGCACCCCCTTTCTCTTTATACAGCTAAAAAATTTGTAGACAACTACAATGTCCTTGTTCTTTATTATTTTATTGAAGTATAGTTGATTTATAATGTGTTAGTTTCAGGTGTACAGCACAGTGATTCAGTTCTATATATATATATATATATATATATATATACACACACACACACACACACATATATATATACACATATATATATATATTTTTTTTCAGATTCTTTTCCCTTATAGGTTATTACAAAATATTGAGTAGAGTTCCCTGTGCTATACAGTAGGCCCTTGTTGATTATCTATTTTATATGTAGTAGTGTGTATATGTTTATCCCAAACTCCTAATTTATCCTCCCCTTCCCCTTTGGTAACCATTAAGTTTGCTTTCTATGTCTGTGGGTCTATTTCTATCTTTGTACTAGTTCTTTAAGGTGATATAAATTAGGATTATCTTTTGGATTCAGCCTGAAGAACTCTGATGAAATCCACTGTAAAGTATGGGACCAGGCAGTGGGAAGTGAGAATTGGTTCCCCAAAGCAAGTTTTTCATTAAGCCACTTAATCACTGGGCCAGAAGGCCCCTAGCACCTTAAAGATCATGTAGTCCAAAATTCTTTAACTCTTTCTTACAGAGGTTGCCAGACCTACATCCTCATTCTTACCTAAGGCTTATCATTCCATCTTTAGAAAACTCTGACTGCTAGAAAATGATCTCCTTATAGCTTTTACCCACTTATCCTGGTCCAATTCATTGGAGCCATAGAGAAATGTCTTATCTCTAATCATGACCAGATTTCCAATATTTAAAGACAGTATGATTTCATTTTCATAAAGTGGAATCTTTCATCAGTATAACCCAGGGCTCAATTCAAGAGACAGAAGAGTTGCAGAAAAGGGAAACAAGGAGAACAGGCAGAGTTTAGGACCTGTTCTCCCATGCCATAAGTCAGAACAAGATTTGTTAGTTCTGTCAGCCAGGGGTAGCTTCCCCATCCTACGGCTTCCATTCAGCCCAGCCCCTATTGTGAGTCAGCCGAGTGCAGGTGTATTCCAAATTCCATAGCCAACTCTCACAGTGCTTTGTTGGTTTTCATGGAAAAAAGTCGGCACTCATGGATAAATATATACTTCCCTTGTAGCAATTCAGGGATGAGCATAAGCTTGCTGTTTCACAACTAAGCAGGGCACTGGTAATGAACATCCTTGACAAAACAGGAGGGACTAAGTGTGAAGAAGCATTTTTAAGCTGTCATTGGGATGGGAGATGCTCTGGAATTTAAACAGTGAAGATCAGGGATGTTAACTGGCCTGCAGTGCATGAGATAGTCCCACAAAATAGAGAATTAACCTACTGAAGATGCCGAAAGTGTCTTCCTTCCGTCATTTCATTTGATTAGAACATTGTACCACGTCTGAAGTGCCGATGGTTATAAAGTCATGTAAAAACTGTGTAAGACAGGATGTGTGAATCTAAGAGCTCAGGAAGAAAGCATATCTTGAATTTGCTTCCAGTATTCTCCTTCTCTTTTTTTTTTTTTTTGCTGTACGCAGGCCTCTCACTGTTGTGGCCTCTCCCGTTGTGGAGCCCAGGCTCCGGACACGCAGGCTCAGTGGCCATGGCTCACGGGCCCAGCCGCTCCGCAGCATGTGGGATCTTCCCGGACCGGGGCATGAACCCACGTCCCCTGCATCGGCAGGCGGACCCTCAACCACTGAGCCACCAGGGAAGCCCAAGTATTCTCCTTCTCTTAATGGTCTCACTGCAAAACAAGAACTAACAGTGCTGCCCACCCAGCAGAACAAGGATTTCCTTCCAGGATCCATCAGGACCATAGGACCATGCGCCTCGGAAGGGGCAGGACCTGTATCCAGCCCAGGAGTCAAGGCTGGTGATTTTCAAAGTTGGGAGGAGGATAGTTTTAGGCATTTTTGGTAGGTTAATTCTTTATTTTGTGGGACTATTTCATGCATTGCAGAGCAGTTTACATCTCTGATCTTCACTGTCTAAATTCCAAAGCACCTCATGATGGCTGAAAATGCTCCCAAACATTTCTAGCTGCCCTTTGTTAGCAGGGGATGGGGGAGGGGTAGAAGAGGGCGTGAGGAGGAGGTGGGTGGCCGTAGTCTCAAGTGAGAACCCTCAGTCAAGGGCAATCACAGAGGTCTCTTTCCTCTTTCCAGTGATTGCTGAAGGCATGGGATCTGACACAATTCTGGCCAGTGAGATGAGAGGGAGTCTGGGGAGGGCTTCTGGGAAAAGTTTCACCTATCGATAAAATGAGAAGAAACAGTTTTCTGTCTGTGTCTGGCCACTGTGATAAAAATATAGCAACTAGAAACTGTGGTTTCCATTTGCTTGTGGATGAGGTGAATTTGCTGAAGATAGCTGAGCAAAAAAAGGGGAAAGAACCTGAACTTTTATGGTGCCAGTGAGCTGCTAAATCAATCAGTCCTGGACCTATTTTGTATTTTGACTTTTACTATGTGAGATAATAAATTCGTTATTGATTGAATCAATTGAGCCAAAGTTTTTAGTTACCTACGTTGAAAGCATATTGAATGATATGCCTTATCCTGCTTTCTTCCTCCCACCCCCAATCTTAAGATCACTTTATTGAAACAAATAAAGTTATTAAAAATTAAAAGTGGACACAAATTAAAAATATTCACACCTGACGCAAATACCAATGCTCTTTGAAAGACAGACCTGGGTGTGTCTTCTACACTATTCATTTGTCAGATTGAAAAAGGTCAAAATAATAAAGGCTGTGTCTTAATTCCAGTAAATGATTCCAAAACCAGAATGAATTCTACAAGTTTCCTTTTAAAAGTTTACAGGTATTTGAATAATATTCATATGACATCCTGTCATGTCACAATATTCAGTCATGGTGGCCTTTTCCTTTTATCTTTGCATTCTTATTTGAATCATAGCATTAATTTTTGATGTTTTCTCCAGCTGGTGTTTCCCAATTCGACCATGGCTTTTGCCTGAAAATAAACACATGCTTGAAAACTAAGGGCAGTGTCTCATGAATGAATCTGTTAGTGGTGACCTTAACTCTTACTTTAACAAGTTTTAAACTTTTTCACAGATCTGTGGAATTTTAGTGCTTGGGTGGACATCAAAGATAACCTAGCATGTATAATTCCCTTTGAATCCTTAATGGGAAGGGGAGATTGGATGGTAATGTGTATTTTGAAATTGGTATAAATTCCGTAAGGGATAGCATGCCATGGAGAAATACAAGTCACAGGTATCGAAATCACAACAGTGGTAGTTCTGTTCCCATCCCAGCTTTGGCATTTTTTTTTCAGGTGTATGATAATACACAAACTATTCACTTCTGTTTCTTTATGTATAAAATAGGTTTTAAAATATTAGCTCTGCTTGTTTTGAGGGGTTGTTGTGAGAATTAAATGGAACAGTCACAACAATCCCAGCAACAATGTCCTGTTGGGTGAATTTATTCTGAGTAGGAACCATTGCAGACTAAAATTAAAAAAAAAAACAAAAACTCTACTGATTGCTGGAAGTACTTTCCCCCTTTTGTCGTTCAATTAACTCATCGTGCAGTATCAGCCTCTGCTCAGACATCATTTTCCTCCAGAAGATCCTCTGCCTCCCCTCAAGTGCCGTCTAGATCAGTACTGGGCTCATCACTCAGCCACAGCACTTACTTGTCTCTGTCTCGGTCTTTGGCAGGGGTTTTCTGTGTGCCTGAGAACCCCGGGGAACTCAGTTAGTAAGAGATTACTGGGCCAGCTCACAGAAATCCTGATCCAGTAGGGCCTGAGACCTGGGAGTCTGAGTGCTTGACAGCAGGGGATTCTGATGAGACCTCTTTGGGCCACACTTTGAGAGCTCATTCATGTCAAGGGTGATCTCCCTGAGAACCAGGCTCTAATTGTCTTCTTTGTGTCCCCTTTACTTAGAATGGGGCTAGGCCTATAGTAGGTGCTCAGTTGACAAGTACTTAATGAACACCAACATTTTTCTGAGGTTCAGTTTGTAGAAATATATAATGGCTTTGATTTTCCACACACAATTTATACATATTACAAAGAGCAATACACTCCTAAGAAACTCTGCCTTCTGTAGCCCAAACATTCAGATTTCCGAAATTACTGTATTCTGTTCAAATAGAAAGGAAACCTCTCAGCATGGTTTAGATGTCAGAGAATCGCAAAGACAGTACTCATTTATTTAAAAATAATTGATCACGTACTTTCAACATGCATCCATTATGTCGGGTGCCACAAAGATAGAGCAATTACAAATAAATGTAAACAGGATTTCAGTCGCTCAGGAACTAGACATCCTGGGAAAATAAGATAAAGCCATGTGAAACAGGTCTGCATTAATACGAATGCTGGAGAGGCAGTTAGGCAAGGTACTGGGGGTAGGGATATTCAGGGAGGCATTTATGGGGTTGTTGGATCTTGAAGAACTGGAAAATGAGAGTGGAATCAACAACAAGCGTGGCTTTAGCAGGCAGGCTGTGTTAGAGAGGTTGTGGGAATCTCAATAAATAGTGAGGCCTCCTCCCTGCCTCAGTGGTGAACAAACAGAAATAAACAGAGGACGAACAAAGATTGCATCTTCATTTCTGATAATGACTGCATTCCAGATTCTAGTTTACTGTGAGAGCCAAAAGCTCTGCTAACTGATTCCTGTAGGACTAGCACAATGGATGGTGTCCACAGATGGCTTATGTTTTAGGAAGGGGAAAGGACTGAGCTGGGCATGCGCCCCCAAGCTGCTGCAAGTCACTGCAGCTCCCTTGCTTTGAGACATGGAGGGGGCGGCGAGGAGTCAGAAGTGTCCCCCCAGTGGTGCTGCCTCCACCTGGGAGGAAACAAGAGTATGGAGGAAATGCTCCTTCTAGCAACCCTTTGCTTTGTGTTCTCTTCATTAGTGGGCTTAACCATGGAGCTCAGGGTCCACTGGGGGCATAGCTATCCCCCTGAACTGAGACGGTCTGCTGTCTTCCAGGTCAGTCCTGATTCCACCTTCACATAGCCACCCCTTAGGACCAACTGCTGCTCTTTTAGGTTTTAGTCTGGGACCACTGGTGGGCAATATAAAAATTTGACCCAGAAGGTACAGAAGTGGGTTAAAACTATATTAACTAAATAAACAGACAACTTTGTGTTGTGAAAATCATTTCCTCTTCTTATTCCCATTCTAACTTATACCCAGCTGTGTGGTCCATCATCATCTATCGAGCTTTCAGGGGGATTAAATAAGACTTTTAAATAAATCCAATAATAAAGCCCAGAATAAATCCTTTGCCTCTAAAGCAGGTATTAATTTTGTTCTTTCCACAACCATATAGAGATGTTCAAAATCTGAATTTAAACTCCTGCAATTATAAAATTCCCTGAAATTAAAGACCCACATCAAAAGACATTAAAGTCCAAAATTAGATTCTCTTGGCTTTGTGAGTTAAAAGTATAAAGAAACTACCGTCCTTCCCATTTCTCATTTGACTCCTTCTCAGAGGTTCTTGGCCTCTGCGTAGATACCTAGACCTTATGATGCCAAGTCTCTGACAAACCTCCCTTTCAAAATGAGTCCAACGGGTCAACACAGCCTTATAGCACTGCCCCTAACAACTTTAGCAAGTAACCTAGGAAAAATTTTGTTCTCAGAACCCAGTGCGTAGTGTGGACAAAGGTCATGGAAGAAACCCAATAGTGTCTGATGCAAGGAGTATAGATGAAACAAAAGAAAACAATACCAACTAACCAACCAACCAACCAACCAAACAACAGTAACAAAAACTTGGTTTTAGTTTCTCCAGGATACCAATTAATACCAGCTGTCCAGAAACAACAATGAATGAACATAAAGTCAACTGGGAGAAATTTCTCACCAGATTTGTTTGAGGGAAAAAAATCCATCTTATTTCCACTCGTAGAAAGTGGTACCTAAGATATTGCTGTTTTCTTGCAAAGTTTAGAAATTTGCAGTGGTGGCAGCCCTGCCACCTTCTCTTGTGTGCAGACATTTTGCTCCTGTGCTCCAGGGGCTGTTTCCACTACCTCTTCATGTGGAATTACTTAGGCCTGTAAAATCTGCCTCCTGGGGAACGCTTCTTTCTCATGTGTAATTACGTTCAAAATCCACTTGCTAGCCCTTGCTAGTGGGTGACTGCAGACATATTGACAAACTGTGGCTGGTCATGCTACAGCTCCCTTCTTCTAAATGCAAAATGACATTCTGTGCAGCCAGTCCAGGGCTGTTGACTTAATTCTGGCACTAAAGACTTAGATCTAGAACTTGAGAGTTCTCAGCAGCACACGTAGAACTCTGCTGCCTTGCAGACCTGGCTGTTATACACAACAGGCTAAAGGACTGGGTGAGAATTGATTCTAACCTACAACTGAATCCTCACTGCATCCTGCCTTTGAGTCCCACTGGCTTCTGCTGACACACCTATGGCACAAACCCCTCGTCCCACTGCAGGTTCCCTCAGATGCACAAGTTTAAGGTTAAGTTCGGCAGTTGTTCTTGAGGCTGCCTCTGAGGGCTCACCTCTCATTTGGCTCAGCCCATCCCCAGTTTGATTTCAAACTGGAAGCCCCACATTCTTGCCCAAGTGGCTCACAGCCTTACCCATGTTGCTTCTTATTCACCCCTCATTTTGCTCAAGGTCAGGTTTGCTGAAGACCCTCACCTTTACTGAGGCAATAGCCCACCAGTGCCTAAAGAGAGCCAATCCGACTTCATGCTGTCCAGGCCAAACTGTGTCTGCACTCAGCTGCATTGAAGTGAGTTCCGTGCAGTGATCCAACCCTAGTATCTTGTGGGCAGGCATTTAGGAGACAAAGGCTGGGGCTCAACTGGGTATTGTGGTGAGGCACTTGGACTTTATAAGTAGTATTTTTATTGTTGTTGTCTATTTAATTAATTAGTTAATACATTATTTATTATTGAGCTGGAGAGTGTCAAAATGAATTGTGTAAATTTTTTTCTTTTTACAAATAAGGGCCAAGGCGGTATGTGGGTTGATTTAGAGTGGATACAGAACTTTTTGGAGGCTATTCCAATAACGCTGGCCAGGGAGGTGGCAGAGACAAAGGACATATGTTTGAGACATTTTCAGTAATTAGAATGCATAGGTGCCAGGCTCAGCGAGACCCCAAAATCCTGCAGAGCAGTTGCAATTGTAGACTTAGGAACACTCTTCATCCCATTCTCTCTGCCCTAATGGTTGTTGATGGGGTTAGGGCACATCGCCTAGGGGGTCAAAGGAGAGACATTTATTAGGTGACAGCGGAGTGGTTATAACAGATGTCATGGAAGATTGTTAGCATGCCTGAGCTCTTCTGATGTACAGCATTGGAATGCATGTCTGTTTTCCCTCTTAGTAGTTGAATGATGCCCTCCTGGCCAGAGATATGATCCATCCTGAAGGTAATTCTAGACATCTGGTGCTAAGACAGCACTCTTGACAAATAGCTAACATTTTAAATAAAGGAAAGTATTACATCAGGGGATTCCATGTATTTCTCAAAACCAGATGACACTGAAGCCACTAGATGTGTCATTGTTAAATGGTCTTGTGGAATCTAGAGAGGTTGTAGTAATGAAGAGAATTTTGCAATTTCTCCAAATTTCTAAGCCCTGATTTAAAGAGCATTCCCTGACAGACTCATCTCCTGCCTCCTGTGAAAGGAGAGAAGTTACTTTTTATCCAATGAATATTTGGCTATCATGTTAATGATGTCCACCTGTTTTCTTTAGACACAGCTGTTTTCTTTCATTCCAGGAGAGCTGGGCATGAAGTGTCTCACCCACTGTCAGCACTTGGCTTTTAGAACCTGACCAGAATCCAGATAGACATAAATTCCCAGCCATCTCCTAATGAATTGCAGCCTTACAATCCATAAGTGCTGTGAAGTATCTTGGCCGAAACTGGGCAGCATGCAGTTCACTCCAGAAGAAATGGGGATGGGATGTTTTTGTCTCAAGGGATTTTCCCACTTCTGTATGCAGGGCCATTTGTAACTCACCACTGAGTATTTTTTTTTAAATAGATCTTTATTGGAGTATAATTGCTTCACAATACTGTGTTAGATTGTGTTTCACAACAAAGTGAATCAGCCATATGCATACACATGTCCCCATATCCCCTCCCTCTTGCATCTCCCTCCCACCCTCCCTATCCCACCCGTCTAGGTCACTGCAAAGCACTGAGCCGATCTCCCTGCGCTATGCAGCTTCTTCCCCCTAGCTATCTATTTTACATTTGGTAGTGTATAGATGATGATGTTACTCTCACTTTGCCCCAGCTTCACCCTCCCACCCTATGTCCTCAAGTCCATTTTCTATGTCTACCTCTTTATTCCTGCCCTGCAACTAGGTTCATCAGTACCATTTTTTTTTTTAGATTCTATATATATGCATTAGCATACAGTGTTTGTTTTTCCCTTTCTGACTTACTTCACTCTGTATGACAGACACTAGGTCCATCCACCTTACTACAAATAACTCAATTTCATTTCTTTTTATGGCTGAGTAATATTCCATTGTATATATGTGCCACATCTTCTTTATCCATACATTTGTTGATGGACATTTAGGTTGGTGCCATGTCCTGGCTATTGTAAATAGTGCTGAATGAACATTGTGGTATATGGCTCTTTTTGAATTATGGTTTTCTCAGGACATATGCCCAGTAGTGGGACTGCTGGGTCATATGGTAGTTCAATTTTTAGTTTTTTAAGGAACCTCCATACTGTTTGTATCAATTTACCTTCCCACCAACAGTGCAGGATGGTTCCCTTTTCACCACACCCTTTCCAGCATTTATTGTTTCTAGATTTTTTGATAATGGCCATTCTAACCAATGTGAGATGGTACCTCATTGTAGTTTTGATTTGCATTTCTCTAATAATTAGTGTTGTTGAGCATCTTTTCATGTGCCTCTTGATCATCTGTATGTCTTCCTTGGTGAAATGTGTATTTAGGTCTTCTGCCCATTTCTTAACTGGAATTTTTGTTTTTTTTATACTGAGCTCCATGAGCTGTTTGTACATTTTGGAGAGTAATCCTTTGTCTGTTGTTTCATTTGCAAATATTTTCTCCCATTCTAAGGGTTGCCTTTTTGTCTTGTTTATGGTTTCCTTTGCAGTGCAAAAGCTTTTAAGTTTAATTAAGTCCTATTTGTTTATTTTTGTTTTTATTTCCATTACTCTAGGAGGTGAGTCACAAAAGATCTTGCTGTGATTTATGTCAAAGAGTGTTTTTCCTATGTTTTCCTCTAAGAGTTTTATAGTGTCCGGTCTTACATTTAGGTCTTTAATCCATTTGGAGTTTATTTTTGTGAATGGTGTTAGGGAGTGTTCTAATTTCATTCTTTTACATGTAGCTGTCCAGTTTTCCCAGCACCACTTACTGAAGAGACTGTGTTTTCTCCATTGTATATCCTTGCCTCCTTTGTCATAGATTAGTTGACCATAGGTGTGTGGGTTTATCTCTGGGCTGTCTATCCTGTTCCATTGATCTATATTTCTGTTTTTGTGCCAGTACCATATTGTCTTGATTACTGTAGCTTTGTAGTATAGTCTGAAGTCAGGGAGTCTGATTCCTCCAGCTCTGTTTTTTCCTCTCAAGATTGTTTTGGCTATCTGGGGTCTTTTGTGTCTGCATACAAATTTTAAGATTTTTTGTTCTAGTTCTGTAATATATGCCATTGGTAATTTGATAGGGATTGCATCGAATCTGTGGATTGTTTTGGGTAGTAGAGTCATTTTCACAATATTGATTCTTCCAATCCAAGAACATGGTATATCTCTCCATCTGTTTGTGTCATCTTTGATTTCTTTAATCAATGTCTTATAGTTTTCTGAGTACAGGTCTTTTACCTCCTCAGGTAGGTTTATTCCTAGGTATTTTATTCTTTTTGTTGCCATGGTGAATGGGATTGTTTCCTTAATTTCTCTTTCTGATCTTTTGTTGTTAGTGTATAGGAATGCAAGCGAATTCTGTGCATTAATTTTGAAACCTGCAACTTCACCAAATTCATTGATGAGCTCTAGTAGTTTTCTGGTGGCATCTTTAGGATTATCTATGTATAGTATCATGTCATCTGCAAACAGTGACAGTTTTACTTCTTCTTTTCCAATTTGGATTCATTTTATTTCTTTTTCTTCTCTGATGGCTGTGACTAGGACTTCCAAAACTATGTTGATTAAGAGTGGCAAGAGTGAATATCCTTGTCTTGCTCCTGATCTTAGAGGAAATGCTTTCAGTTTTTCACCATTGAGAATGTTTGCTGTGGATTTGTCATATATGGCCTTTATTATGTTGAGGTAGTTTCCCTCTTTGCCCACTTTCTGGAGAGTTTTATCATAAATGGTGTTGAATTTCGTCAAAAGCTTTTTCTGCATCTATTGAAATGATCATGTGGTTTTATTCCTTAATTTGTTAATGTGGTGTATTACCTTGAGTGACTTGCATATGTTGAAGAATCCTTGCATCTCTGGGATAAATCCCACTTGATCATGGTGTATGATTATTTTAACGTGCTGTTGGATTCTGTTTGCTAGTATATTGCTGAGGATTTTTGCATCTATGTTCATCAGTGATATTGGTCTATAATTTTCTTTTTTTGTGATATCTTTTTCTGGTTATGGTATCAGGGTGATGTTGGTTTTGTAGAATGAATTTGGGAGTGTTTCTCCCTCTGCAATATTTTTGAAGAGTTTGAGAAAGATGGGTGTTAGCTCTACTGTAAATATTTGATAAAAGTCACCTGTGAAGCCATCTGGTCCTGGACTTTTGTTTGTTGGAAGATTTTAAATTATGGTTTAAATTCATTACTTGTGATAGGTTTGTTTATATTTTCTAAATCTTCCTGGTTCAGTCTTGGAAAATTATACCTTTTCAAGAATTTGTCCATTTCTTTGTGGTTGTGCATTTTATTGGCTATAGTTTTTTGTAGTAGTCTCTTATAATCCTTTGTATTTCTGCAGTGTCAGTTGTGATTTCCTGTTTTTCATTTCTAATTTTATTGATTTGCATCCTCTCCCTTTTTTTCTTAATGAGTCTGGCTAAAGGTTTATCAATTTTGTTTATCTTCTCATAGAACCAGCTTTTAGTTTTACTGATCTTTGCTATTGTTTTCTTTGTTTCTATTTCATTTATTTCTGCTCTGATCTTTATGATTTCTTTCTTTCCACTGACTGGGTTTTCTTTGTTCTTCTTTCTCTAGTTGTTTTAAGTGTAGGGTTAGATTGTTTATTTGAGATTTTTTTTTGTTTCTTGAGGTGAGATTGTATTGCTGTAAACTTCCCTCTTAGAACTGCTTTTGCTGCATCCCATAGGTTTTGGGTGGTCGTGTTTTCATTGTCATTTGTTTCTATGTATTTTTTATTTGTTCTTTGATTTATTCAGTGATTTGTTGGCTATTTAGTAGTGCTCTGTTTAACCTCCATGTATTTGTGTTTTTTACATTTTTTTTCCTGTAATTGATTTCCAATCTCATAACATTGTGGTCAGAAAAGATGCTTGGTATGATTTCAATTTTCTTAAATTTTCCAAGACTTGATTTGTGGCCCAAGATGTGATCTATCCTGGAGAATATTCCACGTGCACTTGAGGAGAAAGTGTGTTCTTCCACTTTTGGTTGGAATGATCTATAAATATCAATGAGGTCTCTCTGGCCTATTGTGTCATTTAAAGCTTGTGTTTCCTTATTTATTTTCATTTTGGATGATCTGTCCATTGGTGTAAGTGGGGTGTTAAAATCCCCTACTATTGTGTTACTATCAATTTCTCCTTTCATGGTTGTTAGACTTTGCATTATGTATTGAGGTGCTTCTATGTTTGGGTGCATAATCATTTATAGTTATTATACCTTCTTGGATAGATCCTTTGATCATTATGTAGTGTCCCTCCTTATCTCTTGTAACAGTCTTTATTTTAAAATCTATTTTATCTGATACGAGTATTGCTACTCCAGCTTTCTATTGATTTCCATTTGCATGGAATATCTTTTTCTATCCCCTCATTGTCAGTCTGTGTGTGTCCCTAGGTCTGAAGTGGGTCTCCTGTAGACAGCATATATATGGGTCTTGTTTTTGTATCCAGTCAGCCAGTCTGTGTCTTTTGGTTGGGGCATTTAATCCATTTACATTCAAGGTTATTATTGACATGTATGTTCTTATTACCATTTTCTTAATTGTTTTGGGTTTGTTTTTGTGGGTCTTTTTCTTTTCTTGTGTTTCCTGCCTAGAGAAGTTTCTTTAGCATTTGTTGTAAAGCTGGTTTGGTGGTGCTGAATTCTGTTAGCTTTTGCTTGTCTGAAAAGCATTTGACTTCTCCATCGAATCTGAATGAGATCCTTGCTGGATAGAGTAATCTTGGTTGTAGGTTTTTCTCTTTCATCACTTTAAGTATATCCTTCCACTCCCTTCTGGCCTTCAGAGTTTTTGCTGAAAAATCAGCTGATAACCTTATGGGGATTCCTTTGTATGTTATTTTTTGTTTTTCCCTTGCTGCTTTTAATATTTTTTCTTTGAATTTAATTTTTATTAGCTTGATTAATATGTGTCTTGGTGTGTTTCTCCTAAGGTTTTTCCTATATGGGACTCTGTGTGCTTCCTGGACTTGGGTGACTATTTCCTTTCCCACGTTAGGGAAGTTTTCCACTATAATCTCTTCAAATATTTTCTCAGACCCTTTCTTTTTCTCTTCTTCTTCTGGGACCCCTATAAGTCGAATGTTGGTGCATTAAGTGTTGTCCCAGAAGTCTCTGAAATTGTCTTCAATTCCTATGATTCTTTTTTCTTTATTCTGCTCCTTAGCAGTTATTTCCACCATTTTGTCTTCCAGGTCACTTATCCGTTCCTCTGCCTCAGTTATTCTGTTACTGATTCCTTGTAGCATATTTTTCATTTCAGTTATTGTGCTGTTCATCTTTGTTTGTTTGTTCTTTAGTTCCTCTAGATAGTTGTTAAACATTTCTTGTATTTTCTCAATCCGTGCCTCCCTTCTATTTCTGAGATTCTGGTTCAGCTTTACTATCATTATTCTGAATTCTTTTTCAGGTAGATTGTCTATTCCCTCTTCATTTATTTGGTCTTGTAGATTTTTACCTTGTTCCTTCATCTGTGATATATATTTTTGCCATCTCATTTTTTTTTTTTTTTATGAGGGGGACTGTGTTCCTGTCTTTCTGGTTCTTTGGCCTGAGGCTTCCAACACTGGCATTTGTAGACTATTAGGTAGAGCTGGGTCTTGGTGCTGAGATGAGGAACTCTGTGAGACCTCACTCTGATGAATATTCCCTGGGGTCTGAGGTTCTCTATTAGTCCAGTGGTTTGGACTCAGGGTTCCCACTGAAGGAGCTTTGGCTTGATCCCAGGCTTGTGAACCAAGATCCCACAAGCTGCCTTGGGCGGCCAAAAAAAAAAAAAGAAAAAATAGGAGAACAATAACAAAGTAAAAAATAAAATTAGACTAAGAAACTAACAGATATGTTAGGAAGGATATAAAAATAAAAATATAGATGAATCAACAACCAGAAGGTACATGAGTACCACAAGAGTAAAAAAGAGAGGAGGAAGGAAAAGAAAAGAATAAAAGGGAGAGGAAGGCCTTTGCTGTGGAGGGCAGGGCCTAAGAAAGGGCAAGATTTGGACAGTGGGCGGGGCCAATGCTCATGACCCACAGGGCTGGAAAAGGTCCTGGGGGCTGTGGAGGGTGAGGCTTAGGCTCAAGGAACAGAAGGGGCCCAGGTGTGCCTTCCGCCTCTGGTCTCAGAGGACAGTGGACCTCACCTGGGAGCGCAGCAGGCTTCCTGGGCTCGAGTGGGTGGGGCAAATGCCCTCCTCTCCTCTCCTGCTCCTCCAGTCTGGGAGGTCCCCTCCCTCCTTCCTCTCCTGATCTCCCCAGCCTCCCACCTATGCCCCCAAGGACCTATGCAGCGTGGAGGCAGCTTTGGAGGGCAGGGTATCAGCCTAGGAGCTCAGCATATTCCCCGGGCCAGAATGGGTGGGACAATCACCCTCCACTCCTCTCCCACTCCTCCTGGAGGGCCCCTCCTGCCTGCCTCTCCTGATCTCCCCCACCTCCCTCCTATGCCCCCAGTACCTACACGGCCTGGATGGGGCTTTGGGGTGGGGGGTAACAGCTTGGGAGCCCCCAGCCTGAGTGGGCCAGGCGATCACCCTCTGCTCCTCTCCCACTCTTCCCAGAGAGTCCCTCCCACCTGCCTCTCCTGATCTCCCTGGCCTCGGGTTGCCGATCCTGTCTGACCTCCATTCTCCTCCCCCTCAGTCTCCCTACATCCTACGGGTTCACTTTGGGGTTCCTCCCATCTCCTTGGGCATTAGAGTCCCCCACCAGTGGCTGGCAGGCACTCTAGTTGTGGGGAGACACCAACTCTGCATCTTCTCACACTATCGTCTTGACTCTGCCTCCATCACTGAGTATTTTAGTTAATAAAATGATTTACTAAAGTCCTAGTTAGAAGGGAAACATCTGGAGGAAAACAAGATTCATTTTTTACGTTATTCAAAGGAAAATGTCACTTCATAGTTACCACCAAAGTGGGCCTGAGGAAGAACTGAGCCATGCTTACGGAAAAGGCTTTGGGTCTAACACTGAGGAAGGTACGGGAATGAAGAGGATCTAGTCCCTGCCAAGAGGAAATTTGCAATGTCAGTGGGGTCTCCCTACTGTCTGCCATTGGCTGGACCTTTAGGACACGATCCCCTTGACAGGCTGCTGACCCCCATACCTAACCCCCAAAGCCTTCAGTGGAGACCGTTTTTGTATATCCTGTGCCTCAGTCTCCCCAAACCCTACCAAACTAGCTATTTGCAACTTTATTAAAGGGCCCAGGCAATTTGAAAAAGGGAATTTAATCAAAGGGAGGGGAAAGTAAAATAATGTACTTTGTAAGACTTTCTCTAAAGTTCAAAGTGCAAGTAGTTAGAAAGAGGTTAAGGCCTTCTTCCCGAGAAGGTTTGGAGCACAAGTCTCTCTCAGTGGGTTAAGGGTGGGTGGGGAGACCCTTTCTCCAGCCTTGTATCCTTTGTGATGGACGGTGGGTGGGCGTGGCCTGATTTTCTCCCCATTACTCCTGTGAAACCCAGCAAGTACTCGCGTATCTCCCAATGTTAAGCTTTAATTCTCTGGCACTGGATAAACTCCTAAAGAAGATAAAATTATTTTTTTTGTCTTATAATTTGCAGGCTGTTTTGTCTTTGTGTGCAGAATAGTATTATATTTATTCCTGTCTCCAGATCAACATACTTTAGGGACTGCAGGAGTAAGAAAGTATCTACATGCTCTTTTCTGTCTCTTTTTTTTGCAAATACAAAGGTAATCTGTGAGACGACAGTTTCAACAAAGGCATTTCTTAGTCAATGAGTTTATTCTCTGTTTTCATCTGAAGGGAAGAAGAGGGCCACTAGTCCAGTCACATGGTTTCTAATCTTGTCAGTAAACCTAAATATCTTAATTATTTAATTAGCACTTTTTGGATTACTAATAAAATTGAACACATTTCCATACATTTGTCTGCCCAGTTGTATATCTTTAGAAGTTCCTTGTTCAGGTACCCTCCCATTTTCCTGTAGGCATGTCATATTTTCCTTACTAATGTGTAAAGGTCTACATTTTTGATAGTGCATGCTATCATGCAAAGTGAATGTGTTTTCTCCTCCTTAATGTACAGTAAGTACTGTATCCTGAGAAACTTAGGCCCTTCTAGATAAAGCCCTTCCAATTCTGTTCATGGTAGAATGTCTTAATTCTGAGGCACAGGATAGAGAGTCTGTACTGAATAAGAAGTATAATACCTTATTTATATACTGTTTTACAATTTAAAAAGAATTTTTATACAGGCCATCACGTTTGGAACCAAATGAGGTGTTCTCTGAGTTCTTAAACCAAATAGAATGAAGTCTCTTCATATATCTCACAGGATGTGAGTTGCACTGGATCGTTATTATTTGTATTTCATGGACTGTTAGTCTCTTTGGCCCTGGGTCCTGCATGGGGTGAGCTGTTAGAACTCTACCCCTGGTCAGTGCTGAGTGATCAAGAGAACGGAGTCTCTTCTTTGGCTTTGACGTTCAATTTGGCAGATTCAGGATTGGGCTGGGATTTAATGTATCTCAGTTGGAGGTCCACTGCATTTTTAACGATTATTTTTAATTGCAGTAAAATATATGTAGCATAAATTTACCATCTTAACCATTTCTAAGTGTACAGCTCAGTGGTATTAAATACATTTACATGGTTGTACAACTGTCACCACTGTCCACCTCCAGAGCTCTTCATTCTGCAAAACTTAAACTCTGTATCTATTAAATAATAATTCCTTATTCTTCTGTATCCTTACCATCTGGCAACCACCATTCTGCTTTCTGTCTCTATGGATTTAACTACTCTAGGCATCTCATATAAGTGGAATCATAAGTATTTGTCTTTTTGTGAATGGTTTATTTTACTCAGGACATTGGTATTTTGGGTGGAACAATTCTTGGTTGTGTGCAGTTGTCCCTTGCATGATATTTGGTGCCTTGTGTGACCCTGGGACATTAGGACCCTGGGACACCTATGGAAACACCACTGTCTTGTGACAGTCAAAACTGAGGGACGGGAGTGTTTCTTTGTCTGGGTCTCCAAATAAAATCTCTAAGCCATTTGAAGTTGATTCTCTCAAAAGCAAATATGTATTTGAAATGTAAATAGCTCCTTATCCCAATCCGTGTAAACAAGCCCCAGATGCCACTCTCTCAGACCTGAGAAAGGCAAGCCAAGTTTCATCAAAGGCTCTTTCAAAGTCCTGTTCCTTACCAGGCACTTGTAAACAAGTTTAAATGCTCTGCTTGGAGTGTGCAGTTCACATGGTTCACACTGGGCTCTTCGGAGCCCTTAACCTCTTGCAGGGAAAGCAATGACACCATCAGCTTCTCTTCCTCCTCAACCCCCTCCCCAAACAGCCGGTTTTGATAGTTTCACTTAATGCTTTGTGTGTAAACATTTTACCCCCATGTTTATTAATTATTGTATTTTCCAGTATGTTTTTTTTAAGCAGAAATAACTCCGATAGCTTTGAAATTGTGCAAATAGCAAGCTTGTCTTAAAAAGCCAGAGAGGAAATTGGACTTGAGGTGAACAGCCTTCCTGGTAAAAGTGGGCACCTCCCGTAACTCTGAGCTTTCATGAGGCTCAAAGAGCAATGGATCTTGGGGGGGGGGGGTCCTACCCTTATTGCCACACGTACTCATCAACGAAGCCTGTATTTTTAAAAACATGTTTGTATTATAAAAGTAATGTGTCTATTATTAAAATATAGAAAACAAAGAAAATTATGAAGAGAAAGAATAAGAAAGAGAAGGAAAAGTAGATCATGTGTAAACCTAGCATCACAAGTATTTATGGCTCACTTATTGGTTTATCAACTCCTGGTACATTCAATGCATTTGAAAAACGCAGTTCCCACTTATTTTCTACTTTTTTTTTTTTCAAGGGGAACATTCTTGCATTCAGTTGTGCTAAACTTATCATACAATTATGGAGCTAAACTTGAATTTGGTGATCGATCAGTCCACCTTGTGCATTCTATAATGAAACTCTGGAGGCAATTAAGTGTCTTGCTAGTGGTTACACAACCCATTGTAACCTTGTTTGGTAACCCTTCAGTTGGTATGGTTGATAATTTCAATAGTGCTTTAAAGTAAGTTGGAAAATTATAAAATCGGCCTCTTCAGGCTGCGTTATGAGCTGTGTATGCTGTCTGCAAGTCTTTGTAGCTCTGGCTCTCTGCCTCTGAGGTCTCATCCTAATTCTTCTTGGTTCAATCTTATAATGTATTTTCCCCAACTCACCCTTAGCAACTGCTTTTAAAGGTTATCTGATGTTATGCTAACTAACACTGCATATATTATACCTAGAAAGAGAAATTGCAGTAAGTCATGCTTCAGTTTGGTATGAAAAACAAGCTCAGAACAAAATCTGAGTCTGCCCTTTATCTTGGGCCATCACCAGATTTCTCTAAGCCTTAGTTCCCATCTCTGTAAAATGGGATAATAATGATAATGAGATAGTAAGATCAATTATGGCTCTTATAGGAAACTAATGAAGTTCTTGGATAACCTTTATGATGGCAAGTTAGAATTTCTCTCAAAATTATTTAGTTAGTAAGAAATAAGAGCATCCAGGATGTTTAAAATGCTAAGAGGAGCTTAAAGTTATAGGGACGTATTAGATGTGATTCTCAGTTTTGAGGAAGGAAGGCACAACTGAAAAACACGTGGTCAAATTAATGTGTCTAAGTTAATACAACCACTGTGTATCCGTGGTGATGTTTCCTTTTTAGGAGATCCCATGAATGTGACTTAACCATGTAGTTGGTCTCTACCACATGGTTAAGACACATCCTCTTGAGGATTCTCTGATGGTTATTTATGCATTGAGTCTTCCTAGTCAGACTCTACATTTCTGGAGAGCCTGATCTGTTAATTATGTTTTCCATATATGCCTTGAAGGATACAGCACAGATCAGGCACATGCAGAACCCCATGTGCATGAGTTCACGCCCCTCTGCAGTGGGGTTTTCAGTAGAGTAGTTTGCAAAGCGCTGCATAGTAATATAACTTTACCTGCAGGGCTTGCTGGGTGGTGGGAAGAGGATGGTGACGAGGAGTGATTTGGGGATACAACCTTAGGAATCAATAAAGGGTAAAGAGGGAAGAGAAGCATAGGTAGAAGGACTTCAGACTCCCAAGACAAATTTTGCCTACATCTAATTTTGCCCAGAAGCAGGCCTGGAGGTAGAGAGTTTGCCTCACATTCAGCTGTTTGGAGAAGAGCTTTCCAGAGAGAAGGGCATGGTCACTCTGCCCTGCTGCCTGTGCTGGAATGCTCATCTTGCCTGCAGTTTGTCATTCAGGTCTGGGCTCAACGTCATTTCCCTGTCCATTCAATCTAAGGTTGTCCCATCCTCTACAATTCTTTTTTTGTTTGTTTGTTTTATTTTATTAACTTATTTATACAGCAGGTTCTTATTAGTTGTCTTTTTCATACATGTTAGTGTATACATGTCAAGCCCAATCTCCCAATTCATCCCACCACCACCCTCCCGCCCCTGCTTTCTCCCTTGGTGTCCATACGTTTGTCCTCTACATCTGTGTCTCTATCTCTGCCCTGCACACTGGTTCATCTGTACCATTTTTCTAGATTCCACATATATACGGTAATATACGATATTTGTTTTTCTCTTTCGGACTTACTTCACTCTGTATGACAGTCTCTAGATCCATCCACGTCTCTATAAATAACTCAGTTTCGTCCCTTTTTGTGGCTGAGTAACATTTCATTGTATATATGTGCCACATCTTCTTTATCTAGTCATCTGTCGATGGGCATTTTGGTTGCTTCCATGACCTGGTTATTGTAAATAGTGCTGCAATGAACATTGGGGTGCATGTGTGTTTTTGAATGATGGTTTTCTCTGGGTATATGCCCAGGAGTAGGATTGCTGGGTCATATGGTAATTCTATTTTTAGTTTTTTAAGGAACTTCCATACTGTTCTTCACGGTGGCTGTACCAATTTACATTCCTGCCAACAGTGCAAGAGGGTTCCCTTTTCTCCACACCCTCTCCAGCATTTGTTGTTTGTAGATTTTCTGATGATGCCCATTCTAACTGGTGTGAGGTGATACCTCATTGTAGTTTTGATTTGCATTTCTCTAATAGTTAGTGATGTTGAGCAGCTTTTCATGTGCTCCTTGGCCATCTGTATGTCTTCTTTGGAGAAATGTCTATTTAGGTCTTCTGCCCTTTTTTTGATTGGGTTGTTTGTTTTTTTTTTAATATTGAGCTGCATGAGCTGTTTATATAATTTGGAGATTAATCCTTTGTCCATTGATTCGTTTGCAAATATTTTTTCCCATTCTGAAGGTTGTCTTTTCGTCTTTTTCGGAGTTTCCTTTGCTTTGCAAAAGCTTTTAAGTTTGATTAGGTCCCATTTGTTTATTTTTGTTTTTATTTCCAATTCTCTAGGAGGTGGATCAAAAAGGATCTTGCTGTGATTTATGTCAAAGAGTGTTCTTCCTATGTTTTCCTCTAAGAGTTTTATAGTGTCCAGTTTTACATTTAGGTCTCTAATCCATTCTGAGTTTATTTTTGTGTATGGTGTTCAGGAGTGTTCTAATTTCATTCTTTTACATGTAGCTGTCCAGTTTTCCCAGCACCACTTATTGAAGAGACTGTCTTTTCTCCATTGTATATCCTTGCCTCCTTTGTCATAGATTAGTTGACCATAGGTGCGTGGGTTTATCTCTGAGCTTTCTATCCTGTTCCATTGATCTGTATTTCTGTTTTGGTGCCAGGACCATAGTGTCTTGATTACTTTAGCTTTGTAGTATAGTCTGAAATCAGGGAGTCTGATTCCTCCAGCTCCGTTTTTCTTTTTCAAGATTGCTTTGGCTATTCGGGGTCTTTTGTGTTTCCATACAAATTTTAAGATGTTTTGTTCTAGTTCTGTAAAAAATGTCATTGTCAATTTGATAGGGATTGCATTGAATCTGTAGATTGTTTTGCGTAGTATAGTCATTTTCACAATACTGATTCTTCCAATCCAAGAACATGGTATATCTCTCCATCTGTTTATATAATCTTTGATTTCTTTCATAAGTGTTTTATAGCTTTCTGAGTATGTCTTTTACCTCCTTAGGCAGGTTTATTCCTAGGTATTTTATTCTTTTTGTTGCAATGGTAAATGGGAGTGTTTCTTTAATTTCTCTTTCTGATTTTTTGTTGTTGGTGTATAGGAATGCCAGAATTTCTGTGCATTAATTTTGTATCCTGCAACCTTACCAAATTCATTGATTAGTTCTAGTAGTTTTCTGGTGACATCTTTAGGATTTTCTATGTATAGTATCATGTCATCAGAAAACAGTGACAGTTTTACTTCTTCTCTTCCAATTTTTATTTCTTTTTCTTCTCTGATTGCTGTGGCTAGGACTTCTAAAACTATGTTGAATAAATGTGGCTAGAGTGGACACCCTTGTCTTGTTTCTGATCTTAGTGGAAATGCTTTCAGTTTTTCACCATTGAGTATGATGCTTGCTGTGGGCTTGTCATATATGGCCTTTATTAAGTTGAGGCCTATTACCATTTTCTTAATTGTTTTGGGTTTGTTTTTGTAGGTCCTTTTCTTCTCTTGTGTTTGCCACTTAGAGAAGTTCCTTTAACATTTGTTGTAGAGCTGTTTTGGTGGTGCTGAATTCTCTTAGCTTTTTTTTTGTCTGTAAAGCTTTTGATTTCTCTGTCTAATCTGAATGAGATCCTTGTTGGGTAGAGTAACCTTGGCTGTAGGTTCTTCCCTTTCATCCCTTTAAATATATCGTGTCACTCCCTCCTGGATTGTAGAGTTTCTGCTGAGAAATCTGCTGTTAACTTTATGGGAGTTCCCTTGTATGTTATTTGTCATTTTTCCCTTATTGTTTTTATTAACTTTTCTTTGATTTTTGTCAGTTTGATTACTCTGTGTCTCTGCCTGTTTCTCCTTGGGTTTATCCTGCCTGGGACTCTCTGCGCTTCCTGGACTTGGGTGGCTATTTCCTTTCCCAAGTTAGGGAAGTTTTTGACAATAATCCTTCAAATATATTCTCGGGTCCTTTCTCTCTCTTTTCTCCTTCTGGGACTCTTATAATGCGAATGTTGGTGTGTTTAATGTTGTCCCAGAGGTCTCTTAGGTTGCCTTCATTTCTTTTCATTCTTTTTTCTTTATTCTGTTCTGTGGCAGTGAATTCCACCATTCTGTCTTCCAGGTCCCTTATCTGTTCTTCTGCCTCAGTTATTCTGCTATTGATTCCATCTAGTGTATTCTTCATTTCAGTCATTGTATTGTCCATCTCTGTTTGTTTGTTCTTTAATCCTTCTAGGGGTTTGTTCTTTAATTCTTCTAGGTCTTTGTTAAACATTTCTTGCATCTCTCGATCTTTGCCCCCATTCTTTTTCCAAGGTCCTGGATCATCTTCACTATCATTATTCTGAATTCTTTTTCTGGAAGTTTGCCTATCTCCACTTCATTTAGTTGTTTTTCTGGGATTTTATCTTGTTACTTCATCTGGTACATAGCCCTCTGCCTTTTCATTCTGTCTGTCTTTCTGTGAATGTGCCTTTCGTTCCACAGGCTGCAGGATTGTAGATCTTCTTGCTTCTGCTGTGTGTCCTCTGGTGGCTGAGGCTATCTAAGAGAGTTGTCCAAGCTTCCTGATGGGAACGATTGGTCTGTGCACTCTTATGTATATATATTTATAGCTGAATAAAAAGTGTTTTAAGGGGCTTTCCTGGTGGTCCAGTGATTAAGACTCTGCACTTCCACTGCAGGGTCCACAGGTTTGATCCCTGGTCAGGGAAGTTACTGCATGCTGCAAGTTTGGACATGCTCACCTCCTGACATGCTGTGCAACCTGCTCTGGCCACGACCACGACTCCAGTCCTGGTTCTGACTCTGGCCCGGCTCCCACCCTCACTCAGCCTGCACTTCCCAGCCCTTCCCTGCCCCCGACAGCTACTTCTCTCCTCCACATCTCTGAAGCAATCCCTTTCTGTTGCATTGTTACCTTATTTCTATGTGGTCTTTTTCATTAGCTGAAATAATACAAATTCCTTTATTAATTTACTTACCTCAGTGTTCTACTTTCTTGTTCATAGTAAGGTTGCCAACTCCTAGAACAATACCTGGTACTCAAAAAGTGGTGGTGGAATAAATAACAAATGAATTACATGCAATCTCAATTAGCTATAAGGAGACATCCAAATATTTTTTGTATTTAAAATTTTATTATTAAATATTTATTTAGAATTGGAGCATTTGGTTAAGAGCTGGAACTGCTTAAGTATAATTTTCTGTAGGGTAATGA
Organism: Mesoplodon bidens; assembly: GCF_964165515.1. Lineage (NCBI taxonomy): Eukaryota > Metazoa > Chordata > Mammalia > Artiodactyla > Ziphiidae > Mesoplodon > Mesoplodon bidens. The sequence continues at coordinate 10,955,421 of NC_138168.1, read as the reverse complement.
AACTTGAGCTATTTTTTTATTATGGTTCCTATTATGTTACTGCTGGATGACCACAAATTATTGTGGTTATGAGAATGGGTAAAAGGAATATAACATCAGGGAACAAAAAAAGGACCAGGTTTAAGACTACTTTATCTCAGTTTTCTCAACAGTCAAGTGGCATAGTTGGAGGACTGATGGTCTCAAGGGGTCTCTCTAATTCTGTGAGCTCTTTGTAAGAGGAAACAAGAAAGAGCAGAGAGAGTATGGTACAGGAATATAAACAGACATGTTCAAACATTTCTGTAGAAAAAATAAAACATCCTTTTAAGCCATTGTGAAGCATGTCAGTTGATGAGCTGATTATAGCTCAGTTATTTATAGGAAGAGCTTACAGGGAATATGAGATAGGAGGCAATTTCCAACAGCTTTCATTATTGAATAGACAGCTGTCTAGTCAATACAGGAACTTTCCTTTAATTTAGATTCTAGTTGATGACATAAGTTGGCTAATCTAAGCATACTGGGAAATTTGTGCTAAACTAGAAGATTTTAAAATAATCATTTGTTTTAATCAGAACTCATGCCTCTAAGTCAAAGAATACATTGTTTCTGCTCTCCTTTCCAGCCACAGGCCATTGCTTTCCTTTTATCTGTTTATTATCTTGGGACTGACACTAGGTTTGGTAAGTGTGCTAACAGAAGAATTTGAAATAGAAGACAGTGGAAGCCAAATCTTCATTTATAGATGCAGATATTTTACCGCTCCTCTTTTTAAATCCACCACAATGAATAAACAAAACAATGACAATGATTAGTGAACAGAGTAGTTGAAAAAAACATTTACAGTGGCATCATTGTGGATTGTGATAGCAACATGACAAATGAAGACATGATATGATGTCTAACTTAGATGGAAGGTCTCTGGACATAGGTAATCAATTTGATTATATAACAGGTCTTTTCTACTTTCTCTATAGCATATTACCTTTACCATATAAGAAATTAACTTTCATCTTTCTTATGCTTCTAAATATTAATAAGCATTAAAGTGATTTTTCTGTAAATAAAAGAAAAAATATTGGCTTATACAGTACAAATCCCAGGCTGGAAATTCTGATCTCTTAATTTCATTTATTCCTCTGTGTTTAAGTAAATCTGTAAACACAATAGATGGTTTTATAGGGAGACACAGATGTGTCCTAATTGCTCAACAAAATTATTTGTTTGTGAATTAAAACATGATGACTTTAATGAGATTTCCTTTAAAAACGTATCCTCAGAATATGCGTATGCATCATTATCAGAAAAGCAAAGTAGCTGAGTGGGAAAAATTCTGGACTGGTGGTTAGAACATGTGGGTTCAAGTCCTGGCTCTGCCCGCCAAAACAGGAACTACTTATGAGTCTTCCTGCGGCTTACTTATTTATAAAATGTCTTGATTTGGACTTCTTCTTGCCATATAAATATATGGATTTTAAGATTTATGTAAAAATTGTATTGATCTTTGTAAAAACAAATTTGAGGAAATGAGAATAAAATCGGTTTACAATGGTTTAAGATTGCCATTGATTCATTTTATTAGGATTTTCTAATTCTTGCCTCATCTTTTTACAGGGGAACACAAACTCCTTATAAGCTTTAGGGAAAAATATATTTTTTTCCTACCCAGGTGAGGGGTAGAGTTGATTTGTCCTGGCAATGGTGCTCCTAGTGAGAAACATCTTCCAACTAAAGAGTGCTCTTCCCTTGGCCTCCACCTGAAAGGCAGAAAGAAACTGGAGAATAAACTAGAAAATCCTGAGATGTGGTTTAGCAGTCCCAAACCTTGGTGCCTTCTGGGCTCTGTGCTGTGTGGCTTTGGGACTGTGTCAGCAGCATGCTCTTGTACAGCCTCTGTGGTCTAGTGTGTATGTGTGTGTGTGTGTGTGTGTGTGTGTGTGTGTGTGTCTAGAGGGTGGGTAGAGGGTGGATGAGAAATTCATCTTTGTGTGCCTGGCAGGATAGATTTGTTTTGGCTTTCTTTCTTGAAGAATTACCTTCATTAGATTTTTAATTACTCCCTCCCAAAAGGACAAATGAATAAGACTCTTTTCCAAAGAGTTACCATTCAGTGCCAGTGATCAAGCATTACTCCATACCACTCCATGTGACACAGGATGTGGTCTGATACTTAATCTAAGTACAGGCTCCACTTTTTTTTCTGGATAGAGTGAAGGGACTTACAAAGCTTCTTTGTTATGGAATGACTCCTTAGAAAACTGCCTTCTCTTTTCCTTAAAAGCCAGAATTACTCAGACTGACTAGAATAAAAAAAAGTCCTGACATTAAACACATCTTGACCCCCAGCAGCTATTTTGGTAGAAGGTGATGAATGTGTTTTAGTGGATTAATATTTCTGGAACATGAGCGGGGTCAGTCTACAGCAAAGTCAGCAGGATTGTCACTCTATGGACCTAGTCAGTACTGCTGACCTTGCTGTAGCATCCAGTCTTGCTGGGAACAAAGCCTACACCTCTCAATTACCCTTCCACATTTCTTTTCCTTGGATTTTACCCCATGGAAAATGGATGGTGTTGGAATAAGTGGAATGAGTGTAACAAACCAATCCTTTCACTTATATATGCTAGCTGTATGCTATCCTTCTGTGTAACAAAATGCTTAAAATTAGTTATTGCACTTACCTAGAATTACAGTTGTTGAGGTGATATTTCTTATATAATGTCATTTCAATGTCCATCAAATCAAAACAATATAGCTGTATGATTTGCCTACAGATATGAATGGCAGTCTCTTTCACAGACAGATGAACTAGCAACTGTCCATGCCCAAGACACTTTTGTGAAAATCCCAGAGCCTGGGGATGAGACTGAAGTACCATGGACCACAGAGACCAAGGCCTGCATTAGAAGGGTAATAGGAGCATTTTCACTTTGACTGCATTGTTCCACCTGCAGGATGAAATAGCTCCACATGGAGAATCCCTCCCTGGGCTTGTGGTTTCTCTGATGGTAAAAGGATCCTAAAGTGGACATCCGGTTTCCCCTGCATGCTTTCTGGGAAACTCACTTAGGTCTGGCCTCACAGGGACCACTGAGGGAACTAGTGGGGCTGCACCACTGGAGATTAGACAGAGATAAAGAAGTGAGGAGGGGCCTATAGCAATCAGCCTACAGATCTTGGTAGATTACGTTCCTGCTGGCAGTGGTGCCTGAGCATAGATCCCTGTCAGTGGCTCTGCCCATTTACAGAGCTGAGATAGTGGCCCTGTCTGTCCAAGGAGCTTGATTCAGCAGTTCTGCCTGTTTGGGCTCTCAACCAATGGGTCATACTGGCTGTGGAGCCCATTCTATCACCTCATTTGTACAGGGTAGTAAGTCAGCAGCCCCACCCAATTGCTGAGCATAGTCCCCAGTCCCATCTGACCAGAAAGGCTGGCCAGAGATTCTGGCAGCCATGGAGCCTATCCTACAGCCCCACTCAGACAGAAAACCTAGTCAACAACTCTGCCCAACTGTGGAGCATAAACTCTTGCCATGCCTGACCAGGGAAATTGAATAGTGACTGAGTAGCCTTGGAAAAAAACTTGTAGTATTGCCCAGCTGTAGAGCCCAGCCTACAGTCCTACTTGATTGCTGAGCACACCCAGAGATGTAGCCCAGCCCGTGACAATGGCCAATTCCAAGGCACAGATTGCCAGGGACTGAGGTTGGAGGAATTGGGGAGATGTTGTTGAAGGGTACAAACTTAACAACTAGTAGATAACTAAGTTCTGAAAACCTAATGCACAGTGTAGTGATTATAGCCAACATTATTACATTATAAACTTCAAAGTAACTAGGAGACTAGATCTTAATTGTTCTCACCACAAAAAAGGAAATCATAATTATGTGATGTGATAGAGGCGTTAGCTAATGCTACTATGGTGATAAACTAATCTCAAAATGTCATGTATCAAGTCAACACACGGTACACCTTTAACTTACACAACATTATATGTCAATTACATCTCAATCAAAATATTTTGTATCTTAAAAAAGCTCTGTCACAAAAGTCTGAAAAACTTTTCCATCTAAATATTTCCACTGCAAACATTTTAAGAAGTTCTCAAATGAAAGAGAAAAAAATACAGGAGTTGCTACAAGAAGTAAGGGAAATAAGAGTCATCTAATAAAAATCCCCTAAAAGCAAGACAAGAAAAAGAGAAAATATAATCATTAAAAGAGGGAACTAAAATTCTAGGGACTTCTCTGGTGGTGCAGTGGTTAAGAATCCACCTGCTAATGCAGGGGACACAGGTTTGATCCCTGGTCTGGGAAGGTCCCGCATGCCGCAGAGCAACTAAGCCCATGCGTCACAACTACTGAGCCCATGCATCACAACTACTGAAGCCTGCACACTTTAGGGCTCACGTGCCAAAACTACTGAGCCTGCATGCTGTTACTACTGAAGCCCACGTGCCTAGAACCTGTGCGCTGCAACTAGAGAAGCCACGGCAATGAGAAGCCTGTGCACTTCAACGAAGAGGAGTCCCCACTCGCTGAAAGTAGAGAAAGCCCATGTGCAGCAACGAAGACCCAAAGCAGCCAAAAATAAAAAAAAAATAAAAAATTGGGGCTTCCCTGGTGGTGCAGTGGTTGGGGGTCCGCCTGCCGATGCGGGGGACACGGGTTTGTGCCCCGGTCCAGGAGGATCCCACATGCCGCAGAGCAGCTGGGCCCATGGGCTGTGGCCGCTGAGCCTGTGCATCCGGAGCCTGTGCTCCACAATGGGAGAGGCCACAGCGGTAAGAGGCCCACATACCGCAAAAAAAAAAAAAAAAAAAAAAAAAAAAAAATTAAAATTCTAGAAAATATTTACATCTGGAGAAATATACAGAAGAAAAGAGATTGAAAATCAAGTAGATCTGAGTTCATGAGTACTTAACAAGCACCAACAGGGGAAGATAAATTTAGTGGTAAGTTTAAGTTTAATAGAAATTAATAAATGTGAGGATGAGTCTTATGTTGAGGAAAATCAATGTCAGAATAAAAATAAAAAAAATATTTTTTAACCAGAAGAAGAAGACTTGACCAATCTGATTAAAAACAGGAAAGCAGGAAAAAAAAAAAAGAGCGAGAACTCTGTGAAAGAAAAGTAAACAGAAAATATGAGACAAGATAATAGAAAAAAGACCTAATATAACAATAATTACAATAAATGGAAATGGTTAAATTTATCAAATAAAAAGACAGGACTCCTAGGTTGAATTTTAAAAATACTATATATTTATTGTGATTGAGTTATATGTACATTTACAAAGAGATAACCAACAAGATTACAAGCTACAGAATCCTGGCAACAGCCCAGAAAGCCCCTGGGAACACATGAACATTCAGTGGAACATCTTCTCGCCTGTCACTGATAGACAGCCACTCAATTTAGTGCATATGCATGTGCAAAATTTATGGAAAAAGCTGCACTCAGCCAATATGCAACAGATTGCAACAAAAGGGAAACAATCTAAAGAAAATAAAATATGATCCTAAAAATGTTAGTGAAAAAAGTACTTTATTTTTGTCTATAAGAAATGTATGAAGAACAATAAGGTACAGAAAAATTGAAAAGGAAAGGATGAGAAAGATATACAGATAAGTATGACATAAGAAAGATGGGATGGTAAACATAATATCTAAAAAATTAAAATGTAAGATAAAACTATCACAAGGGACAAAGAAGAATGTTACTTATAAAAGACCCTTAGAATAATCAAGAAATATATCAATCAACAAATGAGTGTACTATAAGGAGAAATTGATTAATCAGCAATTTTAACAGACCCTCTCAGAAGTTTACATGTCAAGCAGGGAAATAATATACAGTAATATCTATGACCTAAACAATATAAATAATAAGCTCCAGCTATTAGATTCATAGAGAACTTTTCACCTAACAGAGAATATTCAACCTTTACAAGTATACAATAAACATTTAAAAAGTTAAATCTTATATTCAGCCATAATGGAATATTGAACACATTCTACAGTATCAATATTCTACATACTGAATCTTCTAGCATAATAACATAAAATTAGAGACTAATAACAAACAAATAGCTATTTTAAAATCTCATCTGTTTGGAAATATAAATTACCAAATTATCCTTGCATTAAAGAGAAAATCAAGAAATATTTAGAATTGATTGACAATGAAAACCCTGTTTTCAAACTCTGTGAGATATAATTAAAACAGTTAAAAGGAAATTTAACTTTAAATATATTTATTAGGAAACAAAAAAAGATTAAAAATAAATTAGTGAACCATTTGATCAAGACGTTGAGGAAAGAGCCACAGAGTAAACTTAAAGGAGCAAGAAATAAAGAAATAATAAAGACTAATAAAAATCAGTAAAATAGAGAACAAATATTAAATAATGAGAAAAGTAATAAAACCAAAAGCTGATTCTTTAAGCCGATTAGTAAGATTGACCAACTTCTAGCAAGACTTAAGAAAAGAATGTTATGCAAATAAAATCCAGAATGAAAAATGGGGACTACAGAAATTTTGGAAATTTAGAAAATAAAAAGTTTTATGAACAATTATATATTAATATACTTGAGAACCTAGATAAAAAAGTTAAATTGCTAGAAAAATTTAAGATGTCAAAATAGGTGCAAGAAGAAATGGAAAACTGGAATAAACCAAAGAGCATTAAATTAAAGAATCTGAAAATATAGTCAAAGATGTTCCTTCTGCCCCACTCCTCCACGCCTCAAGAAAAACAACAACAACAACAACAACAAAAAAAACCCCAAACAAACAGGGAAAGAAAAAACAAGCCCAAATAGAGTATGTGAGTTATACCAAACTTTCAGTGAATTATTAAATTCTGCATTAATACAAGTTGTTCCAGAAAATAGTAAAAGAGTGTAAACAATTTTTAAAAAATTCAAAACTAGGTAAAACAGTGCAAAAAAAGAAATATATAGCTTCATGTCACTAAAACACAGCTACAACCAATGGAAGTAACTAAGACAATCTAGGGGGATAAAACACTGACCTAGAAAATTTAAAGGCCTCAGGAAAACTTATGTTGAATGATTTTGTCTTGTTTTGTTTTCTCAACTTTATTGAGATATAATTGATAAATATTATTGTATAAGTTTAAATATACAACATAATGATTTGACACATTTATTTTTTGAAATGATTACCAGAAGAAGGATACTTTTACATCCATCACCTCACATAGTTACCTTTTTGTGTGTTGTGTGGTGAGAACATTTAAGATTTACTCTTGGCAACTTTCAAGCATACAGTACAGTATTGATAATGATAGTCACCATGCTGTACCAATGATAGATTCTCAGAACTTATTCATCTTATAAGTGAAAGTTTGATCAACAACTCTCCATTTCTCCCAACCCCAGTTCTCTGACAACTGCCAATCTATTTTGTCTGTGAGTTCAACTTTTTAAGATTTCACATATAAGTGAGATCATACAGTATTTCTCTTTCTGTCTGACATTTCACTGAGCATAATGCCCTCAAGGTTCATCCATATTGTCACAAATGGCAAGATTTTCTTCTTTTGCTATGGCTAAATTATATTTCACATATATACGTATCTCCCATTTTCTTTATCCTTTCTTCTGTAAGTGGACACTTAGGTTGTTCCCATATCTCGGCTATTGGAAATAATGCTGCTATGAAGATTGGGGTGTATGTATATTTTCAAATTAGTGTTTTTAATTTTATTCTTAGAATTATATTGTTTTTGATGCTGTTGTAAGTGGGATGTTTTCTTGGTTTCTTTTTCAGAGAGTTTATTGTTAGTGTGTAGAAATGCAATTGAGTTTTGTATGTTGATTTTGTATTATGCAACTTACCGAATTTGTTTTTTAGTTCTAATACTTTTTTGGGGTTGATTTTTAGGGTTTTCTATAAATAAGATTATGTCATCTGCAAACAAAGGCAATTTCACTTCTTTCTTTCTGATTTGGATGCATTTTATTCCTTTTCCTTGCCTGATTGCTCTGCCCAGGACTTTCAGTCCAATGTTGAATAAGAGTTGTGAGAATAGGCCACCTCGAGTTGTTCTTGATCTCAGAGGAAAAGCTTTCAAACTTTCAATGTTGAGTATAATGTTAGCTGTGTGTTTATCATATATGGCTTTTATTATGCTGAGGTATGTTCCTTCTATACCCAATTTGTTGAGGGTTTTTATCATGAAAAGATGTTGAATTTTATCAGATGCTTTTTCTGCATTTATTGAGATGATTATGTGATTTTTATCCTTCATTTTGTTACTGTGGTATATCACACTTATTGATTTGCATATGTTGAACAATCCTTGCATCTCAGGAATGAATCTCTCTTGATCATAGTGTATAATCCCCTTAATGTGCTATTGAATTCTGTTTGTCAATATCTTGTTAAGAATTTTTGCGTCTATATTAATCAGGGTTTACTGGTCTGTAGTTTTCTTGTCTTGTAGTGTCTTTAACTGGCTTTGATAATAGGGTAATGCTGACTTCATAAAATGAGTTTGGGAGTGAGATTGGTTCAAACTGAGATTAGTTCAAATTTTGGAAGAGTTTGAGAAGGATTGGTATTAATTTTTCTTTAAATGTTTTGTAGAATTCACCAGTGAAGCCGTCTTGTCCTGGGATTTTCTGTGTTTGGAGATAAATGATACTGATTCAATCTCCTTACTTGTTATTGGTCTGTCTAGACAGACCAAAATCTAGTTTTTTATTTCTTCATGATTCAGTCTTGTTAAGTTGTATGTTTCTAGGAATTTATCCATTTCTTTCAGGTTATCCAACTTATTAAAATATAATTATTTATAGTAGACACCTATGATCCTATATATGTCTATGGTATCTTTCATTTCTGATTTTATTTATTTGAGCCTTCTCTCTTTATTTCTTAGGTTTTGTCAATTTTATCTTTTACAAAAACCCAGCTCTTAGTTTACTTGATCTTATCTATTGTTTTTCTGGTCTCTATTTTATTAATTTCCTCTCTCATCTTTGTTAATTCCTTCCATCTGCTAACTTTGGTCTTCATTTTCTTCTCCTTTTCCTAGTTCTTTGAGTGCAAAGTTAGGCTGTTTATTTGAGATATTTCTATTTTCTTAATATATGTATTTATCTTATGAGATTCTAGGAACTCCTTTTTAAACATTCCATAGGTTTTTGTGTGTTGTTTCCATTTTCATTTGTTTTGATATATTTTCGACTTCCTTTAAGATATCTTCTTTCATCCACTGGTTGTTCAGGAGTGTGTGGTTTAGTTTCCCCATGCTTGAAAAATTTCCAGCTTTCTTCTTGTTGATTTCTAGGTTCATACCATTTTGGTTGGAAAATATACTTGGTATGATTTCAACTTTCTTGAATTTGCTAAAACTTGTTTTGTAGCCTATCATATGATATATCCTGGAGAATGTCCCTGGTGCATTTAAGAAGAATGTATATTTTTCTGTTGTTGGATGGAATGTTCTGTACATGTCTGTTATGTCCATTTGGTCTAATGTATAGTTTAAGTCCAATGTTTCCTTGTTGATTTTCTGTCTAGATGATCTATCTATTGAAGAAAGTGAGGTATTGAAGTTCCCTACTGTTATTGTATTATTGTTTATTTCTCCCTTCAGGTCTGTTAGTATTTTGCTTAATATACAATATATTAAGGTTCTCCAAGTTAGGTGCATATATATTTACTATTGTTTTATCTTGTTGATGAAGTATTTATTAGATAATGATCTTCTTTGTCTCGTTCCTATTTTTTGTTTAACATATATTTTGTCTGATTTAATTATAGCTGCCCCTGCTTTCTTTTGGTTTCCACTTGCATGGAATATCTTTTTCCATCCTTTAACTTTAAGACTTTGTTGTCCTTAAAACTGAAGTGAGTCTCTTTTAGGCAGCGTATAAGTTGGATCTTGCTTTTTATCCACCCAACCACCCCCTGCCCTTTGATTGGTGAATCCAATTCATTTACATTTAGAGTAATTATTGATATGTAAGAACTTACTAATGCCATCTTATTCATTGCTTTATGGCTGTTTTGTAGTTCCATTGTTTTTTGTTTCCTCTGCTTCTCCCTACCTTTGTAAATTGGTGATTCTCCATGGTGGTATACTCTGATTCCTCTCTTTATCTTTTGTGAATCTATTATAGATTTTAAATTTGTGGTTACCATGAGGCTTACATGAAACATAGATAAAACAGTCCCTTTTAAGCTAAAAGCAACTTAACTTTGATCACATACAAAAGCTCTACATTTTTACTTCTCCCCTTTTATGTTTCTGATGTCACAATTTGTCTTTCTATATTGTTTATTTGGTAACAACTTATAGTAGTTATAGTTATTTTTAATACCCTTTTCCTTTAAACTTTACACTATAGTTTAACGTTAACACACCAACAAATTACAGAATTATAATTTTGTGGATCTGACTGTGTATTTACCTTCACAAATTTGTGGTACATTTTTGTATGTTTTCTTGTTACTAATTAACATATCTTCATTTCTGCTGGAAGAATTCCTTTTGGCATTTCTTTCAAGGCATGTCTTGTGGTGATGAACTCGCTCAACTTTTTTTTGTCTGAGAAAGTCTTTATTTCTCCTTCATATCTAAAGGATAACTTTGCCAGATAGAGTATTCTTGGTTGGCAATTTTTTCTTTCAATGTTTTGAATATATTATTTTACTCTTTCCTGGCTTGTAGGTTTTCTGCTGATAGCCTAATGGGAGTTCCTTGGTGGTTTACAGTCTTTTATTCTCTTGTTTCTTTTAGGATTCTCTCTTTGTTTTTGATTTTAACAGTTTCATTATTATATGTACCGGAAAAGGTAGTTTTTAAAAGAATTAGTTTATTTAATTTATTTATTTTTGGCTGCGTTGTGTCTTTGTTGCTGCGTGTGGGCTTTCTCTAGGTGCGGCGAGTGGGAGCTACTCTTCATTGAGGTGCTCAGTCTTCTCATTGTGGTGGCTTCTCTTATTGCAGAGCATGGGCTCTAGGTGGGCGGGCTTTAGTAGTTGTGGCACATGAGCTCAGTAGTTGTGGCTTGCAGGCTCTAGAGTGCAACCTCAGTAGTTGTGGTGCATGGGCTTAGGTGCTCCACAACATGTGGGATCTTTCCAGACCAGGGTTCGAACCCATGTCCCCTGCATTGGCAGGCGGATTCTTAACCACTGCACCACCAAGGAAGCCCAAGAAAGTAGCTTTTCATTGAAATAATGGGGTGATCTATTAGCCTCATGAACACTGACATCCGTAGCTCTCCCCAGGTTTTGGAAGTTCTCAGGTATTATTTCATTAAATAGACTCACTGTGCCCTTCTCCCCCTCTTCTTTTTGTGGAATTCCAGCTATTCAAATATTTGTACCTTTTATGGGATCATATTGACTTTCTTTGCTCCTTTTCATTCTTTTTTCTTTGTTTTTCTCTGCCTGGGTTATTTCAAAGTTTCTATCCTCCAGCTCACTGATTCTATCTTCTGTTTGGTTGATTCTGCTATAGATTATTTCTGTTGCATTTAAAAATTTTATTCACTGAATTTTTAAGCTCCAAAATTTCTGTTTGGTTCTTTTTTAAAATGATTTCTATCTCTTTGTGAAATTTCTCATTTTGTTCATGAATTGCTTCTCTGATTTCTTTGTCTTTGTGTTTTCTTATAACTATTTGAGTTCCCTTAAAACAGCTATTTTGATTCTTTATCAACTAAATCTCAAAACTCCATGGCTCTGAATTCAGTTATTAGAGGATTATTGTTATCTTTTGGTGATGATATGTTTCCTCATTTCTTCATGTTCCTTGGAGTTTAGCATGGGTGTCTTCTCATTTGAAGCAGCAGATAACTCCTCAAATCTTTACTTGCTGTCTTTGGGTGGAAGATATTTTTCATTGGTCCTTCTTGTATCTGGGACTTTCTCCAACCTTGTATGGATACATTTGCTCTGTACGTCTTCTCTCTCCTGTGGCAGAACTCTTAGGCATGTATGTTTTCTCTGGTTCTTACAACTTTCCAGTCTGGTGCTGTAAACCTCTCTTTTGTATTCTAGAACAGGACACTATATCTCAAGCTTGTGGATTCTCCCTTGTCCATAGATCTTGACCTGTTTCCAGAAAGGACTCCCTGTTTACTGGAACTCACTATGGCCTTTGTACTCAGGAGCTGCACAAGGGGCTGGCAGAACAGTGGAGAAGGAGGTGTGGTTTTAGCGCTTGGGTCATTGGGGATGCCCACAGGTTAGGTAGGGGGATCCTTGTGTGAGGTTCGCTCAGTGGCTTGTGGGTGGGCTTCCCGCTGGAGTTAGCAGAAACCGTGTCCTTTTAATGCCTTTTGACCTTCTTATCTGACCCTTTCCTGATCTCCTCCCTCCCCTTCATTATGGAGTTCCCACCTCAATTCTCTGGGTGCTGCTGGAAGAGAGAAATAGGTTTCTCCCAGCATTGTCCTGCACAGCTGGGTAGCTGCATGCTCAGTCACCACTCTCCCTTTCTCCTGTAGGATGGGGTTCCTCTGGCTGGTTCAACCCCACACTGCACTGCCTTGGGAGAGGGGAAGCACTGGCAAATTTCCTTTTTCTCTCTCTAATGCATCCAAACTCACATATATTCTTTTCTCCAATGGAATGGTGGTATCTCCCCTCGGGAAGGCTGGACGTCTACAAAAGCTCTCTCATCGAGGGGTGTCTACCCAAATCACTACTCTTCTCGTTTTTCCTGGCCATGACTAAGAGAGGCTCTGGTTAGTTTGCAATCTCCTGCTGGTTCCACATGCAGTCCCGACCGGGGTCAGTCTGCTTATTACCTGATGCACAGGTGAGCAAGACTCCTCCTGTGTCTCTTGCCACAAGGTGCTGTATCCTACAACTACCACAGATGTACTTTTATTCATGGATGGATGCAGAATTAGTTGTTAAGAAGGTAGACAAAAGGGAGGGATGTATTATGCCACCAAGATGCTGACATTGAAACAAGAACACCAATACTAAAATATTTTGAATGACATTTTGACAATATAAAATTCCAGGTTCAAATCTTTTGCTCCAATACTTTAAGAAATGACATTACTATTTGCTTCTATTGAGAATTTTGATGTCAATATGAATCTTGCTCCTTGGTAGGTGATCTGCTCTTTCTGGAATCTCTAAAAGCTTTATCTGTTTTTAATATCATAATTTCTTTTACGTATCAATGTGTGTTTTTCTGGTTCCTTCTGTTTGCACAGAATTGGCCCTTTCAATATGAGGTCTTTCATCTTTCTTTAATACTAAGACATTTATCTCCATTATGTCTTCCAATTAAAAATAGGAAGTTCTAATCTTTTCATTTTAAAATTTCCTTTTAAAACTCTTTATGTGGATGTTGCTACTTCTACTTTAGCCTTTCATGTCTCAGTTTTTTTCATTTTTTCCTCTTTGGGGGATTGCCTTAACTAAGTTTTCTTATAATTCATCTTTAAAGTATTTGCCTCCTATTACCCCAGTCCACTACATTCTTTATTTTGACTATTTTATCTTCATGTCTAATATTTCCAATGGGCTGTTAAAATTTTTTTTTCTGTCCTTGTTTCATTTTACTCTTCCTTTATCTCCTAAAGAATATCTATCATACCTAATTTAAAATCTTGATTTGTTTGTTCCAGTAATTCTTCTTTGAGTGGTAGAAGAAGATCTCTTTCCAGTTTGTTCACTTAAAAAAATAGATGTTATACTCCTCAGATGCCTTGTTTTCCATTTGAGCCTGTGTGTTCTTGCTCCTCTGAAGCTACCAGCTGTTCTTTATGGTAATGAATGTTGGGGAGGGGATGAGGGTAAGTCCCTAGTCAGTGCCAGTAGCAGCAGACTAGGGAGAGGGGAGGGGAGGAGCCCAGGAACTACAGAGCCCTCGCTGATAATTCTTGCTTGCTCCATCCTCTTACCCACTGTCTAGTCAGGAAATTATCTTGAAGCCCATGGGGAGAAGCAGCATCAGAGGAGACAGCCTCCTGGATTATAATCTACAGCCCTGGGCTTTGAAGAATTTAGGATGTGTGCTGCTATCTTTTTTCCAAACTTCTTTACCCCATCTGGGTTTGTGTGCTGCTCTGATATTTCCTCTTTGTGATCACAAATGACCTCAGCGATTGCTCAGAGTCTCTCAAGACAAATTGGGGTAAGGCGAGAGCAGAATTTAAAAGGTGTTCCTCCTGCCTATTCTTTCACTACCGGCCCCTGGGCTTCAGCTACCCAACTCTCACACAAGTCAGTTTATGTTGGGCTTCAGTCTCTGGGTTTTCTTATCTTTTTATTTGTTAATAATTGGTGCAATCTGTGTGCCCCTCAAGCATCTATAATTTCTCTAGAGTTGATTTGGAGGATGGAGCCAGCAGTTTGTCCTAGATTAACTCTTGGCAGGAACCAGGGCTATCTTGCAATTTCTTTTCCCATAGCCCTGCCTCCATTAAAAGCTGTTCAGAGTGTAGGGAGCAAATGTTTCGGAGCAAATTCAAGAAGCCAACCTCTTTTCAATCTGTGAAAAGTAAATCATTCAGGCAGGTGGGGACCCCTATTCATTCTCTCAGTACGAACAAGAAGCCTCAATTTGACAGGGGCATTTAGTAGCAAAACCTCCACCCTTTAAAATTTTTCCAAAATAACATCTAGGAAATACATTTAAAAATGGATGAAATTTAAGCAGCTTGGTTGGAATGGGAGCGACTTTTTGCCAATGAGGTGTAAGGTTAATAGTAAATATCCTCACAGTTTAAGCCACCATGAATTGTGTATTCTATTAACTGCAGCCAAATGGATTCCAAATGAAACCAAGTCTATTAATAAGCAATTTAAAGCATGTTTCCTTCAATCCCCATCTTGATTTAATATGCTTAGTAAGTTTTTATCACAAATAAAATGTCAGCAGTTAACACAAGTCCAAATACATGAACTTTTACCTTTTCACCATATTTTCACTTCTCCTTTGGATACCCCACTGTGCTTGTAGGTAAAACTGGTTTTGTGGGAAAATGTTTTGGGCAGTATTCTAGAATCTCTGTCTCAGAATAATGCAAATCAGAATGGTGTTCCAAAACCTTGTTTTAATCACATAGCAACTGCTGACATAAACAAAATGTAATGTTAAAATACACAATACAGCATATTTATTTGTATCACTATCTTTATTAATAGGAGGAATTGTATTTTCTTCTGATATGTTTTCAGAACTTGGTATGCAGCACCTAATGCTTTTTTTATGGTAATATATGGTTGATGTACAATATTATATAAATTTCTGGTGTACAACAGAGTGATTCAAAATTTTAAAGGCTATATTCCTTTAATAATTATACAATATTGAGTATATTCCCTGTGTTGTACTATATATCCTTGTTGCTTATTTACTTTATACATAATAGCTTGTGCCTCTTAATCCCCTCCCCCTATTTTGCCCCTCCCCCTCCCTCTCCCCACTGATAACCACTAGTTTGTTCTCTATATCTGTGAGTCTGTTTCCTTTTTGTTATATTCACTAGTTTGTTGTATGTTTTAGATTCCACATATAAATGATATCATACATTATGTGTCTTTCTCTGTCTGACTCATTTCTCTTAGCATAGTGCCCTCCAAGTCCATTCATGTTGCTGCAAATTTCATTTTTATGGCTCATTAATATTCTATTGTGTAATATACCACATTTTCTTTATTCATTCATATGTCGATGGACACTTAGATTGCTTCCATATCTTGTGTACTGTAATAGTGCTGCTATGAATACTGAGGTGCATGTATCTTTTTGAATTAATGTTTTCATTTTTTTTTTTTTTTTGGATAAATACCCAGGAGTGGAATTGCTGGGTCATATGGTAGTTCTATTTTTAGTTTTTTAAGAAAACTCCATACTGTTTTCCACAGTGGTTACACCAACTTACATTCCCACCAACAATGTACAAGAGTTCCGTTTTCTCCACACCCTTGCCAACATTTGTCTTTTGCAGCACCTAATACTTTTTCTGACTCTGATGTGAGATGTTTGTTTCAAAGTCCAAATTACAGGGCTTGTGCTCATTGGTTTTGAGTCCTAGGACTGGTAAATTTCTACTTTCAACTTTTGTGAATGTCAGGGCCTCAGGTGGGAGGAAGGGGTCTAGAGTCTGGAAGATGGAATTTTGAACTAGCAGAATGCAAAGTCCATTTAGCTGAGAACTTTGGTGGTGGGATTTCATGGATCAAGAGATAGTATAGAAGCACACTGTAAATAACAAATATTTATTCCTAGATATAAGAAATTTATCACAGATAATGTGTACATGCATAAAATATTGTTTCCTGTCATTTTATGGTGTATCACATTGATTGATTTGCGTATATTGAAGAATCCTTGCATCCCTGGGGTAAATCCCACTTGATCATGGTGTATGATCCTTTTAATGTGTTGTTGGATTCTGTTTGCTAGTATTTTGTTGAGGATTTTTGCATCTATATTCCTCAGTGATATTGGTCTGTAATTTTCTTTTTTTGTAGTATCTTTGTCTGGTTTTGGTATCAGGGTGATGGTGGCAGCATAGAATGAGTTTGGGAGTGTTCCTTCCTCTGCAATTTTTTGGAAGAGTTTGAGAAGGATGGGTGTTAGCTCTTCTCTAAATGTTTGATAGAATTCACATGTGAAGCCATCTGGTCCTCGACTTTTGTTTGTTGGAAGATTTTTAATCACAGTTTCAATTTCATTACTTGTGATTTGTCTGTTCATATTTTCTATTTCTTCCTGTTTCAGTCTTGGAAGGTTATACCTTTCTAAGAATTTGTCCATTTCTTCCAGGTTGTCCATTTTATTGGCATAGAGTTGCTTGTAGTAGTCTCTTAGGATGCTTTGTATTTCTGTAGTGTGTGTTGTAACTTCTCCTTTTTCATTTCTAATTTTGTTGATTTGAGTCCTCTCCCTCTTTTTCTTGATGAGTCTGGCTAATGGTTTATCAATTTTATCTTCTCATAGAACGAGCTTTTAGTTTTATTGACCTTGGCTATTGTTTTCTTTGTTTCTATTTCTTTTATTTCTGCTGTGATCTTTATGACTTCTTTCCTTTTGCTAACTTTGGGTTTTGTTTGTTCTTCTTTCTCTAGTTCCTTTAGGTGTAAGGTTAGATTGTTTATTTGCAATTTTTCATGTCTCTTGAGGTAGTCTTGTATAGCGATAAACTTCCCTCTTAGAACTGCTTTTCCTGCATCCCATAGGTTTTGGATCATCGTGTTTACATTGTCATTTGTCTCTAGGTATTTTTTGATTTCCTCTTTGATTTCTTCAGTGTTCTCTTGGTTATTTAGTAAGGTAGTGTTTAACCTCCATGTGTTTGTGTTTTTTACGTCTTTTCCCCTGTAATTGATTTCTAATCTCATAGTGTTGTGTTCAGAAAAGATGCTTGATATGATTTCAATTTTCTTAAATTTACTGAGGCTTGATTTGTGACCCAAGATGTGAACTATCCTGGAGAATGTCCCACAAGCACTTGAGTAGAAAGTGTAATCTGCTGATTTTGGATGGAATGTCCTATAAATATCAATTAAATATATCTGGTCCATTGTGTTATTTAGTGTTTCCTTATTTACTTTCATTATGGGTGATCTGTCCGTTGGTGTAAATGAGATTTAAAGTCCCCCACTATTATTGTATTTCTGTCAATTTCCTCTTTTATAGTTGTTAGCAGTTGCCTTATGTATTGAGGTGCTCCTATGTTGGGTGCATATATAATTATAATTGTTACATCTTCTTCTTGGATTCATCCTTTGATCATTATGTAGTGTCCGTTTTTGTCTCCTGTAACATTTTTTATTTTAAAGTCTGTTTTATCTGATATGAGTATTGCTACTCCAGCTTTCTTTTGATTTCCATTTGCATGGAATATCTTTTTCCATCCCCTCACTTTCAGTCTGTATGTGTCCCTAGGTCTGAAGTGGGTCTCTTGTAGACAGCATATAGATGAGTCTTGTTTTTGTATCCATTCAGCAAGCCTGTGCCTTTTGGTTGGAGCATTTAATCCATTCACATTTAAGGTAATTATTGATATGTATGTTCCTATTCCCATTTTCTTAGTTGTTTTGTGTTTGTTTCTGTAGGTCCTTTTCTTCTTTTGTGTTTCCCACTTAGAGAAGTTCCTTTAGCATTTGTTGTAGAGCTGGTTTGGTGGTGCTGAATTCACTTAACTTTTGCTTGTCTGTAAAGCTTTTGATTTCTCCATTGAACCTGAATGAGATCCTTGTCAGGTAGAGTAATCTTGGTTGTAGGTTCTTCCCTTTCATCACTTTAAGTATATCATGCCACTCCCTCTGGCTTGTAGAGTTTCTGTTGAGAAATCAGCTGTTGACCTTATGGGAGTTCCTTTGTATGTTATTTGTCATTTTCCCCTTGCTGCTTTGATAATTTTTCTTTGTCTTTAACTTTTGCCAATTTGATTGCTATGTGTCTCTGCGTGTTTCTCCTTGGGTTTATCCTGTATGAGACTCTCTCCACTTCCTGGAGTTGGGTGGCTATTTCCTTTCCCACGTTAGGGAAGTTTTCGACTATAATATCTTCAAATATTTTCTCTGGTCCTTTCTCTCTCTCTTGTCCTTCTGGTACCCCTATAATGTGAATGTTGTTGCGTTTAATGTTGTCCCAGAGGTCTCTTAGGCTGTCTTCATTTCTTTTCATTCTTTTTTTCTTTATTTTGTTCTGCAGCCATGAATTCTTCCATTCTGTCTTCCAGGTCACTTATCCATTCTTGTGCCTCAGTTAGTCTGCTATTTATTCCTTCTAATGTCATTTTCATTTCAGTTATTGTATTGTTCATCTCTGTTTGTTTGTTCTTTAATTCTTCTAGGTCTTTGTTATACATTTCTTGCATCTTCTTGATCTTTGACTCCATTCTTTTTCCAAGGTCCTGGATCATCTTCACTATCATTATTGTAAATTCTTTTTCTGGAACGTTGCCTATCTCCACTTCATTTGGTGGTTTTTCTGGGATGTTATCTTGTTCCTTAATCTGGTACATAGCCCTCTGCCTTTTTATCTTGTCTATCTTTCTGTGTATGTGGTTTTTGTTCCATGGGCTGCCGGATAGTAGTTCTTCTTGCTTCTGCTGTCTGCCTTCTGCTGGATGAGGCTATCTAGGAAATTACTTCTTGATTCATGGGCTGCAGAATGGATTTGAGTTCACAGGCCTGGTAACAACATTAATCTCACTGTATATCTCTAAGAATTCTTGGGGCCAAGTGCATTGTCAATGAGCAGTAATATTTTGAAAGAAATCTTTTTCTGTGAGCAGTAGGTTTCAACAGTGAGCTAAAGTATTCAGTAAACCATGTTGTAAACAGATGTGCTGTCATCCAGGCTTTGTTGTTCATTTATAGAGCATAGGCAGAGTAGATTTAGCATAATTAAGGGCCCTAGGATTTTTGGAATGGTAAATGAGCATTGACTTCAACTTTAAGTCACCAGTTGTATTAACCTCTAATCAGAGAGTCAGCCTGTCCTTTGAAGTTTTGAAGCCAGGCATTGACTTCTCCTCTCTAGCTATGAGAGTCCTAGTTGGCATCTTCTTCCAATAGAAGGCTGTTTCATTTACATTGAAAATCTGTTGCTTAGTGTAGCCACCATTAATAATCTTAGCTAGATCTTCTGGATAATTTGCTGTAACTTCTACATCAACACTTGCTGCTTCACCCTGCATTTTCGTGTTATGGAAATAGCTTCTTTCCTTAAACCTCATGGACCAGCCTCTGCTGGCTTCAGACTTTTCTTCTGCAGCTTCCTAATCTCTCTCAGCCTTTACATAATTGGAGAGAATTAGGGCATTGCACTAATTTTGGCTTCAGCTTAAGGGAATGTTGTGGCTAGTTTGATCTTCTATCCAGACCACTAAAACTTTCTCCATATCAGCAGGAAGGATGTTTTGCTTTCTTATCATTCATGAGTTCACTGGAGTAGAACTCTTAATTTCCTTCAAGAACTTTTCCTGTGCATCCACAAGTTGTCGGTTTGGCATGAGAGGCCTAGCTTTCTGCCCATCTCAGTTTTTGACCTGCCTTCCTCACTAAGCTTAATCTTTTCTAGGTTTTGATTTAAAGCAAGAAATGTGGTATTTTTCTTTCACTTGAACACTTAGAGGTTATTGCAGTGTTATTAATTAACTTAATTTCAATTTTACTGTGTCTTAGGGAAGAGGGAGGCCTGAGGAGAGGGAGAAAGATGAAAGAATGGCCAGTTAGTGAAGCAGTCAGAACACACAACATTTATCAATTAAGTTCACTCTTTTATATGGGTGTGGTTCATGGTACCCCAAAACTTATGACAATAGTAACACCAAAAATCACTGACCACAGATACCATAACAAATAAAATAATAATGAAAAAGTTTGAAATACTGTGAGAATTACCAAAATGTGACACAGAGACACAAAGTGAGCAAATGCTGTTGGAAAAATGGTGCCAATAGACTTGCTTGATGCAGGATGGCCACAAATCCTCAATTTGTAAAAAATACAGCATCTGCAAAGTATATTTAAAAGAGGTGTGCCCCCTCACCTCGGAGTGTGGGTGGAGCCTCTGAGTGTTATGAGATATCACACTCAAGATTATGTTATTTTATATGGCAAAAGGAAGACTATGCTGAGTGGGCCTGACCTAATCATGTGAGCCCAGTAAAAGCAGAGGGTTTTCTTTGACTGGCTAAAGAGTAGGGAGTCAGAGAGAAGTGCTCTGAATGGCTTGGAAGAATGTAAACCTCTATGTTGTGAAGTGCCAATGGTGGCCACATGGTGAGGAACAGCGGTGACCTCTGGGAGGTGGGAATCATCCCTAGCTAACAGCTATTGGTAAATTGGGCTATCAACCCTACAACTATAAGGAAATGAATTCTGCTATCAACCCTACAACTATAAGGAAATGAATTATTCTAATAATAAGGAATTAGTTGTTGAGCTAGAAGAGGATCCTGTAGGTGAGAACTGTAGCCCTGGCTGACATCTTGATTTCAACCTAGTGAAACCCTGAGCGAAGAATACAGCTATGCCTTTCCTGGATTCCTGACCAACAGAAACTGTGAGATAAGATGTTTGTGTTGCTTTTAGCCACAAAGTTTGTGGTGATTTGTTATGCAGCAATACAAGACTAAAACAAATGGCAAAAGTGCATTCAGAGCAAAAGGGCAGTGACAGTTCTGCGTTTGCTCTGTGGTAATGGTTCCTGTCCTGATGCTCTGTGCTCAATTGTTCATTTCAGTAATGTTGGCTATCATAGGCTAGATGTTTACATCCTGTGACTAAGCATAAAATCACAGGTTTATAAAACTTTTTGAATTTTTCTCTTCTCTTTGGGTACTTATTGAGGCTTTGCAGCACAAGCTTTATCTCTCATCCGAACATTCCTAGTTTAATATAATTCAGAAGATGGTTACTTAAGTGCATAGCAAAAGCAAAGGCATTCTATGTCCTTTGCTACTCCCTTCAAGGCTCTTCATAATTTCTAGGTGTAGAAAGTCAATATGGAAAATATAAGGTGCTTTATTGCTTAGTGAACAAAAAGGTGATAAACTTAGTTCCTCTCACAATCAGTAGAATTTAAGGTGCATCATAATTTAGATGAGAGTCTAAGTCAATACCTTGCAATATAATTATATATAAATAGGCTTAGAAGACAATAAATACCATAAGTAAAAGACTAGAGGTCTTGGGAAAACCTTTCATAAGAAGATCTAAGACCTTTATGAGCAAGTCCTAGAGTCTTGTTATAGATTGAATTGTGTCCCCCCAAAAGATATATTGAAGTCTTAACCCCCAGGTCTTAGAATGTAAACCCATTTAGTAATAGAATTGTTGTAAATATAATTAAAGAAGAGGTCATATGGGAGTAAGATGGGTCCCTTATTCAATATGTCCTTACAGCCTTGTGAAGGAAGAGACACAGAGAGATCACCATGTGAAGATGGAGGACTGGAGTGACGGAACTACAAGCCAAGAAACCTCAAAGATTGCTGTCAAACCACCAGAAGCTAGGGGGAGGCATTTAATATTCCCCTACTGGTTTCAGAGGGAGCATGGCCTTATCAACACCTAGATTTAGACTTCTAGCATCCAGAATTGTGACAATAAATTTCTGTTGTTTTAATTCACCCAGTTTGTGGCATTTTGTTACAGTAGCCTTAGGAAACTAATATCTGCTAAGGCTTTTACTGACTTTAGAAAGTCTGACTTACTTGTATCTGGCTTTATATGGTCTGAAGGTATTATGTACAAGGGGTCAGTCAAACCACAGGACTTAGCTAACTGCTAACCGCAGAGTAGAAAGTGGCTGGGTTATCTCATAGAAATGCTCCTCCCCTCCCAGCCAGTCCTTCCAGTTTCAGGTATGTGTGATCCCAATTAATAGTTTAATACTTCATCAAGGTATCCACTTGAGACACTTTAACTTGATTAGCACTGACTTTGGTTCAAAAATGCTAGATCTTTCCCCATTTATTTACACATTACCTATAAATGTCTACCTCCTTCCAACTTTTAACAACTTCACTTTCTTGAGAATAATTTTCTACTATCAACATATTTGCTAATATATTGAACAATGTTTCTCAACGTATGTTCCATGGACCATCAAAAGGTAGAGTTTAGTGAAAGATTTCTTAGGCCAAATTCATTTAGGAAATGGTGAACCAAGCAAAGCTAAGCATGTTTTTCCTCTCTTCCTTCTTTATAAAATTTCTTATGACTTTTAATATGTTCACATGTATAAGGAATCTTTAAGGGATAAGATGAAGATGGGGAGAGTTTTACAGGATCTCCCAAAGTTATTTAGATACTACATTTTTTATTTTGAAGAAACGTCTTGAGGGCCAGTGTTTCCCAAACTATATTTTGAGAAATGCTGACCTAATCATAGGATTTTTGGAGGTGGAAAACAATTCGGAGGAAATTTATCCCAATCTTGAGACTTTAAGTTATAAAGTCACAAATAATTAATGGCACGACTTAAACTCAGGTGTTCTGAAGCCCAACATTGTCAATGTCAACTATTTTGTACAACTTACACTTAAAAACAGAGCTCCTAAAATTACATACATGTATTGTGGCAAAGCAAAATAATTAAGTGTAAGTTGTACAAAATTAAATAATTTTGTACAACTTACACTTGAAAACAGAGCTCCTAAGATTACATACATGTATTGTGGCAAAGCAAAATAAAAAAATAAAACCATTATTATAAAGGAATTTACCAGGAACTGCTATATTTCCCCCATCCCATTTGCTGGAAGTCAACAAGAGCATCTAGCACTTTGTAGATGTGCTAGCTCAGTGGCTCTTAAACTTTTGGGGAAATCAACTTATCTTGGTGTTGATGATAAGTTGCTTTTCTGTAATTTTCAAGTTTAAAGTAAATATAAAACTGATGCTCTTCTAGTCCCTAACTGATGGGTCAAATTCTCATAAGTATCATCTCACGAGGAGCCCAATTTTTAATTCACATGTGCCCAAGCATTTTCTGCAGCCTGATTAAATTACATTCCCAACTCCTTTGTATACTGTTATTTTTCAAGTGTTATTAATGCTATTGTATTTAATAAAACACTGATTACATAGTAAAAAAAAAACAAACAAAACTGATGCTCTTTCTGTTGTCTGAATAACACTCTCTAGAGTTGTTAGCATTTCTTTTTGATCAGAACTATGCCTGTTTTTCATGAGAGGAAAGTGTTACCATTATATTTTGGCATTGTCTGTCCATGCAGAAGGCAATTCAGAAACAGATGGGGACCAGGAGGTCTACAAATGGGAGTCAGGAGAGTCAGAGAGTGGAGATGGAGAAAGAGCCTTCCAAATGAATGATGTAGG
This sequence comes from Mesoplodon bidens, assembly GCF_964165515.1. Lineage (NCBI taxonomy): Eukaryota > Metazoa > Chordata > Mammalia > Artiodactyla > Ziphiidae > Mesoplodon > Mesoplodon bidens. The sequence goes on along the minus strand of NC_138168.1, from coordinate 10,931,619 downwards.
AAGAGCTGAGTCAAACCTGAGCTTTATTAAAGTTTCCTGTTTCTGTCCTGAAATTTGGAAATATTAGCATTCTGCTTTCCCCTTGGGGTTCACCCCAGCTTTTTCACAGACAAGGGAGGCAATGGCAAGCAGCCTTGTTCCACTGTCAGTCCCAGCGAGCCTGCATCTCCAGCCCTCGTGTTCTGTGTGCCTGCCAGCAAGTTGATAACTCCAAGAAGCTGATCTCATCTTAAGCACTTGGGAAAGAGTATGTGTCCTAGGACTGGGAAAATCTTTGTCAGCTCAGTCTATTGGGAAACATCAAAGATAACCATGGCAGTCTTCTCAAATCATTTTCCTTCTTCCTGACCTGATATAGAAAAACCCATAAAGCTTAAGGATCATATGGACCTTTGGAGAGGTCTAGGATCTAGTCCATGGGCTTAAAACCATCAGTCCATGGACCATTTGAAGGACCATGGATGAGTTTCAAAGAGTCTGAGAATCCCTGAAGTGGTATGCAAAATTTTCTAAGTCCATTTTTCTGGGAAAACAGTCCATAGCTTTCATCAGATTCTCAGATAAGTTGATGTCCCCCAAAAGTTTAAGAGCCACTGATCTAGCCTAACTTTCCTAATTTAGAGGGTGGAGGAAACTGAGTCTGTAAGAAGTGGAATGACTTTACTAATAAAATCATACAATTTTTCGTGGAAGTTAGGCTTGTAATACTCTTTCAGTCCAATTCAAATGAACCATCTAGCATTAGATGAATGACTTAAAAAAAATAACATTTCTTTGTATTTGGGCATTCAAATTTTGATGTGGTTCTCAATAATTGTGAGACATTTATAAGTGAAAAGATAGAGTTACTCCCTCTGCTATGTTCTTGTTCATATTTTTTCCCTTACTCCTCTGTGAAGCATCTATTTCCCCCTAGTTACCTAGAGCCCGTCCTCCTCAACAAGAGAAGCCACAGCAATGAGAAGCCTGCGCACCACAATGAAGTGTAACTCCCACTCACCGCAACTAGAGTAAGCCCGCACGCAGCAACGAAAACCCAACTCAGCCAAAAATAAATAAATAAATTTATATATAAAAAAGAATGGTATAATATGCCACCCATGATTTATTCTTAAACTCTTTTGCTCATCAATTGGTGAAATAATGTATTAAGGGAGTGGCAGGATGTTAACTTGACAAAGTCAGGAGGAATCAACCAGGAGCCTTCTCTGGGTTGACCAACTGTGATGGTCAGAAGAAATTCAGAAGAATCATTGGACATTGTCCATGAAGAAGCCTTTGACTCAGACCTTAACTGTGATGATTGACATTGTGATTGTGGTAGCTGGAAAAAAGGGATTTAGCCAAAAACTAAGTAAACAGTTGGAGTCACTTCCAGCATAAGTTACAGCACTGAACCCCAAATCTCAGGTAAGTGTACTTGTATCAAGAAATTTAGCCTGATTCAAGATTATAGTCTGTTCTCTTTGGTCTCAGGTTCATATTTATGTATATATTAGTAAAAATTTGCAAACTTTTGCTATGTAATCTATTTCCTTCTAGGGTCAAACTTTGTCCTTCCCTCTCTGGAACATGATGAGTTATGACCCTACTTATAGGTCTAATGTGAACAAGAGATAGTTACGGTGGGTCTTGTTAAGAATGGACACCCCTTTGCAAGACATCTGCTCTAGGGGAGGCATTACTTGAGCTTCAAGCAAGGAATGGTTAGTCACCTTAGACCTGGGAGGGCAAGCTACTTCTGCTGGCAGCTAGCCCTGCCTGGATGTAAAATACTCAAGTAAGGGAGACGTTAGAGTTGAAGCTGATTCAGGGTTACACAATAAAATAATCGGCTATCTTCCGTGATAGAGTATAGTTTCCAGGAAATCATGCTTCAAAAGTTGTGTTGCTGCACATAATTTATACCATCTTTCTGAGGAAGAGGCAAGTAGTGGAAAATCAAACCCAAACAAACAAAACACCTTGGTCTTAGAGTCATTTCAAGAGGATAAGGGCTGCAGTATCCTTCCAGTCGGTCTTGGGGTTTCTGTTGTTAGAATGCCAGCTTTAAAATGGTTCAACCACGAATATCCACATGGACCAAGTTCAAATACAAAAGGCTAACTTACATTTATTGTACTGTATTCATTTTCACCACAAGCTTTAGAGCATTTGCTTTCTGTTTAATCCACTTATCTAAGCAGTTATTGACAATAGAAACATCCCTGAATTCTTCTTTTGTTTCCTATGTTCTTCGTGGTTTTATCTTCCCCCAAACCTGCATCCCTCCTGTTTCCACCCAAGCTGAGATGTTAGCAGACAGCATATAAACCAGAACTGCCTTTAGCTATCTTCATTTTTTCTTTCCCAAGCAAAAAGAGAATAAATAGTTATGGCCTCTTGGCTTTTATTTGAGTGTAATTGTCCCTTGTGTACCTCTCAAATTCAGCTGCACTCTCATAGCATAACATCTACTTTCATTCTTCTCATCTCCACTCTTTTTTAAAAAAGTCTATTTAAAAATGATTCACCCACTTTACAGACCCATCATTTTTGGAAAAGGAAAAGACCCACATTAGATTATCTGGTTTCATCTTCCCACCTAGTGCCAGAGCTTTCTCCATAATGCATTTGCAAGCAATAATCTTGGTTCATTTAAAAAGTTTTAAGCACTAGCATTTGCAATATTCCCTTGGGGTATGATACACAGAGTAAGAGGCCTCACATAGGAAAATTTTCTTCTTTTCCCATTATAGACATACTTTACCCCCATATAAAAAATTTAAGAATAGATATAGGAGTAATATTTTGACTTGGTTCCTATTTTAAGATTTTCATACTCTAGGACTTTTAATTGAATAAACTCCCTTCTATAAATTCTATTAGAATTAGAGCTTTTCTGCATTGCATGCAGCTACCCTGCTTTTCTCTCTCTTTGCCTTTTAACTTTTTAAATTTAACATCTGTAGAACCAAGGTAGGTACTAAAATGTCAATGATATCCAATATTATTTATTATTTTCACTTATTTACATGAATATTGCCCTACAGTTAGATGACATCCTTGGTTTTAATTCTTTCTGGGTGGTGTGTTGGCTGTTTCAGAGCTATCCTAAGCCTCTCCTTCAAGATTCAGCCTGGCTTCTGTGTCCTTTATGAAGTTTTCCCTTGCTAATCAGACCTTATTACTCTCTCCTTTGTCTGCATTTCTGACATCCCTCCTGACTTTGACAGATTCGTGTTGTTATTCACAGTTTCCATACATGCTTGTGCTATAAAGTGGAAGATAACCCACTGTAATTTAGGAACTTGGTCTCGTCCACCTCTGTCAGGGAGCTCACTGAGAGTAAGCCAACATAATACATGTGCTGCTAGGTAGGCGGGCGAATTTTAAAATTCTATTTTCTTATGTTTTTTTCTTATAATTTGATCACTTCTTTATGATTCGGGCTTAAAAAACTCTAATAATTTAATTGTTCATCTAATTTAATATACTCAGATTTATAGTAAAATACTTGAGGTGTTGTGACTCCATGGTTTGGAATCCCATCTGGTAGAGCCACAGGTTTTGATTTATCTCTTCAGTTTCTTCTGTAAGGAACTTTTAATTTGACACACGCTTTTCGTATTTATTGGATATAAATTTAGCTATGTACCATGTTACACTTGAGCACAAAAATTGCAGAATGCAATTAACTAGCTGCTGAGATAAATTTCCACTAATTGTGGAAAACTTATTCAGACTCTTCCAAGAAAATCCAGTTCAATTCAGTGATTTTTTGTTGAAATTCAGGAGTATCTTCTTAGTTATATTTCAATTCACCGGGTCTAGTAGGCTGTTCTTTCTTGCTTGCTGTCTCATGGAGATATATGTTTGTGTGTGTGTGTACATGTTTGTGTGTGTAGGTGTGTGTTTAGGTGTGTGTGTTTCCTGGTTGCTCTTTTTAAAAAAATGTCTAAGAAAGAGAAGGAACAGATGGCCTGTAGTTAGAGGAAGATTTGGGGTCAAGGGGATGGTCTTTAACATGGAATAAGCTTGGTCATGGGTACAGGCTGAGAAAAAGAATGCAGCAGTGAGAAAGAAGTATAAGATTGTCTAAATGTCATAGGGTTCTTAAAGAGGGGTAAGAGGTTGGGGTATAGAATAGAGCAGAGAGATTCACTGCAAAGAGGAGGAAAGACATTTGTATGGAAATGAGAGGGAAAAATGGGAAGATCAGTGTAGAGTGATAAATTTCTTACCCTGAACATTGGCCAGGCAGAGCAAGGTTAGGGACTGTAGGACATTCTTCCAATCTGCTCCTGCCTATGTATAAGTATCAACTCAGATACAGTCAGGAAACCCACTCAGAGCAGCTTGTGTCAGTGACTCATTTTTCTGGTGAAGTAGTTAAGGCCATCAACCCAAGAAAGGAGGGAGAGGCAGCAGGACTGAATACCTGAAAAAACTGATGAAGATATGGAACCACCTCAGAATGGAATATGGGAAGAAACCTCTCAAGGCTGGAGAATTATCTGTCGGCACTGAAAATCCAACTGGGTTCTAGGCCATAAATAAGTAGGTGTTCAAATTTGTTCATCTCATAGTTTGTGAAATCTTTGAATCCAATGGCACTTAGCAACTTGTATATGGAGCCAAGAGGAAGAACAGCTGGATTGGCCCAGAGTTGGAGTAATTTTAGAAAGGCAAAATAGGAAGGGATTTTGGCTTTTAGTAAAAGCATGTTTTAAGTGATGGTTATAATAAACAGGGAAGAAAAATAGAAAGTTAAGGAATAAGCCACATTGGAAGACTCATTTAGGCTGAAGAATAAGCTCAGCAGGAAAAAGGGAATGACAGAGCAAGGTGGACAAGAGAGCAGTGCTCTGAAATGTAACATCTTAGGGCTGGGGAAGGGCTAGGTGAAGACAGGGTGCCAGGCAGGGCCATGGGAAGAAATGGGGGAAGGAGGGTGGAAATGAAAGTTATGAAAAAAAGAAGAGGTCAGGGAACAGAGAGGTTTGGGGGCCCCTCTAAGTACTGAATTCCTTCAGGATAATACCCACCAGGATGTCACATAGCCTTGTTTCCTGACCAAGAAATGAAGATGGATGTTCCTGAAATATTACCCAAGCAAGAATAAGTTTGTCTCTTATTCATGTCCAGAATCTCCAGTTGCACAGCACATTGCCTGGGACATTGTTACTGCTCAATAAGTCTTTGTTGAATGAATAAATGACCTACAGGTGATAGGAAAGTTTATGTTCTTCCAATGCACTTACTTCTCACATGAGACAAAGCAAATGATATTCCTTTGTTTTTCACCCAAGAAAGGATTAAAAGTAAGGGATGCTTAGAATTTGCAGAAGGTGTGAGCGATCTTGGCTTAAGTATCTGTGATTGTCACCATTATGGACTTCTGTACCTAAACTTAGAATAAAAAAGACAGTAAAGCAGGTCAACTTGTGCAAAATTCATATTTTCCATGAAATGCTTCTGTGGCCTTGACCATCAAGATCTGGAAACACAGGGCAGTAATGGGGTACATAGTGAGGTTAGGGTCCTTTCTGTGTCACATCTGTGTCTCCCAGCCCTATGTGGTTGAGAGGACCATTCTTGCATTTGGTTCCATGGAGAAAGGAATCAGTCCTTCACCTTCTGATCTTCAACTTCCCTGTCCACTGCTTTCAGCAGGGCTGGTGAGCAGGTTCCTGTCCAATCTCCTATCCACTCCTAGTTATCAGGGTGGAGAAGCTAGAATAGGAATTTCCAGCAGTGGCCTCTTGGCTATGAGATTCCACAGGGATAGAGGAGATGAACTGGGAGCAGTCGTTTAAAGAGAACTGGTCCAGGTAGACAGGTGGGCCAACTACTTGGCTGTGAGTAACAAGCCAGAGATGCAGACTGAAGAAGCATATCTGGAGCCTCAGGCTGAACTTCAATGAGCCCTGGGCTATAAGGCAGCTTTTCCAAAGATGAAGCTGAGAAAACATCAGCCTTTCCCTGTTGTGCGTATGGCAGTTTGGATGGTGATAGGAAGCCTGAGGGCAAAGATGGTGTTTGGGCACATTTAGCTCCTTGCCAAGTCAAGCTTGATTGCAGTGCAGGATGCTGGTCCATGCATTCCAGCTGCCCAGTGGCATTCACAGAGTCACCACCCCCTCATACTTCATCTCCAGTCTTGACTTTACTTCCTTTGACACTTGACCTCCTGGTGCTATTTTTTCTTGCTTTGGCTTAGCTCTTCTAGCTAGTAATTTCTTTGGCTCCTTTTTCAGTTTTTTGATATTTGGCTCAGTCTTTCTGGCAAATTTATTTCCGATGACCTATCCTTTGGGGATGGTAATGGCGTGGAAAAGGTGAGAGGAGGATCTGAACAGTTCCAGGAGGTATTTTACTGACTTTATTATGAGGATCTCATTGATATTCCAGTTATAAAGAATTGTTAGTAATACCAGACTTACATAGCTGTATATAAGTATGGCTTCTTTTGTATTATTTGCTTAAATATCAAATATTTGGAAAGCATTCACAATGCGTTTGGCAGATTTGTTAACATTGCCTGGGGTGCATCTAGTTTCAGAATCTCTGTCACAGCGTGTGTTGTGTGTTACTGCTCAGGGATTGTTAACAAACCACCTGCTTGCTAACAATCCCTGTGCATTTGGGATAGAGAAGAACTGTCAGATTTTATTACTTGTACCCCTTTGTACCTTACACGGGGGTGATCAACTCAGTGCAAATCTAGATTTCTGAGTTTCTTTTTTTTTTTTTTTTTTGCAGTACGCGGACCTCTCACTGTTGTGGCCTCTCCCGTTGTGGAGCACAGGCTCCGATGTGCAGGCTCAGCGGCCATGGCTCACGGGCCCAGCCGCTCCGCGGCATGTGGGATCCTCCCAGACCGGGGCACAAACCCGTGTCCCCTGCATCGGCAGGCGGACTCTCAACCACTGCACCACCAGGGAAGCCCTCTGAGATTCTTTTTCTTGAAAACTTTGGGCCTTTAAAAAGGATTTCCTTACTCAACTGAACTCAGCTCAGATGGTTCCTTTCCCAGTTCTTGCTGTAGACGACCTCCTTGTGGACAACTTAGCCACACATTTTACTTCTGCAGATGTGCTTTCATTCTGAGATTTTACATTTCTGCCCTGGCATGCATTTTGTTCTGTCATCTTACTGCAACAGAGAAGAATAAGTCTGCCTCGAGCAGTTTGGAATTACCACAAGGCCAAAACAAAAGGGCTTTTTGTTTTGTTGTCATGGCATGTTCATGATTTCACTAGTTGGTCTAGTAATAAATTCTAAATATTTAAATATTTTAGACGTTTAAATCAATTTTCCATTTTATCTTTTCAAAAATTACTTTAATCATATTATTCCAGATAGGACCCATAAAAAGCTTTCCTGCTCTCAACACTTGCTCCTCCCTAGAAAAAGGAACCAAGGATTTAACATCAGTAATTTTTTTTTTTAAATAAATTTATTTATTTATTTATTTTTGGCTGTGTTGGGTCTTCGTTTCTGTGCGAGGGCTTTCTCTAGTTGTGGCAAGTGGGGGCCACTCTTCATCACAGTGCGCGGGCCTCTCACTGTCACGGCCTCTCTTGTTGCGGAGCACAGGCTCCAGACGCGCAGGCTCAGTAGCTGTGGCTTACGGGCCCAGTTGCTCTGCGGCATGTGGGATCCTCCCAGACCAGGGCTTGAACCCGTGTCCCCTGCATTGGCAGGCAGATTCTCAACCACTGCGCCACCAGGGAAGCCCTAACATCAGTAATTTTTATCTGTTGATAGTTTGATTGCATTTTGACTGAAACTCATTTGCTTTAAAGCATTATCGCAATTGGCAGATGTCTGTTAGGACTTTCACTTTAATTAAAACATTAAAAGCTTTTATCTTTCCTCTTAAACAGTTTTAGGTATCAGCTAGATGAGGAGATAAAATGTAGACACCACCTCAAGGTTACAATGGATCTGGTGTTTGCAGGGTAACTGGGTGAAGGTGGGGATGATAAAGGATAAGTGACACAGGAGGCGGCCAAGGCACCTTCCACAGTGCTCCCTACAGCCCCGTGGGAGAGGTCACTGATTCACTGGATGATGTTGGGAGTCTTTAATTTGTCACCAGATTCTTTCAGAATTGGGAACTACTTGGCTGTGAGTAACAAAAACCCCAAGTCAGAAATGTTTCTCCAACATACAATTTTTCAGGTAGGCCATTTCTGTGGCTCAAATTGTATAAATCCCCTCCCCCCAAAGATATGTGGAAGTCCTAACCCCCTTGCCCTGACCCCTTTGAATACAACATTATTTGGAAATAGGGTCTTTGCATACATAAGCAAGTTAAGATGAGGTCATTCTGGATTAGCGAGTGTCCTAACTGGGAATTTTGGACACAAAGACACACAAGGAGAATGCCATGAGATGATGGAGACAGAGATGGGAGGGATGCATCTACAGGACAAGGAAAGCCAAGGACTGCCCAGTGTAAGGGAAACACAGATTAGAAACATAGCTTCATTTGAAACTAAGGAAAGACACTCATTCTTCCCTTTTCTCACTTACTACAGAAAGCTATCAAGTATAAATTCTTCTTCTATCTCTTCCAAATGTATGTAAATTTCTTTAAAAGCTAAATAAGCCCCCTCCTTCCATCCCCAGGAATGTGTTTCTAAAGGACTTGAAATACAATCATTAAGGAAGATAGCATCCCTGCCTCCCAGTTTCCTTGGGAGCCTAACTTCTGCAGGCCCCTCACTCCTACCATAAAGACATGAGACGTTTAATTTTCCCTCGGATAAAGTCAATTAAGAAACAGAGATGGCCACCCCAGTTACTAGGTGAACCTAAGATGAACTGTGTGTGACAGGTGGAGTTGTTAAGTCCTTTTAGTTGAGGGCTAGTCATTGTTTATCTTGAGAACATGTATGGAATGGGTTGTATCTGCTTGGCTCTATAAAGGGTGAGATTTGTGTCTATCTCTTCAGTTTCTTAGTGGATTTCCTGTAATGGGCCTCACATTCTAGCTTAATGCTTAATTAATAATAAAATTGTTTCTTTCTCTTCTGCTTTATAGAGGCATTTTCTGGGTTGGGAGGAGATTTTGTTTTTAATTACATTTTCCTGACACCAGTGACTACCAGAAGCTAGGAAGAGGCAAGGGAAGATTCTCTCCTAGAGGCTCTGGAGGGAGCGTGGCTCTGGTGACACACAGAATTCCATCTTCTAGCCTCAAGCACTGTGAAAGCATAAATGTCTGCTGTTTTAAGCCACCCAGTTTGTGGTAATGTGTTACGGCAGCCCTAGGAAATGAACCCATCCTTCGAGGGCAGGTATGGCAGCTCTATTCCACAAAGTCCTCAAGCCTGAGACCTCTAGATTTTTGTTCTGCCAGCTGGAGGGTGTGCTTTTTGTGCTTATAGTCTAGATGAAGATCTGACACCGAAAACCTCCGTTCCAACAGCAGAATTGGGCTAATACCAGTTGTTTCTTAACTAACATTCCTGAAAGCTGTCACAGGAACATCTACATCAGTCTCATTGGGTAGAGCTTAAGGGTCACACAGTGACCTACAGCTTCCTGGAAATGTGTTTATTCACTGTGGCCACGTGCATAGCTAAAAATAGGTTACATGGAAGAAGGGGAAAAATGGATATTAGGGACCCCTTGTAGTTTCTGAATGTTTCCACCTGCTCTCTGCTTGAATACATACATCACAAAGTCTTTCTTACTTTCCTAACCTGAATTTACCACCTCTCACAACTTTTTCTCTCTCCAGGATGGTCAGAGTCATATTTTGTAATTTCTACTGGTCTGATGTAATTTGGTTTGTTGAAAAATATTTTCATATTCACACCACACTCCCTTCAATCTGACATCCTGAAATGCACTCCCATGACTGGAAAACAAGGCCCACTTCAGGCAGGAAGTGTTGCACCAGCAGGGAGACACTGGAAGTGCTTCATTGATGATGTCACTGTTACCACGAACGTGCTTTCCCAGTGAAAAATTGAATTCAAGTGAGATGAAATATGAAACTGTCCTTAAATAATCCGTACATGACCTAACTAAAAAAAAAAGCTATTACATTGCTGCATGTGGTACAGATTTTAAGCTAAACTTTTGTCTTCCACAGGCATGGATATTCTAGAAAATATAAAAGAGAAGATCTTTAAAGTGTTCTAAGCCTTATGTGAGAATTTATAGAATATTTTAATATTTAGCTTTTATAGTACTATAAAATTAAATTGATGTGGTCTCTTAAAAAGTCTAAATTTAGTTTTTTATTGACTATCAATTGTGAGGGGTGGAGTGAATTGTTGTGATGGGATTTCTGGGTTTCTAAGCTTGGTCCTTCAGTTTCATATTATATCTAAATTCTCACGCCAAGTAAAGTTCTCATCTGTTTCACAAAACATTGAAAGACATTTAAATAGCATTCACAAATATGTCTTTGAATGAAGAGGATATTTCTTCTTTTTTTACACGTTTTGAACCCTTTGTTGAGCTCTTCTCACATTAGTCTTGCTGTTTCTGTTTTGTTTCAGCAATGTGTACAGCACATTCTTGTTTGCAGTAAAAAGTTGTCATATGGATTGTTTTGACTGTTTCCATGACATGCAAATGGACAAGGATTTTAAAAAATGTTCTTGGCCCTAAAACAAACCATATTTATTTACACATCTAGGTAACCAGACCTCCTCTTAAACTTTATCACTTGCTCTTCTTCTAGCTGAAAAGAGAATATTTTTGTACTTTTATGAGAAATTGGCAAAATACCTGCTAACTCTCTGACTTCCTGCTAAATATCACTGTGGACTTTTACCTGTTTTATGGCTTTTTAGCTATTAATAGTGCTTTGGACAAAGGCTACCCCAGGGCTGCCTACAGTCATTGGACAGAATTTGGACTGAGTAGGGCCTTCAGATTTCCACACAGCAAAATCCTCTGTGGGATCTCTAAGGGCCACACTGCCCATTTGGAGTAGCAGAAAGAGGAAAACACAGTGTGTTAGTATCACAATAAATGATCCTGTCATATATGTCTGAAGGTCTGAGCTAGTTGTGCAGATTTGGGTGCCATATGTGTAGAGATGATAGTTGAAGATTTCTAAAAGGAAGAGTTCAAACAAAAACCTTAAGAAATTCTGGAGAGAAGGAAATGGGGCCAGAGAGGTCAATGGTGATAATGACTGGCTACTGGATCTCCTGCTAAGAGACCAATTTCCGTGTGTGTAAGAAAAAAGAGCCTGATTTTCAAGGGATGAAGAAACCAGTGAATGGGGGGATGCCAACAGGGGTACAGATGGCTTCTTACACAGGTGGGTGGTGAAGGGGAGAAACAGGATGGGAGAGCCAGGGCAGGTTACCAAGGGGCAGACAGTTTTTCCCCAGACTAAGAAGGTTCTTGGTAGCCTTGTGTGCTGAAGCAGAGGAGAGATCAACAATGCAAGAGAACTGAACAAGGTCAAGGGGAGGCTGTTCTGAGTAGGGGAAAGGGCACAGGATTTAGACCCTGACAGTTCTTGCTAGAATCCTGGAACTATACCATTTTGGGCAAGTTAATCAATCCCCTGAGTCAGTTTCTTCATCAGTAAAATGAAGATGAAACATAGTAAAATAGAGTGATCCTAACATATAGGGGCTTGAGGAGACACGAAAATATTGTCTGAGGGCAACGCATTTGTTCTACGAGCAAAGAAACAAGACCCCGAGGAATAGACTGACTTGCTTAATGTTGTGCAAGTAGTTAGAGAACTAGAATCTGCACCCAGAATTTCTCATTCTTAGTCCTCTTCTCTTTTGTTGCAGTGTTGACAAGTAGGAGAAACTTACAAGATGAATATTACCAGTAAAGTTCTATGTTGGCTTAAACTATGACTTTAGGAAGGTGGAGAGGACTGCTGGCTTGACCCCAGTTCCTACGGGAAAGACGTAGGGGATTTTAGTTCCACAAGTGCAATATGAGTCAACAGCACGAGCCATTGCTGAGATGGGTGATATGGGCACGGACTTTACTACCGCCAGGGACGCCCAGACCGATGGGGTCTGGCCATGCCGTAGGGCTCTGTCCAAAGGGTGCCTCTTCCAAGAGGGTCGCTGGGCACTTGATGTGAAACCAGAGATTGGGGAGGAGGGGCTTGAGGCAGAGACTTACTTTGGAGAAGAGTCTTAGGGATAAAACCATAATATTAAAAAAAAAAAACTATCCTGGGAAAAAAAGGTAAACTTGTAGCTTCACAGAGATCTGTCTGGGACCTTGGAAGGGAAGCTTTGGAACAAAGCAGATTTTGGCTGAAAATGAGGAAGAACCAAGAATTTTAGGCATTAAAACATGACTTGGAGTTACGTCCCTGTGACGCAGTGCTTGAGGGAATATGAATAAGCATTATCAGGGCTTGTGTAGGGGCCACTTTTTGTTTTTTTCAATAAACTTTATTTTAGAATAGTTTTAGACTTACTGAAAAGCTGCAGAAATAGTAGAGGATTCTCAGCAAGCCCACTCCGAATTTCTAGGGACAACTTCAAAAGAGGAAAGATCTATCCAGGACTAAAAGAGTGAAAACTGTCTCAGAGTGAAAAAGGGAAAAGCAGCCCTGTCATTCGTTAGGCTGGGAAGACAGACCCAGATAAATCAGCTCCCAAGGTCCTACAACAGCTGTCATGTGCTGTCGTGACCCTGTCTTTGAGTGACTGCCTTTTATGAATGATGCCCCCAGATCTGCTTTCTATACCCATCTATTACTGGGGATATTTAATTGCTAAGCCGACCTTGCTTCATGACAGCATCCGGCCCTTAGTTACCCATTTTCCCTAATCTTGTCCCAGAAACAGCAACCAACACAGATCTGGTCCCTACTTCCCTTAGGTTCTCTTTTCACAGAAGTCAAGCTTTACAAAAGACTTCTCTCTTCCCTCCGTCTTGCTGAGCAGTGCTGTTGTTCCATGGTAGCTCTGGAGTGCACTCCCTTGCTGCATCTATTAAATAAATCTGACTTTGTCAGAACACAGTCTTGTCCTTGGTGATCTTTGCCTGCTGAGGCTTTAACAACTTGTACAATAGGAGGTCTGGTGGCATCTTTTAGGGATTTGAAGCTGACTTTGTGCATGAGAAGATTGGAATGTCCTATTTGATGTGATTCTGGGGTCAATAGATGAGTGAGATAGCAAGCAGCCTTCTGGAGTGTCGGAAGGGGGGTTTGGTTGGTGAAGATGGAGCAAAAAGGCTCTGCTTTACTAGCTTAACACTTTTAGACACTGCTTCTGTTTTGGTCAATGGACAATTAGTTATGGCCATAAATCTAACAGCCCCCTCTATTTCTGTAAATTCCATTGATTGAGCAAGTAGAATGCACTGGGCAGTGTGCTAGGTCCTTCCAGACGTTATTTCTGGGATATTCTCACAAAATTCCAGTTTTCAGATAGGGAAACTGAGGTTCTGAAAGGTTAAGTTACTTCTCCTGGGTCATAAGTAGCAGAGTTAGTATTTGAAATTAGGGGCTGTGTGACTCTGCACTCTTAGCTACTGTTAAGCTGTTTCATTACAGATTTTCAGTAGCACCCAGTATGGCAGGTTTCAATTGTGGTCTCTCCTTACCTTACCCGCTAAGCCCTGCCAGAGTTATATTTCAAAAAAACATTTTAACTTTTCTTAATTGCAAACTAGATCATTAGTAGGCAGGGTACCTGCTTTTCCTGGATGTTCCCTGCACCATGGCAGAGGTAGCAGCCTCTGCCTTCTGTGCTCCAGTTTGTCTCCATACACACCAGTATCACCAAAGCCATCAACCCCCCAAGTTGACCTAGTATCCCTCTCAAATTGAAGTGTGTATTTAACATGATTGCAAGTTTTAATTAAGTCTTCTAAATCTCCGATATCTTTTTGTAAATCTTTTGCTTAATTAGGAGAAGCCAGTGGTAGAGTCTGTTTCTCTGACTTTTGGGTTCACTTCCCAGAAGAACCTTGAACTACCCTCGATCTGGAAGAAGTTGCTTGGGACATGGTACAAGTTGACTTTCAGGGTAATTCTTGTGTCTGTGGCCCAGTGAAATGTTCTTTTAATGTTTGGGAGACACCCAAAGGGAACCAGAACTTTCTTCTCCTTAAGCATCCTTCTCCTTAGGAATTCCTTCTTTCCTTAGGAATGACTTAACACTATTTCAATGGGCCAGCCAGTAATTTCTTGACGGCCAGAGCACTCACATGGGCCCTTCTCTACCCCTCTTTCTTGAAATCTCTAGGAGCAAGTGCTTGCCAGAAACGTGAGTGCTAACAGAGCTCCTGAGGATATCAAGCCTCTCCTCAGGTTTGGGTTCAGGTCACTTTGTTCTTTGTCAAAGTCTTCACTGGTGACAGAGTCTCTGTTAATTTTGTCCCTCCTCTGGAGTCAAGTGACAGCTTAACCACTGAAGAAATGATTCTCCCTGAGTAGAAATGACAGAACTTTTCCATCTGGTAAGTAGAGAAATTGGAAGATGGGAAACTATAGTGGCAAGAGGCTTGAGATGGGAGATGGGAAATATTTGATAGTCTTTATGAAGCAATCTTGGATACTGGCAAGATGACTTCATGGGGGGTATGCGATAGGAAAATGTGATATTTATTATAAATGTGTTTGGAGCAATAAATGCTTTATAGGGAAAAATCCTATTCTTTGCAGGAAGTTGTACTTCCTGACCTGAAAGGTCTTTTTCCTTATCTAATACATCTGATTAAATCGAGGCCTGTGACTTGTGAGGAAATGTATCTAGAGACTACAGCTCCAACAGAGGAAGGTCAAAAGACCAAATATTACTTTAAAATATATTCCTTAGTAGGAAGCAGTCGAGTCCATAAAATAAACAACACACACATGCAAGATTTGAAATCAGAAAGATCTAAAATAAAATCCCTCCCTTGTTTCTCTCTGTGTAATTTTGTGCAATTTGTACAGTCTCTCTGAACATCAGTTTTCTTATCTACAAAAGTGAGACAACAGTAATCTTATAGGGTTTTCATTAATAAAAGTCCTAATTTACGTTTAGGAAAATTTATTTCATAATTAAAAGGACATAAGTAAGAGGTATATAGTGGACAAAAAATGGTAATATTAATTATTATTATTTAGGTCCTATAAATAAGAAGGGACCCCAAAGTCAAAGAATAGGTGGATGAGAACAGAAAAATTAAACTCTAGGATGAAGAATTCCTTTAAAATATAAGGCATGCTAAAATTCATGTTAAAATGAGATGAACAGTAGTTTATAGTAACAAAATCCATTTTGTGGGGAATGAAAGAATAGTTGGTGGCCCTTGGTTAGGGTGCTCCAGGAAGCAGCCTGAGTCTCCAAAGGGCAGCTTAGCCCCACCCTTTGGCAGAGGGAACCTCGGGAGGGATGAGTAGGCAGTTCGTGGATGCACCTGGCTCTATAAACTTGTGTTTCCCTTCCCAGATGTTTCAAGAGTCTGACAATCAGGAACCTCTCTTTGGTTGATAGGAAGGCTTGTAGGAGTGTTCTTAGAGTCCAATTACAGGAATTTGGTTCCATTTACAATTAGCCAGTTGTTGCTAAACAGGGCAAATAAGAAAGGGTCTAATGACTCAGATGGTAGTAGCAATATAATTTAACTTTTTCATAAAGATCTTCACGATGTTGCAAATTTTGCTCAGGTGATATTTGATCAGCGTACAAAATGGCCCAGATCGGTGGGTCACTTCCATGAGTCTATGTCATTAAGATCCATTTTCCTTCCCCTTATTGTAAGATGTAAATCCCCATTCCTACAAATAAAGCTTCTTCACTGTCTCCAGCCCCAGGGATTTGATCACTTGTTTCCAAATTATATTCAAAATACACCTGAAGTCTCACTACAAACTTTCCCCAGGTTCTCCTGTTCTCACTGATCTCTCCTTCCTTCGGACCACATAAGTTAGCATGGTTGCTAACTGTTGCATTTGGGTTATTTTTCTCTCCTTGACTGGATTGTAAATGTAAGAGCTGGGCTTACATCTCTTCCTTCTTTTGTGCTTCCCATGGTGTAGATCTTTGGAGGTGCTCTACAAATAATTATTGATTACATGATTTTTGGCACAAATGTTAATATTATAGTATGCTGAAGAAGAATAAATTTATTTACTGAATTAGCACAAAAATAACATGCAAAGAAAGTATGAAGAAGAGCAATTCTCTTTTAACTTACTTTGGTTTTGCCTTGATTTAGTGGGATTGGTTTTTGACTAGTCCAGCACAAAAATAATCTGTTTTTCAAAAGTCTTGGTAAGAAAGGACTCCACCATGGATCTTTTAAGTCTTTCCTCCATATATGGTCTATTCTGGGGGGGGGGGTGGGTAGTAGTACAAGCTCCTGCCCCTGTTCTTATTTTTTAAAAATTATTACTTTAGGGCTTCCCTGGTGGCGCAGTGGTTGAGAGTCCGCCTGCCGATGCAGGGGACACGGGTTCATGCCCCAGTCTGGGAAGATCCCACATGCTGTGGAGCGGCTGGACCCATGAGCCATGGCTGCTGAGCCTGCGCGTCCGGAGCCTGTGCTCCACAACGGGAGAGGCCACAACAGTGAGAGGCCCGCGTACCGCAAAAAAAAAAAAAAAAAAAAAAAAATTATTACTTTATTCCAGTGAGTACTGTTCACTCTTTTCAAAGAAAGCAATTCATGACGACACTGTAATACATCCACTAGATGGCAGGCGACTGTTAGAGAAAGAAGAGGGAGAACCTGAATTATTATTTTGGGGGATTGGTATATTTCCACTGAGTTGTCTCAGTCAACAGGCCTTGCCAATAACTCCTTAATTTCTATAAAGTTCTTCAGCATTAGCTTTCCAGAGATTTTAAAAGCGATTGCAAAACATTCCATGAAATATACCAGCTAGATATTTTTCCACTACCACATTTAACTCTAGTCTGACCTTTTATTCCCCCTAATTTTCTTAAACCATAAATGGTGTCCTGATCTGCCATGGGAATTCAACTAATTTTTAATGAACAGAAATGCATTATTCAGAGAAATGGAGAAATTATATACGTTCTTATAAGAAACCTGCAGGTTAAAGTTTATTTTGAATGATTACTTTTCAAAACAATAGAGTGAAATACAGTTTTGTCTCTAAGTGTCTAAGGGCTGTTTGAGACAGCTTGGGAAACCTTGTCTCATGTTTGTCAGCACGTGCATTTGACCTGTGAAAGTTTGAGATGATCATGAACCCTGTCAGAGAACTCTCCATTCCACCTGTGTGCTCACCTCCTAAAGAAGTCAGAAAAGTGTGCCAGTGTTTGCACATCTTGACAAGCCTGGTGAGATTCCCTGCACCTTAGTTATGTGTATTTTCATCTTTCTTGGCTACATTTTTCATATGTCAGTCTTATAGGGATGTTAATAAGATTCAGAGAAAGCTCTGAAAGCTCTACCTGCACCTCTAAATTAAGTGAAATAAATGAGACCAATTCAACTGTGCTGGCTCCCATTGTTTCCATAGAGTCACGGAATTCCCCATCACTATAAATGACACTTATGGTGAATTAACTAATTCACCAATTAATTTATGACATTCAGACTATCCCTTAGAATTTATGTGTTATATTTAAAAAGCTACTGAACAGATATTACTATAAATGGGCTGATTACAAGGTTTATATTTGTTGTCACCAACATTAACAACCATATCTTGTCTAGTTAGCTCAAAATGAAAGTCTCTACAATATCTGGATAAATAAACCTTTTGCAATTTTAGAAAATTAATTTTGAAATTAAGAAAATTTGACATAATGACTAAACTCTCCTCATCGGACAAATTTTGACTATTGTAAGAACAGAAACGAACAACACATGCTTTGCACAACTTTGTGATCCAAGGTTCTTTCCTGGCAGAGTGTTGAGTAACAAATGAGAAGTGACGTGCCTGGGGCTGAAGGTGCTGCTTACCCAAGTGCAGCACCTGTGTTCTACCATCCTCAGCTGTTAGGAATTTTTGATGGATATGAAGAGACCAGAACCCAGGATTATTGATTTGGCCTCCCCCAATCCCATCCAGTAAATTAACCACAATAATTGGTTATATTTTATGCATTTAATTTCTACCTTTTCAATGTATAATGTATTTTAAAATTTCCCCCAAATCTGAGGATATTTATTTAGTAGAATAAAACAAACATGTGATTGTAATTATTACTGCATTTGTACATAGACCTACTAAGAGGTTTTGTTCCGTAGCAACCAAAGCTGGCCTTTGGCAAAAACCTGTTAATTTAGTCTAAGGAGTCATTGGAGGAAAATACATTGAGTGAAAATTAATTAAGCAATTTGTTCTTTAGTAAATATTTACTTAGTGTCCGATATTGCCAAAACAAAATAGATCCTTGAAAGAAATGGAAGGCAATGAACTCAAAATTCTTGCAACAGTTTCCACCCCAGTCCTCAAGACCTTTTGAAACCACTGGAAAGAATCTCACAATTAGATCAAGGTGGAAGAGTAGGAAGATCCTGAACTCACCTCCTCTCACAGGCAAACCACAACTACTTATAGAGCAACTATCTCTGAGAACAATCTGATGACTAGCAGAAAAGATTTTCCACAACTAATGATATAAAAAAGGAGTCACAATGAAAGGAGGGGCAGAGACATGGTCTAGTCAAGACCCACACCCAGGTGGTAGTGACAGGAGGAAATAATAACCACTGAGGTCCTCCTAAGGGTGAGATGTCCAATCCCCATATTGTGCTCTTCAGCCTGGGGCTCCTGCACCAGGAAGAGAAGCCCTCAAAACATCTGACTTTGAACACTGGAAGGGCTTACACTTGGGAGAGCCGAATGGCTGTAGGAAACTGAGGCTCCACTCCTAAAGGGCAAAAACTCACTTGCTCTGAGTTCCAGTGCAGAGCCAGCAGTTTGAAAGGCACTGACATAGACCTACTTGTTGACCTTGGACAGCCTCCTGGAGGGGCAGGAGGCAGTGGGACTCTCATAGTGACTGAGACACTGGAGACAGCCATTTTTGTGATCTCATTCTACCATGCTCACACGGGTGCTGGTGGGTGTTATTTTGGAATCCTCCCTCTAGTGTATTAGTGCTGAGGGCTTGTCCCATCTACCAGCATGCTTGCAGCACTTGTACACAATCAGGCCTCATACCCAGCCATGCCAGGGCTTACCCCACTTACCAGTACACCTGTAGCAGTTGCATGCCATTGGGCTAGTCAGTCAGGCTGGGGGCCTATAACACTCACCAGTGGTCATGTGACACTGGGACTCTCAGCCAGCTGCACTGGGGCTCTGCTTGCCAACAAGTTAGCCCCCAGTAGTCACATGCCACTGGGATTCAAAACCAGCTGTGCCAGGGGCTTGCCCTGCCCCTGCAGCACACCTGCAGCAAGAGCACAAAGCTAGACCTTGCAATCAGCCAGGCCAGGGGTCAGCCCTGCATTCCAACATGCTGACAGCAGTCAGCACCTCCGCAACAGAAAGGTGCATGCAGCCCACACAGAAAGACCCCTGAAACATCTGCCTCTGGTGGCCAGAAGGGAGTGTGCTTCTGGGCCCCATAGGACATTTCTCCATAACGTCACTTCTCCAAGATGGGGAGATGTAAGGAACATATTTAATACAAACAAACAAACAAAAAACCCACAGAGAATTAGGCAAAATGAGGAAACAGAGGAATATGTTCCAAATGAAAGAACAAGACAAAACCTCAGAAAAATAACTAAATGAAATAGAGATAAGCAATCTACCCAATAAAGAATTCACAGTAATGATCATAAAGACTCTCACGTAACTCTGGATGAACACAGTGAGAACTTCAACAAAGAACTAGAAACATATAAAGAAAGATCCAATCAGAGCTGAATAATACAATAATTGAAATGAAAAATACACTAGAGGGAACCAACAGTAGCTTAGATGATATAGAAGAACAGAACAGTGATCTGGAAGACAGAGGAGTGAAAATCATCCAAGCTGAACAGACAAAAGAAAAAAGAATTAAGAAAAATGAGGATAGTTTAAGGAACATCTTGGACAGCATCAAGTATACTGACATTTGCTTTATAGGGGTCCCATAAAAAAAAGAGAGAGAGAGAAAGAGGCAGAGAATTTATTTGAAGAAATAATAGCTGAAAACTTCCTTAACCTGGGGAAGGAAACAGACATCCAGGTCCAGGAAGCACAGAGATTCCCAAACAGATTGAACCCAAAGAGATCCACATCAAGACCTATTATAATTAAAATGTCAAAAATTAAAGATAAAGAGAAAATCTTAATAGCAGCAAGAGAAAAACAACCAGTTACATACAAGGGAAGTCCCATAAGACTCTTCAGCAGAAACACTGCAAGACAGAAGGGAGTGGCACGATACATTCAAAGTGATGAAAGGGAAAAAAATCCCACAACCAAGAATACTCTACCTGGCAAGGTTATAATTCAGATTTAAAGAAGAGATAAAGAGTTTTATGTACAAGTCAAAAGCTGAAGGACTTCATCATCACTAAACCAGCCTTTCAAGAAAAGTTAAAGAGACCTCTCCAAGTGAAAAAAAGGCCACAACTAGAAATAAGAAAATTCTAAGAGAAAAGATCTCACTGGTAATGGCAAACATATAACAAATGTAGTGGATTAATCACTTATAAAGCTAGAAGGATGGTTAAAAGTAAAAAGTAGTAAAATCACCTATATCTACAATAAGTAGTTAAGGGATACACAAAATAAAAAGATATAAAATATGACATCAAGAACATAAAATGTGGCAGGCGAAATAAAAATGTAGGACTGTTAGAATGTGTTCAAACTTAAGGGATCATCAAAATAGACAGCTATATACATAGGTTGGTATATATGAACCTCATGGTAACCACAAACAAAACCTTTTCATAAATACATAAAAAATAAAAGAGAAAGGACCCAAACATAGCATTAAAAACAGTCATCAGTCACAAGGGAAAAGAGCAAGAGAAGAAGAAAGAAACAGAGAAGAACTACAGAAACAACCAGAAAACAGCAAAATGGCAATAAGTACATACCTATCAATAATTACTTTAAGTGTAAATGGACTAAATACTTTAATTAAAAGACATAGGATGGCTGAATGGATGAAAAAACAAGACCCATATATATGATGCTACAAGAGATTCACTTCTAATCTAAAGACACACACAAACTGAAAATGAGGAGATGGAAAAAAGATAGCCCATGCAAAAGGAAATGAAGAGAAAGCTGGGAAAGCAGTACTTACATCAGACAAAATAGATTTTAAAACAAAGACTGTAACAAGAGACAAACAAGGACATTACATAATGAAAAAAAGAGTAATCCAAGAAGAAGATATAACAGTTGTAAATATATATGCACCCAATATAGGAGCACCTAAACAAATATTAACTGATATAAAGGGAGAAACTGACAGTAACAAATTAAGGACTTTACCAACCCACATACATCAATGGACAGATCATCCAGGCAAAAAATCAATAAGGAAACACCATCCTTAAATAACATGTTAGATATAAATAGAACATTCCAACCTCAAACAGGAGAATACACATTTTTCAAGTGCACATAGAACATACTCCAGGATAGATCCCATGCTAGGCCACAAAACAAACCTCAATAAATTTAAGAAGATTGAAATTATATCAAACATCTTTTCTGACCACAACACTGTGAGACTAGAATCAACTACAAGAAAAAACTGCAGAAAGAAAAAGCTTAAAACCAAACAAACATGTGGAGGTTAAACAATATGTTACTAAACCACCGATGGGTCACTGAAGAAATCAAACAGGGAATCAAAAATTATCTGAAGACAAATGAAATCAGAAACACAATGATCCAAAATTTATAGAACACAGCAAAAGCAGTTCTAGGAGGGAATTTTATAGCAATACAGGCATACTTCAGAAAACAAGGAAAATCTCAAATAAACAACCTAACCTTAAATCTAAAAGAACTAGAAGAAGAACAAACAAAACTCAAAGTTAGTAGAAGGAAAGAAGTAATAAAGATCAGAGCAGAAATAAATGAAATAGAGACTAAAAATATCAGTAGAAAAGATCAATGAAACTAAGCTGGTTCTTTTAGAAGATAAACAAAATTGATAAACTTTTAGCCAGACTCATAAAAAAAAGAGGGCCCAAATAAAAAAAATCAGAAATGAAAAAAGAGAAGTTACAACTGACACCACAGAAATACAAAAGCACCATAAGACATTACTACAAACAATTATACTCCAATAAAATGAACAACCTAGAAGAAATAGATAAGTTCCTACTAATGTACAAACTCCCAAGACTGAATCAGAAAGAAATAAAAAATATGAGCAGACCAATTACCAGTAATGAAATTTAATCAATAATTAAAAAATCCTCCCAGAAAACAAAAGTCTAGGACCAGATGGCTTCACAGGTAAATTCTACTATACATTTAAAGAAGAGGAGTTAACATGTATCTCTCTCAGACTACTCCAAAAATTAAAGAGAAAGAAACACTTCTGAACTCATTCTACAAGGCCAGCAATACCCTGATACCAAAACCAGACAAAGACAATGCAAAAAAAGAAAAATGCAGGCCAATGTGACTAATGAACACAGATGCAAAAATACTCAGCAAAATATTACCAAACCAAATTCAACAAAAAATGAAAAAGATTATACACCATGATCAAGTGGGATTTATCCCAGTGATGCAAAGATAGTTCAGTATCCACAAATAAATCCATGTGATGCACCACATTAACAAATTGAAGAATAAAAATCATATAATCATCTCAATAGATGCAGAAAAATCCTGTGACAAAATTCAACATCAATTTATTATAAAAACCCTCCAGGAAGTGGGTATAGAGGGAACATATCTCAACATAACAAAGGCCATATATGACAAGTCCACAGCTAGCATCAGACTCAATAATGAAAAGCTGAAAGCATTTCCTCTAAGGTCAGGAACAAGACAAGGATGATCACTCTCACCACTTTTATTCAACATAGCATTGGATGTCTTAGCCACAGCAATCACACAAGGAAAAGAAATAAAAGGAATCCAAATGGAAAATGAAGAAGTAAAACTGCTTGCAGATGACATGATACTCTGTACAGGAAACCCTAAAGTCTCCACACAAAAGCTATTAGAACTAATGTATTAGTAGAGTTGTGGGATACAAAATTAATATATAGAAATCTGTTGCATTTCTATACACTAACAACAAACTATCAGAAAGAAAAATTAAGAAAATCTCATTTATAATGGCATCAAAAAGTTTAAAATACCTAGGAATAAATTGAACCAAGGAGGTGAAATACCTGTACTTAGAAAGCTACAAGACATTGATGAAAGAAATTGAAGATGACAGAAATAGAAAGATATACTATTCTCATGGATTGAAAGAATGAATATTGTTAATATCACCACACTAGCCAAGGCAATCTATAGATTCAATGCAATCCCTATAAAATTTCAGTGGTATTTTTCAAAGAACTAGAACAAATAATTCTCATATTTGTAGGGAAACACAAAAGACCCTAAATTGCCAAAATGATCTTGAAAAAGAAGAACAAAGCTGGAAATATCATGCCTCCTGACTTCAGACTATGCTACAAAGTGACAATAATCAAAACGATATGGTACTGGCACAGAAACAGACACATAAATCAGTGGATCAAAATAGAGAGCCCAGAAATAAACCCATACTGATATGGTCAATTAATCTATGGCAAAAGAGACAAGAGTATACAAGGGGGAAAAGAAAATGTCTTCAACAAATGGTGTTGGGAAAACTGGACAGCTACATGCAAAATAATCTAACTTCTTTACCACACCATATACAAAAATAAACTCAAAATACATTAAAGAATTAAATGTAAGACCTGAATCCACAAAACTCCCAGAATGAAACATGGGCAGTGTGCTCTTTGACTTTGTTCTTAGCAATACTTTCTTTGGATCTATCTCCTCAGGCAAGAGAAACAAAACCAAAAATAAACAAATGGGGGTACATCAAACTGAAAAGCTTTTGAATAGTGAAGGAAACTATCAACCTAATGAAAAGACAGCCTACTGAATGGGAGAAGAAATTTGGAAATTATATATCAGGTAATGGGTTAATATCCCAATTATATGTAGAACTCATACAACTCAATATCAAAAAAAACCAACTTGATTAAAAAATGAGCAGAGAACCTGAATAGAGATGTTTCCAAAAAAAAAACATACAAATGGCCAACAGACACATGAAAAAGTGCTCAATATCACTAATCATCCGGGAAATGCAAATCAAAAGCACAATGAAATATCACCTCATAGCTGTCAGATGGCTATTATCAAAAAATCTACAAGCAACAAGTGTTGGTGAGGATGTGGAGAAAAGGGATCACTAGTACACATTTGGTGGAAATGTAAATTGGTGCACCCACTATGGAAAACTGTATGGAAGTTTCTCAGATAATTAAAAACAAAACTACCATATGAAGCAGCAATTCTACTTCTGGGGATTTTTCCAAAGAAAATAAAAACACTAAGTTTATGTTTTTATATGTGTACCCCTATATTCTTTGCAACATTATTTACAATAGCCAAGATATGGAAGTAACCTATGTTCATTGTTAGATGAATGGATAAAAAATAGTGGTGTATGTATATATATACCACTCTTTATACAAATATAAATGGAATATTATTCAGCCATAAAAAGAATAAAATCTTGCCACTTGTGACAATATGGATGGGCCTAGAGGGTATTATGCTAAATGAAATGTCAGACAGAGAAAACAACTACTATAAGATTTCACTTATATGTGGAAACTAATAAACAAAACACATGAACAAATATAACAAGACAGAAACAGATTTATAGATACAGAAAACACACACGTGGTTGCCAGAGGGGAGGGGGATGTTGGGATCAGTGAAATAGGTGAGGGAGATTAAGAGGTACAGAGTTCCAGTTATAAAATAAATGTCACACAGATGAAGTGTATAGCATGGGGAATACAGTCAATATTACTTTAACATCTTTGTTTGGTGACAGATGGTAACTAGACATCATGGTGATCATTTTGTAATGTACAGACATATTGAATCACTATGCTGTACACCTGGATCTAAAACAGTGTTGTAGGTCAATTATACTTTAATTTAAAAAGTTTTGTTTTCTTCCAGAGATCCTCTGAATGGAATACTCTCTGTAATGGATTGAATGATTGCCCCCCGCCAAGAGGTATGTTTGCATCCTACCCCTTGGAATCTGTAAATGTTACCTTATTTACTGATGTAATCGATTTAAGTGTCTTGAGATGATATCAGTCTGGGTTATTCAGGTGGGCCCTAAATTCAATGAAAGTTCCTTTAAAGTGATAGAAGATGGAAGAAGAGATTGGAGTGATGTGACCACAAGGCACGGAAGCCAGCAACCACCAGAAGGTGGGAGAGGCAAGGAATGGAGGCTCCCCCAGAACATCCAGAGGGAGTATGACCCTGCCAATGTCTTGATTTCAGTCTTCTGGCCTCCAGAACTGTGAGAGAATAAATAAATTTTTGTTGTTATAAGTCAAAAAAGAAAAAGTATGCTCAATATCACTAATTATCAGGGGAAAATAAATCAAAAGCACAATGAGATATTATTTCACACCTGTCAGAATGGCTGTTATCAAAAAGACAACAAATAATAAGTGTTGGTGAGGTTGTAGAAAAAAGGAAATCCTCATGCACTCTAGGTAAATTGGTACAACCATTATGGAAAATGGTATGGGGATTTCTCAAAAATTAAAAATAGAATTACTATATGATCCAGCAATTCCTCTTCTGGGTATTTTTCTGAAGAAAACAAAAACATGTATTTGAAGAGATATATGCACTCTTATGTTCATCACAGCATTATTTATGGTAGCCAAGATATGGAAGCAACCTAAGTGTCCATCAAAAGATGAATGGGTAAAGAAGATCCGGTATACATATAATGGAATATTACTCAGCCATAAAAAAGAATGAAATCTTGCATTTATGATAACATGGATGGACCTTGAGGGTATTATGCTAAGGGAAAGAAGTTAAAGGAAGACAAATGCCGTATGATTTCACTTATATGTAGAAACTAAAAACTCAAACAGAAACAGACGAATAGATACAGAGAACAAACTGGTGGTTGCCAGAGGGAAGGGGGATGGGGGAATGGACAAAATATTAATAGATGAAGGGGATTATGAAGTACAACCTTCCAGTCATACAATAAATAAGCCATGGGGATGTAATGTACAGCACAGGGAATAATTACTCTGTATGGTGACAGTTGGTAACTAGACTTATTGTGGAGATCATTTCATAATGTATATAAATGTTGAACCACTATGTTGTACACTTGAAACCAATATTGTATGTATACTTCAATAACAACAGCTACAATCAATGTGAAACAAATGGACAACCTAATTTTAAAAATGGAAAAAAATAATCTCACCATTAGATCTAGCTGGCCCAATCTCTGCATGTCTTTTAAAGATTGTCTATGGTGCTAGGGAGTGTTCCAATTTCATTCCTTTACATTTATCTGTAAACTGGTACAGCCACTATGCACCCCAATGTTCATTGCAGCACCATTTAAAATAGCCAGGACATGGAAGCAACCTAAATATCCATCAACAGAGGAATGGATAAAGATGTGATACATATATATAATGGAATATTACTCAGCCATAAAAAAGAACAAAATAATGTCATTTGCAGCAACATGGATGGACTTAGAGATTGTCAGACTGAGTGAAGTCAGACAGAGAACAACAAATAGCATATGATATCTCTTACATGTGGAATCTAAAAAAAAAGGGTACAAATGAACTTATCTACAAAACAAATAGAGTTACAGATGTAGAAAACAAACTTATGGCTACCAGGAAATAAGGGGGGGAGGGATAAATTGGAAGATTAGGATTGACTTATACACACTACTATATATAAAATAGATAACTAATAATGACATACTGTATAGCACAGGGAATTCTACTAAGTACTTTGTAATGATCTCTATGGGAAAATAATCTAAAAAAGAGTGGATATATGGATATGTATAACATTCACTTTGCTGTACACCTGAAGCTAACACAACATTGTAAATCAACTATACTCCAATAAAATACAATTTAAAAAAACAGAAATAAAGACTGTCTGCTTTACAGCCATCCTATGTGCCCATGCTCCTCATTCATATGTATTCCCAGCAGCCAGCTCAGTCTCTGACAGTTTGTGGTTGCTAAATGACTGACTGTACATGCTATGGGTCCTTGAAATGGATGTTGAGCCTTTTGTTCATATTTTGATTTTTCATTTAAAGTCTAACTATGTCTTGCTTTAAAAATTTTATCTGTATTTTGGAAATCAAATTTTATTTTGGTTAACAGATCTTCCTAGATGCTCTGAAACCAATTTGAAATTCTTTTTGAAATAGTTACCTGGGTGATTTTCAGTTTGGTTTTCTGCCTTAACTACCTGGGACGGTGATCACAACTTCCTAGATTGCCTGAGAGTAGAGTGACTTTATAATTTGTTGTTTCCAAATCAGGACACTTTTGAGAATGAAAGGACATTTAATTAATAATTATGCCAGACAACAGGTGAAAATTGGAACTGTCCTTGGCAAACTGGGATATGTGATCACTCTACTTAAAACCTCCTTTTTAGCCTGGCTTGTTCTTGCACTTTCTGCTCATATTTGGGGGTCAATTTATTTAGATGACCAGTTCCAATGTAGGTGATGATCTCATAAGACTTTCTGACTTTTCTTGTCAGCTTATCAGAAAGTCTTAGCACAGTGGGCGACTGAGTTTTTTCTTCTTTTTATTTTTAATGACTTTATTGAGTTAGAATTTACAGATAAAATTGCACATTTAAAGTATACAATTTGATAAGGTTTGACATATTATACTCCTGTGAGACTATCACAATAATCAAGATAGTGAACATATCCATTGCTCCCAAAAAGAACCCTCCTTCTTACCTCTCCCCCACCCCAAAAGACTTTGTGAAGCAAATAACAAGAAAAGCCACAGACTAGGAGAAATGTTTTCATATTACATATCTTATGAAAGACTTATGTTCCAAATACATATTTTTTTTAAAACTATTGAGACAATAATAAGAAAACAATCCAATAAAAGACAAAAATACTTGAACAGACACATCACCAAAGACGGTCTATGAATGATAAAGAAGAATCTGAAAGGATGTTCAACATTATTAGTTGTTAGGGAAATGCAACTTAAAACCACAAATTAAAATCACCACACCTTTATTACAATGGCTACATTAAAAAAAAAAGATTAACCATACCAAATGTTGGCAAGGATGTGGAGCAACAAGAACCCTCCTACACTGCTGATGGGTATATACCCAGGAGTGGGATTGTTGGGTCATATGGTAGTTCTATTTTTAGTTTATTAAGGAACCTCCATATTGTTCTCCATAGTGGCTGTATCAATCTACTTTCCCACCAAGAGGGTAAGAGGGTTCTCTTCTCCACAACCTCTCCAGCAGTTATTGTTTATAGACTTTTTGATTATGGCCATTCTGACTGGTGTGAGGTGATGTCTCATTGTAGTTTTGAATTGCATTTCTTTAATAATTAGTGATGTTGAGCATCTTTCCATGTGCCTCTTGCCCATCTGTATATCTTCTTTGGAGAAATGTCTATTTAAGTCTTTTGCCCATTTTTTGATAGGGTTTTTGCGGTTTTTTTTGTTAATGAGCTGTATGAGCTGTTTGTATATTTTGGAGATTAATCCTTTGTCAGTTGCTTCATTTGCAGATATTTTCTCCCATTCTGAGGATTGTCTTCTCGTCTTGTTTAAGGTTTCCTTTGCTATGCAAAAGCTTTTAAGTTTAATTAGGACCCATTTGTTTATTTTTGCTTTTATTTTCATTACTCTAGGAGGTGGGTCAAAAAAGATCTTGCTGCAATTTATGTCAAAGAGTGTTCTGCCTATATTTTCCTCTAAGAGTTTTATAGTGTCTGGCCTTATGTTTAGGTCTTTAATATATTTTGAGTTTATTTGTGTATGTGATGCTAAGGAGTGTTTTAATTCCATTCTTTTACATGTAGCTGTTTTCCCAGAATCACTTATTGAAGAGACTGTCTTTTCTCCATTTCTTATTTTTGCTTCCTTTGTCAAAGGTTAAGTGACCATAGGTGTGTGGGTTTATCTCTGGGCTTTCTCTCCTGTTTCATTGATCTATATTTCAGTTTTTGTTCCAGTGCCATACTGTCTTGATTATTATAGCTTTGTAGTATAGTCTGATGTCAGGGAGCCTGATTCCTCCAGCTCCGTTTTTCTTTCTCAAGATTGCTTTGGCTATTCGGGGTCTTTTGTGTTTCCATACAAATTGTACAATTTTTTGTTTTAATTCTGTGAAAAATGCCATTGGTAATTTGATAGAGATTGCATTGAACCTGTAGATTGCTTTGGGTAGTACAGCCATTTTCACAATACTGATTCTTGTAATTCAGGAACATGGTATATCTCTCTATCTGTTTATGTCATCTTTGATTTCTTTCATCAGTATTTTATAGTTTTCTGAGTACAGGTATTTTGCCTCTTTAGGTAGGTTTATTCCTAGGCATTTTATTCTTTTGTTGCAATGGTAAATGAGATTGTTTCCTTAATCTCTCTTTCTGATCTTTTGTTGTTAGTGTATAAGAGTGCAAGAGATTTCTATGCATTAATTTTGTATTCTTCAACTTTACCAAATTCATTGATTAGCTCTAGTAGTTTTCTGGTGGCATCATTAGAATTTTCTATGTATAGTATCATGTTGTCTGCAAACAGTGACTATTTTACTTCTTCTTTTCCAACTTATATTCCTTTTATTTCTGTTTCTTTGATTGCTGTATCTAGGACTTCCAAAACTATGTTGAATAAAATCAGTGAGAGTGGACATCCTTGTCTTTTTCCTGATCTTAGAGGAAATGCTTTCAGATTTTCACTGTTGAGTATGATGCCAGCTGTAGGTTTGTCATATATGGCCTTTATTATGTTGAGGTATGTTCCCTCTATGCACACTTTTTGGATAGTTTTTATCATAAATGGGTGTTAAATTTTGTCAAAAGCTTTTCCTGCATCTATTGAGATGATCATACGGTTTTTATTCTTCAATTTGCTGATGTGGTGTATCATGTTGATTGATTTGTGTATGTTAAAGAATCTTTGCCTTCCTGGGATGAATCCCACTTGATCATGGTGTATGATCCTTTTAATGTGTTGTTGGATTCTGTTTGCTCGTATTTTATTGATGATTTAAGTTCATCAGTAATATTGGTCTGTAATTTTCTTTCTTAGTGCTACCTTTGTCTGGTTTTGGTATCAGGATGATGGTGGCCTTGTAGAATGAACTTGGGAGTGTTTCTTCCTCTGCAATTTTTTGGAAGAGTTTGAGAAGGATGGATGTTAGCTCTTCTCTAAATATTTGATATAATTCACATGTGAAGCCATTTGGTCCTGGACTTTTATTTGTTGGAAGATTTTTAATCACAGTTTCAATTTCATTACTTGTGATTGGTCTGTTCATATTTTCTATTTCTTCCTGATTCAGTCTTGGAAAGTGTACCTTTCTAAGAATTTGTCCATATCTTCCAGGTTGTCCATTTTATTGGCATAGAGTTGCTTGTAGTAGTCTCATATGATCCTTTGTTATTTCTCTGGTGTCAGCTGTTACTTCTCCTTTTTCATGTCTAAGTTTATTGATTTGTGTCCTCTCCCTTTTTTTCTAGATGGTTCTGGCTAAATGTTTATCAATTTTGTTTATCTTCTCAAAGAAGCAGGTTGTAGTTTTATTGATTTTTTCTATCGTTTTCTTCCCTTTATTCATTGTGATAACATTCAGTGCTGGCGTTTTAGGCACTGTCTTATTTCTGCCTTACCCTTTTGGCTGTCCAGTTCCTATTTCTCCCTTTTATCCTCAGATGTCAGCCTTCATTGAACTTGTTCTATAAAGCCTTACCTGATATTCCATGTGTTTATTTTAGTCCTCCTTTTATTCCCTCATCATAGCATTTAATAGACCATTGTAATAGTTTGTTCACTTGTCTGTCTACCCCACTAAAATGTAAGCTCTTTCAGGACAGGGGGATTGTGTGTCTCCTTCTCTAATATACCCAGCATGTAGAACAAGTAGCTGTTAAACAAATATTTGCTGACCACAACCTTTGTATATTATGACTTTGAGGCAATAAAATGCACTCTTCCCTAGTGGAAGAACCTGGAAAAGCCTGATCAGGAACAGGGGAACCTAGATCTCCCAGTATGGTATAAATAAATGGATTCCTCATATAAAAATACAAAAACTCTCTGAGGATTGTGTAAAGGAACTCTCTGATGGGAAATGTCTGAGTGTGAGATTTAATTGTTCTGCAACATTCTCCCTGAGTTCTTGCCTTTCCTTGTGGCATCTATCACTTCGATTCCCTTGTACTTGCACTTCTTGACCCTCAAGGTCCAGTTTTTCTCTGTCATAAATATGAAAAAGTATTCTTTGCTTTTATTACACTCAGCTGAAAGAGTATGCCTTATTTCCTTAGCATCTGGAAAATATTCATTTTGGACAGCTTATATAATTTAAGGGCAAGTATCAACTTCTTTAAGCTGAGTCTTTTTCCTTATTCAGCTTTCCTTGCTGAGGATCTTCCTCTTAGATGTGGTTGCTGGTATGAGATGAAATCCACAACAGAGCTGTAGATCACTAACAAATGACACTTTGAGGCACCACTGGATGATTCCAACTTTCTCAATTCAAGGTTTTAGTTCTGCTCTCCTCTGAAATCTGGGATACCAGCTCATCAGGTGAGTCCCTTAACATACATACCTATGTACATACATACATACAACATTCAGAACAGAAACCCTGACTGAATTACCCATTGTACTTAAAAAATGTAATAGTCCTTGTTATACCATAATCATGACTTGCACAAAACAAGAGTGAAACTAATCATTGCACATGATCCAATATCTAGACTTAAATTCCTTTGGATATGTTTGTATGACCTGCAGAGACTGGTAGGATATTCTAGAACAGGTCTCTGAGTGTGGTCCCTGGACCAGCAGCAGCAGCATCACCTGGGAAATTGTTAGAAATGCAACTTCTAGATCTCCGCCCAGACCTCCTGAATCAGAATGCTGGAGGTAGGACCCAGAAATCCATTTTTAGCAAGCTCTTCAGGTAAGTCTGAAACACTTTCAAATTTGAGAACTGCTGTTTTAGGAGAATCATCTCCATTCCAGAATAATATATATAGAGTTGATTGTATTCAACTATCAAGTGCTTTGGTAATGGGTAGAACGTTAAATAGCAACTAGTAAAACTTTATCTCTTCCAGCAAGTTTCACTGCTAATGTTCAAATAGTTTTGACTGTAGTAGGTCTTGGAACAAAAATGTTAAAAGGAAAAAGAGAAATTTGAGTTCACCCACCATCCCTACCATCTAGGGCTACTGGTAAATCTACTGAGTTTAGTAAATTTCCTTAAAACTCCAAAATAATAATAAAATATAAAGAATGTAGATATAATTAAATTTCATTAGTCATCTATATGACTCATACAAGAATTTGTTTTTCTCAAAAATTTTAATTGAATGTAGTGTCCAAAAAGTTATTTTAGTAGAAGAACTTTCAGAATGACTTTTTCAAGGAAACAATTGCCAACTACCTCACTATTGAGCTGGTGTGAAGTCTGGTTGCCACAGAGAGACAAATAAATAATACAAGTGAACAGAACTGCCAAGGCACTTGTTAGAGTTTATTCTCCAAGGAAAATAGTTAATTACACTGCATAGTCTTAAGGAGTAGATTCAGTTTTTGTTATTTATAGTTTTCTCTGAGTCATTGTTTTTTGTAATTATTCTTGAATCTCTTAGGGAGCTCTTAATGATTTTAGAGCATTGAAGTTGGAGGAAAATAAAATAATAACTACTTAATAAACAAACACAGAAAATACCAAATACCATAATTTTGCTCCATGTGTTTTATCCAAGTGTTTTACCTTATTTCCATACCATTTATACAAACTTTTGCCCCTTTGTCAGCACACCTGAATATATTCTTTTCAAACAATGCTTTTACCACTTACAATCTCTACAATAATGTGGCTATTGTAGAGGTATTTTGCTTTGATTTTCCTTTTCAAAAAAATTATTAAAACTTACAAACAATGTTTTAAATTAGTAGTGTTTTCTCATCGACTCCCACCATCATATTAGATGTGCTTTCTCCCAGGGGGACAGAAAGAACCTTTGGCCCAAGACATGTGAAATATTTTAGATCAAGAAACACTTTTAAGAATGTGGCAAACTATTATTATTTTATAGGAAAACAAAATAATTTTTCTCAGCTATTAACATTTTAATTCAAATGCTCTCAGCAATTCAGCTCAAA
This sequence comes from Mesoplodon bidens, assembly GCF_964165515.1. Lineage (NCBI taxonomy): Eukaryota > Metazoa > Chordata > Mammalia > Artiodactyla > Ziphiidae > Mesoplodon > Mesoplodon bidens. The sequence continues at coordinate 10,898,271 of NC_138168.1, read as the reverse complement.
TACTGGAAATTTTAATGCTTGCCAAGGATGATTGGGAAAAGAAAGGCTTTGTTTAAACAAAATAGAGTAATCTCTAGGGTTAAAAAAATCTTCTCATAGTTTCCAACACCTATCTTTGTTTTAGTTTCTGGCCTCCTTCCATACAGCTTTACTACAGATGGTGAGGCCACAGGAAAAACACAAGGTTTTGGTTTTCATTTGCAAAAGAGACATACCCAGGTTAAACTTCTCTATTTCTTCTGCTACATTACCGAAAGTGGTCTTGTCTTGACCCTGTAAGTTAATTTATGAGAACAAAGAGAGGAAAAAAACAGAGGTTTTTAAATCCATGTAATAGACTGGAGAAGAGATAAAATTAATAGAGAGGAAGATGGAATCAGCATGGCTGGTGGAAATGAAACCATCTAACTACCAACTAACACATGTAACATCTAGCTAGCACAACTACCAGAAGATTACTAAAATAATACTGTGATCCTGGCAGAAGCTATTTTAAGTGTACATATTGAATCATTTAATGTACAATATAAATCACATATCAGATTGCAATTTTAACACTAAGAAGTGCATATTTAACATGAAGAAATTCACTTACTTATTAACTGAATTTGATCTATACATGATTATTCTAATTATTTTTCATTCCAAATCAATTCTAAATTATCACAAATTCTGGATGAATTTGTTCATTCATTAAAAACAAAAACAGTAATTTGAAAAGATACATGCACGCCAATGTTCATAGCAGCATTATTCACAATTGCCAAGATACGAAAGCAACCTTAGTGTCCATTAACAGATGAATGGATAAAGAAGATGTGGTGTATACACACACACACACACACACACACACACACATACGTGCAATGGAACACTACTCAGGCATAAAAAAGAATGAAAATTTGCCATTTGCAGCAACATGGATGGACTTGGAGGGCATTATGCTAAGTGAAATAAGTCAGACAGAGAAAGACAAATACTATATGATATCACTTATATGTGGAATCTAAAAAATACAACAAAATAGTGTATATAAAAAAAAGAAGCAGACTCACAGATATTGAGAACAAACTGGTGGTTACCAGTGAAGAGAGGGAAGAGAGGAGGGGCAAGATAGTGGTAGAGGATTAAGAGGTACAAACTGTTAGGTATAAAATAAGCTACAAGGATATACTGTAAAACATGGGAAATATAGCCAATATTTTATAATAATTATAAATGGAGTATAACCTTTAAAAATTGTGAGTAACTATATAGTACTCCTGTAACTTATATAATATTATAATTCAACTATACTTGAATTTTTAACAATTTTATTTAAAAAAAACTCCAACAACTCAAAAAAACAAAAACCGAAAAACAAACACAAGTTAGGTGCTGTAGCAGACATTATACTGCTGGTGGATTTCTGGTGCCCTTCTGTTTCTGTGGTTGTGCTTCCTGCCTCTTTGAAATTTAGCAGGCCACGTGATCAACTTGGAAAATGGATGTTAATAGAAGTAACTCTCCAGCTTTTCCCACATGTAAAGATGAACCTGCCACCATATGGGTTCCTGAGTTACTAAAATAAGCCCTCCCTCCCCCAACCTGCATTGAACATGTAGCATGAGCAAAAAATAAACTTTGGTTGTTTTAAGCTACTGAGATTTGAGGGCTGTTTTTTACCATAGCATGATTTGACCTCTACCCACTACTACAGAAAAATAAAATTAGATGAGAAAATTTTCTCTGTAGCTTAACATTATAGCTATACCTCCAGTAGTGTAGTGGTAGCAGTAATTGTTGTTTTTTGGCTGTTGTTATCTGCTAAGACTAATTCTTTGTTAAAACTAATTGGTACTCTCTGTGAAAAGTTTTGTGATAGACTCTTTCACCTTGAATTTATTCCTCCTTAACTTGCTTTTTTCCCCAACCTTCCTGCCCCACACCCCCCTTCCCAAAGCCTTGTGATGTAGGCCCTTTGGACTGAGTCACTCAGGGATGCCCATGCTGCCCCCAGCTCCTCTTGGCATCAGTCTACAGTCCAACCTGGGAGATGGAGCCTGGGTGTTTAGGGACATCTTGCCTCAGTTGTATGGTTCTTTCCCATGGGCTTGATTCTGTCCATGGGAAATTCAGGAATTTCCCATGAGCAGAATTCAGGACTATTCAGGAATCAATACTATTTTTAATAATAATTTACTTGCATAGAGTAGGCACTTAATAAATATTTAATAAGTAAATTTAAGAAGTTACCTAACTAAAGAATAGTGATATTTATCTTGGCAAATATGCCCAGGTTAATGGGTACACTACGTCTTTAATTATAATATATATGGAGTATAACTTGTATTCAAATTGATTTAATCTCTAATAAAATAAATAATACATTTCTATTTTAGCCACAATAATTAAAGCAGATGGGAATTATTTTTTGCAACAAAGAATCAGTTTTAGAAGTGGAGTACTGTAGTCCAAATCCTGATTTTACCACTTACTCTGTGCATGGCCTTGGCAATTACCTAACCAGACTGAATCTTGGCTGTCTCTTTTATGAATGCTCATCTCAGAGGAATCTAAAAATAAAATGCTTTAAAATTACATGTAAAGTTTGAGCCCACTGCCTAACATATAGTATGCTCTTAATAATATTAGTTAGATCCTATTTCATGTGTCAAAAGTAGGATTTAGCTTGAGACTTTCAGTTTATAATTTACACAATAATTCTGTGAATCTTTATGATTATATTCACAATCACTAAGTCCTACCTATTATTCCCACTAGTGAAATGTTCTCTAAATGCAGACAGTAAGCAAAATTATTTTTATAATAAGAAGAAATTTATTTTTTAGTATAATAAAATAATGTGGAATCCATAGTTATAGAATTATCAATAAAACAAATCTCTTTGTGTTGGAATTCATCTGCCAGAAGAAAAATATGGTCCCATTTAACAAGGGAAAAAGAGATATAATTTAAAAAAATTATTTTCAAATACACTACTTGGATGCAATGTAATTGTTACAAAACGGAATTTTGATGACATGGCCAAATGAGTTCAAAACATTAAAATTTACATATGGTTTAAAAATAAATAAGGGGGAAAATACTGGTTACACTGAGCTTGGACTTTATTAAATGTCAAATATTTTAAAATAATTTGTGGCATAGAAGTTGTGTGCTCATTAAATAATATTTCCATGGTGTTCCCATACATGTTTAAATTAGTTCATTTTTAACCTCAATCTCAATCATTCCCACTTGATATAAGCCTTAAGACTTATACAATATAATTCTATAAATTTTTAATCCACTGGTGTTTTCAAATTGGATTCCACAGCTATGAAAAGATATTTAGAGCTCAGTTTCTTTTCCCCATTTCAGTAGCCAAAAGTGAGAAAACTCATCATAGTAGAAAGTGCTGCTAGAATAAAATTAAATGACAACAAACAGAAAGAATGCTTTGGCTGGCAATGAGTTTGGACTGGATGAAAGGACCCAAGTGCACAGCCCAGAATCATGGCTGATATTACTGCATCAAGACATTTCTTAGAATTAACCCAAGTTTTACAACACGCCCACCTCCCAAGCTCTGCCCCCAGCAGTCCTATGATAGTTGACTGGTTTCCAAATATGAAGCGTTTTAGCCACATAGTACTGATATTCCAAAACCTGAACAGCTAGTGGCACACTCACAATGATCAGCTACTGGCCTTAGTTTAAGATAGCTTTTTGAAGTTATCTTAATCTGTATTTGGTTAAGCTCCAGTTTTGACTTGCAGTCTCAAACTGTTTTGTTTTTGTTTTTCCAACATCTTTATTGGGGTATAATTGCTCTACAATGGTGCGATAGCTTCTGCTGTATAACAAAGTGAATCAGCCATATGTATACACATATCCCCATATACCCTTCCTCTTGTGTCTCCCTCCCACCCTCCCTATCCCACCCCGCTATGTGGTCACAAAGCACCGAGCTGATCTCCCTGTGCTATACAGCAGCTTCCCACTAGCTATCTATTTTACATTTGGTAGCATATATAAGTCCATGCCACTCTCTCACTTGGTATGGCCCCAGCTTACCCTTCCCCTTCCCCGTGTCCTTAAGTCCATTGTAAATAGTACTTCAATGAACTTTGTGGTACATGACTCTTTTTGAATTATGGTTTTCTCCGAGTATTTGCCCAGTAGTGGGATTGCTGGGTCATATGGTAGTTCTGTTTTTAGTCTTTTAAGGAACCTCCATACTGTTTTCCATAGTGGCCGTATCAATTTACATTCCCACCAACAGTGCAAGATGGTTCCCTTTTCTCCAAACCTTCTCCAGCATTTATTGTTTGTAGACTTTTTCATAATGGCCATTCTGACCGGTGTGAGGTGATACCTCATGGTAGTTTTGGTTTGTATTTCTCTAATGATTATTGATGTTGAGCATCCTTTCATGTGTTTACTGGCAATCAGTATATCATCTTTGGAGAAATGTCTATTTAGTTCTTTGGCCCATTTTTGGATTGGGTTGTTTGTTTTTTTGATATTGAGCTGCATGAGCTACTTGTATATTTTGGAGATTAATCCTTTGTCAGTTGCTTCATTGGCAAACACTTTCTCCCATTCTAAAGGTTGTCTTTTTGTCTTGTTTATGGTTTCCTTTGCTGTGCAAAAGCTTTTAAGTTTCATTAGGTCCCATGTGTTTATTTTTGTTTTTATTTCCATTTCCAGGAGGTGGGTCAAAAAAGATCTTGCTGTGATTTATGTCAGAGTGTTCTTCCTATGTTTTCCTCTAAGAGTTTTATAGTGTCTGGCCTTACATTAAGGTCTTTAATCCATTTTGAGTTTATTTTTGTGTACGGTGTTAGGGAGTGTCCTAATTTCATTCTTTTACATGTAGCTGTCCAGTTCTCCCAGTACCACTTATTGAAGAGGCTGTGTTTTCTCCATTGTATATTCTTGCCTCCTTTATCAAAGATAAGGTGACCATATGTGCGTGGGTTTATCTCTGGGCTTTCTATCCTGTTCCATTGATCTATATTTCTGTCTATGTGCCAGTGCCATACTGTCTTGATTACTGTAGCTTTGTAGTATAGTCTGAAGCAGGGAGCCTGATTCCTCCAGCTCCATTTTTCTTTCTCAAGATTGCTTTAGCTATTCGGGGTCTTTTGTGTTTCCATACAAATTGTGAAATTTTTTGTTCTAATTCTGTGAAAAATGCCATTGGTAATTTGATAGGGATTGCACTGAATCTGTAGATTGCTTTGGGTAGTATAGTCATTTTCACAATATTTATTCTTCCAATCCAAGAACACAGTATATCTCTCTATCTCTTTGTGTCATCTTTAATTTCTCTCATCAGTGTCTTAAAGTTTTCTGCATACAGGTCTTTTGTCTCCCTAGGTAGGTTTATTCCTAGATATTTTATTCTTTTTGTTGCAGTGGTAAATGGGAGTGTTTCCTTAATTTCTCTTTCATATTTTTCATCATTAGTGTATAGGAATGCCAGAGATTTCTGTGCATTAATTTTGTATCCTGCTACTTTACCAAATTCATTGGTTAGCTCTAGTAGTTTTCTGGTAGCATCTTTAGGGTTCTCTATGTATAGTATCTTGTCATCTGCACACAGTGAAAGTTATACTTCATATATTCTGCTTTGGATTCTTTTATTTCTTTTTCTTCTCTGATTGCTGTGGCTAAAAGTTCCAAAACGATGTTGATTAATAGTGGTGAGAGTGGGCAACCTTGTCTTGTTCCTGATCTTAGAGGAAATGCATTCAGTTTTTCACCATTGAGAACGATGTTGTATGTTGGTTTTTCACATATGGTCTTTATTATGTTGAGGTAAGTTCCCTCTATGCCAACTTACTGGAGAGTGTTTATCATAAATGGGTGTTGAATTATTTTGAAAGCTTTTTCTGCATCTATTGAGATTAACATATGTTTTTTATCCTTCAATTTGTTAATATGCTGTATCACCTTGATTACTTTGTGTATGTTGAAGAATCCTTGCATTCCTGGGATAGACCCCACTTGATCATGGTGTATGATCCTTTTAATGTGCTGTTGGATTCTGTTTGCTAGTATTTTGTTGAGGATTTTTGCATCTATATTCATCAGTGATATTGGCCTGTGGTTTCTTTTTTTGTGACATCTTTGTCTGGTTTTGGAATCAGGGTGATGGTGGTTTTGTAGAATGAGTTTGGGAGTGTTCCTCCCTCTGCTGTATTTTGGAAGAGTTTGAGTAAGATAGGTGTTAACTCTTCTCTAAACATTTGATAGAATTCACCTGTGAAGCCATCTAGTTATGGGCTTCTGTTTGTTGGAAGATTTTTAATCACAGTTTCAATTTCAGTGCTTGGGATTGGTCTGTTTATCATTTCTATTTTTTCCTAGTTCAGTCTTGGAAGGTTGTGCTTTTCTAAGAATTTGTCCATTTCTTCCAGGTTGTCCATTTTATTGGCATATAGTTGCTTGTAGTAATCTTTCATGATCCTTTGTATTTCTACAGTGTCAGTTGTTATTTCTCCTTTTTCATTTCTAATTCTGTTGATTTGAGTCTTCTCCCTTTTTTTTCTTGATGAGTCTGGCTAATGGTTTATCAATTTTGTTTATCTTCTCAAAGAACAAGCTTTTAGTTTTGTTGATCTTTTCTATTGTTTTCTTAATTTCTTATCTAATCTTTATGATTTCTTTCCTTCTGCTAACTTTGGGGTTTTTGCTTTAGGTGTAGGCTTAGGTTGTTTATTTGAGATTTTTCTTGTTTCTTGAGGTAGGATTGTATTGCTATAAACTTCCCTCTCAGAACTGCTTTTGATGCATCCTATAGGTCTTGGGTCATTGTGTTTCTGTTGTCATTTGTTTCTAGGTATTTTTTGATTTCCTCTTTGACTTCTTCAGTGATCTCTTGGTTATTTAGTAGCATATTGTTTAGCTTCCATATGTTTTTATTTTTTACAGTTTTTTTCTGTAATTGCTACCTAGTCTCATAGCATTGTGGTCAGAAAAGATAATTAATATGATTTCAATTTTCTTAAATTGACCAAGGCTTGATTTGTGACCAAAGATATGATCTATCCTGGAGAATGCTCCATGAGCACTTGAGAAGAAAGTGTATTCTGTTGTTTTTGGATGGAATGTCTTTTAAATATCAGTTAAGTCCATCTTATTGAATGTGTCATTTAAAGCTTGTGTTTTCTTATTTATTTTCATTTTGGATGATCTGTCCATTTGTGAAAATGGGGTGTTAAATTCCCCTACTGTGATTGTGTTACTGTCGATTTCCCTTTTTATGGCTGTTAGCATTTACCTTGTGTATTGAGGTGCTCCTATATTGGATGCGTAAATATTTACAATTGTTATATTTTCTTGGGTTGATCCCTTGATCATTATGTAGTGTCCTTCTTTGTCTCTTGTGATAGTCTTTATCTAAAAGTCTATTTTGTCTGATATGAGAATTGCGTCTTCAGCTTTCTTTTGATTTCCATTTGCATGCAATATCACTTTCCATCCCCTCACTTTCATTCTGTGTCCCTAGGTCTGAAGTGGGTCTCTTGTAGACAGCATATATATGGGTCTTGTTGTTGTATGCATTCAACCAGTCTATGGCTTTTGGTTGGAGATTTTAATCCATTTACATTTAAGGTAATTATCGATATGTATGTTCCTTTTACCATTTTCTTAATTGTTTTGTGTTCGTTATTGTAGGTCTTTTCCTTCTGTTGTGTTTCCTGCCTAGAGAAGCTCCTTTAGCATTTGTTGTAAAGCTGGTTTGGTGGTGCTGAATTCTCTTAGCTTTTGCTTGTCTGCAGAGATTTTAATTTCTCTATCGAATCTTAATGAGATCCTTGCTGAGTAGAATAATGTTGGTTGTAGGTCTTTCCCCTACATCACTTAAAATATGTCCTGCCACACCCTTCTGGCTTGCAGAGTTTCTGCTGAAAGATCAGCTGTTAACCTTATGGGGATTCCCTTGTATGTTATTTGTTGCTTTTACCTTGCTGCTTTTAATATTTTTCTTAGTATTTAATTTTAATTGTTTGATTAATAAGTGTCTTGCCATGTTTCTCCTTGGATTTATCCTATATGGGTCCCTCTGTGCTTTTTGGACTTGATTGCCTATTTCCTTTCCCATAATAGGGAAGTTTTCAACTATAATTTCTTCAGATATATTTTCAGTCCCTTTCTTTTTCTCTTCTTCTTCTTCTGGGACCCCTATAATTCAAATGTTGGCATGTTTAATGTTGTCACAGAGGTCTCTGAGACTGTCCTGAATTCTTTTCATTCTTTTTTCTTTATTCTGCTCTGAAGTAGTTATTTCCTCTATTTTATCTTCCAGGTCACTTATCCTTTCTTCTGCCTCAGTTATTCTGCTATTGATTCCTTCTAGAGAATTTTAAATTTCATTTATTGTGCTGTTCATCATTGTTTGTTTGCTCTTTAGTTCTTTTAGGTCCTTGTTAAGCATTTCTTGTATTTTCTCCATTCTATTTCCAAGATTTTGGATCATCTTTACTATCATTACTCTGAATTCTTTTTCAGGTAGACTGTCTATTTCCTCTTCATTTGTTTGCTCTGGTGGGTTTTTACCTTGCTCCTTCATCTGCTGCATATTTCTCTGTCTTCTCATTTTGCTTAACTTACTGTGTTTGGGGTCTCCTTTTTGCAGGCTACAGGTTTGTAGTTCCCATTGTTTTTGGTGTCTGCCCCCAGAGGGTAAGTTTGGCTCAGTGGGTTGTGTAGGTTTCCTAGTGGAGGGGACTGGTGCCTGTGTTCTGGTGGGTGGGGCTGGATCTTGTCTTTCTGGTGGGCAGCGTCACGTCCAGTGGTCTGTTTTGGGGTGTCTGTGACCTTATTATGATTTTAGGCAGCATCTCTGGTAATAGGTGGCATTGTGTTCCTTTCTTGCTAGTTGTTTGGCATGGGGCTTGAAGCAATGGATCTTGATGGACGTTGGGTGGAGCTGGGTCTTAGTGTTGAGATGGAGATCCCTGGGAGGGGTCTTGCTGATTGATATTATGTAGGGCTGGGAAGTCTCTGGTGCTCCAGTGTCCTGAACTCAGCTTTCCCACCTCAGAGGTTCAGGCCTGACACCAGGCCGGAGCACCAAGACCCTGTGAGCCACATGGCTCAGAAGAAAAGGGAGAAAATAAGAAAGAAAATAAATAAATAAATAAATAAATAAATGAAATTATTAAAATAAAAAAATAGAAAAAAATTATTTAAAAAATGTGTAATAATAATTTAACAAAAAAGGAGAGGAACCAAACCAATAAACAAATCCACCAATGATAGTAAGTGCTAAAATCTCTACTAAGATAAACCTAAAAATCAGAAACAAGTGAGTTGCAGATAGCAAACCCCAAGTTTACAGTTGTTCCCAAAGTGCACCTCCTCAATTTGGGATGATTTGGGATGATTCGTTGTGTCTTCAGGTATTCCACAGTTGCAGGGTACATCAAGTTGGTTGCGGAGATTTAATCCGCTGCTCCTGAGGCTGCTGGGAGAGATTTCCCTTTCTCTTCTTTATTCTCACAGCTCCCGGGTCTCAGCTTTGGATTTGGCCCCGCCTCTGCGTGTAGGTCGCCGGAGGGCGTCTGTTCTTCGCTCATAGAGGACGGGGTTAAAGAAGCTGCTGATTCGGGGGCTCTGGTTCACTCAGGCCGGGGGGAGGGAGGGGTACGGATGCGGGGCAAGCCTGCGGCAGCAGAGGCCGGCTTGACGTTACACCAGCCTGAGGCACCGTGCGTTCTCCCGGGTAAGTTGTCCCTGGATACCAGGACCCCGGCAGTGGCGGGCTGCACAGGCTCCCCGGGGAGGGGAGGTGTGGAGAGTGACCTGTGCTGCACACAGGCTTCTTGGTGGCGGCAGCAGCAGCCCCAGTGTCCCACGCCCGTCTCTGGGGTCCGCGCTTTCAGCCGCGCTCGCGCGCGTCTCTGGAGCTCCTTTAAGCAGCGCTCTTAATCCCCTCTCCTCACGCACCAGGAAACAAAGAGGCAAGAAAAAGTCTCTTGCCTCTTTGGCAGCTCCAGACTTTTCCCGGACTCCCTCCCGGCCAGCCGTGGCGCACTAACCCCTTCAGGCTCTCTTCCCGCCGCCAGCCCCAGTCCTCTCCCTGCGCTCCGACTGAAACCCGAAACCCAAGCCTCAGCTCCCAGCCCCGCCCGCCCCGGCGGCCTAGCAGACAAGCCTCTCGGGCTGGTGAGTGCTGGTCGGCACCGATCCTCTGTGCGGGAATCTCTCCGCTTTGCCCTCCGCACCCCTGTTGCTGTGCTCTCCTCTGCTACTCCGAAGCTTTCCCCCTCCGCCACCCGCAGTCTCCGCCCGCGAAGGGACTCCTAGTGTGTGGAAACCTTTTTCTTCTCCTTCACGGCTCCCTCCACTGGTGCATGTCCCGTCCTTATCCTTTTGTCTCTGTTTTTTCTTTTTTCTCTTGCCCTACCCAGGTACGTGGGGACTTTCTTGCCTTTTGGGAGGTCTGAGGTCTTCTGTCAGCATTCAGTAGGTGTTCTGTAGGAGTTGTTCCACATGTAGATGTATTTCTGATGTATCTGTGGGGAGGAAGGTGATCTCCGCGTCTTACTCTTCCGCCATCTTGAAGGTCCCTCCTACAAACAGATCTTAATGGATTCTTTACTCTGTTGAGCAGATAAGAACTGCAGTGAATTCTCTAGGAATTTATTAAGTACTCGCATTTGTTAATTATGTTCCTTACGAGGGCAATAAAGTAATTAAATGTGGTCTTTAAGGCCAGACTATCTAGGCTTAACTGGGCTGCACTGCTACCTACCTTCTCTGTCCCTGGTATCCCCAACACTAAAATATGCCAATAGTACTTACTTTATAGAGTTATTAGGTAGAATGCTCAGAACATGCTTAAGATAAAGCAAGTACTTAAGAAATGTTAGCTTTCATGACTGTTTAGCTTACCAGCTAAGCCCTAAGGACACGAACTAAGGAAGACAAATTCCTGTGCTCACGGGGCTCACAGTCTGGTGGGAGAGACGGATGATGCAACAGTGCCGCTTGCCAAGTACTATGTAGAGGCAGATGCAAGATACCCCAGAAGAACATCAAGCCACACTAGGGACAGCCAATCCGAGGACTGAAATGAGCCTGGGTTTCATTCCCCCTTTCTGTAAACCAAGTGAGGAACAGGATCAGAGAATCCCTCAAAAAACTTGACCTGTGACCTCAAGAGTTTCAGTTACAGAGACTAGCATGTGACATACTCCTGAAAAGTCAAGTGAGAAATTTACTGGAGCAAATTGGTTCTCCTTGAAAGGGACACTGCACAAAAGAGCCAACTGGAAAGGTAAGGTGACCCCCAGAGGAGTCCATGAGGGGTGGAGCCCCAGAAGCCAGAAGCTAAGGGAGAGCTGTAAGCAGAAGAAAAATGAGGCACGCTTGCCCTGTCAGGGAGCTGCTGGCTGGAGATGCCCAGCATCAGATTACAGCTGTGCCCTCCAAGAAGACCTCTCAGTCCTTTACCTCGCTTACCCCCCACCCCCCCAACCCCTCCAGCTCAGCCCAGGATGAGCCGCAGACTGTGTGGCAAACCGGGGAAGAGAGAAACTGCATGGGAAAACAGTGAGGGAAACACTAGTTAGATCGGGCTTTGGGCTGCACAGGACAGTAATCCCCGAGAGAAGAGTGAAGTGGTGTCCCATGTTTGCTACATCTTGCTGCCCAGAGAGAGCTTCCCGGCCACAGTGCAGGGAGGGGAACCCAGGCCGAGCCCGGCAGGTCCCCAAAGCTGAGAAGACAGAGGGGACATCTGCGAGGCCCAGGTCACTAGGGCTGAAGGGCCGAGTGTGGGAGGGGAGACAGCCCCACGGAGGTCCTCAAGGGCACAGATGAGTGCTGATCAGCGTGTGTGCATGTGGGCATGCGTATGTGTGTGGAAACTGCCCAAAGATGGGTAAATTGCCATCCAAAAGCAGCAGAGAGAACAATCCCCTGGACTCACACCAGGTCTGAAGAAGTCTGTGCTGCCACCAGGCAGAGTGGAAAACGTGCTAACATAGCATTAAGTGTCTCCTCAGAAGTGGAGCAAAATTGGCCCTAGACCAAGGGCCGCACTGATTGTGCCTAACAAAGTTTTACAAACAAGGCTTAGAAGGATCAAAGTGTTTCCAAGTAACAACTCTCCCCATCCAAAATTTGTTCAGAGATCGTTACCCCAACTGTTCCCAGGCAAGTGGTTTTATTGCCCTCTTAAGTTTTGCGTCTACCCTCCTATTTCCAGAAATAGGTAAATTAGAGTAGAAGTATGAAGCCAATAAAATAAAATGAATCAGTTACCTTGAGGTAGAACGGATGGTTTTATAAATGTGTATCTGTCATTGTGCTGTATTGATAGCAAGAGCTCTTGCAGCCTCTTGGACCATGAGGGCGAGAGCCACAGTGGGGACACCCAACCCGAGGACTGAAATGAGCCTGGGTTTCAGAACTCCAAACGTGGTGGAGCTGTGATAGCAGCTATGGCCAGCCTGCTGCCTCTGGATTTGATTTTCTTGTGTTCAAGACCATGTCATTTTGTAACCTATGACACACACAGCTGAAACTACCCCCAACTAATACAATTCTCTGAAGGTAGAGTATCCAGCCAAAGAACAAGGCATAATGTCTTCATTCCTACAAAAATTCTTTTGGGGGTGTAAACACATTTGTTAACAAGTATTCCTGAGTAATTATAGCTTAAACACGTTTGTTAATATGTATTCCTGAGTAATAACAACTCAATTTACTTTAAATTTTTAACAAGGTTTTGTAAAGAGTTTTTGAACGTTATTATTGTATTTATAGAATGTTATAGCAAATACAGTGAGATAAGAAGTCAAGAAACCTGGGCTTTCATCCAGCTCAGCCTCTTAGTAGCTGTGTGAACTTGAATGGTTCTCTTTCTTCTATAATTGAGGCAGGTACCCTAAACAGTCTAGCTTTGAAATGAATGAGTGTGATGATCTCATTTGATCATCACCAAAAGACTTGGAGACAGTAGGCTATGTATCCAGGGTAAAGTACAGAACACTCAAACGAAGTGAGGATTTTCAAACAATATCCTCAGAGAGATGACATTTAACATCAGCCTAAATATGTACTTTTTACTGCAATGGTCAGCCATGTTCACAGAGCCCAAGACTTTAAGAAAATGGCAAAAGAAGAAAGGACTTGAGGGCAGCCAGAGCCACTCTACACGATGTGACCTGTGTACATTGTATTACTGAGTAGTTGATTCCTGATTGAGAGAGTATACAGGAGACCCTGATACCCACATCAAGCTCCTCATTCTGAGGAAGCAGAAGCAGCTCCGCACCAGTGTGAAGGGTGTGATTTCTGTTCTGGTCCAACTAGATTTCTCTTTGGTGCCCTATTGAGCTGCCCCTCCAGGTTTGCTTTGTTCTCATCCCATGTGGCTTGCACTGATCAGGCCTTTCCCTTCACTGCCTTGATTACTCTTTGCACAGTCCTTAGTGTGCATCACAAATTCTTAACCTTCACTTTAAATATCAAGTCTTTATCAAGGAATCATTTCCTTGAGTGTAATCTACACCACGCTAGACACTGCTTTTCTTTGTACGTTTGTGAATAGTCTCTGTGTATCTCTGCCACTCCCTCTTTCTCCCCCATCCTCTTTACCTCTGCATCTGTGGTCACTGGCTTTGAGTTTCAGTAATGGACAGAATTATAAAGTCCACGTGTGATGTGAGCAGTCAGTTATTGATAGTGAGACAGGCTGGGACCTGGGACCCTTTGCTGCAGGGCTGCACCTGGACACACCTCTCCTCAAGCAACAAAATTCAAAGCAACTATATGGGACTAAAAATAACTGCATGTATGCGCAGTTGGGGCAACTTACAGACAAAAAGATACAAAAGACCAAAAAAAAAAACCCAACCCACCGCCACTTCTGAAGAGCCTGGAGCAAAAGCAGGGTGTCAGGAGAAAAAGCAGGGTCCTGCGCATGCCCCCTGCACACACCACCACCTCAGGGGTGGGCAAAACACCTAGGTCACCCCTCCAGCCTGACCCCTGGACACACCCCTACCCTCACCCCAGATAAAGAACCAGCTCAGGGAGCGATCAAGCAAGGGAACCTGTTGTTTGTTCTCCCGCCCTGCTGCTGCAGGAGGGGCCTCAATAAAGCCTGGCCTGAATTTCTTGTCTGGCCTCTGGTCACTTTCTGTTGATTGGGGAAGGCTGAGAACCCTGGTTGGTATCAACAGTAAACTAAAACTGGATTTTCTTCATACCCTACTGCTACAACACTTTCTGTATAACCACGGGGAACATTCCCTGGGAGCAGTGGTACCAAGGTTTTACGGATTAACTTCTTCATGATCAACATTATATGGACCCTGTCAGTACTGGCCAACCAGGAATCATTTAACTTTATTTGTATCCTAGGTCAAATCCTCACCCCTAGCTTTGTCGCCCAGCTGGACATCCAAATGAGTCCTGTTCTCACCTTAGTCCCAGTAGCAGAAGTCTCACTGTGGCAGAAGAAAGGAGAAAAGTCAAGCTGCATCCTGCCCTGCTGCCTTTTCTCTCTGATTTTCCAAAGTAGCTGAATTTCTCCCTAGGCTTATAATATCAAGGAGTCAAAGTTGACAGTATTACAAGCATACGTCACCCCATAGAACTCAAAATTGAACCATGGTAGCCAAGGGTTTTTTCCCCTCAATCAGACTTGAAATTCATGCTAGGACTCATTTCACAGTAAGTAAAAGATTAATCATCTCTTGTTTTTTAAAAAGACATCTGATGTAATCATTTAAAGCGTGTTCTGCATACACACAAGAAAACAGATGTTGAATATGCTCTTTCAAGATTAATAAATGTCAAGGATTTTCCTCTATAGTATTTGATAGCTATGGGAATTTTTAAAGTACAGAATGTCCAGCACTACCCTTAATCATACATGTATGCTGAACTATCACCATTTGCCAAATGAAGTATAGTTATTTATGTTTGATGAGTTCCAACAATGCATTAAGTTTCATTCTGAAATTTTCTAGATACTGTGCAGATTGTAAAATTAGACATTGTCTCTACTTCATAGGTTGTAATCCAGGTTTCTTATAATTTCTCCAAGGATAAGAGGCATGAATCTTAATAAGAGTAAAATAGCATTAAACTGGGTAATTTGTAATATTGTAGCTTAGTTTTTTTTTAATCTAGCCTGTTAAACTTGACCTCCATTCGAAGAGAGTTTTGCCTAAAAGATAGATAAAGAATTAAAAAATTTCTTTCATTTGTACTCATAGACTTCTCCTCTCCATAAGGTATCCAATAGTATAATTAACATGCAGTGTGAGGAGAAGGCGTATGAACTGCACATAAAAGACTGTGCAGACGTTACACAAAACTTGGCAGTATCTCCAGTTGCCTGAACATTTTAAGTATTTATTGCCTTCAACTACCTGAAAACAAAATACAACCTTATAAATTCAAATTCAGTTAGTGACAAAATTAATAGAATATAATCATAGATACCATACCTAGGCTCCTACTGTTCAAAGAATATTATTCAAATAAATACAATGCTAAAACTATATTTAATATTTTCTGATGATTTTAATGGCAACTTGGGTCAGTTCATGCTTCAGTGCCATCACTCTGAACATTGATTATCATTGTACAGTACTCTAGAAAACACTGTGACATCATTAACATTTATGTTCAAAGTGCTAATTTAGATCTCTGAGAAATAAGAATTTGTCATATTACTTCAGGAAGAGTAATCATGTATTCTGATTAAGCGTTGAAACATAATTTTGTTTTGCTTCTACCTAGGGTGTAAAAACCTGTAAAAAGAGTGTCACTTGTTACCTAACAATGAGAGAAAGCCATGTAAAACTATAAAATCACTTTTCTTGAACCCATCAGAGAGCTGGCACTGCAGGACAACCAAGCAACCTGAAATCCCAGGAGGCTTCACCAAGGACAGCTGGAGCAAAGATGGTCCCAGCTGTGGCAGAACATGGGGGGAAGATGAGGCTTCCATTCAAGTGGGTAAAAAGAAATCAACCAGCATTCATGTATGCTTCCTTGAGAGCAGAGGGAGCCGCACACACAAGGAGTTCCCACACACTTTCAGGCTTTATTTGACAGATGTTCAACTAAGAGTCCCAAAAAATACTGGCGGCACGGCAGGAAGACTCCGTCTGGAAGAAAGAATGAGCCACTGCTGTTGGAAGGCATGGAGCCCTGCTCCTCTGGTGGACCCTTCTCTCAAAAGGCTCAAACTTCTGGTGGAGGGGCAGTAAACACTGTCACCTCCAGCAGGACAGACCCTGCTTCCTGAAAGGCTAGAAGAAAATACCTCTATCCCTGGAGGGGTGGGGTGGGGAGTGGGTGGAGGGCAGGAAATAGTCCTGAGCCAGGATCCTGCACCAGCACTATTAGAGGGCTCCTGCCACTGGACTAGGGCAAGAAAATCTGCACAACACCTGTCACAGATACAGGAAGAAAATTGGCTGCTTGTTGTGAGGAGGAGGATCACTAAGAAAACTCCACTCCCAGAAGTCCAGTCACAGCGGTCTACTTGAGCCCAAGTGTGGGCTAGAAAAATAGAAGACCCTCCTGCCCTGCTCTAGGAAACACTGAGTAACAAGCTACATCCGCCTACCATTTGGGGAGGGGCAGGACCATGGTGCAGCTAAAAGTTAAGTGTTGAAGGCAAACATTGAGATAAAACTTCAGGTACCAGATCTTCATTCTACGAACAAGACATCATTCGAGTGATTTGGCATGCTGAAGATAACCATAGCAACTACAAAACCCAAACCCAGTTTCTCTACATTAACTCCTATAATGAAATTAAATTAGATACCAATAACAAATATATGTAGAGGATCCGTGAAGACATGAAATTCAAACAACAAATTTCTGAATAAATAAATCAAAAAAGGAGTTACAAGGAAAATTAGAGAATACTTTGTATTGAATGAAAATGTAAATACAACATATCAAAATTTGTGAGATGCTGCTAAAACAGCATCCAGTTGCTAAATCAATATCCAAGCTTCCAGCATAAAAAAAAATTGAAGAAGAAATTTAACCAAGAGCCATCATAGGAAGAAAATAATAGAGATGAATGAAATTAAGAACAGAAAAACTATAGGAAAAAATCAATGAAACCAAAAACTGATTTCTTGAAAAGATCAATAAAATTTATAAATTTCTCACCAGAATGACCAGGTTAAAAAGAGAATAGATAAATAACAAACATCATGAATGAAAGAGGACACATTACTACAGACCCCACAAACATTCAAAAGATAATAAGGAATATTATCAAAAGAACTCTGGGACTTCCCTGGTGGCAGGGGACACAGGTTCAAGCCCTGATCCAGGAAGATCCCACATGCCTCGGAGCAACTAAGCCCATGCACCACAACTACTGAGCCTGTGCTCTAGAGCCCACAAGCCACAACTACTGAGCCCGCATCCACAACTACTGAAGCCCATGCACCTAGAGACTGTGCTCTGCAACAAGGAAAGCCACCGCAATGAGAAGCTTGCGCACCACAGGGAAGAGTAGCCCCTGCTCGCCGCAACTAGAGAAACCCTGCGCACAGCAACAAAGACCCAACACAGCCAAAAATAAATAAATGAATGAATAAATTAAAAAAAAAACCCTCTATGCCCACAGACTTAACAACTTAGATGAAATGGACAAATTCCTTGAAAGACACAAACTTCCCAAGTTCACTCCAAAAGGACTCGATAGCCTGATTAGTCCTATACCTACTAAAGAATTTGAATTCATACATAAAAATCTGCAAACAAAGAAAACTCCTGGTCCAGATAACTCCATTGGCAAGTACTATCAAGCATTTAAGGAAGAAATACAATTTAAAAAATAAAACTTCCAGATTACAGAGGAGGAATGAACACTTCTCAACTCATTTTATGAGGATAGCATTACCCTGACAACAGCACCAGAAAAAAATATTATAAGAAAAGATAACGATAGATGGCTACCTGTCATGAACATAACTAAAAAGACTCCCAACAAAACACAAGCAAATCAAGTCCAGCAATATTTTAAAAATGAACAAACTTCATGACCAAGTGAGATTTATCTAGGTATTGCAAGACTGATTTGACATTCAAAAAAAAAATCAAATCAGCCAATATAATTCACCATATCAACAGATTAAGAAGAAAAAATGTATATAGTCATCTCAATTGTTGCAGAAAGAAGCATTTAAACAAAATACAACATATTGTCCTGATTAAAAAAAAAATGTCCCAGCAAACTAAGTACAAAATGAAACTTCCTTAGCATGATAAGGAACATCTACAAAGATACCTACTGAAACATCATAGTTAATGGTTAAAGACAATGCTTTCTTCCTAAGATCAGGAACAAGACAAGCATATCTGTTCTCACCAATGATATTTAACATCATACTAGAGGTACAAGCCAACGCAAATAAGGCAAGAAAAAGAAATAAAAATCCAATAAATTGGTAAAGAAGAAATAAAACTATCTCTATCCGTAGGCCACATTATTATTATTTTAGTCCATTTGTACTGTAATAACAAAATACCACAGACTGGGTGGCTTATGAACAATACAAATTTTTTTCCCATAGTTCTGGGGGCTGGAATTCCAAGATGAGGGGTGCTGGCATGGTTGGGTGAGGGCCCTTTTCCAGGTACAGACTTCTCATTGTATCCTTACAGTGTGGAAGGGGCTTAAGATCTCTCTAGAGCCTCTTTTACAAGAGCACTTATCTCACTCATGTGGGTTCCAACTTGGTAACTTAATCACTTCCCAAAAGCCCCAGATCCTATTATCACCACCTTTGGGAGTTAAGATTACAGCATATGAATTTTTAGGGGACACAACCATTCAAACTAAAGCAATTATTTACAGATAAAATCCCCCCCCAAATCTACAGAAACTAAAAGTAATGTGAGTTTAGAAAGTTTATAAGATATTAGGCAAGTATACAAAAATTCAACTGTATTTCTATATGCTAGGAAAGAACAATTGGAAATTAAACTTTTAAAAAAGTATATAATAGCATCAAAAACATGAATTATTTAGGTATAAACCTAAAAAAATTGTATTTTGCAAGATCTAGGTGTTGAAAACTACAAAACATTGATAAAATTTTAAAAATATAAGAGAATGAAGACATACTGTTTTCATGGTTTGGATGACTCAGTATTGTGAAGATGTCAATTGTCCTTAAACTGACCTATACATTCAATACAATTCTTTTTTTTTTTTTTTGGTACCCGGGCCTCTCACTGTTGTGGCCTCTCCCGTTGCAGAGCACAGTCTCCGGACGCGCAGGCTCAGCGGCCATGGCTCACGGGCCCAGACGCTCTGCGGCATGTGGGATCTTCCCGGACTGGGGCACGAACCCGTGTCCCCTGCATTGGCAGGTGGACTCTCAACCACTGCGCCATCAGGGAAGCCCCGTTCAATACAATTCTAATCAAATCCTAGAAGGATATTTTTACACAAATTTGCAAGCTGAATTTAAAATGGATATGGAAAGGCAAATAGATATAGGAAAGACCTACATATATAGTCAATTGAGTTTTGACATAGGTGCAAAGGTAATTCAGTGGAGAAAAGAAAGTCTTTTCAACAAGTGGTACTTGAACAATTGAATATCCATATGCAAAAACAAACAGAACTTTGACTCACATTTCACATCTTAAAAAAATTCAGAACAGATAATAGACTTAAATGTAAAACAATAGCAGAAAAAGTTTGTGATATCAGGAAAGATTGCTTAGATACAACACTAAAACATGATCTGTAAAGAAAAGTTCATAAATTGGGCTTCATCCAGATTAAAAATATCTGCTCTGGAAAACACACTGTACGAACAGAAAATAGATCAGAGCTTGCCAAGGGCTGAGAGTAGAGGAAAGTGCTGGCCACAAGGGGCCTGAGGTAATTTGGGGGGTGTTGGAAACCTTCTATATCTTGATTATGCTGGTGTATATATGCCTGTATGCATTTGTCAAAAGTTATACAGCTAAGAGTGAATTTTACTGTATATAAATTATACCTCAATAAACAACATATGTAATTATATAAAATGTTAATATATTTTACTACCCTTGTGTTTTTTTGAGATGAATCCAAAAGAGTACTTTTTCTCTCCAAGAAAATCAACAAGCACAGCATGAATTTGATGATAAGTAGACAAATGGAATAGAATAGAGAGTCATGAAAAAGACCCCCTCATATATGAAAACACGGTTTATGATAAAGGTGGCAATATAGAGCAGTACATAAAGCCTTTATTTAATGAATGGTATAGTGACAATCTGATATCCACGTGGAAAAAAGTGAAACTTAACTCCTACCTCCCACCCTATGCAATAATCAATTCCAGCTGGATTATGCATCTAAATGTGAAAAATAACAATAAAATTTCTAAGATACAACATGTGAGATTATTTTATGACTTTTGTGTCAGTAATTCCTAAATAAGACATAAAATGTCATAATTATGAAGGAAAGATTGATTAATTGGACAATATTAAAATTAGTAAATTTTGTTTATCAAAGATGCCATGAAGACAGTGAAAAAGCAAGCCACAGACCAGAAGAAAACCCTCACCACACATACAATTCACAAAGGGCTTATTACCATAATATACAAAAAGTTTTTGTAAATTAATTAGAATAAGACAGACAACCTAATAGAAAAATTGGCAAGAAATTTCAAACGCATTTCACAGACAAGATATCCAAATGTCCAATAAACACAAAAAGGGTGTTCAAACTCACTACTCACTCAAGAAACACAAGTTAAAACCACAATGAGATACCACTTCACATCTACCAGAATGACTAAAATAAAGTGAATGAAAATGTCACATTTTAACTAAGATATGAAACATGAGGAGGGTCTGGATGAAGGGCGATGCAGTTGCAACAATCCCCAGAAGAAATACTAAGGAGCAGCTGGCTGAAACAGGCAACAGCAGTGGAGATGGAGGAAAAGGAATGTGTGTGAGAGAGCATGTAAAAGAACTGCCAGAAATTGTTAACTAGTTAGATGCAAGGGGAGAGAAGGCAGAAACGAAATAATAATATTTCAAGCAAATAAGGGCAGCTGAACCATCACATACTTCAAAAAATTTTCATCTTCTTTCATTGTAGAGAAAACATCATGAATTACAATCAATACTTTGTTGGATCTTTGTCACACCCAGCAGTATTTATGTTGTACACATTAGACACAGTGACAGAATAGTGATTTTAGAAAACTTGCATACCCGTATTTACCTAGAAAGAAGAAAATTATATATTGAACATTGAGTTTTTTTCTCCATTTGCTCTTATAGCATTTTTGCACATATATGCAATTACTGACATCATTGTCTCATAAACCATTCAACTATGTCTCCCCACAAAATTCATCTTCTATAAAGTTTTCTAATTATGAAGACCAATAAATCATAGTCTTGAATGACCCAAACTTGTAGCACTTTTCTCTGCTGGACTGACACCAATTACCCAAGACCATATCAAGCTTCATCAGAGAGCTCTATTCACTTAAATATTTCTAGGCTAAATTAAGATACATTTTGTTTAGTTTATGGTAAGCTTTATTTAGCTGTTTATCATTTAAGATTCCCAGGTCACCAAACTTTCAACAACAGACCCAGCTGCTTTATGTCTTAAGTGAGTGACCACTGGTCAACAGACATGTTTTAGAAGTCAAAAGGCTGAGTGTGAGTCAGACTGAGTCTGCCCTGAGCAATTAGACTACAGCTCATGTCTTCCATTACTTTGTTTTATTGTGATTTGTTTTGTTTTGAGGAATCTCCCCACATAAAAATGTGATCTTACTTTCCCAATCTCCCAGTGTCCCTATCTTTCCCTGGAATCCTTCTTCTAGCTTTGCCTTCACATTTGCTCCAATGTCACACGCTATCATATCTGAACCTTAAAACCTTTCTCCAATAAAATAAACCAAAAACTATGTAATCAATAATGTACTTCAACCTGAAGTACAACGCCAATATTTCTAAAGAGTTAACATGTGAATTGCATTCACAGTTTGACCTTGGTATTCTTCAAGCCTCTACCATGGTGATCAGGGTCTACACAGTCCAAACTAGTCAAAACAGACTAGTCTAGTCCAAGCACTTCCCCTGTGGTGTCCTTGGGGAAGAAATCCAGCAGGAAGGACAGGGTTTGGGACTTCAGATGCAGAGCTCTGTGTTCCCCGGACCCAACTCATGAAAGAAGCCGGCACTTGAGAAAGGTGCACAAAAATGTTTGTTGATGAAGTAAGTTAATGCAACTTCACAGTTTTACTCCTACACTCCAGACTCTGCAGGAAATGGGTGCCCTTTTCTAAGGCTGAAAGGCATTTACTCTCACCTTGTAACAGTGGAAACATCAAATGGGGAAAAAAGAGACTTGTGTTTTCGGTTGTTGGTTTTTTAAAAAATTTGACCCATTAAGGGACACAAAATTGCCAATGTTTCAACTACACATTAATCTAGGTTCTGTAACCCACACATGAGCTCAGGAGTAAATCTGGTCATGCAAAGGGGTTTACGGAATGAATATTTAGAGAAAATGATGTCATGCAAATTGCAGATCTCCAATGTATTAGCAAGTAAGGAAACATTACATCTGAAGGAAAAAAGCAAAGTAGAAGAAAAAGAATAAATCACAAAAGGTAAGTTAAGGGATGTTTGAAAGTATTAAGAAATTTTAACATCATTAATACTAAAACTAACTAATCTAAACGTGGAGAAAGAAACATAGACTGAGAGATTCCATCAACAGCTCTAAATCTCCCTGGCTTTCCCCATACCCCTTCTTCTGAACATTGCTATTAACATGTCTAACTCACATCAGTGAATCCAGTGAATACAAATTTCAGTGGTACCATCAGAGACTATTTCAAGCAAACATGAACTATATGAAATAATTTCTGATCAGCAACATACTCAAGTTGTATTAAAAATAGATATGACCTTCTTGGATTTTTTGTGTGTATTCCAGCCTTTAAAAATTTTAACATAGGCAAGCAGAGATTGGTAGTCATACCCTAAAAGTTGCAAAGGTCAGGAAAGTCAGTCAAGAAAAGAATCACCAGCTCTGTCCAACACTTCTAACAGGAGGGTAAAATGAGAGATTAGAATTAACCACTGACTAATTAGAAATCACCAGTGACCTTGAAAAGGACAACTTGGCTGAAATGGTGGGAACAAAACTCTAGTTGGAGTAGGTTCAAAAGAGAATGTAGCTCTCCCTCTTAGCATTAGGTCAATCTGTCCCAAGCCAGAAATTTAAGGTCAGTCTGGGGAAACCTCATCTGTATTTTTCACTACTCTGTAAACACTAGTGCAACACATGCTACAGAGCAGATGTTCAATAAATACGTGACAGATGAATGAATGAATGGTACCCCTTGTATCTTGATGCTTTAATTCCCCCATCAACCAGAGGCCAATTTTCTTCTTTTCACCGTATATCCCAAGTCCTTCCTTCACACCCAGTCTCTGAATAAACTAGTTATGTCTCATGTACCCCAAGAGAAACTTAGGTGTCTACCTTCTTTTCTCATTTAACAGCAATGTATTGAGTACCTATGATGCACGGAATAGTGTGTTAGGGAAACCACAGAAACAACCGAAACCTGCCTCCTTGCTTTCAAGGGGTTTGCAGTCCTCACACTAATGACCATACTCTGGTCCTCACAGTAACTAGATCCCCCTTCCTTACCCTCATCTCCACATCACCGAGTTCCCAACACTTGCTGCTCTTGGGCCCTCTTGGTACATATTACCTGCACTCCCACTTCCACTAACAGAAAATGCCTGGATAACACTACATGCTCACAGTGGGAATAATAGTGGCACAGACCAGTGCAACTTGGACCCTTAGATGGGCTGGT
Source organism: Mesoplodon bidens (assembly GCF_964165515.1). Taxonomy (NCBI): domain Eukaryota; kingdom Metazoa; phylum Chordata; class Mammalia; order Artiodactyla; family Ziphiidae; genus Mesoplodon; species Mesoplodon bidens. Next base: position 10,874,398 of record NC_138168.1, on the reverse strand, counting down.
CTAATCACTTTCAGATCTTCCTTCCCCATATCCAAAAACTCAGACCAGCTATCTTATCTAAATGAAATGGACCTTGGAGTCCCCATCTTCAGTCTACTGCCATTCATCTTGCTTGACCACTGACTAGCCTGATTCCATTGTAAAGGCGGGGGGGAAGAAATTTGCTTATTTCAGATTTGCAGATACTTAGATTCTAGATAAGTGGATGTCTCCTATATAGATATGTTCACTAAAATCTAGAGGAACAGATGTCTGCTCTAAATAAAATTATATTCTTAACATTCTCACCATATAATGATTTCAGTCCACACAGAAAAATTCACACTTAAAAGTTCCTACCTTCTGGGCTTCCCTGGTGGAGCAGTGGTTGAGAGTCCGCCTGCTGATTCAGGGGACACATGTCCTTGCCCCGGTCCGGGAAGATCCCACATGCTGCGGAGCAGCTGGGCCCGTGAGCCATGGCCGCTGAGGCTGTGCGTCTGGAGCCTGTGCTCCGTAACAGGGGAGGCCACAACAGTGAGAGGCCCGCGTACTGCAAAAAAAAAAAAAAAAAAAAAAAAAAAAAAAAAAAAAAAAAGTTCCTACCTTCTAAAATGTAAAAAGATATAAAATTTGTACCCCAAGGCAAAGAGACATTTTGCAAAGGTCATTCCCTTCTATACTAGTGTTTTTAGAAAGACACAATGGAAGAAAGAAGATTTGGTTTTCTGAAAATATATGCTCTCAACTAGCTATAAAAGGAAGACATTCATCCAAAAAGGAAAAAAATCAGGAATATAAGGATCCAAAAGGAGATATCTTTAGGGCTTTCTGGCAGACTTTGCTTAGAGCTGATTTTTCTACTAAAAATTAAATATCTTCTTTTTTTTTTTAGAAAATAAAATGTACTTAGAGATATTACTGTGAGGAAAAATGTTTACTAACGTAATTTATAAAAGGTATATCACTTTACTAAGTTGTACCCATAACAATTAAAACATGCTCATTTTTCCCTTCTTCCAATAACAAATCTAGGCTGGACTGTCTTAAGGTAATAATTCCTTAGTTAATGACTCCAAATCATCATGAGAAATTAAGAAGTTTAAGATTCCATTCTCCAAGAAGACTATCAGTCAACTACTTACGTAAGTTTAATAAATTTTTTGCCTATATACAAAATAATTAACATGACTATAATTCTCAATTTTTCTTGATTATATTCTATTCATCATGCTTTTCTAGGCATGATGTTCTGGCAACTGTTAAATTTTCCAAGGAGACAAATAATGATTTTAGGAATTCACCAATTTCAAAGTATGATTCTATCATAGTATCAAAATATGATTCTATCTTAGTTTTATCTTGTTCTTTCATCTGGGGCTTATTCCTCTGTTGTCTCATTTTGTCTAATTTTTTGTGATTGCAGTTTTCATTCCTCAGGCTACATGGTTGTAGTTCTTCTTGCTTCTGCTGTCTGCTCCCTGGTTTATGAGGCTGTCTGAGAAGATTGTGCAGGCTTCCTGTTGGGAGGGTCTGGTACCTGCCCACTGGTGGGTGGAGCTGGGTCTTGCCCCCGTGGCACGCAGGGCCGTGACAAGGGGCATGTCCAAAGGGCTGTGGGCTCAGAAGACTTTAAGTATCCCGTGTGCTGATGGGTGGGGCTGTTTACCCTTTCTGTTGGTTGTTTGGCCTGAGGTGACCCAGCACTGGAGCCTACAGGCTGTTGGGTGGGGCCAGGTCTTGGTAAGAAAATGGGAGCCTCCAGGAGGGCTCACACCAGTGAGTACTCTCCAGAACTGCCGCCCTTTGTCCCTGCAGTGAGCCACAGCTGCCCCCCACATCTGCAGGAGACCCTCCAATACTAGCAGGTAGGTCTGGCCCAGTCTCTTGTGGGGGTCACTGCTTTTTTCCCTAGGTCCTGGTGCACACAAGACCTTGTGTGTGCCCTCCAAGAGTGGAGTTTCTGTTTCCCCCAGTCCTGTGGAATTCCTGCAATCAAACCTCACTGGGCTTCAAAGCCAGATTCTCTGGGGCCTCCTCTTGCCATTGTCAGACACCCAGGCTGGGGAGCCTGACGTGGGACTCAGAACTTTCACTCCTGCAGGAGAACTTCTGTGGTATAATTATTTTCCATTTTGTGGGTTGCCCACCCAGTGTGTATAGGATTTGATTTTATTGTGATTACGCCCCTCCTACCGTCTTGTTGTAGCTTCCTCCTTGTCTTTTGGATGTAGGTTACCTTTTTTGGTAGGTTCTAGCATTTCTCTGTAAATTGTTCTTCAGCAGTTAGCTGTGATTTTGGTGTTTTCATAAGAAGCAGTGAGCTCACATCCTTCTACTCCACCCTCTTGTCTCCATGTCTATATATTTCTTTAAATAATTCACAGAACATAAATATTGCACTGAAAATAAGAATGCTAAAGTTGTTCCATGGGGTGATTTATAGCTCAGTGTTACTCATAGATCATGAATTCTCCATGTTATTTTTCAGGGATTTATCTTGAATTTAGCAAAGTATTTACAGTAGTGTATCCTATTTGTTATTCACTCATAAGAAATTTGTGGGTTAACCATTTGGAATTCTTAAAAGTATTTTTGTACTATTTTTTTTAATGCTACTATTGCAAATTTTGATACTGGTAGAGTACTCCCAAAAAGAAGTCTCCTGCATTCATCACTGATCCTTTCTGCTGCCCTGCCCAATGGATAAGGGAGAATTATCATTCTTTCTTTATTTATTTAGTTTTTGGCCACATCATGCGGCATGTGGGATCTTAGTTCCCCAACCAGGTATGGAACCCATGCCCCCTGCAGTGAAAGCATGGAGTCTTAACAACTGGACAGCCAGGGGAGTCCCCAAAAGATACTTTATCATTTCTTTTCCTTCTTTATTTATTGATTAGAATTCTTTTCATTGCAAATGATATAAACCCAATCACAAATGAGTTAAGTAAAAAGATAAATTTTTGTCTCCTCTAACTGGAAAGTCCACAGGAGAACTTGCCTCAGGCATGGCTTGATAAAAGAAATAAAGGGATAAAATGACACCAATACTCTTTATTTCTAGAAAAACTGTAGTATATTTTCATTGGACTGGCTTAGGTCACATGGGCATAGCTGAACCAATCATTGTACCCACAGAAATATAAGAAAGTAATTGGTTGAGACCTGGATTGATGTTTGGGGATAGGCACCCAGATGAAATTTGGGGCTATTGGCAGAAGGAAGCAGAGATGTTGAGTGGCAAACAATCACCCAGGGTTCTCTGTGATGTTTCAGACAGTCCATTCATACACACAAGTTGCTTTACCCAAAAGATGTCCCAGTCTAGGAAGGAGATAAGTAGCAAATTACAAGTGCAAAATGTAGGAATGAAGGACATTTGGGTCTTTTTTCTTGAGGTCTTTGTTGCGGACTCCAGTCTTTCAGAAAAGTGACTCTTTATGTCAGGATTCCAAATTTAACTTCCATTTCAAGACAAATTGCCCTCTTTACAACTACCTGGCCCCTGAGACTAACTGTGCCCCCCACGCTGAGCTCCAGCATCCCATCACCTCCCATACAAAGCCAGTTTCATCAGTTGAATTGTATTGCTTTACCTGGGTGACTTTAGTATACCTTCCTTATTTATCTTTCTCAAAAAATCCTTAGACATTATAGTCCAGACAACTCGGGCCCTTTTCTCCAATCATATTCTTTCTTACATCTCCTGCCTTTGACTCATCTCCAGTGAGAGGATGTATATACCCTTTCATAATTAAGGAAAGCAATGTGGTCCAGTGGTTCAGGCTCCGGAGTGAGAGTGCCTGAATTCAGATACTGACTCTGCTTAACTAGCTATGAAGCTTTGGACAAGCAGCTTCATAATTCAACTTCATCTGTAAAATCAGGAAAATTCCATCTTCCTTAGCTAGATAGACAGGTAATAGATTGCATATTACATGTTACATATATCACATGTCATATATATTGGAGGATATATATGTCCCCTGTGGTTGTTGAGATAATGCCTGGGAAGAACTCGCACATAGTATCTGCACATAGTGAGCCTTCAAAAGATATAAATGTCTGTATTATGACTGATATTGTAACTACCACCTTTCCCACTCCCTGGAGTGTCCCAGCTTCCCACCATCAACAGCTTTTCTTTCCAAGACTGCCCATGGGTGATGAGCTAGGGGAGGAGTGGGGAGAGAGATCTTGAGACACCAGGGAGGGTCTCTGGGAACAGGATGTTCATTCAGAGTAGAGTCCCCATTCTTAAGCTCCCTGGTGCCTCTTCTCCACTCCTACCCCTTCCAGGCTTTTTCCACATTCCTTCCTCTCCTGTGAGTAATTCCTTTGCCTTCTTTTTCTTCTTATCCAGCCCACGTTTCTGAGAATTCAAAGAGCCTCTGAATCTCCCAACCTGACATTTTAGCCACTGGCCTTTCTCTATAAATTTCCTAGTCATTGGCGCTACTTCAAATGTAGGTGACTAATGTCAAAAGAAATGGACTGGGAAAGGAGGCATTATCAGGGTCCTGTGAAAGGAGGAAATATTTGAGATATAAATTGATACCCTAGAATATTATCCAGTCACAATTTTGGTCTTTGTTATTCTTTTTGTTGTTGTTATTCTAACTGATGTTAAATTAACATTAGCATTTCCAAAACTCATCCTTCCAACAACATATGTAGAGTTGAATTTTTATTTTCCAGGAGAAAAAAAAGAGGGAGGTAAGTTTAGATTATATCTTTACCTTGGGAGAAGCATTTTCAACCCAACACTATCCATTGAATGGGACATTTATTATCTTTAAAGCAATAAATCTCTCACTGAATACATTATTCCACATCCTGGCAGTGAAAATGATGCAGCCATTAAAAGAATGAGGTAGATCTCTACGTGCTGCTATAAAACAATCTTTAAGTCATTGTTAAAGCTAGAAAAGCAAATTATAAAATTATTTATTTTCATGCATATGTGTTTTTTAAATATGCTATTTACATTTTTTAACATGTTTTTAATTAATTAATTAATTAATTAATTAATTAATTAATTAATTATTTTTGCGGTACGTGGGCCTCTCACTGTTGTGGCCTCTCCCGTTGCGGAGCACAGGCTCCAGCCGCGCGGGCTCAGCGGCCATGGCTCACGGGCCCAGCCGCTCCGCGGCATGTGGGATCTTCCCGGACCGGGGCACGAGCCCGTGTCCCCTGCATCAGCAGGCGGATTCTCAACCACTGCGCCACCAGGGAAGCCCTAACATGTTTTTAAATTATTCATTGACTTTAAAAAAATAAGTTTATTTATTTTTGACTGCGTTGGGTCTCTGTTGCTGCACGCAGGCTTTCTCTACTTGTGGAGAGAGGGGGCTACTCTTCTTTGTGGTGTGTGAGCTTCTCTTTCCAGTGGCTTCTCTTGTTGCAGAGCATGGGCATTAGGCATGCAGGCTTCAGTAGTTGTGGAACGATGGCTCAGTAGTTGTGGCTCATGGGCTCTAGAGTGCAGCCTCAGTAGTTGTGGTGCACGGGGTTAGTTGATCCGTGGCATGTGGGATCTTCCTGGACCAGGGCTCAAACCCATGTCCCCTGTATTGGCAGGTGGATTCTTAACCACTGCACCACCAGGGAAGTCCCTTCACTGACGTTTATACATGAAAAATTTCTGGAAGGAATTACCTCTGGTGAGTGAAACTGTGGGTTAAGTGTCAAATAATCACTTTTAACTGGATATACCTTTTTTTGTTTGTTTTTTTGTGTGTTCATCATTTCATAATATGAAAATAAAGAAAATTTAGTTCTTTAATATGTTTGAAAGTTTATGTCCCTTCAAAACTTATGCAAGTTATGTCAACAAGGGACACAGATTTATGCTTACAAAAATAAAATGTGGCTCAGGCATGGGAAATTAATTCAAAATCCTGTCTTAAACTGTCTTCTCTCCCTGCAGGGTCCTGAGAAATACATATACACAAAAGGCAATATACACGCCGACAGGAATGGCACCAAGTAAACACTTTATTGCTCTGAGTCTGTGGCCCTGCACACTAAACCAGTCTAGACCACCAGGAGACTCCTTTTGCCTGTTAGGTGAGCCTATGTAACCCAGAATCAAAACAACACAAATGGTCTCTTTTTCCCCTTTTCTTCCCATGTCTTCAACCAAATATGAGGTTCTGCCACTCCAAAACACAGAAGGCTGATAGAGAACACACCAGAAAGAAAAACAGTCCAGGCCATAGGGCATTTGCCCATGCCCCATGCAGTGAGAGCTGATCTACAGATCTGAGCCTAGATTACTCTTGGGAAATAGGCTATCAACTGGGTGGCATCAGCGGGAGGCTCCAGGACAGTTGGACCTCAGGACAGAGGCAGACCATACCCAGAACTGTTGCACTAGGCACCATCATTGACCCTGTACAGGAACCTCCACTTTGGGGTGTGGTCAAGTGCACTGTCCTGAACCATCCTTGGTCAAAGAATAAGGAAGACGACCCACTCCTGCTGGGAGATAACCCCAACAAAGTAAACCTACTTTGCAAAGAGTATTTCTTCAAGATCCAGATATTTGTGTGGAGACACCATCTGGTTGACAAAGTCACTTTTTAAAATGTATTTTCAAATGGTCACCAGTGTATTTACCTTGATTAAATGTGTCATCTTTCATTTCAGAATTAATTTGTATTAAATTTGGCTAGTATTCTAAAGACATTAACGTTGAGAAGCCAACTGACAAAAAACATCAAATCAAATGGAACTCTAAGGACTACTTCTTTGAAATAACAACATCATCTTTAAGTGTTTTTCCACATGAGATAGCACTTTAATGGCCAATCCCAAACATTATCTCTCCACACACAAAAAAAACAACACCCAAAATAGAGTCAGATGTGCAGGCTATGGCAGATGTTTCAAATGTTTGTTGGTCTAACATTTGAAATACTGGTCAAAGGTATTTATTCATAACATCTTTAACATCCATATATTCCAGAATTTCTTTCTTTTTTTTCCCCAGAATTTCAAATAGTGCCTAGAACATAGTAGGCCACCAATGAATATTCGTAGGAGGAATGAATGAACACTCAAAAGTTAAGAAGTCTTAAACCAAAAGAATATTTTTTTCTATTCTGTGAACCCTGTTTATTACCATTTTTATTCAATTATCTCATTCTTTTATTGTATCTCCCTTAATTATATTGTGGCTTTGATCATCTTCAGAACTGAAAATGTTTCCTGGTAATATAACAGATAATAATATACATGTGCTATGTCATCCCACTTCTTCTCCATCAAATATATATTTAAGAGACTGTTGCTGCTATTTTGAATTTGTTAAAGAATTTAATGAATATGTTTAATAACTCAGAATTGAAAATGTATATTAAAAATATCAGAAAAGAACTTAGATAAAAAATGTCTAAATGAAGTAGAAATGTAAGCATAAACTAATAAATAATCAGAATCAACAATAAAGAATTAACACTATACAAAATCACATCTATGCTGTAGACCCTGGAGAACCAATGTCAAAACTCTTCCAGGATACAGAGGAAAAGGACTAAGAGAAGAATATGCTAAAAAAAAAGAATGATGGATGTGGAGGGTAAAGAAGAGAGATCTGGAAATACAGACATGATAAAAGACTGGAACTAGTGGAACTGAAGCAGCAATTTCAAACACATATGATCAGGAAAGGTTAGAGTTTGAAAATGAAAGTGATTCATAGTGATAAAAGGGAAATGTTTATGTAAAGGAACCAAGACCTATATAAATCCTGGTGGATCTTTTTTTAACTGAAATTCATATTGAGATCATTGTAAACTCATCTACAGCTGTAATAAATAAGACAGGGAGATCTCATGTACCCTTTACCCAGTTTCCCTTAATGGTAGCAGCTCACAAAGTGTAGTATAATATCATAACCAGGGCTTCCCTGGTGGCGCAGTGGTTGAGAGTCCGCCTGCCGATGCAGGGGACACGGGTTCGTGCCCCGGTCTGGGAAGATCCCACATGCCGCAGAGCGGCTAGGCCCGTGAGCCATGGCTGCTGAGCCTGCGCATCCGGAGCCTGTGCTCTGCAAGGGGAGAGGCCACAACAGTGAGAGGCCCGCCTACCGCAAAAAAAAAAAAAAAAAAAAAAAAAAAATATATATATATATTAACCAGATTATTAACATTGAAAAAAACCCACCAATCTTATTCAGATTCCTCCAGTTTTACTTGTACTCATTTGTATGTGTATATATTTGAATTGCATGTGTATTTGGTACAATTTTATCACATATGTAGATTTGTGTATCCACCACCATAGTAAAGATGCTGAACATTTCGATCAAAAAAGAAAAAATATCAGTCTGGATCTTTTACATAACCCACACAAATGGATACCTCTCAATGTGTCTGTTTTCTGATGCCAACTCAACTGGTTAAACATAGGCATCTCTGGTCATTAGTATTCAAATTTCATGGCAGTGCCTGTAGAATCAAAGATCTGATCCTAGTTCAGTGTCAGCTGTAGCAAAGATGTTTGTTTAGTTGGAGGGACAGGATAGCAGGGTTGCTAAAAACCAGAAGCCCCTATTAGTGTAAACCACCCAGGATGTAATCAGCACAATGTATTAGAGGATTATTTGGCATGCATGTAGTTAAAAATAATGGTAGAATGATAGACTGGGGCCAGATTGTAAAGCATAATGTATACCAGACTAGATACGTTAAATTTTATTCTGTTGCAATGGGAAAACATCAAGAGATTTTAAGTAATACAGTGACATGATTTCGACCAGGAATCAGCAAACTGCCCAAGGTCCAAACCTGGCCCACTGCCTGTTCTTCTAAATAAAATGTTATGGGAACGTAGCCACACCCAGTCCTTATGTATTATCTATGGCTGCTTTTGCTCTACAATGGGAGAGTTGAGTAGTTGCAATAGATACCAAGACTGTATGACCCATAAAATCTAAAATACTTACTATCTGACCCTTTACAGAAAACATTTGCTGACACTTAATTTCGACTAGTGTTTTAGAAAGAATTCTGGTGGCAGAAAAGATTCGACAGAGGGCAAGGAGACAACTTACAAGGTTCATCACGTGTGAATGTTTTCAGCATTTCCAGTGAATGAAAGGTGGGGAAGGCTTCTCTGAAACTGAAAATCTGCGTTCTTACTGAACACTGCCAGTGCCTTGTAAAATCCAGAGCTGGAAGAATTCTGAATCACTACTTATAAATTATCTTCCCAAATTCCATACTCCTTAGTCTACTAGAATAATTAGAACTTCATCAAAATGCCAATCTTTCATACAATTTCATTTAAAAATCCACAAACTTCTTTCAAGTACTTATAGTTAGGCTTACATTTACCAAGTGCAGAAGCTGGAACACAAATTATATACATGAGACAGTTCCTGTCCTTGAAGAATTTGGGGCCTATTGAGTCACAAGTAAATTTCCCAGTTTCCAAGTAAAGTAGTAACAGTGGCCTAAGAATTAAGGAGACTACTAATTTCTTACTTTGTAGGAATACCAGTATCAATTAACCAATTAAAACTACTCTTTCAACCTAAACTGTGAGTCATAAAATGTCTACATCAGTATGTCCCAACCTGTTTCATGAGAATATGGTTCTGTTTCAAAAAACATGCAAACTTCCACTTACTTCTAAAGAATCCCAAAGCACATCAGAAGTGAAAAACTCTAAGTCCAGGATTAAAAAAAAAAAATTCTGGCTAGTTGTTTCCCAAACTAAATTGGACATAGAAGTTTTTTGTACCTTAACACCTATTAGCAACCAAGAATCCCCCATAATTTGGGAAATGGTAATTATATAATTCCAAGCAGAAGAATTTAAATTTAACAATTTTCTAAAGAGAAGTATTATGTTTGCCTATCTGGTGTTTGATACATTGTAGCAGCTTAGATATTCATTTACCTGCTTGAATGTTTTACTGTTTGAGGTTATGTAGGTCCAACTCTAATCCCATTACCTTCACAAAGAAAGTGGCATTTGCCTGTGTTTAGAAAAAAAAAATAAAATGACCATATGCCAAACGAACTTGGTTAAGTACAACCAAGTTTAAAGAATTGTTCAAATGTGACTTGTGACTTTATCAAGAATACATTTATAAGTGCTGCTCCTTATATCATATTTCATTTTTCAAACCACCAAATAGTTTCTGCTATCTGCCAGTCATAAGTATGTATATGTATACATAAACATTTTTCATTAAATATTTTATTGATACATACCATATAACTAGAAATGTATACAAATTGTGAATTATCACAAAATGAATACACTGTCAGAAGACCTGTGGAATGTGAACAATGGTATCCTCATTAACGGGTGAAGAAATGAAAGCTTAGAGATATTATTTGACTTAGACACACAGCTGGTGGGTGCAGGAATTTGGAACAGACCACATCAATCAAGTCCCCTGGGGTTACCCAGTAGAATACTGCAAGCCCAACCCTGCCAGACAAAGAAGTACAAAAAAACATAAATGGTCTTATACATTTGCTGGTTCGACTCTTAATTGTGTTTTGCTTGCTTATGCTATACCAGATCTGCAAGTGATCTGAACTTCTGAATCTCTGATTCTTCCATTTTTTACTCCCAGACCGACCTAATTGCTCTTCTCTGACTCTATCTAATGTCCTGGCTTCCTGACCTCCATCTTGTTCTTGGCCACATTGAACTACTGACTCCCAGGTCTTCATTTCCTGACTCCCAAATCACTGGCTTAACTCAGACCCTGACATCTGTCTGGCTCTCTCCTGACCCCCTGCTGGCCCAACCCAAGCCTGCTGCTGCCCACACAACTGCATTACAGACACTCCCAGGGGAGGGGTTGACATTTTTCACTGAAACCATCTCCATCATTTGGAACTTTTGCCAATCAGGCAACTGTTCTGCTGCTGACTTTCAGGGTCACTCCAGGATTAAGCAACACATTATGTTTCCTAGGAGAGAAGGATCATATGTCAATTGTAACTTAGCCATATCAGCAGTAACTACTTTTAGCACAATCTATTCAATTTACTTAGTTTAAGATGAAATTAAGAAGTATGGGTTGGCGGGGGGGGGAAAGCCTTGTGTCATTTTCCCCCTTGTCTTCGCTTTTGAATCCTCAACTGTCTTTTTTTTTTGCAGTACGTGGGCCTCTCACTGTTGTGGCCTCTCCTGTTGCGGAGCACAGGCTCTGGACGCGCAGGCTCAGCGACCGTGGTGCACGGGCCCAGCCGCTCCGCGGCATGTGGGATCTTCCCGGACCGGGGCACGAACCCGTGTCCCCTGCATCGGCAGGCGGACTCTCAACCACTGTGCCACCAGGGAAGCCCCCCTCAACTGTCTTTAATTAATTAAATGTGTTAACATCATGAGTTTGGCTTATGAAGCTACTTAAATTTCTTGAAACAAAGTGAATTGAACAGATCTTCTTAGTGTCCATGATCTATAGAGCCATGGAGGTCCTGTGTTCTTGTGTCATTTGAATGTTCTTAACCCTGACATCGAAAGCTGAATCAAAATGAACTCAAGGTTCTTGGCTCTGTCAGAACTGCCTGAAACCGAGCAGGACCCTGTAGGGCTCCTGGGAACAGAAGTCTTTGTGCGTCCTTCATTTCTTGTAGGGAACAGACTCTAGCCTCCATGACCTTCCCTGAGTTCCAAAGGGCAGATTCAAACAGTTGCTAATGGGCAGGGTTGGCCTCAAGGGATACACATAGCAATGTCTTTAAGATCTTTATATAATTAAAACCGAACAAATGGAAGATGTCAGCATTCTTTATACCAGAGAATACCATCTGAGGCCAGATTAAAGGAACCAAACAAGCTCATCCAGAAAATTACCTGAGACCAGATTAGAGGAGTGCAGGCCCTGCGCACACCCTAATCTTATCAGCGACTCCACCCTTGAACTGTTACTATAAAAAGCCTCATCAAATTCTCTCAGGTGGGGACACAGTTTCTGGGGCAGGAGCCCACTCTGTCCCCCTGTGCCTGTGAAAGCAATAAAGCTATTTTCTACTTCACCCAAAACTCTGTCTCCAAGATTCGATTTGGCACCAGTGCACAAAGGCTGAGTTTTCAGCATCATGCCCACTTCTGAAAAAAGGTCCACACTGACCTCTGCACACCCATGGTGAGTCCCTGGAGAGGGTGACCCTGCAGCATGAGAACCAGTGGTTATTGAAAAAAAACTGCTGTCGTTGTCTTGGGTCAGTTTAGTTTCCAAGTAGTTGTGGCTCGCGGGCTCCAGAGCACAGGGTGAGTAGTTGTGGTGTGCGGGCTTAGTTGCTCCAGGTCATGTGGGATCTTCCCGGACCAGGGATCGAACCCGTGTCCCCTGCATTAGCAGGCAGATTCTTAACCACTGCGCCACCAGGGAAGCCCCCTGTTTGGGTTTTATAGCTTCCTCCTGTGTGAGATGAGCCCTTAATCCAATGACCATTATTAGACACATTCAGAAAAACCTCTACAACTTAAGACAAAAGATATTCTAACCAGAATAGAAAACATACAATTTTTATTAATCACAGAGAAAAGGTAAAGAGATATAAGCAACAAACAGGTTGGGTAGAAAGGAGATCACACTGCAGGAAAATCATGATAAATATGCACCAAACCTGTTTAGAATTTTTAAAAGGTTTGTAAACAATTATGCCATCTTCCAAATAGATTATTTCATGCTAATTGCCATTGGTGACCATTGTAACTTCTCCACAGTGTCTACTCATTACCCCAAGTATCTCAGCTCTAAGAATGCTAGTCTCCCACTCCAAAGGGACATTCAGTTAAGAGACGACCGTTTGTTGGCTTTTACTTTGCCGAGTCACTATGCCAAGTGACTTACATTACTTCCCCTATGGTTTCCTCACAGCCACTCTTACTTATAAATATTTTTAATGAGACAGAGAGAGGCTAGGTAACTTGTCCACAATAACACAGTAAGGAAGAGCAAAAGAAAATGGAGAGAAAGAAGGAAGAAGGAAAGGGCACATAAGGAGGAAACTATAAAACCCAGACAGGGGGCTTCCCTGGTGGCGCAGTGGTTAAGAATCCACCTGCCAATGCAGGGGACACGGGTTCGATCCCTGGTCCGGGAAGATCCCACACGCCGTGGAGCAACTAAGCCCTTACGCCACAACTACTGACCCTGTGCTCTGGAGCCCGTGAGCCACAACTACTGAAGCCCATGCACGCTAGGGCCTTAGTGCTGCAACTACTGAGCCCGCATACTGCAACTACTGAAGCCTGTGTGCCTAGAGCCCGCTCTGCAACAAAGAGAAGCCACCGCAATGAGAAACCCGCACACCGCAATGAAGAGTAGCCCCTGCTCGCCACAACTAGAGAAAGCCCGCGCGCAGCAACGAAAATCCAGCACAGACAAAAACCCAAAAAAACCCAGACAGGGCCATAGTGAATACTGGAGGGCAGGTATATGCCCTTCAGCTTTCAGGCTGTGGGTATGGACAGCGATAGCTTTTAGTCAGACAAGATAGAAAGCTATAAGATACAACATAACATATAACAGGTATAAGTCAAGAAGAATAGGTGCCAAACTGAATGGAATATATAATCATTGTTGTGTGGATTAGAATTTGAGAGTTGTTTTAGGCTGTTTTTGATTGTGTTTTCTGTAATGGGCATGTAAGTTTTTAAATAATTTTTTTTATAAAAGGATTTTCTTCCTAAAAAGGGGGGTTGGGGTTATGTATCCCACTCTTGTTATCAGAATCCAGGCCAGTGAAGATAGATACATGTTAAGAGGAAATACATTTTCAATCTTCAAAGATAAATCAAAAGGGTTCAGTATTTATCCTTAGAGCAAAGGCAGATTTATCAAGCCAAATATTTTAAATACTTATTTAAACCACTAGGACTCCTTTGTTCCCTAAGACTGATGCTAGATTTATTTGTTTGAAATCTCCTCATAACCACAGTAATAAATAAGTAAATACTCTGAGGATATGCTCTCTGGTCTGAGTTTTTTATTTAAAGCTAGACCTGTGAGTGCTTTTAGTTAATTAAAACAAGCAGGTCCCCATAAATCTTGAGAACAGAGCTTAACTGCCAAGAGAGTACCAGCTTCAGGGGGATTACCATGAGGTTTTATTTTATGTTCGGTATTATTCAAAAGGAATTTGTTTATAAGAGAAGGTATCCATACCATCAGAGGCAACAAACAAATGCCCTGCATGGCTGAGTCTATCAGTTATTGATTCATGAGTCATTTGGAAAACTCCTTTGAAGACCCTCAGTCAGTACAAATTTTGTTCAGTTCTGCTTTGCTCTTTGCACCAGAAACCACAGTCTCAGGAACAGAAAATGAAGAAAGTGTTCTCTGGACTGTTTAAAACACACAGGCAACTGGATTCATGAGGGAAGACTGAAATAACAGGCGTCATTTTTTGTGTGTGATGGTTTGAGAACTGCATCTCTCTTTTAGGTGTGTATATTGAATACCCACCACAGCACATCCTCATTGATTTAGAAGATGTTAAATAATATAGAAACATAAGCACCAGCAACTTTGTGCAAGAACAAAACCTCTCAAAAGACGGTAAATGATAATGTTACTGCTTACCTTCCCAACCACCTGGAGTGGGATTTGTCATCAATTCTTTACAGAACCATTTCATATATTTTATTAATATGGCCTCTAATTATGATTAACTGGGGAATCCAAGCTCTGCCCAAACAAAGTTAAGCATTTGCAATTGGGAACCATTAGAGATGGTTTCAACTTATTTCAGGGAGAAGTGTTTTCAGAAACACTCATAATGTGTGTCTCACTGGGTGAAGCCTGGCATCTGAATCCGCTCCAGTACTGAGGAGAGTCCCCACATGGATGTGAGGCTTGCCCAGGTCTCCACAAGACTCTCCTCAGAGGTTCATGGCAATGGGGTAGAGTCATATCCAAATGGCAGGCTTCTACCTGCTAATAACTTGATATTTTTCTCTCAGGAGAAATAAGGAAACTTTTGATAATCAACAGGAAGCAAAGGTTTTCATTCTCATGACTTTTTCAATCATAATTCTAAGTAGTCAAATTAATGTATATTATAAAACTTACGTTTTATTTAATTATAGAATCCATTGGATCTACTCACCTTTCTAGGATAAAAAGGAGCCTTTCACTTGTATGTGACTTCCTGGAAGATCTTTCTTCCACTGAAAATGAAACCTAACTTCTAGTTGGTGCTATCAAAAGCAAATTGTTTGACTGTTTCCAGTCCTGGGCTTAACTAGCCAAGCTTTGCTGATTCTAGTATGATAGAACCGTTGTCCACTTCTTCCCCTTCTCTTTGTCAGTCCAGATGACAGCCAGTCTCCTGTTTCTCATCCTCCCAGAGCTATACTGTGAATATTCCATCTCTAGCACTTGCGGGCCTGAAGCCCCCACTCCCTGAATGTGCCAGTGCTCCTGTTCCCGACCTCCAAACATGCATCCAGAACCCACAGAGGTCTTCACCATATGTTTCTCCCCAGCTTCACCTCCCTTCCTGCTTCACTTCATGACTTACTTGCTAGACCCATTCTTTCAATTGCTCCTTTACCCCTCTCCATAACCCCCTCCACCTGCTGCTCCAACCTCACCACAAAACACCAACCCTGGGTAACCCAGCTGGCCACTTTCACTGTGCCCACACACGGGCCACTGACTACTACCAGAGAATGGTACTATTTCCCGTTCATACCAGACTATTTATAACTCCTTGTCATGGTAGCTCAGATCTCTACATATTATTCTTCCTACCTGAAACCCATTTCTCTTCCTCTAATTCTTTGCTAATCCTATTTGCAAAGGACTGGCTCATGAATATAACCTCTGAGAAGCAGCCACTGCCTCTTTTCTACCTGAAAACTCCCCCATTTAAATGTTCTTCTATACATCAAATTATCCTGAGCATGCCTCTAACACAGCATTTATCTAACTCAACAGTAATTACTGGCTTACCCATCTATCTTCTGCATTAGACTGTGAGTTCCAGATGGAAAGAATACCACAGAATTGGATTCCATCCTGATAAGTTATCAGAATTACCGAAGGTGCTTTTAAAGTACACATTCCCAGACATTATCTTGATTTACTACATCAGATTATCTGGAAGTGAGTTCCAAGAGTCTATTTATAAGCACTTCCTTGGGTAATTTTAGTAATAAACAAGATTTGATTATACTTGCCTAGAGTACATTCTATAGTACTTAGTACAAAACAGTAGCTCAGTAAATATTTTATAGCAGCACAAAAGGGGCAAAGCATTGGGAGAAAGATAGCGTCTAAAATGGTTTCCAGTTATCTCCACCCCCCCCCCCTCCCCCCCGGTATCCACGTCTTTAATCCTCTCTCCTTGTGTGTGAGCTGGATCTGGTGACATGCTTCCAATGACTAGAGTAAGGTGAAAGTGATGAGATGGTACTTTGGAGATTAAGATTGTTAATAAATCAAAAATACACATTAAATAAGGTGCCTTTAGACAGAAACACAAAAAAACAAGGTTACCTATAGAGCAGGTGATGAAAATATGACTAGAAGCTCACAGGAACCTAACCCTGTATTTCCTCCAGGAGCAATGACTCAGTATTTGCTAATTCTGTGGTGATTTTATAGAATATAACTACTGCAAGTAAATAGAATCAAATGTATTAGAAATTTTGCTTTAAACACTTCATCTGTTTGTTTATTACAATACAATTTAAATGTGAAGATGGTGAGAGCTCAGTGTCTTAGTAGAATAAAATTTGAACGTGAGGATGGAGAAGTGTGTGTGAAATATTCTTTCTTATAAGCTGATATGAAATATAATTTCTTATCAGCTGATATGAAGGGAAGACAAGATAGCATGGTAGTCAAATGGAAAATGAGGGCCAAGACTTATCCATCTGGTTAGCATATCTATATGTTGAAAGAAGAGGCAGTTCAGTTAGATGTTAAATATGGAGAAAAAGTAATTATAGATCAAGTCCTGGACAAGCTGGGGAAAAGTGGGATCAACAGTTATTTGATAAATTGGTAGATTGTCTTTGAAATCAGGGATACTGCTACCTTTGGAAGAGAAGGGAATCAGATAAGGAAGAATGAGTGCTTAGATAACATTATAAGTGAAAAGTAGAAAATTGAGAAGTTTATAGTTGCGATGCTTGATTTTATTTAATGTTATTTACTAGGAGAAAAGAGAGAGGATGAATAGAAGAATGTAACAAGTTGACAAGTTCTGGAATGGTGAGAATGAACTTTGATTGGTCAAAGATGATAACATTTCTTTTGACACTGATCTTTGTATAAGACTGGGTACTTGATTTTCCTATGAAATAAAGTTTAAGTTCTAATAAGGATTTCTTCTTTACAAAGTGTATCTCTCTTAAGTTTCTTGCCTGTTCATGAATCATTTAGTTGTTCTGCAAGTATTCTTTAAGCTTTATTGTGTCTACCTCAGTCCTCTAAACTCACATCTACCTATACAAATGGGAGGAATAGCAGAAACCAGCAACTCATTGTTAAAGTTTCCAGTTGGTACCACTTATTTGGAAGTTAGTTTCTCAGATACATCCTTAAAATAGAGCCATTTAAAATGAAAATATTAGCAGTCATCAAGAGCAAGAATTCTTTAAAATTTATAAATTGATTCATAAAACTATGCTTAGGTATAAGAATGAAAATGAATTAATCAATAAATATTCATTCAATGTCTATATATGCATGGTATATTTTATTTCATTTATTTTTATTTTTTTAAACATCTTTATTGGAGTATAATTACTTTACAATTGTGTGTTAGTTTCTGCTTTATAACAAAGTGAATCAGCTATACATATACATATACATATATCCCCATATCTCTTCCCTCTTGCATATCCCTCCCTCCCACCTCTCTAGGTGGTCACAAAGCACCGAGCTGATCTCCCTGTGCTATGTGGCTGCTTCCCACTAGCTATCTATTTTACATTTGGTAGTGTATATATGTGCATGGTATATTTTAATAGCAAGAGATAATAGGGAAAAATGCATGAAATGTCTTCAGATACCAATCTTCAGAGGACTTATAATCCAGCTGAGGACACAAGACATACACACATAAAAAGATAATCTAGATTTCAATGTGACATATGGACAATAAAAAAAGGTTGATGAATTTGACAATAGCTATAGGACTGCAGAGGAGGGGGCATAACTGTGTGCTGAAGTGGTTGAGAAAGTTGGTATTTGAATGGGGGTTGGATAGATGTGAACAATTTTCAAAAGTAGAGAGGGAAAGCATGTGGTATTCAAACCAAAGGAAATGCTTTTAAAAATGTAAGGAATATAAACTATGCCATGTTCAGGAGCCTATACCTAGACAAATATGGTTAAAATATAGATGCCATTCAATTTGTAAAATGTGCTTGGAACACTTACCACAGTCTAACCCTGTTCTAGGACCTGGGACATCACAGTGAAGAGGTTGAAGAGGTCAGGGGGAGATGTCACTTCTCAGGGAGTTTATAGTCCAGTGGGTGGAGGCAGGCAATAAATAAGTAAACAAAAGTAATGATAAGTTCTGTAAAGAATATAAAATAAGAAAGTAGAATAGAAAGTACACAGAACTCTTGCATAGGTTGGATGATCAGGGAAGACATCTCTGGGAAGGTAACATTTGAGCTGAAATCTAAATGACCAGAAGGAGTACGCCATGTGCAGCTCTGGGGACCCGACACCCCAGTCAGAAGGGGCAGGAAGGGCAAGGCCATCAGGAAGGAACAGGCTGGAATGTTCTGAGCAAAAACAAGACCAGTGTGATGGAGCAGAGTGAATGGTGGAGGGAAACGGTAGCAGAAAAAGGAAGCCAAGCCATGCAGGGCCTTGGAGCCACGGTAATGACTGCAAACTTGAATCTATGAAGTATGGGGAATAATTGGAAGGTTTTAAGAAGGGGAGTGATATAACTTGATATAAATGTT
The DNA here is from genome assembly GCF_964165515.1 of Mesoplodon bidens. Taxonomy (NCBI): domain Eukaryota; kingdom Metazoa; phylum Chordata; class Mammalia; order Artiodactyla; family Ziphiidae; genus Mesoplodon; species Mesoplodon bidens. The sequence goes on along the minus strand of NC_138168.1, from coordinate 10,855,492 downwards.
TTAATATTCCTCTTTATGTGGAAGTTGAGATTTAGATGAAAACATGGAAACAGGAAAATATTTAGGAGTCTATCACAGTCATTTAGTAAGAGTGATGGTAACTCAGACTAGATGGAAGCAGCGGATGTAACAGGAAATAGATCAATTTGGATGTAATTAACAGGTATCCTGGATAGAATGTGGTGATGAGTTGACTATGACTATGACAAGGTCATGAAGGAAGTGTAAGAATCCAGGATGACATATAACCTTTTGGCCTGATGGTGGATGGTGATGCCATGTACTGAGATGTGGAAGCCTGAGGGAGCAACAGGTGACGGAAATAGAAATCAAAAGTCTTTGTTTTGGACGTACAACATGTGAGATGTCTATATCTAAGTTGAGAGGTCAAGTAGTCAGTTGGATTTGAAAATTAACATGGGGGGTTATAGTTTAGTTAAGCAGTGTTACAGAGGTACAGAAAAATTGATGTAGATTGTGCAAATCTTGAATAAATGTTAAGAATATGACCTTTAATCTGCAGGAATAAGAAGCCATCGAGTGTCTCTGTGAAGATAGTGACATAGGTATTTTAGGAAGTTTTATAGGACTGCAGGTGTAGGGTTGGAAGAACCTAACAGAGTCTGGGGGTGAATGGTCCATTAGGAGGTAACTGAGGTCATCCACATTCAAGAGGATTAAAGTTATTTTCCATAGAAACATAATTTAAAAAGAGAACACTAGCCAAATTTTTTTTTTAATGTTTCTGATTATGTGACCTCTGGGAGACTAAAGTTTAGATGTTTTTTTTTTCACGATTTTTGTGCCATATGCTACTGTTTTTCACCAAGTGAAGCATAAACATGACAGTTTCTACATACCCAGCTGACTTAGCATTTATGGTGGTCAAAATACCTATAAAACCAGCTAAGTCTGTCAAACAACCCCTTGTCTGCAATCTGTTCTGCCCCGTTTTTATAGCTGACCTAACCAGAGTGGTACACATTCATTAGCCTGATCCGTGTGAAAGGTGGACAGAGCCTCAACCCTCAACCTGCTCACCAGGATCGATTCAGTGGCTTTTCCAGAGTAATTAAATCTCGAGTTCATAGCTAGAAATCAGCAAGTGTCCTGAATGTTTTCATCCTTCCCTTCTACTTCCTTCCTTTTTTTCTGTCCATCTTCAAACTCCGGCCTCTATTCTCTAAGTTTCTATATTGAGTAGGAAAAGAACACAGAAGATTCCTTTCTGAGTGAATCAAAGAATCATGTCAATGGGGAAAAAAGATCATAAAATTTTTTTAGTCATCTGCAAGTAGATCCAAGCTTTGACAGATCCATGTGCTTGGTTATTCCCTAAACTTTCACAGCAGAAATATTCCCCAATCTACTGCAACTCAACTCTAGAACTGGTATCATTAGGAAAGACTGAAGGAATTGCAAATAACACAATTCTGTCTCATTTTTTAGTTTTTTCATATACATGTTGTTTGCTGCCCATAAAGATGATGACCAAAAGATAGTTACAAGAAACAATGTAAGCACTTTTTTTTTCCTAGACCTGTGCAGAAGCTTTTGACAAAAAAGTCCTCATAAATTATGCCTTTAAAATAATAATGAAAGGCATATTTCCAGCTGTATGGTACTGCAAAAGTCCATTTATTTTTCTGAATGACACCTCTCTCACTTGTGAAATTACTTTATTAATTCCCCCTTCACAGAGTTTTTGACATCATTCATATTTCTATGCTGAAACTAGTAGTTTACTATACAATATCATTCTTAATATTATGTTATGAGACAGTAAAGGATAATCTTTCAATAAATACGGAATTTTCTGTATAGCTCCTGTGGGATAAACTTACCTTTTAAACAGAAAGGTAATAACACAACAGTTCAAATTACTTAATTAAAACAACTATAGTTAATGCAACAAAACTTATTATCCATGTGGTAGGCAGCCCCTAACATGACTCTTAATGATGCCCAACTCCTGATATTCACGCCCTTGTGTAGACCCTTCCCCTTATATGTAGCTGGACCTAGTCACTCAATTTAGCAAATAAAATGTGACAAAAGTGACAGGATGTGACTTTCAAGCTTAGGTTACAGAAGGACTATTTTCTATCCTCTTTGTTCTCTCTTGAGTACTCACTCTGATGGAGACCAGCTGTCAGGTTGTAAGCTGCCCTGTGGAGAGCTCCACATGCAAGGGAAATGAAGGAGGTCTCTAGCCAACAGCCAGCAAGGAATTGAATCCTGCCAACAAACACATGGGTGAGCTTGGAAATGGATCCATCCCCAGCCAACGCCTTGAGTGCAAGACCCTGAGTTGCACCCAGATTTTTGATCCACCAAAGCTGAAAGATAATATGAGTTTGTTATTTTAAGCTATGAAGTTTTGGAGTAATTTATAACACAGCTCTAGGTAACAAATGCAATCCATATTGGCTGTGTTCATGGAATATAATTATGAGCAATTAAAGAGATTTCAGGTTTGCTATTGATGGTTTATGATCAGTTATCAATGTTCGAGTGATTCTGATTGAGAGCCTATGCTCCATAGAAGCACAAGAGCCAACAGTTCTATGAGATGGAAACAGACTCTAAATGGGCTACACTGCTTTTCTCAAAAGAAATTTATTCCCATCGACTTATTTTATACTTGGTAAACTTCTCTGCCTACTTTGTAGAACAGTATCTGTAGAGTCTCCTTTTACTTAGAATAGACCCTTCTGTAGAACTTTTGCCAAGATTTCTGCCAACCTAATATATGTCAAGAAGGCAGGACCTTTCCAAAAAACCAAAGCCTGTTACATAATTCTCTCTGGATGAGATGGCATGCTTCCTTCTACTAAAAAATGGAAGCTCATAATCATGATATTTTCATTTGACTTTACTGCTAGGAAACTTAGAGTTAAGCTTAGTTAGTATGGAAAAATAATAAAACTTAACATCTCCAAATAAGCAGTAGATGATCTATACCCTGTCTTGGGCTAAAGACATACACTTTTAAATCACCCAGCTGGTTTTAGCAAGGGGGCATGAAAACGTTATTTTCCTTCACTACTTCCTCTGATAATTATAGAAATGTTTTTGAAACAAGTATATTTCCTTTTTAGTACCCAAAAGAAATAACATTAATCTTTTTTTCCCTACTTGTGAGGTAAAGGAACTTGCTTAAAAATGTATCTCAAAACCAAAGTTGAGGAATCAATAAAAAATAATATTGACCATACCCGTCCCTGGGACTGGAATCTGCTTCCAAGCCAAATTTAGTCTCCCAGACTAAAGTTATCTGGGCATTGGCCAAAATCCTGTGATGTATGTAGGGCTCAAATGGTACAGAAACCAGTAATTGACAACACAGAGAGTGAATATCTGCTTCAGGGAGTATCACACAACACTAAATGATGTAAACTAAAGACATAGAATTTATCAATTATTGCCAAAATACCTAAAATTTCTGGGTTTTTTTGGGCAGTATATGTAGCTATAAAGGAAATATTCCACCATTTAGGAAGTAGGGAATATCTGGAGGTGACTCTTTTTAATAAGTGTTAATTAGGTTTCAGCTGAGGTATAGATGCTGACAAAAACATGCCTTTCATGGAGGTTTTTCTATCCACACCCCCATCTCCCACTCCCTGACATTCAACTTCTAGTTTTCTCAATATATATTGGCTTTAAGGTATCCTTGGAGAGACTTAGATGACAGGTCTTAGAAACCATAAGTGACCAGAGTTAATTCCCCTTTTCATTGCTATGATCAAAAGCTAGAGCTGTGAATTGAACTATTTTACTAGGACCAGTTTAAGATCAAACTTTTGCTCTTATTAATTTGGAGAATGAGAATTCCTGCATTTCAAATACTATTTAAAGTTGAAGATAGCTTTGAACCACTGAACTGCCAGCATTTTTTATTTGCTTCTGAGGCTAGTTTAAGTTGGAGGAGCATAAGGTTATCCAATATTAAAGGATAAATTGCATTACCCTTGGATGGCTACATTCTTCCTACCAAATTTATCATGTCCTAAGTTGTACAAAAGTTGCTGTTATTTTGAACAACCCAGTAATATTGACCTTGATGGATACAGTGCATTGCAGGGGGCAGGACCAAGTCACTGTGATTTCCTAGCTATCCAGGAAAAGCCATATTCAACACATTTTCCAATGACTTACCAACTTCCCATTAGAGTTGTATTAGTTTGCTAGAGCTGCCATTACAAAGTACCACGAACGGAGTAGCTTAGACAGCATAAATTTACTGTCTCACAGTTCTGAGGCTGGAAGTCCCAGATCAAGGTAGGAACAGGACCATGCTCCTCTGAAGGCTCTAGAGAAAGATTGTTCCAAGCTTCTCTCTTAACTTATGGTAGTTTCTCGGCTTGTGGCAGCATAACTGCTTCACATGGCATTCTCCCTCTATGCATGTCTGTGTTCAAATTTCTCCTTTTTAAGGAAACCTGTCATATTGGATTAGGAGTCCACTCTGCTCCAGTATGACCTCATCCTAACTTGACTAATTACATCTGCAACAGCCATATTTCCAAATAAGCTAACATTCTGAGGCTTTGGGGTTAGGACTTCAATGTATTAATTGGGGAGGAAGGGGGAAATTCCACCCATAACAGTGTCACTAAGCATTTCTGCTAACAAGTTATTTTGATAGACCACAGTGGCTCCTTTGGACGAGTGATGGTGCAAGAAGCATTCCTAGAAGAGGAGCCTGAGCTGGTAGCCAGGACAGAGTGGGAGATTTATCTACAAAGAAGACATCCTGATACCTGTTTAAAAATCAGAGGTAAACCCTGGGGTAAAATTGAATATTGAGTAGGGTCTAGGGAATGGGACAGAAAAGAAGGTCCTGGCATTCACACCCAGGATCCCTGTCACCAACAGGCCTTTCCTGAGGGGATTGTATCCAGTCCAAATTTCTCCCAGCAGCACATTCTATGCATAATTAAATACACATAGCCACCAGACAAGAAGGCAAAGCACATTTTTTTAGCATGTGGCATAGGTATCCCTCACTTCACAGAAATTTTGCATAATTCATTTGAGCTCATTTATGTCTGTTCAATAAGCTGATAGAAAACAAAAGCCAAACCCTAAATCCAAAGGAAACACCTATTTTAATTATGCACAAAATTAAAAGATGGTCAAACTGGGAGCACAGAAAACAGGTTGCTGTAGAAACATCTCAGGGAATGGTAATAAACTGAAAGGCAGCTGAGTAAAACCCCCTTTAAATGTTACATTTCTCAGCTTCATCACCAGGAAGCCACATAAAAACATCTAAGAAAGCAGTGTTTTAACTCTTGTTTTTCTCATTTAGTTCTAATCCTTTCCAATACATGGTACATGGTAGAAGGAAAAAACTGGGAATCAGGAGTCCTGGATTTCTTCTGCTACAAAGATGTGTGACCTTGATTGACTTCTTTAACCTCCTAAGTTTTAATTGCCTCAACTTTAAAACAAGGAGCTGGTTTAAATTATCTCAAATGACATTTGCAGCTTTACTTTCTATAAGTCCTTGAAATCAATTCTGCTGGGTACTAAATTCTAAAGTCTAGCAAACCTCCTTGGCACGGAACATTCCTATTTGTAAATATGTGTACATCGAAAAGGGGCCTATATGATGAATGGGGTGGCCTTGGCAACAAGCCTAAAAGCTAACCAATCACAAGTGATGATGTTTAATACTTACTTCAAATATCAAAAACCTTTTTTAAATACAATTTGGAATAATACTACTTTCCCCAAGAATTTGCAAACACTCAGAAACATCTTGTGATCTTGCCTCATACCTTGTGACCTGACAAATAAGCTGTTAAAACAGTGGCAACATTTCAATGCAGCAACCTTGTCACCTTTATAGTGAGCAGCTGTGACCACTAATGGACTCAAAAGCTCCTCTTGGTCAAACTCATAAATACTTTCCCCCAAATTTGAGTTCATAAAGCAGAGGTCAAATACCTTTATTTCCACTCAACTATTCCAAAATTTAAATGATTAAATTAGTGACTTCTTCCCATCATAGCATTTACAAGCTACAAAATTATAGACAGTAAATCTAAGGTGCAATTCATCTTTGGAATTATTTTTGGACAAATGAATTGAGACCACTACAAACAGGCAATGAATTAACTTCCCCATTAGCTCTGGCAGGGCAATTTGCTATCCGCTTATTACCTATTACAGCCAAAAAAAATGTGTAAGCATTTCTGTTGATGTGGTCAACTTCAGTTCTTTTGTTTTGCTTCTAGAATGCTTATAGTCTCAGATTTCCAGAGGAAATACATGCCAAACAACTAAAATCCTTTAACGACTCCACTGCACAACCCAAAATATCAGTAACATGAGAGCTCCTTTTCCTGTTTGCCACAGGACAGTTCCTTACAGTTCACCTGGCAGAAAATGTAAGATTTCAATGGCAGTCCATAGGAAAAACTAAGCTGATGGATGGGGCTAGGGGCCCAACTGAGCTATGAGTCAAGGGTGATCTGAAGTCCAAACTGAAACAAAGAGGACTTGTAAATCTTGTGTTCAATCAAGACTTATGTCTAAATCCCAAGGATCAATGTAATGGAGAGAAGCAATAGCAGAAGAATGTGAGGTGCATCTATACTTTGAGTCTGGTGGGTGAAAGCATCGTGGTCCATTGAGGCCCATTCCCTGTGAAGTTAGATGTCAGACAGTGACTGGGGATGTGAGGACCAGGATCCCGTATCTGTTGTAAAGAGAAAAGTAGGAAGCTTACAGTAGCTGGGTAGAAGGTCGAGGTCTTCTAGTTCCAGAGTAGAAAACTAGGACATCTCCTAGCATCAAAGAAGTCTAGGAATTTAGAACTATATCTCAGTAAACCCAGAGCCTTCCACAGGACCAGCAGATTCTGGAATGAGGAAGTATAATTCAGACACCTCTCACCCACCTAAACAGCCACGCTAACCCCCAGGATAGTAGGGATGGAGTTGTTTTTTATGTTTTTTTAAACTTTTTATTGGAGTAGAGTTGCTTTACAATGTTGTGTTAGTTTCAGGTGTACAGCAGAGTGAATCATTTATACATATTACACATACCACTCTTTTTTTAGATCCTTTTCTCATATAGGCCATTACAGAGTACTGGGTAGCTCCCTGTGCTGTACAGTAGGTCCTTATTAGCTATCTATTTTATATAGAGTAGTGTGTATATGTCAGTCCCAATCTCCCAGTTTATCCTCCCCACCCCCCGCCATTCCCTGGTAACCATAAGTTGGTTTTCTACGACTGTGGCTCTACTTCTGTTTTGTAAAGGACGGAACTCTTTTTTTTCGCGGGCCCCTCACTGTTGTGGCCTCTCTCGTTGCAGAGCACAGGCTCCAGATGCGTAGGCTCAGTGGCCATGGCTCATGGGCCCAGCCGCTCCGCGGCATGTGGGATCTTCCCGGACCGGGGCACGAACCTGTGTCCCCTGCATCAGCAGGCGGACTCTCAACCACTGCGCCACCAGGGAAGCCAAAGGATGGAACTCTTGGTGGCTATCTGGTTTGGCTCTCCTCATTTCAAGAACTCCATAGAGATGATGCTAGAAAATAAGCCTCTTGACAGTAAGACCCAAGGTGGTGTCAGGGCAGGCAGGAACTGACGCTGCTTGTCAATAACATGCTAACAAGTCCCGCCTTCCTCTCTAACCTGCAATCTGCCTTTTCCCTCCGTCAAGGTCTTCTGTTGAGGCCTGTGAGGAGCTCAAGTGGAGAAGGACAGAGCAACGTGGAAATGAAGCTCATTATTAACAACCATTCAACAGCACTAGTAAGATTCTTAGACTTTTAAGCGTTTTAAGAATCGAGTCCCAACCAAATGAGGAAACTGAAGCACAGAGAGGGAATTGTCTCACTCAAGTTCACACAGCCTGTCAGTCACAGACGGGACTGGAAACAAAGCGTCCTGCCTCTTAATCCAATATACATCCCCCCACAAGACATGGTCATCAAAACAGATGGTACCAAAATAAAGTTTGGGGGACAGTAAGCATCCCAGGGACCCATGGTTATTTGTCCCACTTGACAGCTAATTTATTTGGAGCTGACTGTATTCTTTTCTAATCACTATTGTGCCAGAATTACTTACGGCTTTTTAAAAAAAAATATCAGCCCTAACACTGCATTTCATGACATCTAGAAACAAACGAACAAAAAAATAATGGATGTGGCTTCCCTGGTGGTGCAGTGGTTGAGAGTCCGCCTGCCGATGCAGGGGACACGGGTTCGTGCCCCGGTCCAGGAAGATCCCACGTGCCGCAGAGCAGCTGGGCCCGTGAGCCATGGCCACTAAGCCTGCGTGTCCGGAGCCTGTGCTCCGCAACGGGAGAGGCCACAACAGTGAGAGGACCGCGTACCGCAAAAAAAAAAAAAAAAAAAAAAAAAAAAGGATGGATTTGGATCTGATGTTTCAGAACACTCCAGGAGGAGAATGACAAATACTAGAATGAAATATTGTGCAGTCAGCCTAAGAGGCCCCAGGAAGCCCAGATTTACCTATTGCCAGGCATACCCTCAGAAAATGCCTGGAACTCAAAGGGCACCATTCGGAAAACAGTCATACAGATGCATTTTTCATATACAGCACTCGTAAAGCTTTGTTCCTAGAACAAGCTAACATTTTTCGAATTCCCAAATGTAATGCTAATACTTGATGGAAAAAAGAAATAGGTGGTAGCAACACACGTTAGAATGGACCTAGTTTATCCAGGTCAATAAAGTAGGATCCCAGATGACTCCTCACGTGAATCCTAACAGAAGTGGTTGGTTGGTTTCCAGATGAAACACCAGCTTTAGAAGCCAAAATGATTCTATGTCCCAGACAGTATATGATAGGACACTATACACAGTGGGTGGAAAAAATGTCCATTTCCCCTTCTCCTGCCAGGTCACTGTGGCCATGTCAGGACACCCTTCCACATTCCCAGTCGCCTCCTGCTGTCTCTGAGGAGTTTCTGTCCTGCGGCAACTGCTCGACCAGAACAAGAATTAAGCTAATTACTATGTGAAATATACATCAGTACTCACCAATGGAAAGTTCTTGGCAAAGCAAAACAATGCTGAGTCTGTCTCTTGGATTATTTATAATTCAAGTGTTCTGCAACGATTATGGAAAACAGTATGTTAGGAATATTGACAACTCGAAGGTAAATGTTAGGTTGAGAAAACTAGGTACCTCGTTCATATAAAAAAAAAAAAAAGCAAGACCAAAGGAGCATTTCATCTCTGGTCTGTACATTTCTGAAATCCTAAGAAGTGGCTTCCTATGAATTCTTTTGATCTTCACTCTCTGGAACATAGGGCAACAGTAAGACAGATCCAGCCATAAATGAAAGCCACATAAATGAAAGCAACAGATAGAAATAGTACTCACAACTCTCAGCATATGTTGACCAAGGGCTTTCCCTGTGGCCAGAGCCTATTTTACACTCTATTTTTTTTTTTTTTGCTCTTTCAGCCATTTCTTTTTATTTACAGTTTGTGTTTAATGCAAGTCAATTCCATAACATGAGAAGTTACTATGAATCAAAGCATAAATATGCAAACACAACATACAATCCAAAATAGGTGTACAGCATTCAGGTATGAAACAAAAGAGAACGTTCATTCACACACACAGTAGCTTGAGATCTGTTGGATATGGTTGTTCCAGTGTAGATTTCTAAAGATGGAAAAAAAATGACTGTAGTTATCAAGACTACTGTGGCCATATTAGATTTTGGAATATCTAAGCATCAGTGTGTGACCATGTGAAGAAAAGACTTTAGGGAGTGTCTATTTTTAAACAGGTTTCTGTGCATCAAGGCAGTTGTGAAAAGAGTTACTTTCCAAAATCAAGCCCACTTTAGGCTTAGGACCAGATTTTAACTATCTAAAAATATTGAATGATAACAGAAAATGTTCCAAGTGTGGCTATGGTGATTCAGTTTCAAAAGAAGTATTTACAGAAAAGAGTATAAAAGTTTTTCTGAATTTAATGTAAGCAAGCTTCTGGTCCTTCCCTTGCCAAATATATTTGATTTCTAGTTTAGCTCCTTCACATATTTGCCTTTTTACTTTCAAGATTTGTCAATCTCACCTTCAAAACAGATCATTTTTTAAACTGTAAAAAGTATTCTACATATGCAGAAATAAAAAGCATTTTGAAATTAGTTGAGATCAATGTAATTCTACTCTTTATCTGTTTAGCTAAATGAATGTAGTGCTCTTTTTGAATAAGAATAGTTGATAAGTATATAAGCAAAATGTACTCATTATGCTTGGATTTGGGGTAGATTCCAATCCATCATTGCCCTGGTACATATCAATGACTATATAAAAATTCAAATGCAGTGTCAAACCCAAACCCCAAGGGAAAGAGTTCAGTTCCCAAGAGAACAATGCTAGCTTAAAATAAAATTTTCTCTAGTGTACATCAGCATTAAATTAGTACTGCTGAAACAACAGATTGAGGATTTACAGTAACACCTGGAAGTTCCTTCTAATGTACCCATAAATAGAATCACAGAAGCTTTCTGTTTTACCTCATTGTTTTATGGCCTTATAAATTTAATGAACCAAATGAAAACTGAATCTCTGTTCCACATCTCATTCTTTATCTCTAAGTAAGATAAAATCTATACTCACTTTCAAAGTAGAGTTTTATGTGTCCATACTTCTTAAGCCACATTTAAGGAAATCATCTCTTAACTAATTTTGGATGTTGTCTCTCCATCTTGAAAGGAAACTCCAGCAGATTTAATATTGGCATTCATCATCTAGTCAAACCCTTCACATGCTCTTCAAACCAATCAAATTTGGGATCCTCAACAGTTTCTGTCCCTAAAATAAGGTGTGGAACTAGCAGATTCATTCAATGAAGACCTGTTTTTTTTTTTCTTTCCTTGTCACACTGGATGTCTGGATGCCATCTGATTTGGGTTTAGAGGATGGGGAAGTATAGATGTTTCTTGGCCTGAGTCTCTTAACAGTAGAGATGTGGAAGGGAGACCGAGGTCACCAAGAGACTGGCTGTTGACTGCAGAGCATCGTCACTTGGTGTATTCGCTGGATTGGGGGCAGCTGAGGTATGCTGGGAGGACTTACTTGAAGGTGTTACAGCAGTTGATTGATTTGGATAAATCTGAGTAGGTAAGAGCAGTGCCAGAAGCAGCAGCCCCAGTCCGAGCCTGGCCACCATCACTGCCCATGTCCGCTCCGTCGGTACGCAACGCGTCTCACTGGATGCGGGGTACGTGGGGGATCGCTCTCTCTGAGCCGGCACAGGAAAGGTGGGTTCTACACTCCCCTCTAAGGAGCACCCAGCCTCTGGTCACTTGTAGTTTTTGCTCATATTTTGTGAGAGTTTTTTAACACGACTTTGTTGTAATTTTTAGATTCCACATATAAGTGACCTCATACAGTATTTGTCTTTCTCTGTCTGACTTATTTCACTTCGCATAATGCCCTCCAAGTCCATCCATGTTGCTGCAAATGGCAAATTTTCATTCTTTTTTATGCCTGAGTAGTATTCCATTATATCTATCTATCTATCTATCTATCTATCTATCTATCTATCTATCTCACATCTTCTTTATCCATCTGTTAGACACTTAGGCTGCTTCCACATCTTGGCAATTGTAAATAATGCTGCTATGAACATTGGGTGCATGTATGTTTTCAAATTAGTGTTTTCTTTTCTATTTTTTTGGACATATACCCAGGAGTGAGATTGATGGATCATATGGTAGCTCTATTTTTACTTTTTTAAGGAACCTTCATACTGTTCTCCATAGTGGCTGCACCAATTTACACTCCCACCAACAGTGCAGGAGGGTTCCCTTCTCTCCACATCCTCACCAACATTTGTTATTTGTGTTTTTTGATGATGGCCATTCTGACCAGTGTGAGGTGGTATCTCATTGTGGTTTTAATTTGTATTTCTCTGATGATTAAGGTTGTTGAGCATCTTTTCACGTCCTGTTGGTCATCTGTATGTTTTCTTTGGAAACATGTCTATTAGGTCTTCTGCCCACTTTTAATTGGGTTTATTTTTTGATGTTAAATTGTATAAATCGTTTAGATATTTTGTACATTAACCCCTTATCAGTCATATCATTTGCAAATATTTTCCCCCATTACTTTTAGACATCAAAGTTAGTTCTGTCACTATCACCTGTATTTCTAGTATGGTGGTGAAAAGAAAACATTATTGACACAATAAACAAGAGCATTTTATACTTAAGAGAGGTAGGCTATTACTTACAGGATTATCATTTGTAGACTCTTGAGAGTGTCCACTTCTCCCTGGATCTCTGTTTCTGATTGACTGATGGCTACCATTCTACCATCTGTATCCCTTTGGTTATGGTTTTGTTTCTACTGAGAGACAAGAAGCAGAGAGAGAAACACTTGCATCTCATTTGTCATTTCCACCTCTCTGTTAATGAGTTGATAAAATTCTTCCTTTTGTTTTATACAAATGAGAGGACATAAGATACATCATGGGTGGAGTCTAGAGAAGAAAGCAAAAGGAACCCAGTGAAAGAGGTAGAGAAAGGCATTTTAATATAAATGTCACCTACTTCCTAACTTTGCTGAGAAATGATTTTATATGTTGATAGCCAGCTTTGCAGAAATAATGAGAAAGTCACTAGGAAGCACATTCTGGATCTAACCAAGGCCTTGCCTTCATTTTCCTGGGTAGATTTAAAGTCCCTTTAAATCACTTTTGGGGCAGTGTTGATCTAACTTCTTTCCAAACCAGTCAAATGTATTTCTTAAACACACCAATGTCTTGCTTTTTGATTTCTTTAACTACACAATGACTGAATAATTTTGAAGTCAATGACTATTAATTTTCAGCAAAATGGAGCTCTTCAGTAGTCTACACAAAGATTATAAGAGACTGGCTTGACTACGTGTTACATGTCACCAAGCACATGCTTGCAGACTGGGTGGCACACTTACAATTTGACTGCTGACCCAAAACGTGCTGATTTCTTAAAGGAAGTACTAGTGTTGCACATTTCTTCCTAGATTAGGCTTAAACACTGAAAAAATATTCTTTGGCTGTTAAAAGATGTATATGTGGTAAACAGCATCACCACCTGTCACCTGCCACTTAAACCCTGAAGCAAACATTTTCCGGTCACACCATCAGAGTAGGTGAAGCCCAGGATGTGACAGGGGAAATTCCCTGGACGCTCATTCCGTTGCTATCATTAGCTGCTGTGAGGAAGCAGTGTGAGACCCTGGGAAGTGACTGCAACATTAATGAGAGACTTTCCAGATGCTCTTGAATATTCTTAACCCTGGGCTAGAAGGAAAAGAGCCCCTTGGAACGGGGCCATTTTCTGCAGGTTTGGCAGCTGCTGGTAGCTGAGTCTGAAGTTGGAGGAAGGAGCTGGGACAAATTCTAGTTCCAGAAGCTGTAGGGGAAACACGTTTCCTTTCATGGGACTTAAAGTCATTCTGTGAGGAAAAAAAGTTTCTAATTTTACTTTATTTGAATAATTCTAAGAATTACTGCATTAGACAATCATGGATTTGGAAGACTCCTTAGACGTCCAACTGCCTAGTTTTATAGATGAGAAAATTAAGATCCAGAGAGGGTAAGGAATAGCCAGAATGAGGGGCCAGATTTGTGCAGGGGCTGATGATTTCTTCTCTGTTGAATTTTGAATAGTTTTACTAAATGAGAGCCTCAATTTGGCAAACATAGGAAGTTTGGTTCTATGTTGTGTTATGTTAAGTTACATGACCACATTATGTTTTATGCTATGTTGAATGTTCCATTGTTGAAACTAAATAAAATTACATTTCTAGGGCTATTTTCACAGTCCAGATCCACAGAACTGTTTGTTTTCTACCCCCTTTTCCAACAGTGGGGCTACTTTCTTTCTTCCCTTTTCCAAACAAATTCCTCATGGCCCTAAACATTAAATAGAGCTTGAACAGGAAGCAGTGTTTGTTATGGTCTTTAAAAATGTGGTTCTCCCCAGCCCCAGAATGCCCACTTCGGTCTTCCTGAGACTGTCCCCCACTGGACCCTTGTGCAAATGTAAGATTGAGTGGTGGTGAGGTTTTTCTCTTTCAGCTCCTGGTGTTGCATCAAATACTCTGAGCCTCTGGTTTGCTATTAGACCTTGAGGTATGACCTCATGTCCTGCGGCCTGGGTCCCTGTGCACTTAGTTCTACTTGCTTATCCTGATCTCTCTGTTGTCTCAGGGCCCTTGCCACTCAGCCTGCTCGTCCCTCCTCCTGTACCGAGAAAGCAAGCATATCCTTCTCTCATTGTCTTGCTCTTGACTTGATCTCTGTGAAAACTTGTACTGTTTTTTATTAAACTTATACTTTAAAATGTTTCACCATGATTCAATTTTTCATGTCTTTGCAATGAAACAACTGAATGTCACATTTCCCCTTTATCTTGTTAATATTATCAAAACTATTAAGGAGCACTGATAAAATACTAAAACAATCTCATTTGCTTAGTGTATCAACACAGGGTTGTTGTTGTTGTTGTTGTTGTTTTTTGGCTTAATATTCTTATTCAATTTAATTATGGATTAAATTTTTGATTTTGTCTTTAGTTAAGTATTTCCAACTACCTCTAAAAATGGCAGCCTAATAAAGACTGACAGATCATATGTACAGACAGACAATTTTAGAGCCATTTTTCTTTTACCCTAAAATCATGGTAAAGTGTTATTCTTTTGAGAGCTACTTGTCAGAGAGTGATATAGAACAATAACTACTTTTTCTCCTTGGCACTGTGAGAAAAGATATTTTTAACCAATGTTTCCTGAGCTTTTTTATTAAATCTGGCCCAGAAGCAATCTTGTACAAATCCATAAAAACTGAAGGTTCTTTTTAGTTTAAATCTTAAAAAAGGAAAAGTGAACCCCCTGTCCCCAACACCAGCTGCTTCCTCCTCTGGGTCCTTGATCCCTGAGAGAATAAATCAGAACACAGTTTAAACATCACAATTTTTAACAACAATTTACATGGGCAGCTTCAAAATCGGGAGTGAGTTATATTCTGAAAGAATGTAAATTAATTGCTTTAAACCCAGAATTTAAGGTGCTTTGGGTTAGAGAGTAAATTGGTATGGCATTTCGGGGAAGAGGAAAATTTAGCAATGTAAATTAAAATTATTTTTCTACTCTAAGAAGATTCAGTAATTCCACTCCTAGAATTTAACCCTTGGGAATAAATGATCAGAAAATTTTCCAAAATGTGTATGTAATTATGTTAATCACAGTGTTGCATGTAATAGTGAAATACAGAGAACAATCTACAAGTCAGACAATAGGGCAATTTATTAATCATGTGCATTCATGCAGTGGATTCTAAGTAGCTTTAAAAATGGTAATATAGTTACATCTTCTTTATTTGTGTTTGGCATGGAAACATGTCTGTAATATATTAAGTAGCAATATTAAAGACAGTATTTATGCTTTATAATCCCACTTAGAACATGTATGTGTATATACACAAATATAAAATCTGGACAAATGTTCACCAAAGTATTAACTAGTGATTTCTATGTGGTAGAATTAGAGATAATTTTCTAATTATTTTGTTATCTTTATGCATTTCTTATTTAAAAAATGAATGTGTTGCTTTCATAGTCAGAAAAAGACAATAGTATTATTTTTGGTATTTTGGTTAACAAAATATTGTTATATTACTAGGCAGTTTCCATAATTGATTATTTCACACAGAGAATGTAGAGTGTTAGTGGTAGAACTTCTTTTTGTCTACAGAGTGTATACTTCCTCCCCTTTACATAGTAAGATTAAACCTTGACTCTTTTGAGCTTTTAATCCTGTGCCCGTTATAGGGCTACAGGTGGGTTGAAGCTGCAAGGGACTGGGTGGGTTCTTTTTGGTGACAAGCACTGCAATGGCCAAGGGACAACTTGGCAGGCAACCAGAGGGGCAGGAAGCCTCCAGTGATGGGGACAGGGCATTCAGAAGTTCATAAGACAAAGCCTGCTTGTATTAAACATTACCAAAGTGATACCAATCCTAAATTAAAGTAGAAGCTATTCATTTTGCATCAGAGCCCCTAACTCTTTTTACATGAAGCCAGAGAAGGGCTATTCTGAAGCACAGAATACAGTTCTTACTGGCTTGAAAGATGAAACTCTCCTTAGTCATCCTGAGGCATTACCCCAGTCCAGATGTATAGTTTATATCTTCCAGGAAATGTCTGAGGAAATTACTTCCTCCCAGAAGTATAAGATTATATTTTCCCAAGTTGACTCTTCCTGGCTGCACTTTAAGCCTCTAATGATTCCTTAGTATAGTAAGCAGTACTTCTTTGTTCTTCTAATGCAGATAGTAGGAGGTAAAACTACCAGAATCAGAGGTGAGGGATAATCTAAGGGGTAGAACCAATAGGTCAAATTCTCACCCAATCTTTCAGTCAGAGGACCCAAACAGTGTCATCCTTAAATGAGAAGACAGTGTTTTGTGTGTTTATACAAACACATGTAATACATGTGTCTATACCTATATTTATATCCATATGAATGTACACACATATGACAAAATTCTCTCAATAAAGCCAAGTAAGGAAGTTCAATTATGGCTGAGTCTACATGACCACAAACATCTTGGTTAAAAAAGAGCAGCTGGGGCTTCCCTGGTGGCGCAAAGGTTGAGAGTCCGCCTGCCAATGCAGGGGACGCGGGTTCGTGCCCCGGTCCGGGAAGATCCCACATGCCGCGGAGCAGCTGGGCCCGTGAGCCATGGCCGCTGAGCCTGCGCGTCCGGAGCCTGTGCTCTGCAACGGAGAGGCCACAACAGTGAGAGACCCGCGTTCCGCAAAAAAAAAACAAAAACAAAAGCAGCAGTCGTTAATTAATCTGCTCTGTTTACACAAATTACCCTGTAGTAGATGTTATCCGGGAAATAAATATGAAATAATGAGGCTATCAAAAGACTTAAAGGGAAGATAAAGATTTGCTATGGAGGTTGGTCTTTGAGGAAAGACCTGAGGTAGATAAGAATCTTTCTGGAAGAAGATCGTAAATGTGGATGACTGAAGAAGATAGGTAAAGAATTACAAGTGAAGAAACAGACTGAGAAAAACAGGAAGGCAAGATGGCTATGATTTGTGGGAACTGATGGGACACCATGGTTAGTTGTGTGAACAGTCCTTTGTTTTATGGGACTTGCAGGATATTAATCATCCTTGGCCGCTGGGTAATAAATGCCAATAGCTCTTACCAGTCATTGTGACAACCAAAAATGTCCCACAAGTTTCCAAACATCCTTGATGGGAGATTTATTATTCTGCCTTAAGAACCATTGGGCAAGATAATGAGAGCTTCTGAATGCCAGGATGAAAGGCCAGGATGCCATCGGATTTTCATGTATGAACTACTTCTGTTTTTATTTTTCTATTTCCTTTAGGAAGTCACACTGTAAAACTATACTTTTCTCCATAGTATTTACAACACATCCACATCCACTATTAACTGTGGTGAATTCAGTTTAGAGTTAATTCTGATTCCTATGGCATCCATTACATGCTGCCTTAATCTCAGTTATTGCTGTTTATAATTATCTTTATTTATGGCAGGTTTGGGTGAAACTTCAGGGCACCAGTGGGTTCATCAAACATCTGGAACAATTTTTCAAAAATTCTGGATTTACTAAAACCCAAACATTCTGCCAAGCACCTCTTCTCACCCCCTTTCTCCAAACTTAAAAAAAAAACATATATTTTAGAGAACATTGATTCCATGTGTTATTAATTCATTTTAGTTCATATCATCAAAATAAAAAAAATGATTTGGCAACCAGGAAGCCCATTGAGCCTTTAAAATAAATAATTTTTTAACAACTTGAAAAAATGTCACATAAATATATTGAAATAGCAAAAGGATAAAGTTTTGATGGAGAATGACTGGAAATGAAATTTGGCAAAATTATTTTTCCACACTAATTTATACTTTTCCATCCAACTTCCAATCCATGATCTGGAGAGAATGAATTGGGTTAGTTAATCTAAAAAAAATGCTGTATCAAATTCTCTATGCTAAGACATGTAGCATTATGGAGAAAATATTAAGAAACCAACTTGAATCAAATGGTCTATTAACTCTTAATATTGGGGATTTTTTACCATATAGTTGGCCATAATTACATAAGAAACTATTAGGGCAAACTAGAAAATGTAAGAAGTAACAAGAATAATAGTAATTTGAGAAAGGAAATGAATTTAGTCATGCATTAGCTTATAATTGTGATGTTAGTTATTCTAATAACTTCAGAGGTCGAAGATTAGCTTGCTGATGTTCATTGATGATAAATGTGCACACAAACACACACAGAGCTATATAAATATACCTGTTCATATATTAGTGAAAAATCCACTACAGCACTTATGCTGAGGCAAATGAATTGCATAATATAAGGAATGGTTAAAAGCCCTATTTAAAATCTGTCCATCTAAATAACTGAAGAGACTTTTCAGGAAGATTACAGAGATGCCTTTTGAGGGTTTGAAAATAAGAACTCTGACATTATACTAAAGACTAAAGATACAGATTCTTTAATAAACTTGGTGAAAAATGTTAAAATTATTAGTATGGAAATGCAAATTTGAATGAGATAACCATTTTCCATTTCATATCTGAAAAGATATTTAAGCTAAGAATATCTTATGATCTTCCATATCTTTCTTCAGTATTATTCAAGGTCTCCAATAGAAATGTTCATGTACTGCTGATAGAAAAGTAAAATAAATTTGAAGATGCAAAGTAAAAAGGTAATCATCTTTAAACCCAGTAACTCTACTCTTAAGAATAAATCTAAACACACACCCATACACACACACTCATATGTTTGAGGCAAAAAGTGTAAAACAATCTAAGTGTCCAAAAACAAGGAAGAATTAAACATATTAGAATGTCTATACAATGGAAAGTTGTATGATGTTAAAAATGATGTTGATGAAATGTTTATGATAAGTTAGAGAAATGGTTATGTAAAGGGAAATACAAAATATTATAATATCAACTTTTAAAATTGCATGGAAAAAATATGGTATACGAACGTTCCTGATTTTACTCTATCCACCCCATAGCTTTGGGCTAACGGAAGGGGCAGTACTTAAGTACTCTACAGTTCCTAACTTTATATTTGTATACTGTTAGCACTCAATAAGTGGATACTATTTTTCATGTTAAAGCTTTCAAATTAATTGCGTGCAAAGTTAATTGTTTTTCTTTAATAAGAAAAAGGAAATCATTAGGGGAAAAAGCAAGGCTTCTTGTATTTGAGAATAAAAGTTATCTTGTTAATTAGTTTTAGAGAAAAATAAAGAAGAAGAAGAAGAAGTCTTCACTAAGAAGAAGTCTTCATAGTTTAAATTACAATTTGGGTTAGGTTTAATCATCATGAAAACAGTTTTTTCAGGCTTCCCTCGTGGCGCAGTGGTTAAGAATCCACCTGCCAATGCAGGGGACACGGGTTTGAGCCCTGGTCCAGGAAGATTCCACATTCCATGGAGCAACTAAGCCCGTGGGCCGCAACTACTGAGCCCACACGTCACAACTACTGAAGCCCGCATGCCTAGCGTCTGTGCTCCGCAACAAGAGAAGCCACTGCAATGAGAAGCCTGTGCACCGCAAGGGAGAGTAGCCCTCGCTCGCTGCAACTAAAGAAAGCCCACGTAGCAACGAAGACTCAACGCAGCCAAAACAAACAAACAAAAAACCTAGTTTTTCCACTGAAGGTAAATTTTTGTCATTTACGCTTTTACTGTGTACAGATGAGGTATTGAATTTGAGGGGCAAATTGCATGTCCTAATTAGGCCAGAGTGGTCTTCTACCATTGCCAATAGGAGGAAGACATCCCTCCAAGATCCCATTATTCCGCTTTTATATGTCTATGGGTCCCTATTTATATTTCAGTGGTCTGAGGAACAGCAGAAAGGTCTCTGATTCAGTCCTAACTCAGTAGGCTGACCCTCTGAGAGGGCCTGCTTCCTGAGTAGAAGCTGCCTTAGTAGGCTGTGCTGGAAACACAAGATGGGGGAGGGCTCCCTGTGTTCTGGAATGGTGTCCTGCCTACCCTGGAAATGCAGACTTGCCCAATTTCTAAGGTACCTCTGATTTAGAAGAGTTCCTCACAAATTGATTTGTGCCTTCAGGGTCAAAGTGCCAACAATTCCGGAGTCAAGGCATTTCCACGGGCTGCACCAAGGAGCAGAATCAGGAAACATTTTGATGCTCATCATCTTACAGGTGAACAATGATGGAGAGCTGGGCTCCAAAGGAAACAGGACAGTGGGTAAGACTGATTAGGAGTAGCCACACTGTCTCCTGAGGGAAACATGGGTCACAGGAAGATGCAAAGTTATCCTGAGCTCAGGGATTGGGCTCACTCCCCCAGCTCCAGCCCTCCCAAGAATGGGAGTGCAGAGCCCGATTTCAAGCTCAAGGAAACACTATGCCTTGGAAGACTAAGCCTCCAGTGTTTCAGCTTTGTCAACATTCTGTACTGCTGTTAGGTTGGACTGTATAAGACTGTCATTTTTATAGGTCACAAATGGTTGGCTATTGGCAATTTAATAACGTTTAATCTAATAGTTCTTGGGACACAGTGGCTCCAAGAAGTGTAGGTCCAGACAGTTTCAGGCTTGTACCTTGTATGTTAGTCTGTGTCCCTCAAGAAGTAGACGCCAAGATGGAATTAAACATACAAGAATTTTATTGGGGGGGAAGTGCCTGTATGAAAGGAGAGAGATGGAAGATGCTAGTCTGATCCCAAGTGAGGGAGGGAGGGAGAGTATGTTGGGTGTCAGTCTCTTAGACTGCTGTGTGGTGTAAGGAAGATTTGGCAAAGTCTTTGGGGAGTTCTTAAGTCAAAGCCAGCCAAAAAAGGAGTCCCATATCTCCCCAAAACAGGTCATTGGCAGAAGGTCGCCCATGGGAGGTGTGGCCTTGGCACAAATGCAGGGATGGTTTTCAGAGTGTGGCCACTGGGCCCTCAGTTGATGATGCCCCTGTAGGTGGAGGTCCACCAGGCTCATTTTCATAGCTGCCGCACCTTGAGACACAGACATGGATATGGCACCTGATTCATCCCTGGCCTCCATCACTGTCCCTTTGCTCTCCACTCTTGTTCTAACCCCATTCCAGTCTTGTTCTTCAGTGCTTCTTGAGGCCACCCAAATCTACCTTGAATTTTATGGAGAAGAAGTTGGGGGCAGGGAAAAGTACTGTGGTCCTTTCTATTCCAGAAAGTCATTGGCTCCTGA
This sequence comes from Mesoplodon bidens, assembly GCF_964165515.1. Taxonomy (NCBI): domain Eukaryota; kingdom Metazoa; phylum Chordata; class Mammalia; order Artiodactyla; family Ziphiidae; genus Mesoplodon; species Mesoplodon bidens. The sequence continues at coordinate 10,834,225 of NC_138168.1, read as the reverse complement.
TGCAAATTGGCCCACAACTTCCAAGAGCCAATAGAGAAAGGACTGCTTTAATAAATATAACAGGGCTTCCCTGGTGGCGCAGTGGCTGAGAGTCCGCCTGCCGATGCAGGGGATACGGGTTCGTGCCCCGGTCCGAGAAGATCCCACATACCGCGGAGCGGCTGGGCCCGTGAGCCACGGCCGCTGAGCCTGCGCGTCCGGAGCCTGTGCTCCGCAAAGGGAGAGGCCACAACAGTGAGAGGCCCACGTACCGCAAAAAAAAAAAAAAAAAAAAAAAAAAAAAAATAAATATAACAAAAGCCCCCCATTCCTTATTACCAAGGGTGAGGTTCAGTGTGACAAAACCCTGCAAAACGAATAGAGATCACATGATTGGATCACATTTTGAAAGCCTGCATAGAGTATCTAACCACTTTGTTTCATAAAGGTGAAATATGGCTATGATAGGGCTCCCAGCTGCATATAACAGCCTTTAATAAGAAAACCCACATAATAATAAAATTAATGCAAACCAAATGTGCAAATATAACCTTATATTATAAAATAACCTTTATAAGTCACATTTAATTTTCATTATTGAAATATAAAATTGGAAAGCGAAATTTTTATTGGGAAAGTTAAAATGGAAATTTAATTGCTTCAATGACAAATTAAACAAAAGTTTACTTGACTCTGACTTAGTTTTCTGCTAAGGACAATTGGAAGAAGAGAGGTCAGTCAAGTTATCTGGGTAATTTCACATTTCTCTCCCTAGTATAGATCAGATCTTTTGGGGGAACCTTTAACCATGATTTTAAAAAGGACATGTAAATTAAGCTTATGTGAAAAAAAGAAAACCCTCAAAATAAATTGTTGAAAGGAGGGATGAAAACAGAATTAGAATTCTTTTTTCCTTAAGGGGAGACTAAAACCATCCACATAAAGCATCCAGGAGATCTGGCAAATATGCCCTTGCACGTTCCTTACACTAGACGCAGTCTTACACAATTCTTCCATTCACTCATGGGCTCACATTTATTGGCCACCCATGCTCCCTGAAGACAGTTTATGGCGTTGGATTGCATCAGTGAGGCGTGATGGATGATAGGGGGGACATCACCAGGGAGGGAGTACTCTGCCTTTGGCTTGGTTTAGAGTCAGATGTGAAGGAAAGAGGAGCAGTAAATTTGGAAGCTATGTTGGAAGAAACTAAAATTTATTTTTAATCTCTGTAAGTCCCAAAGAAGGAATAAAACCTGCAAATATGATGATAAGATGATTGGACTAATTTGTAAGGTAATTTATCAGAACACGGGAACTGGGAGTTCAGCTCTGCAGGCATGGGGAGATGCTTAGGAAGACTGCGTTTTAACTTCCTCATTTGGGAGTACTTAAATAGACTTCAGACTCTGATTCTACAAGTGCAATTGGAAAGGCCGAGAAAGGACAATCTTCTTTATACTCTGCTTTGTGATCCAGCTAGATTTTGACGTGATAGTGGAACAAAACCTCCTTAAACAGGAGGTTAAACAGAAACGAAAATGATTTAACACATAGCATATCAATTTAATTAAGGATACTAGATCCTAACAGCATCACAGAAAACTTAAATCAACAAGTTTTGGAGAGATTTGTCAAACTCTTTCTGCCCATGCTACCCATTAATAAAGCTTCGTCTAGAGCTGAGAGCTGTGAAGAAAGAGATGTTTTGCAAAGATGATTGTGGTATTCCTTTGATTTTTATGCTATCCTGTAAATGAGTTTGTGCTGGTGCCCACTGGCTTTGTTGACTGCATTTTTGTGGCAATATCTCTCTACTTATTTTTGAGGAGTTTTCAGTAGACTTTGCAAAGACCACATAATACTTCAATGGTGTTATGTTTTCATCTAGGTGAATAAGATCCTAAGCTGGCAATTAAATTTATGTTTACAGGATCAAAGCCAATAAGTGCATTTCATAACTATTTTGACAATTTGATGATATAGTATATGTAAAACCCTGTGTTGGATATAATAGTGGATACAAAAATTGCATCCTTCATAGATCCTGGTCTTGTTCACTTGCAGTTCATAAGGAAGATAGGACATGTACCAAGATGATTAGATTAGAAAGTATAAAATAAAACATATTGCAAAAATATTATGGATGGTTTGGGAAATTCAGAGGAGGTGAGAAATTACTTGCATGTGTGGTGGAAGTGAGGATCTCATTAGAGAAAGGGGAAAGGATTCCAGGAGAGAGAAAGCATGAACAAATAGTGATGATGCAATTTCAGTGTGTATCAGAAGAAGCAAGTGATTCAAGTGGGCTGCAGTAAAGGAGTCATTAAGAAGAGCAGGTGGGAAACAATGTTGGAAACACAGGATATGGGCCATATCATAGGGACCTGAGAATGCCAGGGAAAAGGGGCTGTCTAGGTAATGGAGAATCACTGAGGTTTCTGAACAGGTAAGTCATTTAATGAGAGTTGTGGTTAAGAAGAGTATACTGTAAAATGGATTAGGATTGGGGGAGATTCTGAGAGCAGAAAAACTTATAGGAGACCTTTCCAATATCATAGACAATAAATGATAAGGACTAAATTAAGAGAGAGAGAAGCCTGAGATGAGAAGGTTATTCTAAAAGATATCACAGGGGTAGAATTTAACTAAAACTTAAGTATTATGGAGGATAAGAGAAAAAAGAGTGAGAGGTGATGCCAAAATTGTAAATCTTGATGCATGGAAAGATGACCACACTATTAGTAGGAGCAGAGAAGTCAAGAGGAGTATCTAGTTGGGTGGAAATGGGGCAAATATACTGAGTAGGAGGTAAAGATGGGACAGGTGGAGCCCTCTAGGAGGCAGCTGGAAATACAGAACTGAAACTTGGGAGAGAACATGACTTGTATTTCAGATTTGAGGATCATCTTCATAGAAGTGTTGATGGACAGGGGATTGAATACATTGCTCAAGGGGAAGACAGTTGAGAAAGAGAAGTGAGGACGCAATGAAGCTTGGATCATAAAGACCTACATTCCAGGAGCTGAAGTAGGAAAGAAGAGAGAAATGATGATGTGTGTGAGGAGACCCAGAGAACAGTCTCTCACTGGAAGCCAACTGGAGAGCAACCAAAAGGAATGTGATCAACAGATGAGAATGGGAGAATGGGGAAAAGACCATTTTGTTTTTGTTTTTGTTTTCAAAAATAATTATGGTGTGCATGTGATTTTTAAAGTAATTAATTTATTAATTTATTACTTATTTTTGGCTGGGTTGGGTCCTTGTTTCTGAGTGCAGGGTTTCTCTACTTGTGGCGAGCGGGGGCTCCTCTTAGTTGCAGTGCGCGGGCTTCTCATTGTGGTGGCTTCTCTTATGTGGAGCACAGGCTCTAGGCACGCAGGCTTCAGCAGTTGCGGCATGTGGGCTCAGTAGTTGCGACTTGCAGGCTCTATAGCATGGGCTCAGTAGTTGTGGTGCATGGGCTTAGTTGCTCTGCAGCATGTGGGATCTTCCTGGGCCAGGGCTTGAGCCCGTGTCCCTTGCATTAGCATGTGGATTCTTAACCACTGCGCCACCAGGGAAGTCTTGAATTGTGGTTTTAAGTCTTCTAGCTTTTTCATTTGAAAATTTTTGGGGGGGCTCTGGATCATTTTTTTTTACATCTTTATTGGAGTATAATTGCTTTACAATAGTGTGTTAGTTTCTGCTTTATAACAAAGTGAATTAGTTATACATATACATATGTTCCCATATCTCTTCCCTCTTGCGTCTCCCTCCCTCCAACCCTCCCTATCCCACCGCTCTAGGTGGTCACAAACCACCGAGCTGATCTCCCTGGGCTATGCGGCTGCTTCCCACTAGCTATCTATATTAGATTTGGTAGTGTATATATGTCCATGCCACTCTCTCACTTTGTCACAGCTTACCTTTCCCCCTCCCCATATCCTCAAGTCCATTCTCTAGTAGGACTGTGTCTTTATTCCTGTCTTACCCCTAGGTTCTTCATGACATTTTTTTTCTTAAATTCCATATATATGTGTTAGCATACAGTATTTGTCTTTCTCTTTCTGACTTACTTCACTCTGTATGTCAGACTCTAGGTCCATCCACCTCATTACAAATAGCTCAATTTCGTTTCTTTTTATGGCTTAGTAATATTCCATTGTATATATGTGCCACATCTTCTTTATCCATTCATCTGATGATGGACACTTAGGTTGTTTCCATTTCCTGGCTATTGTAAATAGAACTGCAATGAACATTTTGGTACATGAGTCGTTTTGAATTATTGTTGTCTCAGGGTATATGCCCAGTAGTGGGATTGCTGGGTCATATGGTAGTACTTTTTGTAGTTTTTTAAGGAACCTCCATACTGTTCTCCATAGCGGCTGTACCAATTCACATTCCCACCAGCAGTGCAAGAGTGTTCCCTTTTCTCCACACCCTCTCCAGCATTTATTGTTTCTAGATTTTTTGATGATGGCCATTCTGACTGGTGTGAGATGATATCTCATTGTAGTTTTGATTTGCATTTCTCTAATGAGTAAAGATGTTGAGCATCCTTTCATGTGTTTGTTGGCAGTCTGTATATCTTCTGTGGAGAAATGTCTATTTAGGTCTTCTGCCCATTTTTGGATTGGGTTGTTTGTTTTTTTGCTATTGAGCTGCCTGAGCTGCTTATAAATTTTGGAGATTAATCCCTTGTAAGTTGCTTCATTTGCAAATATTTTCTCCCATCCTGAGGGTTGTCTTTTGGTCTTGTTTATGGTTTCCTTTGCTGTGCAAAAGCTTTGAAGTTTCATTAGGTCCCATGTGTTTATTTTTGTCTTTATTTCCATTTCTCTAGGAGGTGGGTCAAAAAGGATCTTGCTGTGATTTATGTAATAGAGTGTTCTGCCTATGTTTTCCTCTAAGAGTTTGATAGTGTCTGGCCTTACATTTAGGTCTTTAATCCATTTTGAGCTTATTTTTGTGTATGGTGTTAGGGAGTGATCTAATCTCATACTTTTACATGTCCCTATCCAGTTTTCCCAGCACCACTTATTGAAGAGACTGTCCTTTCTCCACTGTACATTCCTGCCTCCTTTATCAAAGATAAGGTGACCATATGTCCGTGGGTTTATCTCTGGGCGTTCTATCCTGTTCCTTTGATCTATCTTTCTGTTTTTGTGCCAGTACCATACAGTCTTGATTACTGTAGCTTTGTAGTATAGTCTGAAGTCAGGGAGCCTGATTCCTCCAGCTCCATTTTTCGTTCTCAAGATTGCTTTGGCTATTCGGGGTCTTTTGTGTGTCCATACAAATTGTGAAATTTTTGGTTCCCGTTCTGTGAAAAATGCCAGTGGTAGTCTGATAGGGATTGCATTGAATCTGTAGATTGCTTTGGGTAGTAGAGTCATTTACACAGTGTTGATTCTTCCAATCCAAGAACATGGTACATCTCTCCATCTATTTGTAGCATCTTTAATTTCTTTCGTCAGTGTCTTATAATTTTCTGCATACAGGTCTTTTGTCTCCTTAGGTAGGTTTATTCCTAGATATTTTATTCTTTTTGTTGCAGTGGTAAATGGGAGTGTTTCCTTGATTTCACTTTCAGATTTTTCATCATTAGTGTATAGGAATGCCAGAGATTTCTGTACATTAATTTTGTATCCTGCTAGTTTACCAGATTCATTGATTAGCTCTAGTAGTTTTCTGGTAGCATCTTTAGGATTCTCTATGTATAGTATCATGTCATCTGCAAACAGTGACAGCTTTACTTCTTCTTTTCCGATTTGGGTTCCTTTTATTTCCTTTTCTTCTCTGATTGCTGTGGCTAAAACTTCCAAAACTAGGTTGAATAAGAGTGGTGAGAGTGGGCAACCTTGTCTTGTTCCTGATCTTAGTGGAGATGGTTTCAGTTTTTCACCATTGAGGACGATGCTGGCTGTGGGTTTGTCATATATGGCCTTTATTATGTTGAGGAAAGTTCCCTCTATGCCTACTTTCTGCAGGGTTTTTATCATAAATGGGTGTTGAATTTTGTCGAAAGCTTTCTCTGCATCTATTGAGATGATCATATGGTTTTTCTCCTTCAATTTGTTAATATGGTGTATCACGTTGATTGATTTGCATATATTGAAGAATCCTTGCATTCCTGGTATAAACCCCACTTGATCATGGTGTATGATCCTTTTAATGTGCTGTTGGATTCTGTTTGCTAGTATTTTGTTGAGGATTTTTTCATCTATGTTCATCAGTGATATTGGCCTGTAGTTTTCTTTCTTTGTGACATCCTTGTCTGGTTTTAGTATCAAGGTGATGGTGGCCTCGTAGAATGAGTTTGGGAGTTTTCTCCCTCTGCTATATTTTGGAAGAGTTTGAGAAGGATGGGTGTTAGCTCTTCTCTAAATGCTTGATAGAATTCGCCTGTGAAGCCATCTGGTCCTGGGCTTTTGTTTGTTGGAAGATTTTTTATCACAGTTTCAATTTCAGTGCTTGTGATTGGTCTGTTCATATTTTCTATTTCTTCCTGGTTCAGTTCCAGCAAGTTGTGCATTTCTAAGAATTTGTCCATTTCTTCCAGGTTGTCCACTTTATTGGCATAGAGTTGCTTGTAGTAATCTCTCATGATCGTTTGTATTTCTGCAGTGTCAGTTGTTACTTCTCCTTTTTCATTTCTAATTCTATTGATTTGAGTCTTCTCCCTTTTTTTCTTGATGAGTCTGGTTTTGATAATGGTTTATCAATTTTGTTTATCTTCTCAAAGAACCAGCTTTTAGTTTTATTGATCTTTGCTATCATTTCCTTCATTTCTTTTTCATTTATTTCTGATCTGATTTTTATGATTTCTTTCCTTCTGCTAACTTTGGGATGTTTTTGTTCTTCTTTCTCTAATTGCTTTAGGTGCAAGATTATGTTGTTTATTCGAGATGCTTCCTGTTTCTTAAGGTGGGATTGTATTGCTATAAACTTCCCTCTTAGAACTGCTTTTGCTGCAGCCCATAGGTTTTGGGTCATCGTGTCTCCATTGTCATTTGTTTCTAGGTATTTTTTAATTTCCTCTTTGATTACTTCAGTGATCACTTCGTTATGAAGTAGTGTATTGTTTAGCCTCCATGTGTTTGTATTTTTTACAGCTCTTTTCCTGTAATTGATATCTAGTCTCATAGCATTGTGGTCAGAAAAGAGACTTGATACAATTTCAATTTTCTTAAATTTACCAAGGCTTGATTTGTGACCCAAGATATGATCTATCCTGGAGAATGTTCCATGAGCACTTGAGAAAAATGTGTATTCTGTTGTTTTTGGAAGGAATGTCCTATAAATATCAATTAAGTCCCTCTTGTTTAATGTATTATTTAAAGCTTGTGTTTCCTTATTTATTTTCATTTTGGATGATCTGTCCATTGGTGAAAGTGTGGTGTTAAAGTCCCCTACTATGATTGTGTTACTGTCGATTTCGCCTTTTATGGCTGTTAGTATTTGCCTTATGTATTGAGATGCTCCTATGTTGGGTGCATAAATATTTACAATTGTTATATCTTCTTCTTGGATCGATCCCTTGATCATTATGTAGTGTCCTTCTTTGTCTCTTCTAGTAGTCTTTATTTTAAAGTCTATTTTGTCTGATATGAGAATTGCTACTCCAGCTTTCTTTTGGTTTCCATTTGCATGGAATATCTTTTTCCATCCCCTTACTTTCAGTCTCTATGTGTCTCTAGGTCTGAAGTGGGTCTCTTGTAAACAGCATATATATGGGTCTTGTTTTTGTATCCATTCAGCCAATCTGTGTCTTTTGGTGGGAGCATTTAGTCCATTTACATTGAAGGTAATTATCGATATGTATGTTCCTATTCCCATTTTCTTAATTGTTTTGGGTTCGTTATTGTAGGTCTTTTCCTTCTGTTGTGTTTCTTGCCTAGAGAAGTTCCTTTAGCATTTGTTGTAAAGCTGGTTTGGTGGTGCTGAACTCTCTCAGCTTTTGCTTGTCTGTAAACGTTTTAATTTCTCCATCAAATCTGAATGAGATCCTTACTGGGTAGAGTAATCTTGGTTGCAGGTTTTTCTCCTTCATCACTTTAAGTATGTCCTGCCACTCCCTTCTGGCTTGTAGAGTTTCTGCTGAGAGATCAGCTGTTATCCTGATGGGGATTCCCTTGTGTGTTGTTTGTTGTTTTTGCCTTGCTGCTTTTAATATAATTTCTTTGTGTTTAATTTTTGACAGTTTGATTAATATGTGTCTTGGCGTATTTCTCCTTGGATTTATTCTGTATGGGACTCTCTGTGCCTCCTGGACTTGATTAACTATTTCCTTTCCCATATTAGGGAAGTTTTCAACTATAATCTCTTCAAATATTTTCTCATTCCCTTTCTTTTTCTCTTCTTCTTCTGGAACCCCTATAATTCGAATGTTGGTGCGTTTAATGTTGTCCCAGAGGTCTCTGAGACTGTCCTCTGTTCTTTTCATTCTTTTTTCTTTATTTTGCTCTGCAGCAGTTATTTCCACTATTTTATCTTCCACCTCACTTATCCGTTCTTCTGCCTCAGTTATTCTGCTATTGATCCCATCTAGAGTATTTTTTATTTCATGTATTGTGTTTTTAATCGATGCTTGATTCATCTTTAGTTCTTCTAGGTCCTTGTTAACTGTTTCTTGCATTTTGTCTATTCTATTTCCAAGATTTTGGATCTTGGAAATAGAATCTTGGATCATCTTTACCATCATTATTCTGAATTCTTTTTCAGGTAGACTGCCTATTACCTCTTCATTTGTTAGGTCTGGTGGGTTTTTATCTTGCTCCTTCTCGTGCTGTGTGTTTTTCTGTCTTCTCATTTTGCTTATGTTACTGTGTTTGGGGTCTCCTTTTTGCAGGCTGCAGGTTCGTAGTTCCCGTTGTTTTTGGTGTCTGTCCCCAGTGGCTAAGGTTGGTTTAGTGGGTTGTGTAGGCTTCCTGGTGGAGGGGACTAGTGCCTGTGTTGTGGTGGATGAGGCAGGATCTTGTCTTTCTGGTGGGCAAGTCCACGCCTGGTGTTGTGTTTTGGGGTGTCTGTGGCCTTATTATGATTTTAGGCAGCCTCTCTGCCAATGGGTGGCGTTGTGTTCCTGTCTTGCTAGTTGTTTGGCATAGGGTGTCCAGCACTGTAGCTTGCTGGTCGTTGAGTGAAGCTGGGTGCTGGTGTTGAGATGGAGATCTCTGGAAGATTTTCGCCGTTTGATATTATGTGGAGCTGGGTGGTCTCTTGTGGACCAGTGTCCTGAAGTTGGCTCTCCCACCTCAGAGGCACAGCACTGACTCCTTGCTCCTCAATTTGGGATGAGTTGTTGTCTATTCATGTATTCCACAGATGCAGGGTACATCAAGTTGATTGTGGGGCTTTAATCCGCTGCTTCTGAGGCTGCTGGGAGACGTTTCCCTTTCTCTTCTTTGTTCTCACAGCTCCTGGGTTTCAGCTTTGGATTTGGCCCCGCCTCTGCGTGTAGGTCGCCGGAGGGCGTCTGTTCTTCACTCAGACAGGACAGGGTTAGAGGAGCAGCCTCTTCGGGGACTCCGGCCCACCCAGGCCGGGCGGGAGGGACAGGCATGAAGTGCGGGGCGAGCCCGCAGCGGCAGAGGCCGGCATGACGTTGCACCAGCCCGAGGCGCGCCGCACGCCCTCCCAGGGAAGCCACCCGTGGATCCCGGGACCCCGGCAGTGGCGGGCTGCACAGGCTCCCGTAAGGGCAGTGTGGACAGTGAACTGCGCTCGCGCACAGGCTTCCCGGCGGCGGCAGCAGCGGCCCCAGCGTCCCACGCCCGTCACTGTGCTCCGCGCCTTCAGCCGCGACCCGCGCCCGTCTGTGGAGCTCCTTCAAGCAGCGCCCTCAACCCCCTCTCCCCGCGCACCAGGAAACCAAGAGGGAAGAAAAAGTCTCTTGCCTCTTCAGCAGCTCCAGAGCCCCCCCGGAGTCCCTCCCGGCTAGCTGTGGCACATTAACCCCCTTCGGGCTTAGTTCCCGCCGCCAGCCCCAGTCCTCTCCCTGCGCTCTGACTGAAGCCCGAGCCTCAGCTTCCAGTGCCGCCCGCCACGGCGGGCGAGCAGACAAGCTTCTCGGGCTGGTGAGCACCGCCCGGCACCGATCCTCTGTGCGGGAATCTCTCCGCTCCGCCCTACCCAGGTATGTGGGGAGTTTCTTGCCTTTTGGGAGGTCTGGGGTCTTCTGCCAGTGTTCAGTAGGTGTTCTGTAGGGGTTGTTCCACGTGTAGCTGTATTTCTGGTGTATCCGTGGGGAGGAGGGTGATCTCCGCGTCTTGCTCTTCCGCCATCTTACCCGGAAGTCTCCACTTCGTTATTAAGTAGTGTATTGTTTAGCCTCCATGTGTTTGTATTTTTTTACAGATCTTTTCCTGTAATTGATATCTAGTCTCATAGCATTGTGGTCGGAAAAGATACTTGATACGATTTCAATTTTGTTAAATTTACCAAGGATTGATTTGTGACCCAAAATATGATGTATCCTGGAGAATGTTCTATGAGCACTTGAGAAAAATGTGTATTCTGTTGTTTTTGGATGGAATGTCCTATAAATATCAATTAAGTCCATCTTGTTTAATGTATCATTTAGAGCTGTGTTTCCTTATTTATTTTCATTTTGGATGATCTGTCCATTGGTGAAAGTGGGGTGTTAAAGTCCCCTACTATGATTGAGTTACTGTCTTTTATGGCTGTTAGTATTTGCCTTATGTATTGAGGTGCTCCTATGTTGGGTGCATAAATATTTACAATTGTTATATCTTCTTCTTGGATCAGTCCCTTGATCATTATGTAGTGTCCTTCTTTGTCTCTTCTACTAGTCTTTATTTTAAAGTCTCTTTTGTCTGATATGAAAATTGCTACTCCATCTTTCTTTTGATTTCCATTTGCATGGAATATCTTTCTCCATCCCCTCACTTTCAGTCTGTATGTGTCCCTAAGTCTGAAGTGGGTCTCTTGTAGACAGCATATATATGGGTCTTGTTTTTGTATCCATTCAGCCAGTCTGTGTCTTTTGGTGTGAGCATTGAATCCCTTTACATTTAAGGTAATTATTGATATGTGTTCCTATATCCATTTTCTTAATTGTTTTGTGTTTGTTATTGTAGGTCTTCTCCTTCTGTTGTGTTTCTTGCCTAGAGAAGTTCCTTTAGCATTTGTTGTAAAGCTGGTTTGGTGGTGTTGAACTCTCTCAGGTTTTGCTTGTCTGTAAAGGTTTTAATTTCTCCATCAAATCTGAATGAGATCCTTGCTGGGTAGAGTAATCTTGGCTGCAGGTTTTTTTCCTTCATCACTTTAAATATGTCCTGCCAGTCATTTCTGGCTTGCAGAGTTTCTGCTGGAAGATCAGCTGTTAACCTGATGGGGATTCCCCTTGTGTGTTATTTGTTGCTTTTCCCTTGCTGCTTTTAATATGTTTTTCTTGTATTTAATTTTTGATAGTTTGATTAATATGTGTCTTGGTGTGTTTCTCCTTGGATTTATTCTGTATGGGACTCTCTGTGCTTCCTGGACTTGATTAACTATTTCCTTTCCCATATTAGGGAAGTTTTCAACTATAATCTCTTCAAATATTTTCTCAGTCCCTTTCTTTTTCTCTTCTTCTTCTGGGACCCTATAATTCGAATGTTGGTGCATTTAATGTTGTCCCAGAAGTCTCTGAGACTGTCCTCAGTTCTTTTCATTCTTTATTTTTTATTCTGCTCTGAAGTAGTTATTTCCACTATTTTATCTTTCAGGTCACTTATCCGTTCTTCTGCCTCAGTTATTCTGCTCTTGATTCCTTCTAGAGAATTTTTAATTTCATTTAATGTGTTGTTCATTACTGCTTGTTTCCTCTTTCGTTCTTCTAGGTCATTGTTAAATGTTTCTTGCATTTTCTCTATTGTATTTCCAAGATTTTGGATCATCTTTACTATCATTATTCTGAATTCTTTTTCAGGTAGACTGCCTATTTCTTCGTCATTTGTTAGGTCTGGTGGGTTTTTATCTTGCTCCTTCATCTTCTGTGTGTTTTTTTGTCTTCTCATTTTTCTTATTTTACTGTGTTTGGGGTCTCCTTTTTGCAGGCTGCAGGTTCGTAGTTCCCGTTGTTTTTGGTGTCTTTCCCCAGTGGCTAAGGTTGGTTCAGTGGGTTGTGTAGGCTTCCTGGTGGAGGGGACTAGTGCCTGTGTTGTGGTGGATGAGGCAGGATCTTGTCTTTCTGGTGGGCAAGTCCACGCCTGGTGTTGTGTTTTGGGGTGTCTGTGGCCTTATTATGATTTTAGGCAGCCTCTCTGCCAATGGGTGGCGTTGTGTTCCTGTCTTGCTAGTTGTTTGGCATAGGGTGTCCAGCACTGTAGCTTGCTGGTCGTTGAGTGAAGCTGGGTGCTGGTGTTGAGATGGAGATCTCTGGAAGATTTTCGCCGTTTGATATTATGTGGAGCTGGGTGGTCTCTTGTGGACCAGTGTCCTGAAGTTGGCTCTCCCACCTCAGAGGCACAGCACTGACTCCTTGCTCCTCAATTTGGGATGAGTTGTTGTCTATTCATGTATTCCACAGATGCAGGGTACATCAAGTTGATTGTGGAGCTATAATCCGCTGCTTCTGAGGCTGCTGGGAGACGTTTCCCTTTCTCTTCTTTGTTCTCACAGCTCCTGGGTTTCAGCTTTGGATTTGGCCCCGCCTCTGCGTGTAGGTCGCCGGAGGGCGTCTGTTCTTCACTCAGGACAGGGTTAGAGGAGCAGCCTCTTCGGGGACTCCGGCCCACCCAGGCCGGGCGGGAGGGACAGGCATGAAGTGCGGGGCGAGCCCGCAGCGGCAGAGGCCGGCATGACGTTGCACCAGCCCGAGGCGCGCCGCGCGCCCTCCCAGGGAAGCCACCCGTGGATCCCGGGACCCCGGCAGTGGCGGGCTGCACAGGCTCCCGTAAGGGCAGTGTGGACAGTGAACTGCGCTCGCGCACAGGCTTCCCGGCGGCGGCAGCAGCGGCCCCAGCGTCCCACGCCCGTCACTGTGCTCCGCGCCTTCAGCCGCGACCCGCGCCCGTCTGTGGAGCTCCTTCAAGCAGCGCCCTCAACCCCCTCTCCCCGCGCACCAGGAAACCAAGAGGGAAGAAAAAGTCTCTTGCCTCTTCAGCAGCTCCAGAGCCCCCCTGGAGTCCCTCCCGGCTAGCTGTGGCACATTAACCCCCTTCGGGCTTAGTTCCCGCCGCCAGCCCCAGTCCTCTCCCTGCGCTCTGACTGAAGCCCGAGCCTCAGCTTCCAGTGCCGCCCGCCACGGCGGGCGAGCAGACAAGCTTCTCGGGCTGGTGAGCACCGCCCGGCACCGATCCTCTGTGCGGGAATCTCTCCGCTCCGCCCTACCCAGGTATGTGGGGAGTTTCTTGCCTTTTGGGAGGTCTGGGGTCTTCTGCCAGTGTTCAGTAGGTGTTCTGTAGGGGTTGTTCCACGTGTAGCTGTATTTCTGGTGTATCCGTGGGGAGGAGGGTGATCTCCGCGTCTTGCTCTTCCGCCATCTTACCCGGAAGTCTCCACTTCGTTATTAAGTAGTGTATTGTTTAGCCTCCATGTGTTTGTATTTTTTTACAGATCTTTTCCTGTAATTGATATCTAGTCTCATAGCATTGTGGTCGGAAAAGATACTTGATACGATTTCAATTTTGTTAAATTTACCAAGGATTGATTTGTGACCCAAAATATGATGTATCCTGGAGAATGTTCTATGAGCACTTGAGAAAAATGTGTATTCTGTTGTTTTTGGATGGAATGTCCTATAAATATCAATTAAGTCCATCTTGTTTAATGTATCATTTAGAGCTGTGTTTCCTTATTTATTTTCATTTTGGATGATCTGTCCATTGGTGAAAGTGGGGTGTTAAAGTCCCCTACTATGATTGAGTTACTGTCTTTTATGGCTGTTAGTATTTGCCTTATGTATTGAGGTGCTCCTATGTTGGGTGCATAAATATTTACAATTGTTATATCTTCTTCTTGGATCAGTCCCTTGATCATTATGTAGTGTCCTTCTTTGTCTCTTCTACTAGTCTTTATTTTAAAGTCTCTTTTGTCTGATATGAAAATTGCTACTCCATCTTTCTTTTGATTTCCATTTGCATGGAATATCTTTCTCCATCCCCTCACTTTCAGTCTGTATGTGTCCCTAAGTCTGAAGTGGGTCTCTTGTAGACAGCATATATATGGGTCTTGTTTTTGTATCCATTCAGCCAGTCTGTGTCTTTTGGTGTGAGCATTGAATCCCTTTACATTTAAGGTAATTATTGATATGTGTTCCTATATCCATTTTCTTAATTGTTTTGTGTTTGTTATTGTAGGTCTTCTCCTTCTGTTGTGTTTCTTGCCTAGAGAAGTTCCTTTAGCATTTGTTGTAAAGCTGGTTTGGTGGTGTTGAACTCTCTCAGGTTTTGCTTGTCTGTAAAGGTTTTAATTTCTCCATCAAATCTGAATGAGATCCTTGCTGGGTAGAGTAATCTTGGCTGCAGGTTTTTTTCCTTCATCACTTTAAATATGTCCTGCCAGTCATTTCTGGCTTGCAGAGTTTCTGCTGGAAGATCAGCTGTTAACCTGATGGGGATTCCCCTTGTGTGTTATTTGTTGCTTTTCCCTTGCTGCTTTTAATATGTTTTTCTTGTATTTAATTTTTGATAGTTTGATTAATATGTGTCTTGGTGTGTTTCTCCTTGGATTTATTCTGTATGGGACTCTCTGTGCTTCCTGGACTTGATTAACTATTTCCTTTCCCATATTAGGGAAGTTTTCAACTATAATCTCTTCAAATATTTTCTCAGTCCCTTTCTTTTTCTCTTCTTCTTCTGGGACCCTATAATTCGAATGTTGGTGCATTTAATGTTGTCCCAGAAGTCTCTGAGACTGTCCTCAGTTCTTTTCATTCTTTATTTTTTATTCTGCTCTGAAGTAGTTATTTCCACTATTTTATCTTTCAGGTCACTTATCCGTTCTTCTGCCTCAGTTATTCTGCTCTTGATTCCTTCTAGAGAATTTTTAATTTCATTTAATGTGTTGTTCATTACTGCTTGTTTCCTCTTTCGTTCTTCTAGGTCATTGTTAAATGTTTCTTGCATTTTCTCTATTGTATTTCCAAGATTTTGGATCATCTTTACTATCATTATTCTGAATTCTTTTTCAGGTAGACTGCCTATTTCTTCGTCATTTGTTAGGTCTGGTGGGTTTTTATCTTGCTCCTTCATCTTCTGTGTGTTTTTTTGTCTTCTCATTTTTCTTATTTTACTGTGTTTGGGGTCTCCTTTTTGCAGGCTGCAGGTTCGTAGTTCCCGTTGTTTTTGGTGTCTTTCCCCAGTGGCTAAGGTTGGTTCAGTGGGTTGTGTAGGCTTCCTGGTGGAGGGGACTAGTGCCTGTGTTGTGGTGGATGAGGCTGGATCTTTTCTTTCTGGTGGGCAAGTCCACGCCTGGTATTGTGTTTTGGGGTGTCTGTGGCCTTATTATGATTTTAGGCAGCTTCTCTGCTAATGGATGGGGCTGTGTTCCTGTCTTGCTAGTTGTTTGGCATAGGGTGTCCAGCACTGTAGCTTGCTGGTCATTGAGTGAAGCTGGGTGCTGGTGTTGAGATGGAGATCTCTGGAAGATTTTCGCCGTTTGATATTATGTGGAGCTGGGTGGTCTCTTGTGGACCAGTGTCCTGAAATTGGCTCTCCCACGTCAGAGGCACAGCACTGACTCCTGGCTGGAGTACCAAGAGCCTTTCATCCACATGGCTCAGAATAAAAGGGAGAAAAGATAGAAAGAAAGAAAGAGGATAAAATAAAATAAAGATAAAATAAAATAATTAAAATAAAAAATAAAAAAATTATTAAGAAAAAAAATTTTTTTTAAGTAAAAAAAAAAAAAAGGACAGACAGAACCCTGGGACAAATGGTGAAAGCAAAGCTATACAGACAAAATCTCACACAGAAGCATACACATACACACTCACAAAAAGTGGAAAAGGGGAAAATATAATATATCTTGCTCCCAAAGTCCACCTCCTCAATTTGGGATGATTCGTTGTTTGTTCATGTATTCCACAGATGCAGGTACATCAAGGTGATTGTGGAGCTTTAATCCGCTGCTCCTGAGGCTGCTGGGAGAGATTTCCCTTTCTCTTCTTTGTTCGCACAACTCCTGGGGTTCAGCTTTGGATTTGGCCCCGCCTCTGCATGTCGGTTGCCGGAGGGCATCTGTTCTTCGCTCAGACAGGACGGGGTTAAAGGAGCAGCTGCTTTGGGGACCCTGGCTCACTCAGGCTGCGGGGAGGGAGGGGCACGGAGTGCGGGGCGAGCCTGCGGCGGCAGAGGATGGCGTGACGTTGTAGCAGCCTGAGCCGCGATGTGCGTTCTCCCGGGGAAGTTGTCCATGGATCCCGGGACCCTGGCAGTGGCGGGCTGCACAGGCTCCCCGGGAGGGGAGGTGTGGAGAGTGACCTGTGCTCGCACACAGGCTTCTCGGTGGCGGCAGCAGCAGCCCTAGAGTCCCACGCCCGTCTCTGGGGTCTCCGCTTTTAGCCGCGGCTCGAGACCGTCTCTGGAGCTCCTTTAAGCAGCGCTCTGAATCCCCTCTCCTCGCGCACCAGGAAATGAAGAGGGAAGAAAAAGTCTCTTGCCTCTTCGGCAGCTCCAGACTTTTCCCGGACTCACTCCCGGCCAGCCGTGGCACACTAACCCCTTCAGGCTGTGTTCACGCCGCCAACCCCAGTCCTCTCCCTGCGTTCCGACCGAAGCCCGAGCCTCAGCTCCCAGCCCCGCCCGCCCCGGTGGGCGAGCAGACAAGCCTCTCGGGCTGGTGAGTGCCGGTCGGCCCCGATCCTCTGTGCGGGAATCTCTCCGCTTTGCCCTCCGCACCCCTGTGGCTGTGCTCTCCTCCGTGCTCTGAAGCTTCCCCCCTCTGCCACCCAGGTACGTGGGGACTTTCTTGCCTTTTGGGAGGTCTGAGGTCTTTTGCCAGCGTTCAGTAGGTGTTCTGTAGGAGTTGTTCCACGTGTAGATGTATTTCTGATGTATCTGTGGGGAGGAAGTTGATCTCCGCGTCTTACTCTTCCGCCATCTTCCTCAACTCCCAGTAGCTGTAATTTTGGTGTGCCCCTGGGAGTAGGTGAATTCAGCGCCTTCCTGCTCTGCCATATTTGCCGCTCCCTGCATTTCTACTTTTAATAGCTAGAAAATATACGTTGCTTCTGTTGTTAGAGTTATAGCTTTAGTTTAAACAGAGCAATATTTGTGGCCACTATTCCCTACTATTTGGGGAAGTGCACAGTGGATTTGCAGAATAGCAGGTGGTACGTGTTGATTGAAGGACAGAGTATGTGAAGACAGAGACAGTGAAGACTCAAAGGCCCAGAGAGCTTCTGTGATTTTACAAAGGTCACACTAATAGTAGCTGAGAGAGTGGGGCAGACCTCAGGCCTGGAGAACCAGTCTTACAGACTTCACGCTCCTTACTCTTCTGTGGACATTGGGGCAGTTAGGCAACGGCCTATTCACCCAGCAGAACAGGAAAGGAGGCATGGACCACAATTTGGTTGGAAATCTGTCCTTGAAAGGGAATTGATCCTTGGGGAGTTATGCTGGGTGATCTGCTGGCTTCTTCAAGTAGGCATTTTAATGCAGCTAAAATAAATAAATATGGATATAATGGGTAGCTTTGAAAAAGAAAGTAATTATACAGCGCTCCATATAATGATGTATACAGCTAAGGGGATTGAAAAAGGAGAAATTATGCAGTCTACCCAGCCCAGTGTACAGTAATGGATATTCATTTACAAAAGTGTATGAAAGCTAAAATGTCAGGACCCCCTTTGGGCAGTCTTAGCAAGTTGTCATATTCAAAAGAAACACCACTTAGATATCTCAAAACTCTTTGAAAAGCTATTTAAGTGTGTACTAAAGACTAGTGAAAGGATTTTAGGGTGTATTGCATTTATCACACAGGAAACTATCTTAAAATACTTCCTCCATCAGTCTCACTATATCTCACTGCCGTTTGGCAGTGACTTTAGCCTCTCATAATATTTTGTCAAAGCTCCCTAGCGTTCACTTTCCAAGCTCAACTCACACTGGCTCTTCTTCTTTTCACCCTCTTCTATCTTTCTGCTTTATTTTCTTCCTCTGCAGAGGTTACTCAGCCACGACACACCAAACGGCTAGGGAAGCATGTACTGAAATCTCCTTGGAAGGGAAACCTCTTTGGAAGGAAGGCTTTGTGAATCTTACATAATCAGAATATAATTGGGGTCCCATGTGGCCCAGGGTCTGGGTCATATCACTGTCAAAGAAACAGCAGCCTGACTCTAGAAGCCAAGACAAATAGTGTTGCTCTTTAAGTGTTTTGAAAGGGCACAGTGCACAGGTTTCATACAACACTTTATGTAGAAAGCTTCCTAAAACTATTTCTACATCTCTCTCTCTCTCCCTCAAAGTATCCCATTTGAGACAAATGTGAGGAATCCCCAAGTAGGGGAATTCATTAGGTCATCACTAGGGGGCGTGAGAGGGAGTGTGAGAGTAGTTTGTGATATGCCTGGTAGAGGGGTCATTCTTAGCATTCTTTCATTCACTCAGTCAACAAGTGCTCATTAAGCCCCAACTAGAGGCTGGGCACTGTGGTAGGGCCTAGAGATGCTATAGCGAATTTGACACAGTCTGTCAGGAAAGGAGATATCAAACATTAAACTTGTGATGAGTGCTATAATGATATCTTACATATATTGAATGCTAACTTTGTGCCAGGTATTGTGCTAAAAACTGTACATTTATTCTTCACTTAATTGTCTACTATTTTCAAGAAATCAGTATGATAAATACCATTATTATCTCCATTATACCAGTGGAGAAGCTGGGTGTTACACAATAACTTACCCAGGGTCACACATTGGAGCCAGGGTTTAAAACAAAGTTTATCTAACTTTTGACCTAAAGTTCTTAGCCAGTGTTAAAGTACTGCTGCTTTCTAGAAGGGAGGGAGAAGACAGAGAACAGGAAAGGATGCCATCATGGAAAGGAACTGAAAAGATTCTGCCGCTACCATCCAGAAGTTGGGCTGACCTCAGGGAATCAAGAGAACAGAATGTACAGAGAAAGACCCTTTGGGGCGGGGTTCCAGAGCACTCAGCTGATGCTCTGGCAGAGGCTATAAAAGAAGCAGGCAGCTTGGCCCATAACTTGAGAAGCAGGGTAAGGGGCATGGACCTCAGTGAGGAGGCCTACTCTGGGAGAGGCCCTGTGCCCACTGTGTGAACAATCATTTAAAAGACTGGCATTTGGTAGAATTCTCAGTTTCTCTCTGAGATGTGATAAATTCAGCAAGCATATGGTCGATAGCATCAACTCTGGCCTCAAACAGTTCTGGCATAAAGATGCAACTCACAAGCTGTGTGGCTTTGGCTAAGTACTTAACTTTTCTGTGCCTCAGTTTACTAATGTATAAGATGAGCAATTTCAGGTTTCAAATGAGTAGGTCTAGGGTAGTTATAAAGATTATATTAAGTTATTTATAAAAATTGCTTAGTCCAGTAACAGATGCAGAGTATCCCTGCAATAAATGATGGGTATTATTATTACAGGTTGTTTGCAGGTTAAATGCTTCCTATGTTGTTTTCTATGAACCGAATTTCTTTCTGGGGCTTTGTTTTTTGAGAACGCACACAAATAGATCCTCTTGGACAACCCAATATGCAATGTGTTTTTGGCATATTAGATGGGGCATTATTAACTTTTATTATTATTTTCATCAATACCTATAGCTGATGTTTATGGGCCACTTACCATGTCAGCCGGTATGCTAGGGAGTTTGCATACACCGTGGCATTCCATCTTCACAGCAAATCTGTGAGGAGGACACTCTTATTAACCCTATTTAAGTGACGGGGATGCCAAGGTTCTGAGACCTAAGTGACTTGCCCAATGCCACATACTGGTAGATTTTGGTGCCAGGTTTTGAGTTCAGTTCTGCCTCCTATGCTTGAAAGGAGCCCTTTTCGAACTGGTCCCTGGGGTGGGCAGTGTGGCAGTCAGAACCGCTCCTCCTGGCACACGCATCTGTGACCTCTTTCCTGATCCCCTGGTTAGGAGCCTTTTCTTGGCACACGTCCAGGGCATGCAGAAGAGCAGGATGACCCATGGGTGGGAGACAGAGGTAGGCCTGCTCCAGGAGGGCTGGGGGCTTTCAATGTATGTGAAGTATTTCATGATCAATGGCCCACCTAACATCTTTAAACATGCCTGTGGGCCTCTGAGGTGAAGTATTAGGAAAGGATGAATGTCCAGGGAGTAGCAAGGCCTGGGGCAATTCTAAGCTTTTCATGGAGTGAGAGCTTCCAGCCAGTCAGGCTCCATTTCTTCCTGGAAAGTTTTCTTTCTTTTTTCTTTTGGATACTCTATCTGACTGGGATTATCACATTTTGATTTTCTTGGAGTGCCTCAGAGCTTGGTGGAAAATGGAAAGCTGGTGTGAACGTTCTTTCCCTTCTCAGGGATTTGGAGTCTTATTACTGTATGGTTTTAGCTTTCCATGATTTGTTTTTTAATGCTGTGGTCTACATAGAGCTAAGGAATGTGTAATGCTATCATTTTGCTTTCCTGAGATTTCCTTCAGAGCTCTTATTGTTTATAATTTTAAACTTACTTTATTTCCAAAAAATGCCTTTGAGGTGGCTTCCAATATGAAACAAATATAATACAGTACAATTATAAACTAACATTCAAATATAGATCTGAAGTTAAATACAGGATGATAAATAGACATAGTGATTTTCCGGGATGAGTAACTTACTACATCGGAGGTTTAAATTTAACTCTGAGCTTCTTGTAAATCAAGATAAGGATGACATAATGGATTTTAGTGTCTTTGAACTGAAAAAAGGAAGTTGTTCTTGTAGAAGAGAATTCTTCTGGCACCAAAATTCTAGTAGATGAAATGTGTCAGCTTATGTATTATAGAAACATATGAAGGTATAGATACAACTTTGCCCTTAAAACATTTAGCTATATAGGTACAGACGTGCAAACACAAACACATGCATATTAGTCCCTGTGTGTGAATACACACCTACATACCTACATACATACATGCATATTGTGGTAGGCAGACAAATGCCCACCAAGAGCTGTCCACATCCTATTCCCTGGAATTTGTGTATATGTTAGATTAGGGTAATTAGGTTGCATGTGAAATTAAGGTTGCTAATCATATGACTTTAGTTTAAGGAGATTATACTGGATCTTCTGTGTTGGCTAAATATAATCACAAGGGCCCTTAAAAGTAGAAGAAGGAAGTAGAAGAGGCATCAGAGTGATACCCTATGAGAAGGACCGAATGTGCTGTTGTGGTTTTAAAGATGGAGGGAGAGGACCATAAGCCAAGGAATACAGATGGTATCTAGAAACTGAAAAAGGCTAGGGCATGGATTCTCCTGTAGAGTTTCCAGAAAGAAACACAGCCCTGCCAACACCTTGATCTTAGCCCCAAGAGACCTATGTCAGACTCCTGACCTACACAAATAAAAGATAATGAGTTTATGTTAAGCCACTAACTTTGTAGTAATTTATTTCAGTGGCAATAGAAAACGAATGCACACACACAGAAAAATGTACACAGACACAACTAAAACAAGAAGAGCAGAAAAAGAGAGAGAAGAAAGAGAAAAGGGATCAGGGAAGATATTTCTATAGGGAATTAAGATAATGCAGTTTAGGTACCTTGATTGCAAAAAATACCACTTAGATCTCATATATAAATGCAGTTCATTTCTTGACTCTTGGGTATCTAACAGGGTTTTTAATTTTAGTCCAGACTACATTAGAATTCTTGATTTTATTCCTTCTTCAAAATGTGTTCCAACAATGATGTGCTGGAGCAGACTTCTCCCAGGTCCTGAAAGCTGACTTGGGACCATCTCTCACTCCCTGACGTCATGTCTGTAGAGCGAGTTGGGCAATGCGGGGAGTATCCACATCCTGAAATCAAACACGAAGTTTTCTTCCAAAGGGCTTTTACCTCTAAAGAGTTGGTTGGTACACATTTACCAGTATACCACTGCTTTCACAGACTTCTCTACCTCAATAAATGGTGTGATCATGCACCTAGTTGCTAAATACTTAGGCGTCATCTTTGTGTATCTAATCAGCCAACATCTAATCGTGTATCTAGTCCTGCAACCTCTACCTCCAGATCATAGAAATCTTTTTCTATCTCCATGTTATCACTCAAAGCTACCACTACTTCTTGCCTGAACCATTGCGATGGGCTTGTCATGGACCCCCTGTACTCTGCTGTAGGCCCCCTACCATCTTTTAAAAGATAGGCCATATCATGCCACTTCACATCTTAAAATTCTCCATTATCCTTAGAGTAAAAGCCTTAACTCCTTAACTCCAGCCAGTAACACCCTTCCTTCCTTGCCTCAGCCTAACTTTCCAGTTGCATTTTGTCTTCTCTCCAAACAGCTCCCTGCGTTCTGGCCACACTGCTCTTTTCACCAAGCTCATGTCTGTCTTAAGGCCTTTGCCACAGTGGTTGCCTTTGCTGTGGACGTCCCTCTCCTTCCCCCAGTTCTTTATGTGGCTGCCTCTTTCCCATTATTTAGGACTTAGCTTAAATGTTCCCACCTCTGTGAGACTATCCCTGACCACCCAACCTAAAATAGTCTAACATTCCTGTAATATCACTCTGTATCATTTTCATCTTAGCACCTGCTTCTACCTACAGTTTCTTTGTTCATTTATAGTGCCTGGCACACAGTAGACTCAGTAAATCGCTTGTTGAAAGAATGAATTAACTTAGAGTGTTTAAAATATTGGCTAGAAATGTGTTCCATAGACAGCTTCTTTCCTGTCTGGGGCCCAGTGGCAGCAGGTGGCTAGTAAAAACTGTCAACCCTAGTGTGGGATTAGGAGATGGAAAATGGCTGGGGTAGCAGAAATGTAAGTTAGAGGGTCCAACGGCCAAGGGAGCTTGGGTGAGAATATTGCAGCTTTGGTAAAAGGCGTCCAAGTGTCAGATATCAGGATAGGGATGGCGGCTGAGTGCTAATCTGTAAGCAAGAAAAGCATGTAGGCTGAATGCATGGGTCAGTCCTGGCCCAGACAGGCAGGGGGCCAGCATGGCGGCTCATGCCACCCTCCCTAGGTCCATCAGCTGTGCTTACCTATCCTGTGCTCTTTCTGAAGGCCTCTTCGTGGCCCGACTTTGCTATCATAAAGGCCTAACTCTCACATATCAGTTATCACAACTGAATTTCCCTTTTGGAGAAGTTTCGGGAGAGATAAATACTCCACTGCTAGAGTTCATGGCTCTTACAAATAGGATTTTCATACTCTCTAGGTATAAAAAGGCAAACTTTTTTCACTGTTACATTAACGAGTTTCTCTTTTTAAAAATTTTTATTGGAGCACAGTTGACTTACAATGTTGTATTAGTTTCAGGTGTACAGCAAAGTGAATCTGTTATACATATATCCACTCGTTTTTAGATTCTATTCCCATATAGGTCATTACGGAGTACTTAGTAGAGTTCCCTGTACTATACAGTAGGTCTTATTAGTTATCTGTTTTATATACACTAGTGTGTATATGTCAATCCCAATCTCCCAATTTATCCCTCCCCCCACGATTTCCCCCCTGGTAACAGAAATAAACCCAGTTAAGTTTGTTTTCTACATCTGTGACTCTATTTCTGTTTTGTAAATAAGTTCATCTGTACCATTTTTATAGATTCCACATATAAGTGATATCATATGATATTTGTCCTTCTCTGACTTACTTCACTCAGTATGACAATCTCTAGGTCCATCCATGTTGCTGCAAATGGCAT
The DNA here is from genome assembly GCF_964165515.1 of Mesoplodon bidens. Classification (NCBI taxonomy): domain Eukaryota; kingdom Metazoa; phylum Chordata; class Mammalia; order Artiodactyla; family Ziphiidae; genus Mesoplodon; species Mesoplodon bidens. The sequence continues at coordinate 10,810,453 of NC_138168.1, read as the reverse complement.
TATTTCATTCTTTTTATGGCTGAGTAATATTCCATGGTATATATGTACCACATCTTTATCTGTTCCTCTGTTGATGGATATTTAGGTTGCTTCCATGTCCTGGCTATTGTAAATAGTGCTACAGTGAACACTGGGGCACATGTATCTTTTCGAATTATGGTTTTCTTTGGATATATGCCCAGGAGTGGGATTGCTGGATAATGGTAGCTCTAGTTTTAGTTTTTTTTTTTTTTTTTGAGGTACGCTGGCCTCTCACTGTTGTGGCCTCTCCCATTGTGGAGCACAGGCTCTGGACGTGCAGGTTCAGTGGCCATGGCTCACGGGCCCAGCCGCTTCATGGCACATGGGATCCTCCTGGACCGGGGCACGAACCCGTGTCCCCTGCATCGGCAGGCAGACTCTCAACCACTGAGCCACCAGGGAAGCCCTAGTTTTAGGTTTTTTAAGGAACCTCCATACTGTTCCCCATAGTGGCTACACCAATTTACATTCCCACCAACAGTGTAAGAGGGTTCCCTTTTCTCCACACCCTCTCCAGCGTTTATTATTTGTAGATATTTTGATGATGGCCATTCTGACTGGTGTGATATGATACCTCATTGTAGTTTTGATTTGCATTTCTTTAATAATTAGTGATGTTGAGGATCTTTTTATGTGATTTTTCGGCCATTTGTATGTCTTCTTTGGAAAAATGTCTATTTAGGTCTTCTGCCCATTTTTTGATTGGGTTTTTTGTTTTTTGATATTGAGTTGTATGAGCTCTTTATATATTTTGGATGCTAACCTCTTTATTGGTCATGTTATTTAAAAATATTTTCTCCTAATAGGTAGGTTGTCTTTTTGTTTTGTCAGTGGTTTCCTTTTCCATGCAAAAGTTTAATTAGGTCCCATTTGTTTATTTTGTCTTTATTTCTTTTGCCTTAAAGACAGATTCAAAAAAATATTGCTACAGTTTATGTCAAAAAATGTTCTGCCACACAGGGAAGATCAGCTCAGTGCTTTGTGACCACTTAGAGGGGTGGGATAGGGAGGGTGGGAGGGAGGGAGACTCAAGAGGGAAGAGATATGGGAACATATGTATATGTATAACTGATTCACTTTGTTATGAAGCAGAAACTAACACACCATTGTAAAGCAATTATACTCCAATAAAGATGTTAAAAAAAAAAAGAATGGAAACTGGAGGACTTCCCTGGTGGCACAGTGGTTAAGAATCCGCCTGCGAATGCAGGGGTCACGGGTTCGAGCCCTGGTCCAGGAAGATCCCACATGCCACAGAGCAACTAAGCCCATGCACCACAACTACTGAGCCTGCGCTCTAGAGCCCACATGCCACAACTACTGAGACTGTGTGCCACAACTACTGAAGCCCGCGTACCTAGAGCCTATGCTCTACAGCAAGAGAAGCCATCACAGTGAGAAGCCTACGCACCATAACGAAGAGAAGCCCCCACTCACTGCAACTAGAGAAAGCCCAACACAGCAACAAAGACCCAACACAGACAAAAATAAATAAATAAATAAAAATAGTGTTCTGCCTATGTTCTCTTCCAAAAATTTTATGTTTTCAGATCTTACCCTTAGGCCTTTAACCCATTTTGAGTTAATTTTTTTATGTGGTGTGAGGGAGTGTTCTAGTCTCATTCTTTTACACTGTAGCTGACCAGTTTTCCCAGCACCACTTATTGAAGAGATTGTCTTTTCTCCATTGTATATTCTTGTCTCCTTTGTCATATATTAATTGGCCATAAGTGCCTGGGTTTATTTCTGGGCTCTCTATTCTCTTCCATTGATCTTTATGTCTGTTTTTGTGCCAGTACCATACTGTTTTTATTATCGTAGGTTTATAGTATAGTCTGAAGTCAGGGAGCATGATACCCCCAGCTTTGTTCTTTTTTCTCAAGATTACTTTGGCAATTTGGGGTCTCCTGTGGTTCCTTATACATTTTAGGATTATTTATTATAGTTCTGTGGAAAGTGTCATGGGTATTTTGATAGGGATTTTGTTAAATCTGCAGAGTGCTTTGGGTAGTACAGCCATTTTAACATTATTGCTTCTTCTAATCAAAGAGTATGGGAAATCTTTCCATTTCTTTGTATCATCTTCAGTTTCTATCATAATGTTTTAAAGATTTCATTGTATAAGTTTTTCACCTCCTTGGTTAAGTTTATTCCTAGGCATTTTATTCTTTTGATACAATTTTAAATGAGGTTTGTCTTTTTACTTTTTCTTTATGATATTTCATTATTAGTGTATAGAAAAGCAACAAATTTCTTACATTAATCTTGTATCCTGTAACTTTACTGAATTCATTTATTAGTTTGAATAGATTTTTGGTGGAGACTTTTGGATTTTCTATGTATAGTATCATGTCATCTGCAAATAGTGACAGTTTTACTTCTTCCCTTCTAATTTGGATGCCTTTTATTTCTTTTTCTTGTCTGATTGTTGTGGCTAGGACTACTAACACTATGTTAAATAGAAGTGGTGAAAGTGGGCATCCTTCTCTTGTTTCTTATTTTAGAGGAAAGGCTTTCAACTTTTCACCTTTGAGCATGATGTTGGCTGTGGGTTTGTCATAAATGGCCTTTATTATGTTGAGATATGTTCCCTCTATGCCAATAACATACTCTCTTTTTCTTTTCTACTGTTCCTGGGAAAAACTACATCTTTCTTTCCCAGATCTTTCCCATCTCCAATCTATTTGTAAACCACAGGAAAATTAATCTTCTTAATACACTAAAGACACACACATATATGTCTTACTCTTTAAAAAAAAAACCCTCAATGTCTCTCTGATGAACCCAAACTCCTGATGTGAATGTTTCTGGTTTCTCTCTGTTCTGGCTCTAGCTCCTTGGCCTCAGAGCCCACCCTGAACACTGCACTGCTTCTGAAGTAGAGAAGGCTCTCTCCACTTCCCTTCCCAGAATGACTTTCTCTTCCCACTTTGCTGAATCTCACCTGATCCTGATGAAGTCCCAACTCTTCTGTGAAGCCTTCTTGTATTTAATCTTCCTTCTGAATTACTCATTTTGGGGAAAGCTATGGAAATAATTGTCTTAACGACAACCACCTTCAATTGTTATTCATTGTGTCAAGTATGTTTCTTGGCTCAATAATTGTTGTTATGTGTTGAATAGTTATGTCCCTCCAAAATTCATATGTTGAAACCCTACTCCCACAATGTGATGGTACTGGGAGGTGTGGGCCTTTGGGAGGTAATTAGAATTAGATGAGGTCATGAGGGCAGAGCCCCCATGAATTGGTTAGTGCCCTTATCAGAGTCAGGAGAGAGCTTGCTGTGCTCTGCTGTCCAACGGAGAAGTCAGCACCTACAGCTTGGAAAAGAGCTCTCACCAGGACCTGACCATGTAGAAACCTATTTCTGGACTTCCAGTTTCCAGAACTGTGAGAAATAAATGTCCATCACTTATAAGCCACCCAGTCTATGGTAATTTGTTATGGCAGCTTGAACTAAAATAATTGGATCTCTGATTTCTTCTATAAACATAAAATATACAATAAATGATGAAGAATATTGCTGTTATCAAAAGTAATAGATACTTCTGTCAGCACTCTAGAATAATAAAAGTATCATTTAAACATAATTTATGGCTTCTACACTCTTTATTATTTTAGGTTAAAACTTACCAAGTTTTTTCTAAAATATAATTTTACTTTCAAATAAATTATATACATAAACCTAGTTAAGTACATGCTTTTCTTTGAGGAGTAAATTGCTTTTTAAATAAGAAAATGAAGAATATATTACATATATTGCTTTAGTACAGATGAATAAATTCTTTTAATATTTTGGAAATAAAAGTCTATGATTAATGAAGATGTTTTATGGAAATATTTAAAACTGTCTTGTGTTTATACATGAATTCTCTTCACTATAAATATTTTTGCAGGAAAGAAAGAATATTTTGTGCTGGGATGTCCCTTTCTGCTCTACCTATACTCTGTTGAATTTAGAAAAGCATGTGCTGTATCAAATCAGAGTCTGCCTTACTTGTCATTTTAATTAATATTGACTTTCTGAGCTACCTATTATTTCTTCACTGAAATACAGCAAGGTTATTATATGACTTGATTACTTTGTAACTCCTCAAAACCTAAAGAGAACTATATTCAGCTAAGTGTAAGCAGGTTTATTTTAGTTTGACTCAAAATGCAAAAGCAAGGTTTGAAAAATTCACTCATTCATTACTTCAGCAAATATTTATTGAGTGATTACAGGTGTCACACACTGTATTAATTCCTGGAAAATCCCTGACTTCGTTGAGCCTTGTCAGGGGGGAAATTAAGGAAGGGAAACAAGCAATTACAGCACACACATATTATGATAGGGTGAGATAGAAGAACTAGAACAGGCTCCAGAGTACCCTGAACCCAGGCACTAGGGAAGACTTCCAGGATAAGATGACCTTCCCAATGACGTGTTATTCAGAGGGGACAGCGAATACCAAGGTCCTGTGGTGAGAGAACAGTGTTGGAATTTAGGAATCGAGAGATGACAGCAGGGATGGAGGGAAAAGCAAGGCTGAAGGTTGGAGAAGTTCCAAGGGTGTTCTGGAGGGAGCCATGTTGGAGAAGTTTGGAACCTTGAAGAGAAAGTTTTACCCACTGAAGCTTTCCTGCTTTTTCTTTTTAATCTTTATCTTAAGAATTTTAAAGAGGAAGTTATCTCCAAGTTAACCAGTCAACATTTTTACAATGTAGAGCTTGTTTATCCTTTATATTGGAAGAGTCAAAGATTCTGTCCTTCTTCCAGACTCTTAGGGAGTTTTTAAGCACGGGAACATGAACAACAATTACAGTGGAAAGAGTTACTGAGCCAAGTTGCTGGAAATGAATACTTCTGCAGCAAGACTTTATCCCCTGAAAGAGCACTTGCCTGTCTGTGGAATGGAACCTTAGAGCTGTGGAAATAGTGCTTATATGGGGCTCAGAATTCTTTAATAAGAGGAAAAATGTGGTGTGCTGAGGGGAATGGGAAGTATTGGCTGTTATCAAGCTTGAAGAATCTGAAATCTTGTCAGCTGTTTAAAAGAAGATTTTTCAAGTCAATTGTTGGTAATCATGATCCTAATTAGATGTTTTCTCTACCATTTTTCATTATTAGTGACTCAAATCCCTTACATTGAATTTTCTACATGATGTGCACAGAGACAGAGGACAGTGAAGGAGGATCTGAGCTGCCACAAGGAAGCTTTGCCTTATTTTTTACTCTAATGGCCAAAATTTGAAGAACTCTCATTTGATTTGAAGAGCTCTTTAACTGGTTCCAAAGGATAATTGAGTCCAATTTGTATGGAGAGATGGAGTAACTGAAACAGGTTCCAAACTTCCTTCTAAGGATTTAGAGTATAGAATGCTTATTTTAGGAACAAAAATTATGCCAAGTTTTCTTTTTTCTTCCTTTCTCCTTAATGTTGATATAGATTTAAGCTTTGGCTTTTCAATATATATTTGAAGTGACTGTCCATATGGAACACCATACAGTAGAAAAGTATTTCCAGATGCTGTTCCTTTATAACCAAATGTTAGACTTGACAGAAGTCAGAGGGATTTTGCCACCTGATATTGTAGCTCCCCAGAATGACTGCCTGCTTCTGCCACTGCAGTAGACAATGGAGGTGGCAGGAGGCCCCATCCTCATAGCGTTTTCTCTCCATTTTCCAGCTCAGAGACTACCGAGCCTTATGGATGGGAAGCCAGACTCTTTCCTGATCTCTGGGCAGTCCTCATGTCTTCCTCCTTCACTGTTACAAGAAGCTACCTTCATGAAATGTGAAAGGCTCTGGTGAGAACTGTGCAGTTTCCCTGTAGGAAAGGTAACAGGTTTTGCTTAACAACCTTCTGAACTTGCAGAAGCGCTACACTTTAGTTCCCTGCAGAATTGAAATTGATGCAGCACTACGGAGGATGTTGCCCAAACTCCTAGAAGTCTTTGGCCTGAGAGGTTACCAGTCTTTGACCAAGATTTTCTTACTCTGTTCTTTATTATGAGATTATATCTTTTCTAACTACTTTCATATAAGGATGGTGATAAATGGTAGAAATTTTTGTTTTTTAAATTAAAATTTAGGGAAAAGAGAGTTGGCAATTATTTTGGTCTGTATTTTTAAAAATGGTCAAGAACTCTGAAGGTTCTGAGATTTTACTGTACTTGCAAGCTAATAAGTTAGTGTGTTATAGTTTGATGGATGCTGGCAGAAGACAAAAGACTCCTCATTCAGAGACAGAGGACTTTATTTTTCATAACACAACATGCAGCATGGGTATCAGCACATGTGTATTAGTTCCTTGAGTCCTAAGGGAAATATACAGAGGGCCTGATGACACTAGAACATTCAGTGAGTTGCATGAGAGGAAAGGAATCCTGAGTTTAGGGAATTTGAATCTTTTGTAATGGACAGCAAGCATGACTGCCTTTGGTAGGAGAGAATGCCATCTTTATCCTGCAAGGCTATGTGCAATAGATACATTCTTGGAACAATTTTGGAACAAGAGATGGTAAATGTCACATGTTGAAGCACAAAAGTAACATGGCAATTTTCACTCAACAAAAGGTAATTTTTCTGGTCAGTCAAATCTCTAAGTCTGAAAACTACTGAATTGAATATAATTCTAGGGAATAAGGAGAAAGGAAAGAAAAAAACAAAAACGAGAGAAGGACAGTTACTTTGTGCCAGTGTGTGGAAGTGACAGAAGTTCTTCCCGAGATTCCATATCTAACTGATACCTAATTCTAATTCAGCTTTTAAAGTTAGCTTTGTGCTTTCTGTGCTATTAATACAAATATTAACTTTAATTATTTTCAGCAGTGTTTACTGCCATAATGCTTCCGAAGTCTTTCCTTCAGAAAGACATTGTTTCCAAATGTAGACAATTAGGACCATGTCATGTTTATTGAATCAGTGGCTTTGTGCTACTAACTTTTGAATTGTTATTAATAATATGAATATTAGCATTCTTTAATGAAAAGGCATGATAGTCTTACATTTTTGTGAGTGTTCATTGCAGTTTTCAAAACAATTTCAAAAATTACTATGAAAGGGGGAATGTGTATTTTTTGGGGAGAAAAATGTATGACTACTTACTACAAGCGTCTTACATGAAGTCCTCCCCTATGTAACTACTCTGATTTTTTTATATTAAGATTTCAGTTTTGTTAGGATTGAATCCAGTCAGAAATAGCTGTGTGTTTCCAAAGAACACAGGCTAAGGAAGGTTATGGATACTGAGTACGTGTCAGACTTACTTGATTGAAGAAAGAGGAAACTTCTGTAGAAACTGGAAAAAAAGACTTCAGGCATTTGTGGCAGGAGCCATTTAAAAAAGTGGATTTCCAGGCAGTATTTCCATAGAGGATACTAGAATATACTTGATTAAACTGCTAAGATTTTGGGATTTCTAAATTACTTTGGTAAATGTGTACAAATCAGATTTTCAATAGTAAAGTTTAAAAAGGTCTTCATGACAGAGTATTCATGAAGTCCTTGTAATATGCCAAGTGATGGATAAGAGACACAAATGACATAGTTTTCACCTTTTTGGGAGCAACTGCCATGAACTACAAAACAGAAAAAGAAGTTTAAATGAAAAATTTACATATTCTGTCCAAATAATAGAGATACAAAGTGCTTTAAGGAAAAAGAAGGAAAAGAAGAAAACAAAGCAATGCTGGTTTTCCTAAGGGAATTATTCTGTTTGATGGCTGACTGCAAATGTATTTTCTCTTCAAATGGGGAAGCTTGACATACTGCCATTCACTGTTAATCACAGCACTAGATGAAGGGTTTTCATTTTAAGAAACACAAGAAACATTGACAGGACTGGTGGCATTGTGGCTAGTAGGGAAAAAGATGGGGAAAGAAAGGTGAAGCACGTAAAAGAACAGTAAAATTCTGTCTTTTGTAATATAATAGGGAAGGACAAATCTGACTCCATGTTAGATATGTTCCTTTTACTTTAACCTTTGTGCTCTGTTGCTTGTGCTTATTTATGCTGCTCTGTACTTTTTGTAAAAGAATGTTGCCTATAGTCTGAAATATATAGGACAGCCCATTCTCAAGGCTCTGACTTTAAGGGTGTAACACTTTCCCATTCATATAGACAAAAAAAGTTGCAGAGGGCTTCCCTGGTTGTGCAGTGGTTGAGAGTCCGCCTGCCAATGCAGGGGACACGGGTTCATGCCCCAGTCCGGGAAGATCCCACATGCTGCAGAGCGGCTGGGCCCGTGAGCCATGGCCGCTGAGCCTGCGCATCCAAAGCCTGTGCTCTGCAACGGGAGAGGCCACAACAGTGGGAGGCCCGCGTACCGCCAAAAAAAAATAAAAAATTTGCAGAGCAGAAAATAATATTTGTCTTGTTGGAGGTTTACAGGAACAAAGTAAATTATTACAATAAATAACCTCAGCTATCCGAAATCAAATCAGAGATCTCATACTCTGTAACATTCTCAGCCCAAGTATTTGTATTCTATGACATATATGTAACTGAAATTAAAGTAATTCACAAAATATCTATTTTTTTAAAAGAAAACTTTGTTTCTTCTGTTGAGAAAAAAGTTACTTATAAATTTATTTGATGTTTTTAATATCTGAATACATTTAGTTTTGGTGAGTTAATATTTTATAGGTAGCATGAGATAAACAGGACAAGCTATTCTCATAAAAGACACACACTTTTAAAAATAAATTCGTTTGCTTATTCATTTATTTATGGCTGTGTTGGGTCTTTGTTGCTGTGTGGGCTTTCTCTAGTTGCAGCGAGCGGGGGCTACTCTTCGTTGTGGTGCATGGGCTTCTCATTGTGGTGGCTTCTCTTGTTGCGGAGCATGGGCTCTGGGTGCTTGAGCTTCAGTAGTTGTGGCACGTGGGCTCAGTAGTTGTGGCTTGTGGGCTCTAGAGTGCAGGCTCAGTATTTGTGGTGCACGGGCTTAGTTGCTCTGTGGCATGTGGGATCTTCCCGGACCAGGGCTCGAACCAGTGTCCCCTGCATTGGCAGGTGGATTCTTAACAACTGCACCACCAGGGAAGCCTCAAAAGACACACTCTTGTCTCTTTATTTAATAAGTTGAATTTAAAGGAAGTATTTAGAACACTAGGCCATATTAATTAATAATTTCTTAATCACTCAATTTCAGCTAGCATCCATCATTTTCTGCAGAAGCTAAACATGTAAATTTATTTCTGTTGAGTAAAATGCTTTCCATTTCAAAGATGGAACTACATTTTTTTTAAAAAGCACTTTTCTTCATTAGAAGTCTGGTTGTTTCTTCCTTAAATCCTTCTTTAAGGATTTTCTGACAGCTCAGTGATAAAGGTTGACTATTTCCCCCAGACACTCCCATAAGCTTGCAGTGGAGAGACTGGCGTTTTATCCAAATTCTCTCAGGAAAATCTTCTGCCAGGAAAACATACAGACCCTTCTAATGTTGCTTTCAGAATTCTTTACCTTCAAATATCCCTGGAACAGTCAGTTCATGGCATAGCTTCTAGGTTCATCTGCTCAGGGCACTGGTGGTGCCAAAAAAAGTAGTTTTGCCTTTAAAAATCAAATGTGCACTAGTGTGGACCAAACTGTCAAGAAGAAGTGTTTTAAAAGGTACACCATATGGGTTTCTGGGGTGCAACTAAGGGAAGAGGACTGAGACACTCCATCACGCAACAAATGATAACTGGCGAAGTTCAGAGTTGTAGGACATTGATCAGAAATCATCAAATAATCCATTTTAAGAAAATGGGGTGATGGTTGCTTTTAAGAGACAGCCAAGAGCAAAGCAATGGAAAAGAACATGTTCAACATTTTTTTTAAACTGGATTTTTAAAAATTAATTTTTATTGGAGTAGAGTTGTTTATAATGTTGTGCTAGTTTCTGCCATACAGCAAAGTGAATCAGCCACACATAGACAGATATTCCCTCTCTTTTGTATTTGCCTCCCATTTAGGTCACCACGGAGCAATGAGTAGAGTTCCCTGTGCTATACAGTCTGTTCTCATTAGTTATCTGTTTTATACATGATAGTGTATATATGTCAATCCCAATCTCCCAGTCCATCCTACCCTCCCTTCCCCCCTTGGTATCCATACATTTGTTCTCTATGTCTGTGTCTCTATTTCTGCTTTGTAAATACGTTCATCAACACCATTTTTCTAGATTCCACATATATGTGATATTATATGATATTTGTTTTTCTCTTTCTGACTTACTTCACTCTGTATGACAGTCTCTAGGTCCATTCACATCTCTGCAAATGGCACAATATTGTTCCTTTTATGGCTGAGTAATATTCCATTGTATATATGTACCACATCTTCTTTATCCACACCTCTGTCGATGGACATTTAGGTTGCTTCCATGTCCTGGCTATTGTAAATAGTGCTGCAATGAACATTGGGGTGCATGTATCTTTTTGAATTATAGTTTTCTCTGGGTATATGCCCAGGAGTGGGATTGCTGGATCATATGGTAGTTCTATTTTCAGTTTTTTAAGGAACCTTCATACTGTTCTCCATAGTGGCTGTATCAATTTACATTCCCATCAACAGTATAAGAGGGTTCCCTTTTCTCCACACCCTCTCCAGCATTTATTGTTTTCTGATGGCCATTCTGACTGGTGTGAAGTGATACCTCATTGTAGTTTTCATTTGCATTTCTCTGATAATTAGTGATGTTGAGCATTTTTCATGTGTTTGTTGGCCATCTGTATGTCTTCTTTGGAGAAATGTCTATTTAGATCTTCTGCCCATTTTTTGATTGGGTTGTTTGTTTTTATGATATTAAGCTACATGAGCTGTTTGTAAATTTTGGAGACTAAGCCCTTGTCAGTCTCATCATTTGCAAATATTTTCTCCCATTCTGCGGGATGTCTTTTCATTTTATTTATGGTCTCCTTTGCAGTGCAAAAGCTTTTGAGTTTAATTATGTCCCATTTGTTTATTTTTGTTTTTCTTTCCATTACTCTGGGAGACAAATAAAAAAAAATATTGTTGCGATTTATGTCAGAGAGTGTTCTATGTTTTCCTCTAAGAGTTTTATAGGCATTACATTCAGGCCTTTAATCCATTTTGAGTTTATTTTTGTGTATGGTGATAGGGAGTGTTCTAATTTCATTCTTTTACATGTAGCTATCCAGTTTTCCCAGCACCACTTATTGAAGAGGCTGTCTTTTCTCCATTGTATGTTCTTGCCTCCTGTGTCATATGTTAGGTGTCTATAAGTGTGTGGGTTTATCTCTGGGCTTTCTATCCTGTTCCACTAATCTATATTTCTGTTTCTGTGCCAGTACCATACAGTTTTGATTACTGTAGCTTTGTAGTATAGTCTAAAGTCAGGGAGCCTGATTCCTCCAGCTCTGTTTTTCTTTCCCAAGATTGCTTTGGCTATTTGGGTCTTTTGTGTTTCCATACACATTGTACAATTTTTTGTTCTAATTCTGTGAAAAATGCCATTGGTATTTTGACAGGGATTGCATTGAATCTGTAGATTGCTTTGAGTAGTATAGCCATTTTCACAATATTGATTCTTCCAATTCAAGAATATGGTATATCTCTCCATCTGTTTGTGTCATCTTTGATTTCTTTCATCAGTATCTTATACTTTTCTGAGTATGGGCCTTTTTCTTCCTTAGGCAGGTTTATTCCTAGGTATTTTATTCTCTTTGATGTGATGGTAAATGGGATTGTTTCCTCGATTTCTTTCTGATCTTTCAGTGTTAGTGTATAGGAATGCACGACATTTCTGTGTATTAATTTTGTATCCTGCGACTTTACCAAATTCATTGATTAGCTCTAGTAGTTTTCTGGTGGCATTGTTAGGATTATCTATGTATAGTGTCATGTCATCTGCAAACAGTGACAGTTTTACTTCTTCTTTTCCAATTTGGATTCCTTATTTCTTTTCCTTCTCTGTTTTCCATAGCTAGGGCTTCCAAAAGAATGTGGAATAATAGTGGTGAGAGTGGACATCCTTGTCCTGTTCCTGATCTTAGAGGAAATGCTTTCAGTTTTTCACCATTGAGAATGATGTTTGTTGTGGGTTTGTCATATATGGCCTTTATTATGTTGAGGTAGGTTTCCTCTATTCCCACTTTCTGGAGAGTTTTTATCATAAATGGGTGTTGAATTTTGTCAGAAGATTTTTCTGCATCTATTGAGATGATCATATGGTTTTTATTCTTCAAGCTGTGGATTTTAATTTCATTGGAAACAAGCTGATTGCTCTCTGGGAAACAGTGCCTTTGGTAAGTGTTTGGGCATCCTGAAAATAGAAATGCATCTATTGCCTTACTCATTTTGCAGATAATATCTCTGAAGCATAATATAATAAATGGGTTTTAAATGTTAGTAAAAAGTACTTACTATTTTTATATTAATAGCTTCATATTAATATATTAATAACTGAAACTCTATCAGTTAGTACTTCCATTTGCAAGCAAGAAATGATTTTTAGAATGTAAGTCCTAAAGGGATAAAACGAGGTAACATCTGAAGCAGAAGGGAGCTCTTCCTTGTTTCCTTGCTTTGTTTATTTTTCCCCTAGCCATTCATTAATCTGACAAGTGTTTGTGTTTCCTACTGTGGGTGAGGTTTAGTTCTAGGCACTGGAGAAACTGCTGTGAGCAAAGAGATAAGCTCACATTCTCTTTTTTTGTTTTGATTTTTCAAAAGTAAACAAAACATGTGTACATGCACAAATATTAATATAGTTAAAGGTTCTACGAAGAAAAAGAAAGCTAGTAAAGGGGACAGGAAGTGATGGGGAGGTTAGGTCTGACAAAATATATCAGGATTTGCGATTGTTAGGGGCTCTAGAGGGAAGGAAAGGGAGCAGTAATGGGGGGTGGGAGGTGCTTTTCATGAAATGGGGAAGACGGGGGAAGGAGGGGGATTGTAGAGGAAGCGGGGAAAGTGTCAGTGGGAAGTCAAAAGTTCATATTCAAATGGAGACGTTGAATTGTCAGTTGGATAGCAAACCTGGAGCTGGGGAAGAAGTCAGGGAGTCAGCGTTTCATATGTAAATTTGGGATTCATGAGCATATTAATGGTATTTGACGCCACAGGATTGGCTAAAATAACCTCGGAAGTGAGAATAATGAGTATAAACGGAGGAGAAGGCTGAGGATTGAGTCAGGGGCACTCCACCAGTTAAAGGTCAAGCAGAGAAGGAGCAACCAGCAATAGAAACTGAAGTTGTAGCCAGTGTTGTGGGAAGAGAACCGAGAATGTGTGTCCTACAAGACAAGTGGCAAAGAAACTGTAAGAAATCATTGATGACGAGTGCTGCAGAGAGTCAAATGAGGCATGAGAAATGACTTCAATTTGTTTAAATAGAAGATATACAAAATAATTCAGGAAGAAAGAACACATGATAAAGAGTGAGGGAGAGAAATATTAATATAGTAACTGGCCATTCAGTCCTTGCATATCTTTGATGCAATTTCCCCTTGGAACATTATCTATCATGATTTAAATCTTGAGAAGAGGCATTTACCTCAGTGAATCCCAAAGGAAACTTCACTTTGTAATACAAAACAAAACTTCGGCAGTTATATCCAAAGACTCTAGAGATGGTAGTCCAATGCCATTTGATATAATTTAAAATCTCTGCATTCTACCTTCCCCCACATCTAATCACACAACAGACAGTTGTCGTGTATTATTTCATTGTAATATATGTCAATACATGCAATATCTGCCCACTTATCTTCATCTCCTCTGCCAATTTCCTCCTTCAAGATGGTATCATCCCTTGCCTGGACTACTGCAACTACTTCTGTGTTAGGTCTTTGGAGAAGCAGCCACCAAGGTGAGATTCTATGTACAAGAGATTTACTGGGGAAGATTCCTGTAAGGGATAAACAGGGAGGGAATAGAAGTAGACAGAAAGAGCTTTCAGACCTTGGGACAGGTCTGATATCTGTGAATAAAGAAGGAGGCAGAAAACTCTCAGACAGAGGGGCAATTTTGAGAAAGTTTCGACCAGGATTGTGAGGAGTCCGCAGCCAAAGTTGCCCATTAGTGGAGTCTCACATCCCATAGGAATGGGCTAGTATTAGTACCACACCATGCCCAGGCATTAGCAGGAATTGACCATGGTTTGGGTAAGAGGGGCAGAGGTAGGGGCCTAGGGGTTTGACTTCAGCTCAATTGTGGTGGTGGGACCAGAGTAGAGGCCTCAGTTGGTGCTGTCAGTCAACTAAGCCCTTCACAGCCAGTTCTCTTAAGAAGATTTGAGTTTAATATTGTTGGAATAATTAAAACTTAGAAACTTAGAGAAGAGGCCCCATAGAACTGAAACTCAAAACCTTTGAGGGGATACCAGCTGGATGGTGCTGTTACCTCTGAGACTGATTTTGAAGGTGCTGGAAAAATTGCAAACAACATTCAGATGTTTTTGCAGGAGGCCACTGCTGCTGCTGCCAGGGTGAAGAAGCTTTGCTTACCAGGAACTGCCATAGACAGGAAATCCTCAGGAAACAGACAGGAAAGAGCAAATGCCTTCTTTCTCCTCTAGCCTTCCAGTCTCCTTCTAGAGCCCCTGTTTGAGGACCATAACTGGGAAGGAGCTGGCAAAGCAGAAATGTAGCTTGCATAGTCCCAAAAGCAGTATCACAAGGCAGAGTAAAGAAGGGTGTGTTTGGGGCTGAGAGACAATAACTTAATACCTTAATAACTGGCACACCATGTGACCCATTTTTTGCTGTAAGGGAACTCCTGTGTCTTGTCTTGTTGACCTGAAATAAATAGAACACTAGATATTACTCCACAAAAGATGGGTTTATTCAGAATCAGCAGAGAATTGCAATTTGTGGTCTGCAAGGATGGTGAACCTTGTGCAAGTCCCCACATGGTAAGCGAAGAGAATACTTCTATAGAGAAAAAGGAAGTTGGGTGGGCTATAGTAAGAAAGAGTCTATAGCTTTTCATTGGCTGAGTCCTTGGCAGGAAAGAAGAGGAGTCTTTCTTCTTCCTTTTGGGCTCTGCTATCATCAAAGGGTATGAGAGCTCCCCCTTCTGGTCTCTTAACTCTATTCAATTGAGGTTTTTGTTAATTAATTTCTACATTTCCCCCTTTTGACCAAGATCTTTCTCTGGAAGCTTGATTAATCAAGAGTCAGGTTTTCTAGTTTGATAAGCTTTTTGTCCCTCAATGTCAGGAAAGACTTTTCCTGGGTAGTACCTTATATCAGAGGGCAAGTGTACAAATTAGAAACCTATTAAGATCAATTTGAGTAAAAGGAAGGAACAGGAGGGAGAACTCTCAGGCACTTTTTATCTAAAGTGCTTATGTTATCAAGTTCATAGACATTGGAGATCATCTGAAGCATTAGTCATCTTTAGAGCTTTAGTGACAAACTTCCAACAGGCCCAGTCTGGATATCTTGGGAAAGCTGTCTCATCAGATGTTGTCTGCTTCAGTTCTAGAAAATATTTACTTTCAGGTCACCAGATGATATGCAGTTCTAGTCAGTGTTTGGTGCTTTTCTTAGGTGTGTCTTGTGAATCCAAGAGTCTATTCCTTGGAATTTGGCAGCACAAGGATTGGTTAGTAGTACCTGATAGAAGCCTTTCTAGGGAGGTTGCAGAGAGTTTTGGAGGTGTCTTTCCTAATAGATAAAATCTCCAGCTTGCAAGGTGTGATGCTTAAGGTCTTCATCTTCCAAGGGAGCACTGTGAAAAGATTGCTTTATCAAAGCTTGGTTATTTTTAATAGAAACAATTACACCGTAGCAATTGGAGTATCTTGGAGTATCTTTCCCTTTATCAGTTGTGGGTCAAAAGAAGCCAGAGCAAAGTGCAGTTAGTGTCCTTTGACTATCTCAATGAGTGAAAGTTTGAGCTCCAAAAGGGGGGGATCTGACATGTAGAAGAACCAACAGCAATGCTTTTGGCCAACGTATTTGGATGGCCTCTACGAATTTTGCCAATGGAGTCTTAATAATGTCATTAGTGTGTTTAACTGAACCAGAGGATTGAGGGTGGTAAGCATAGTGAAAATGTTGTAAAACCAGCTTTGGCTGTGCAGTGCAGATTTTGCAGACTTACTGAAGTACCTGGCCAGGAAAATGGGTTCCTTGATCACTATGAAGTGCCAGAGGAGAGATAATCTTTTTCAAAAGGACTTTAACCACAGAAGAGGCAGTAGCCTGTCTGTAAGGAAAGGCTTCAGTTCACTGTGAAAACCTACAGATTATAACAAAAATATATTTATATCCATTAGTCAGAGGAAGTTGTATGAAATCCATTTTCCAGACCTCAAATGGTCCATTAGGCAGTTTAAAATGTCTGGGAGCAGTATGAACCGTCTTCTCTGGGTTGTACTTCAGACAAATGGGACAAGTGAGGAAGGCACATTTTGTCGCCTTGTTAGTGTTTCCTCACCAACATTGATTCATGAAGGCTATCATTTTGTCAGTAGACTGATGGTTTAATGCATGTACAGTGGTGAAGAATGGGAATTTAGAGGCTCCAGTAGGAGTGGGTTGTTATTTGGTCCAAACCAGAGCTTTATCTTTTTTTAAAAAAAATTAAACCAACAGTTGTTGAATTTCCAGTCTTATTTTTTCTTTTCTGAGGTCAATTGTTGGTTTTTTCTAGCCAGTTTTTCTAAGTTATCATTTGGGATAATCCTTTGGATCATGACAGAAGTTTTGGCTGTTATTGGTCCCTTTAAGGACAGCATTTCTAACAGAAATATCATCAAGGTGATTTCCCTAATTTCCAGAGAGTCAAGTTGAGAATGTCTCTGAATCTTAATAATAGCTAAAGTGACAGGTAAAAGTATCACATTCAATAATTCCTGAACATAAGGGCCATAGAAAATATTATTTCCACTTGAAGTAAGGAAGCCACAGTACTTCCACAACAGTCCAACACTCCATCATGAGCTGCTCCAAAAGCATATCTACTATCAGCATAAACATTGGCATTTTGTCCTTGGCTAAAATATAAGCCTGTGTGAGAGCATATAATCCAGTCTGTTGGACTGAAGTAGCCATAGGTAAAGATGCTCCCCCAACGACATCAGAAAGAGTTGTAATAGCATAGCATGTAAAAGCATATCACCTTTTATATTGCCACCTTTTAAATAAGAAACATAAGTGAACCATGAGAAGTCAGTGTTACCCAATGGCATTTCTTGTAGGTTGTCACAAGGGGTCAGGAGGTGTTCTGTCAGCATGAAGCAGTTGTGAGGGACTTTGCCGATTAAAGTGGGGAGAAGAGTAGCAGGTTTAAGGTTATTACAATGTAAAAGAGTTATGTGAGGAGCAGTTAACCAAAGGACTTCCGAGGAGGTGAGGTGGCTGACTGAGAGATGTTGAGTGTGTTGGGAATTCAGGAGAGCTTCTACTGCAGGAGGTACAAAAGTGGTTAAAGGGGATCCCAAGCAATTTTCTCAGTGGCCTTAACTAAAAGGACAATGGGAATCATGGCTCTAAAGCAAGGGAGATAACCTTGTGCCATAGGGTCTAGTTGTCAGCTGTACTACTTGATGGGTTGATGGTGGTCCCTATGTTTTTGGATGAGTACCCAAAGGACATTCCCTTCCTTTTCATATACAAAAAGGAAAAGGGGAATCTGATAGTTGGGCTGCCCAGGGGCAGGTGGGTTCATCAAACTCTCCTTTAAGGCCTCAAAGGCTACGTTGTCCAATTCTTCCCATAAGATTGGGTTGGGATTACTATTGTTGGGTAAAACATATAGAGATTTGGCCAGAAGAGAGAAATTTGGAATCTAATCTTGGCAATAACCAACTAGCCTGAGAAGACCATACAGTTAGCACTTAGTTTGGGGTTTTGGGAAACTTAGGACACCATGAAGCCTATCCGGGTGTAGGTGTAGCCCTTGTTCTGATATCAGATGTCCTAAATATCAAACCTGGGTTTGGGCAAATGGCATTTTTTTCTTGGTGACTTTATGTCCTTCTAAGGCTAAAAGCTTTAGCAAGTATTGATAGATGTTGTCTTCCTGTGAGGAGGCTTGAGAAAGAGAGAAAAGAAGCAAATCTTGGACATATTGCAACATATCTCTAGGGAACTTTATATCATCCAGATAAACCTTCAGGATTTGGGAGAAATAAGGACTCTCAGTAAAACCCTGAGGCATTACTGTCTAGGTGAATTGATTTCTTCCAAAGTGAAGGCAAAAATGTATTGCCTAGCTCCATCAGCTGGAATACTAAGGGATGCACTGCATAAATCAGTTACAGTAAAGAATTTGCTTCTGGTAGGAATGGATGTTAGTAGTGTATGAGGGTTAGAATCAACAGAGTGTCACAGGATAACAGTGTTTACTGCTCTGAGATCCTGGACAAACCTCCACCCTCAGTCCTTAAGTTTTCTTAGTGGTGAAATGGGAATGTTACAGGGGCTAGTACAGGGACCATGAGGCTTTGAGACTTGTAATCTTCTATTATGAGCTTTATGCCTTGAAAGGCTTCTTTACTTATTGGTATTGATCACTTCTGGGAAGAGGTTTTAAAGGGTTTATTTGAATCTTGATGGGAGGTGTGATATGAATATTGCCAACATTAGTTGGAGATTTTGCCCATAAGCAAGATAGTAGCTGATTCAATAGGAACAAATTAACAGTGTTTTCAGAATCTGCTATACTACTGTTAGAGATGAAACAAATTAAACATGTCAAATGGTCATTTAATTCACCCAGTTGATTATTTTGATGACTACTGTCAAGTTTTAGAATGATTTCCCCTTTTCAGAAGAAAGAAATTCTGGCATGATACTTCTCTAAGAAATCTTGGCCTAATAAATGAGTAGAGGCAGAGGAACTTAGGAGAAAACAGTATCTCTCAAAGGGCCTAAACAAAAGAGAATGGGTTCAGAGACAAGAACCTCTTGAGCTTCATTATAGATCCCACTATTTAAACTGTTTTAGTACTCAGAGGCAGGGGCTGTTTTATAGCAGTGGGGTTGATCACCAAGAGTGTGGCTTTGGTGTCATTTAGGACTAGAAGAGATTCATCCCTGATCTGGAGAAATGTTCCTCCAAGCCCATTAAGAGGGAGGATTGGGGAGATCCCCTGTAGTTCCTTGGAGCCCCAGCATTGAGAATTAGGAGGGCGTTGGAAAGGCTAGTTAGTGGGCTGAAGGTTCCTGAAGTGCTTAAGTTTGTAATAATCTCGCTTCCAATGTCCTGTCTCTTTGCAATAATAGCAGAAACTAGAAGAATTCTGATTTTTGTCCAGGTGCCTTCATTTACTGAATTTGCAGATTAAGAATTTTGGCAACCTTTCTTTGAGGTGACTCATCTACAGTGCAAGAGAGCTAGTTTGCCAGATTAACTAATTCTGGGGTGGACAGTTTCCAATTTCATCCCGGTCCTTTTTACTAGAAGGGAAAGGTCCCAGTTCAGCCCATTAATAAACACAGAGTTAAAAGCTACCTTTTCTTTAAAACCTAACTGAAGTCGATTGTAATTATCATGATAGGTTCATCATATTTTTGTGTGCAAGCCCAAATTCTATTCCAATAAACAGGCTTTAGAAAAGCCCTAGGAGTTACAAGAGACAAAGAAGGACACTACATAATGATCAAAGGATCAAACCAAGAAGAAGATATAACAATTATAAATATATATGCACCCAACATAGGAGCACCTCAATACATAAGGCAACTGCTAACTGCTATAAAAGAGGAAATCAACAGTAACACAATAATAGTGGGGCACTTTAACACCTCACTTACACCAATGGACAGATCATCCAAACAGAAAATTAATAAGGAAACACAAGCTTTAAATGACACAGTAGACCAGATAGATTTAATTGATATTTATAGGACATTCCAACCAAAAACAGCAGATTACACTTTCTTCTCAAGTGCGCATGGAACATTCTCCAGGATAGATCACATCTTGGGTTAGAAATCAAGCCTCAGTAAATTTAAGAAAATTGAAATCATATCAAGCATCTTTTCTGACCACAATGCTATGAGATTAGAAATCAATTACAGGGGAAAAGACGTAAAAAACACAAACACATGGAGGCTAAACAGTACGTTACTAAATAACCAAGAGATCACTGAAGAAATCTAAGAGGAAATTGACAAATACCTAGAGACAAATGATAATGAAAACACAATGATCCAAAACCTATGGGATGCAGGAAAAGCAGTTCTAAGAGGAAAGTTTATAGCTATACACGCCTACCTCAAGAAACAAGAAAAATCTCAAATAAACAATTTAACCTTACTCCTAAAGGAACTAGAGAAAGAAGAATAAACAAAACCCAAAGTTAACAGATGGAAAGAAATCATAAAGATCAGAGCAGAAATAAATGAAGTAGAAACAAAGAAAACAATAACAAAGATCAATAAAACTAAAAGCTGATTCTTTGAGAAGATAAACAAATTGATAAACCATTAGCCAGACTCATCAAGAAAAAGAGGGAGAGGACTCAAATCAGTAAAATTAGAAATGAAAAAGGAGAAGTTACAACAGACACCGCAGAAATACAAAGCATCCTAGGAGACTACTACAAGCAACTCTTTGCCAATAAAATGGACAACCTGGAAGAAATGGACAAATTCTTAGAAAGGTATAACATTCCAAGACTGAACCAGGAAGAAACGGAAAATATGAACAGACCAATCACAAGTAATGAAATTGAAACTGTGATTAAAAATCTTCCAACAAACAAAAGTCCAGGACCAGATGGCTTCACAGGTGAATTCTATCAAACATTCAGAGAAGAGCTAACACCCATCCTTCTCAAACTCTTCCAAAAAATTGCAGGGCTTCCTTGGTGGCGCAGTGGTTGACAGTCTGCCTGCCGATGCAGGGGGCACGGGTTCGTGCCCTGGTCCGGGAAGATCCCACGTGCCGTGGAGCGGCCAGGCCTGTGAGCCATGACCGCTGAGCCTGCGCATCCGGAGCCTGTGCTCCGCAATGGGAGAGTCTGTAACGGTGAAAGGCCGTGTACCGCAAAAAAAAAAAAAAAAAAAAAAAAAAAAAAAAAAAAAAAATTCAGAAGAAGGAACACGCCCAAACTCATTCTACGCTGCCACCATCACCCTGATACCAAAACCAGATAAAGATACTAGAAAAAAAGAAAATTACAGACCAATTTTGCTGATGAATACAGATGCAAAAATCCTCAACAAAATACTAGCAAACAGAATCCAACAACA
The DNA here is from genome assembly GCF_964165515.1 of Mesoplodon bidens. Lineage (NCBI taxonomy): Eukaryota > Metazoa > Chordata > Mammalia > Artiodactyla > Ziphiidae > Mesoplodon > Mesoplodon bidens. The sequence continues at coordinate 10,789,285 of NC_138168.1, read as the reverse complement.
CATTAAAAGGATCATACACCACGATCAAGTGGGATTTATCCCAGGGATGCAAGGATTCTTCAATATACGCAAATCAATCAACGTGATACACCATATTAACAAATTGAAGAATAAAAACCATATGATCATCTCAATAGATGCAGAAAAATCTTCTGACAAAATTCAACACCCATTTTTGATAAAAACTCTCCAGAAAGTGGGCATAGAGGGAGCCTACCTCAACATAATAAAGGTCATATATGACAAACCCACAGCAAACGTCATTCTCAATAATGAAAAACTGAAAGCATTTCCTCTAAGATCAGGAACAAGACAAGGATGTCTGCTCTCACCACTATTATTCAACCTAGTTTTGGCAGTCCTAGCCACGGCAGTCAGAGAAGAAAAAGAAATACAAATTAGAAAAGAAGAAGTAAAAATGTCACTGTTTGCAGATGACATGATACTATACATGGAGAATCCTAAGGACGCCACCAGAAAACTACTAGAGCTAATCAATGAATTTGGTAAAGTTGCAGGATACAAAATTAATGCACAGAAATCTCTTGCATTCCTATACACTAATGATGAAAAATCTGAAAGAGAAATTAAGGAAACACTCCCATTTACCATTGCAACAAAAAGAATAAAATACCTAGGAATAAACCTACCTAGGGAGAGAAAAGACCTGTATGCAGAAAGCTATAAGAGACTGTTGAAAGAAATTAAAGTTGATACCAACAGATGGAGAGATATACCATGTTCTTGGATTGGAAGAATCAATATTGTGAAAATGACTATACTACCCAAAGCAATCTACAGATTCAATGCAATCCCTATCAAATTACCAATGGCATTTTTTACAGAACTAGAACGAAAAAATCTTTAAATTTGTATGGAGACACAAAAGTCCCCGAATAGCCAAAGCAGTCTTGAGGGAAAAAAATGGAGCTGGAGGAATCAGACTCCCTGATTTCAGACTATACTACAAAGCTAAAGTAATCAAGACACTATGGTCCTGGCACCAAAACAGAAATACAGATCAATGGAACAGGATAGAAAGCTCAGAGATAAACCCACGCACCTATGGTCAACTAATCTATGACAAAGGAGGCAAGGATATACAATGGAGAAAAGACAGTCTCTTCAATAAGTGGTGCTGGGAAAACTGGACAGCTACATGTAAAAGAATGAAATTAGAACACTCCTGAACACCATACACAAAAATAAACTCAGAATGGATTAGAGACCTAAATGTAAAACTGGACACTATAAAACTCTTAGAGGAAAACATAGGAAGAACACTCTTTGACATAAATCACAGCAAGATCCTTTTTGATCCACCTCCTAGAGAATTGGAAATAAAAACAAAAATAAACAAATGGGACCTAATCAAACTTAAAAGCTTTTGCAAAGCAAAGGAAACTCCGAAAAAGACGAAAAGACAACCTTCAGAATGGGAAAAAATATTTGCAAACGAATCAACGGACAAAGGATTAATCTCCAAATTATATAAACAGCTCATGCAGCTCAATATTAAAAAAAAAACAAACAACCCAATCAAAAAAAGGGCAGAAGACCTAAATAGACATTTCTCCAAAGAAGACATACAGATGGCCAAGGAGCACATGAAAAGCTGCTCAACATCACTAACTATTAGAGAAATGCAAATCAAAACTACAATGAGGTATCACCTCACACCAGTTAGAATGGGCATCATCAGAAAATCTACAAACAACAAATGCTGGAGAGGGTTTGGAGAAAAGGGAACCCTCTTGCACTATTGTTGGGAATGTAAATTGATACAGCCACTTTGGAGAACAGTATGGAAGTTCCTTAACAAACTAAAAATAGAATTACCATATGACCCAGCAGTCCCACTACTGGGCATATATCCAGAGAAAACTGTAATTCAAAAAGACACATGCACCCCAATGTTTATTGCAGCACTGTTTACAATAGCCAGGTCATGGAAGCAACCTAAATGCCCATTGACAGACGAATGGATAAAGATGTGGTACATATATACAATGGAATATTACTCAGCGATAAAAAGGAACGAAATTGGGTCATTCATAGAGGTGTGGATGGATCTAGAGACTGTCATACAGAGGGAAATAAGTCAGAAAGAGAAAAACAAATATCACATATTAATGCATATATGTGGAACCTAGAAAAATGGTACAGATGAACTGGTTTGCAGGGCAGAAATTGAGACACAGATGTAGAGAACAAACGTATGGACACCAAGGGGGGAAAACTGTGCTGCGGTGGGGATGGTGGTGTGCTGAATTGGGCTATTGGGATTGACATGTATACGCTGATGTGTATAAAATGGATGACTAATAAGAACCTGCTGTATGAAAAAATAAGTAAAAGAAAATTCAAAAAAAAAACACAAAACAACATAAAAAACAAAATGCAAATCACATCACATCAAAAGAAGGAAAAAAATAAGCAAAGAAAAGCCTTAGGAATTGCTCAGTGAAGTCACCTAGTCATTGCCCGAGGCTGTTCATATAATAAGTTAGCAGACTGGTCTCCTTGTAATTCTAGAGACCTTTCAGGATTTTCCCAATTAGCGGTTTTCAAACAGTGCTGGGCCTGTCCTTTACTGACAAGGCTGTGAACTAGTTGATATAAGAGAAACCAGGTTGATAAGTTTGAATGACTGTATTAAATTCCTCAGCAAATCTGTGAGGATTCTTTCACTATGGCTCTTAGTTCAGCTTTAGTCCAGGGAATACAAAAAATTAAGGATTTAACCTCTGGCTTCTCAGAAGGCTAAATTTTATTTATTTTATTTTAAAAATTGAAGTATAGTTGCTCTACAATATTGTGTAAGTTACAGATGTACAACATAGTGATTCAACATTTTTAAAGGTTATATGCCACTTATAGTTCTTATAAAATATTGGTTATATTCCCCATGTTGTATGATATATCCTTGTAGCTTATTTTATGACTAATAGTTTGTACCTCTTAATCCCCTACCCTTATCTTGCCCCTCTCCCCTACCCTCTCCCCGCTGTTAACCATTAGTTTGTTCTCTTTATCAGAAGATTTAATTTTAAAGGGACAGGTTCTGACAAATGCAGAGGTAAGGGAAGTGGGAAGAGTTTCAGAGAAAGGGAGAAGTTTGGCAAGATAATTAGTATGCGGGGGTTGAAGGTATAGAGGTGGCACAGGCAGCATAGAAGAGAAGGAGAAAGTGGTGCAGGAGGTGAAGTCTGACCGTGAGGAACTGAGGGAGAGACAAGGTGGCGCCAGAGGTGGAGCCTGAGACAGAGAAGCCAAGGAGGAGGAGCCTGAAGCTTTGGGAGTCATTTGGTGTTTCCTTCAATTGTTTGCCTCCATTATTCTTAAATTTTTATTTTTCAGAGAGTCCATTTTAGACTCCTGATAATGTTAGGAAGCCTCAAAACACCAGTCGAAATAAGCATTCTACTCAGTTCTGGAAATTTCTGAGCCATTGTAGTAAGTTCAGTTTGAAAAAAATTAAGTTTGGAAATATCACAATTTCCCATAATGGCTATTGATATTCTAAATTGCCTTTGGTCAGGTTGGTCAATTTAGTTAGAAATGGGCATAAGGCAGGGCCACGATTTTTAAACATAAAATTGGCTGAAGTCCCTGTGGGGTGGAGGGGGGACCCATGAGATGCTTAGATAACTGGGATCCCATTTCTAAGAGAGTTTGCCTCTAAAGAACAATTTTCAAACAGCTCAAACAGCTTATAGAACAAACAGCTCAATTCAAATATCTTGCAAGCTAATCTCAGCCAGTCCTAAGGAGACAGCTTGGTCCCAGAGGAGCCAGTCTGAAGGCTTTTAGACAGCCCCTTCCAAAGGAATATGTTAAAGGCTGAAAAACCAGCGGTTTCAGATAAACAGCCCCTGGCCTTGAAGGAATGGGTTGAAGGCTAGCCAGTTTCAGTGAAACAGTCGATCTCAAAATCAGACTGAAGTTTCAAACAAGCACCCACATACAGAACAAGGTCTTAACCAGAAAGAAAAAAAACTTTTAAATAGATTGGGATAAAATCTGGAGAACTTCAAATGCAAAGAGGGTGTGAGTTCAGATCCAACAGGAAGACATGCCTTCAAACTCTAGGATTAGTGAGAAAAGCAGTGAGTGACATTGGGCTCAGTTGTGGGTACTGCCCTTGGTCACTCACCAGCCCTGGAGCCTTTGGGGAGGTCTTCTCTGGACCCCATATGGACAACCAAAATGTTGACCTGAAACATATAGACTGCCAGATATTTCTCTAGCAAAGTTGGGTTTATTCAGGATTGGCTGAGAATTGCAGTCTGGGGTCTGCAACCATTGTGAGCTGTGTGCGAGTCCCCTGCACAGCAAGGGAAGGAGAACAGAACACTTTGATAGAGGGGAAAAGGAAAGTGGGAGGACTGGAGTAAACAAAGACTCCATGGCTTTTCACTGGCTGAGTCCTGTTCAGGCAAGAAGAGGCGTCTTTCTTCTTCCTGTTGGGCTCTGCTATCTTTACGGGTGGTGAGAGCGCCCCCTCCTGGTCTCCTGAATCTATTTAATTGAGGTTTCACTTTATTAATTTTTTATAGTTTCACCCTTTATGGTGGATCCACAGTAATCTCTGGGCCCTCTTGATGTGAGTAGCCTTGGGCCATCACTCCAACTCCAGGCAGAATACAGTAAGATAGCACGCCAGGGATGTTTCTGCTCTAGAGACTATCCTGTCGGTTCCAGTTCTCTCAGGACCAGAACCAGTAAGCCTTCTCACAGAGAGAAATGCCCCCTTTCCCTTTCCTTTGGAGCTTGACTTTTGTTAGCGAGTCCTGCCACTGAGGCCTAACTAACTCCCTGCAGCATCAGCATCCTTTACCAAGGGACCTCCCTTAGCTGTTCTGGTGGCCTCAAGATTCTTCAGTTTACTCCCAAGTAAGCGCTAAGAGCAGTCTGTCCCTGTATTCTCCCCAGGGTGCTGCACATAGTAGATGCTCATTAAATGTTGCTTGACCTGACAGAATTAGTTCAACAGCCCTGGACATCCAGTGATATGTGTGCAGAGAGGCCATTTACTGCAGGAGTTCACAAATCCCTTCTTCTTAGAGGCCTCACAGAAAAACTTTTAGAATTTGCAGGCCAAAAGGCAAAATCAAGGATATTATGTATGCACCTATATTAGGGTTGCCAAATAAAATATTTTTAGTGTAAGTATGTCCCATATAATATCTGGGACATACTTATACTTAAGAATTATTTGTTTATCTGAAATCAAATTTAACTTGGCATCTAGTAATTTTATCACAACAATTCTCTACAAATCTGGTAGAGTACCTTATATAATTATTTAAAATGTAACCATTTAAAAAGGTGAAAACCATTCATAGCTCCTAGGCCATAAAAACCAGGTGGTTGGCCAGGTTTGGCTCAAGGACTGTTGTTTGCTGAGCTCTAATATATTGTATCATTCAGGCTCCAGTTTTAGGAATAAGAAACCACTGGCATAAAGGAATATAATATAGAGACATAAGTGCTTAAAAATCACTGGACTAGCTGGAAGAGCAGGCTTTACACTGGACCTGCAGATGAACCCCAGAACAATATGGCAGAACAGGCGTGCCAAGGAGCCTACCATCTCCGTCTGTCTCCAGTATTAAGGTCCTCAGCCTCTGAAGAAAATCCTCCTGAACCTGATTCCCCCACGTTTTCATCCTGTTTCTCATATTGCTTTCACTCCCAGAACTCTTGAAAGCTTAGTATATCTATACTCTCTTCTCCTTCTTACAACTCAACTTCCTGTATTTCCACAGCTGTAATTTCCACAGCTTCTTCCCTTTCTACTCCAGAAACATAGCATCTTTGATGGGGGAATGCTGAAGCCACTGCCAGAACAGCTGATTTCAGAGCCACCTGGTGTCTGCTACTCAGCACCAGTTAACTATATTTCAAGTGCTACATCTCTCCACGCTCTCTCCATTTACTTCAATTCTGAATATAAGTCCCATGAACATGCATCTGATTGGCAGATTCTGAGTCACACCCAGAACAGTAGCAGAAAAGTGTCTGAGAAACAAAACTTTTAGCTTTCTGCAGAATATGGAAAGCTGATTATAAAAAAGAGCAGGTTTGATATGGAACAAATCTATTTACCATTCCTGCTACCTTCCTCCTTCTTAGGCTTCTCTTAGGATTCTCACTACCTGGGCTGGCACTGCACAGAGGGTTTTTTTTTTTTTTTTTTTTTTGCGGTACGCGGGCCTCTCACTGCTGTGGCCTCTCCCGTTGCGGAGCACAGGCTCCAGACGCGCAGGCTCAGCGGCCATGGCTCACGGGCCCAGCCGCTCTGCGGCACGTGGGATCTTCCCGGACCTGGGCACGAACCCGTGTCCCCTGCGTCGGCAGGCGGACTCTCAACCACTGCGCCACCAGGGCAGCCCCACAGAGGGTTTTGACTTGCATCTCTGAAGATATGGGTCAGGTTTGCAATGCTACACCGGTGAACATAAATATCCTCCTTTTTAGTCTGAAACCTTGTCAATCCCCTCTCTTTTATTTTTGTTAGAAAGAAGACAGAGCCTTTGTTCCCTATGGCTTTGTTTACTGCCGTGAATAATTCCCTAAATCCTGTGATTTTTTTACTTCATCATTATGACTCCAGCCTCTCAATTTAAGTTGTTTAAGTATATTCTTTCTCAATCCGATGCAAATAGAGCATAGAGACAAGGCACCAGACATGAAGCAGATTTCAAACAAAACCATGTAAATGAGACTCAAATGAAACATAAGATTGCTATGCCTGAGTTACACTTAACATAATTGATTCACTAATGACAACCATTCATAAAGACTTTGGGAGAATTCCGACTAAGTTTGAAGTTACTCCCTTTCTCAAAATATCTTTGTGTATGCTTTCACTGAACCTTCTTTTTGCTCTTTCTCTGAGGCAAACTGCTTAGCCTTTCTGCAGGACTAATATTTCAGCCTGTTCTCTGGGTTCTGTTTCTTTCCAGTGACTTCATGCCTCCTTAAGCAATCATTCCCTTTTTTCAGTGCCTTTATTTTTCCCTCTGTAGAGGTATCTTTCTCTCTTCTGCAAATACATTGTCCTTTTGAGTTTGTATAACTCTTTTGATTGGCATCTCTTGAATTATTACCCATTCTCCTCCTTTTTCTTCCACAAAAGTTCTCAAAAGAGTGGTCTACATTTATTGCCTCTACTTCCTACCTTTCCCTTCCTATCCTGCAATATTGCTTTTGTTCCCAACAATCAGTTGAAGATGCTCCTCTCAAAAGCACACTTTGATCTCTTGGTAGGTGACCAACGGTCCCTTCTCAGGTTTCCTTATTCATTTTTTTCTAGCATTTGAAGCTGTTAATACCCCTTTACCCATTTCTTAATATCTTTTTCTTCAATCTCTGTCATGCTACACTGTCTTGCCTCCTGATATGTGGCTATGACTGTCTGATTTCCTCCCCTTTGCCAACCTTGTGAGCTTGTTCCATCAATTATTCTTTTTCTCTCATTTTATCTTCAAGCTTTCAGTTTCAGTGACCACATCATTTGCCTGCAAATATGCTTCAGTCTCTGTATCACAGAAAAGAAAAACCCTTCTCTTGAATCTGATTCTACCACAAGTTTTCATCCTATTTCTCACATTGCTTTCACTTTCAGGATTCTTGAAAGTTTAGTGTATTTATACTCTCTTCACTATATTTACAACTTAACCTCTTGTATGTGATTCCTATAACTTCTGTCTTTCTCTACTCCTTGAAATTCTTTCCTTCCTTGCACTCTGTGATCTGCCACATACTGGTCATTTTACTGTCTTTTGATGGTTCCTTTTGTGCTCCTTTTGTTGCATGTTCTCCTTTTCACTCCTAAAAGTGGATATTTTCTAAAGCTACCCAATAGTTTTATCACTCTGCAATCTGGCTCTGGTGGTCTCATTTGTGCCTACAGTACTGACTCTGGGATGACTCCAACATTGCCATCTCAAGCTCTTTCTAAATCCTTTCATCACGGTTGTTTGAATGGACACAGTTTGAGGACTCTAAGACATCTATGGAAAGGAATCTGTTTTTTGAATTATAACTAATACAGACATGACATTTAAAAGATTAAAAAAAAAATGGACCAGGATGGGAGCTGTGGGCAGAGGAGGCTCTCTGGAGTATCAAGAACTTCTAGGAGTTATTTCAAGTTCATTCCTTCAAGGAGACTTGAGAGTTAATATGGGAACATCAAAAATCAATGTTAAGTGCTCAGGTTAGGAACAGGAGTACACATGGAGAATGGAGCCAAGAGTTCAGTCTTCTCAATAAAGGACTGAACGGGAGCAAGCGTAAAACAAGCAGTGAATATCCAGAATCATTTCCGCAGATGGTTGTGGGGAATCCGTGGGTTGTTTCAGACAGCAGATGATATGTCCTGGGTGGTGCCACATTACATCAAGGTGAAGACTTCAGGCAGTCAAGTCCAAAATTCTCTCTGGTCCTTATTTCTATCTGCCTGTTATACTTTTCCACATAGATTTCACTTTGGAAACTAATGTTCTTTTTTTTTGTTCCTAACAATAACACTGTCATCTTACTATTAACATTATCCATCTTACTATTAACATTTAGCTTTGAGCTCTCTATCAACTCCCACACCCAATCAGTTGCCAGGTCTGGCCAGCTCTTCCTAATATATCTTCTATTTGTTTTTTTCTATTTCCAATGTTTCCCCTTATTTACTCTTGCCTGGACACATCAGTGGTTTTCTAATTGATCTCTTCATGTGTACTATTGGAATTTGAGCTTTTGAAAAACAATGATGAGATTTTACAACCATGCCAATAGCTTGCTTCTAAGACACATAAGATTTAAGGAGTACTAATTGGATGAGGATTCTGGAATATAAGGGTGGTTTAGTAAGTTGTGTTCTTGGTCAACTCTTGGTATGGTTCCCTGAGATACCTTTGCCCCACTTAGATGCCCTGTAAGTGGACCCATATGTTTGACATCATGATGTTGGTCTGGAGCCTGCTTATTCCTACTCTCTCCAGCCTTTACTTTTTTTTTTTTTTGTGGTACACGGGCCTCTCACTGTTGTGGAGCACAGGCTCTGGACGCACAGGCTCAGCGGCCATGGCTCACGGGCCCAGCCGCTCCGCGGCATGTGGGATCCTCCCGGACCGAGGCACGAACCCATGTCCCCTGCATCAGCAGGCGGACTCTCAACCACTGCGCCACCAGGGAAGACCAAGACTGAGTCTTTTAAGGCTCTTGGGTGTGTCTGGTAATATTGGTAGCTGTTGTAAATTCCACAGGCTCTTCAGGAATGAAGTGATGAATAAGAGCATATCTCTCTGATAATATATTTTTAGACCTTGATTGCCTTTAATTCTTTCATTTTCAATCACCTCCTACATAGAGCTCAGCTTTTTTCTTCCCCGACAGATCTCAAAGGCCGTGGTTGGGAGGATGTGGAGGTGAGGCTGGGCAGAGTAGTTTGCTCAGCACCCCCTAAGGGACCACACTATAATCAAGGGGAGACATGAAGACATTCTCAGTTTGAAGAGTTTGAAAACATTTTCTCAGAATTATGATTTGCTCCCCCCAGGGCATATTTCTCCTCTGTACCCTGCCAAAAATCACTAATCACCATATTATGTTACTCTTTAGACTGCTCAACAACTGGATTTATTTTGAGGCTCAATTTCATTATGATTAATCATATTTTCATGCGTAAAAATTTAGATTCATTTGAGTTTTTTGAATATAACTAGTGAGCTAGAAAGAGCCAATGCTAATAATTAGGCAAACATCAGAGAAGAAAAGTGTCCTTTTTTTTAACCATAAGAATGACAGCTAATACTGAGCAGTCTGATTCATGAAGCACCATACTTATCAGTCAGCAAATATTGTAAGAGGCAAGGCTTTGGTTTGTCTTCTCAGCCCTGCCACTGTCTTTGTGGGCTTGGGCTCCCAGGTCTCACTGATTCATTTGTAGCATGAAGCTAATGTGCCTTACCTACTTGTAATTCTAATAACCTCTTCGAATTCCTGCTTGCTGCCAGGCATGGCACAAGGTGAATATGAAGTAAATAAGACTTGACTTCCACTTTCAAAGTGGTAGAGAATCTTAGAGAAATAGTACCGTGGGTCTGAACATCCTCCTTGGAAGTTGTTATTTATAAATAAAATGTACAATTTACAAAGGATGTAAACACACTGTCAACAACTTCTCAGGAGAGAATATCTCTCTACAAAGTAGAAATATCATAATCCAACCTTTAAAAATTCACAAAGTTTGTTATACTGTAAAGCACAAGTTATAGCCTCATTTATATTAGAGCATATACTTTTAGAAAATCATCAAGATAGGAAATAAAACCCTGGCACCATTATGTCTAAGCAATCTGTGCTTTCCCTCTCCTCCCTCCAAATCAAATATATTAGCAATTCTGTTTTTATGAGGCAGAGAGGCAGAGAGAAGGGTAACAGAAGGAAGCCTGTTGTGTCTCTAGAGTTTGCTTCCTTCCATGTGATGCTCTGTCAAGTACCATAAGATCGTACATTTCCAAAGAGCAGGACTGAGTCTTTTTCACTTGTCTCCCCAGAGTTCCTGGCAAAGGCTAAATAGTCAATAATTATTTGTTGTCAAATAGACGAGTTCAAATGATTGGAGGATTATATCTCATATTTGTTAGTGAGCTTAAGTAATGTCAAGATTTTAGATAATCATCTCCAGTTCTTTCCTGTTGCTCTTCTTGTTATTTCCCACTTCTTACTTTGTTCGGTGTTCAGTTAGGCTCACATAAGCTACTTGTACAAAGAAATTCCAAAATTCAGTGGCTGAGAGACTACGGTTTCCTTCTTTCTCACTTTATCTGGGGTGAGTGCTCCAGGCTGGCAGCCGGCGCTGCTCCGTGCAGGGGTTTCCGGAGCCAGGTGAAGAGTGGTGGTGTTGCAATGGTCAACAGGTGACTTTCAAAATCTTCTAGCAAGAAGGTGGGAAGAGCAAATGTCTGGGGCCAGAGGATTCCACCTAGGCAAGTGATATGGAATCAGACAGATAATCTTTGCTCTAGTCTGCTGGTGAAGCTGTGGGTCTAATCGTATAACCATATGAAGGGAATGGGGACTGCCGATAGCTCCATCCCAGCCTGGCAGCCCTTTCACAACTGCAACTTTTACATGGAAGAAAGGAAGAACTTTATTCTCTTTCCTGGTGGACAGCTAGCAGTCTCTGCAACACCTTTTCCTTCCAGCAATCTGCCATGTTTTTCTTACAGACTCAGACTCTTGAAAACATTTTGAGGAAAACCTGTTTTTTTTTTTTTTTTTTTTTTTCTTTAGGCACTGATTTCCATTTCTTTACAGTTTTGGTGATACTATTCAGGTGAAAGATATTATATCCCATCTCAGTTACTGTGACCTTTGGGGAGTCCTTAGCTTATTTCTGAGTTCTTGACATTTATTAGTTTTATAGTAAAACAACCTTAGATTTATGTTGCCAAGTTTCAGAAAAATCTCACATCAGTGGTCTAAACCAAAGAATACAAAGTGCTTAAAATACTGGAAGATTGCCCTGAGCTGAATTTGAAAGCTAATATGGTTCCCTGGGTTCATTAGAATAATTAGTCTTTGGTTTGATACATTCCCGGTGCAGTCTGTTCTAGTATAACCATGATATACTATTTTACTGCCTTTTAGAATTTAGTAAGGAAGAGACTTTTCTAGTTTTGTAATTCTGAATTATAATCTATAAATAGATATCCTTTAATAAGTCTAATGTAAATTAGAATTTATAACAAATCAATTCTGGGTGCTTGTACAATTGTGCTCCAAGAAAATAGCTGGATGTTTACCTCCTGGGGTTAAGGTTCTTGATCTTTATAATAACAGGATAAGGAGCATCCCTAAATATTCATTCTTTTGTAAGATAAGTGTCTCCAATGTAGCTAAAGTGTGACAATTTTGAAAAACACTATCTGTGAAAATATTCTGGGTAAAGTTCAAAAACTTCAATGTGCTTGGTTTCTGAGGAAAAAGCATGTGTACAAAAGGTGTGTCTGATATGGTTAACATCATATTTATCTCAGAAAACACTGTGTACAATGCTGTCTGGGAAAAAATAAAAACTGTTTATAAAAGAAAAGAAAATAGCTAGATACAAGAGACAGGTCTGTAACAATTCAAAGGATTTTTCTCTTTCTCTTTATGTTTTCTCCTTTACGTCGTCCTTAACCTTTGAGGATACTGCAGTTCCATTTATTTTTGGCAGAATAATTTCAAGGAAAGCTGGAATGAAAGATCACTTACGTTTTAATGGCTCTGCCTGTCAACAGCTGGCTTTCTGTTAATAGCAGAGCATGCTGTATTTGCACACAGAGGGGCGTACAACACACATTTCATTATTTGTATATCCTTGGGGCCATCTGCGTTATTGATTGCCATTTTTAGAGATGCTGACAAGTGCAGGTAGAGGTGCAGAAGAGTTTTTTCATAAACTTTTTCTTTGAATTGTAAAAGAAAACCGTGATGTATAGGTACTAGAACAGAAAGAAAGATTTTTACTTGCTTTTCTTCATAACACAGTTTTTGGTCCAGAACAATTATCTTTCATTACAGAATTATAGAAAACGATGCCATGGTAAATAAATTCTCTATTAATTGCTTACAGGTAATGACCTGAAACTCAAGGACTTTTAGGCCAAGGCTAGTCTGATATGATTAGTATACTTGGGCCTAAGAAAGCCTTTACAGAAGTTTATGTGGGTAGAAAAAGCTCTGTGAGGAAATAATAATAATAATAATAATAATAATAATAATAATAAAACTGTTGTGCTTAACACTTTATATCTACTCTTGTTTATGCAAGGATGGCTACAATCCTTAATTGACTGCTTTCCTTAAGAAAAGCAGAGTGGGCTTCCCTGGTGGTGCAGTGGTTGAGAATCTGCCTGCCAATGCAGGGTACACGGGTTCGAGCCCTGGTCTGGGAAGATCCCACATGCCGCGGAGCAACTAGGCCCGTGAGCCACAGCTACCGAGCCTGCACGTCTGGAGCCTGTGCTCCGCAACAAGAGAGGCCACGACAGTGAAAGGTCCGCACACCGCAATGAAGAGTGGCCCCACTCTCTGCAACTAGAGAAAGCCCTCGCACAGAAATGAAGACCCAACACAGCCAAAAATAAATAAATAAATAAAAATTAAATTAAAAAAATTTTAAGAAAAAGAAAAGCAGAGTGATGAGAAGACACTTTAGGGAAACCATTTAAAATTGCCCCTAGTTTCCTTCTAATGGGGGAAGAAAAGCTTAATAGTTCAAATCTTTAGTCCTTAGAATTTTCACTTTGAAATTTACCTTTCACTATTTTCATGCCATTAACCCTTGCTGAAATACTTTTTTTTTTCCAAACTCAGTATTTAAGAGTTTAAAAAATATAAACAATGATGGATTGACAGAGCAGCTGTGCTCCCTGATACTTACATCTTTATAATAAAGAAATTTGCAGTGGGATTGTGGGGACTTGATGAAAGAGAAAGGCTGACAGGATGGGTCAGCTGTGCTTCCCTTGTAGGGTGCCCAGAAGGGAAAATGAAGGGAGAACTCTTCACTCAGATTTTGAGGAGAATGCGCCCTCCTGCCCTTTTTCTGTTCTGGCTCTGTGTTTATTTAGTCTCCGGGGTCCTGACGATGTGGTTTCATCCTCACATGGGGAGCCACGCAGGCTGGCAGCCCACCTGGGGGTTTTGCACAGTGTCATCGCATGTTGGATGCATGGATGGTGTCCAAAGGCAGAAATGAGCTAATACATTTTATTGTAGAATGTTGCTTTTAAAAAGTGTTTATTCCTCATGGTTCTTTGTTGAGACAAGAGCAGTGTGTGGGAAAGTGGAAAGTTTGGGGAGAAGTGGAGAGGATCAACACCTGCAGAATCAGATACCAGCACTGCCTAATCCTGGGAACATTTGCCACGAGATTCAGACGATAAGACCTTGCTCCTGGAAGGGGTAACGGAGAAGGCTCTGTGGCTGTGTATTCTCTGTTTTTATTTTTAGAATTCAAAATTTATGACTTAAAAGTCACATGAATAAAATGTATTATTATGTCATCTTCTTAATCTGAATATTAAGAAGATGACCTAATGAGATTCCTTTTAAAAATATTTATTTATAAAGGGGAAGCTGGGAGTTGAGGTGTGGATGAGGTAGCTTTTTTAACCGTGATGGTTCAAATTGTTTGGTTCCAGCACCCTACTTGATATTTCAGAGAAAATGGAAATAGGCTGTGGCTTTTCCTTTAAAAATCAGGCTTTTTTAGTTCTTCAAGGATGTGATGGGAAAAGGCCTGTATTTTGTTTCTGATTGGCGGTGTGACTATAGAAATGGAAGATTCTTTTGGGGGCAGAAAACAACACTGCTACTCAGATAGAAAAAAGGCAGAACTTTGGGAGAGAAGGCTATCCCTGGGGAGTGTCATACAGGGGACCACAGCTGGGGAAGTTTCCAGCAAGCTGGAACCGTCAGGGAGCTTGTATGGTAAGCTGGGTGGGTTTGCGAGGTTCCCACGGGTCCCTGTGGATTCCAGCTACCTTAGGGACACAGGAACTGTCCTGAGTTTTGGGTATCTGGCTCTCAGGTGATGAGTGCTAGTACATAGTGGGCTGGAGTGTGAGAACCTGCTAGAAGGGCATGGGGGTGTGGACTTAACTGACTGCTCAAGATAAGGGGAGCTGCCTGGCCAGGGCCTCAAAGCTCGGTTAAGACAGCTTTAAAACAACAACAAAGCCTCCTAAGACCCCAATGTTACAAGATAGAACAGATTTCCCAAGACCCCAATGTTACAAGATATAACAGATTTCCCATAGTAAAATGGTTTAAATACGAATGTTAATTAAAAAAATAGGTTACATGCAATGTCTAGGTTCTGCCTATGTATACATCCAACTCTTCCCAGCACCATATAAGTGAGCAGGTAAAAAATCAATGCCTGGGTATGGATCACAAGACCAATAAAGAATACTCCACTCCCATGTGTTTCCTTCTTTCTGTCACTGGATTTTAATTTTATTTTATTATTTTCCAAGGCCGTTTGGAATGGAAGGGAAGGTGGAAGGCTTTGTGTGTGTGTCAGGGTAGGTCAATTTGAATATCATGGTACTGCTGTTGAGTTAGGGGTAGAAGCTCAGGTCTCCTCCAGAACATCCTTCCTCTGAGATGATTGTGGAGGCTGAATTAGCCCTCTAGTTTAGGATTAGGGAGGAATTCCTGCAAACCTAAAAAGTGAGCTGCAGGAAAATTAGGCTGCATATTTATGACCAGTTGAAAAAACTTGGAGTTTTTCTCCTCTGTTTCTGGGACCCTGCCTGGGGTTTTAGTTGAGTCTGTTCCTGGACATGTGTGCTGGCTCTAAGTGGGCCTCAGAGGACCTCTGCCTGGTCTGTGGGTAGATACTTGATTTCCAACAAAGGTTCAGGGTGCTCAATTAGACCCATAAACTACATTACTAATGCCCAGTTAAGAAGGGAGAGCCCAGACAAATCAGTCAAAGGCAACCATATTTTCTTGGACTGTTGTAAAATGGGAAGGAATCTAATGGGGAAGCCCGGAAATAGTGTAGTCCTGACAGATCTTCACCAACCCCTGTTAAATTTGGTTCTATAAAGAAAATACCATGTTGCTGTAAGGGTTCTACAGAGCCTTACCTCTTGAATTCAGGCCAAGACAAGCTGCCTTACCCTGAGGCAAATCCTTGCATTTCATGCTTAAAGATTTCCTAAGGTCTGTATGAAAGAAGGATTGACTGCACAACTCCAGGTTTGACTTCATTCTGCTTCTCTAACTGGATTCTCAGTTTAGTTCAGGGACTAGATGATCTTTACTCTGGTAGTGAGGTATTTGGTTGGACCTCAATCATTGACTGAGTTATTGTAGGAAATGGCTTTAAGTAGAGCTTCATTCCAAGGGTTATACATAATTTGTAGTAATGACAATTACATTTGTATGTTCCATCCCTTTGAATCTTGAAATTGAAACCAATTTCTAAACAAACTGTAAAAGCAACATGTTTGGCCTTTTGTCAAACTTACTTATGGGACTTTATTGGCTGCCTGACAGTACATTCAGGATCTCTCAAAATTATTTGTTATTTGTACAAATGGACTCTAATAAGTACAATTTATTGTCTAGATATAGAAAACAGAAAAATTTAGAATAAAAAGATGCCCTCTGGAAATGTTTCAGAGGAACCATTGAAATATTTGCCAGAAATTCAGTGATACTAATTGGACATCATTATCTGTCTGTGATGCTGAAATAGAACTTCAGTAGTGGAATTCCAGAGAAGATATTGGAGGATTTTCCTACCCTAATTTATACCTGGAGCAAGGGGAGAAGAATACAGAGAACAGACATTTCATTGATAGGGAAACTGGAAAAGAGTTCTGCCTTCTGGGGACTCAGTGATAAACTGGATCTGGGGGGAACCCAATGGCTACAAGTGGTGCACCCAAGTGCTACTGGATACTTCTTGTGCACAATTTTACATCCCTTCAGCCTCATTTCACAGTCTATACATGGCTGTGGTGACTAGTTCTGGACTGCTTCTGAGCAGATATAACCAGAAATCAGCTCATCCCAGCCCCATGTTGTATGCCTCTTTTTTCTTGCCCTGAGGCTTCACTGACACTGAGGTTTGGGGACCAACAGAAACCATCCAGAACTCAGGCATACACCAGTGCCAGGAAGTGTGAGTGCATTTGCACTCAGCAAGGCAAGACTTGACCAGTGGGGTACAGGAGCCTAGAGACAAGTCCTTCCTCTTTCCTTTCTGATACACATCCATCCTATAACGCTCCTTAGGAAATCTGTGGGTTTCTGCCAACCACAACTTGAAAATTGCCCTTTGAATTGGCTCTCTCTTCTTCCACATTTACTCTCCTGTCCCTCATCCTTGTTTTCTGAGACCATATTCCTAAATAAATCATGCCTACATTAACCATTTTCCCAGACTATGCTTTCAGAGGACCCCAGGGAAAGACTATTTACAATTCTATAAATTCATGCTCAATGACAAAGCACACTAGAAAAATGGGCAAAGGAATAAGCTGGAAGTTTAACAAAAAGAAAAAAAGATGTGTAGATTTTAATTAATAAGAAATATAAATTAAGGCAAAACCACAAATTTTTGTTTTAGTCAAGTTTTGAGATAAAATTTTACCTCATAAGCATGGCAAACTAAGAGAAAATTGACAACATTGTTATAGTAAATGTCTGAGGAAACAGTCTCAAACTTAGCAGTGAGGATGGCAAACTGAAGGTGAATTTGCTAATGTCCTTTATGGAAGTCAGTTCTGCATGGATATTCTCACATTTCTGCATGGTCTGGGGTTTCTGAGCAAGGGGCTTTTTTGAATAGCAAAAGTCTTGGAAGCTAGAGGCTGTGAATTTCTCCAGAGAGATGAAGAAACTTACCTTTCCCAGAGAGACATTTACTTACCTTCCAGGGTTGTAAAGCATCCTCTTTCTCTCTCTTTTCTCTGCTGAGGAGGGCAGGTGCAGCCACCCGATATAAGCTATGTGTTTCCTAATTTCAAGGATCCTTTCCTGTGGTGCAAAGCCTGCTGCCTGTGCAGGGGGAACATCTTGTCTCCACCGTGTCACACTGTGGGGAAAAAATGCAAGATGCCGCTCTGGCTGCT
The DNA here is from genome assembly GCF_964165515.1 of Mesoplodon bidens. NCBI lineage: Eukaryota > Metazoa > Chordata > Mammalia > Artiodactyla > Ziphiidae > Mesoplodon > Mesoplodon bidens. Next base: position 10,771,631 of record NC_138168.1, on the reverse strand, counting down.
CTTCTTGCTGTGAGTGATAAATGGTCTGTTCTCTGACCCAGAGAGCTGACGTTTCTGTCAGTACAAACACACACACACACACACACACACGCGCGCACACACGTATATGTCACCATGGAAGGCTAACTTGTAAGTTTATAAGTAGGCTAAAATCTCTGAGCTTTTGCAGTTTTGGACTCAACGTATCTCTCAAAATGAAAGGTGAGTTAGTTTTAAACCTCTAGAAACCTAATATTTTATATGATGGCATAGGGGCACATGTGTTGGGTGCCTGCCCAGCATCCATTCCTTCCCTTTGCAATGGCATTTTCTTTTGGAGGACTACCCACCCCTATTGCATAGCAGCTGCACAGTTTTTTTGGAGTGTGTGTTGGGGTATTGACTGTATCCCAATTCCCAGAGTGAGTCCTCACAGACCTAAGCAAATCTGCCTCATATGACACAGTTGCCATGATGATTGGCTCAGTAGCCTGTCCTTTGACTATCAGTGTTACTTACTTGGATACTGTGTTGCTGAAGATTTATTGGGCCAAGCAGAGGGAATAGGTGAAATAAATGGCATCTATTCTAATGTAGGATGAAGAGAAAATCTCTTTATCTCAGTGGTGTGGATACGGATGCACAGCCTGGAACTGCTGTAACCATTTGTAAAAATGGAGAGAAATTAGGCTAAGGTTTAAGTGTTAATAGAAGACTGTGAAAGAATTAGAGAAAAATGGAGCCAGCACCCTGATTAAACCATGCCTGAACTCGCTGTGGATTTTCAAGTTATGTGAATAAATAAAATCCTATATTGTTTATGTCAATTTGAAATGAGTTTTCTAATATGTGTAATAAAAACCTACCTTACTGTTAAAGAGGATCAGAAAGGAAGGGAGCAAGGAGGCCAATACTCATAATCTACCTGTCTGAAATTCCTACCCTCAGAGATATTCCTTTGTGTTAAACTATTGATCTAGTGCAGAACCATCTAATAGAAGTTTCTGTTATGATGGAAATATTCTACATTTGGGCTGCCCAATATGGTAGACATTAGGGAAATGTTGAGGAAGTGAATCTTAAATTTCACTTAATTTTTTTTTTTTTTTTTTTTGCGGTACGTGGGCCTCTCACTGTTGTGGCCTCTCCCGTTGCGGAGCACAGTCTCCGGACGCGCAGGCTCAGTGGCCACGGCTCATGGGCCCAGCCGCTCCGCGGCATGTGGGATCTTCCCGGAACGGGGCATGAACCCATGTCCCCTGCATCGGCAGGTGGACTCTCAACCACTGCGCCACCAGGGAAGCCCACTTAATTTTAATTAAGCTTAAATTTAAATAGCTGCATGTAGTTAGTAGCTATCATATTGGACAGGGAAAATATAGATTCCACTGTTAGAAAGCAGAGTACCTAGAAAAATAATAAGTTGGACTCATCACATTTTTAATAACTCATTAAAAACTTCTTCTTGGGAAACTTAAACTTGGGCCTGGAACACAGGAGGTTTGGTGTATTTGATAATTTGATTTGCATTTGTTTTGGAGTTGGGTCATGTAGGAGAGACCCAGAATAGGGAAACACTTTTACCTTTTCTCCTAGTTGGAAATCTTACCCTTCAAGGATCCGCTATTCTGTGAAATTACTTTAAAAAAAAGAAAATAGTTGCCAATTTTTCTTGTTATGGGCAGTGTATTTTCTTAGAGCTTAGTTTCACATCAATGGGAATATAAACGAGTGGTATAAATAAATATATCAGGAATTCCTTACAAAGGAAGTAAATGATGTGTTCTAGATGCATGGATTTTGAAAACAGACTACATTACATCAATGAATCTAATCAAGGAATAAAAGCTAAGTCCTATCAACTTCCTTCTCTCTTCCCTTCCTTTTTCCCCTTCTTTTTCTTCCCTATCTGTACTAGTCTGCCAGGGCTGCCATTAAAAAAAAAAATACCACAGACAGGAGGGCTTAAACAACAGACATTTATTTTCTTACGGTTCTGATGGCTAGAACTCCAAGATTCTGCTGTTCTCAGGTTGGGTTTCTCCTGAGACTGCTCACCTTGCCTTGCAGATGGCCACCTTCTTGCTGTGTCCTCACATGGCCTTTTCTAATGTGGCAAGCACATCTCTAGTGTCTCTTCCTCTTCTTATAAGGACACCATTTCTATTGGATTAGGGCCCCATCCTTTTGACACCTTTAACCTTTATTTCCTCTTTAAAGGCTCTATCTCTAAATATAGTCATATTAGGGGTTAGTGCTTCAACATATGAATTTGGGGTGAACAAAATTCAGTCCGTAAACCTATCTTCCTTTCTTCCACAGATATGTGCTAAGGACCTATGTTATGAAAGGCACTGAGGTCACAATAAGAATGAGGAAGCTATAGTCTCTGTCTTAACAGAGCCCCAGTCTCTCTCTGTGGAAGAGAGAGATAACAAGCAACCTAGTTAAAAATGTGCTATGAGTTCTCATGGGAGAAACATTATGAAAACACATGAGAGGGGCATCTAAACCTCTCGGGTGGATATGAGGGGAGGCTTTTGGGAGTAAGTGACTCCAAGATGATATCTGAAGAAAGAGTAGGAATGAGCCCAAGAAGGGGGTGCTGGCTTTGGAGGAGGAAACCAGAGGGAAAGGAAGGGTGAAGGCATGGAGGGGAGATACATACAGCTCAGTGCAAACAGAACGTGGTGACAAAGAGAAGAGGCAGCACTGATAGAACTCTGTGGTTGCTTAGATGGGCTGGGGCGGTATAAGGGGATGGGTGATGGCCAGGCCAGCATTTACGCCCTGTAATTCCAGGAGAGGTCGGGCAGGAGAGCGGGAGAGGCCATGTCAGTCGCGTCAGGTCATTTGAAGGATTTTATGTTGGTAACTTGGTGCTATTTCCCCTTCACTTCTCTCTTCTGTGTTCAGGGACTTGAATCCTGGAAAGTACATTTTCCAGACTTCCTGTCAGCAAGGTTCCTATTTAAATTTTGTTGATGGGAGGCATTTATATTCGACTTGGGAGTCAGGGAGAAGCCAAAGCACTATTTCAATGTAAAGTCTGGTGTCCTGAGAGTGACCCCCTCCGTTGCTGCAGGCAACTGAGACCATCAGTGTTGTCTCCCTGAGACGCCTGCACAGCCCTAGCCTTCCAACAGTTTTTGACATCACTCATTCCCAGAATTAAATCCCTTCCTGCTCAAAATACCTGAAATAATTCTTGTTTTCTTGATCAGACTCTGACTTATGATATGGCCATTGGGCTGAGCATTCCACATCAGATGCTAAAACTTAATTCTACTAGTCCTCTGAGATACTTTCAGAACCAGCTCCATTATTCCTCACACTGACGTTTGGCTCAGTTACACCCAAAGGTCCAAGCATCCTCGTCAAACATTATCACCCAGCCTTTCCTTCCCACCCTACCCTAGCCATCATCAAATTGAATCCAATCTCTTTTCCTTCTCTTTCTCTTAAACCTGTGCATGTATCTTCTGGAACTCTCTATCTCTGTTTAGCAATCCCACAGCATCTTCAACATCTCCTCTGAATGCTCTTTCTACCTCCTCACTAAATTAAAAACCTGGCTGTCCTCGAGGATACCGATTTCCCTTGGAGCGATGTATCTCAGGGCCAGGAAGTGGGGCACTGTTTTCCAATGTCCCACGGCTGTTTCCAAATCATTTCTCCTAGTTCATCTGGAGTAATTACAACTGCTGATACCGTGCCCCATCTTCTCACTGCGGGTCTACAATTAAAGTCACTTGGTTGCATGAACCGTTCAACTCTTGCCTCCCTCTTTAATATTTTGTTTGTAATGTTTCCACCCAGGGTTGTTTAAAGTTCATCATATGTAAATCATTTAGAAAAATGGCACAAAGTAAGTTCTCAGTGAATATTATCATCGTCATCTTCTTCTTGTTTCCCTGCTTGCACCAGAACAAGTAAATATTGCTGCAAAAAATCACACAACTGTTTTATTTGTTTCTCTTTGAATTCATGATTTCACCCCTGAAACTGGCTCTCAACCCTGCCCAGCCATCAATATTGTTCTTTATAAAGCTTACTTTCCCATTTAGGGAGATGACATTACATTTTCTTCTTTTTTTCCTGTCCCACACCTCTTTACTCTAATTCTCAGCTGATGATCTCAGTTCACACTTAATTATAATGCAGACAATACAGATTAATTTGGAAACTCTCTCATCTTCCACCAAATCATTTCTCTTTAATGCATCTGCACCCACTCCTCTTTCTTCCTCCCTATTTTCATAAGGGAAGTGGCCCTTCTTTGATCACAGCCAATTCTTCTACTTGTTCTTTGCATCCCTTTTCCCATCCTCTCTCTCTCTTTTTTTTTTTTTTTGCGGTACGTGGGCCTCTCACTGTTGTGGCCTCTCCCATTGCGGAGCACAGTCTCCAGACGCACAGGCTCAGTGGCCATGGATCACGGGCCCAGCCGCTCCGCGGCATGTGGGATCCTCCTGGACCGGGGCACGAACCCGCATCCCCCGCATCGGCAGGTGGACTCTCAACCACTGCGCCACCAGGGAAGCCCTCCCATCCTCCCTTAAGATCCTGCCCTTCCTGTTACCCACTCTCCCATTACCACCAACTGAAAAATAAATAAATACCAGACAACTCTCGCACACACCCTCTTTCTGTTCCCATCCATGGTAAGACTTCTAAAGTAGTATTCTGCAGTACTGTCCCCACTTCCTGATCTCCAACCACTTTCAGCCCTTTCCAGTCTGGTCCCTGAACCCATACCTCTGCAGAGACCAAGAGCACTTCTGAGGAGGTCAGTATCTCCACGGAGCCAAATTCAGTGGCCTTGCTTGGTCCTCATGTTTATCAACCTCACAGTAGCATTCAGCCCAGTTGAAACATTTTCCCCTTCTTGAAGAATTTTCATATTTTGCCTTAAACGACCCCATGGATCCTTGGTTTCACTCAAAGTTTTCTATTCTTTTCCATCCAACCTGGGGCATGGCTGAGGAGCCACGTGTCTGCATACACATCCTGGCTCTGCTATTTCCTAGCTGTGTGACCTCGGGCAGATTACTTGACTTTTCTGTATCTCAGTTTCTTCATCCATATAATTAGGATAATAGTGCTTTAGTTATGCTATTATTGTAAGGATTATATTAACAGTGTGTGACTTGGACTAAATTCTCAATAAATGTTAGATATTATTATATGCTTAAAACTCTCAGATTTATATCTCTCATCTAGACCTTCTAAAGTTTAGATTCATATGCAGCTGCCTATTTAAGAATTACACATGGATGGCAAGTAGGACCTCCAGATTAACATGTTCAAAAGAGAGGTAAAAACTAGTTGGATCCCCAAATTAACATGTTCCAAAGAAACTTCAGAATTCTTGATTAACCACCAAACCTATTCCTCTGTGTTAACTCTCTCACTAAATGGCATTATCTTTATCTATTCAGCAAAAATTATTTATGAATAATACATAATCTGAAATTAGGAAATGAACTATAGGTAGAAAAAATTAAAACCATTGTAGTGTTTCTTGGATTAGATAAATCTACCATCAACCAAAAGTACCTTGTTGAACTTTCATGATACAAAAATCCACTGAGTGTGTGTGTGTGTGTATGTAGGCATTGGTGTTTTTGCTTGCTAGAAGTTAGGAGAAAAGTGACATGCATCCTAGAAATAAAAGATCTGGTCTCATGACTTCCATTCTACAGGAATATTTTTATTTACCTGGGCAGCTAAAACACATAGTACACACAGAATCACACATATCTTTCAAACATGTATGAAACAACCATATGCTATCAAAATAATCTATAAATGTCTGTCACTTCTTCATGATTACATTTGACACTTGTTCCATTTCTAGTATGTTTTCCAGGTATTTTTATAACATTTTCTCTTAAGTGGTTATTTATTTTCTGCAATATTCAGTTTTGCTGGCCCATGTTTTTACAACTCTTCTTTGATTGCTTTCATAATGACTCCAGATATAGATACAAAATTCTTTATGATACATTATCAAAGGAAAGAAATTTTGTATTCACAAAGAAAATAAATACCTTGGACTTTCACAGTCTTATAAATCCAGCAGTTTTTTAGTGATCATTGCAGACATTGTGCAATATTAATTACTAAGCACATACTACGTTCCAGCCACTGGACTAAACAATTTTTATGCAGTATGTCATAGAAGCATCACATTAATTCTACCAAGTAGGAGTATTATTAACTACAATACCAGATGGAGAAAGTGGGTTAAAAGATGCTAATTAATTTGCTTTCATTAAGTTCACAAAGCTAGTAAAGGACACAGCCAGCATCCAAACTCATATCCTCCTACTTCCAAAGCCAGTGTTCTTTATTATTAACTTAATTTAAAACCTCACATAGTGATTACAAAGAAATAGTTTATTCAGTCATGTGCCCTAACAGTTTATTAACTGGCCTATTCTTTCTATTTAAATTTTGTCTTTTTTCCAGTTGATGAGTTCTTAATTTTTTTGAGATTTTCACATAAGCAGCTTTATTAATTCTTTTTACACATTGGACAGAAAACTTCATTGCCTTATTGTTCATTATTTACCCAACTGTAAGATTCAACTTCTAAGTTCCAGCTAAGTGTTTATAGATCACTTTTTGTTGTATTCACCATCTCTCTTAGTACTATGGTTTCATTGTATGATGATCATTTTGAAGTCTGCATTTATTGCAAAGGTAAGACTTTCCACATATTAGTTCTTTTACAAATTTAGCTCAGTTCCCAGATCATGTCCTCGGGCTGCCAAAATGGCTGTGTGGCAACGCTGAAAACTGATGATAAATAGGGAATGTTTAGATTGAGACTTGTGAAACTGGACTGAAGCACTTATCTTTAGATCCAATTTTGGTGATGTATGTATTATGACTCCTGGCAAGGAAAAAGCAGTTTCTCGTGGATGGAAATCTTTCTCTGAAGTAGACTCTCACAGAAACTCTACAGGGAGCAATGAAAAGAAAATGTTGAATTCTCTGACTTTGTTATTGAAGAATATAATAAGCAGTGTCTTCCACAGCAGCTTTACCAGTCATGCAGAAAATGTCTTCATAGGGCTGTTTCCACAATGTTGGCTTTCAATGAACGTTTAGGGAATCATTTTTATATTGTAGTGTGGAAGATATTCCCACAGGGAGCAGACACGATGAAGGCCAGGGAAGTAACTTTCCTATGACTAGACTGGATCAGAAATAGGACTGAGGTTATTGAGCCAGAGTGATTTGGCTAGAATAGTTCTTAGATTTTGTTGCCTGTCAGTCTTAATTAATCAACACCCCATGTCTTTCTCTAAAAGATCTTAACCAAATTAATATATGCAGTTAAAAAAATCAAACAATTGAACAAATCTGGGGAAGGAGAAAAGCTGGGTAAGGAATTAATAAAGACATCAGCAAGACTGATGCCCATAACACAGCATCCTGAAGAGTGCATGGAGGATGACCAAGAATTTGGCTCTAAGTTTCCTAGAGGGCAAAGAAAAAGTGAAAGATAATTATAAATGTCAGCGTACATTATAAAGAAGACAACTAATGGGTAATGAGAAGCATTGATATTTCTGATATGGAGACTTGAATTTTCCCCCAGAAGTATTCATAAACAGCCTAAAACCCTAATGACATCATACTGAGGCAGTTACATATTGTGCTGTTTGAATATATCCTTTGGAGTAAGGTGAGTACATGAATCAGCCATAGCATTCAGTGAAAGCGTTTCTGTTGCCATAGTTGGGAGTGGGCACTAAATAATTTGGCCCATATATTTAGCTCTGAGATGATATGGTGTGTTTCAAGGGAAAAATTAGACCAACTAGTTACAGCATACGTGAAGGGACTACATATTCTTAGGGCCATAAGTATTTCTAATTAAAAATAATCTTTTGTTATTACACAGTAGTATATGTATATTGTAGAAAATCAAATGATACAGATACATAAGAATAAGAAAGAAGACATTTTACCCCTACCCAGAAAAAACGATCGTAGTGTGTCTTGCAAAAAAGTCATATAATGCATAATGTTTTGTAAATTGCTTTTTCCAGTTACACTGTTAGTTAAAATATTTAATTTTTCATGTTAAAAAGTTTTATGTCTTCTAAAAACCGGTCCATATTCCATATTCCATTTCCCAACTTCCCCCCAAATGTTCTTTATATAAATGGTTTGTTGAAACCAGAATCCAAATCCAGATCCATGAACTGAATCTTGTTTTTATGTCATTTAAAGTTTGTTAATCTAGAACAGTGTTTTTTATCATAACACTGACTTGCTGAAGAAACTGTGCTAGTTGTCCTATATAATATTTTATCTTCTGGATTTATGTTTCTGTTCTCTTATAGAAAACCTCCTATATTTCCTAATGAACTGGAATGAATTCCAATTAAACAATTTTGGCTGGAATACACCATGGGTAACGCTGTGTCCTTCATGGTGCATTCAATCAGGAAATACATTATATCTGGTTGTCCCACACTTAGCAGTGCTCAGACTGACCTGTGGATTAGGGTGATGAAAGCCCGATCCCCTCTTTGTACAGACATGTCCTCTCATTGAATTGTGTAAGTAATCAGTAGAGTGTTGCTTTGTCACTACATAAGTGTACAGTTCTCCATCAGCAATTTATCTAATGTTTTTTTTTTTTTTTTTTTTTTTGCTGTACGTGGGCCTCTCACTGCTGTGGCCTCTCCCGTTGCGGAGCACAGGCTCCGGACACACAGGCTCCACGGCCATGGCTCGCGGGCCCAGCCGCTGCGCGGCATGTGGGATCTTCCGGGATAGGGGCACGAACCCGTGTCCCCTGCATCGGCAGGCGGACTCTCAACCACTGCGCCACCAGGGAAGCCCTATCTAATGTTTTAATGAAAATTGGTAATCCTTAAATGAATTAATATTTTTTCTATCATTTAATATTTATTTACTGGCATTTCTCCAGGCCATAGAAGAATGGGTCCAATTAGTCTATTTAGTTACCTTGAAGTACAGTTTCTACTGGAAAATCAGGATACCTACTTAACTCTTTCACTTTAATTTCCAATTTTCGAACTATGAAGGTGGCTCAGAAGACACCTTAGAGAATGACAGCTGAATTTTCTGGCATCTTTTTCTGAGCATAATGTTCTGGATTTCCAGGGGATCCATGTGTGTTAATTTACTAGAATCATTATTCTTTGTGTTGTTCGAAAGTTCACAACTTTAGCCAGTGAGGGCCCCTTCGTATTAGCTCTCATATCCTATGAACAACCCACTAACCTTTGAAAGCTTCTTGCTTCCTGTCACAACACATCTCAGACTCACCTGTACCATCCCTGCCCCAGTCTTGGAATCAGCTATTTGTCCAAGTGGAGAATGGTATTAGAGATTAAGATATGACATGAGAACTACAATGGTAATGTTTGCTTCTAATGACTATAAAATTTTTTTTCCAAAATAGTTTTTAATAAGCACTGGCAGCTGAAATTTCAAAGATGTGTTCACCAGATATTATCTGGTATAGCTAGGATACTCAGTAAGGGCAGATGTTTATAATAAACAACCAGTCCAAAAGTAGAATAAGGGCCTCTTATGAAAAGTGAGAAGTCTTTTTTGTTGTTGTTGTTATAATGAAATCTTCAAAGTGACTCTTTACTTCCGAAGAAGTTCATCATTGGGAATCTGTGAGTTACAAATCTATGAAGAGATTGAAATACTTGCAGAATGTCACAGAATATAAAAGGCATAAATAAATAAAATGGGAAGACTATGAATTCTTGTAAGGGACAATTAAATCAGCATTTTTTTAAAGAGAGTGGCACTATATATTTTGACATATTTCTTAAGATAGAACCTGATTTGGTAGTGAATATTTCAAATAAGGTTGCATCTGTATTTCCTGTATGACTTTGTAATGGAAACACTAACCTAAGAGTGACCTTAAGACTTCCAAGAAGCTCCAGATTTGTATAGGTAGATATATTTTGAACAAATCTGATTGGATCTAATTTTTAAAAGAGAAGTGAATCCAGCAATGAGTTTCTCTGTTCATATGACTCCCAGTCTGGATACAGCTGTAAGGACAAAGTCAACTTAAGAATCCTAGGATTTGTCTGAGAATCCGTATCTAAGTTAAGACATATATATATATATATATATATATATATATATACACACACACACACACACACACAGACAGACACACACATATATATATATATATATATATATATATATATATATATATAAACAGCAAAGAAATCAAACTATCAAGATTTATTTATGAACAAAAAGGAACAGAAAAGAGTAAGAAATTACTTTGAGATTATTAAGTAATGACTGAATGATTAGGGCACTAGGGTATAACTTTCGAAGTGCCTTACTTTCCTATGTTCTAGTTGCAGTGAAACATTTTTTCTCAATTCTTTACTTTTTAGGGATACCATTATCAAATTCTCAATCCACTTAACCTCTCAAGTTTTCAGGATAAGAATCTCATGGAGCAATTCCACAGGAAGCCGGACACAAGTTTGCTCAGTTTTCTTGCCAAGACCTCGCCGTGTTTCTGCCTCTGCCACCCCTGGTGACCTGGTGGGAAAGCTGCCTTGCTCATCCCTCAGGCCCAAGTGGGTTCAAGACTCAACGTCTCCCACCGGGGACCCTCCCGATACCGAGGACTGGAAGTCGTTCCTCTGAACTCTCCCTGCTTCTAAGCGACCGTCACTCAGACGGATCTGTGACTGTGTCCTCCCAGGATTTCGGGTCGCCCACTATAAACAGTGAGTGGAGGAGAGCTGTTGCTCATCTAGTCCTCCACACGGGGACCTGTCTTGGGGCTGCAGCCTCAAGGAGGAGAGCCCACACTCTGCTGAAGATGGAGGTAGCGGGCAAGGCCTCTGTGGCTGCAGGGCCTCCAGCTTCTTCCATGAACAGGTGACTCAAGTGGAAGCAACTTGCTTACTTACACACTTACTCTGCCTAGACTACTGCTTGACCCTGAGCAGATGGGCAAACATCACACATCACCCAAAATGGACAGTGGAAGCACTGCCTTCTGATTCTTCTTCACCTCATAAACGGTCTGAATCAAAAATTTTTATTTATTCTTCTGCCAAACACAACTGATTTCCATCTACAATTATTTTTTAAGGTAAGAAACGTGAGTCAACTGAAGAAAGGCCTGTGGCCTTGAGCTAGGGAAGGGTGACACTGTGACACTCGACTGAGCCCCCGGGCTGGGGGGATGAGCTTGGGCCACGCAGGACTGGACCCGGGTCAGCCGACCTTCTCTAGGGCAGCTCTGCAGCACTGCACACACTGCTGGTAGATGGTCTCAAAGTAAGGATCACTGCCGTCATAGCGATCTTCAAAAATGAGTTGTTTTTGTGGCTCGTAGCTCCCAAGTAGTTCAATTTTCGCTCTGCAGTTTTTAACTTGGTTACTTTTTCTATTCAAATCTCTCTGGTTGCTTTCATCCATACGTAGTATACAGTCAAAAGCAGCAGCAAAATCTTCTTTGATAACCTGCCGGGCAATGTGACTCATGGGAGTACCATGCTTCTTCATGCAAGCCCACCCCCGATAATCAGGAGGGTTCCCTAGTTCATACGTGGATGTCACTGCACTGTCCATCCTCCAAGTATCTGAAACGTTTTGATCAGTTACAAGTTTCCTGAAGACTGCTTCTGCAGTAGGTAATAGACAGATGTTACCCAGACACGCGAATACCCCCAACTTGGTCACCTGCTCGGCCATCTTCCTCCCACACCAAGAAGTCTTAATTAAGATTGATGCCTGAATGAATGACATTCTCGCCTTTGCATAAAAGTGAAATTAAGGACAGCAAGTCTTCAGTTCCTGGCCAATTTAGTTATTGTGTATATCAGAATTTAGCAAAATCTCAAAATAGGAGAGTTGTGCCTAAGTCCAACTGTTTTTTTCTTATGTAGTATTTTTGTTAAAGACACAGTTCTGCAGTTCATGAAAATCTTATAATTTGAGGGCTTCATTTGTCAAATGGCCAAATCTATAAGTTTGGCTAAGAGATAGAAAATGGCACTCTTTCGAGTCAGAAATTCGATCCACAATTATTACCAAAAATGTCTCCAGAATCTCTTACTTATCTTTTTTTTTTTTTAAAAATCAGAATATAAAAGTGTTTACATGTAATGAATGCTTTCTTTGGATTCTCCTTGAAATGGGATAATTTTCACTTTGCTAGACCTTTTCTTCTTTAAATTTCTTAGACTTTCTTAAGACTAGACATTGTATGACTATTTCCTAGTGTCTCCTATTGTCAGGGTAGGTTTTATAGCTTTTTTGTTTCTTTGTTATTTTATGCTTTCACATTGTTTTGTGGCTTGCAATTGGTGGGTAAATATTTCCTAGAAATTTGGAGAATAGAATGATGAAAATTACATGGAATAGAGATTAATTATTGTTCAAAGAAACCCATGCTCCACCTCACACTTCTGAGCTCTGCCCACCTCCAGTCTTGTTATTTCCGACATGTGAGATTAAACTCATAAGACAGAATAAAAATAAGTTAAAAAATCATTTATGGAAGTAAGGAATACTTTCTACTTAGTGTCTAAGTTGTCCATCTGATAGAAGGACATATATTAGAATATTTAATTATTAAATAAGAAATAACTCTGGCCCTTTGCATAAAATTGAATAGCCTTAGGTTGGAATTAGAGATTTTTGGCTAAACATTATTCTTTGATTAATATATCTTAACCACAGGCATCTATATATCTATATTCACATTATATCTATCTATATCTCTGTTTTCTATTACTACGGGCTGAGGATTAAAAACCAAGTTATTGAACTTCTTCAACCTTAGAATTCCCTGACTTTTTCAGAGCCTAGGAAGGAGTTAGGGAACTCCACTATCCCAGGAAAGTGTTCACTTACTTTTGAAACTATTTTGTTGCTCTCTGATACATGGGTGCCTTCATTTCAGAAGCCCTTGGACTCAGTTGTCTCCATGTTTTCTTTTGAAGTCATTCTCATGATTTATAAACCACATGTTTGTGTTCTGGGCAGGGTTGATGCATTGTCTTCATACCTTACACAGAAGCCTTGGTGTCAGTCACACCACAAAACCTCACCAGGATGAGATCAGCTTGTTCTGAGTAGCACAGCAATAAGAGAACTTTCCATTATGTTCCCTTTGATTCTTTAAACAACCAAAACATAGTTCATCCGTAACTACTTTCTGTGATTTAAAATACTAAGAGTTTTAACAAAAATATTTACTGAATAATACTGCAAGTTAACAACCAGTTCCTTCTACTTTGAGATTATTTACATTCAGGATGAGAAATTATGCTACTAGAAAAGTTTTATTTTAAACATATAAACTGCATGGAAACATACTAATGAAAATAAACAGATTATTCTCCATGGAGTTAATGTTTTCCAAAAGTTTAATGATTTAGATTTCTCTAAGCATTATAATATTTTTAAATGCAGTTTTTCATAACTAGTGAAAAATAGAATCGAAATCACAGAATCTAAATCTTAGAGTTTTAGATATTGCAATGTTTTGCTTTGGCAATTTATAATTATTACAATGTTCTATGGTAAGAAACGTCTTTGAAAATCTTAAAAAAATGTATCTAAGGTGAGGTTAATAGAGATGAAATAAATCTTCACAAATGAGATGAAGAATTATTAGAAATTTAAGTAAGGACATTAAAATCATAAGAAAGGTCATACAGGAATGCTTGCCCTCGAATCTAACATTTGCAGGTATGTTTTATACATTTTGGGAGAATTTTTAAAGAATATTCCAAACCAACCACAAAGTCAACGTTCTGTGAAGGATGATATAGTAATGTGAACATGTGATTGTCATCAACAATGAGCTCATTAGAAGGTATTGGGAGAAATGCAAATTTGAAAAAAATTTGACTTCCAAGATTATATTTTAAATTTGAATTGGTTTTAAATCTTAATATTACTATAAATTATAGACATATATTAATTAATTTATCAAAGACAGTAAATTCTGTGTTCCAGGCACTGTAACAGGCATTGGGGATATAAATTAGCATAAATGTACTATGAAGGAAATGGATTTCTATAGCAGTTAGAAGTAATTTTGGCTGTATGTAAGGAAATGAATAGTTTTCTCTTACTGAGGATTTCTGGAGTTGGGAGGCTTCTGGCTTTGGTTCAATGGCACTGATGATAGAACCATCCTTATGGTCATTCTTTCATGCTTGCAAATTCCAGGCATTGGCCTTGTGACTGCTTTAAAGATAGGTAGACAGGGGCAGGAGCTGTGCTAATGACATCTTTTCTTTCCATCAGGAAAACAGATGCTTTCCTAGATGTCATCTAGCAAAATTCCATTTATTTATCATTGGCCAAAACTTGTCACATGCCCACTTCTAGCTGCAAAGGGAATTATAGCTGAGTATTTAGTTTTTTCAACTTCTGTGATGGAGATGGAATGGAGGAGGAGGGTGAGTATCAAGTTGGGTTAGCTTGTCAGTAACCACCCCCCCTACTTAAAAAGTAATAACTGGTATATGATAAGGAAGCTAACTGTATTTTTCAGCAACTAGAGAGTGATATGATTGATAACCTCTTATATTCTCTAGCTATTGTGGTATAACAGGAAGAAGGGCTCTACTAGGAAGTTAGAATAAGCCTGTGAAGTAAGAGTAGAAGTTATTGCAGTAGAATTTCTGTGTATTTTTAAAGAGAAGAGGGTAATTTTAACATGTAATAGAAGAATTACCTATTTTTTTTGTCTTTGAATTTGTGGGAGTTAAATGCATGTATTTTAAACATTTGTTCACTAGAAAGTAGGGAACTGTTTATTTTTTACTTTTTTGGCTGCATGGGCCCTTCGTTGTGGCACGTGGGCTTCTCTAGTTGTGGAGTATGGACTCCAGAGCATGCGGGCTCAGTAGTGGCAGTGCACAGGCTTAGTTGCCCCGTGGCATGTGGGATCTTAGTTCCCTGACCAGGGATGGAACGCATGGCCCCTGCACTGGAAACGTAGAGTCTTAACCACTGGACCACCTGGGAAGTCCCTGGGAACTGTTTTTTTTTTTTTTTAATGTTTTCTATTCAAATAAGCTGGAGTTAGGTATTATTTTATCTTAAAAAACTCTAGATAGGGGGTGTTACTTCAGTTAATGGTAGAGTAGTTTGTATTAGACAAACCATTATGCAGAGAAGAATAATACATTCTTGGTGAAGTAAAAAACATCTAGTTGAAGGCACTGGAGAGTGACCAAAAGCAGGAGGAAACAGGAGTATAGACACTTGAAAAGGGAAACTTCTCTGGGTGAGTTTTACATTTATGACTTTTCTGCCTGAGCTCATTCTCTTTGAGAGTGCCATGGAATGGCTGGAATTCAAGCAGAAATTTGCAGTCTTAATGGCTTGAGGAGTCAAAGAATGGAGTTTGATATTGCCAAGGTAGAAGATAAGTGAGGAAAAGGCTTTCTGGAAAGGGAGCTAATTGAGGTGGAGGCCCCCAAACCAGCAGATAAACCCCACTTTGATTGGTCCCTGAACTATGCATACATGGTGGAATGCAGCAGACTTGTCAGAAAGAAAAACTGAGTAGAAATTTCAGCTGCTTACAGAAGAGCCAGAGTTTGGAATTTGAATCCAGTCAAGTTAACTGACTACTAGAACAAAAATCAACACTATAGGAAAAACTGACAGAATCCAGGATATTAAAATGCATAATTCATAATGATCAGTATGAATTGAAATGTAAAGAAACAGGAAAACGTGACCCACAGATGAGATAGAAAATAGTAAAGAGAAACCAACCACAAGATGACTCAGATGTTCGAATTAATGGAGAAGTTTTTTTTTTAAGCCTGTTGTAAATATTTTCATGGGTTGGAACAAAAATATTTCATAATGAATGAACAGATAGAGAATCTCAGCAGAGAAATGGAAATTATAAAAGAAGACCAAATGGAAACTATAAAACTGAATATACAGTATTTGAAATGAAAAATTTGAACTGAATGGGCTTAATACAAGATTGGAAATTAGTGAATGTGAAGAGAAGTCAATAGAACTGGGGAAAAACTAAGAGGAAAAAAAACCCAGCTCAGGTCTTACAAAATGTATTGCTTAAATGATAAGCATTGAAAGTTGAAATTACTCTTTGATCCATGGTCTGAGGAATAGATGTTGTGTTAGCAGGCATGAAAACATTAATCTCATTTTATATCTCCATCAGATCCCTCAGGTGACCTGGTGCATTGTCAATGAGCAGTAATACATTGAAGAGAATTTTTTTTTTCTGAGCAGTAGTTTTCAGTAGTGGGCTTAAAATATTCAGCAAACCATGTAGTAAACAGACGTGCTGTCATCCAGGCTTTATTGTTCCATTTATAGAGCACAAACAGAGTTAAGTTAGCACAATTGTTAAGGGCCTTAGAATTTTCAGAATGGTAAATTGGCTTCAACTTAAATTCACCAGCTGCATTAGCCCCTAACAAGAGAGTCAGTCTGTCCTTTGAAACTTTGAAGCCAGGCATTGACTTCTCCTCTCTAGCTATAAAAGTCCCAAATGGCATGTTCTTCCAATAGAAGGCTGTTGTGTTTACATTGAAAATCTGTTGTCTAATATAGCTACCTTCATGAATTATCTTAGCTATATCTTCTGGACAACCTGCTACAGCTTCTACATCAGCTTCTTCACTTTGCACTTTTATGTTATAGAGATAGCTTAAACCTCATGAACCAACCTCTGCTAGCTTCAAACTTCCTCACCTCTCTCAGCCTTCATAGACTTGAAGAGAGTTAGGGCCTTGCTCTGGATTCAACTTTGTCTTAAGGGGGTTTTTGTGTCTTAAGGGGGTTTGATCTTCTATCCAGACTGCTAAAACTTTCTTCATATCAACAGGAAGGCTGTTTCACTTTCTTATCATTCATGAGTTCACTGAAGTAGCACTTTTAATTTCCTTTAAGAACTTTTCCTTTGCATCCACAACTTGGCTAACTCTTTGCTGTAAGAAGCCTAGCTTTCAGCCTGTCTTGGCTTTCAATATGCCTTCCTTACTAAGCTTGATCATTTCTAGCTTTTGATTTAAAGTAAGAGAATGCAACTCTTCTTTTCATTTGAACACTTAGAGGCCATTGTAAGGTTATTAATTGGCCTAATTTCAATATTGTTGACACTAGGGAAGCTGAAGGAGAGGGAGAGAGATGGAGAAATGGCCAGTGAGTGGGGAAGTCAGAACACACACAATTATCAGTTAAATTTGCCATCGTATATGGGTGCAATTCATGGTGTCCCAAAATAATTACAGTAGTAACATCAAAGATCACCATAACATATATAATAATAATGAAAAAGTTTGAAATATTGTGAGAATTACAAAAATGTAATGCAGAGACCTGAAGTAAGCAAATGCTGTTGGAAAATTTGCGCCAATAGACTTGCTAGATGCAGGGTTGCCACAAACCTTCAACTTATAAAAAATACAATATCTGTGAAGCATTATAAAGCAAAACACAATAAAACAAAGTATGCTTATAGTCTAAAATGCATGTAACTGTAAGACTAGAATGAAAAAAATATAATGAGAGAACACAAAAAGTATGTGAAGACATCATGCCTAAAATTTTTCCAAAACTGGTGAAAAACATAAACTTAAAATCCAAGAATTTTAGCAAAACCCAAGAAGGGTAAATGCAAATAATGCCACACCTAGGAATATCATAGTCAAACTGGTGGAATCCAAAGATACAGAGAAAATCTTGAAAGTCACTTGAAAAAATTGACTCATTACATATAGAGAACAATGATGCATGTAACTGCTGACAGTGATATATACATAACTGTTCCTTATCAGAAATAATGGTGGCCAACAGACAATGAAGCAGCATATTTAAGTGCTGAAAACTAAGAAGAAAATGTTCTGTCAATCCAGTGTTATGACCAGTGAAAATGTTTTTTAAAAGTGAAGGCAAAATTAGGAAATTTTCAGGCTTAAAATAAAACTTACCCGGGCTTCCTTGGTGGCGCAATGGTTGAGAGTCTGCCTGCCGATGCAGGGGACGCGGGTTCGTGCCCCGGTCCAGGAGGATCCCACATGCCGCGGAGCGGCTGGGCCCGTGAGCTATGGCCACTGAGCCTGTGCGTCCGGAACCTGTGCTCCGTGGCGGGAGGAGCCACAGCAGTGAGAGGCCCGCGTACCGCAAAAAAATTTAAAAAATAAAACTGACCCTACAGATTCACCAAAAATAATGCAAAGAGATATAGCTTCTTAGACAATAAAAAATTTTAAATGGACTACTAAAAATATTCAAATCAGTTAAATGAAGGCAGAAAAATAGCCAAGAAATAAAAAACAAATAGTGCAAATAAAAAAAATCAGAGTACTAGGTCTAAGTGCAACTGTTTCAATAATTGCATTACATATAACTGGATTAACATTCCAATGAAAAGATGTTGTAAAACTAGATAAACAGGCAAGACTCAATTATATGCTGAGAGATACTTTAGATATAAATATTAGATAGGCTGAACATTTTTACTTTTCTCACTTTTATTTCCTCTTCCCGTTTGGATAGATGAAGATATACCATTAAAACATTAACCATAAGAATCATATTAGGCCAAAGTGACTTCAAGTCAAGTAGTATTATCAGAGATAGAGAGGAACAAGTCATAATAATAAGAGGGTCCATTCAACAAGAAGACTTAATATTTGTAATTGTGTATGTGCTTAAGAGCTTCAAAATATGTGAATCAAAAACTGAGAGAAGAAAGAGGATGCTAGGAAAATTCACAAACATGGTTAGAGTTTTGTTTTAAACACCAATCTCTCAGTGATATATAGAACAAATAGGCAAAATAGCCTTGGGCACATGACCCCATCTGGCAGAGCCTTGGCAGTGCGACCCCTGCCCAGCAGGGCTGTGGAGTTGGGTCTGCTACCTCAGTGAATCCAAAAGGCAGAGCATCAGACCAAAGAGAATTATTTGCAAGCCTTAAGATCTTACGGAACTTGCCTTGTTAGGTTTTGGACTTTCTTGGAACCCGTCACCCCATTCTTCCTTCTGATTCTCCCTTTTGGAATGGGAATGTCTGTCTTATGTCTGTTCCACCATTGTATTTTGGAAACACACAACTTATATGGTTCTTCAGGTTCACAGCTGGAGATGAGTTTTGCCTCAGGTTAACTTGTACCTCAAGTCTCACGCATATCTGATTTAGATGAGATTTTGGACTTTAAACACTGGAATGAGTTAAGACTTGGGGAGGTTGGGATGGAATTAATGTATTTTGCGTGTAGAAAGATTTAAATTTGGGGGACCAAGGAGCAGTATATCATAGATTAAAGATTTATGTCCCCCCCAAATTCATATATTGAAGCCCTAATCCCCAATGTGATAGTATTTGGAGGTGGGGCCTTTGGAAGATAATTAGCTTTAGATGAGGAATGAGGATGGGTCCTCTGTGATGGGATTAGTGTTTTTCTAAGAAGAGGAAGAGAGACCAGTGCTTTCTTTCTTTCTCTGTCCTATAGGGACACAGTGCGAAGGCCATCTGCATAATTTTTTCCTGCACAGTCAGTGTTATCCTGTTACATTGTTAACAGATTGTAAAATAATGGCTATTGTCAGTTGGTGTATTTCACCTCTGAAATGTTGACTGCTGTGTGGTCATGCCCAACAATTGTCTCCTGTCATGCAAGGCCTGGGAGATACTGAACATCAATTTCAGTCCTGGCCAGGGACTACCCCAAAGAACTACTCTTTCACTTTTTATGGTGAAAATAGGTCATCATACTTGTTATACGCTCTGATAAGATTATTGCAGTAACTCTGGTACTTCTCAAATAAATCACAAAATTCAAGGATGTCAATATTTTAGATAAGGCCAATTCTTATACAGTCAGCCCTTCACATCCATGGGGTGCACCTATGAATAGAGGTTGCTGACTGTAAGGAAATGGACCATGTGCAGCTTTTGGTACCCACAGGGGTCCTAGAACCAATGCCCGCCGGACACTGAGGGACAACTCTATATTGTTTTCTAATATTACTATTTTTCTCTGAATTGTGTAGATCTACCATATGTACTGTCCTTTTTTATTCTCTGGTTTAGTAATTTTTGCTCAACAGAATATAATAAATGGTATCCTAAAAAAAGAGCGGCCACATCTAAGTCCTTATTTTATTGGGAAAAGTTAATGTAAGTAAGAGTAAGTCTTTTGATAATCTGTTAGTCTGCATATTTAGTGTAAAAATTAAAACTGAGTATTTTTTAATTTTAGCCTTATATGTATGCTTCAGATGTAATCTGTTTGTCTGAAATATTGTTGGAAGTAGTTAAATTATTTGTAACAACTGAGATTTCTGCTTTGATTTGCCAGAAATGAGGAAACAAATGTTTTCTACTGAAGTCAAAGCTCATATCATTAAAAAGTTTTCCCCCAAAAAGACCCTTTTCAATTTTATCATATGACTTAATGTGATATGACATAATTAAACATAATTCCATTTCTCTTACTTATTCTATCATGTCACAGTATATCACATTAGACTGATTGCTCTTGGAACAAAAGCTAACTTCAGAAGTTTTTTTGGTATCAACCAATAATTATTTTGCAGCAGCACAATGCTACTTCTGTCCTCAGACTTTAGAATTTTGAAACAGCTTTTCTGAACTTCAGAGCAAGCTAGATAGAATTCTGTCACAAGGTTGGCTGGGATCAGTCCCATAGGAGCTTGTGATGTTCTGTGTGATATCTGCAGTGGAAAAGAGATAGTGCAGGTTACTTGAGAGGCAAAATAACTGAGTATATATTAAATAAATTCATGTGCCCTCCAAGGTATGCTCATGAAATCTGCCCTCAACAGCTTGGTTCTTAGCCTCTACAATATTTTAGGTGGAGAGATTAGGGATATTTGGACAGAAGCACAATGATGTTCAAGGTGCATTTCCCTTTTGACACCAAGGATGTACTCTTGAAAAGTCTGGTATATGTATTGTTTTATGCCACTGAAGTTTTAAGATTATTTGGAATGTTTGAGAGGAACAAGGAGACACTGTTCATAATTATGCCAAGTAACATGCATAAACCTGGACTTTAAAAAGGCAAACCAGGGTGTGTGTATACATTTTCTCATTTAGTTTTAAAATAATTATAGTTAATACAAATTGCACACAAAATAATACAAAATTCATTACATAAAATAATTACAGAGGCCCTTGAACTTCATTTAACTTTACATCAGATTTAGTGTTCACATACATAGCTTTCTATAGGCTTGGTTCATCTATTTGATAAACTGAAGCCTCCCTTCCTACCCTCTCCTTCTTTTTAATTGAATGAGACCTGAGTTGGGCAGAGATGCAGAGATATGTGTGTGCTCCCTTCCTCTCCTCTTCAGCCCTCATTTAATGCCTCAGAGGCTCCTGTCTCTGTTGAGTAGCTGTGCACTGGCTCTCTGGCTATTTGATAGAGGTGACACATTTGTGCATGGCAGTGAACACAAGTTGGTGTCTGTCATTGTGTGGGACCAGATGACAGAGGTAAGCTTCCTAATTTAGCTGTGTGTGGACGGAATAGTGACAGGGAGGGTAGGGTTGGTGAGGAATGGAGCCAGGCTGAGCCAGGTCTCTAGGTGATGTTATAATGTGGTGTAGGGGCCACTTTCTCAGCATGGTACACATGGTCTTTGGTCCTCACACATGCCCTGGTGGCAGGACGAGCCTCTGGTCACTTTCTTACTGCAGACCTTCATTCAGTTTTCAGTCCATGACCCAGTACCATTTGATGTTGCCCTTTATAATGCCAAAGAATTCCCACCAGTCACTAGATATCCTTTGATCTTTACCTCTACCAGATTCTTAAAGGTGACCGAGATGCCTTGAAATTGGATTTCTAATATTCAAAATTATCATGTCCATAGCTTTTCATTAGTTATTACAGATCAACAACATAAATGGTAGAAAGAGAGGTCCAAGTGGAGAAAACATGGTCCATTGCAGAACTCACTTGCCCAGGGTGATGTGGTACAAGGCACACTGTCGTGGGCATTGCTGCAATGTGCCACTCTCACTGGCCAGAGAGTGAGAGCTCTGAGAGTGTGGCCAAAGCATGCATTGTCAGTGCCCTAGAATAAATATGATGACAATCACTACTCAACTCAACTGCTTTTGAACATGTATTGTTTTATATATGTGCAAACATATATGGCATTCCCATAGTAGAGGCTGTCCAGTGGCCTCTTTCTGTGCCGCCCCCTCCTGCCACTCCCATATACTTCCTTGCATTCATATGTGTCCTTAGTACACTCCCTGTCTCACTAGAAGTAGACTTTCAGATTAACGCTTCCTTCCTGGGGCCTCTGGGGTGAACCCCTTCTTCTCATACCTCCTCAGGGACCTCACTTGATTAATTATTTCCCTAAGGGGGTGTAGTGCTCCCGCACATACAAATCTTGGTAGTGGTAGCAAATATTCAACTAAAAATGGAAGGCAATGTCTCCATTTTTCTTGTTGCTTGATATTGAGAAATTCTCTTGCTTCTCATTTGACTCTAGAACTCACGGCAAATGGACTTTTCTAGGATCTGGCTTTTCTGGGCCAGCTGCTAAGAGTAGCTCTTGGGATGTGCAGGTCACTCTGTTGACAGCTTCTCTCTCCTCATTTCTTTCCCAGCAGTTCTGAGCTATTGACAGTAGAGAATTGTCTACCGAGGGACCACTGGAGCTTCTTATCTCTTTTCTCATGGTCCCAAACACATTAAAAAAAAGAAGCGTCCTTTCTCTGAATCTGAATCTGATTTTGTTTTGGGTAAAAAAACATAATATAAGAGATGGGCATTAAAACAGGCAAATAATTTAAAAAAAAACCCCACAGACTTACATTTTTGAATCTTACCCTAGTGATTCAGAACATGTTTTTAGTCTTGTAAAGTAGTAAATGGCTTAAATGGATTCTACAGAAGTTTAAAAACAGGCTGATCTCCATAAGCTATAATTGAGAAAAAGATTTCAGGTCGCACATTGGTCTTTGTAGCTACATACCCACACAGGGATACTACTGCTAGCAGCACCATCTTTGCATAAAAAGAAAGACAGTATTTGTATTGTAATTAAATCTAAGAGGGATAATAATCTCAGGAGAGATTTATTATAGTCTGTTGCACTTAATTATCTTTTCTTTTATGTACCAGTGAAAATAATGAAATGTTTTTTATTGAAATAAGAACACCTCAAGTAAAAGCATAGCATAGCAGGATGAAGATTGTAGAAAATGAAGATTGAGCAGGGAAAAGGGGCATGAGAAATTGAAGATAAGACCATGCAAAGAATTATTTTAATATGATTCAGAGCTGGAATTAAGATGGTGCCAACAGCTCATTGGTTACCTGATCTGATGCTCAGCTTATACATTTTATATAACGTTTTCTTTAATAATCACTTCAGCTCTACAAGGTAGATATTTTTCTTCCCATACTTATAGATGAGGAGCTGAGATTCAGAGAGCACAAAGAGCCTGAGTGACAAAGCTAGTTGGTGGGAGGATTTAGTCTAGGTCTGACTTCATGGCCAATGTCTTTCTACTTTCTCAAAAAGCAGACTGAACAGAGAACTAAAGAGTGGGCTTACCCTGTGATCTCCAAGCTCCTCCAGCCCTCTCTACTTAAAATTTCCATGTGCATTTTCTTTCATTTTTTTCAAGATTACATAATCAATAGTTACATCATGTAAAACTTGAGGAACAAATTTAGATTCGTTGAAAGCATTTTAAGTGATATCACTCAAATCAACAGCCAATACTATCAGAAAACCCCATTTCAAAGGTAAATTAGCATTACCTTTCAAACTGATAAATTGAGAATCTCAATATTAAAGAACTCTCACAGTTTTCTAGTGAGTTAGATAAATTGTAGATTTAAGAATCTCCCTTTTTGAACCCTGCTACACTGTTGGTGGGAATGTAAATTGGTGCAGCCACTGTGGAAAACAGTATGGAGATGCCTCAAAAAACTCAAAATAGAGTTGCCATATGATCCAATCCCACTCCTGGGCGTATATCCATAAAAAACAAAAACAGTAATTTGAAAAGATGCATACACCCCAAAGTTCATAGCAGCACTATTTACAATGGCAGAAGTATGGAAGCAACCTAAGTGTCCATCAATAGATAAATGGATAAAGAAGATGTAGTATATATATATATATATATATATATATATATATATATATATATATATATATATATATACATACAATGGAATACTCAGCTATAAAAAAGAATAAAATTTTGCCACTTGCAGCAAAATGGATGGACTTGGAGGGCGTTATGCTAAGTGAGATAAGACAGAAAGACAAATACTGTATGATATTACTTATATGTGGAATGTAAAAAATACAGCAAACTAGTAAGTAAAATAAAAAAGAAACAGATTCACAGATATAGAGAACAAACTAGTGGCTACTAGTGGAGAGAGGGAAGGGAGGAGGGGCAACATAGACGTGGGGAAAAAAGGGGTTTTAAAGGATTATATGAAATCATGTGTGTGAAACTTTTAAAAAATGTAAAGCACTATAGAATTTAAAGAATCTTTCATTCAATAAAAAAACATTTAACCTTTGATCTAAAAATAAATGCTAAAAATATACAGTACTTATAAATGTATTATGTGCAATATTAAGCTCAAAATAGTTCACATGTTTCATGCTGTATGTTATAGATGTGCTAAGCTTAACTTCAAGCAGATTAAATAAACATTGAAGTGCAGAAAAAGTCCCCCCTTTTTAATAATTTCAACCCCCATTTCTCAAGCTTGAGAATCATTACATTTCTTGCTATGTATTATGGGAACTGATTTATATTTTTAAAAATGTTGAGGGCCAGAAAGTTATTTTTCGAATACAAAACACTAAGTCACATTTTTTGCTAAAGAAAGGCTTGTGAAAGCACACGCTGTTTCATTTTATCAGCCCTCCTACCAGTGTTATTGGTGAGGGTGGATACAAGACCCCTAACTGTAACATGAATGCTTGTGGCCCAGGTGGGGTGCATTGCTAGCATCCTTTTGGGTAGAAAACGGATACTGAACCCATGAGAACTTGTCCAAACTTCCCATTTCTTAAGCAATGTCTATGATTTCTGAATAACTGGTTTCTGCTTTAATCTAGCATTCCATCAGGAGCACATCGCGACATCTCTGATTTATCGATCCATTTATTTCTGAGTTTATATATGGTGACTTTTGTCCAAAGTTCTAGACACTTGAATAAGCTTCAGAAAGAGATTGTTCTTAAAAACCACTCTTCGAACAAACATAATATAAAATGATGTACATTTTATGTCATTAGTTCACCACAGTCCTCTAAAGGTCAGTTATGTGGTTTCATTTTTGTGGAATTACATATGAGTGTAAATACATTTATTTTAATCTGTATCTGTACATGATGAAAAATTACTAGTGCATTGATGTGGACACAAGCTGGGGAATTAATCTTCTTTTTACCACAAGTTGAATATGTGCCCTGGACATGTTAATGAATGTCTCTGATCTTAGGTTCCCATTCTGAGTTGCTGAAAGTATATGGGGCTGGACTAACATCAATCTCTTGTCTTCCCCCCTCCCTTACCCTTGTCAAATGCTATGCACGTTTCCATTCCTCTGTTTTGGATATCACTGATTCCTCCCTCTGGAATACCTTCTCCTCTTTCCTGGCTTCTACCCATGATTTCTTTTAGAGCATCAATAAGATAGGAAATGCTCCAATGAGAAAGTACAAATTGTACATGGATCATTGGAAGACAGGTGTAAGTTAACTAGACTTTAGGCCCTGAAATGGTGTCATTTAAAGATCAAATACCTGCTGAGTAATTGCCATGTGCCACACCCTGAGCTCAAGATATGACTGGAAAACCAAACGCCAGCCCTCCTGTTGCTAACCAGGCAGCGTGGAAGGCAGTGAGTGAGTCAATAGAAATTTATGCAGTTCCTCTGTGGAGTCTTAAAGGATGGTATAGATAATATTTTCGGAAGTGATGAAAGAGGAAGAATTTTTCTGATAGTCAAACACACATATTCAATGAAGTCCACTGTGCCATTGCAGAGATCAAGTGATGAGTTAATATTTGTCTCTACCTTCACCAGCCAGAATGACATCTTACTATGAATTAAAGTGCTTGTTGCTGCATCTAAGGCAGGCAGACCACCTAACCCAATCTAGCAACTAAAAATTACTTACATTTTTATCAAAGAGATAAAGGCACAGAGTTTAAAAAACAAATGATTCTTCAAAGTTTATAAGAAAAAACAGCAGCCTCTTACCAGACCCCATCCATCATCTCGTTTCTCTGCTAGAGGAAACCGCTGGTGAACACTTTTACCTCTAAAAGTAGTTTATTCTGGTATTTTTCTACATATTCTAAAATAATATACTCATATTGTTATTATTCATCTATCAATTTTACGTATTATATTGACTAATTAAAGAAATGGGGTCTACTCTCCTAGTAACACCGCCTTGTTTCGCCTTCCAAGTAGTTATATCACAATTACTGATTAAATCAATATCCAGTGTTTACATTCTTATGACATTATAACAGCATATTACTGCTAAGTAAAGTGGTGTGTTCTAAAGACATTTGCTTTTTTATACATTTTTTTCCCTGGAGTTATTAATTGCTTCATATTTTTATATTTCATATTTTGCTTAGTTTTCTATGTATCTATTTCTTCCTAGATATTTAAGATCAGCTTCAGTTAGAGTGACAGAAAAAAATAGCAGTGGCTTAAATAAGTAGAAGTTTATTTATCCTTGGAAAACAGAATCTGTAGGTGAGCAGTTGAGAGCTGTTGTGGCAGTGCTGTGGTCATCAGTGTTTAAGTCTTCTCCTTTTATCTTACTGCTCTTCCATTTTCAACATGTGGCTTGTACCTTATGATTCAAGATAGCTACTCAAGTTGTATCTAGTTGCCCACCTTACATTCAGAAGCAGAGAGAAAGAAAAAAATAAGAGCATACCTCCTTTCCCCTTTCTTATTTTGTTGTCTCTTGTGATTTGATAACTATCTTTAGTGTTATGTTTGAATTCTTTTTTCTTTTTTGTGCACTTGTCTATTATAGATTTTTGGTCTATAATTACCATGAGGTTTTTGTATAGCAGTCTCTCTCTCTCTCTCTCTCTCTCTCTCTCTCTCTCTCTCTCTCTCTCTATATATATATATATATATATATATATATATATATATATATATATATAATCACTTCATGATTACTGTATTTGATATCATATTTACATCTAATTGTTTTGTGTATCCCTTAACTTATTGTGGATACAAATTATGTTACTATTTTTGTCTTTTAACCTCCCTACTAGCTTTTTTTAAGGGGATTTAAAAAAAATTAATTTATTGTATTTTTGGCTGCGTTGGGTCTTTGTTGCTGCACATGGGCTTTCTCTAGTGTGGTGAGAGGGGGCTACTCTTCATTGCGGTGCACAGGCTTCTCACTGTAGTGGCTTCTCGATTTCTTACCTTTATTGTATGTTTGCCTTTACTAGTGAGATTTTCCATTTTGTGATTTTCTTGTTTCTAGTTGTAGCCTTTTCTTTTCATTCCTTTAGCATTTGTTGTAAAACTTGTTTGGGGGTGTTGAATCCTTTCAGCTTTTGCTTGCCTGTAAATCTTTCGATTTCTCCTTCAAATCTGAATGAGAGCCTTACTGGGTGGAGTATTCTTGGTTGTAGGTTTTTCTCTTTCATCATTTTAGTAAATTGTGCACTCTTCTGGTCTGCAGAATTTCTGCCAAAAAGTCAGCTGATAGATAGCCTTATGGGAGTTCCCCTGTATGTTAAATATTTGTTGCTTTTCCCTTGTTGTTTTTAATATTCTCTCTTTATCTTTAATTTTTGTCATTTTGATTACAACTTGCCATGGTGGGTTAATCCTGTATGGGACTGTCTGTGCTTCCTGGACTTGAGTGACTGTTTTCTTTCCCAGATTAGGGAAGTTTTCAGCTATTATCTCTTCAAATATTTTCTCTGGCCCTTTCTCTCTCTCTTCTCCTGGGACCCCTATAATGTGAATATTAGCGCACTTGATGTTGTCCCAGATGTCTCTTAAACTGTCTTCATTTCTTTTCATTCTTTCTTCTGCTCTGTGGTAGTGATTTCCCCTACTCTCTCTTTCAGCTCACTGATCCATTCTTCTGCCTCATTTAGTCTACTATTGATTCCATCTAGTGTATTTTTCATTTCAGTTATTGTATTCTTCAACTCTGGTTGTTCTTTATATTTGCTATCTTTTTGTTAAAAGCTTCTAATTTTTTGCTTTGTGCATACATTCTTCTCCCAAGTTCTTTGATCATCTTTATGCTCATTACTCTGAACTCTTTCTCGGGTAGATTGCCTATCTCCACATCACTTAGTTCTTCTGGGATTTTATCTTTTTCCTTCATCTGAAACATTTTCTCTGTCACGTCATTTTGTCTAAATTGTTATTTGTATTTTTATGTATGTAGTAGGTTAGTATGTCTCTCAACCTTGGAGTAGTGTCCCTCTGTAGGATACATCTTATGCATCCCAGCCGTGCAGTCCCCGCTTGTCATCCGAGGGCCAGGGACCAGCTGGTCCCAGGGTAGTGTCTGGCCTGCATTTGCAGACTCGGTCTGCAGGCTTCAGGACTGTAGTTTTCTTGCTTCTGGTGTGTGCCTTCTGGTGGGTGAGGCTAGTCTAGAGGCTTATGCAGGTTTCCTGGTGGGAGAGGCCAGTACCTGCCCATTGGAGGGTGGAGACAAGTCCTGGGCACTCTTATGGACAGGGCTGTGTCTAGGGGCATGTCTAAAGGTGGCTGAGGGCTCAGAAAGTTTGTAGGCAGCCTGTCTGCTGATGGGTGGGGATGTGTCCACATCCAGTTAGCTGTTTGGCCCGAGGCATCCCAGCACTGGAACCTACAGGCTATTGAGTGGGGCCAGGTCTTGGTGCTAATGATCCAAGCCAGATGTCAGTCTCTGGGAGAGTTCATGCAGACAAATACTGCTGATAGAGCCATCACCAGTGTCTATGTCCCCAGGGTGAGCCACAGCTGCCCCCTGCCTCCCCAGGAGACCCTCTAAGACCAGCAGATAGGTTTGGCCCAGGCTCCTATCGAATTACTGCTTTTCCCTTGGTCAGGTGCATGTGAGATTTTCTGTACACCCTTTAAGAGTGAAGTCTCTATTTCCCCCAATCCCTTGGAGTTCCTGCAGTCAAGCCCAGCTGGTCTTCAAAACCAAACGTTCTGGAGGCTTCTCTTCCCAGTGCCAGACCCCTGGGCAGGGGGGCTGATGTGGAGCTCAGAACTCTCACTCCTGTAGGAGAGCCTCTGTAATATAATTATTCTCCAGTTTGTGGTTTGCCCACCCCAGAGGATATGGGATTTGATTATATTGTAAGTGCACCCCTCCTACCATCTTGTTGTGTTTCTTCCCTTATGTCTTTAGTTGTAGAAGATCTTTCCTGGTAGGGTTTTCAACAATGGTTGTTTTGCAGGTGGTTGTGACTTTGGTATGATCGTGAGAGGAGGTGAGCTTTGGGTCCTTCTACTCTGTCATCTTGGCTGCTCTCCCCAAGCATATTTTCTTTCCTTGAGGATACTTTCCAGGAGTTTCAAACATCACTTCCTCTTACATTCTGTTAGCCAGAGCTTAGTCCTATAACTGCCCCTAGATACAAAGAAAGCTGGGAAACATCCTTCTTATTCCAAGAAGGTATGTGAGTAAGAATATGAGAAAGGAAATTGTGGGACACTTAAAAGTTCTGCCACATGTCCCAAATATTCCAATAAAATTATAGAACCTTCCAATGCTCTATTTCACAGACTTAAACACATTAGATAATCTGTCAGCAGTGTCTTTACCTCTGAGACTTGCCTCTGGGAGACTTCAATTCCTTTACTCCACATTGGCCTGATAACTCTCTAGGCCTGGTAGCAGCCTGGAACTTTCCTCCTGAACTTTCTCTGCTAATATCCCATCTGACAGCTCTTGTTTTCTAGATTCTATGTGCTCTTCCTTCTGTTTTCTTGCTCATTTTGTCAAAGCACATCCTTCAGTAGTTTCCTGAGGAAGGATACATAAAAAGTACATTTTTTTGAGATTTGGCACGTGTGACTATGTCATTATTCTAGCCTCAGACTTGATTGAGATTTCACTGGATACAATATTCTAAATTGAAAAGTATTGTTAGTCAAAGTTTTGAAGAGAAAGATTAGGAAATGAAATTAACCTCAAGAATTTTTGGAAGATGGGAGGAGACTGCATTGTTTTAAAATGTCACTGAATTTTCCCAATGAAACAAACAGAGAAACTAGAATTTGAACACTAACAAAACTAGGTGACAAAGTATTTCAGAAAACAGCAAAATATGAGCAAATGGGAACAAACCACTAATAGCTCCATGTGGTATCAGAAACAATTCAAGAGGAAGAGGAGGGAAAACAATAAGATTTTGATAATCCAGAGACCTGGAGAATACCACTACCACAATCAGGTACTCACTGGAAAGCTTCACAGGCAATTCTGAAGAGAGCAGCTGAAACTGAGAGAGAACGATTCCATCTTAAGTCAAGTACAAGAAGGTTACAGGAAATTCTGATTCTGCTGGAGCAGTTTGGTGGCACAACCTTAGAGAGACGAATTTTTACAAGTGACTTTGCAACACAGTGATTTGACTATACATTCTTAGCTCTGTAGAGACAAAAGAACTGCAAAAACATCTTAAACTATTACAGTTCTCATAAAGATGATGATAGTGTGAGTATTGTTACTCTTGAATAGCTTTGTATGCATATGAGACAAAACAAATATTAATTATGTCAGTGTCCTTTAGAATAGATATTTTGTTATTGTTGTTATTATAGAAGGGAAGGAAATATGTAAGAGTTAACAGGAATAAGTAAAAAACAAATATGTTGAATTTTAATTGAAATTATCAATGACATATTATTGATGTATTATATCATGATGTATTTTGTCTGAAAAATTACATATTACATATTTTCCAACTCTGTCAACTGAAAAAGTCTAGACGCAATGAGCAACCCAGTGTCTTTGTATCCACGTAGCACCCAGATTATTATGTTCTTTAAATGCCATTTCTTCTGAAATAAATTAGAAAGCTTGGAGAAATGGCTTATTCCAGATCTGGGTCAGGAAATATAAAAAATAAGCCTGGAATTTTAAAATTATACTAGAAAACAAGGAAGCTGAAAAAACTATCGATCATGTCACAAGGACTTGGGGCTAATTTAAAAAGGGTTACATGGCCAACGATGCAATGATTTGGGCATCAGTAAGCATAATAACCTCAATGGATTGAGACACATGAACACATCAAATATACTTAAAGTCATTAGTTCATATAACCCCCCCCCAAATTCATTGGTCACTATTGGAAGGTACCAGAAAAGTAAATTATTTTGAAAATTGGTAAATAGAGGACAATCAAGAATTTATCTTGCCTTTCCAATAGGAACCATGCCAGGTAACTAAGCAGCTGGTAAGAGGACATTTATTTTTCTTTTCATATAACTATTCCAGATAACAAGTTAAGAACAAAGAAAAACAAGAAAAAATAGAACAAAAGTAGTGGTGTTTTGCAATCACCAGTGAATGAATGGATGCAGGCAATGCTCATCAGTGGCTGCTAACGTCATCTTTATGTAGCTCCTGATTGAAATACAGAACACAACCTATGAAGTAGTCAAGCTGAAAAAATACTTGAACCTAAATCTGTTCAAACCTCATGATCTCATGACCAATTTACAGGAAGTACAAGGGAGAGAGGAACACAATAACTGACACCACAGAGAGGCAATCAGCAAAATCCAGACAATGGGAAACTTTGAAGGAAAAATGACTCAGTTTCTTCAACAAAAATTTTACAAGGGATAAAAGAGAGATGGAGAGGAAACCTATTGATTAAAAGAGACCAGAGACATGTTAACAATGGCAATGTATGAATTTTACTTATATCCAGATACAAACTGTTAAAAATAAAAAAGAACATTTAGAAGATAATTATGGAAATGTGAACATTGACTTATTGGTTATTAAAGAATTTTGTGTAATTATTTGGTATAGAATAATAGTGTTGTGATTATGTTTTAAAATAAGTGTTTTTTTCTTTTTAGATATGCACTGATATATTTACAGATGATATATGTTGCCTAAATTTTATTCAAACTTTTCAGAGAGAAGGAGAAATAGGCGGGGGTAAAAAGAAACAATATTTGCAACGAGTAAATAATTGTTGAAGCTGGGTGATATGTACATTGAGATGCCTTATACTATGCTCTCTACTTTTGATATTTCCGTAATCAAAATTTGTGGCTGTTTTCTATTGTCTTCCAATTTCCAGTGATGCTTTGATGAAGTCTCACACTATTCTTACCATCAGTACTTTGTATATGGCCTTTTAAGTTTTTCTCTAGAAGCTGTTAGGTTCTAACCCTTATCCATGGTGTTTTTAAAATTCACAATGATGTGCCTTGGTCTGGGTCTTTGTTCATCCATTGTACCAAGCACTTACTGAAATTTTGATCTAGAAACTCAGTTTTCTGCTCTGGGAAAATTTTCTATTATTATTTATTTGATAATTCAGTTTTACCTGTTACCTATTTTTGTGACACTTATTAGTCATGCCAGATTCCTGCAGTGACCTGCTTATATTTATTGTTTCTTGCCTGTTTTTAATCTCTTGTTCTTTAATTCTGCTTTCTGGAAAAATTTTAATTTTATCTTTCAATCCTTGTATTAGATGTTTTTCTTTCTTCTATCATAATTGTGATTTTAAAGAGTTTTTTGTTTTTATCCGGTACCTTCTTTATTGTCTTCTCTTTTTTTCCCCTTACAAATGAAATAATTAATTTTATGTTTCAGAGGTTGAATAAGAAGCTTTCTTCTGCTTTGCATAGTGTCCATTTTAATTTCGTATTTTCTTTTGAATGTGGAAGATACCCTTTCACATTGGAGGCTTTCCTCAAATATCTGGCAATCTTTGCCATTTACATTTGAGAGTGAGGAACTAAAATTCATAGGACTCATAAGATCAAGAATGTTGCAATTTCATCTTGGGATCATTGAATGTCAGTCTTGGTAGCATTTTCTCTTGAATCCACCAGTCTCTTTCTGGAGAGTATAGCCCTAGCTCCCGCATTCTGGGAGCCAAAGGATGGGAGGTGAAGGGGGAAGCTAGGCATCTCCCTGTTCTGAACGTTAACTTTCATTAAATCCCCCTGACTTTAGTAGGTATGTTTCCCTTAGCTCTTCCTGATATTTTCAAATACACAGTCCCTGTTTTGCACACTCTCCAGAGAATAGTCATCCTGTCTCCTGGGCTAGGGAAGATGATCTAGATCTTTGATTCCATCTCTGAGATTTTCAACTAGCCCCACCTTCTCTGCCTTGAGATGTTCCTGAATCCTCCAATCCCTGAGACTGTTGGCCTCACCCTCTCTGTTTTCAGAAGTACTAGAATCATCTAATCCCTGAGCCTTCTAGACCAGGAATAGTAAATACATTTTAACATGTGGGTGCAACATTTAACTGATAACGTGTCTCTCTGAAACTGGGTTGATATAGATTCTCTTTGGGTAAGGTTCATGATATGATGGTTTAGGACCAATGGGCTTGCCAAGTGAAGGTTTTGAGGCAAGGGTTTCAAAGAGAGTCTTGGAGAGTTAACAGTGATTTGATGGCATCAATTGAAAAGTTGAGCAGTTTGATGGTCATTTATTTGCAACTTTTTCTTCCCGGGCAAAATTGCTTGGAGTAATAAAGTCATGTTGAAGAATACAGCCCAAGAATAGTGGCATATTATTGAAGACAGTACACCGAAGAGTGTAGATGTTTTCATTTCTCACTAATAATAGTAAGATGAGATGGATTCAAAATAGCCATTCCAGGAATCTGGAAGAAAAATACTGATTCTTGCTTTTTCTAGGCAGGATTGTTCCAGTTATACTACAGTAAAGATTCTCAAATCTCAGTGGTTTAACATAAGTTGGTGATGCTGCAGTCCCTTATGGGTTGGTAGGAGACTCTGCTTTCTATGGACCTTGGCTGATAGAGACCACACCATCTTTCAGCGATTCCCTCTTAAACTCATGGAGAAGATGAGGAGAGGAAGAGAGCTTTGCACCTGCAGTTAGGTCTTTTTGTCAGGAATTGAAGCATACCACTTCAGCCCATAGCCTACCAGCTGGAACTAGTTACATGGCTCTGCCTAATTACTGAGGGGCTGAGAAATGTACTTCCTCGTGTACTCGTGAGGTAGATGTGAACAATGGTCAGTTTATCACATTGCTTAGGAAAGAGTTGAAGAGTAATTACACCAATAGAACAGCACTTTAAATATTTTTACATTTCTTAAGTACTGAGCTGTGTTTTTTATTGATGTCCAATTCTCATGGATTGCTGTTCATATTAAAACCCCAGTCTCAGCTTTTATAGGCAACATTCTAAGAAGTCTTTCATCTCCCATGGACGAAGACATAGGATAATAACCCAGAGTTATTTATTCATTTTTAATAACACTGTCACTACTAGGCTTATGAATTAGATATTTTGCAATAACTGGGAAGGTAGGACATGAAAAGAATGGTGAAATTTATATTGCAAAATATCTAAACTTGGTTTAGTCTCAAAGGAACCTCCTATCTCCCTCTCTCACACTAAATACGCTTGTCTTATGGCATTTCCTTCATTAGGCTAGTAAATGTTTTTCCTTCCATCTGGACTCAATTTTGAGCTATGTCACTGATGACACTGTCCAGACTATAATGCAGATGGGATTAGAGAAAAGGAATGTCTATAATCACACATGCAGGCACTCTTACACAACAGAAGACCTATAATCCAACTAGTCTTATGTAATATGCTCCATGTGTTTGAGCACAGTGTGATATGGGTATTATTGAAGATTTACCTACTTGTTTTTGGAACAGTATGTACTTTGCATGCTAGACAGCATACACTGTTAACAGTGTATATTTTTGAAATTACATGGTATTCGATTTATTGTTCATTGTCCCAGAAAAAAATATAAAACATTTCCCTTTTAAACAGAGCTAATAGCTAAAACTTTTGAGTACTTATTATGTGCCAGAGAGTAAGTGATTTGTATGGATAACTCATTAAATTCCCAACACAGCCTGTGTTGTTGGTGCTCTTATTATTTACCCACTTGGCAGTGGGGAAATAGACTCAGGGAGTCTGAGTCACCTGCCCTGGCTACGTAGCCAAAGTGGGTTCTGGCTCAGGCATCTGACTCCAGGACTGGAACTCTTAGCCATGGCCAGGCTCCTCCAGTCAAAACTTCCTTATATGCATCTTTGGCAACTGGGTGTTCCATTGGAGTTTTATGAAAAGTGGGATTAGTATAGAGCATGGTATTTAATTGTAGAGAACACAATGTTTAACAATATGTTCTCAAGCTCTGTAATTCCAAGATCCTACAGGAAGCCCAAAATGGATTTTTTTAAATCCCCAACCCTGATTCAAGGTAAGAAGATTAAAAAACACAAGATGTGATTTGTAAGGTTGGAAGTTATACTCTAAGATTGAGGGTTAAGGTCCAAATGCTACTTAAACAAACAACAACACAAAAACCCGTCTGACTCTGCCTGGTTTTTAATTCTGACTCTGTTATTCTCTTTCTATATAGTCTTTGGTAAGTTAAATTCATTCAGTTTTAGTTTCCCTGTCTGAAAACTAAAGTTATAACTGCCATAAACACCTCACTGAATTGTTGGGACATCAAATATGGTGACAGTGGTGCTTCAAAGCCCACATATAGCACTCTCCTTGTTCTCCTTCCTTCCCTCATCCCCTCCCTTTCTCCTCTTCTTCCGTTTCTTCCGCATCGTTTTGGACATATTTTTTTCTAGCAGTTGTTACCAATGGAACTTAGAAATACCTTTTGACTGAATTTATGTGTGTTAAAGTAAAAATATGGATGAGATCTATGGAATTCCTACATTTTATAAAAATGTTAGCAGTAAATTATTTTGACATGTTTTTCAGAATTGAACAGTTGTTTCATTGACACATCTAGATGTTTAGAGTCTGTGTAAACATAGCCCAAAGCAGTAGAGAATTGAGGCAAAATTGAGGTTTCTATGGATCATAAAATCTCTTTATTACACTCTTAAGCTGAAAATCAATTAGCTTAAAATAAATTTGAAAAAACTCAATTCACAAAATTTACTAAATCTATTCAATTTATTAAAATTTTGTTTCCTCTAAACTATTTTAAAAGGTTTTGTAAATTATGGAGTGATTTGAACAGGTTACAGTGATTCCTGAAAAATTTTAATCAGCTGTTTTATAACAGCAGTAGAAAACATTCAACCTACCGGAATCGAAGATCACAGTGTTTTAGCTACTATGAATGTTTTTAAAGTTCAGAAAAGTATATTTTAAAGTCAGTAAAATTTTTTTTCAAAGCTTAATATGGATTTTTTTCAGTTTATGCTAGTTTGTCTAGTTCATATTTTGTCTAGTTCATATTTGTCTAGTTCATATTTTCAATAATTTTTCATTTTCCTAAAATTTTAGCATTTTTATGATTTTATTTTCAATTTCCTAATAGAATATCAAACGTGATTTATGACAATTACCAGGTAAAATTTATTATTAATTCCTAGTACATTTCATATTTTATCTTTCTGTATCTGGAGATTTTTAAACAATTTATTTTTTTGAAAATTCCTTTATCATTTTATTCATGATTATTAAATACAAAATTTTAGGTACCAATCATACAATTATTTCTATTTCTATTTCACTTCTTTTCTGTTGGATTAAATATTCTCACACTTTCATTTACACTTTCTTGCCTCTTCTTTCTGCAAACTTCTACAAGCTGATTATCTCAATTGCTCCTTGTAAAGAATATGAAAAGTTGAGTGTTGTAGTGTATGGGTATTGTTTTAGTTACTTCTGATTTATTTGGATGTTTTTGAGTGTCATTTCTATTGTTTCAAACTTTAACCACTTCTAGTTTTTCTTTTCTTCAAACCCTCATAGACCACATGTGTCAGAATGTCTGGAGGTAGAGCCAAAGCATTACTATTTTTCAAAAGTTCTGTAGGTGAGTCTCATTTGCAGCCAGTGTTGAAAGCCACTGACTGGAATGATGATTTTCATTACGTCCAATTTGTAAGATCCTTTCTCTGTAGAACCTGTTCTTCTCATTCAGGAGGCTCTGTGAACTGGTACATGCTTGGCAACCAGGTAAGAGACTGAGAATTCTCATTACAGTGATGAGAGTGAGATCTTGAATTTTTCCATTTATAAATATTAAGGTGCACCAGCAATGATTTTATTCCTAGGTAGCCATTGCCACAGATTCCTGTTGGCCAAAACTGATTACTGCCTTGTCTGTACAACTGATATGGCTCTGGTGGTTAGGCCCTCCCACCTGGCCCCTGTCACCTGATCCTATGATTGCCATTAAAGTAAGGGAGCCCCATTCATCTGCAACATCTCTCCCCGTCATCTATGACCTGAAAGAGACAGACATCACAGAGCTTTCCCTCGCCACTGCATTTCTTAGTGCATTCGTGAAAAGTTGTCCCCTGAGCCCTCCAAGGGTTATGATCAGGGAGTGACTGAGCAGGCTGTACATAAATAAGTCCAGGCAAGCATTCTCATCTCTGTGGAATTCTGGACTCCTTCCTCTACAGAATGTCAGGGATTTAAGTCCCGGTATTTCAATCTCACTGATTGTAAATGTCAGTTGAGTCCAAGCTCAATTCATCAACATAGCAGACTATTATTGTTACCCATATACATTATGGGTAAATCTGGAATCCTGGTGATTGTATTATATCTATTTATTTGCTCCATTCTAATGTAACATTCGAATTTATCCATTTTTATACATGCTCCCCAGATTCCTGCTGATTTATGTTGTCAGGATCCTGTATTTCTTTAGGAGAGCAGGCTCTCTCCATCTGGGCCTGGCCTTAGTCCTCCCTGACTAGGCTATACTGGTATTCAGCTTTCACTATGGACCTGGAGACAATGAGGGGTGTTGTGGATAGGTCCCCAGGGGAACACACATTTCCTTGTTAGTCAGCTGCCCTGGTGATAACAGGGGAAGCTTGATTCCTCTCTGCCAGGAGGGATGGGGCTGCTTCTGTTGGGAGGAAAAGTCTAGGGAGATATGGAGACTCAAAATTCTCAGCCTTATCTTGTCTGCTCAATGTCCTCATCCCATGTCTCAGGGTCCCACTCCTTCCCCAACAGGAGGATAAGAGATATGTCAAGGTTACACATTTATGTGGTGTTGCAACTCCTAAACCCTTACATTCAGGCTTTGTACTTGATCTTTGACCATATCTGCTGTGGATACAGATAAGGAACAGTTTTATAGCTGCAATAGAGCCTTTCTAATTTTTGACCTGTGCCCTGTAGCTTTCAATTTGTCTTTCTCCTAGGATTATCAGAAGAAGCTATCACATGATACAGTTTTTATAATGGTCATTATCATCATAGCAACTAACACTGCAGTCACTTGATCTCTCAGTGTCTTGGTCTCCACCTGCACTGTCTTCCACAACACCACTGATAATTCGAGTGAACATGAGTCTACTTCACACCATGGATTACTCTCCCTCCCCCGCCACGAAATAAGGTTATCTATATGCCTACTAAATATGTAAGCAAACCTATCCTAGAATCCAGTTTTGAGGTTTTGTTTCCTTGGGCCTGCCCTGGTAAAAATTACTATAAATTTTATGATCCTGAAAGAGAATAGATGCTGTATGCAAAGAGGGTGATTTTGCTTTAGGCAAAGAGATGTGATTCTGGATTCAAATCTGGTCCAGGATTTTTTTTGGAAAAAATTTGAAAAATGTTGAATAAGATCTGCAGTTTAGAAAATAATACTGCATTAATGTTCATTTTCCCCCTTATTTTCATAATCATTCTATGGATATGTAAGAGAATGTCCTTGGTCTTTGTTTTTAGGAAATACACACTGAATTATTAGGGTAGAAAGGGCATCAAGCATTTAACCTACTCTTAGATAATTGAGAAAAAGTAATAAAAGTTTTATACAAAGAGAGAGGGAACTAATGTGTATGATGTTAAACATTGGGGAATCTGAGTGAAAGGTATACAGGGGTTCTTTATATTATTTTTGATTTTTAATGATATTTAAATATATCTTTATATAAAATAAAATAAAAAGAAAAGGGAGGGTTGAATGAAGAGAGTTTAATAAAGGGACAAAGACAGGGTAAGATTAAAGGAGTGGTGAAACATCCAGGGTTGGCAACAGGAAGAAACTGTTACCTACTCCAGGTCTGAAAGAACAAGTTGACTGAGCAGTTACCAGAACCCAGAAAAGCCTGCAGCTGTTAGAGGAGTGCAACCTAATAGGAGCTTCCAACCTGTGGCCCAACAGGGAAGAACTCAGGGAAATTGCCCTTGCCTTCTCTTCTCATCCTCTATATCAGTTCAGGGCCTTCGAGAAGCAGACATCAAGATGGAATTGGTCGTGCAGTAGATTTTTCAGGGAAATGCCTGTGAGAGAAATATAGAGGGTGCCGGAGGAGGCTGTGAGTCATTAGGCTACCATCTAAAGCCTGAAGGAAGGAAGATTTGGTAGGACAAGTCAGACTGTGATAGTTTTAATAAAGCCTTGAAAAAGCCATTGGGAAGTCCTCAAGTCAAACTATCCATCAGAGGAGTCCTAGATCTTGTAGGCATGAACCTCCCTTAGGTTCTCTGTTATGTTTGATGACTGCCTGGGAGTAGCACATGGGAAGTGCGGTGATGGATTTTAGAATGCACCAGCTGGCCCTGCTGTTGGAGATACGAGAAGTGCATTTTTATAGCTGTTATACTCCCCATTGCCCAACCAATTGAGAGCTAGAGGGCAAAGGACTCAGGTTA
The DNA here is from genome assembly GCF_964165515.1 of Mesoplodon bidens. Taxonomy (NCBI): domain Eukaryota; kingdom Metazoa; phylum Chordata; class Mammalia; order Artiodactyla; family Ziphiidae; genus Mesoplodon; species Mesoplodon bidens. The sequence goes on along the minus strand of NC_138168.1, from coordinate 10,731,728 downwards.
ATCTGGTTGATAAAAGTCAAGTTTCATAAGTCAAAAGTCAACCCAAAGAAGGTTGGGGAAAGTTGGAGTAGGATGGAGCTGGATGGATCTTCAGGGTCCAACAGAGTCCACTGAGTCAAAAAAGAGAGGAATTTTCAGGCAGATGTAGGGCCCTGAAGACAATCTGTGTAGCTGTTCTTAGAGGTTGGGTGCAATTAAGAGGTCAGGCAAGGTACAACCAACCCTTTGCTATTGAGGTTTGAAAAGGAAAGAAGGAAAATTGCCTAATCCTGGCAGTGATGAAGACTAGGGGAAAGGAAAGGAGACAAATATTTCGTGTGTGGTATGGCTGGCAGCCAGGGGAATGGCGACATATGAAAAAAATTTAAATAACACGAGAGCTAAAATTTGTGACACTAAGAACCCAAGTGAGGTCAGCTCACTTGAGTGAGCCAGACAGCAGAGCAATGGATTGTCCTCCCTCAGAGAACTGTGGCAACCTGTGATGGAAGATGGGCCAGTGAGCCTTCTCACACTGAGCATATTCTAAACCTATTAACGGGACAAGCTTAGAACATTGCGCCATTCTGGGACAGCAGGAAAAAACAGTGGTGGACTGATTAGAATCCAAGCTCTCCCTGTCTGCCTGAGATGCTGAGTTATGTCATCAACTCTGGACAGCTTGTCTGGTGTGGGGACGATTCCAGACCAACGCTGAGTCCTTTAAAATGTCTCTTAAAAACTTTGAAAGAAATTGACAAGCTTGGGTGCAAAAATGTTTATATCTTGTATTGTGCTCAAATACAAACAATGGTCTTACCCCCAGTGATAGACTAGAAGGGACTTTTTAGGACTTTTTCCACTTTCCATGCAAGAAGCCTGAGGAGAAGAAAAATGAGTAGGTAACAAAGTAAGTGGCAAAGCCAGTTGGTAAACTAAGTTTCTTATCCGACTACTTATTTAGGAAAGTCATGTGGGGTCACTAGGGAGACAGGATATGATGGTAAGAGGGGAGACAGAGTACAGTTGGCACAGAGAGAGAGAGGAGTAATTGATTTGTCCAAGAAGATGTAATTAAATAGAAAGAGATGCAAGTTGAAAAGAGAAAAAACAACAACAATAAACTCCAAAAAACACAACAGATGCTGGAAGCGTTTCTCTTCCATGAAAGGACCCATGATATAGTGTTTCCAAAACTTAGCCCCTTTCTATAAAAGAAAGAAAGATAAATGTAAATCCTCTGTCACTTCAGTCTTACCACCACTGTAGTGATGCATTGTCTAATTTCTAAGCTTTTCTACTGATTTGGGGAAGTAAGCATTTTTCTAATAAATTTTATGATATTTCAATAGTTAGTACCATTTTAAGAATTAGTCCTACTTTGGCAGCTCTTTCATTAATGAAAAAAGGATTACCCAGTGAATATTTTCTAAAATTTATAACAGACAGGAGTAGCAAAATATTAAAATAATTTAGCGTCCTAACAAAAATACCTATGAAAATTTACAGCTTTGATGTTCTGTGACACTTTTTTTGGAGGACAGGGTGTAATTTAACACACATGCTTCTGATTATGATACTTATTTTAGATTTGTTTAGCAAAATTCCTGACCATAATTTTTCCTAGCTGAGGACTTCACTTAATTATATATACAGATGGCTTTTCTGATAGGATGACTTTTTATTCTAACTGTTACAATTTTTTGGTTGTTATCTGCTGGGTTACCAGTCAATCCAGGCTCCAGATGGTGGCATGTGTCCCTTTATTGGCTGACAATCAAAGGTTCTTGTTGAAAGAATGATAGTGTGAATGATTATAGAGAATAAAAAATATGCTGGACTCTACTAGTTTATTAGAAAATGAGAGTTTTAAAGTATTTTATACATCTGGATTATAACCTTTTAAGGCATTTAGTACACATAGTGTTTCATTGACATTATAATTCTATTTTTATTTATAGACACACAGTTCCAATACTTTTAGTATTTATACAGTTGCAATGGCAACTTGAATACTTCAAACCACTAAAAGTAAAAGTTAAATGTCCAGATCAAAGAGTTTCTCTGATTTAATATTTTAATTACAAATAATGATGTTTTAACTGTAATTATAGTTTTATATTGTGTATACCACATTAAATTAAATGAGTGGAGTTTTACAGGAACAGTGTCATGGTAGTTATCATTTAAATGATAAATTGTTGGGTCTTTTCCTTTAGGGTATAGAGTAAGTCAAATTAGTTTCAGCAGACAAAAAGTTGGCCTAGTGTGTAAAAATAAATTTCAAACTTGTCCTTTGACTTTACTGATGAATTAATCATTTAGTTGATCCTTTGACATTTGCAGTTGACCTTTGTAGTTATGTGTGGTCTTAAATCTCCCATTTCTGGCACAAATCAGTGGATAAAATACTGTGGAATTTTGGGGTACAGAACAGTCAGCTCTTTTGAACTATTATATTAATAAGAAAATGTTAATAACATAATACATATTAATTTAGCAGTATGATTATGATAACTTGAAGTATTATTTAATGTTGACATTACTACCACTGCCATTATAACAAGTTTATGTATTAACTATTCCCAAGCTTTATAACCATGCTAGCATTAACACAAACTATTTTAAACAAATATTATATTTATTCTCTGTGGTTTTTATGGCCTTTAATCCAAAACTGAGAGTATTGACCAATCAGATAATCTCAAATATTTGAAACTATTGATTTGGCAGAATGAGGTATGTTGGTGTAAAAATAAATATAAATGGAAAAAGAATGGAATAATAAATAATAATAATAATAATAATAATAATAATAATAATAATAAATGGAAAGAGAAACCTCCAGAAAAAATTGGTATGAACTATTTTTCTGTAAAATGAGTTAACTTTTTGATGAGTTTGGGAACAGAGAGAAAATAAATAATTGATTCCATATAAAAAAACCTTCATAAACTGGTCTGTACAACTCTAAGCTGAGGGAAATTAGCCTTTGTTTCATCCATGCTCTGTGCCAGAAATTGCACTGAGTTGTTTACTTTATGGATTCTTTCTATTTGAGCTCTTTTTGGTGAGCTTTTGTAGATAATTTCTAGCTCTAAGGCATTGTCCTGAGGTTATAACCACTGTTTTATACAGATAAAATAATTTCATTTTTTACTTAGTTATAAAGCATAAATTGAACTTAAGTGGCAAAGGCTTTAGTACTTGAACAAATAATTTTAGGTAAGGATAAAGACTTTTAAAAAAATACAAGGTGGTTACCTGCCCCCCGTCCCCTGGAGTGGGTGAAACTAGATGAACAAAGATAAAATTTTGGGTGTCACACTTCCTGATTCTGTTTAGCTGTAAACTGAAGTAGATTAAAAATAAAGGGATGCTAACATTTACAAATAGGATTAAGTCTTCTAGACATTGAAAGGTGAATAGGAAGGGCAAACCAGTTTTGCTAAGAATATGACTTATGATTATTTATGTACATATGGCAAGAATCAGGAAGAATTTTGCTAATTTATGTGAAGAAAACCAATTGAAACGTGATAATATTTCTAGTAAAGTAAATTTCTTTGGTTTATTTATTTATCTTTAGTCCTCAAGAAAACACATATTTGCTTTTAGGTGCTGACACCAATAAAATTCTCTTGAGAGTAAGTGTTTGACCTCTTCAACAGGGGGTTATTGTGACAGAATAAGTAAGTGTACAGTATGCTGGGATTCAACCAACAGTGCATCATGTAGTACTATGGTAGTTACTATTGAAAAAAATCTGTGTGCAAGTGGACCTACACTGTTCAAACGCCCATTTTTCAAGGGACTGTACTTGTCACAGAGCCTGGCCCATAACAGACACCCTGTGTTTGTTAATTATTTTTGAAAATCCCAGATTCTGTTTGGTATGTATTGCATCTTTTTACAAAGCGTGTGTGGTTGCTTCCATGTTTATCTCTCATGGTGTGTCACCCTAGCCATGAATCTTCATCTACAACATGGTAAACTCATCTCTTTACTTGCTTTCTTCCTAGTTTAAAAATGCACATATGTCTCCCCAAGCCTTAACACACAGACTGCAATCTTCCTCTAAGTCTTCCTCTGTTTGAATATATATTTGTTTCCTTTCTGTAATTTTCAACTTCTTGGTCCTCTTCATCAACCATTTCTTTTTCAAGCCTAAAAATTGGCTTTGGCTACCACCACTTGCTTGAAATGCGCTCTGAAGGCTTGCAGTGCCCTCCTAAGCCTATGAGACTCATGAGAATTTACTCCTCCTGGGTGCTCTAGCTGCCTCAGTGTTTGTGACACGATGCTACGTACTTTGGCTCTTCAATTGCTCCTTCCCATTCTTTTTTTGCTGTCTCTTATTTTGCCACTTGTAGGGTAACCCATCATCCCATTTTGCCAGGAGTCCCCTGTCCCAGGAAACCCCAATGTCCTGGGCAAACCAAGAAAGATGGTCACCCAAAAATTTTCCTGTAAGTGTTGTCATTCCCCAGACTTCTGTCCTTAGTTCTCATCTTTTTTTACTTAGTAAGAATTTTTGTCTTTTGCAAAAGTTTCAACTATTTACTACGCATCAGTGGTGACCAATTAATTCTATGTCTCCAGCCATAAGTGCTCTACCGAACCCCAAACACTGTTTCTGAGAAAAGAACATGGGCTCTACACTGGGCTCCTAAAGTCCAAACCATACTAGCTACCAAGTGTGGACCTTGTATAATTTACTTAAACTCTCCACATAATAGTTTACTAACTTGTGAATGGGGATAATGCTTAATTTAATGGGTCGTTGTAAGGATTAAAACAAAAAAAAATTTAAGGTCACAGTGCTGGTACAAAGCAATATCAAATAACTTGCAGCTATTTTAATGTATTATTATTGGTCCTATATCCACCAATGATCCAGTGTTTTTCAGCCTTTTTTCCACCTCAATTCATCTGAAGGCCATAAAAATACCCCAATCAGTACAATGGCTGACTATGGCAAGAATTTTCAGTGGGTAAGAGGGAAAGAGACATGTCCAGCTTAAATAAAGCGCCCCCAGGTGATCCTGGCATTCAAGCTCTTGGGAGGTCCGTGTCTCTCCAATTCCCGTCTCCCCATGCCTTTGTTCTCTCAAGTTCAAAACACTTTTTTTACTTATGGATATACACTTAAATAACATAATTCAAAATAAATAATCATTTTATTGTATCCTCCTTACATTCCTGAATATTTCTTTATCCCATTCAGAGAAGGAGCTTATTCAGTCACCTAACATCCATTAGTTAAATCCACCCTGTTTTTGCTAGAGTAGTAGTCTTAGTATTAGATAATAGAACTTAAAGCTTAGTCGTAGTCCTTAAAGTTCATTGTGCATCAGAATCACCTGGAGGTTGTATTAACACACAGAGTCCCCCAACCAGGGTTTCTGGGGTGGAGCCTGAAGATGTGCATTTCTAACATGTTCCTAGGTGTTGCTGGTCCAGAGACTATATACTTTGAAAACCACTGTTCTAGGGTATTCAAATGGCATAGCAGTTAACTTAACTTTAACCTCAAGTATACGTTTTCTTTTTCCTTCTCTCTTTCTATTCATTCTTCTCCTCCTCTCTCTCCGTCTTTTGGCTTTTCTTACCTTGAAATCAGATTCCTCTCCCTCACCCTTTGACATTTTAACTGGGTCTTGGGATTCCACTAATTTTCATTTTTAAATATAATCTTTATTTGCAAATGCATTTTATTAGTAGGAATCTAGTATGTGAATTCCATATCATCACTAGGTCTTAACCATATTTACATTCATGAAACCTGATACTCAGTTAAGAGCTTCAGAGAAAGTGAAGGTTAGTTATGTTTAAAGGCCTTGAATTTCAGCTTTTGTTCTGTTTTCTTTTCTTGATATAAATGTATAAAACGTTTCTTTGAGTAAAAATGGTCACTCCTGTATTTTGTAGACTTGAGCACAAAAAATTTAAATGACAGTCTCAAAGTCACACTAATAGTTAATGGCAGCTCAAGGAACATTTTCGATTTCGTAGTTTAGTACATTTCCTACCTCCACTTAATATAACAGTTCAGGTTATGGATGGTGTGATGTTTAGGTCACTGTTAGGGTAATAACAGCCCCATATATATATATATATATATATATATATATATATATATATATATATATATATATATATATATATATATATATATTTTAATTGGGGTATAGTTGCTTTACAATGTTGTGTTAGTTTCTGCTGTACAATGAAATGAATCAGCTGTATGTACACATATATCCCCTCCCTCTTGGACCTCCGTCCCCCTTCCCCCCCATCTAGGTCATCACAGAGCATCCAGCTGAACTCCCTGTGCTGTACAGCAGGTTCCCACTAGCTATCTGTTTGACACATGGTAATGTAGTTATGTCAAACCTAATCTTTGGATTTCCATATTACTTAGAATTATTGACTATGCCTTCCTCGCATAGAGACATTCAGCTAGGTAAAATAAAATGAAGTGATTCAATTTTCCCTATGATCAAAATGGTGGAGTTTTGGAACCTCAGTGTTACTAATAGGAATTTTTGCTTTTCTCCTTGTGAACATAACCACTGTTTTTAAAAGATACTGAAGAGCAGAGCTGTGTGTGGAATGTGTGTGATCCTCAAATGGGGACCACAGAACCTTTTAACCTAATGAGAGCTTCCACTTCCCAGGGTGACCTGTTTGTACTCTGTGCCAAAAGACCTCTCTAAGGCCTACAGCTGCTTTCATTTTGTCATTTCAGACATGAAGTACAGCACCCTGCAGCAGCTGCAGAGACCCCCACCACCTGTTCTGCCTACACTCAGGAAAGGAGCTCTTTAATCTCTGGGCTTGGGAAAAAATTTTATTAAGGAAAGAAATGGGGCCACGGAATTCCTGGGGTGAGCCTCAGGAACACAGCAGGTGGTGGCCAAGAAGCCATGACAAAACTAAGGAAAAGGATTCAGATTCTTTTCAAGGCTATGCGTGATTAGCAAAGTACATGTGGGTTCCAGCTGTCCTTTAGAGAAGACCGTGTTTTTCATCTCTAAGAATGAAGGATGGCTTTCCATCTAATGAACTTGGAAGACTCTCTTGGCAGGTTGCTTTGTTATAAGCTAGATATCTCCAGTTATACTTTGTTTTTATTCTTTTCTGAAACCAACTCCATCCAGACTAATTCTGAAAGCTCTTCTAAAGTTTACAATAGGAGATGAGATTTCTTTTCTTTCTTACTCTCATTTCATTTCTGTTTTTTTCTTTATTAAATGTGGTCTTAATTAACTCTTGGACAAGGCTGCTCTCTGTGATGCATTGCTCTCAAGAAGATCTGCTAGTGATGGCTCTCTGTCATTCTGCTTCTGAGGTAAACTCACTGGGTATTGACATAGGGGCAGAACAGACAGAACAAAGGCTGATACCAAAGACAAATAGCAGCAGGAGTAGCAGATTTATAAAAGACTTTAAAAAATACCAACAACACTGGGAATTTTTAGGGACAATTGACTTGAGAAAAGTCAACCAACAGGCTCATTTCCTACAGACTCATTCTCGATGCTCCACAGCCGTGGTATCACCAACGCTATGCGTGACTCTCAATCTGTCATATACAATGAGAGATTAGGGGGAGGTTGATCTTATTCTTCTAAATCATGACCCTTTTTTGCTTCTTATACTTATTTTGTGTGTTTGCCTCCTGCATATGTTATCTTCTGGAGCATCAGGTAACTAAGGTGGAATAAACATACTGATTTCTCTGATTGAAAATGCTGCTGTGTTCATTATTCACTGCACATGCTATCCAAATATTCTTAACATTGATTTGCTTGCATCTACATATCTGTCAATGGAAACAATTTGGTAGCAAAGTTGTTTATTTTATTTTTTTAGCAAATGAAGGTATAGATAAAAATAATTTGCTCTGATACGTCATCTAAAGTTAAGGAGAAAACAAACAAAAAAAGATAAAAGAAAAAGAAAGCTAAACAAAAACTAAACTGGCTTTTGTAGAGAACCTTTATATTGTTTGCTATATTTTTGCCCTGACAGGAGACTGTATGGGACTCACATGTGCTTGATGCCTCCAAACATTTGGTCAGATATTGGACCCTTCCTTTCTCAAGGTAACCTGTTCATAGTTGGTGCCAAAAGCCTCCCAGGAGGACTGCAGCTATTTGCGTTTTGCCATTTCAGACACAACTATAGATGTTGCCACAGCTGTGAGTCTCCCCTTCCACTCTGTAAACTGCCTTTTCTCCCCCTTCAGGGTCTCCCCTCCACACCCCAGGGCCAGGGCCTTCGGAATGACTGACAGTTCCCCAAACCTACTGTGCTGCCAAGCTGACTGGAGCCTTGGCCTCAAATGCCCTTCCTCTCTCTCTTCACTTGGCTAACTCTTACTCATCCTTCACAATGTAGCTTAGACACCACCTGCTCCAGGAGCTTTCCTTGATCTGTCACCTCCCTGACCCCCAATCTTGTGTAGTCCCTTCTTTGTGCTTGTACGGCATACAAGGTTGTATCCCGCAGTTACCTGTGCTGTTTGCTTATTTCCTTTTCCAATCAGTTTCAGAAGTTTTTGGTGACAAAAAGTGTGTTTTGCTGATTTCCCTATCCTTTGTAACTATAGTGACAAGGAGCTGAAAAGAAGTGCTGTTGAATGAAAATTAATTGATTGAATCCAAGCAGATATTCCAGTTATATTTAAAGAGTGGTGCTTCATGCTAATGATAGGTGCTCTTTCAAATAGACTCAAAATGTGTGTGGCTCAAACACAATAGAAGTCTATTTCTTGTTCACATAGCAGTTGGAGGGAGTATTTTTGGTCAGTGGGACCAGAAATTCTCTATGGGATGGATCAGTAACCCTGACTGACAGAGGCTCTGCCATCTTCAATGCACAGCTTCCAACCTCTGTGGTCGTCTCAGTCCCAGGCGTCCAAGAGCCGGAAAGAGCCCTGCAAAGTGATCCAAAGAGCAGAACGCATGCATGTGAGAGGCTCTTCTGAGCCAGCCCAGGAGGGGCACATGCCTTTCACTGCCTGGAGCTCAGTCACTTGGGAGCACAGAACTCTTCCAGGGCTAACGCACTAGTACACGAATTTAGCAAAACATCAGTGTGACTCCTTTTCATACTGGGCCAACCATTAATTACATTTCTATAAAACCATGAAATTGCTAGTTTCTGAATATTTTACTTTATGTCTTCAAACAGAAAGCTGCTTTTGGTTTATTATGAAACAATTTTCAAACACTAATATCATAACAAAAGATAACTCAAAATATATTTTATTTGCCTAAGCCCCGCCACATGTTTCCCTGTTCTAATCTGGATTCTGTTGTCCAACCTGGGTGAGTCTGAGAGAGAGAGAGAGAAAAAGAAAGTATGCTCGTTAACCCTGCTATTTATTCCTATTAGGTATCAGGTGCCATACTCAATGCTAAGAACACAAAATGAGTGAGGCAGTATCTGCTTTCAAGGTTCTTATAATCTAGTGGCACTAACATGAATGGAAAATGATCAGTGTGCTAGGCAAGCTTCTCTCTTCCTGTTATTCATTTTCAATCTATTTCTTGAGTTATTTTCTCTTATCCAGTGTTCCCCAAAGTGAACTTCAAGCTTCCAATTTTGTGCAATTATAGACCTTTATAAATTCTCTTTATATCCTATCCCAAAAGAGTTATCATTTATACAGTCTCTTCAAACCAATACTAGTGATTTATGAGAGGTACTATTAGACCTTAGATGTTTTGATTTATGTTCTTTTTATAGAGGAAACCAGTATTATTTAATGTCTTTTAGAAGCCTCAAATATTAGGTAGAAAATATAAGCATCACCAGTCATCAGGAAAATGCAAATGAAAACTACAATGAGCTATCTTCTCATACCTGTGAGAATGGTTCTCATCAAGAAGACAAGAGATAACAAGTGCTGGTGAGGATGTGGAGAAAGGGAACCTTTGTACACTTTGGTGGAAATACAAATTGGTTAAACCACTATGAAAATTAAAAACAGGTCTACCATATGATCCAGCAATTCCACTTCTTGTTATACACCCAAAGAAAATGAAAACAGGATTTTGAAAGAATATATACACTCCTATGTTGATTGCAGCATATTTTCAATAGCCAAGATATGGAAACAACCTAAGTGCCCATGAATGGATGAATGGATAAAGAAGATGTGGTGTATGTACGCAGTGGAGTGTTATTCAGTCATGAGAAACGGGGACATTCTGCCATTTGCAATGACATGAATGGACCTTGAGCACATTATGCTAAGTGAGACAAGTCTGACAGAGAAAGACAAGTACTGTATGGTGTCACTTGTATGTGGAATCTAAAAAAGCCAAACTCATAAAAAAACAGAGAGTAAAATGGTAATTATGAGGGGATTGAGAAGGGAGAAGATAGGACAAATGTTTAATGGTACAAATTTATAACAAGTAGTAAATAGGCCTTAGAGAGCTAAGGTACAGCATGGTGAATATAGACAACAATATTGTATTATAATCAACAAAATTGCTAAGATACTAGAAACTAATTATTCCAGCCACTAAAAAAGGATAATTATGTAACATGAGAGGTGTTAATTATCACTGCAATGACAATCCTATTACAATACGTAAATGTAACAAATTAACTTGGATAACTTAAATTTACACATTATATGTCAAATATATTTCAATAAACATATAATATTCATTATATTCACACACACGCACATAGGATTTTTAAATAATTTTGAGAAATTCTAAAACATATCATTTATTTTCTTTTACTTAAATTTAAAATAAATTACTAAAAAAGAAACAACTATTATTATTCATCTTATATTAGCTTTGACATAATGTTTTTTGTATATCACAGGAGAATAATTCTTTTAGAAAAGCTTTATACATATATATCTTTTTCTATGTCAGTTTCAGATAGGTCTAGGTGAAAAAAACAAACAAACAACAAAAACTTGTTTCATACAAGTTCTGGGAAAGTACAGGTGAAACATTTTTTCCTCATCATTCATTTTTCCTCATTCATATAATGCAAATTCAAATCACATAATGTAAAATGAAATATTATACTAAATGTTGACTAAATGTTTTTTTTTTTTTTTTTTTTTTTTTGCTGTACGCGGGCCTCTCACTGCTGTGGCCTCTCCCGTTGCGGAGCACAGGCTCCGGACACACAGGCCCCGCGGCCATGGCTCGCGGGCCCAGCCGCTCCACGGCATGTGGGATCTTCCGGGATAGGGGCACGAACCCGTGTCCCCTGCATCGGCAGGCGGACTCTCAACCACTGCGCCACCAGGGAAGCCCGACTAAATGTTTTATATGGTTATATTTTGTCTCATCATTCAGATTGCACGCTTCCTGAGGATTGAAATCAACATTTTATTTATCTTTTCAACTCTATCATGATAGTATGTCTCATAATTACTGATTATTGGATCATGTATTAATTCTCTTATGTGAAATATGCTACTAACAATTTTGCTTTTCATTTTCTGCTTATATATATATTTAAATTTTTTTCTTAATAATTGCAATTTAGTATTTACTTATATGATTATGTTGATCTTATGTTCAAAGAGTTCATTTAGAAATTAGAGAAAATTTGAATTTTCTTTACTTCTCTCAGAAGATTCTCAGATAAGTTAAAACAAATACATTGCAAGAATAGCTGTCAAAATATTAGACAAATAATTTAAAATATAGTAAAAGGCAATATGCATATAAAAGAAGTAAACTATTCTTAAGACTTACAAAAATGGAGAGAATAAAAAGAAAGTCAGCTTTTGCAAAAGGACTGCTAAGTCAGATGTTCCAAACTTCATCAAAGTCTTAAAAAACAAAACAAGAAAAAGACAAAGAAAGAAACAAGATGCATATTTGGGGCCCATCTATGAAAAGTCCTACATTTTTTATGGTTTCAGCAAAGGTATTAGAATAATAAAATGATCATTGTTGCAGTCAACCCTCTTATCCTAAATGAATTCAATTAGATACCCTTGAAATTTTGCATTTTGCCAGGTTGGGGCTGCGTGATGGAGAGTGGACACCAACCTAACAGCTGGAAGTGCGAGCTAGGTGCCCTCGTGAATTACAAGGGAAGCACTGCCAGAAGTCCTCAAATCTGAATTTGAAGGAGCCACCGCAAGAGTAAGTTAGGAGACCACTTTGAGGGGCATTGTTGCCGGTTTCCCCTGCCTGTCTATCATCTATCTATCTGACTCAACATTATTGAGGTATAATTTGCATACAGTTTTATTGAGATATAATTGACATACTGTATTCATTTAAGGTGTGCCGCATAATAATTTGACTTACATACATCATGGAATGATTTCCATAATAATTTTAGTGAACATCCATCATCTTACATAGATACAAAGTAACAGAAAAAGAAAAAGATTTTTCTTGTGATGAGAACTTAGGATTTACTCTTAACTTTAACACATAACAAAAGCAGTGTTAATTATATTAATCATGTTGTACATTACTTCCCCAATACTTAGTTATCTATAAACTGGAAGTTTGTACTTTTTGACTACCTTTCTCTGATCCCACTCTCTCCCTCCACCGTGATAGCCACAAATCTGATCTCTTTTTCTATGAGTTTGTTTGTCTGTTGAAATATAATTGACCTATAACACTATATTAATTCCTGGTGCACAACATAGTGATTTGATATTTCTGTACATAACAAAATGATCACCATGATAAGTCTAGTTACTGTCTGTCACCATACAAAGATATTACATTATTACTGACTATATTCCTCATGCTGTACACTTCAGCCCCATGACTCATTTATTTTGTAACTGGAAGTTTGTACCTCCTAATTTACCTATTTTAAATGCACAGTTGGCTGAATTTTGTTAATATTATGATGATAATGATGTAAGTCCTGTACATCTGCAGTTGTCTTCTCCCTTGACACTTGGCCATGGGCAACCGCTGATCTTTCTGCCACTTCAATTTTTCCTCTTCCAGAGTTTCATATAAATTAAATTATATAATAAATCTTTTGACTTCTTTGATATAGCATATGGTTTTGAGATTCCTCCATGTTGTCGTGTACAATATTGTTTCATTTATTGCCAAGTAGTATTCTACTGTATAGATATATCACAAGCTGTTTATTCACCAGTTGATGGGCATTTGGATTATTTCTAGTTTGGGACTATTATGAATAATATTAAAATGAACACTTGTTTACAAGTCTTCATGTGGGTATATATTTTCATTTGTCTTAGATAAACATTCAGTAGTAGGATTGCTATATCCTATGATAAGCATATGTAAGACTTTGTAAGGTATTCCATACTTATTTTTCAAAAGTGGCAGTACTGGGGCTTCCCTGGTGGTGTAGTGGTTGAGAGTCCGCCTGCCGATGCAGGGGACATGGGTTCGTGCCCCGGTCTGGGAAGATCCCACATGCCGCGGAGCGGCTGGGCCCATGAGCCATGGCCGCTGAGCCTGCGAGTCCAGAGCCTGTGCTCTGCAGTGGAAGAGGCCGCAATAGTGAGAGGCCCGCGTGCCACAAAAAAAAAAAAAAAAAGAAAAGAAAAAAATGTGTTTCATAATTTGATATTCTAAATGTTATTTTTCAAATTTCAAATTCCAGTTGTTACTAACATGCAGAAATTCATTTGGTTTCTGTATATTGATCTTTATCCTGAACAATTACTACATTAACTTATTATATTTACTAGTTATGCATATTTCATAAGATTTTCTACATAGATGATCATGTTACCTGTAAATAGTCCCCCCCCCATCTGGATTTCTTTTATTTCCTTTTATTTTATTGCTCCTGTGCAATGTTGAATAGGAATGACCAGATCAAGCATCGTTGTATGGTCCCTGATGTTAGGGGGACATCATTCAGGCTTCACCATCAAGTATGATATCAGTTGTAGGTCTTTTTAGAAACCTTTTAGTAAGTTGGGTTTTTTTTTAAATTTTATTCAATGAAAGATTCTTTAAATTCTCTAGTGCTTTAAAATTTTCACAAGTTTCACACACATGATTTCGTATAATCCCATAATAAACTTTTTTTCTCCCTTACTGCTATGTTGCCCTACCCCCTTCCCTCTCTCCACTGGTAACCACTAGTTTGTTCTCAATATCTATGAGTCTGCTTCTGTTTTGTTTTATTCACTAGTTTGTTGTATTTTCTTTTCTGTTTTAAACAACTTTATTGGAGTATAATTGCTTTACAGTGTTGTGTTAGTTTCTGCTGTATAACAAACTGAATCAACTATATGTATACATATATCCCCATATCCCCTCCCTCTTGTGTCTCCCTCCCACCCTCCCTATCCCACCTCTCTAGGTGGTCACAAAACACTGTGCTGATCTCCCTGTGCTATGCGGCTGCTTCCCACTAACTATTGTACATTTGGTAGTATATATATGTCAACTCTACTCTTGCACTTGGTCCCAGCTTACCCTTCCCCATCCCCATGGCCTCAAGTCCATTCTCTACATCTACGTCTTTATTCATGTCCTTCCCCTAGGTTCATCAGAAACATTTTTTTTCTTTAGATTCCATATACATGTGTTAGCATACGGTATTTGTTTTTTTCTTTCTGACTTACTTCACTCTGTGTAACGGACTCTACGTCCATCCACCTCACTACAAATAACTCAATTTCATTTCTTTTTATGGCTGAGTAATATTGCATTCAATATATGCGCCATATCTCCTTTATCCATTCTTCTGTCGATGGACACCTAGGTTGCTTCCATGTCCTGGCTATTGTAAATAGTGCGGCAGTGAACATTGTGGTGCATGACTCTTTTTGAATTACGGTTTTCTCAGGGTATATGCCCAGTAGTGGGATTGCTGGATTATATGGTAGTTCTATTTTTACTTTTTTAAGGAACCTCCATGCTGTTCTCCACGGTGACTATATCAATTAACATTCCCACCAACAGTGCAAGAGGGTTCCCTTTTCTCCACACCCTCTACAGCATTTACTGTTTGTAGACTTTTTGATGATGGCCATTCTAACTGGTGTGAGGTGATACCTCATTGTAGTTTTGATTTGCATTTCTCTAATGATTAGTGATGTTGAGCATCCTTTCATGTGTTTGCTGGCAATCTGTATATCTTTGGAGAAATGTCTGTTTAGGCCTGCCCAATTTTGGATTGGGTTGTTTCTCTTTTTGATATTGAGCTGCATGAGCTGCTTGTAAATTTTGGAGATTAATCCTCTGTCAGTTGCTTCATTTTATGCACATTTTAAAAGAATGTTGATTCTGCTGTTGTTGGTTAAAGAGTTGTATAAGTGTCAATCAGGCAAAGTTGTTTGATAATATCCACATCTATATCTTTACTAATTTATGGCCTATTTTTCTATCAATTATTGAGAAAAGGATATTAAAATCTGACTAAAGTTGTGAATTTGTGTATTTCTCCTTATAGGTCTAACAATTTCTACTTTATGTATTTTGAAGCTCTCTTATTAGTGGCATAAATATTTAGAATTCTTATGGCCTCCTGATTAATTGACCCTTTCATCATTATTTCATAAACTTCATCCCTGAAAATATTCTTTGATCTAAAATATACTCTTCCCAATCCAAAACCTATGCGAAACAGCAAAAGCATTTCTAAGAGGGAATTTGATAGCAATACAATCCTACGTCAAGAAACAAGAAAAATATCAAATAAACAATCTAACCTTATACTTAAAGGAACTAGAGAAAGAACAACGAACAAAACCCAGTTAGTAGAATGAAAGAAATCATAAAGATCAGAGCAGAATTAAATGAAATAGAAACAAAGAAAACAATAGAAAAATCAATAAAACTAAAAGCTGATTCTTTGAGAAGATAAACAAAATTGATAAACCTTTAGCCAGACTCATCAAGAAAAAGAGGGAGGGCTTCCCTGGTGGCGCAGTGGTTGAGGGTCTGCCTGCCGATGCAGGGGACACGGGTTCGTGTCCCGGTCTGGGAAGATCCCACATGCCGTGGAGCAGCTTGGCCCATGAGCCATGGCCTTTGAGCCTGTGTGTCCGGAGCCTGTGCTCCACAACAGGAGAGGCCACAACAGTGAGAGGCCCACATATCACCAAAAAAAAAAAAAAAGAAAAAGAAAAAGAAGGAGAGGACTCAATAAAATTGAAATGAAAAAGTGAAGTTACAGAGGACACAGCAGAAATACAAAGCATCATAAGAGACTACTACAAGCAACTCTATGCCAATTAAATGGACAACATGGAAGAAATGTACAAATCCTTAGAAAGGTATAATGTTCCAAGACTGAATCAGAAAGAAATAGAAAATATGAACAGAACAATCACGAGTAATGAAATTGAAACTGTGATTAAAAATCTTCCAATGAACAAAAGTCCAGGACCAGATGGCTTCACAGGTGAATTCTATCAAACATTTAGAGAAGAGCTAACCCATCCTTCTCAAAGTCTTCCAAAAAATCACAGAGGGAGGAACACTCCCAAACTCATTCTACAAGGCCACTATCACACTGATACCAAAACCAGAAAAGATACTACAAAGAAAGAAAATTACAGACCAACATCACTGATGAATATAGATGCAAAAAAATCCTCAACAAAACATTAGCAAACAGAATCCAGCAACAAAAGGATCATACACCAAGATCAAGTGGGATTTACCCCGGGGATGCAAGGATTCTTCAATATACACAAATCAATCAATGTGATACACCATATTAACAAATTGAAGAATAAAAACCATATGATCATCTCAATAGATGCAGAAAAAGTTTTTGACAAAATTCAACATCCATTTATGATAAAAACTTTTGAGAAATTGGGCATAGAGGGAACCTACCTCGACATAATAAAGGCCATTTATGACAAACCCACAGCAAATATCATTCTCAATGGTGAAAAATTGAAAGCATTTCCTCTAAGATCAGGAACAAGACAAGGGTGTCCACTCTTGCCACTGTTATTCAACATAGTTTTGGAAGTCCTAGCAATGGCAATCAGAGAAGAAAAAGAAATAAAAGGAATCCAAATTGGAAAGAAGAAGTAAAGCTGTCACTGTTTGCAGATGACATGATACTATACATACTCCTAAACATGCCATCAGAAAACTACTAGAGCTAGTCAGAGAATTTGGTAAAGTAGCAGGTTACAAAATGAATACACAGAAATCTCTTGCATTCCTATACACTAACAATGAAAGATCAGAAAGAGAAATTAAGGAAACCATCCCATTCACCATTGCAACAAAAAGAATAAAATACCTAGGAATAAACCTACCTAAGGAGGTAAAAGACCTGTACACAGAAAACTATGATACTGATGAAAGAAATCAAAGATGACACAAACAGATGGAGTGATATACCATGTTCTTGGATTGGAAGAATCAATATTGTGAAAATGGCTATACTACCCAAAGCAATCTACAGATTCAATGCACTCCCTATCAAATTACCAATGGTATTTTTAACAGAACTAGAACAAAAAATCTTAAAATTTGTATGCAGACACAAAAGACCCTGAATAGCCAAAGCAATCTTGAGGGGAAAACATGGAGCTGGAGGAATCAGACTCCCTGACTTCAGACTATACTACAAAGCTACAGTAATCAAGGCAATATGGTACTGGAACAAAAACAGAAATATAAATCAACAGAACAGGATAGAAAGCCCAGAGAAAAATCCATGCACCTATGGTCAACTAATCTGTGACAAAGGAGGCAAGGATATAGAATGGGGAAAAGACAGTCTCTTCACTAAGTGGTGTTGGGAAAACTGGACAGCTACATGTAAAAGAATGAAATCAGAACACTCCCTAACACCATACAACAAAACAAACTCAAAATGGATTAAAAACCTAAATGTAAGAACAGACACTATAAAACTCTTACAGGAAAACATAGGAAGAGCAATCTTTGACATAAATCACAGCAAGATCTTTTTGACCCACCTACTAGAGTAATGGGAATCAAAACAAAAATAAACAAATGGGACCTAATGAAACTTAAAAGCTTTTGCACAGCAAAGGAAACTATAGACAAGATGAAAAGAACCTTCAGAATGGGAGAAAATATTTACAAACAAGTCAATGGACAAAGGATTAATCTCCAAAATATATAAACAGCTCATGCAGCTCCATATTAAAAAAAACAACCACCTAATCAAAAAATGGGCAGAAGGCCTAAATAGACATTTGTCCAAAGAAGACATGCAGGTGGCAAAGAGGCACATGAAAAGGTGCTCAGCAATTTTTAGAGAAATGCAAATCAAAACTAAAATGATGTATCACCTCACACCAGTTAGAATGGGCATCATGAGAAAATCTACAAACAACAAGTGCTGGAGAGGGTGTGGAGAAAAGGGAACCCTCTTGCACTGTTGGTGGGAATGTAAATTGATATAGCCACTATGGAGAACAATATGGAGGTTCCTTAAAGAACTAAAAATAGAATTACCATATGATCCAGCAAATCCCAGTACTGTGCATATACCCAGAGAAAACCGTAATTCCAAAAGACACATGCACCCCAATGTTCATTGCAGCGTTATTTACAATAGCCAGGTCATGGAAGCAACCTAAATGCCCATTGACAGACGAATGGATAAAGAAGATGTGGTACATATATACAATGGAATATTACTCTGCCATAAAAAGGAACGAAAATGGGTCATTTGTAGAATCGTGGATGGACCTAGAGACTGTCATACAGAGTGAAGTAAGTCAGAAAAAAATCACCCAAATATCGTATATTAATGCATATTTGTGGAATCTAGAAATATGGTATCGGTGAATTGGTTTGAAAGGCAGAAATAGAGACACAGATTAAAATATACTCTTCCTGGGCTTCCCTGGTGGTGCAGTGGTTGAGAGTCCGCCTGCCGTTGCAGGGGACACGGGTTCGTGCCCCTATCCCGGAAGATCCCACATGCCACGCAGCGGCTGGGCCCGCGAGCCATGGCCGCGGAGCCTGTGTGTCCGGAGCCTGTGCTCCGCAACGGGAGAGGCCACAGCAGTGAGAGGCCCGCGTACAGCAAAAAAAAAAAAAAAAAAAAAAAAAAAAATATACTCTTCCTGATATTTATATATCTACACCAGCTTTCTTTTGACTACTGCTGTCATTATATATCTCATTATATATATCATTATATATCTTTCCATATTTTTACTTGTAACTTATTTGTGTCTTTTTATTTAATGTAGTTGTTTTTTTTTTTGTTTGTTTGTTTTTTTTTTTTTTTTTGCAGTACTTGGACCTCTCACTGTTGTGTCCTCTCCCATTGCGGAGCACAGGCTCCG
Organism: Mesoplodon bidens; assembly: GCF_964165515.1. Taxonomy (NCBI): domain Eukaryota; kingdom Metazoa; phylum Chordata; class Mammalia; order Artiodactyla; family Ziphiidae; genus Mesoplodon; species Mesoplodon bidens. The sequence continues at coordinate 10,712,482 of NC_138168.1, read as the reverse complement.
GATGCACAGGCTCAGCAACCATGGCTCATGGGCCTAGCTGCTCCACAGCATGTGAGATCTTCTTAGACCGGGGCATAAACCCATGTCCCCTGCATCGGCAGGTGGACTCTTAACCACTGCGCCCCCAGGGAAGCCCCCCCCCTTTTTTTTAGACAGCATTTAGTTGATCTTCCTTTTTGAATCCAGTATAACAATTTCTTCCTTTTAACTGGGGGGTGTTTGGACCATTTATATTTAATGTGCTTATTGATATATTTGGATTTAAACGTACTATCATGCTATTTATTTCCTAGTTGTTTCATCTGTTCCGTTTCCCTTTCCTCTTTGTCAGTCTTCCTTTGGATATTTTTTATGATTTTTTTTTTATTGCCTTTGCTGGCTTAGCTGTAACTCTTTGTTGTGTATTTTAGCCTTAGGTGTTGCTTTATGTGTTATATAATACAATGTTTTATTGAATCTCTAATTTAGCATAATGTACCTTCAAGGGATATTACCTCATTTCACGTATAGTATAAGAAATTTTCTATATTTTCTATAGTGTACTTCTATTCCTTTCCCTTTGGATTTTTTTTTTTTTTCGGTACTCGGGGCTTTCACTGTTGTGGCCTCTCCCGCTGTGGAGCACAGGCTCTGGACGCACAGGATCAGCGGCCATGGCTCACGGGCCTAGCCACTCCGTGGCATGTGGGATCCTCCCAGACCGGGGCATGAACCAGCGTCCCCCACATTGGCAGGTGGACTCTCAACCACTGCGCCACCAGGGAAACCCTCCCCTTGGATATTATACTGTTGTTTTCATACATTTAACTTCTACATGTGTTATAAATTACACATTTCATTACCATATTTTTGCCTTGAACATTTACTAACTTTTAAATGGATTTAAATAATAAGAAAACATTTTTATATTTATTCTCTAGTTACAATTTCTGGTGCTATTTATTCCATTTCATAGATAGAGTTTTGTACCTAGTTTTAATTTTCTGTTTGATGGATTTCCTTTATCATTTCTTGTATAGCAGATCTTCTTTTGTTTTTATTCCTCTACTTTTATTTCTTTGAAAAATATCTTTATTTTATCTTCCTTTTAGTTTAGATTTTTTTCTAAATTTTTTTGTTGTAAAATATATGTAACATAAAACTTACCATTTTAATCCTTTTTTAGGTGTACATTAAGTACATTTACAATGTTGTGCAAACACAATCACCATCTATTTTCAGAGCTTTTAAAAATCAGCCCAAACAATAATTCTGTACCCATCAAGCAGTATGTATCCATTCTACCCTACTGATTCTTTCTTTTTTCTGGAGAGATTTTCTTTTTTTCTGGATAAAAAATTCCAAGTTGACCTTTTAATTTTTTTATAGAACTTTAATAATATTTCTCCACTGTTTCCTAGTTTCCATTGTTTCTGACAAGACATATGGCATACTCCTTATTTTTGTTTTTCTCTATGTATTTTTTTAATAGCTTCTTTTTAGATTTTTTCTTCACTATTTTAAGCAATTTGATTATTATCACCTTTGTTGGCTTAGCTGTAACTCTTTGTTATGTATTTTAGTTTTAGGTGTTGCTTTATGTTTTATAGAATACAGCTTTAACTCAGCATAGTCTACCTTCAGGGGATATGTGTTTTATTCTAGCTTTCTTCATATTTCTTGTGTTTGTGCCTTATTGAATGTCTTTGATATATGGATTTATTATTTATTATTTTCTCAAAAAATTGTTTTCTATTCTCTCTTTATTTTCTTTCAGGTCTTCAGACACAATTATAGCAGGTTACTTGAAGTCTTCTTATAGATCACTAGTGTTTGGTTCAATATTTTTCAGTCTTTTTTTTTTCAGTTTGAGTTTTATTTTAGTTAGTATATTGCCATGTTTTCAAGTTTACTAATATTTTCTTTTGCCATTTCTATTCTATCTTTAATCCTATCTAGTGTATTTTCCTTTAGGAAATGATGTGATAAAAAAACACTTTGACTCTACTACTATGATCAGTTTACAGTGGGACCCAGTTTGGCATGCTGCTTATATTTTTCCCAAACTCATAAGAAAAATAGTCTAAGTTGACTATTTAAAAAATATTTTTAGAGCATATCTCCTCAATTTTATGGCATTATTTCTATTTTAGACTCAGGTTATTTGTTGTGCAATTTAAAAGTAAATTGTCACATCATCTTTTGGCCTTGAAAATTAAGAATATCCAGGCAAATTCTATCCTATAAACATACTAGCTCACTTGTACTAACAGATATAAAAATATTAACATGTTTTTCTCATGTTAAATAAGGAAAATGATTGACATATCCCCCAGTACTTCGAATAGGCATACACTTTATATGCTAAATAAAAATATGTTGGTTAAATGACTAGAAAGAAGCATTATACAATTTCTTAGTTGACCATAACAATTCTGCTTTGCTTTCTCTAACTCATCTTATATTCTGGGTCATTGAGTTGAAATTAATTATGGATAGGTGCTTCCAGGCTCCATAGAGAGAAGTAAAGTGATTAACACTGTCTTTCATATGTGAAGGGAATTGGTAGCATTCTATCTATGTTGTAGTCAATGAAAAATTAATGTTGTTTGATTTGGTAGATACTTTAGTCATCTATCCAACAGGCATTCTTGTCTTTCTTTTGTCTTGCTGGCAGAAACCACCTCCCATAATGAAGAGAGATAATACCAGATACTTGAATTTCCAATCAGGCTTGACATCAGGTATGAGTATGTGGTTCAATCCTGGCCAAAAGAAGCTGAGAGTCAATAACCTGCAGGTTGCGATAAAAAGATAGAGATACATGAAGATATCCTGTCTGGGTTGGATGTGATAATGAGATGCTTGGAATTTTTGTGGTTCCCATTTTATATTGAAGGGAAGACCAAAGAGTTGTAGACAAGGTAATTCAGAGTTCTAACATTCCTGACATATTAAATCAATAGTGTTATCATCTTTAAGAATTTCTTGGAGTGACATTATCAACAGGGCAGAGCATGAATTTTCTGCTGTCTTCCTCCAAAAGAATAGCAGGTTAGGCAATCACCCACAGATGAGAGTGTCTTTGTGGAAGATGAAGAGTCTAATGGAGAAGATTCAGTACAGTGTTAGAACGGCAACAAAAACAATCCAAGATAGGACATCTTGAAGAAGGTAAGAGGAACAGTTTCACTTTACCTGCATCATTCCTCTCCCAAGGTGGCACAGCTCAGTCACAATAGACATCTTCAGACCATGACTTCTCTCATGGGGGAGAGTGAGAGTGTGGGAGTGAGCACCTGGCTTTCCCATCTGTGCAGGATTCTAGAAAAGAGACCCACTTCTTTCTTGCTCCATCTAGAACACTGAGGGGAGCTGTGAGACTAGGGGGAGGGCAGCCGCTGGGAAAATAGCAGCCAGAGCTCTCAGAGGACATTAAATAATATGGATCCTACTAACTGCTTTGCAGATTCCATCAAGAAGGCCACCCCAGAGCCGCTGGGAATGTCTCACCTTCAGATCCCCCCAACTGGTTCATGGGTTCCCCCAGTGCTATGCACACTTCATACACACCCCACCTATGCCATGGATGGCTCCCTGAATGCACCCTCAGGACAGCAAGAGAAAGCATTTGTAGAAAAACAATTCTAAAATTTATATGGAAGCACAAAAGCCCCTAAATAGCTAAAGCAATCCTGAGAAGAAAGAGGGAGGCATCACACTTCTGATTTCAAGTTATATTATAAAACTGTAGTAATCTATTCAGTATGTTACTGGCATAAAAACAGATACATAAACCAACAAAACAGAATCAAAAGCCCAGATGCAAACCCATGCATATGCCATCAACTAATACCTTACAAGGAATCTAAGAATATTCAGTGGAAAGTGAAAGTCTCTTTGACAAATGGTGATGGGTAAGCTAGATATCTATATGCAAAAAAGAATAAAATTGGACACCTAAGTTATACCACTCACAAAAATTAATTTGAAATGGATTAAAAACTTAAATATAAGACCTGAAACCATAACACCTCTAGAAGAAAACATAGAGGAAAAGTTGACATTAGTCTTGGCAACGATTTTTTGGATATGACACCAAAATCACAAAGCAACAAAAGCAAAAGTAAACAAACCGCAGTACATAAAACTAAAAAACCTCTGCACAGCAAAAGAGACAATCAGTATAATGAAAATCCAACCTATGGAATGGGAGAAAATATTGGCAAATCATATAGCTGATAAATGGTTAATATCTGAAATATACAAAGATCTCATACAAAAGACAAATAACAAAAAAATAATCCTACTGAAGATGGTCAGAGGACCTGTATAAACATTTTTCTAAAGAAGACATACAATTGGCTAATTTCTCATTAGAGAAATGTTAATAAAAATCACAGCGAGATATCACTTCATACCTGTTGGAATGGTTATTATGAAAAGAAATAACAAGTGTTGATGAGGATATGGATAAAAGAGAACACTTGTGGGAATATAAATTTGTTGAGCCATTAAAGAAAATAGTATGTAGATTTCTCAAAAATTAAAAATAAAGCTATGATATAAGCCAGTCATGCAACTTGTTGGTATATATCTGAAAAGAATGAAATCACTTTTGAAAAGATATCTGTATTCTCATGTTTACTGCAACATTATTCACAATAACCAAGATATGAAAACAGCCTAAGTTCCAAGAGTGGATGAATAGATAAAAGATATATATATATATATAGATAGATAGATAGATAGATAGATAGATAGATAGATATAGATATAGATATAGATATATGTAATTCAGCCATAAAAAATAAAGAAATCCTGCCATTTGTGATACATAGATGGATCTTGAAGGCATTATGCTAAGTGAAATAACACAGACAGAGAAAGACATATGCTGGATGATCTCAATTATATGTGGAATCTAGAAAAGTTGAGCTCATAAAAACAAAGAGTAGAATAGTGGTTGCTAGGGGCTACAGGATGCGGGAATGGGGAGATACTGGTCAAAGAGTACAAACTTCCAGTTATAACATGAATAAGTTCCGAGGATCTAATGTACAGTGTGGTGACTTTAGTTAGCAATACTGTCTTGTATACTTGAAAGTTGCTAAGTGATTAGGTGTAATAAACAATAAACATGGGTTAACTAAGCCTACTGTGGTAATCGTTTCACAATACACACATTTATCAAGTCATCATGTTGTACACCTTAAACATACACAACGTTATATGTCAGTTATATCACAATAAAGCTGGAAAAAATCCATAATTGTCTATGTTACTATTTCTGAAACTTTAACATGAATATGAATCACTTGAGAATCTTGCTAAGGTGATGATTTAGATTCAGTTGTTTTGGAGACTGCATTTCTAGCAAGTGTTCAGGTGATCCTGATACTATTGTTTTATGGACCATACTTTGTGTGGTAAGAAATAAAGCCATTTTAGGGCTTCCTTGGTGGTGCAATGGTTAAGAATATGCCTTCCAATGCAGGGGACATGGGTTTGAGCCCTGGTCTGGGAAGATCCCACATGCCGTGGAGCAATTAAGCCTGTGCACCACAACTACTGAGCCTATGCTCTAGAGCCCACATGCCACAACTACCGAAGTCTGTGTGCCTAGAGCTGGTGCTCTGCAACAAGAGAAGCTACCACAATGAGAAGCCCACACACCATAATGAAGAACAGCCACCACTCGCCACAACTAGAGAAAGCTGCACGCAGCAACAAAGACCCAACACAGCCAAAAATAAATAAAAAATAAAATAAATAAATTTATTAAAAAAAAGAGAAAGAAAGCCATTTTAATCAGGAACTATAATATATAGCTGAAACAGCCTCATGGTTTCCCTATTACCTAATGGTGAGAGCCACTAAGCCATGACAGTAAAAATTTCTGGCAAAGAATAACATTGAATAAGTTTTAAGGAATTTGATGATAGAATGCAGAGTTTAATGTATTTAGCTAAGGCTATATACAACAGTGTGCTGGCAAATGTTTAACAACTGGCTCTTTGGGGAAAAAAAGGCCTGGATTAAAAAAAAAATCAGCTCTCTAGGGAAATGAAAGCCATGCCAATTCCTTTCATATAAATATTCCCACCATGGCTGATCACGAGCTATTAATGTGACATAGCTGAGCGTGGATTTGGGAAGGAAGAAACCCTGTGGTCTTGTACCAGTCAGCTCACCACATCAGTTGCTCCATAAACCATAGTCCATTCAATTATACACCAAATAAAGATATTATGAAGAAAATAATATTTTTCTCTGATTATAAAATGACATATATTTATGAGTAATAAAGAAGTATAAAGAATAAAGTAAAACCAGCTCATAAACTTTTCAGATAACTTAAACTTAAATTTTTGGTATTACTGTAAGAGTTCTTATTCATAAGCAGTAGAAGCTGATTCTGGCTTAATTAAGCAGGAAAGGAACTCATTAAGTGAATGTTGGGTTGCTTAGAGGATTGTTGTGTGTCCAGGAGAGTCAGATGAACTAAGCAGCCAGCACAAATAGCCCAAACTCAGAACTAGTTCTCCTAGAGGAACTCTTCCTACCGCACCAGGTAGAATACTAGAATACTCTGTCTCTCATCTCTTGGGTCAATAGCTCTTGAGCCAAAGTCTGTGACAGTTTCACAAGCCAATTTGCATGTCTATGCCTTAACTGTGAAGGAATGTGGGAAAAACAGTATTGGCTCCTAGAATTTGGAGGCCATTCTTGCCTCCCACCAGGACTTGAAAGGCAGACAATTCTCCAAATATTGGAAGGATAATGAATAGTCAAAAAGAATAACACATTTTCACCATTATTTAAGTTGGGATCACACAAACCATATAGTTATATATTTTGATTTTTAAATTATTTTGCCTTGTATCATGAGTCTTTTCTTGTCAGTCAGTGTTCTTTGAGAGCACAGTTTTAATGATTGCATAATATCCCACCATACACCACTTCCCCATTGTACAAATCCCATTTTTTCTAAAAATACCAATCTCTTTAAATCTCTTAAAAATTTTGCAATTTTTAATTTCAATGACTCACCAAAAATTTGACTTCCTATCATTTATCAAATCTTGGAATCAACATTCTTGGTTTCTTAGTTTTAGTCCAGTGTTTTGTAATTTAAAAAATTTCAACCACGGACCTTCAAGATGGTGGAGGAGTAAGATGCGGAGATCACCTTACTCCCCACAAGTACATCAAAAATACATCTACATGTGGAACAGCTCCTATAGAACACCTACTGAACACTGGCAGAATATCTCAGACTTCTCAAAAGTCAAGAAACTCCCCACGTACCTGGTAGAGCAAAAGAAAAAAGAAAAAATAGACATAAAATAATAGGGACGGACCTGCACCTCTGGGAGGTAGGTGTGAAGGAGGAAAAGTTTCCACACGCTAGGAAGCACCTTCACTGGTGGAGATGGGGGTGGGCAGGGGGGAAGCTTCGGGGCCATGGAGGAGAACACAGCCACAGGGGTGCAGAGGGCAACACATAGAGAGTCCCGCACAGAGGATCAGTGCTGACCAGCACTCACCAGCCTGAGAGACTTCTCTGCTCACCTGCCAGAGTGGGCGGGGGCTGGGAGCTGAGGCTCGGGCTTCGGAGGTCAGACCCCAGGGAGAGGACTGGGGTTGGCTGCATGAACACAGCCTGAAGGGGGCTAGTGTGCCACAGCTAGCCAGGAGAGAGTCTGGGAAAAGTCTGGAACTAAGAGGCAAGGGACCATTGCTTTGGGGTGCATGAGGAGCACCGCCTAAATGAGCTCCAGAGACAAGCGTGAGCTGCGGCTATCAGCACGGACACCAGAGACAGGCATGAGACTCTAAGGCTGCTGCTACAGCCACCAAAAATCCTGTGTACAAGCACAGGTCACTATCCACACCTCCCCTCCAGGGAGCCTGTGCAGCCCGCCACTACCAGGGTCCTGTGATCTAGGGATAACTTCCCCGGGAGAACACATGGCGCTTCAGGCTGGTGCAACATCACGCCGGCCTCTGCCACTGCAGCCTCGCTGCTCATTCCATACCCCTCTCTTCCCCCAACCTGAGTGAGCCAGAGCCCCAGAATCAGCTGCTTCTTTAACCCCATCCTGTCTGAGCCAATAACAGACGCCCTCAGGCTACCTACATGCAGAGGCAGGGCCAAATCCAAAGCTGAAACCCAGGAGCTGTGTGAACAAAGAAGAAAAAGGGAAATCTCACCCAGCAGCCCCAGGAGCAGTAGATTAAATCTCCACAATCAACCTGATGTACCCTGTCACTGTTGTGACATCTCCCATTGTGGAGCACAGGCTCTGGATGCGCAGGCTTAGTGGCCATGGTTCACGGACATAGCCACTCTGTGGCATGTGGGATCTTCCCGGACTGGGGCATGAACCCATGTCCCCTGCATCAGCAGGCAGACTCTCAACCACTGCACCACCAGGGAAGCCCAACTTTTTATTTTTAATAATTTAGTTTTTATTTAAAAAAAAATTTAATTTAACTTTATTATTTTCTTTCTTTCTTTCTTTCTTTCTTTCTTTCTTTCTTTCTTTCTTTCTTTCTTTCTTTCTTTCTTTCTTTCTTTTTCTCCCTTTTGTTCTGAGCAGAATGGCTGACAGGAACTTGGTGATCCAGCCAGGTGTCAGGCCTGAGCCTCTGAGGTGGGAGAGTCGAGTTCAGGACATTGGTTGACAAGAGGCCTCCCAGCCCCACATAATATCAAGCAGCAAAACCTTTCCCAGAGGTCTCCATTTCAAAGCTAAGACCCAGCTCCACTAAACAACCAGCAAGCTACAGTGCTGGACACCCTATGCCAAAGAACTAGCAAAACAGGAACACAGCCCCACCCATTAGCAGACAGGTTGCTAAAATCATAATAAGGTCACAGACACCCCAAAACACGCCACCGGACGCGCTCCTGCCCACCAGAAATACGAGATCCAACCTCATCCACCAGAACACAGGCACAAGTCCCCTCCACCAGGAAGCCTACACAACATACTGAAACAACCTTACCTACTGGGGCAGACACCAAATACAATGGGAACTACGAACCTGCAGGCTGCAAAAAGGAGACCCCAAATACAGTAAGTTAAGCAAAATGAGCAGACAGAGAAATGAGCAGCAGAAGAAGAAGCAAGGTAAAAACCCACCAGACCAAACAAATGAAGAGGAAATAGGCAGTCTACCAGAAAAAGAATTCAGAATAATGATAGTAAAGATGATCCAAAATTTGGAAATAAAAAGGAGAAAATACAAGAAACTTTTAACAAAGAACTAGAAGAACTAAAGAACAAACAAACAATGATGAACAACACAATAAATGAAATTAAAAATTCTCTAGAAGGAATCAATAGCAGAATAACTGAGGCAGAAGAACGGATAAGTGACCTGAAAGATAAAATAGTTGAAATAACTACCACAGAGCAGAATAAAGAAAAAAGAATGAAAAGAATAGAGGACAGACTCAGAGACCTGTGGGAAAACATTAAATGCACCAATGTTCGAATTATAGGCATCCCAGAAGAAGAAGAGGAAAAAAAAGGGGCTGAGAAAATATTTGAAGAGATTATAGTTGAAAACTTCCCTAATATGGGAAAGGAAATAGTCAATCAAGTCCAGGAAGCACAGAGAGTCCCATACAGGAAAAATCCAAGGAGAAACACGTCAATAGATATATTAATCAAACTATCAAAAATTAAATACAAAGAACAAATACTAAAAGGAGCAAGGGAAAAGCAACAAATAACATACAAGGGAATTCTCATAAGGTGAACAGCTGATCTTTCAGCAGAAACTCTACAAGCCAGAAGGGAGTGGCAGAACATATTTAAAGTGATAAAAGGGAAAAACTTACAACCAAGTTTACTCTACCCATGAAGTAACTTATTCAGATTCAATGGAGAAACTAAATCCTTTACAGACAAGCAAGAGCTAAGAGAATTCAGCACCACAAAACCAGCTTTACAAATGCTAAAGGAACTTCTCTAGGCAGGAGACACAGGAGAAGGAAAAGACCTACAAAAACAAACCCCAAACAATTAAGAAAATGGTAATAGGTTCATACATATTGCTAACTACTTTAAATGTAAATGGATTAAATGCTCCAATCAAAAGACATAGACTGGCTGAATGGATACAAAAACAAGACCCATATATATGTTGTCTACAAGAGACCCACTTCAGACCTAGGGACACAAACAGACTGAAGGTGAGGGGATGGAAAAAGATATTCCATGCAAACAGAAATCAAAAGAAAGCTAGAGGGCTTCCCTGGTGGCGCAGTGGTTGAGAGTCCGCCTGCCGGTGCAGGGGACGCGGGTTCGTGCTCCAGTCCGGGAAGATCCCACATGCTGCAGAGCGGCTGGGCCCGTGAACCGTGGCCATTGAGCCTGCGTGTCTGGAGCCTGTGCTCCGCAGTGGGAGAGGCTGCAACAGTGAGAGGCCCACATACCACAAAAAAAAAAAAAAAAAAAGCTGGAGAAGCAATCCTCATATCAGACAAAATAGACATTAAAATAAAGACTATTACAAGAGACAAAGAAGGACACTACATAATGATCAAGGGATCAATCCAAGAAGCAGATATAACAATTGTAAATATTTATGCACCCAACATAGGAGCACCTCAATACATAATGCAAAGGCTAACAACCATGAAAGGGGAATTTGACAGTAACACAATAATAGTAGGGGATTTTAACAACAATTTCACCAATGGACAGATCATCCAAAATGAAAATAAATAAGGAGCACAAGCTTTAAATGATACATTAAGGAAGACAGACTTAATTGATATTTATAGGACATTCCATCCAAAAAAACAGAATACATTTTCTTCTCAAGTGCTCATGGAACATTCTCCAAGATAGATCATATATTGGGTCACAAATCAAGCCTTGGTAAATTTAAGAAAATTGAAATCATATCAAGTATCTTTTGCAACCACAATGTTATGAGACTAGATCTCAATTACAGGAAAAAATCTGTTAAAAAATACAAACACATGGAGAAAAACAATACACTACTAAATAACAAGGAGATCACTGAAGAAATCAAACAGAAAATAAAAAAATACCTAGAAACAAATGACAATGAAAACACGATGACCCAATGCCTATGGGATGCAGCCAAAGCAGTTTAAGAGGGAAGTTTATAGCAATACAATCCTACCTCAAGAAAGAAGAAAAATCTCAACCTAACCTTACACCTAAAGCAAATACAGAAAGAAGAACAAAAATCCCCAAAGTTCACAGAAGGGAAGAAATCATAATGATCAGATCAGAAATAAATGAAAAAGAAATGAATGAAACAATAGCAAAGATCAATAATACTAAAAGCTGGTTCTTTGAGAAGATAGACAAAATTGATAAATCATTAGCCAGACTCATCAGGAAAAAATGGGAGAAGACCCAAATCAACAGAATTAGAAATGAAAAAGGAGAAGTAACAACTGACACTTCAGAAATACAAAGGATCATGAGAGCTTACTACAAGCAACTCTATGCCAATAAAATGGACAACTTGGAAGCAACAGAAAAATTCTTAGAAAAACACAACCTTTGGAGACTGAACCAGGAAGAAAGAGAAAATATGAATGGACCAATCGCAAGTACTGAAATTGAAACTGGGATTAAAAATCTTCCAACAAACAAAACCCCAAGGCCAGATGGCTTCACAGGTAACTTCTATCAAACATTTAGAGAAGAGCTAACACCGATTCTTCTCAAATTCCTCCAAAATATAGCAGAGGGAGGAACACTCCCAAACTCACTCTATGAGGCCACCATCACCCTGATACAAAAGCCAGACAAGATGTCACAAAAAAAGAAAACTACAGGCCAATATCACTGATGAACATAGATGCAAAATCGTCAACAAAACACTAGCAAACAGAATCCAACAGCACATTATAAGGATCATACACCATGATCAAGTGGGATTTATCCCAGGAATGCAACGATTCTTCAATATATGCAAATCAATCAATGTGTTAAACCATATTAACAAACTGAAGGAGAAAAAACTTATGATCGGGATTCCCTGGTGGCTCTGTAGTTGAGAGTCAGCCTGCCGATGCAGGGGACGTGGGTTCATGCCCCGGTCCGGGAGGATCCCACATGCCATGGAGTGGCTGGGCCCGTGAGCCGTGGCCACTGAGCCTGCGCGTCTGGAACCTGTGATCCGCAATGGGAGAGGCCACAACAGTAAGAGGCCCACGTGAAAAAAAGACCCCAAAAAACAAAACTTATGATCACCTCAATAAGTGCAGAAAAAGCTTTTGACAAAATTCAACACGCATTTATGATAAAAACCTTCCAGAAATAGGCACAGAGGGAACTTACTCAATATAATAAAGGCCATATATGATGAACCCACATCCAGCATCATTCTCAATGGTGAAAAACTGTAACCAGTTCCACTAAGATCAGGAACAAGACAAGGTTGCCCACTCTCACCACTATTATTCAACATAGTTTTGGAAGTTTTAGCCACAGAGAACAGAGAAGAAAAAGAAATAAAAGGAATCCAAATCGGAAAAGAAGTAAAAGTGTCACTGTTTGCAGATGACATGGTACTATACATAGAGAATCCTAAGATGCCACTAGAAAATTACTAGAGGTAATCAATGAATTTGTTAAAGTATCAGGATACAAAACTAATGCACAGCAATCTGGTGCATTCCTATACACTAATGGTGAAAACTCTGAAAGAGAAATTAAGGAAACACTCCCATTTACCATAGCAACAAAAAGAATAAAGTACCTAGGAATAGACCTATCTAAGGAGACCAAAGACCTGTATGCAGTAAACTATAAGACACTGATGAAAGAAATTAAAGATGATACAAAGAGATGGAGAGATATACCATATTCCTGAATTAGAAGAATCAGCACTGTGAAAACGAGTATATTACCTAAAGCAATCTGCAGATTCAATGCAATCCCTATCAAACTACCAATGGCATTTTTCACAGAATTAGAACAAAAATTTTCACAAATTTATGGAAACACAAAAGACCCAGAATAGCCAAAGCAATCTTGAGAAAGAAAAGTGGAGCTGGAGGAATCTGGCTCCCTGACTTCGGACTATACTACAAAGCTACAGTAGTCAAGACACTATGGTACTGGCACAAAAACAGAAATATAGATCAATGGAAAAGGATAGAAAGCTCAGAGATAAACCTATGCACATATTGTCACCTTATCTTTGATAAAGGAGACAAGAATATACAATGGAGAAAAGACAGTCTCTTCAATAAATGGTGCTGGGAAAACTGGACAGCTACATGTAAAACAATGAAATTAGAACACTCCAGAACACCATACACAAAAATAAACTCAAATGGATTAAAGACCTAAATGTAAGAACAGACACTATAAAACTCTTAGAGGAAGACATAGGCAGAACACTCTATGACATAAATCACAGCAAGATCCTTTTTGACCCACCTCCTAAAGACATGAAGATAAAAACTAAAATAAACAATTGGGACCTAATGAAACTTAAAAGCTTTTGCACAGCAAAGGAAACCATAAACAAGATGAAAAGACAACCCTCAGAATGGGAGAGAATATTTCCAAATGAAGCAACTGACAAAGGATTAATCTCCAAAATGTACAAGCAGCTCATGCAGCTCAATATCAAAAAAAGAAACAACCCAATCCAAAATTGGGCAGGTCTAAACAGACATTTCTCCAAAGATATACAGATTGCCAACAAACACATGAAAGGATGCTCAACATCACTAATCATTAGAGAAATGCAAATCAAAACTACAATGAGGTATCACCTCACACCAGTTAGAATGGCCATCATCAAAATGTCTACAAACAGTAAATGCTGTAGAGGGTGTGGAGAAAAGGGAACCCTCTTGCACTGTTGGTGGGAATGTAGATTGATACAGCCACTATGGAGAATAGTACAGAGGTTCCTTAAAAAACTAAAAATAGAACTACCATATGACCCAGCAATCCCACTTTTGGGCATATACTCTGAGAAATCCATAATTCAAAGAGTCATGTGGGCTTCCCTGGTGGTGCAGTGGTTGAGAGTTCGCCTGCCAATGCAGGGGACACGGGTTCGTGTCCTGGTCCTGAAAGATCCCACATGCCGTGGAGCGGCTGGGCCCATGAGCCATGGCCACTGAGCCTGCACGTCTGGAGCCTGTGCTCCACAATGGGAGAGGCCACAACAATGAGAGGCCTGCGTACTGCAAAAAAAAAAAAAAAAAAAAAAAGAGTCATATATCACAATGTTCATTGCAGCACTATTTACAATAGACATGTCACGGAAACAACCTAAGTGTCCATCAACAGATGAATGGATAATGAAGATGTGGCACATATATACAATGGAATATTACTCAGCCATAAAAAGAAATGAAATTGAGTTATCTGTAAAGAGGTGGATGGACTTAGAGTCTGTCATACAGAATGAAGTAAGTCAGAAAGAGAAAAACAAATACCGTATGCTAACACATATATATGGAATCAAAACAAAACAAAACCAAAATGGCTCTGAAGAACCTAGAGGAGGACAGGAATGAAGACACATATGTAGTTTCTGGACTTGAGGACACAGGTTGGGGGAAGGGTAAGGTGGCACAAAGTGATAGAGTGGCATGGACATATATACACTACCAAATGTAGAATAGATAGCTAGCGGGAAGAAGCCACATGGCACAGGGAGCTCAGCTCAGTGCTTTGTAACCACCTAGAGGAGTGGGATAGGGAGGGTGGGAGGGAGACACAAGAGGGAGGAGATATAGGGATATATGTATATGTATAGCTTATTCACTTTGTTATACAGCAAAAACTAACACACCATTGTAAAGCAATTATATGCCAATAAACATGATTTTAAAAAAAGAACAAAGTGAGGAAAATAAAAGTCTCTGTGAAGGAAAAAGAAAAAGAATTTTAACCATCTTAAGATTTTGGCATATGGATTTAAGGAGTTTCGGTTTCCAAGAAGGAATTAACTTTGTTTTAGGTGTTCACATCTAGTACACAAATGATGTTATAATGTCACTTTACAGGTATGTATTCGCTGGCCTATGGCAAAGTTCTGTCAAAGTCTAGATTTCTTCACCTATTATTGAATAGTTTCTCCTCAATAATTCTCATTCATTTGGGCTCTTATTCCTGACTAGCTTGGGAAGCAATCTTTTATTATTATTTGTAATATTTCTAAGAACTATGGTCTCAGAAATTCTTGAATTTTAAATTTACATTCATGTGTTGTGTGAGCAGTAACCACACATATCTAGAGAAGTATAATGCCAGCATAAAATGTGTCTACTGACTGCTAACAAAACTAGTCTTGTCAGAGACTAGTGTTAGATTATCTGTGTGTCCTGGAACTCTTTTCTTGTTTTTTCTCACTAATTTATATAGACTTATTCATAACTTTCTCATGCAGAAAGCTAATATTTTATCTCTTCTAAAATTCCATCATATAGCTGTGCTGAGTTGCTGTTAAATTCCTTCAACTGCTTCCACAAAATGACTATAAAATGGTTTGAATTAATGTTGAATAATAGAAGAGGAAAAACATCAGTTACTGTGTGACTTTTGTCAAAGTTCAGCAAGTATGTTTAATGTATGCTTAGAAGCTGAGTTTATGCAAATAAATGTTTAGTTTATTCTTTCATACTCTCCTTTAGTCTAATTTCAATAAAAACTTCATTAGTTTTAATTTATATATTTTTCATTATTTTAATAATGAAACTTTTAACAGAGGTTCTCCAACTATAAACAACTTTATTTATCATATATCCAGTAAATACATTCTTCTCTTATTTTTTGATCTGTACATAACAGTTTTATATATAATATGCTAATATTCATATTGGGGAAATTGTAACTTGTTTTGAAAATCATATAGAAAATAAAACATTTTGTTTAAATGTGGCAGAGTTCTGGAAAATTAGAATTTTTTCTGAGCTTATGGGATTAAAAAGTCACTCATTGAATTGATAGTAATTTCCATTAATTTGGATATTAAATATTTAAAGTGCTAAGATTTTTTATCCTAATTCAAGCTAATGTTAAAGGACACAACAACTGCTAAGTTTAGCATAAGAAAAATATACATAAAAGTACAGGCCCGATTATTTAAGTAAGAAAATTATTGTATTTTCAGGGATAGGAAATTCCAGAGAAGCTAGTAATAATGGTTCATCAATTTTTCAGCTCCCCAGATTTGGTATTTAGACACTTTAAAAAATAGAATATTTTTAGAATAAACAGTCTTTTATTGTCATTAAACTTCTAGAGAGAAAAATTAAGGGGATGATATGGCAAAGATTGAGATATTAAAATTTTCACTTAATTCTGAAAGCCATTTTTTAGTGACATTATGGAAATCCATGAAATCTGTTTCCTCAGCTACCTACTGTGCTGGGATAGTGGCTGACACTAATTGATTGAGTGACATGAAAACTGAATTCTGTTCTCTATAGATCCACCTCCTTGTAAGCAAAAGAAATGACTTTAAATGTGTTCCATTTTATACATCAAAGTGGCACTTGTGCACCATCTGTGGGGCATGTGGTCTGAGATTTTACTGACAGTGGGAATAAACTTACAACGATTCAGCCACATCTCTTGCCAAGACCCCACTTATGACCAACAAGTTGGCCAGGGTTAGAGGCTGCTAGTTACAGACATAGATCACAGAAAACTGACTACCTTTCTTGGGTTTGGACATTTGCCCCCAGCCCAGTATTATAACCAATCAAAATCTTTATAAATATAGGACTTGTTCTGAATAGTAGAGCCTATAGTGAAACCCTCCAGCCATAGCCATTCAGGTATACCATGCCTGTGCCAGGCATAGTCTTTTTGGCATAACTTCTGAGAGTGGAAAGATACAACAGAGGAGGCCTCAGTGCTAAAATATTTTCAAGTCTCTGGAGCTATTCTGAGCATTAATAATGCCTGACAGCCTATCAACAACACAAATGCTTTTGGAAGGGTTTGACAACATTTAAAAAATTATTCCTATAAGAAAATCATGTGAGGGTAATGGATAATAAAATACATAAAGAACATACATGTATAAGCACACACATAAATGACATATGCTTGTACTAAGTATTCAGCTGAAAATAACAGCTAGGTATGGACATTATTTAACTTTCTACAACTCTATGCCAGAGTATTTCTCAGTCATTGATTTTATTAATCATTGTTAGTCAGTGTTTAAAGCAAATAAGAAAAATACAAATTTGGAAACTATTTCAGATAAGATTCAGATAGAATATTTATTTAAAATGATCTCTAAGTTATAATAAAAATAAATTTAAAAAATGAACTCATGGTCATAATATATAAACATACTGTCTCACATTAGCTTCTGTTCCATGGAGGTTGTATAAAATGTGCTTTACCTCCCACGTTCTATGTACTGCAGAAGTATAAGGAGTTCTCCACCTGCTCTGTTCACACAGTTAAGTCTCCTGGAAAATTACATATATGTCCAGGGAGGGAGGCTCAAGAAATCAAAAGTTTAGAGTCATAGAAAAAATATTTTTGCTTTTGAAAACATATTTACTACTTTTCTTGTCTGGGGAATCTTCCAAGTAGTTTGAAAAAGTATTCATTTATATTTTTCCTGGAGCATGTGAACAGTAAACCTCAAAAACAATTACCACATGGTTCATAGTTAGGAAAAAAACAGTTTTTCTTTGTGACTTGTATTAATTAATATTGAGTAATTTCAGATTTTAATTGTCTTCTTCACGTATTTGATTTCCTTTAGAGAGTTAGTTTACTCACCGTAGGGGTCAACTTCATTATAGTTAAACTTTTTAGTTTCGTAATATATAATTTGTTTTCTCAATGAATGAATTAACTCTATTACAGAAGAGTATTTTTTGTCAAAAATGTTTTATTAAAATATATGTTTATCTTAAACTTTTCTGCCATTTTATGATGGACTGTATTTGTTTGATGCTTTATGTACAATATAATCAATTAATAATCCGTTAATTTAAAAATTTATCATCAAACAATAAACAAAATCAAGCAGTGGTATCAAATAAAAAATACTCACCACTAATTGCCACTATTGAAATATAAACTCTTTTAGTTGTTTTTTTGTTTAGCTTTATGGTGGTTATCTCCATAACTTCAAATAAAAATTCATACATTTGTTTCTAAATTTATGTATTTTAATCAATATTTATAGATTCCTGTTAGAAAAGATGCAACATTTTGCTTGTTTACACTGATAACTCTTGCTGCATTTTATCACTGTTTTATTTGCAATTATTTTCAGTTCTTTATTTTAAAATGTTGTATTATTACTTTTAAACATTAACTAATATACATAAACCTCCAAATTTATGCACTCAACTTTCCTGACTCCAAAAAATGTAATAAGATGAAGTTTTTAGTGCTATCTTTAACTTTACTTTTCCCTCCCACCCTCCATTTTAAAAAATTGAAGTAGAGTTGAGTTACAATATTATATTAGTTTTTGGTGTACAACATAGTGAATCAATATTTTTATAGATTGTACACAACTTACAGTTATTATAAAATAATGGTGATATTTCCCTGTTCTGTACAATATATAGTTGTAGCTTATTTATTTTATACATAGTAGTATGTATCTCTTAATCCCTTATCCCTATTGTGTTCCTCATGCTTTCCCTCTCCCCACTAGTAACTACTAGTTTGTTTTCTATATCTGTAAGTCAGTTTCTGTTTTGTTATAGTACTTGTTTGTTTTATTTTTTAGATTCTGTATAAATGATGACATACACTATTTGGTTTTTCTGTCTTATTTCACTTAGCATAATACCTTCTAGGTCCACCCATGTTGCAAATATGTCAGAATTTCATTCTTTTTTATGTCTGAGTAACATTCCATTAATATATATATATATATATATATATATATATATATATGTAATCACTTTTTCTTTATCCATTCATGTTTTTTTAAACTTTTTACTTTATATTGGAGTATAGTTGATGAACAATGTTGTGTTAGTTTCAGGTGTACAGCAAAGTGATTCATTTATACATATACATGTATCTATTCTTTTTCAAATTCTTTTCCCATTTAGGTTGTTACATAATATTGAGCAGAGTTCACAGTGCGTGTGAATTCATGGTAGGTCCTTGTCGGTTATCCATTTTAAGATTTTTTATTTTTTGAGGTGGGCCATTTTTAAAGTCTTCATTGAATTTGCTACAGCATTGCCTCTCTTTTATGTTTTTTTGGGCACAAGGCATGTGGGATCCCAGCTCCCCAACCAGGGATCGAACCTGCACCCCTGCATTGGAAGGCAAAGTCCCAACCACCGGACCACCAGGGAAGTCCTGGTTACCCATTTTAAACATAGCAGTGTGTACATGTCAATCCTAAAATCCCTAACTATCCCTCCCCTCCACCCTTCCCCCCGGTAACCATAAGTTTGTTCTCCAAGTCTGTGAGTCTGTTTCTGTTGTATAAATAAGTTCATTTTTATAATTTTTTAACAGATTCTTCATATAAGTGATATCATATGATATTTGTCTTTCTCTGTCTGACTTACTTCACTTAGTATGACAGACTCTAGGTCCATCCATGTTGCTCCAAATGGCATTATTTCATTCTTTTTAATGGCTGAGTAATATCCCATTGTGTTTATGTATCACATCTTCTTTATCCATTCATTTGTCAATGGACATTTAGATTATTTCCATGTCTTGGGTATTGTAAACAGTGCTGCAATGAACATTGGGGTGCATGTATCCTTTTGGACCATGTTTTTTCCAGACATATGCCAGGAGTGGGATTGCAGGATCATATGATAGCTCTATTTTTAGTGTTTTAAGGAACCTCCAAACTGTTCTCCACAGTGGCTGCACCAATTTACATTCCCACCAACATTGTAGGAGAGTTCGTTTCTCTCCACAACCTCTCCAGCATTTATTGTTTGTAGATTTTTTGATGATGGCTATTCTGACAGGTGTGAGATGAAATCTCATTGTAATTTTGATTTGTATTTCTCCACTAATTAGTGATGTTGAATATCTTATCATGTACCTCTTCACCATCTGTATGTCTTCTTTGGAGAAATGTCTGTTTAAGTCTTCTGCCCATTGTTTGATTGGGTTGTTTATTTTTATCATATTAAGCTATATGAGCTGTTTGTAAATTTTAGAGATTAATCCCTTGTTAGTCTCATCATTTGCAAATATTTTCTCCCATTCTGTGGGTTGTCTTTTCATTTTGTTTATGTTCTCCTTTGCAGTTCAAAATGTTTTGAGTTTAATTAGGTCTCATTTGTTTGTTTTGTTTTTCTTTCCATTTTTCTTTCTTACTCTGGGAGACAAATCGAAAAAGATATTGCTGTGATTTATGTCAGAGAGTGTTCTGCCTATGTTTTCCTCTAAGAGTTTTATAAGTCTGATCATACATTTACATCTTTAATCCATTTTGAGTTTATTCTTGTGTATGGTGTTAAAGAGTGTTTTAATTTCATTTTTTTACATGTAGCTGTCCAGTCTTCCCAGAGACATTTATTGAAGAGACTGTCTTTCTTCCATTGCACATTCTTGCCTCCTTTGTTGTAGACTAGTTGCACAGAGGTGTGTGGGTTTATTTCTGGGCTTTCTATTCACTTCCATTGATCTATACTTCTATTTTTGAGCCACTACCATACTGTTTTGATGACTATAGCTTTGTTTTATAGTCTGAACTCAGGAAGCCTGATTCCTCTAGCTCCATTTTTTGTTTTTTTTTTCCCCTCAAGATTGCTCTGACTATTCAGGGTCTTTTGTGTTTCCATACAAATTGTACAATTTTTTGTTCTAATTCTGTGAGAAATGCCATTGGTAATTTGATAGGGATTGCATTGAATCTGTAGATCATTTTGGATAGTATAGCCATTTTCACAATATTGGTTCCTCCTATCCAAGAACATAGTATATCTCTCCATCCGTTTGTGTCATCTTTAATTTCTTTCATCAGTGTCTTATAGTTTTCTTCATACAGGTCTTTTGTCTCCCTAGGTAGGTTTATTCCTAGGTATTTTATTCTTTTTGTTGCAGTGGTAAATGGGAGTGTTTCCTTAATTTCTCTTTCAGATTTTTCATTAGTGTATAGGAATGCAAGAGATTTCTGTGCATTAATTTTGTATCCTGCTACTTTACCAAATTCATTGATTAGCTCTAGCAGTTTTCTGGTGGCATCTTAGGATTCTCTATGTATAGTGTCTTGTTATCTGCAAACAGTGACAGTTTTACTTCTTCTTTTCCAATTTGGATTCCTTTTATTTCATTTTCTTCTCTGACTGCTGTGGCTAAAACTTCCAAAACTATGTTGAATAATAGTGGTGAGAGTGGGCATCCTTGTCTTTTTCCTGATTTCCTGGTCTTTTGTTTGCTGGCAGTTTTTAAACTACAAATTCAGTTCCACTATGAATGAACAGTTTGTTCAGACTGTCTATTTCTTCCTTATTCATTCTTGGAAGTTTATATGTTTCTAAAAATTTGTCCATTTCTTCTAGATTGTTCAATTTTTTTGGCATATAACTGTTCATATATTCTCTTGTGATTTTTTTGTATCTCTGTGATTTTGTTTGTTATTTATCCTCTTTCATTTCTTATTTTGTTTGTTTGGATCTTCTTTCTTTTTGTCTTAATGAGACTTGCTAATGGCTTATCAATTTTGTTTATCTTTTCAAGAAACCAGCTATTGGTTATATTGATGTTTTCTGTTGTTTTTTTGGTCTCCATTTTATCTATTTCTTTTCTGATGTTTATTATTGCCTTTCTTCTGCTAACTTTGGGGTTTGCCTGTTCTTTTTTTCTAACTCATTTGGATGGTAGTTAGGGTTTTTATTTGAGATTTTTCTTGTTTCTTGAGCCCTATCACTTAATTTCTAGTAAGTTACTTCCTATGATTAAAGTTAGAGTATTTATATTTTTCCTTTTTATATTTAGTCAATATGTTTTATCTGTAGACTGATTCTATAAATTGATAATAATAAGTGATTTTAATTAATTTTGATATTATCATTTATTTATAATATCAGTCACTGAGAATACAAATAGTATGACTTGATATTAGAAATGAAGAGTAAAATATTCTGCTCTTGGCCATCATAGGATAAATAGTTTGGACCAACATTCCCACTTTAAACAACTAGATAAGGTGGACAAAAATTTTTTTTCGAGGAATTAAAAAAGTACCAAAGCAGTAAGGAATTGCAGGGCCAATATCCGGGAGAGGAGAGAACCATAGAAATATGAGCCCAGAATTGGAGGCTGTTTTTATCCAGAGAAATCTTGTGATTCTGAAAGTGGTGGTGGAGATTATAAAAAGATGAACAAGTCTTACAACAGATTTCTTAGGCTGAAGGGGCAAAAATGGGAGTCAGAACCTGAGGAGAATAAGCAGTATGAGGAAAAAAACCTAAACAAACTTTGGGTTGGGTTCCAATAGCTACCCTTTAGGAGTAAGAGTAATCCATCAAAATATCATCTCTCAAGGATTTTATGTTTAATTTCAGATTATCTTGGTACATAATTTTATTAAGATACTCTAAAATTCCTACTTTTCCTAGTCTACCTTCTTGCCAAAAATAAAAGTAAATTCTGTCAGACATACTTGACATAATTCAGAGTCTAAAATTATCTCTATAAAATTTCAAATACAATGTCTGACATTCCATAAAAAAGTAACTAGACAAATGAAAAAAACAAAGAATAGCCCAAGCCAAAGAGAAACAATACAAGTTGAATGTGACCCAGAGGGAATTCAGATAATTATGTGTTATCAGAGACAGATTTTAACATAATTATGATTTATATATTCAAGGAATTCAAAACATGCTTGAGAATTTGTCAGAAAAGTGGAAACAAACAAAAAATACCTGATGAAAATGGAATAGTAAGAAGAAAGAAAACAAAACCTCAATGGATGAATTACCTGCAAATTAGAGAAGAGAATACAGGGCCTGGAAGATGGGTCCAAAGGAAATACTCAGATTCAAGGTCAGAAAGACTGAAAAACAAAGAGAACAGTGTGAGGTATGATTTAAATATCTAACACAGGCATAATCTGAATAGCAGACATAGTGGAGAGAATGGGATAGAATCAATATTCAATGACATGGTGATTGAGAATTTTCCAAATTTGTCACGTGATATCAACTAGATATATTATAGCAAAATGATTAAAACCAAAGGGGAAAAAATTAAAAGGAGAGAAGACATAAAATGTTAAAAGCACTGACTTAAAGATACACAGCTGACTTTTTTTTTTTTTTTTTTTTTTGCGGTACACGGACCTCTAACTGTTGTGGCCTCTCCCATTGTGGAGCACAGGCTCTGGACATGCAGGCGTAGCAGCCATGGCTCACGGGCCCAGCCACTCCACGGCATGTGGGATCTTCCCAGACCGGGGCACGAACCCTTGTCCCCTGCATCGGCAGGCGTACTCTCAACCACTGCGTCACCAGGGAAGCCCCAGCTGACTTCTTAATTGAAATTATGGAAGGAAGAAATCACTAGATTTAAAATTCTTTAAAGTCTGAATGCCTGGAGCCAGGTGGGGAGAAAGGGAATTCCCCACTAGCAATAATTTTAGTTCAGTCATGAGACCAAGACACCCACTTGTATCTAGGCTATGGATCTAGATAGTAGAGGGAAAAAAAATAGCTGCCAACCTAGAAGTCCATATCCAGCAAAAAAATGTCTTCAAAGTGAAAGCTAAATAAGTAAGTTTCTATATAAAATAAAAAGGAGAGAATTTTGTCACTGTGAGAACTTTACTAAAGGGTCTTAAAATTGCTATCTGCCACCTGGCAGATGTGAAATATTTGTAACTGAAAGTGCATGATAAAACGTGTTCACAGCTATATAAAAAAGTTCTGGGGCTTCCCTGGTGATGCAGTGGTTAGGAATCCACCTGCCAATGCAGGGGACACAGGTTCAAGCCCTGTTCTGGGAAGATCCCACATGCCACGGAACAACTAAGACCATGCACCACAACTATTGAGCCTGTGCCCTAGAGTCTGTGAGCCACAACTACTGAAGCCCACATGCCTAGAGCCCAGTTCCACAACAAGAGAAGCCATCGCAGCGAGAAGCCCATGCACCACAATGAAGAGTAGCCCCGCTTGCTGCAACTAGAGGAAGCCCACGTGCAGCAACGAAGACCCAACACAGCCAAAAATAAATAAATAAATAAATAAATAATTTTTAAAAAAAGTTCTGTTTATGTTTTGATATTTTTCCAAAAGCCCTATTCAGAATGGGTGTCAGCATCTTGGAAGAAAACTGTAACACAACATTGGAACACTTTTATATAATACGCTTCTTCACTAATGTTCTTGATAATGCAGAGGACAAATTAAGTGGAAAAACATGGATATTGATGACTCAGTTAAAAATGATTCTCCTGGGCTAGGAAATATATGAGTCTGGAGAATCTTATGGTGACAGTAAATAAAGAAGTACTGAAAAAAAAAAAAAGCCACAATGATAAGGATGTGTTAAAGAAACACTGGAGCCAACTGAAGAGCTCCCAATGGTCAAAACTGGAACAATTTGAGTGACAAAGTAAGAATAGAATTGGATTATAACCCAAAGTATAAAATAAGTATCTGTCAGTACATACTGACATTAAATAAATGATTAGATAAATTAAAAAATGGGGAAGAGAAGACAAATATCCCTGCAGTAGAATTTCAAATAACTTACATAGATACCCTGCCCTCAAGGAGGTGGAGCATAAATTAATTATGGGCTGGTCATAGTAACTTTCTTCCAAAGCATATAGTACGGAACTTTACCGTGGAGAAACGTGACAAACATGACTTCAGCTAGGTGTTCAAGGTCAACATCAACCATGATGATGTCGCCTTGATAATATATACCCTTGATATATTGTGGTATTCTAAAGAACATATGGCCCCAGTCTAATCATGAGAGAAACAAGACAAATCCTAATAGAGGGCATTCTACAAAATACCTGACCAGTACTTCCCCAAATTGTTAATGTCATTAAAAACAAGGAAAATTTGAGGGTTTGCCACATTTAAGAGGAGACTAAGGAGAAATGACAACTAAATGTAATGTTATGTAATGGATGATATTCTGGAACATAAAGAGGACATTAGGTAAAAACTAAAGAAATTTGAGTAATTGTTAAATTTAGTTAAAATAATTAGTTAAATTAGTTAATAATTTATCACTATTAGTTCATTCATGGCAATAAATATATCATGCAAATACAAAATGTTAATAATAGGGGAAACTGGGTATGGGGTATATTGAAACTCTGTACTACCTCTGTAACTTCTCAGTAAATCTTAAACTATTATAAAACAGTTTATTTCTAAAAAGTGATTCAGAAGTGTTTGACTTTGATGTTTTAAAAACAATTTAACACATTTTATTTATATATGTTGTATATTTAATATACATTATATAATAAAACTCATGTTTAATAGACTCTTTAAAGCATATCCAGTAAAGACAATAATGTAATGGACCCAAGTATATCTATTATCTAGCTTCCAAAGTTACCAATTTCCTGCAATTTTTGTTTTTTCTTTCCCTGCTCCTATTTTTTTTGGGGGGGGGGCAATAGAGTATTCAAAATCAAATGCCAGATATCACATCATTCTTAAATTCTTCACTGTGTATCTCTAACATATAAGGAATTCAAAAAACACATAACCATCATAGTATTATTTCACTCACTAGGAGTAATAATAATTCTTTAATAAAAGTTAATACCCTGTCCATATTCAGTTTTTCCTGCTTACCTGAAAAATTAATCTGTACAGTTGGTTTGTTAGAATTAGGTTTCAAACAAGATCTACATGTTGTATTTGGTTAATATGTTTCAACTTTCTTTTAATCTATAATAGTTCACTCTTTATGCTATTTTTGCTGTTGTTAAATAAACAGGTATGTTTTTGTAATAGAATTTCTCACATTTTGGATTTGGCTGACTATTTCTTCATGATGTCTTTTGACATGTTTTAAAATAGCTCTTTCATTAAGCATAAAATAAAATTCTAATTTATGAAGAATATTGTGTTATAATTTAATCAATGACATTCTGTTTTCTTACTTAGTGATGTATTTTAAAAAATGGTGTATCTTACTATGACTCTTAGATCTAATGAAATACAGTAAAAGTCAATTAATTTATCTGTCTCAGTTTCCTCTCTGTACGCATAGAGGATTAGATAATGATTCTCTGGGGATCTTTTTCATTCTAAAAGTCTATGAATTTGCATACATGATGAAAAGATACTATAAACACTAAGCTAGTAGACACAGATCTAAGCAACCTCTTTTCCCACCTTGAAGTATATAGAATTTCTTTGCATGTCCTTGAAACAAATCGACTGTCATGATGTTAGAGAGTAAGAGATTTCACTAAAGATTTTGTAGGCAATGGAGTGTGTAGTCTCAAAGACCATAAAGTAAGCTTTAAAAGAGCCATTAGAAATTCTTGTTCTACTCCTCTCCAACTTCTTTTTCTGCCTTTGGTTCCTTTCTTCATGAAAACTCATCTTGCAGTTTCTCTAGCTCACTTTATCTTTTTCCACTTCCCGGAATTCTTCCCTGATATTTCTATACCTTTACATTTTTTCTTAAGCAGATAAGTTTGTCTGTCTTTGTTGTGTTTGCATCCTCATATCCACCACACTGATCATCACACAATCTACCTCTTAGAAGCAAGGTGTGGAGGAGGTAGGGAAGTGAGAGGTTTTCTTCATAATAACAAATAATATTTCACACATACACTTATACTAAATTCATGCTCTTATGAAGCACCTACCACATATATGCCAGGAATTAGACTAAATGGTAATAATGACTAAAAATAACTGCTTCCTTTCCCTTGTGAATGTATGGTCAAATTATTTACACGCATTTAGTAAGATGTCAAGCTTATGTACAGAATAAAAGTCAGTGTGAAATACTTTAAAAAAAGAAAACCAGTATTCACACTGTAATCCACTTTTGCAAATCCACTGAACATTTGCATATTCCCTTAGCGTTTCTGGGTGACAGCAAGCTGTTGTGAAGCCAGGACTCCCCCTGCCAGGATTCCATCCGGAGTTACACGCTGGCTCTCTGTCTCAGTCTGCACTTAGAGCCAGGACGAGAAAACTTTGCCACAGGAAATGAGATAATGCATCCACAAACTCTTCTCAGGAAAAAACATTACCCGAAGGTGTATATTTATGCCCCAGACATTTTAACAGATAAATAGCAATTACACTTGGTTTTTCTTCTTCTTTAGTGTTACTGACTCACAATCATAATTAAGACTGTTAAGTATACCTCTATGAAACAAAAGAAAAGTTACTAGTTTTCTAAGCAAAACATTCCAAAATGGCATATTTTCCATAAAAAAGACAGTAAGGTGGTGTAGAGTGAGGGGGAGAGTGCTATAGAATTAGAAGACCTAGATGGACTTTGGTCTTGATTTTCCATTTAAAAAATGTGACCTTGAGCAAGTCTGTTAGCCTCACTTTACTCATTAAATGGTAAGAGGGGATCTAGTTTGTAGGAATTTTGAGAGGATTAAATTAGATAATACGAACGAAAAGACTACTGAAATAAGAAAGCACATGCAGAAACTTTGTCAGTCTACTGGAATGGACTGGTATTTTCAACTTTAATGGCCCCGTCTTAAGGTTAATACACAAAAAACAAATACAAAACACTTAAAATGTAAAGAGGTAGTGACATCACTGGCTGAATTGAATCAGAAGTTTCAATTCAAATTGTTCAACCTGTGTATACATGGGAGAATTTCCATTCCAATGGGAACATTCCACTAGCCAAGCAAAAGCTTTAGACATAATTTCCTGTGTATCTTGAAATGGATGTTGTGGTTTGTTCTTAATGATTGGAGGAAGTTCCAGTTCTTGCTGGAATGATCTCATTTAAACATAAAGCAGGATATGAGAAAGAACAATTAACTTGTTGTTCTGATTGATGTTGTATATTTTACACACAGCTGGAGAGATCTGTGAATGTAGTAATGAACAGTTTCTTGCATTAGATTATTTTTTCCTTTTATGAGTATTTATTGAATACCTATTATACTCTAGGCATTGTTATAGGGCTTAGTTATGACAACAATGAACAAAACAGCCCTTGCTTTCAAGGAGTTGATGATCTGATTTAGAAAGCAGACAAGGAAATCAGTGAGTACAGTATAAAGAGGTAAATGTTTTCCAGAAGTTGGTGTGGTCTTTTCGTATTAGATGTTTCTCAGCTCCTGCCTCTGGAGTCATTTTTAATGGTGCTCTGTATGAATTATAGTGTTCACATGAGTATGTAACAGAAGGTCTACAGAAGCTCAGATTCATTTACTGGCTTCTTATCCCCCTAATTCCCATAAGTACTTACTGAGTTTTTGTGTGACAAACAATAACTGACTCTTCCAACTGTAAGCCTTTCACAGTGTCCTTCCTCTTGTGCCATATTTACAGAATTTCTGCTGTTGCAGAGAAAACCCAGTCCCCAGAAATACAGACACAGATTATTTAAAATAGTTTAGATTAGATTAAAGAGTTAGACAATACGGGTGGAACATTGCATCCTCACAGCCGGTATTTTGTCAAGCAAATTGGAAGGAAGCCAAAGCTTTCATAGAAATCAGCTGATAATGATTCAATACTTAAAAATTATAATTTGAAAAAGTACAAGGAAAAGATGATTTCTTAGGAATGAAAGCCCAGAAGCAGCCATAGCAATGTTGACAGCAGGGGACAAGAGGGACACAGAGGTTTCTGATAAGACCAGTGTCTTTGTCACTCTGGGTCAGAGTTATCACTAGTTTTCTAGTGAGGAAAAACTTGAGATTAGTATCAGAATTTACTGATTATACCATATAGGTCATTGTGTTGTGGGTACTATTTTCAGAGAAGAATGTGGAAAATGTTACGCTTTTTCTTGCAGATCAGTTTAATGTTACCTTCTCAGTCCTCATTCTGCTTGATGGTAGGAAACTTAATCTAGTCAATTCCAGATGAGCTCAGACATCGTCCAGTGTTTTACTTCTCTTCAGGAAATCATCTAAGGTCTGGGGGCTCACATCACGAGCTCGCTCTGGGAGAACTACACGACCCATGCTGGGATCTGTCGAGATGCCTGTGTTTGCCTCACTCTGAGCTCTGCTCATTCTGGCTACATGGCCTCTGCAGACCTCCAGGTCATTTCATTTCTCAGCTAACTTCCATGTTCTTTTGTTGTTTTGCTTTGCCACTTGCAGATGGGACTGCAAAAGACTCCCTGGGCTCTGAGCCCACGTGGTCTGGGCTGCCCCGCAGCTTCTCATCCCTTACTGCCCTATGGAAACAGAAGGAGCTTTAGTCAGGCTGCTGCCCGGAGTTCCCGACAAGCAGACAGCACATGCCCTGACAATGGGGTCCTCAGAATGTGTCCTTCCCTGGAGGTCTGCCCGAAGAGAAGTGGACCATCTCCTCTACCTTCCAGTCTAAGTCTCTTCAGCTAGTTTTGGGGTAGGAGACAGTGATAAAAACCCCTGTGCCTGGTCACGTCTTCTTCCAAATATTACTGTCAGACAGCTGGACTACTTTCAAAATTAAAAATCTGAGAATTTCATGTCTTATTTTTGCTCTGATTCTTCTCTCCTTGGGGTGATGGAGTACTCATATCTAGTTTGGAAACACACATCATCTTCCCTCTCCATTAAATATAAATACATATCATGAACTGAATAGGGTTCTCATTATAAAATGTGCAAATTGTCATTCTTGATAAATTTTACTATTACCTTCATAAGGTTAGGTTTAACAATGCCTCCAGGTATCTTTACAGGTAAATATGTCCATTAGGTCTCCTTTACATACACAATTTCAATACCCAGAGCAGGTTAAAATTGATCAGCACTGTCCTTGGAGAATTCTATAGAACAGTTTTTCTCTGTCTGGCGTGGTAACAGTTGCTTATCTGAAGACAGCAAAGAATCATAGAAGAGGGATTATGTTAACATTTTAACTGAGGAACACAGAAAATTGTGATTGATCTCATTTATTTTGCTACATGTGCCCCTTTGGAAATTTATAGCTGAAAGACCTAAAATGACCACTTTATGGGAAATTCCTTAAGGAAAAGGCCTATGTATTGTAGTTTTAAATTAATCCTACTGTCAAAGAGCATGTAATAGGCCTTCGATTTTGTTGCATGAATATTGTTTCAGACTACTAGAGTACTTAGGTGCCTATAAATTTTTCAGATAATTTGATATTTTCCAAGCATATTCCTCAAAACAGAGTCCCAAGTAAAGTCAAATGACAAAAACAAAAATAAAACAAAACAACAGAATAGTTTCTTGGCAAGTAACTTTGAGAAGTAGCTACGTGCCACATGTACTTTTGAGAGAATATGTTGAATAACATTATACGAAAATTCCTCCTTTTTTCCTTTCCCCCTAATTGATATGCTATTTATTTTCTATTTTATTAAACATTAGAATTTAGTATGTTAACTTTTTTCTTTTCTACCAGCTATAACTATCATGATAATCATGATTTATTAAATCATAAGGCACGATATTGGGGTGATATGAAGCCTGAAAGGCAAGCTTCATTTATCTTCAGGTTGGTTAAATTATACTGTTTCTTGACCTTGGCAGTTTTCATATGAGACAGTACTCAAGGTTGGAGTACTTTTCACACATTGTAAATCCATTCAAAATCTTAGGAGGAGTTTCTAACGTATAATACAAATGCCGATAATTAAGTAGTTTGAGGAGTTTTCTTGTCTACCTTCGTATTTATTGAAGATTTATTTTAAAATTAGCTTTACTGATTTTCTTCATGACTATGCTTGACCGCATGAGTTGCTTTTACCTAGCTATCTGTACACATGTTATTATTTCTTCAAGAGAGCTAAATTAAAGAAAGTTATAAATTGTTAAAAATATTATACTGAACTGTAGAATGAATCATCACTTAGATTCCAATATATTTGTTTATTCTATTTATATACTACCTTATTTCAAAAACAATTTGATGGTGCTTATTATTTCATACAAAGAATTTTTTTGTGAAGACTGTAATGAATACAGTGAGCACAGCTGTAATTACTATTCCAGCCTTGCAAGCCACTGTGATGAAGTCATGGAATTATGATCTCTTCTAAGCTTATAATTGTGTGTGAACATATGTACAAGTTTATATTACTGCAGTGGGCTCCTCAGAAAGAAGCACGTTCTGGAAACATTTAAGACAAAATAAGTCTCTCTGATCTGTTACTAAAGTAAACAATCTTGATTTAAAAAGAATAAATCACATGTTAGGGACCAAAATGTCCAGTTCTTTGTATGGGGTCACGACTCAATGTTTTCTTCTCTTCAAAAATGGGGGGAAAAAAGCCTTGTAGTTGTTTTTATTGTTGAAATGTAAATGATTCACATTCCAAAAGTTTCTTCAGGCTAAATAAGCATCATTTTAAGAAGTTTTTTTCTTCTTTGAGTTTACCTGGGCCCTGAGCTGATCTCTTAGAGTACGTAGGCTGTGTTCTGTAGAATAATTGGGACATCAGTCACTAGTCAATGCTGAGGCACATTTCAGGGCAATTGGACACCCAACACCTACTTCACAAGAGGCTGTGCCTGGTGAAAAAAGGGCCTGGCCATCCAAATGACTGTACTTGGAGATTCTGCAAAAAGACTTTCCCTAATAATGACGCCTTTATATAGCCCATGTTTGACTGTGCAAAGTGGTAAGACAGAAATGAAAACTGTGAATTGATCTACCTGTTCAGGAAGCCAAACTTAAAAAGAAACCATTCATTTGATCTTTCTGACTGCTTTACCTTGTCTGAGAGGCCAAAAGGAACTGGGCCTTTTCTTCTACCATTTTTTTCTGCTTCTGCAACTTGGCATGAGTTCTTAATTGGCAACAGAGCTGGAAGTCTTTTTTGGTGTTAGATTTATTCAGAGAAAAATATATCCAAGGACTTATAATGCTGAATTTTCAAGGAAAAATCCTAAATGCAGAAAAAACCACATTTTAAAGCAAACCTGAAAGCATATATACCATAATTTACTTAAACTGCTGATGTGTTTTAAGATGTTGAAAAATTCTTTTATTAAAATGAATTTATATGCTTATTGTAGAAAACTTGAAAACTGTAGAAAAATGTAAAGAACATTTGAAGTCCCACTTCTGTCCTAAGTAAACTAGCTCTAACAAGAAAGTCTACTCCAAAAGGGACATCACAGTGTTCTGATGACAGTGTTCTGATTGCGGTATACTTATTGAAGCCATCCTGGCATAAGATCAGGCTACAGGGTCCTCCATGCAATAGGAAGATTCAGGATCAGTAGAGCTCAGGAACCGAGTGCAGCACTCCTCCTAACTTATTGCTTCTCTTGAATAACATTCATTTAAACCAACAAAGATGGTTTCTAACACACCTTATACTAATTAACAAAGCATTTGGTATAGGTTTGATTAGGGACATGTTGTGCGTTTTAAGTATAGTTCTTTTTAGGTACTGAGTCCTGATTAAATAATGAACTGTCCCTGGAGTGTAGATTAGAAACAACTTGTTCAAAATACACATCCTGCTGTTTACACCAATGCATTTTAAAATAAATAGTCATATCCACAGTATAAAAACACTTTTATTTCACAAAAGTAAATTTATCTATGTAGGAAACTCCATATCAGTACTGTAACTGAAAAATGGATAACAATGCTATGAATAGAAACCACATCTAAAAATGAACACAGTGTATCAGAACAACACTGGGTACCATGGCCTAGTGAAGGCTCTACATGAGGCCAGTTCTCTCTTTGTTAAAAAAGATGAATAATTGAGATTCTTTTCCTTGACTTAATTGGAAGGGAAAAAACTGAAAAGGGAGTCATTTCCTTAGACGGTTATTCAAAGTTATTTAAAGCTCTCTAAGTGTACCACCAGTGTCTAGGTCTTAGACTGTGAAAAACTGGATTAGATGATTTTAAAGTTCTTGAGAAGTTTGATAGTCTCCAAAATGCAATTTTTCTCATTCTTCTTTTGTAAAGCTGTGGGTGGAAATATATGTCATCACAGAAAATAGTACATAGGTCATTGGTATGTTATACAGATTAGTTGCTGTGAACACTCAAACTAGTGAAGTATTTATTTTCCTAATGAGCTCATTAATAAATGAGGACATTATAGGCAATAACGTATTTTAACTTGTGCTGTTTATATTATGTGTTTATACTATTTACATTACAGATATTAGGCTGTATTAAGAATGCAAGTTCAGGACTCCTGGTTTCCTAGTTTTAGTGAAAACAAAACAAAACAAAGCAACCCCCCAAATAGTTTATTTGTCTAAAAGCTTTCAGAATCTAATAAGCCAGTGATGAAGTAGCAGTATCTGGTACAGCTTGAATCGGTGCACCACTCAGCGTTCTTTCACTGGTATAGAGCTCACGTGCTTTGATGGATAAGTACTTCCAAGTGACCATTACAAAAGTCATCATGATGTCAGCTGAACTAAAAGAGCCTATACCGATAACCGGTAGTTTGGTTTTTCATCGTCTTTGTGACATGTTTGGCAGAGTATCTGCATTCTTTATAACTTGCTGCAGAAGAGAACTATTCTCTATATAACTTACAGGAAAATGAGAAAAAGTGTTTTATGACTTTGGGGAGTGCTATAGGTTCTGGTGCCTGGAATTACTCACCTGTGGATAACTTCACCCATTCATTTTCAATAGTGGGAAGTGAAATTCAGGAACAACATTTATCTACTTCTTACATTTTTCAATTTTAAAGTTTGTCCTCAAATACACATTTTATTAACCTGACTAAAAATTTGAGAGAGGTATCTATTTGAGTTCTTTTTAAAAATTTCTCTAACAGTCTTAAATTTCTTTCATACAATTTTATCAAGAACAAAAAAGGCCAAACATTTCTGCTACAGTATTTCTCCTACAGAGTTTTATCAACAGCTGGTGAAAGGTATCTTCTGAAAGGTATCTGCTGAAACTTTCCAATCTCCAACCATCTTACATTTTGTTTTAATATTTTAGCATTTTAAACCTTTCTGAAGTTTAATATTGAAACCAGTTTTTTCTTTCTCTTTATTACTAGCTGTTACTTTCTCTTATTCCAAGGAGTGGGTTTTTTCTAGCATCTAATTAAATGTTAATAACTGAAAGTAGGTTGTATTAAGGACAAGATATAAAAGAACAAATGCATATGTATGACTGATTCACTTTGTTATAAAGCAGAAACTAATAAAAAATTTAAAAAAAGAACAAATGCAACCAAAAATAAAATTAGCAGTTAATTGGTGGAGCTTTCTTTAATGCTTCTCCAGATCCCTCATAGCCCTCACTCACTCTGTTTATTGATTCTCTATGCTTCCAAACTTCCATCAATATTCATATGTTTTATGTCTCACTTCTGCCTGAGATAACATGATAGCGTAGCCATCTCTAAGGTATTAGTATTGACAGCTACAGTTTTCCTCAAAGGCAACATATGGTTTGACAACTGCCTTTTATCCAGTCTAGAGCAGTAACAAACAGTGACAATTTTGGCACTGAGGCAAGAAAGTGACAAAGAGCTTTTTGCTGTAATTTGTAAGTTTTTTTTGGGTGGGGGAGGTATGCATCAAACTACATCATGCGTAGGGCTAAACATGGCACAGATTCTATCTGAAGTAGAGCATAATCTTTCATTAAAGTTATAATTTTTGTTCACTCTGCTAACAAAGCTTTTTTTTTTTTTCTGCAGAAGAATGTGTTTCTCATTGAGATACAAGCATTCCAAGTCTGAGATTTAAAATCCAAAACATACTATATTATCTAAGAGCAAATAAAGTTTTGGAAAAAATTATCTGATGGAAAATTACTAGACTGTTTTTTTTCCCTTGTGCCCAAATATATTTCTTTTAAACATTTGTCAGCTAATCATTTTGTAGTTTAGGGAAATTAACATTTATTTGGGAAAACTTATAGGAAGTTAAAACCAGCAATGGCAGGGATGATAACCTTGGAAGTTTATACTATATATCCATTAACGCTGTCAGAAATGTTTGAATTTCTAAATCCATGTGATTTATTTAGCTCATTTTTTTACATTGGGATATGTAATGGTTAAACATTAAAGTCATTGTATAATGTTAATCCTGGGCAAATTGTACCAGTTTGACAACTGGGTGGTTTGACATGCAAAAGAATGGATCGTTGGATATGTCTAGGTTGTATTACATGTATATGGTTACATTGATTAGGGCACAATAGATGTGTTTTAACCAAATATTGTGTTAAATGTTTCCTACCTTTCATATTGCTTGTCCTGTGACCTATGCTTGTCCTGAGGTATAACCAATGCATACACTCAGGACAGAAATGCCTTACCGAGAGTGAGAGCAGACAAAGCAGTGAGGATGTATTGTGTGTTACATTCAAACAGCCAGACTCGGTGTTATGGGAGTCATATAACTTTAGTGTCCTTAGCTATAAAACTGGGATTATAACCGGCCTGACTGTGACGATCAAATACAGAAAGCAAGTAACACTTTTGCTTGGCAAATGGAAGTTGCACAAGTAGTGCTAAATTTTATATATATTTTAATCTTAAGGATTACAGTTGTCCAGCAGGTGCTGGAGGTTGAGGATATGGTGGCTGGGATTTCACTAGACAGAATTAATGATAATAATTCCAGTTGTAGTGACCTGAATTTGATCTATTTTTCTCTTTTCTTAGGCTGATTCATTCTTTTAGAAATGTTTTCTATTTTAGCAAGACCAAAACCAGTTATGATGATGCAGTACAAGAGCAGTGTGCTCTAGAATCAGATTTTATTTCTAGCTGTGGCTTTGCCACTTACTTGCTGGAAATGAGGGTGGTCTGCTGTGAGGTCTGAGACCACACCAGGTGTGGAATGGGGCAACTGCACTAATCAGATCATCTGTGCCATTTCCCTTCCTCTCCTCTCCTGAACTCTGTCTTCCAGAGTCAGGACAGACAGTGGTATAACTCTGCTATTCAGGAAATTTGATCAGCTAGGCTCCCCTGTTAGAAACTCCCTAAATTGATTATTGACCTTGTTTTAGAATAGATACTTTCCTGTTGTCATCTCTACAATAGTTGTAGCAAAGTTGTGGTCAGCTGCCTGCTGAGTACTGCAGAGGTGCCCTCCAGCCTTTTAAACCCCAATAAATGTCATTCAACACCTCCCACTCTTTTTAAGGACCGTTCTACTTTAACGCAGACGCTGCAACAGCCATTCGGAGTCAAAGACTAAGATATGATGCTGAAACTATGTGGTTCTCAAAAAGCAAAATCAAACAAAATTTAAAAAATAAACAAACCGCCTGCCCTACCACAAACAATTCTGAAAGCCATGTTAAAATATACTCCTGAAACCTTCCTATAAGCCTGAGCCCCTCATGTCCCTCCCTCCAAGCAGAAGTCCACTGGGGAGTCTGGGCTCAGCATCAGAAGGTTGTTATGTGCGCATGATTTCATGATCTCTTCTTCAAGGAGTGGGAATGCAATGTTGGTTTCAGGGTGCCTGCTTCATTTCTACTGCCGTATGCAAGACACCCTCTTCTCTCAAGTATCTCCCAGGGGTGCTTCCCACATCTTGGTACAGTGCATCCTAGCCTACCAAGGCTTTATCAGGGTGCCAGGTTGATATCTCGTTGTCTTTGATTTTTCCTGGGAATTTCATCATCCTCTCTAATTCTTCCTCTCCATCCACACTTTCTAAAGTGCGAAACAACTAATATTTTATGATTCATGATAATATTCTAATGGGGCTGATGACATTCACCGAATTTGGGGGAATGTGACACTTTTGCCAGTGACCTTTTTGGGACATGCAATGCATTGCCTTTGCTTTCTAAATGCAGAGATGATTCCCGTTTTCCCTGCAGTCCACTATCTTTTTTCTTCAGGAAAGAAGAGAGGCAGAATGAAAAAGAGATGGCATAATGACATTTTAGAGCCCAGTACTCTCCTATTAAGGCTGCTCTGCTACGGAAGCCATTTTATACCTTTTACTCTTTGGTATGATCATGAGATCTTTTTGAGGATCAGTTAGTTTTATAACAATTTCCAGGGCCATGACATGGCTTTTCATTCTAAAAGAAAATAAATGAATGAAGGTCTTGAGAGAGTATTATACTAATTTGAGAACACTCCCGGGGCCGTTCTGTGTACTAATACCTGGATTCCCCAGTTGCGGTAAATTTAGCATCCTTCTGGCCAGCCTGTCCTTGTTCCTAGCTTTCAGTGTCTGCTCCCAAACAGATGACACTCCCAAACAGATGTTCTGGCTCCGCGCTCGGACTCCCACCTAGCAGCTTTTGGCTGTTGGTCACTTATTTCTCATCACGAGTTTCTCCTGGGGCAGGGGAAGGCCAGATCCCAACACCTGGGAGGGTCTCTGAATGACCTTGGCTCTTGTTATTTTCTACTTGATCATCATATAATCTACTTCTTTCCATTGCTGCCACTCCTGCCCCAGCTCCCATTTCAGAGACAAGAACCCGCCTTTTCTAGAAGGCATTTCTGCTACTACTCAGAATCATAGACCATATTTAATTAGTCTTTAACTCCTCAGTGCACACTAGTAAGTAATACATAGTTAGTTCAATAAGCTAATCAAATTCCCAATGTTGCTGAGGGTACATTTCAGAAGTCACCCAATTCTCTAAGAAGAAACAAACAAAAAAAAAGGACTTTTATTAGTTCCTTAATTTCCTTACTCCCATGTTCACTTTACACAGTTTACTTTTAGTCATCTTCTCTAATGAGGAGAACATAAGCCATAAATTCATTAATATGCAATCAAATCCCCAACCCATTTGACTTTGGAATGCATTCTGTGTTTACAGGCAGATTCATATGTCTAAAGTCTGGGAGAGACACTACCAATAAATCAAGAGGTCTGGACGTCTCTCAGTTTAGGAGGAACTGGGAATATCGCCAATTCCCTCTTTTATTTTTCTCTCCCTCCATCCCTTTCTCCATCCTATAGATAAACATCCTGGTCTCATTCTGAAGAAAAGAATGAGCAGACGTGCCCTTTCAGAATTTTACTGAAGAAGAGAGGCATTTAAATGTCTGGGGTTAAAGGACTTCTTTGCATGGTATGTTCAAAATAGACTCAAAAACCCTTAGACAAATAGTGTATGTACTGAGCACACTACATGCCCAGGGTATTCAGGAGATAAAGACAGAGGTTGATTTTAAGATAGGGGATGCAAATCACTATGTACAGAAAAAAAAATTACATGCAATACAGTAATAATTGCCATCTGCCTGACACAGACAATAAAAGTTCTGGGCCTTCAGAGGAAGGATAAGTCATTTCATCTGGGGGCAAAGAGGAGTGACCAATAGTTGGGGCAATTTTTACCTAGGCCTGCGATTATGGAATGAATGTATTGGTAGAATGGGTTAAAGGCCTTCCAGTTTGAGGGAATAGCCTGAACGTAGAGGTAGAGGCAAAACATAGCCATTTGTGTCAAGAGAACAGGATAAATGCATGAAAATGGTGCCATATAAGAAAGCAGGAGAGCACAGTGGTTTTACAGTATGTTTATCATTGTTGAATGAGCAAGGGTATGGCATGATAGGATTACTAAAATGGAAGCAGCTTATAGGAAAACTAGACAGCTGGTGTCAGAAAAGCTGGCTAGAAATTACTTTCAGTAAGAGAAAATATGTAGTAAAAAGTCTTTGAATAGGGTGGCAACCAGAGCCAACTTCCCAGACCTGGGCCCTGTGGAGTCCCACACAGGGTCCCAGTCTAGAGGGGCCTCATGCTTGATGTAATGCTCTGCTATGGATGCCTTGAAATTCATAATTTTTGATCAAGAGGCTTCACATTTTCATTTTACACTGAGTCCCACAGATTAAGTAGCTGATTCTGCTGCTCAACAAATGGAAATTAATGAAGGGGTCATGCACAGAGGCACGAGGAAGGAAAAAGGGACGTGACTGGTGACCAGAGTGTAAAAACCCACAGGGTCATACATTGGGAATCCTACAGCACAGGCAATGCAGGAAGAGTTAGGTTGGGCTCAGGGGGTTACTAGGGGCAGGTGGTCTGTTTGGAACCACTGTGCTTAGTGTTGAAAGCCAGAGTCATGTAATAGGACAAGGTGTGCATGAAACAATGGTGAAGAAAGTGGCAAAGGTGGGCAGAAAGAAAGAAGGCACAGATCCTAGAAATCAGGACAGAGAAGAATGGGGAGCTTGTGATCCAGCAAC
Source organism: Mesoplodon bidens (assembly GCF_964165515.1). NCBI lineage: Eukaryota > Metazoa > Chordata > Mammalia > Artiodactyla > Ziphiidae > Mesoplodon > Mesoplodon bidens. The sequence goes on along the minus strand of NC_138168.1, from coordinate 10,673,252 downwards.
AGGACAGGTGATCTGTGGACAAAGAAGAAAAGGAGTAGACTTGAGAGGCCCCAGTGATGTTGACTCCTTAGGGTAGGGGCGCCCGGAAGGCAGGAAGAAAGTTTCCAGCTTAGTCGTGGTGAGAGAGGCTGATCCAAGGCAGGATCTAGAACGGGCCTCCTGCAGGGTGTGGCGGAGCCACTTCTCTTTCCAATCCTGTGCTTCTCAAAGGGAGTAAAGGTTCTTCTGGTTCTCAAAGCCACAGGAAAGTGTACGCACATTCCTGAAGCATTGATTGTATGTGTAGATGTAGGGAAATTTTTACATTAAGACAAATACTACTGAATTATGAAGTTGGAAGAAACATTCACACGGATGTTTAAGGTAAACGCTGAAACTTTCAAAGACACTTCTGCTCTCAGCCACCGGATTGCCCCACTGCCTCCAGCTCACCAGGGACATGTTCAGGACTGACTGGCCAGGCTCGTGGCAGGAGGCGGGAGCTTGAGCATCACTGGGGAGTTCTGAAAAATCTCCATTCCTGGAAACTGAGTTAGTATGATGTGTGTTTCTTAAGGATTTCACAGGTGATAGATACATGACTATTATAGGCCTTTTTTTCTCCTTTCTTCTCTTCTTCCCTCCCTCCCTCCTTCTACTCTTCTCTTCTCCCTCCCTTCCTTCTCTTTCTCCCCCACCCCCCTCTCTAATATGAAGGAATATAGCTTTGTTTGGGGACAATCCCAAATAGTGTCCATCAAACGAGGGCCTTCCAGCTGAAGAGTAAGCTGTAGCTTTTAAATTAGGCCTAAGTCACTGAAAATATGCTTTTATTTCTGTGTATTTTTCCTTGTTATCTAAACCTTTAACAAAACGTTATTTAGAACATTCTATCCAAGGCTATAATGTATAGAGTGTTAAAGGAAGGGTCGTAGGTCCCCTCGAGCTGGTTCATCTAAAAGCGAGCAGAGTTCTCTGGATGGGAATTAGACAGAGGTCTCCAGGGAACTGCTAGGGCGTCTGCGCTACAAAGTCCAGCACCCTCTCCACTCAAGAGCCTCCTTCCACAGATAACTTGGGAGGGTTTGAGAATATTTTGTCTTATTTAATAAGCCAGCAGCTTTTCTTTTCTTATTTTTTCCTTTTCTTTCTTTCCTTCTTTCCTTCTTTCTTTCTTTCTTTCTTTCTTTCTTTCTTTCTTTCTTTCTTTCTTTCTTTCTTTTCTTTCTTTCTTTCTTTCTTTCTTTTTCTTTCTTTCCTTCTTCCTTCCTTCCTTTCTTTCTTTGTTTCTTTGTTTCTTTCTTCTTTCTTTCTTTCTCTCTCTCTCTCTCTTTCTCTCTTTCTTTCTTTCTTTCTTTTCTTTTTTTTTTTTTCCCTCAGACACAAAGAGTTACTGTGAAGCAGAACCTCTGAGGAGGTGGTGCGTGCTGAGGACGAAGAGACATTTGATTTCGGAGGCTTAAAATGGCTGACCGAGATGGTGTGAGGAAGAGAAAAGTGACTGAGAAGAGCAGATTTCAAGCCTAGGTGGCTGTGTTTATTGTGGTTTCACACAGAAATGGATAAGGAAAGCGATCTTTGGTGGAGAGACAATGAGCACCTTGTAGTTGGCGGGACCGCAGGGCTCAGGGAGCGTGATGCAGGATGCACCTGGAGCTTGGAAGGAAGAGAAGTGGGCGTTGGACTCACCTTGTGCCACACGCTGTGCTTAGCATCTTACATGCATTTATTTACTTGTGGTAGGAAAGACATCAGATGATACATGGCTTCTTATAGGGAAAGCTACTATCTCATAGAGAAGAAAGACCTTGAAAGCTAGACTTACAAGAAATCTTGTGCTATTTTGGTTCTGTATTTAAACCCCATTGATTCAGCAGATATTTACTTCAAGATATTACTTGCTCTTGTGTTTAAGATATTCATTTGAGCCATTACTTTTTGCGTGTGTGATAATTGAAGTATCAAGATAATTGAGAGGAACAAAATATAGTGTAGTTGGTATTATAGAAATAAATGAAAGAGATCAACTTCATTGGTACATTTGCTTCTAGGTTTCAGAAACTCAAGTGGTTTAAGGACAAGTAAGTGGGTCAAAGTATACTAGGGTTTAGCAGATAATTTTCATTTGTGGCCAACCAAAATTTTTGAGCATTTTCCTTGTATGTTGATAATTTATGACTCTTGACTTCTCAAGGAAATTAGAAATCTCCATCTCCTTTATAGCTAGGAGTAACCCTGTGTGCTGGTGGGAGTCCCTGGGAGAGCTCTTTCTCAAATAAAATCTTGTGCCTGCTCTTCATCTTGCCTGAAATTCAGATACATCACCTTGCAGAGTCTCATCAAACCTAAGAGGTGCCACAGCTTCTTGTACCATTGTGATAAATGCTCCAAGAGCGGTGGAGCTGGGACACTGCAGAGAACGTGGATACTTGATGTCATCCCTACGTCAGCTCTGGACTTCCTGCAGTCTGAAAAAAAAATTGAAATCACTACTGATTGAGTTTTCTATTCCTTGTAGCTGAGTGGGTGATTTCTGGCTAATACATGGGATGTCTCAGAGAAGCAAGGGCAGTAATGTAATCAGTTCTCAAGAACAATCAGAACACGAAGCCAGGACTCTCCATTTCCATTTTTCTTTCTACTCTGGCTTCTTTCTTTACTTGCAGGAGAGAAGATTTTGTGGTGAAAACATGAACTCCTAGCTCCCAGCTTTAATCTTACAGCTCTGGCCACCAGGTCCACAAATCCTGAAGAATGGTTCCCTTGTCTTGGCTTAGGTCAGATTCCATTTCTATATCAATCAATTTTGAAATTTTTTTTCCCAGAAAAACCATATAGATGGAGAGAGTGCTTGGGGAGCTCTCAGAGGCATTGGCAGTGGGGTATTCTGAGAACATAAGTCAATAGCCCTCTGTTACAGTCTGCCCTGGTAACAGGAGCAAACTGTATTGTATACCTAATTGCCCACTAGGAGCTATGTATTTTATGCAGTTGGGGTAAGAGCAGTTACTCATCCTTTTTTATTTTTAATTTTTGTGGCTTATTTTTTGTACCCAGGCTTAATAAGCTTGAGCAAAATAGGAGATATCAGCTTTCCATGACATGATACATTTTGGTAATTTCAGAAAACAGAAAATACTGGAATCTTTTCAACCCAGGTGGTTCTTCTGAATATAGCAGTTCAATTTTTATGTTAACAAATTCTACACTGCCTTCCCATAGGAACTGTAATAAACCTCACTGGCATTTGAAGATGCATCCCTCACTTTTGTAACTGGTAACAGAAGCTTCTATCTTTCCACATCCCTTTAGTGACTTCACTGTTTACTGTTAAGGCTGTACAGCAGCAGCTGTTTAATTGCTTGTGTATATAGTAGAATATTGGGACGTTCTCCTGAAATTGGAATTATTTGTGTTTCAAAATTTACATTCACTATCTATGTAAAATTCTGCAGAACTGTGTATTTTTTTTTTGCTGTGGATACTGTATAAATAATATTTAAAATAAGAAGAAAGACGTTTGTCTTCTTTATATGTTTGCCACATTATTTACTCTAAGTCTACTGATGTTAGTGTTCTTTCCTAACAATGATGTGCTTTGATGTGTGACACATTCTTACTGGAATCCAGACTATGGCAGATTGTACTTTCTAAAAAGTGCCACACCAATGTAGATAGATAGCCCTTTCTGTGATCTTCTTACAATGAGATATGTCCCTCTCTAGCCTAAATTTGGGACGATGCACCCTTTCTTTGAATATGGGTTGATTTTTAAAATGCCTGGACCAATAGAAGGTGGCAGAAATGATGCCGTGTGACTTCTGAGACTAGAGCATAAGATGTGCTATGGCTTCTTCCTTGCTTTCTCTTTCTCAGGATGTTTCCTTTGGGACCTCACTACCATGTTGTGAGGCAGCAACATACAGAGGCCACATGCAGCTGTTCCAGGCTGCAGCTGCAGCTGCAGCGCAATTCCTAGCTGACGCCAACATCCACTGTCAGACACATAAGTAAATGAATCTTTATGTCATTTCAGAGCCCAGCCTTTTAAATCCTCTTGCTGAGGCCCTAGGTTAGTTTATGTTTTTAATTTGTGGAGGGGTAATTTTTTTTACATAACCATAGAAATCCATTCTGTTTCTGAAAGACATTTAAGGGTAAAAACATTAAAAATAAATTAGGGGCCTCCCTGGTGGTGCAGTGGTTGAGAGTCCGCCTGCCAATGCAGGGGACACGGGTTCGTGCCCCGGTCTGGGAGGATCCCACATGCTGCAGAGTGGCTGGGCCCGTGAGCCATGGCTGCTGAGCCTGTGCATCCGGAGCCTGTGCTCCGCAACGGGAGAGGCCACAACAGTGAGAGGCCCGCGTATAGCAAAAAAAATAATAATAATAAAATAAATTAAGGTCTTTCTAATAATGCTACACTCTATATAACATAAGAATCCTTTATTTAAGGATCCAACTAGCTCTTTCAAGGGGATGTTTAGATATATCACCCTCTTTGGAATAGCATCTGCTTACTAACTATTAAATTATAAAAATTATCTCAGGATGGTCATCTCCTACTGATTTGAAACAGTGGAATTTAAATAATTTAGAAAAAAGATATTTTGGAGAAGACCCAAGGAGATGTTCCTGTGATGAAATACTGGAATGACTACTGATGGAAGCAAGGTTTCAAAATTATTTGAAAGTAACTGCAGGTTTATCTAGCCTAGTTTTATTTAGAGAATAAACATATAGATTGGAACAGTTTTGAGGTCTTGTATTGCTTTATTTTTATGGCTTTGGAAAGTCCTCAATTTATCAATTACTTATGAAGAGAATGTTATACATTAAAGACATAATGGCTAAAGATCAGTTTTGATTAATGCTCATGAAAAGGAAGTTATAAGCTTGCACGTCGTGGTTTAATCTCCTACATATGAAATAGAGCTCTATATTATGGCTTCCCAGTATTTTGAAAGATTTATTTAGAATGCTAATTTTAGATTTTCTAAAATTTATAAAAGTTTGAATTTTATTTGTACTGCTTTTAGTTTGCTTTCTGATGAATTTCTCAATTATCAGTGTATGCTGGATATAACAGCTTTGTGTCCCTGAGATTAAAGCACATTTTTGCTTCTGCATTCTCACCCAGCCATATATTTTTGGTTTGGACTGTGTTCATATTGAGCTTTATCTCTTCAAATATTTGTTGCTACACGGTCAATTCTTTACCACACTTGGGCTCTAATAAACAAAAAGAATTCAAACAAGCAATTTGACAATAACATTATATTTAGCCAGAAACCACAAGCACCACCAACTAGAAGCTCGAACTTCTGGAACAAATTTCTGCACTGAGAGCAAGATTTATAGCTGATCCACTCCAAAATTTACCTAACACTCATTTATTTATAAACTATGTACATATAGTTTCTTGATAGCTCTTCAATACTCAGGTTTCCTTGTTGCTGATTTGTCACTGGATGCTCAACTTCAGGATATAGAGAATCATGCAGGTAAGCTGTTCAAAACCTCTTCTTAACCTGTTTTTTTCTTTCTGTCTTTTAACAGACTGAACTGACATTCTCCCTGGTGCTTAGTGTGTCCCACAGGGAACTCATTTATTCCCCTCCTCAGAAACTGAAACTCTCTCCCTTCTGTATTACCTATCTCAGTTATGACCCAACCGAATATCCAAATGTCCAAGCCAGGGAGGTAAGGATAATCCTAGACCCTTACTCTTTCTCAGCCATCAAATGCAGTTCCTTTCCAAATCCTGCTGATCTATCACTAGTCATTTCTCAAATCTGCCTCCTCCTCGTCTCTCTTTGCCACTGCCTCACCTCTGCTCTGATACTTACAGCCTCCATCTACAGTCTGTCTCCCTGCTCTGCTCATGCTCTCTTAGGTACATCTCCACTAGGACATCAGAGCATCTACACAAAATGCAAATCAGATCCTGTCAATGCGTTACTTGAAATCAATCAAAAGCTTTTCATAACCTACAAGATAAAATAAAGCTACTCATTTAGCATGCAGGAGCCTCTATAACTGTGTCTTTCAGTCTCTTTTTTGTTTTTCTTTTTTTCACCTAGTACTCAGCATGGATATTAAACTTCCTGTGTTTTCCCCCAAACACCATGAGTTTTCTGTCTTTGTAACAAGACATTTTTGGTGGTTGCCCTGGGATATTTTTAGGAAGTGAAAAGAACAACTTCTCATTCCCCACAACCTCTACCCATTTGCATTCATTTAATCCACACTTAGTGGATTAAAACAACACAAATTTATTATCATATAGTTCTGGAGGTTAGAAGTCTGAAATGGGGCAGCATGGCTCTGTTCCTTTTGGAGGCTCTAGGGGAGAATTGTTCCCTTGCCTTTTCCAGCTTCTAACAGCTGTATAATTCCTTGGCTTGTGGCCAAGGAGATGCATCATCACATCTTCTTTGACTCTGACTCTCCTCCTACCTCCCTCTTTTCTCTAATAAGGACCCTTGTAAATACATTGGGCACCCTGGATAGCTGGTAATGTTATCAAGAATGAAGGATAGTTAGACAAATTGGTATAGCTCCTTTGGAAACCGGTGTGGCAATACCTTATAAAGTTGAAAATGTACATACGCTATGGACCAGAAATTCCTTTCCTGGAGTATGTTCCCTGGAGATGCTATTGTATGTTTCTGCCAGAGGTCATATATGAGACCTTTCAGGTTAGCATTGCTCCTAAGAGTGAAAACCAGGCACAATATAATGTCCATCATTTGAACAGGTGAAAAACAAATTGTTGTGTATACATACAACAGAATGGTTTGCAACAGTGAAAATGAACTAACTGTAACTACACACATCAACATGTCTGATTCTCAAAATCATGCAATGCTAAGCAAAAAATGTGACTGATGAATGCATATGAAATGACTCCATTTACATACATGACAAAATGGGTAAAACTAAACAATAGCCCACATAGGTATGTCTGTGTCTATGTTTGGTAAATTTTTTTAAAAGCAAAGGAAAGATAAAAATTGGGGATAGTAGGGTTTCCCTTGTGGCGCAGTGGTTGAGAATCTGCCTGCCAATGCAGGGGACATGGGTTCAAGCCCTGGTTTGGGAAGATCCCACATGCCGCGGAGCAACTAGGCCTGTGAGCGACAGTTACTGAGCCTGCGCGTCTGGAGCCTGTGCTCCGCAACGAGAGAGGCCGCAATAGTGAGAGGCCTGCGCACTGTGATGAAGAGTGGCCCCCGCTTGCCACAACTAGAGAAAGACCTCGCACAGAAACGAAGACCCAACACAGCCAAAAAAAAAAAAAAAAAAAAAAAGTTGGGGATAGTAGTTTACCAATGATGGAGAGAGAGGGATCCCATCATATCAGGAATAGGAGACTTCAATCTATACAGGTGATATTCTATTTCAAGCATGGTGGTGGAGGTGCATGGGTGCTTATTTTTTTCTAATATTATATGTTATACATATATGTTTATGAATGGAATATTTAATAATAAAAATGTGATTTTTTTAAAAAAAGAAAGAGTACTGGTAAAAAGCCTTAGGAACCCAGGTGCCAGTCTCAGCTACACTTCTAACAGGTGTTTACTTGGGCAAATATTTGAGTCTGAGCTTCCTCATCTATAAAGATACGGTTTGAAATATACAATCTTGAAGAAGTCCAACAAATCAATTTCTTGGTTGTTGTGAGATATTCAGCCTTTTTAATTTGGCTGTGACGATTTTGAAAGACAGAAGGATAAGATTCCTCTTGGAAAAAATACATTATATTCTAACAATTGTAGATAAACCCAGAGATTTGAAGGCCTCCCAGTGGCTCATCACATTTGGACTTGTCTCATTTACTCAAATCTTACTGAGCATTTTCATATTGGGCCATAAGTCATTCACCATGACTTTCTGTTTTCTGATTCTGATTTCCCTGGGGTCCAAGAAGAATTTAAATATCTATGCTTATTCTGATCATATATTTATACTGATGCTACATGGAGGTAGACTGAGGGTGATGGACATATGGATGTGGCTAAAGAGTATATTGGGTGGCTTACTTTGGGCATTAGAGGTATTGTGCAAAGGAATTCATGTAATTCAGAAAAGGAATTAATAAGTTACAAAGGCCAGAGTGTAGCTTCCATGTGTATATTCTGGGCAGGTTATTGATAGGAGTAGGCACAACCCTATGTATGTGTGTGTATGTATATAACAAGATGCTTACTATAGTTTTTGGTAGACCTCTCTATAATTGAGGGAGATTGCATCCAGTCTCTTTACTGCTTACTGCCATAGCTGTACTCTGAGACATCTGTGATTTCTGATCCCTAGCATACCCTGTTCTTTACTTTTGCTATTGATTGCAATGGAAAATGGATGCGGTTTTTTGTGCTTTCAATTTATTTTTTTTAACATCTTTATTTGAGTATAATTCCTTTATAATGGTGTGTTAATTTCTGCTGTATAACAAAGTGAACAAGCTATATGTATACATATATCCCCATATCCCCTCCCTCTTGCGTCTCCCTCCCACCCTCCCTATACCACCCCTCTAGGTGGTCACAAAGGACTGAGCTGATCTCCCTGTGCTATGCGGCTGCTTCCCATTAGCTATCTATTTTACATTTGGTGGTGTATATAAGTCCATGCCACTCTCTCACTTTGTCCCAGCTTACACTTCCCCCTCCCCATGTCCTCAAGTCCATTCTCTACACTGCGTCTTTATTCCTGTCCTGCCTCTAGGTTCTTCAGAAACTTTTTTTTTTTTTTAGATTCCATATATAGGTGTTAGCATACGGTATTTGTTTTTCTCTTTCTGACATACTTCAATCTGTATGACAGACTCTAGGTCCATCCACCTCACTACAAATAATTGAATTTTGTTTCTGTTAATGGCTGAGTAATATTCCATTGTATATATGGGCCGCATCTTCTTTATCCATTCATCTCTGGATGGACACTTAGGTTGCTTCCGTGTCTTGGCTATTGTTTTTTTTTTTTTTTTTTTTTTTTTAGTTTCTGCTTTCTAACAAAGTGAATCAGTCATAAATATACATCTGTTCCCACAACCCTTCCCTCTTGCATCTCCCTCCCTCCCACACTCCCTATCCCACTCCTCCAGGCAGTCACAAAGCACGGAGCTGATCTCCCTGTGCTATGCGGCTGCTTTCCACTATCTATCTACCTTACGTTTGGTACTGTATATATGTCCATGCCTCTCTCTCGCTTTGTCACAGCTTACCCTTCCACCTCCCCATATCCCCAAGTCCATTCTCAAGTAGGTCTGTGTCTTTATTCCTGGTTTACCCCTGGGTTCTTCATGACATTTTTTTTCTTAAATTCCATATATATGTGTTAGCATACGGTATTTGTCTTTCTCTTTCTGACTTACTTCACTCTGTATGACAGACTCTAGGTCTATCCACCTCATTACAAATAGCTCAGTTTCGTTTCTTTTTATGACTGAGTAATATTCCATTGTATATATGTGCCACATCTTCTTTATCCATTTATCCAATGATGGACACTTAGGCTGTTTCCATCTCCAGGCTATTGTGAATAAAGCTGCAATGAACATTTTGGTACATGACTCTTTTTGAATTATAGTTTTATCAGGGTATATGCCCAGTAGTGGGATTGCTGGGTCGTATGGTAGTTCTATTGTTAGTTTTTTAAGGAACCTCCATGCTGTTCTCCATAGTGGCTGTATCAATTTACATTCCCACAAACAGTGCAAGAGGCTTCCCTTTTCTCCACACCCTCTACAGTGTTTATTGTTTGTAGACTTTTAATGATGGTCATCCTGACCGGTGAGAGGTGGTACCTCAGGGTAGTTTTGATTTGCATTTCTCTAAGATTAGTGATGTTGAGCATCCTTTCATGTATTTGTTGGCAATCTTTATATCTTCTTTGGAGAAATGTCTATTTAGGTCTTCTGCCCATTTTTTGATTGGGTTGTTTGTTTTTTTAAATATTGAACTGCATGAGATATTTATATAATTTGGAGCTTAATCCTTTGTCAGTTGCTTTATTTGGAAATATTCTCTCCCATTCTGAGGGTTGTCTTTTCATCTTGTTTATGGTTTCCTTTGCTGTGCAAAAGCTTTTAAGTTTCATTAGGTCCCATTTGTTTATTTTTGTTTTTATTTCCATTACTCTAGGAGGTGGGTCAAAAAGGATATTGCTGTGATTTTTGCCATGGAGTGTTCTGTCTATGTTTTCCTCTAAGAGTTTTATAGTGCCTGGTCTTACATTTAGGTCTCTAATCCATTTTGAGTTTATTTTTGTGTATGGTGTTAGGAGTGTTCTAATTTCATTCTTTGACATGTGGCTGTCCAGTTTTTCCAGCACCACTTATTAAAGAGGCTGTCTTTTCTCCATTGTATATTCTTGCCTCCTTTATCAAAGATAAGGTGACCATATGTGCATGGGTTTATCTCTGGGCTTTCTATCCTATTCCATTGATCTGTATTTCTGTTTTTGTGTCAGTACCATACCATCTCGATTACTGTATCACTGTAGTATAGTCTGAAGTCAGGGAGCCTGATTCCTCCAGCTCCGTTTTTCTTTCTCAAGACTGCTTTGGCTCTTCAGAGTCTTTTGTGTTTCCATACAAATTGTGAAAATTATTGTTCTAGTTCTGTGAAAAATGCCATTGTTAGTTTGATAGGAAGTGCATTGAATCTGTAGTTTGCTTTGGGTAGTATAGTCATTTTCACAATGTTGATTCTTCTAATCCAAAAAAATGGTATATCTCTCCATCTCTTTTTTAGCATCTTTAATTTCTTTCATCAGTGTCTTATAGTTTTCTACAAACAGGTCTTTTTTCTCCTTAGGTAGGTTTATTCCTAGGTATTTAATTTTTTGTTGCAATGGTAAATGGGAGTGTTTCCTTAATTTCTCTTTCAGATTTTTCATTGTTAGTGTATAGGAATGCAAGAGATTTCTGTGCATTAATTTTGTATCTAAATACTTTACCAAATTTGTTGATTAGCTCTAGTAGTTTTCTGGTAGCATCTTACGATTCTCTGTGTATAGAATCATGTCATCTGCAAACAGTGACAGTTTTACTTCTTCTGTTCTGGTTTGGATTCCTTTTATTTCTTTTTCTTCTCTGATTTCTGTGGCTAAAACTTCCAGAACTATGTTGAATAATACTGGTGAGAGTGGGCAACCTTGTCTTGCTCCTGATCTTAGTAGAAATGGTTCCAGTTTTTCACCATTGAGAATGATGCTGACTGTGGGTTTGTCATATATGGCCTTTATTATGTTGAGGTAAGTTCCCTCTATACCTATTTCTGGAAGGTTTTTATCATAAATGGGTGTTGAATTTTGTTGAAAACTTTTTCTGCATCTATTGAGATGATCATAAGTTTTTTCTCCTTCAGTTTGTTAATATGGTTTAACACATTGATTGATTTGTGTATATTGAAGAATCCTTGCATTCCTGGGATAAATCCCACTTGATCATGGTGAATGATCCTTATAATGTGCTTCTGGATTCTGTTTGCTAGTATTTTGTTGACGATTTTTTCATCTATGTTCATCAGTGTTATTGGCCTGTAGTTTTCTTTGTTTGTGACATCTTGTCTGGTTTTGGTATCAGGGTGATGGTGGCCTCATAGAATGAGTTTGGGAGTGTTCCTCTCTCTGCTATATTTTAGAAGAGTTTGAGAAGGATAGGTGTTAACTCTTCTCTAAATGTTTGATAGAAGTGACCTGTGAAGCCATTTGGCTTTGGGCTTTTGTTTGTTGGAAGATTTTTAATCACAGTTTCAATTTCAGTGCTTGTGATTGGTCTATTTATATTTTCTATTTCATCCGGGTTCAATTTCATAATGTTGTGCTTTTCTAAGAATTGGTCCATTTCTTCCAGGTTGTCTATTTTATTGGCAGATAACTGCTTGTAGCAATCTCTCATGATCTTTTGTATTTCTGTAGTGTCAGTTGTTACTTCTCCTTTTTCATTTATAATTCTGTTGATATGAGTCTTCTCCCTTTTTTTAATTGATGAGTCTGGATAATGGTTTATCAGTTTGTTTACTTTCAAAGAACCAGCTTTTAGTTTTATTGATCTTTGCTATTGTTTCCTTCATTTATTTTTCATTTATGTCTGATGTGACCTTTATGATTTCTTTCCTTCGGCGAACTTTGGGGTTTTTTTGTTCTTCTTTCTCTAATTGTTCTTGTTGTAAGGTTAGGTTTTTTATTTGAGATGTTTCTTGTTTCTTGAGGTAGGATTTTATTGCTATACACTTCCCTCTTAGAACTGCTTTTGCTGCTTCCCATAGGCTTTGGGTTGTTGTGTTTTCATTGTCATTTTTTTCTAGGTATTTTTTGTTTTCCTCTTTGATTTCTTTGGTGATCTCTTGTTTATTTAGTAGTGTGTTGTTTAACCTCCATGTGTTTGTATTTTTTACAATTTTTTTCCTGTAAGTGATATCTAGTCTCATAGCTTTGTGGTTGGAAAAGATACTTGATATAATTTCAATTTTCTTAAATACACCAGTGCTTGATTTGTGACCCAAGATATGATCTATCCTGGTGAATGTTCCATGAGCACTTGAGAAGAAAGTGTATTCTCTTGTTTTTGGATGGAATGTCCTATAAATATCAGTTAAGTCCATATTGTTTAACGTGTCATTTAAAGCTTGTGTTTCCTTATTTATTTTCATTTTGGATGATCTGTCCATTGGTGAAAGTGGGGTATTAAAGACCCCTACTATGATTGTGTTACTGTTGATTTCCCCTTTTATGGCTGTTAGCATTTGCCTTATGTACTGAGTTGCTCCTATGTTGGGTGCATAAATATTTATAATTGTTATATCTTCTTCTTGAATTGATCCCATGATCATTAATTAGTGTCCTTCTTTTTCTCTTGTAATAGTGTTTATTTTAAATTCTATTTTATGTGATATGAGGATTGCTAATCCAGCTTTCTTTTGATTTTCATTTGCATGTAGTATCTTTTTCCATCCCTTCACTTTCAATCTGTATGTTTCCATAGGTCTGAAGTGGTTCTCTTTTAGACAGCATATATATGGGTCTTGTTTTTATATCCATTCAGCCAGTCTATGGCTTTTGGTTGGAGCATTTAATCCATTTACATTCAAGGTAATTATCAATATGTATTTTCCTGTACCATTTTCTTAATTTTGTGGGTTTTGCTTTGTAGGTCTTTTCCTTGTCTTGTGTTTCCTGTGTAGAGAAGTTCCTTTAGATTTGTTGTAAAGCCGGTTTGGTGGTGCTGAACTCTCTCATCTTTTGCTTGTCTGTAAAGTTTTTAATTTCTCCATAGAATCTGAATGAGATCCTTGCTGGGTAGATTAATTTTTTGTGTAGGGTTTTCCCTTTCATCACTTTAAATATGTCCTGCCACACCCTTCTGGCTTGCAGAGTTTCTTCTGAAAGATCAGTTGTTAACCTTATGGGAATTCCCTTGTATGTTAATGATTGCTTTTCCCTTGCTGCTTTTAATATTTTTCTTTGTATTTAAATTTTGATGGTTTGATTAATATGTATCTTGGTGTGTTTCTCCTTGGATTTATCCTGTATGGAACTCTCTTCACTTCCTGAACTTGACTGACTATTTCTTTTCCCATATTACGGAAGTTTTCAACTATAATCTCTTCAAATATTTTCTCAGTCCCTTTCTTTATGTCTCTTTTTCTGGGACCACTATATTTCGAATGCTGGTGCATTTAATATTATCCCAGAAATCTGTGAAACTGTCCTCAATTCTTTTCATTCTTTTTTCTTTATTCTGCTCTGCAATAGTTATTTCCACTCTTTTGCCTTCCATGTTACTTATCCATTTTCTGCCTCAGTTATTCTGCTATTGATTCTTTCTAGACAATTATTAATTTCATTTATTGTGTTGTTCATCATTGTTTCTTTGCTTTTTAGTTCTTCTAAGTCCTTGTTAAATGTTTCTTGTATTTTTTCCATTCTATTTCCAAGATTTTGGATCATCTTTACTATCATTACTCTGAATTCTTTTTCAGGTAGACTGCCTATTTTCTCTTCATTTGTTGGTCTGGTGGGGTTTTACCTTGCTAGTTCTTCTGCTCCGTATTTCTCTGTCTTCTCATTTTGCTTAACTTACTGTGTTTGGGGTCTCCTTTTTTCAGGCTCCTGTTGTTTTTGGTGTCTGCCCCCAGTCGGTAAGGTGGGTTCAGTGAGTTGTGATGGCTTCCTGGTGGAGGAGACTGGTGCCTGTTTTCTGGTGGGTGAGGCTTGATCTTGTCTTTCTGGTGGGCAGGACTGCTTCTGGTGGTGTGTTTTGGGGTGTCTGTGAACTTAATATGATTTTAGGCACCTCTTTGCTAATGGTTGCCATTGTATTCTTGTCTTGCTAGTTGTTTGGCTTGGGGTGTACAGCACTGGAGGTTGCTGGTCATTGAGTGGAGCTGGGTCTTAGCATGGAGACAGAGATCTCTGTGAGAGCTCTCACTGATTGATATTACATGGGGCCAGGATGTCTCTGGTGAACCAATGTCCTGAACTTGGCTCTCCCAACTCTGAATATCAGGCCTGTCTCCCTGCTGGAGCACCAAGACCCTGTCAGCCACACAGCTCAGGAGAAAAGGGAGAAAAGAAAGAAGGAAAGAAAAAAATAATAAACTAAAATAAAGTTATTAAAATAAAATTTTTTTAATTATTAAAATAAAAATATAAAAATGATTTAAAAAGAAGAGAGCAACCAAACCAATAAACAAATCCACCAATGATAACAAGCTTTAAAAACTATAGTAAAAAAAAAGGAGACAGACTGAACCATAGGACAAATGGTAAAAGTAAACCTATGCAGACAAAATCACACAAAGAAGTATATACGTACACACTCACAAAAAGAGAAAAAGGAAAAAAATATATATATAAAACAAAAGAGAGCAACAAAATCAGTAAACAAATCTATCAATGATAATAAGCTCTGAATACTAAACTAAGATAAACATAAAACCAGAAACAAATTAGATGCAGAAAGCAAACCACAATTCTACAGTTGCTCCCAAAGTCTACCACCTCAATTTTGGGATGATTTGTTATCTATTCAGGTATTCCAGAGATGCAGGTACATCAAGTTGATTGTGGAGATCTAATCCTCTGCTTCTGAGGCTGCATGGAGAAATTTCCCTTTCTCTTCTTTGTTTGCACAACTCCTGGGGTTCAGCTTTGGATTTGGCCCTGCCTCTCCATGTAGGTTGCCTGAGGGCTTCTGTTCTTCCCCCCAGACATGATGGGGTTAAAGGTGTGGTTTATTAAGGGGATCTGGCTTACTCAGGCTGTGGGGAGGGAGCGGTATGGAATGCAGGGCAAGCCTGTGGCAGCAGAGGCTAGCATGACATTGCAACAGCCTGGGGCATGCCGTGTGTTCTTCCGGGGAAGTTTTTCCTGGATCATGGAACCCTGGTAGTGGTGGGCTACACAGGTTCCTGGAAGAGGAAGTGTGGATAGTGACACAGGCTTCTTGGTGGCTGCAGCAGCAGCCTTAGAGTTTCACGCTCATCTCTGGTGTCTACACTGATAGCCATGGCTTGCGTCCATCTCTGGAGCTCACTTAGGCAGTGCTCTGCCTTCTGTGGCCACACAGGGAAGGAATCCCCTCTCCTCATGCACCGTGAAACAATGTTTCCTTGCCTCTTAGGCAGTTCCAGATTTTCTCCCAGACTCCCTCCCATTTAGCTGTGGTGCACTAGCCCCCTTCAGGCTGTGCTCACTCAGCCAACCCCAGTCCTTTCCTTGGGATCTGACCTCTGAAGCCTGAGCCTCAGCTCCCATCTCCCACCCACCCTGGCAGGTGAGCAGACAACCTCTAAGGCTTGTGAATGCTGGTTGGCACTGATCCTCTGTGTGGGAATCTCTCTGCTTTGCCCTCTGCATCCCTGTTGCTGTGCTCTCCTCCATGGTTCCAAAGATTCCCCTCACCCACTCCCCATCTCTACCAGTAAAGGGGCTCCCTAGTGTGTGGAAACTTACTCCTTCACAGCTCCCTCCCAGAGGTGCAGGTCCCGTCCCTATTCTTTTGTCTCTGTTTTTCTTTTTTCTTTTGCCCTATCCAGGTACGTGGGAAGTTTCTTGCCTTTTGGGAAGTCTGAGGTCTCCTGCCGGCATTCAGTAGGTGTTTTATAGGAGCTGTTCCACATGTAGATGTATTTTTGATGTATTTGTGGGGAGGAAGGTGATCTCCTTGTCTTACTCCTCCGCCATCTTGAAGGTCCTCTGAAAATGGATGCCTTTTGATTCAGCTCTTCACTGTGGTCCTGTTTCTTCTGGTTGTCTTGTTCATGGTTAACTTTGGTTGACCATCCCAAATAGCTGTGGCGTTCAGCTATCATCTCTTGATCACATACAACACAGTTCAGCTGAGTGACTGCAAGCTTTATTTCAGCACCAGCAACACTCCACGAGTCTGGTTTCATTCCTTGCATAAATGTATTTTCTTGTTATTTGTTGTTGATGTGGTTTCTAGATGACCCTAATGAAAGTGTCCAGGAAGTTTTGCATGATATTGTTGACAGTTCCAAATCTAACAGCTGCTTATTAGGATAGATGTCTGACTTAATTTGGTGCCTGATATTTTGCTGTGATTTAGTTTTCCACTGATTGGATATTATTGTGGTATTCATAACAGACAGACAATTTGGTCTCTGCATTCTGGGAACTAATGTCATCTAATTCACAGAGCTTGAAAGGGTATAGGACCACCCTCAGAATGTCTGGAAAGACAGTGAAATTTTCCTTAGCACTCTCAGCTTTTGAATCATTTCCTTCTTTTTCCTCTTTGGTGGCCCATACCCTAATCTCACACCTTTCATCCCTAGTAAAAAGAATAGTGTTCCTCAAACAAGATAAAGGACTATCCCTACTGAAGTGAATTGAATTTTAACAGTGAGCTAATTTCAAACAAAGAGGAATAAGTTTTAATATTTAAATTTCAAATATCAATAACAGAGGAATAATTTTATCAATAACAGAGGAGTCTTCTCTTTTATAAGTAATAATAAGTCTTCTCTATTATAAGTAATAATACTTACAAGTGGCTCATGTGGCTATTGACATTGATATGATTTTCTAATAAAAAGGTTCACATTATGTTAATTTGTGTATATCCTTTTAAGTAACTCCTGTTAAAACAATTCAGTTTACTAAGAGTAGGGGCACTTGTCAGCTGATCCATCTGTGTATTAGTAATCATACTCAGGTGACTAAGTAGATTAATATCAGAAGAACTTATCACAGCATCTGACTTGGGGTCAAGGATTATTTTTTCCAGCTTTATTGAGATATAATTGATATATAACATTGTGTAAGCTTAAGGTGAAAATGTGATAATTTGATACACATATATTGTGAAATGATTAAGGTATGCTTTTGATTATTAGTATCTTTTGGGCATACATGGTATGTATATCTCAGGAAAGAATATATGTTTTTTTAAATTTACTTGAATGTTTTAAAATACCATATTGTATTAGTTATCAATTCCTACATAACAAATTACCCTGAAATTTAGTGACTTAAAACAACAAACACTTATTAAATCAGTTTCTGTGAGTCAGGGATTTGAGAGCAGCTTAGCTGAGGTGCAGCATTTGTCATGAGTCTGAAGCCCAGCTGTCAGCTGGGGCTGCAGCATCTGAAGGTTTGACTGTTGCTGGAGGATCCACTTCTAACATGTCTCACTCACGTGGCTTTTTGTAGGAGGCCTTAGTTCCTTGCCACGTGGGATCCTTGAGTGTCCTTAAAACATGATAGCTGGCTTCCCTCAGAGCGACTGGTCTAAGATGAAGAACAAGGAGGACCCCCATTGACTTTTACGACCTAGTTGTAGTGCATCAGTTCTGCCATATTCTATTTCTTTAGACATTAATCACTAAATTTAGCCTATATGTTGAGAGAGGTGAATTAAGCTCCAGCTCTTGAAGAGAGGAGTATAAAGGAATTTGTGGACATATTTTAAAACCACCACACAAATGGAAAAGACAGGAAGAGGGTGTTGAAGAAATCATCCAATATAACAGAGCCACTAAAGATCCAACTTTATTTTGAGAAGTTTCTTTATTTCTCCTGTTACCTGGGAAATGCCTTCTCTTGACTTCTGGAGTGACTGCTCTGTATCTGATTGTGATAGGTCTATTCTTAATAAAGTCTAAACTAATTTTTAGGTGAAGTGAACCCACAGAAATTATATGGTTATTCTTCTTTCATTCTAGAGCCTCATATGGGATGTTTGATGTCTAGTCCAACGACCTTCCTGTTGGCACAGTTACAGCAGAGGCTTCAAAGCTGGCAACAATGGATTTTAAGTGGTCTCTTGTTCTGAAGACAAGTACTGACATTTCTATAGGACTTGCTAAAAGGAAAATTAAAAATGATCTTATGACCCTTAGCCCATGTTACATGAGATGATAAAAGTAGAGCAGATGGATCTGATGAAGGAGGAAGATGCTTTGAAAATGATGGTTGTTCTAGCCAGGAGGGAGATGTTTTTCTCTGACTCAAGCTAACTGGGGTGGGTGCCTTCTTTGAGGCTGAAGGGAAACTTGGGTTGAGGGGAAACTGACCCCTTTCCCCTGGCTGGTTGCTGTCTGACCTTCAGAAAAGAGCCAGCCATGAGAATGGAGTGGATTAGCAAGGTCTTTGGTGGTGTTCATCCATTTACCCTGGTTTTAGTAAGCAGCAGGCATGTGTCTGATATTCATCTAGAAAATGGGCTTGCTGCTGAAAATCCAGTGAGGAGAAAACTATAGTCAGAGCAACTAACTCCACCAGTGGGAGGGCAAGAGTGTGTTTTCTCAAGGCAGAGAGGGCACTGTGGAAGGAAACAAACACAGAGCCCTGTAGAGACAATGTCTAGCAGGGGGGGAAAGTAAACCACAGTGGAGGGTGTAGGGGGTGCCATCAGGAATGTGAAGTTATCCAGAAAGAATATTGCCCACATTTTCAAACAGTGTAATGTTGAAGGTTTCTAAGGGGAGACCCCAAAAAACATCCCTTGTGTGAGGAAGCCAACATTTGGGCATCTTCCACGATAGAGGGTTTCTAATAACCGATAACACATAACCAATAACACAGGGCACCTACTAATTTAAAATAGATTCTTCCCTTTTAATGTTCACCCCCCTTCCCATCTCCAGTTTGGCCAAGCCAGAAGCAGCATAGTGCATCAGGGATGATGATGGAACAGCAATGTGGGGACATAATGAAAGATCAAGCCATGCCCTTGCTTCCAGCTGCCATGAAATCACAAATCAGGTTTCAGTGAAGGAGGAGAGGAGAAGTTTAAAAACTGGGTGAAAATGGATGTGTTGACTTATATTAAACTGGAAAGGAGATAAGGAGATGGAAAAGGAGACTGTTCTAATGTCTGAAAGTAATCAGAAAGCTGTGGAATCTGCCTGAGATATGACGACAGGGTAGGGAAGGAAAATATGACAGAATAGGTTTGAAGACAGCTATGTGAAAAAATATAAATGTTTCCTACTTATAGTGTTCAGTCCATTCAATAAATTGGTTGCACAAGAGCCTGTTGAGCACAATATTTTAAAATCAATGTCTTGTGGCATGCTGGATGCCTTCCCAGGTGTTCACCAAATGATGATAAATGGGAACAATGTATCTCTATTCCCACTGAGTAATCATCCTGTGAAGTCTGTGGGATGAAATGGTAAATTAAGAGGCTCATGCAAAGTGATACTGAGGGGCAAGTTGGCTATGAGCAAGAGGGAAGAGGACTAGCATAACATTGATTAACTGCCAATGAGAGGTTGCACACACACTGGAGTGTACTAAGTGTTGCCTCACCAGTCAGAAGTGAACAGATCTGAGCAAATATGGCAATAAATGGTGACAAGTAAATAGACAACACCTTGAATACTTTTCTAGACATCATAAGGACTAGTAATTGCACTGTGGTTATTTCTGATTTGTCTTGGAATTACTTAGAATCTTTTAATCCCTTCAATTCTATTACCATAAACTAGTATTTGAAAGTGCACCTGGAACCACCGTGGTAGATAACAAAGGTCAAATGATGTCCAAAGTCAAGTGATGTCCAAAAGGAAAGTACAGTTAAAAATGATGATGATGATGATAATCATAATAATAATAATAATAAATGCTGAACTTATTGTGATGCAAACCGCAAGGCAAACTATGACTAAAAGCTGTTACTGTTCAAGTTTTTTTTTTCTAAAGTACCATATAGGCTCATTCCATAGGGAAAGATAGAATATTCTTTTCCCCTGCTTAGTACAGTTTTGCATGAAGAGCTTCTTTTAAATATTTGAGAGAGACTCTTCACCCAGAAGATGTGTTGCTTAATTTGTCATTTGTGACTCATTTGTTTCAATTAAACATATTGTAATATCAGTATTAAATGTGCTCTTAAATGACAGGGTTTTTGTTACCATATGTTGTAGTTTACTGTACATACTAGCTATTTAAAACAGATGAAAGTTAAAAAAAAAAAGGAACAGATGTAAGTAAAACAAGGTTCATTTGGGGAAGGAATAGAGTTTCTCCAGAATAAAGAATACAGAGACCAAATGGAAACATACCTGCTTCACTGCCTGTGGCTTCTGTACTTGGCCCTGTTGGCTTACCATTTTATGGTTACCAGATTTATATCCTTTAAAATTATGAACATTGGATCAAATTCTCATGTTGTAAAACACTTCAAGGTGACATTAAATGAATGTGTGATTTGAACTACTTACAATTTTCACACAGGTTTGGATTACCAAAGTAAAAATATTTCCCATAAAATGCTGTAAATTTGCTAAAATTTAATACAAACCCCCTATGGTGTAATAATACAAAGAAACTCTGTTTACTAAAAAAAAATCTGAAATATCTTTTCTGGATTTTATTTTAAACCGTTTCTATGGAGAAACATTTCACAGATACAAAAGAAGTATGACATCTGTTCAATTCAAGGGGTTATTTTTAAACAAGAGGCTAACATGATACATTATCAGAGAAGGTTGTTATTAAAAAACAGAATCTCAGAGTTGGAAGACTCTTAGATAATTTGCATCCACTGTGTAAGAAGACTTTTTCTCAGATTAGTCATAACTGGTCCATCAAGCACAGCTATCACTTTGTAAGAATCTTCTATTTCTGTAGAACAGGGTATGACAAATTTAGTGGCTTAAAACAACACCCGTTTATTGTCTCACAGTTGTGTAGGTCAGAAGTCTGGTCACAGTGCAACTAGTATCTCTCAGGGTCTCACTGGGCTGAAATCAAAGTGTTGTTCAGGGCTGCTCTTGTTTGAGGTTTGGGATCTCTACCAAGTTCATTGGTTGCAGGCAGAATTCATTTCCTGTGGGTGTAGGACTGAGCTCCGTTGTCTGCTAGCTGTCAGTGGGGGATGACTATCAGCTTCTAGAGGCTACTCTGAGGCCATGCTATGTGGCATCCTCTATCTTCAAGTCAACAATGGTGCTTCAAATCTCTGACTTTCCCCTCTGCCACAAGTCAGAGAGAACTCTGCTTTTAAAAGGAGACTTTTTAGGTCATGCTCACCTGGATAATCTCCTTTGACAGTATCATGTTAATATGATCACAGGAGTGATACCTCATCCCTTTCACAGGTTCTGCTCACAATCAAAGAGGAGTTAACTTAGAATTTTGCCTACCACACATCTATATATACACCAGTGACTACAACTTTGCAATCTGCAGGACTATTTATATCAGGAAATTTGCATTCTGGGAAGTGGTCAGGAGCTCTGACATCTTCAAGGTCCATGATGAGTGGACAGGTTCTAGTTCCATAGTATTTAAAATAAAGTCCTTTCATTTTCTATTTATAAGGAGATTTTTGGTTTAGAAATTTGTATAGAAACACACTCAATTCATCCCCTTTCATTTCTCTTGTAATGAAACAACAATATTTGTCCCTTGATCTTTTAGGTTTCAGAGAAGAGCACATATCTGACATTACCTGAGATGAGCTTGCTCAGCAAAGTACATACTTATTCCTCCTTGTTAACACTCCCATATTTTAGTGGAAGGTAAATATTTGTTTACATGTAGGATTTGCTTCAATTTTTCACACACATTTCTAAGAATGTGCATATTGAAGTTGGTGGGGATTACTGTACATAAGGGGCTTATATTTATGCTCTTTTTGGCCTATATTTATTGGAAAGACCAACTTGCTAAGGTTGTATGATGAGTTCAGACAAACGCATCTGAATATTTTCCATCAAGCGGAAGGTAGAGGATCAGGCATGAATTTTCTCTTTATAGCACTTCGGATAAGAGGCTTTGGAGTAAAATTCATGTATTCCTTCTCCAACTTGGTAACCACAACATCTCTTTGTCTCCATTGGCTTTTGGCCATTGATCTACTGTCTCCTGTAGAAGACACCCACGATCCCTCATAAGGCCAAATGGTGATGAGATACAAGCAGTTCTCAAGTGATTTTAGTCATGGAATGAGTCATAGCCAAGTCATGGCCTGGTTACATCATTTAAAGTAATTGAAGAGGGGCTTAATTTTATGTTTTTCTCTGATTTGGGGGACTGAATTATTAATAGTAGCTATTTATTTAGAGGAGAAAAAGTCAAGAGATTTAGACTGGAACCCAGCAAACACATTCCCTACTTATTCAATATAGTACAGGATGTGTAGATTTACTTTTTGGACTACAAGAACCACCAAAAGAAATTAGTTGGTTTTCATAAATTTAGGGAGTGATAGTTTAACTTTATATTAAAAATGTTTAATTTCATATTAAAATTAATATAATATATATGTTTAAAGCAAACATTTTAAAAAATCAAAACACTATTTTTTCCAAGTTTAAAAAAAATGATTTTTCCATTACATAACAACAATAGCTCATAACTTTGACACATTATTGCTACTTCTAAAACTGTGAATTGCAACTGTTAGGCAAAACAATGAAAAGTTCACGAGAGGACATTGCATTCAAGATTAGTGGTGTCAGGATCTTCCAACAGCCTGGAGCCTCCAAGCTGTACTTTGATCAAGGATTCTTTTTGTGTTGGTACGCCTCATTGGATTACTGCTTAGTTTTGCTTTGTCCTGGCTGACCACAACATGTCCAGCTGTGATAGATCATTTAGCTGCTGCTGCTTCTTCTCCTCCTTCCCCTTCCCCTCCTCCCTCTCCTACTTCTTCTTCTTCCTCTTCTTTTGGTTTAACTGAAATTGTTTAAATTACCCTCTAGAAAGCATAAGCCAAACCCCTTTAGAAGCAGGAAGACTTGGACTGGGAATCTAGGCTAGTGCTGCAAAACAGCTCCTCTCTAAGACCCTGATCAAAGCACTTTCCCTTAGATTTCTGGGCTGAGGTGCTCTGATCTGCATTTGCCTCTGTCTCCAGTCTTAGCATCTTCTCTGATACATCTGCTGCTCATTCTGTGCACAGAAAGATACCTTCTGCTACCCCTGTGTCTGCTGGCACTTCCTAGTTTCTGGGTCATATCTCTTTTGTGATGATTCTCTCATATGACCTTGGTTTGTCTCTGGCCCAAATTGAGCCTCTTGAATTCTGCCCTCCTGAAGTTTCTCCCAGCTGGAGCTGTATCTTATCACACTGTGCTAGAACAGAGGAAACCCAGAGGAACAAGATTGATGTGGCATCCAGCCTCAAGGGACCCTCAGACTAGTAGAAAAGGCAGGCCTTCATTAATTATAGTATTAATCCCTTATGCTCTAATTCTAAATGGTCTAAATGTGTGAAACTTTTTTTTTTTCTGTCCAGGTTTAATGTTGGTTATTCCTAAATATTCCAACACTCACTCATTTAAACTAAGGCTGGTTCCTGACATGGCTTCTTCTCTGCTTTGGGGTGTTCACTAAACCCCCAACTTAGGAGTCAATGGTAAGAAATAAAACATTGAGTAGATGGATTTGACCTTAGCCTGGCCTTTGTCATGACAGTGTCTTGGCCCCTGAGCTTTGACTGTCCATCCTTCTTTACTGCATGAAAACTTTCATCCATATGAAATTGCCTCTGTGTGACTCTGCATGCTGACTGAAGGGAAAACAGGAAGGAATAAATCTAAGTTGTTACAGAAGAGAATGTCCCAATATAGGGGCTTTTTTTCTCTCTGTTTAACCTTTATAATTTTGCCTGTAATATTTTCTGGCAAACATCTTAGAAGGTATGAAGAATCTTAGCTATACTTATGGTAAATTCAAATACGATGAGATTAAAGGAATTGTCCAGGGACCTACACAAATGGAAGGCAGATCCCAGAACTCCACACTCATCCTCTTGTGTTCTAGGCTTTGGGATTCTTTCTTGGTCTCTCTTTGTTCTATCTGCCAAACCATGATCAGAGCAGAAAACATCCTCAACCAATTTAGTCAAGCTCCCCATTTGGTGATTGCCTTGTTCTGAGAACATCTTGTGTATTACCAGGTTTGAAGCTCCAGTTGGAGCTTCATTCACATTTGGGGACAGCTTCTTTCAAAGAACTGACCTTCTGACTGAGCCGGGAGGAGCAGGGCTAAGATTTTTTTCAGCTGGAAGTTACACATTACGTATTTAAAGTGTGTGGTCATTTCAGATCTGTATAAGGCAGGGGTGGGACAAGTTATGCCTTACAAGGCTCCTAAGTATATCTCCAATCCTGTAAGTCCAACTTGGTTGCTACTAGATTTACTCTTATGTAAATCTTTATCTGACATCTTTGTACATCTGACTGTAGACGAGTACCACTACAATATTTTAATGTTTATTAATTGAAAATCCAGGCCATTTAAATCTGGTTATGTTTAGCTATCACACCAAAATCAATTTAATTATAGTGTTTAAAGATCCTAGATTGTTCAAATATGGCAACTATGAAAATAAAACATTAGCCAAAAAGAAAAGTTTGTGTGTTAAGATACTAATCTTTCTCTCATACTTTTTTTTTCTCTTCCTTGCTGTTTCTCTACTAATTTATATCTGTGAATCTCTCAGTTATCATTTTTTTTTTTTTTTTGCAGTACACGGGTCTCTCACTGTTGTGGCTTCTCCCGTTGCGGAGCACAGGCTCTGGATGCACAGGCTCAGCAGCCATGGCTCACGGGCCCAGCTGCTCCGCAGCATGTGGGATCTTCCTGGACCGGGGCACAAACCCGTGTCCCCTGCATCGGCAGGTGGACTCTCCACCACTGCGCCACCAGGGAAGCCCTCAGTCATCATTTTTATCTAATTTACAAATCCACACATTTCTTATAACTCTGTGATGGCAAATGCCTGGTACTTATGTCACTCCCTCCCCTCTTATACCCATGTCAGATATCATTAAACAATGACAATACTCCCTCCTACTAAGCTGTGGATTTGGCTTCAGAGTCCATCTCAACACAGTAGTCTAAGCACTATTAATCTTACAGAACTGGATCATAAACTTTAATCTGTTTGCTATTCCTGCTACTTCAACATCCTCAAACACTGTTAGAAGTAGAAGATAGAAATGAAAAATGAAAAATGGACTAAATTCAATAAAACCTGTTAACTTAGGTTATCATAGCCACTGATTGATGAAAAGGATTAAAATTCTTTAGAGAGAACATTTATATTGGGTGTTTGTGCTAGACAACTTATAACAGTAGGACATTCTGCCTTTGTATGAATGTTTCCAAGTACAATTAATTTACTTTTTGATAAAATAGATTATTACATGATTGAAAACCCTGAAGTTTAGAAAGAGTTTCCTTATATTGCCCTAAAGTTGCTTTCCTTATAACTCCACCTATTTGCCTTGCGTTCCTTCAGTGGAAAGAATGTCAATGTTTTTAATGTTTTATATTAAGATATAATTTACTGAAGATAAAATATATAGACCTTAAGTGTTCAATTTGATGAGTTCTGAAAATTGAGTACCCCATGTAACTATCACCTAATACAAGATGTAGAACATTCCTATCACCAAGAAATCTTCCCCATGCCCACATTGATTGAACTCCTTGCCTCTCACCTCCCAAAGAGAAACTCTGTCTCTTTTCTATCACCATAGATTAGTGTATTAGTCAGAGTTCTCCAGAGAAACATAACTAATAAAATATATAGAGATTTAGATAAGAGGAGATTTATTGTAGGAATTGGCTTACATGGTTACAGAGACCAAGAATTCCCAAGATCTGTTGTCTGCAAGGAAGGCTAGTGGTGTAATTCAGTTCAATTTGGAAGGTCTAAGAATCAGACTTGGTGGAAGGTCTGAGAATCAGACTGATTGGTATAAGTCCTGATATGAATCTAAAAGCCCAAGGACAGGGAACACCAATGCAGGAGAAGATGGCTATCTCAGCTCAAGCAGAGAGAGTGAATTTGCCCTTCCTCCACCATTTTGTTCTATTCAGGCCCTAAACAGGTTGACTCACGCCCACACCCATTGGTGAGGGCAATCTTCTTTACTCTGTCTACTGATTCAAATTCTAATCTCTTCCAGAGGCACCTTAAAGACACACCCAGATATAATGTTTTACTAGCTATCTGGGTATCCTTTAGACCAGAGGTCCCCAACCCCCGTGGCCGCAGACTGGTACCAGCTATCTGCAGGGCTCATTCTTTTATCTCTCAAGTATGTGCCCAGATGTCACCTTCTCAATGAGGCCTTTCCATGACCACTCTGCTTAAAATTGAAATTTGCCCCCATCTGTGCCCGAGACCAGCACAATCACTTCTTATCTTCTATCTTTGTTTTCCTCCTTATAACACTAAACACCAACTGACTATATATTCATTTTTATTATTTATTGCCTGAGTATTCCCTTTGAGTGTAAGTGCCTTGACAATAAAAATTTTGTCTGCTCTGTTTATGGCTATAAACAGTTTTGGTTGCATAGTCATCTACTATACTCAATGAATATTTCCATATACATTTATTTATATAGATTAATGAGTGAACTCTTGCTATTTTATATCTTAAAGTTGGAAAGAGGTCCTAGATACCATTTTCAATTAGGATTTCCTCACTGGTATGTGCAAATTTCTATATTCAAATGCTATATCTCCCCAACTATATTGTAAACTTTTGGGGAATAGACGCCTTGTGTGTAATCTTTGTATTACCTACACTATCTTAGGGCAATATGTTCTTAACACATATTTTTAGAATAAGTGAATAGGTATAAAGCAAATAGAAAGTGCCTTTAATGTGCTACAATTTTTACTTTTATGATTTTTTTCCTAACAATTTGTATTCATTAGGATTTGGGAGCAGCATATACCTACAATTGTGTTTCTAAAAGTCAAAGTATAGTACATTTTCATACCTAGTTTCCATTAAATTTTATTAAAATGCTTTTGAAATGCTAATTCACACTCCCAATGATATTCTAAACACATAAAAAATATAAAAATTCTCTTTTTTAAAATTTCAGCTTAAACAATAAATATTCCATAACACAGATTTATATGTCTATATCATGATCTTTATCTTGTACTTTTTATGCCTTTAACTAATTTTAGAAAAGAGAAAGAACTTATACATGTACACATGCACGACACACATGGGAAAATAAGGGACTTTGAAACAAATGTTGAAAGGAGCTGAAGAATGCCAAATACTGTCCTAATCCACAACAGTACAATATATTATGCACTTAATTATTCCCCAATAAAATGAAAAGAACTTAGGGGAAATTGCTAATAATGAAAATGAGATCTGTTCTGTGTCAAGTAAAAACTCTCCTCAATAAAGTTGAAATATGTGTGTATGAATGCACCTAAAATTAATTCAACATTCTAAAATGGAATGACATTCTATTCACAAGATATACAAATTAGAATGAGTTTGAAAGTGAACCTGTGGATTTAGAGGTGAATAAAGCAAATGATTAGCCTCTGCATTTGCTCTTGAACCCTTCTGTGTCGGGTGCACAGCCTGGTTTCATGCATGGGGTGAGTGCAGTGATTCTGCCTTGACTGTTTTCAGCATTGTTTCTTGCACTATCAAATATCAGAAAGTATAAGTGAAATGAATAAATAAATACAAAAAAAGAAAAGTTTAGAATATGTTGTCCAGAGGGATTGTGAGTTTTACAAGATCATACAGACATTTAGTGGACCTGCTGTAACTAACACCTAAATTCTCCTGATTTCATTGTCAAATAAAATTATTTTAGTTACATGAATAATAAAATGTTTAAGGTCAAGAGGTTATATAGTCCCCCCCAATTTTTTTCAAGCACAATAGTTTTCTTTTACTGATATAATATTTAAAATCACAACTAATTTCATTTCTTTAAAAAAAAGAAGCAAGAGTTTTTTTTTCATTTTCCTTTATTAAGTGCAGTTGATGTACAATATTCTATTAGTTTCAGGTGTACAACATAATGATTTGATATTTAAATAATTACAAAATTATCACTATGATAAGTCTAGTAAACTGTCAGCATAAAAAGTTATTACAATATTATAGACTATGTCCCTTCTGTATTACATCCCTGTGACTTATTTCTTTTATAAAAGGAAGTTCATACTTCTTTATCCCGTTCACTTATTTTACCCAACGCTTTGCCCTCCACCACTCGGGCAGCCACCAGTTTGTTCTCTGTTTCTTTGAGTCTGTATCTGTTTTGTTGTGTTTGTTCATTTGTTTTGTTTTTAGATTCCACATATAAGTGAAGTTAAACAGTATCTGTCTTTGTCTGTTTCACATATCATCTGTGTAATACCCTTTATGACCATCCAGGTCATCTCAGTGGCAAGATTTCATTCTTTATTATGGCTAAGGACTATTCCATTATATATATACCACTTCTTTATCCATTCATCTATTGATGGGCACCTAGATTACTTTCATATCTTGGATATTGTAAATAATGGTTCAGGAATATAGAGATGCACATATCTTTTGAATTAGTGTTTTCACTTCTTTGGATAAATACCCAGAAGTGGAATTGCTGGATCATATGGCAGTGAGATTTTTAATTTTTTGAGGAATCATCATGCTATTTCCTATACTGACTGCACCAATTTGCATTCCTACCAACAGTGCACAAGGATTCCCCTTTCTCCACATCGTCACCAACACTTGTTATTTGTTGCCTTTTTGATAATAGCCATTCTGACAGGAGTGAGGTGATAATTTCATTGTGGTTTTGATTTGAATTTCCTTGATGATTAATAATATTGAGCATCTTTTTCATGTGCCTGTCTTCTTTGGAAAAATGTCTATTCAGGACCTCTGCCCATTTTTTAATTGGGTTGTTTGTTTTCTTGATATTGAGTTGTATGAGTTCTTTGTATATTTTAGATATTAACCCCTTAGCAGATGTATCATTTGCAAATATTTTCTCCCATTCAGGAGGCAGTCTTTTTGTTTTGTTGACAGTTTTCTTTGTGTGCAAAGCTTTTTAGTTTGATGTAGTCTCACTTGTTTATATTTGTTTTTGTTTCCCTTGCCTGAGGACACATATCAAAAAAATATTGCTAAGACTAATGTAAAAAAGAGTACTGTCTATGTCCCTCTAGTTTTATGGCTTCTGGGCTTATATTTAAATTATTAGTTCATTTTCAGTTTATTCTTGTCTATGGTGTGAGAAACTAATTCAGTTTTATTCTTTCATATGCAATTGCCCAGTTTTCTCAACACTATTTATTGAAGAGGCTTTCTTTCCTCCATTGAATATTCTTGCCTCCTTTGTCATAGATTAATTGCTTATATAAGTGTGGATTTATTTCTGGACTCTCTATTCTGTTCCATTGATCTATGTGTTTTTGACAAGCACCATACTGTTTTGATTACTGTAGCTATATAACAGAGTTTGAAAACACAGAGTGTGATAATCCCAGCCTGTTCTTCTTTCTCAAGATTGCTTTGACTATTCAGAGTATCTTGTGTTTCCATATAAATTTTAGGGTTATTTGCTTTGTAGAAAAATGTCACTAGTATTTTGAAAGGGTTTGCTTTGAATCTGTAGATTGCCTTGGGTAATATCATAATTTAAATAATATTAATTCTTCCAGTCAATGAACATGGTATATATTTCCATTTGTTTGTATCATCTTCAACGTCTTATAGTTTTCTGAGTACAGATCTTTTACTTCCTTAGTTAGATTTATTCCTAGGTATTTTATTCTTTTCAATGTAATTTTAAATGAAAATTAAAAAAAAATTTCTCTTTCTGATAGTTCATTGTTAGTGTATAGAAATGCAACAGATTTCTGTATATTACTTTTGTATCCTGCAACTTTACTGAGTTCATTTACTGGTTCTATAATTTTTTGTGGTGTCCTTAATATTTTCTATATATAGTATCATGACATCTGCAAACAGTGTCAGTTTTACTTTTTCCTTTCCAGTTTGGACTTCTTTTATTTATTTTTCTTATCTTATTTCTGTGGCTAAGACTCCCAATACTATGTTGAATAAAATTGGCAAGAGTGGACATCTTTGTCTTTTTCCTGATTATAGAGAAAATGCTTTTAGGTTTTCACCATTTTGAGTATGATGTTAGCTGTGTGTTTGTCATATATGTCCTTTATTTATGTTGAGGCATGTTCTCTCTATACTCACTTTGTGGAAAGATTTTATCATAAATCGATGTTAAATTTTGTCAAAAACTTCTTCTGTGTCTGTTGTGATGATCATATGATTTTTATTTTTGATTAAAGAAATTTTTCTTCAATATTTCTTTTACATTGGATTGTAGTTGCTTTATAATATTGTGTTAATTTATACTGCACAGCAAAGTGAATCAGCTATATGTATATCCCTTTTTTAAGATTTCCTTCTCATTTAGGTCACCACAGAGGATTGAGTAGAGTTCCCTGTACTATACAGTAGGTTCTCATTTGTTACCTATTTTATACATAGTACCAATAGTGTATATATGCAATCCCAATCTCCCAATTCATCCCACCCCATTTCCCCCTTGGTATCTATATATTTATTCTCTACATCTGTGTCTCTATTTCTGCTTTGTAAATAAGATCATCTACACCAAGTTTTTCAGATTCCACTTATATGCATTAATATACAATATTTGTTTTTCTCTTTCTGACATACTTATCTCTGTATGGTAGTCTCTATGTCCACCCATGTCTCTACAAATGATCCAATTTCATTCCTTTCTATGCCTGAATAATATTCCATTGTATATATGTACCATATCCTCTTTATACATTCCTCTGTTGATGGACATTTAGGTTGATTCCATGTCCTGGCTATTATAAATAGGGCTGCAATGAACATTGGGGTGTATGTGTCTTTCTAACCATGGTTTTCTCTGGGTACATGCCCAGGAGTAGAATTGCTGGGTCATATGGTAGTTCTATTTTGAGTTTTTTAAGGAACCTTCATACTGTTCTTCATGGTGGCTCTACCAATTCACATTCCCACCAACAATGTAGGAGGGTTCCATTTTCTCCACACGCTCTCCACCATTTATTGTTTGTAGATTTTTTGATCATGGCCATTCTGACCAGTGTGAGGTGATAGCTTATTGTATCAATAGTTTTGATTTGCATTTCTCTAAAAATTAGTGATCTTGAGCAACTTTTCATGTGTTTTATGGCCATCTGTATGCCTTCTTTGGAGAAATGTCTATTTAGATCTTCTGCCCATTTTCTGATATTTGTTTCTGTGATTGAGTTATTTTTTTTTTTGATATTGAGCTCCATGAGCTGTTTTTATATTTTGGAGATTAATCCTTTGTCAGTTGCTTCATTTGCCAATATTTTCTCCCATTCTGAGGGTTGTCTTTTCGTCTTGTTTAGGGTTTCCTTTGTTGTGCAAAAGCTTTTAAGTTTTACTAGGTCCCACTTGTTTATTTCTGTTTTTATTTTCATTACTCTAGGAGGTGGGTCAAAAAATTTCTTGCTGCGATTTATGTCAAAGAGTCTTCTGCCTATGTTTTCCTCTAAGAGTTTTATAGTGTCTGGCCTTACATTCAGATCTTTAATCCATTTTGAGTTTACTTTTGTGTATGGTGTTAAGGAGTGTTCTAATTTCATTATTTTACATGTCTTAATTTCATGCACTCTACCAGCAGTTTCCTTGAATTTTGTTCCTCCAGTCCTTCCTGTAGTCTTATAACCCCCTTCCTACTTGATACCTATAGGTTTTATATTTTTCTGATAAAATCTTGGAGTGATAACCACAAAACTTTAAAAATCAGGCATTGTTTCAACAAATGAAGTCAGAATTTGGCTGAAAAGTACTTAGCAGTCTGTGTGATAGAGAGACTGAATTGATGCACATTTCCTTTTCTCTCACCATTGTCTTTGGTTGTGTTCCCCCAGAAGCACACTCTGAAACTAGGATTTAGTGTAAGTAGTTTATTTGGAGGATAATTCCAGAAAACACTGGTAAGGGAATCAGTAAGTAACATGTAAGGGAAGGAAACTAATACAGGGTAAGTTTAATTAGCATGTTACTGTGGTTGGCTATTGTGGCTCAGTCATACTGGGGATCCCTAGGGGTGGGTGTAAAGCATGCCTCAGAATTGTCCTACCCAAGGGGCAAGAAAGCTGGTGCATTAGTCACCAACTCCCATCTATCTTTTGTTATGGGTTACTCCTGGGGGCATTAATTTCCCAATATTTATGATCTGCTCCTCATGCTGATGGGTCAAACAGGCTTCAGCAGCCAGAGATAGATCTCAAGTAGAGAGAATCCAGGTTCTTGCAGTAAGACACCATTGACATGTATAAGAAATTGTGAGTGTTAAAGGGCTATGGATTCTGAAAAACTTCTATTGCAACCATTTTTATCTAAAAAACAAAAAAGTACATACATGGCTACATTTGAAAGCTCAAATAGAAATTATTGATAAGTAAGAGTTTGTAAGTAATCCCTGAGAAACTAAAAGCAGACAGGATCCAATTAAAAAATGGAAGTCAAGAACCTATGCAGGAATTCTTGCAGGATAATATTGGGATAAAAAGGGGGTGATATTGTGGCGCTCCAAGTACAGAGTTAGAGGTAGTAGAAAACAGGGGGTATCCCAGAAGAAAGCATCAGAGGAATTAAGTAGGAACCACAGTGTTCTGACTCCTGTGGATTCCTTTCCAATACCCCAAGAACAAGGCATCAGCGATGGAGCTGTCTATCTTCAGGCAGAAGCAGTGTTTGAGGAAGGTAGAGAGTAGTATCCAGTGTTGCTAGTGATGCCCAAGGGAACTAGGATCTGCCAAACTCAGAAGACTAGATAGAGAGGTATTCTGCCTGCTATAGAATTTCTACCTCCTGGAGGTGGCTGATTGCTTCCTTGGAGATAGTATTTAGCTTGTTCTTCTAACCCCTATATTTTCTGTAAAGTAGAAATTAGATCTAAAGCCTTAGCTTGTTCTTCTATCCCCTATATTTTCTGTAAAGTAGAAATTAGATCTAAAGTCTTGACTAGATTCAAGTTAAACAGTTTTGACTAGGATCAATAATATCGCCAATCTTTTAAAAGCCTAACCCACATGAAAGAGAGAAAAAAGTCAGCAAAGAACTTATACACACAGAAACTTACATACACCTCAGGGAAGAGTTAAAAGAGAAACCAGAACACTAAAAAAAATGTGTTTAATATTCTCAGATACAAAAGGCAAAATATAGCATTTATTAAACAGGAAAAGAAGTTACAGAAATAAATTAATCATAGATTTAGGAAATAAAAATACCATTATTGACATAAAAACTAAAGATGGTCTGAAAAGCTGAATGAATACACCTGAAGATTGAATTAATGAGCTAGAAAATAGAGGCAAGGAATTCTTCAAAAGTAGAACAGAGAAATAAAGTTTTGAAAGGATAAAAGATATATCAAGTGATACAGAAATTCAAATCTGAAATTGCCAATTTTTGTTCCAGCAGGAGAGAATAGAAAGGACAGCTGGAACTTCCCAGTTGAAGATATAAAGCCTAAAATTTCCCAGAAATGAAGTAAGGCAAATATCCTGCCAATAGCATAGTTTGAAAAATAAGGAAAGATAATGAACAGAAACAACAATGAAAAAACACTGAGTGGAATATGACATCAAAGATAGAGAAAATACTAGAACCTATGATAGAGAGAGGGACTGAGAAAGATAAATTACTCAAAAAGTACAAGATACAGGTTAAAATCAGTTTTCTCAACAGCTACAGAAGACAATGGATTCTAACTTTCAAAAAAAAAATAAAAGAAAAGGAATTTAAACTATAATTCTATACCCAACCAAGCCAGCATTCAGAGGTGAGGATAAAACAAGGGACTTTTTATATATAGAAAAACTTGGGAAGTTAATTCTCTACAAATTTTCTCTTTAGTAGGAACACCTACAAAAAGAAAATTTCATCTACAAGAAAGGAATGAGATGCAAGAAGCTATGGTGAGTAATCGAACTGATAAAAGTTATTAAGCACACAGAGCATTGAATGTCTAAATCAACACAATTCACAATCCTTTAATATTCATTTATTATTAAATTTCTGGGGATATCAACATTGTGGTGAAATGCAAAGGAAAAATGTACTCAGGTTCAGTCTTACTTTTGAGGAGAATATAGTTATAGAATTAATGTAAATGAGAGAAGATTCAAATTATTTATTTGAATATGGCTGAGTAATAGGCTTTTATTAGTCTTGCAAGTGTATGAGAGAGGAAGAAAGTGACAATGGCCTTTTCTGATTTGACAGACAATGTTTACAAATATTTATGCCTCTCAAAGGAACAGATTGCATGACCAGGCAAAGTCCAATAAGTCCCATATTGCAAGAGAGAAAAAAACTTATTACTTTGTGAATCTTCTTAATTGGACTTTCCATCAAATTAGAACCTCACAGAACACTTACAAAAATTTGTCATATACAGAATCATGTTCCAGTAAATTGATATCACACATTCTGTATTCATCAAGCACTAGAAATTTCTAATGAAATCATGGATCAAAGAGGAATAAAAATGGGAATTATAAAATAATATTTAAATGGTGGGCACTAAAAATTGAGGGGTGTGGGGGTAAATATTCAGGAACAAGAAAGAAAAAGTATGAATTACAAGTTAAGTAATCCAGCAAAACATTAGTAAAAGATAGATCATAAGGGGGTATGTGATGTTTTCATAAAGAACACTGGCAATAACTTCTGTAGGAGTTCAGAAAAGGCAGTAATCTCCAGGTAGCCCTCAGTAACCACAAACTGGGATTCGCTGGTTCATAGACTAGGCATTGATATTGTTAAAATGTCACTCAAAAAGTAATATGTGAGCAAAGAATAAACTGGCCCATTCCTGCACCCACAGGAACAGTGGAATTACACAGTTGTGTAATATTTTTTAAAGTTTGATAGATAAAAATTATATGAAAATCTTTTATATATATTTATTTAATTAATTATGCTGACCATTTTGAAAATTTTTTTGGTCACATAATCATTTTAGGAATTTTGGTTGCTCTTTTAAACTTGTCTTCTCCTTTTGAACTTGCTCCTGGTATTTATTTCACCCTAGTATTTGGAGTGGGAGGTGTTGATACTGGGGAAAGAGAGCCCACTCTATGGATTTGTCAGCACTCCACAGCCTCCAGGAATGTCCTTGCATCTGTGTTCCCCTAAAAACAGTCTTGGGAGCCTGACAATGTGAACCAAATTGATGAATGTTGTTTAAAAGGAGGTGGAGCTTGGGCAGTTTGTAGGATTTAGCTTGATGGTAAGTGGCAAGAATTGCCTAACTCATAAAGGTCCCCATTTAATTGCATACCCTCAGCCACAATGAGTTTCTCTGACAACCACTGGCAGTTTCACCCTAAACACTTTCTCGCTGCTACTTGGCTCAGGTGTAGGCACTTAACATCAGCTGGTCCAATCAGAGGCCTTTCTCTGGGAATCCTGAATTGAGAGTATAAGATCCTAGTATCAGTCTAGACCTGTCTCTTTGGAAAGGAGATAAAAAGCTCCTTTATTTTTGACCATGTGGACTAGGGACTAGAAAGAAGTAAAGAAGAGAAAGAAAAAGTGAGAACAAATGATCTATCACTGGTTCCAAATTGTTCTTGCGGCCCATTCACATTTCTGCCCTTGGATTCTATGAGAAACCCTCTCTCTCTCCCTCTCTCCCTCCCTCTCTCTCTCTCTCTCTCTCTCTCTCTCTCTCTCTCTCTCTCTCTCTCTATATATATATATATATATATATATATATATTTATTTATTTATTTATTTACTTTAACTTTTGCATGTTCTATTTTTGGTTCTATTATTTATAATCAGTATAAGTCTAACTGATATAGTGGGCCAGAGTGAACAAAGATACTTTTCTTGGAATTAGAGTTAAGTAACCTAGTCTGACTGCAAGGGAGAGTGAGCAATATAAGATGGCGGAGAGCTCCACATTTTAAGGAGATGATCTTGGGCTGCCAACACTCAACATATTTCAGAGAGAAGTAAGTGGAGCACTTTAAAGGACTGAGCACACAAAGCCACTGAAAGAGTGTTTAGAATTAGAGAAATAGCAGGACTTTGTCTTACCACAGGCAAATGCAGAAGTGAGTCAATATTAAAAAAGCTGACAGGTTAAAGTGAATGAGCATCCTTTGCAAATATTGTCTCCCATTCTGTGGGTTGTCTTTTCATTTTGTCTATGGTTTCCTTTGCTGTGCAAACTTTTAAGTTTAATTAGATTCCATTAGTTTATTTTTGTTTTTATTTCCATTACTCTAGGAGGCACATAAAAAAAAACTTCTTGCAATTTATGTCAGAGTGTTCTGCCCATGTTTTCCTCTAGAAGTTTTATAGTGTCCAGTCTTACATTTAGGTCTTTAATCCATTTTGAGTTTATTTTTGTATATGGTATTAGAGAATGCTCTAATTTCAGTCTTTTACATGCAGCAGTCCAGTTTTCCAGGTCCACTTGTTGAAGAGACTGTCTTGTCTCCATTGTATATTCTTGCCTTTTTTGTTGTAGATTAATTGACCATAAGTGCATGGGTTTATTTCTGTGCTTTCTGTTCAGTTCCTTTGATCTATATTTATTTTTTTGTGCCAGTACCATACTGTTTCAATGACTAGAGCTTTGAATTATAGTCTGAACTCAGGGAGCCTGAGTCTTCCAGCTCCTTTTTTTTTTTCCCCTCAAGATTGCTTTGGCTATTCAGGGTCTTTTTTGTCTCCATACAAATTTTAAGATTTTTTTGTTCTAGTTCTGTGAAAAATGACATAGGTAAGTTGATAGGGATTGCATTGAATATATAGATGGCCTTGGGTAGTACAGTCATTTTAACAATATTGATTCTTCCAATCCAAAGACATGATATATCTTTCCATTTATTTGTGTCAACTTTGATTTCTTTCATCAGTGTCTAATAGTTTTCAGAGTACAGTCATTTGCCTCTTTAGGTAGGTTTATTCCTTGGTATTTTTTTTATTATTTTTGATGCAAAGGTAAATGAGATTGTTACCTTAATTTCTCTTTCTGGCCTTTTGTTAGTTTATAAGAATGTAAGAGATTTCTCTGTATTAATTTTGTACACCAAATTCATTGATGAGGTCTAGTAGTTTTCTCTTAGCATCTTTAGGATTTTCTATGTATAGTATCATGTCATCTGCAAACAGTGACAATTTAACTTCTTCTTTTCCAATTTGGATTCCTTTTATTTCTTTTTCTTCTCTGATTGCTGTGGCTAGGACTACCAAAACTATGTTGAATAAAAGTGGCTAGAGTGGACATCCTTGTATTATTCCTGAGCTTACAAGAAATGCTTTCAGCTTTTTACCACAAAATATGATGAAACCATATAATTGACAAGGGATTAATTTCAAAAATATACAAACAGCTTAACAGCTCAATATCAAAAAAACCCCCAAACAAACAAACAAACAACAAAATCAAAAAATGAGCAGGTGATCTAAATAAACATTCCCCCAAAGAAGACATACAGATGGCCAATAGACACATGAAAAAATGCTCAACATCACTAACTATTAGAGAAATGTAAACAAAAACTCACTGGTCAGAATGGTCATCATCAAAGAGTCTACAAATAATAAATGCAGAAGGGGGTATGGAGAAAATGGAATCTTCCTTTACTGTTGGGAGGAATGTAAATTGGTACAGCCACTATAGAGAACAGTATGGAGGTTCCTGAAAAAAACTACAAACAGAGTTACCATATGATCCACTGATCACACTGCTGGGCATATATCTAAAGAAAATCCTAATTTGAAAAGATAGATGCACCCCAATATTCATAGCAACATTATTTACAATAGCCAAGACATGGAAGCAATCTAAGTGTCCACTGATAGATGAATGGCTAAAGAATATGTGGTATATATACACAGTGGAATATTACTCAGTCATGAAAAAGAATAAAACAATACCATTTGCAGCAACATGGATGAACCTAGAACTCAACATACTAAGTTAAGTAAGCCAGACAGAGAAAGACAAATATATGATGTTGCTTATATGTGGAATCTAAGAAAATGATACAAGTGAACTTATTTACAAAACAGAAATAGACTCACAGACATAGAGAACAATCTTATGGTTCCCAAAGGGGAGAGGAGGTGGAGGAATAAATTAGGAGTTTGATATTAAATATTCACAGTACTATATGTAAAAAAGATAACCACTAAAGACTTACTGTATAACACAGATATTCAATATCTTGTAACAACCTATAATGGCAAAAAAATCTAAAAATGTACACATATATATATAAATTGAATCACTTTGCTGTACATCTGAAACTAACACAACATTGTAAATCAACTATATTTCAATAAAATTAAAAAAAAGAAAGTGAGTGAGTAGCACAATAGTAATGGCTTGATCTTTTCATGAAGTCCTAGAAGAGGAATAGCTATTGAAAGACATAGAGATGCTGACCCACATATAATGATAGCTGCAAATATACTCAATGATTAGAAAAGAAAGTGTTCACATTCTCTCAGATCCAGGTGGACTTGGAAAGAGAACTAAAACATAAAGCTTACCATACCAGGTTAGTTTGACCCTATTATCGATTATTATCTGATATATATATATATAATATA